>NC_030822.1:13299916-14549916 GCF_001704415.2 Capra hircus | reverse complement strand
CAGTCCTGAGTTAGAAACAACCATCGTCTGTGTTTAAGCTGCAGTGCTAAGCAGGCTATACCAAGTCTTCCAGGCGATGGAAGCTATTTCCTCTCATCCAGGAGTAGAACTTCACATTTTGTGCCAAATGGCTATGATTAGATGATCTGTATCTTGACATAAAATGAAGAATGCCTTGGTTAAGATCCGCAGATGGAAATTACCCCAGAAATAAAAGATCCAGCATTCAAAAATATATGCACATATGATTCGAATACTTATAGGTGATCTGACCAAATCTCATCTGGTTTGCTGGTAGAGCCAGAAGTTTTGCTAGCATCTTTCTGCAAGATGGTCCTTCAAAAGGAACTTAGCCGTGCATTAAATAACCTAAGGTACTATAAAAAAATGGGCTTCTCAGGTGGTGCTAGTGGTAAGGAAACTGGCTGCAGTGAAGGAGATGCGAGTTTGATCCCTGGGGTGGGAAGATCTCCTGGAGGAGGAAATAGCACTTGCCTGGAAAATCTCAAGGAAAGAGGAGCCTGGTGGGCTACAGTCCATAGGGTCGCCAAGAGTAGAACACGGCTGAAGTGACTTAGCACAGACACAAGATGTTATAAAAATACCTGTATCCCATTACTGTAATATGCTCCTAAATTTGAAAACCACCGACATACAACCTATCAGTTATTCTCAGCAAAATTCAGTGAAGGTATGCTTTCTTTTTCATTCTGTGTTTTTAATTTTTATTTGGGTATAGTTGATTTATAATGTGTTATTTTCAGGTGTACAGCAAAGTGAATCTGTTATACATGTACAAATATCCACCCTTTTTAAGATTCTTTTCCCATGTAGGCCATAATGGAGTATTGTGCAGAGTTCCCTGTGCTATACTGTAGGTCCTTATTCGTTATCTATTTTATATATAGTAGTTTGCATATGTCAGTCCCAATGTTCCAGTTTATCCCTCCCCTTCCCCCTTGATAACCCTAGGAGGGCATTCTTACTATATCCACTTTTCACACGAGGAAAACAAAGGTCAGAAGAAAGCAGCTTCCTCAAAGTCACGTAAATCTAGTGCTTTGAGAGTTTTCTCACTCCAGAACCTCTCAAGTGGAGACTGTTTTCCATATATTAGGGCAAAATGGAGAAACCCTGTCTTTGAAGTAATATAAAAAGTATATTACTATCTGAAAATTAAATGCAAAATAAGTCAATGGACAAATATACCTTTAAAAGAAAGCCAAAAGAAAAAAATGCCTTCAAAGCCAAAAATGGCTGTCCTGGTGGCTCAGACAGTAAATAATATGCCTGCAGTTCAGGAGGCCAGGGTTCAATCCCTGGGTTAAGAAGATAGCCTGGAGAAGGAAATGGCTACCCACTCCAGTATTCTTGCCTGGAGAATCCCATGGACAGAGGAGCCTGGCAGACTAGAGTCCATGGGGTCTCAAAGAGCCGGACACGACTGAGCCACTAATTAACAGAATAGAAGTATAATAATAAAGAAATAGTAATGGGGATTTTTTTTTTACAGCAGATAATTTTTAAAGAGACTGCTATAGATTAATATGTGTTTTTCCAAAATGTTGTTTAATTCTAATGTACATTGTGATAGAATTTGTAGGGGTGGGAGAGGAAGGCTGGTGGATGGAAAAAAAAAAAAGCGCAGCATGAAAGTTGAGAATTATGTTTTATTTGGCAGACAAGCCCAAGATGCAGCCTCTTAGATAACCCTGAAGGACTGCTCTGAATAGGTAAGGGAGGGGCTAGAATATATAGGAATTTTTGCAACAAAGACCAGGAAGTCAGAACATCAAAATATTACTGTTAATTGAAGAAAACCAGACATCTCAAGTTAATACATTTGGCACTTTTCTGTGTATGGGAGTATGCCAAAGTCTGGGTTCATTGAAATCATTCCTCTGATATTCCTCTGATATGCACTTCAGCTCTCTGGGGCCAGTATCTTATGTTTTCTCTTCCTGAATCTCCTCAGGGTGCATCTTTTAGGGGTGACTGCAGTGTCTGATGACTTGAGGGCAGCAGGCATTTCCTTTGCACCCATGTTCCCTCAGGGCTCACTGTAGGGGGCGTTGCAATGTGATGATTTGATGCCTGCAACATTTGATGCCTGTTTACTGATATGTCGGCAACATTTTTTCACTGACAGGCTTTGGGTTATGGGTTATGAGGGTGGAACCTTTGTGAATGAGACTAGTGCTTTTGTAAAAGAGGCTCAAAGAATTAACTTACCCCTTCTGCCTTACAAGGACACAGAAAGTGGATGCACATCTATGAAGCAGGAAATGAGCCTTCACTGTACACCAGATTGGCAGATGCCTTGATCTTGTATTTTTCAGCCTTCAGAACTATAAGAAATAAATTTCTGTTGTTTATAAACCACACAATCTATGATATCCTGGTGTAGCAGTCCACGTAGATGAAGTCAGAAACACAGGAAAAAAGTCACAAAGATAAACTTTGTGCCTATTTCAAAATATTTAGGGAGAAAGTCCACTAGCCTTCCAAAATCCAAAGAAAGGAAAATATTCATATGAGATATAGGAATAAATTATTACCTTTTTTTTGGCCTTTACAGTGATAAAACTAACACAAGAAAACTATAATCTTCTGATTATCACTTTTTTCTTTATATATAAAACATAATGTATATCAAATGCTGTTTTCTTTCCAATGTGATGAGTCATTTAAGGTGGGCTATAATACATTCCATTTGGCATTTTTATTGTTTATCAGTGTATAAGCTGGCTTTCTGGCTTATAGATGAGGATTTTTGACTTTTTTAATCTGAGTTTGGCATATCTGATTTACTGAATCCCTTATGATTACTCAAGTCTCATTTTGATAATCTCTGTTAAAATATTTTGAAATCTCCTCTTACTTTTAGGTACTAAGATTAATATTAGTACAGCAGAGTGCCATATTTCACATCTTTCGTCATAAGTGCATTGCATAAGTCTGAATAGACTGAATAATGATTCAGTTCTCGTTAGCCTAATATAATTAAAGTATTCTCTTTTAAACCTACCAAAATGACTAAGATTTTAATTAAAGCAAAGACATTGCTAATGAGGATGCAGTGCAATGAACATTCAAAAGCTTTTGGTGGGAGTGTAAACTGTGACAGCCTCTTGAAATGAGTTTATTTTTCAGGTATCACAAAACTTTAGTCTAACCCCCATAATCCTTCTAAGATATAATATTACTTTTTACTACTTGTGTTTAAACACTGTAATCAAAGAGCAGGATGAGATAACTATAGCTGTGAATAAAGTTAGATACAGATACAAATGATACAGATATAGATACAGATTTAGTTATACATAGATACAGCTGTAGATATACCCAGATCTAATGTTAGATATATTACAGTCAGTCATGTGTAGGTCACTTGTTTTGGTGCCTAAGGGAATTCATTTGAGCAAAATTGGTCTAGAAACCAAATGAAAGAAGTAAAGAGTGAAATATATCTAAGTGAAGGTCGCTCAGTTGTGTCTGACTCTTTGAGACCTATGGACTGTACAGTCCATGGAATTCTTCAGGCCAGAATACTGCAGTGGGTAGCTTTTCCCTTCTCCAGGGGATTTTCCCAACCCAAGGATCGAACCCAGGTCTCCTGCATCGCAGGGGGCTTTTTTTTATCAGCTGAGCCACAGGTAAACCCAAATATATCTAAACTGGTATATAATCACACCATGCTATGATTATCCCAAATAAAGAGTAGAATTAGAGAGAAGCAATCAGAAGACAAATAGAGGACAGTGAAATACAACTTTCAACTGGAGGCTACTTTTCTTTGTTGCTGTTCAGTTGCTAAGTCTTGTCTAATTCTTTGCGATGCCATGTACTGTAGCCTGCCAGGATTCCCTGTCCTTCAGTATCTCCTGGAGTTCAATCAAATTTGTGTTCCTAGAGTCAGTGATGCTATACAGAGAATGAATTACTTATGCAATGAGAAAGAACCAAGTTATATTCAGCTTCTTTTAATTCCTTTTTTCCCCCTAGTCTGCCCCCTGAAATTTGCAGATGATTATCAGTGATCAGTATGTTCCCACGAAGTTATTTACACAAGGTTCTATAGCTGATCACCAACTCAATGGACATGTGTTTAAACAAACTCCAGGAGATAGTGGAGGATGGGGAAGCCTGGCATGCTGCAGTCCATGGGGTTGCAGAATCCAGCACAACTGAGCGACCGAACTGTAACTGATGAGTTGAAGAGGCAGGACTAGAATGCTGAGGTCCTGACTATTCTCTGGGGGCATTTTTTGAAGTTCAAACATTTTGTTTTCCCATATATATTACTTAGTACACATTTTTTTGTTTTTACACTTTGTGAGTTGCAAAAGAATTACATTTCTTGTTTTTTAATGTAATTGAGTTCACTGGGGACATTTATGTACAATGATTCAGTAATATGCCATTGTACTATAGATCATGTTATAGTTTCCCTGTCTCTAGCAACAGACCTCACGGCTGAAAAGCTAATCATTTTGTATAATTAGTCAACTCCAGGGCATCTTTGCCAAAATCATTTAAAGTAACTGATTAACTACAGGGATACCTGAACACTGAAATTGAATGAAAATACCAGGGGATGGGTCAAACTTTGCTGATGGGGCATAAGTATTTAATACTGGGGCCAGTGTGAGTTTTGCCAAAGAACCTGCAGGGAAGATTTGATTCCTGTTATAAACTGATGATTAAAAGCAGAAATGACAAATAATTTCAAATGACCTTTCTATAACAGAAGAGTAACGTTCTTGATGGAAGCAACATGTAACTCTTTAGTCTTGTCACACACAAAAATATAGTTTCATTCTTTTACTAGCCATGTCAATAATATTCAAGGTTTAATGATCAAAACATCCACTGCATATATAGAGGCACTAGTTTTAACCCCCTGACTTGAGCCATTTAAGCTTCCATATGGAGAGAAATCTTTCATGTACACAAAAACAGGAAGCTGGAGAAGAACTAATATTTCAGTTTCTATTTAATGGATATTTTCATAAATTTTCTGTTCAATGTCTCATGGTTATAAGGCATGGAATTTGAAGTCCAAACTATCTCAGAGGCTTCCTATTGTCTTGCACCTGATGTGATATCATGGGCTTCCCAGGTGGTCTAGCGGTGAAGCATCCACCTGCAATGCAAGAAATGCAGAAGAATCGGGTTCAATCCCTCCCTGGTCAGGAAGATCCCCTAGAGAAGGAAATGGCAACCCACTCCAGTATTCTTGCCTGGATAATCCCACGGACAAGGAAGCCTAGTGGGCTATATTCCATGGGATCACAAAGAGTTGGGCATCACTGAGCACACACGTAGGGCCTTATCAGGTGATATCATGAAAATAATTAATCTTACATATATGATTCTAACCTCTTTGTTCATTTCCATTTTTTCCCCTAAATCATTTTTTAATTACCCTTGGATCTTATATGAGCAGTCTGTGGCCTACACTTGCATAAAACTTATAGGTAGTAGTTTTATCGTATGTTCTCTTCCCAAATTAAAAAAAAAAAAATACCGTGACTTAAAAGATATCTTGAGGGTATTTCATACAGTTCACAATGAAATATGAGTTAATTAACAATCCCTCAAAATATTTCTATTAGTGTTTTTTTTTAACTATGGATATGTTATTTGCATCTGTTATTAACTGGATACATTCCAAATTGTGTGAGAATGAAAAGCTCTTTATAATTTTATTTATTTCAATCCACTCATTTGAGACCAAAGAGACATTGGTTTTTCTCAACAATAATTTATAAGAGAACCGTAATTAAGAACTCAAGACCATATTTCCCCCAGCCCAAACTCATGTGTTTCACAGGTCTAGGGAGCCAACAGTGAACAACCTGGACTATTTTCAGAGGAACAAAAAGGAGAAAATGTGCCCACTTTTGTGCAGTTTGGGGAAGGCAATCTAGAATCTTCTGAAGACCAATAACTCTGATTTTTAAAACCCCAAGAGAGGCCAAAAAATCAGATTAATATTAATTTATTCTTTATAAGACAATGTAATAATTGAAAATAGATCACACAATCCAGCATAAGGTGTTTAACAGAATTTTAGAAATGATGGTTCTAGAGATGTCTAAAGGTTTATCATATGTTTGCTTGACTTTTTTTCCTTTTCCACCTATCTATAAAACAGACAGGGGTGATATCCTATCCATATAATACCTACTGTAATACCTCAGATGGAGTAGGTACAGAATATTTGATAAGAATCATTTTTTGTAAATAAAAAAGTAAACTAATCAAGAACACAGAATGTATGCTGTGAATACAGCTTCATGGTTCCACTGAATGTCATATATAGATTTCTTCAACATATATTTATAGAGGACACACTGTAGCAGGCACTGTTTTTTACACTGAGGATATAGTGGAGTGGTGATCAATGCAAACTCAAATCCTTGCTTTCATTGATTTGCATTGTATTGGAGGGGAAATAAAAATCAAAGATTCAGGAAATAACTGAAAATTCAGATAATGATAAACACTGGAAAGAATTTAACACACAGTAATAGGCTAGAGTGTGACTTAAACCCATTTACTGTCATTTGGAATCACACTTTCTGTGTCTTGGGTTCTTTGATTTTTAGGGAAATTGGTTAAAGATACTTTTTCCTTGTCTTCTCAGTAGTAAAAAATTACAAATAATATATTGTTACATACAAATTATGCTAAAATTGAAAAAAATACAATTTAAGTTTTAATAAGGTAAAGTGATACATCCTTCCCCAGCTATATCATCCAAATGTCAATAAACAAAACTAGAGCCCAAATCAATTAGGGAATGGTATGTCAATTGCCAAATGGAAGCCACAGAGGGAAATGAACCTTTCTCTTGATTACATTATCATTATCGATATGGGCTGTCCTTTCCCTGATGCAAATTTCCTGCCTAAGGTCCTTAGTAAAGGTTCCTTTTCCCCATATTTATGAGGTTAAATCAGCATCCTTCATGTTTCTCTTCTTGACATATTAATCTGTTATTATACCACTTACACAAGCATGTCCTCCCCCCGCCAAGAGCCAGTTTTGCTTCACTTAAGGTTTATTAGTCAGAAATGGAGCAAAGGGTACAAATGAGGTCTTGCAAGTTTCCAGCTGTCAGAAAAATCAGCCAGCTGAGATTAATAGAAGGATGCATATGATTTTGCACCGCAGAACCCAGTTGCAGTTGTCTAATACGATTCTGTCAGCAAAACCTTCTCAGCTGACAATCTTTATAGAACAGCCATCTGTTTCTGAGGATTACAAATACTTTATCAAAATATTTATGACACGTTTCCTCTGAAAGATGCTATCTTATCCCTTTCAATAGATTAATGCCTTAAGGGTAACTGCAAAGCTAAGTAGAGAGAAAAACTTCACTTTAAAATTCATCTCAGTCAAAAACAACCCATGCTCATTTTTCCCTACTGTCGCTAGGTTATTAAATTAATATCAACTGAAGTTGCTTTCGCTTTTATTCACAGATTTTAAAATCGACTGAATGAAGAAATAGCTTACATTTAAATGGCTAATTTGATGTGTAAATACATCTCTCTTTTATCAATCATGTATGCCTATATAAAAATTAATGATCAATTCTAACTGAGTATTTGCAAATTAGAAGTTATGTCATCTTAATTTGCTGGAAGATGTATTTGTAGATTAACAAAGAGAATGATTTTTCTTTTCTAATGAAAATTAGATATAATACATTTTTTTTAAGTTTGCAATGTGGTTAAGAGGAAAGAAATTTTTCTGAAGTTTACTCAAAGTTTTCTAAATTTTCTAAAGAAATCAATTTAGAGTTTTATTTCACTTTAGCTTGTTTTTGCCATGACAAAAATTGTTTCTGTACTGAACGCAGTAAAGAAAGAATATTTTTAAAGAACTATAACAAAAGATATGAGTTATACTCTTAATCTTCATCTAACTTTATGAAAAATGAACTTCTAAATACATCAATATAAGTAACTGGAATTTGTCTCAGTAAATCACTTTTTTCCATAACTTGCATTGAGTTTTGACTTTTTCTTTGTATATAGTATCTGTTTTTGTTTTTGTTTTCTTAATTTGTTTTGGTTGATTTTTTCCTAATATATACTGTTATTTTACTTGAGAATGAAAGAATAAACTAAGAAGCAGTGTTCTTTGCTGTGAGTCAGATTTCTGCCTAAGAAATTGGAAGTGGTTTTAGTTTAGATGTTTGTTCCCTCATAGCTGAGCTGGTAAAGAATCCGCTTACAATACAGGAGACCCAGATTTGATTCCTGGGTCAGGAAGATCCCCTGGAGAAGGGATAGGCTACCCACTCCAATATTCTTGGGCTTCCTTGTGACTCAGACAGTAAAGAATCCTTCCGCAATATGGGAGATCTGGGTTTGATCCTTGAGTTGGGAAGATCCTCTAGAGAAGGGAAAGGCTACCCACTCTAGTATTCTAGCCTGGAGAGTTCCATGGACTGTATAGTCCATGGGGTAGCAAAGAGTCGGACGTGACTGAGGACCTTCACTTTCACTTTGCTGTTTTTATTTATTGACTTATTATGTGCCTCACATGGTAGCCCTGAAAGTAAAATGATTTTCCCCTTTTATGAATATTTTTTTAATTACAAAAATGGAATATTATTTAAACCTATGTATCATTTATATACATGTTAATAGAAGTAATATACAGTCTGATTTTTTTTAATTTTATATCAGAGTTTACAATTTGCTAAGACAATACTGTGTTCAGCAAAAAACAAGCTATGCTGGTGAGATTAAATAGTTTACAGTCTAGTGAGAAGGCCTGGAGTGGATAATTATGGATCCTGTAAGTTGAATTTTAGATTTAGATAGACCTGGTTTGAAGGTCAACTCTGCTACACATTGGACTGCGATTTAGAAACAACTTCCCTAACTTCTCTGATACTTAGTATAACCCGGAAACGACTAGCATCAACCCTACATTTTTCCTGCTTTAGTTCAAAGGGAAAATGCAGACCACCTCTGAAAAGAAAGGAGCATGGTGACTGGCACATAGAAACTTAATCAACATGACTTCTCTGTTCTCATAGAGGAAGAAATAGATCATCTTAACAAGTAGTTGCATAGAAACATAAAAACACAGAGTGGTGATAGGTTAATTAAATTATAAAAAATCTGAGAAGCTTTAATTTGAACTAAATAAATATTAAATGCACATGTGCTAAAAATGTGAGAGGAGGTGGATTTACAGGCAATTTCTGTCCAATTTTCTTTGACCTTAATAAATATATTCCTTTCAGTTTTATTCAAAAGTGAGCTACTATATTCTTAATAGAGTGCTAATTTCAGACAAAAGAGAAAGGGCTACTAAGTAAATAAAATTTAAACCCAATAGGAATAAGTGCAATTGAGATGAAATGAGAATTGTACTGAATATCATCCCATGTGATTTAAGTTAAATTCAATATACTGCACTGTGGACTATGTTTTCCTCTGACATTACAAAGACTGGATTATTTACTCAAAAAAATTAGGGGGGAATAAAGGAAAAATCAAATTGATGCCATTTTTCTTCATATAAAGTAAGGGAGGGTTTATTAAAATGTGTTTTAAAATTAATATGGCATAATATATGCTGATAGAAAAAGAGTGAGTAAAAGGATTTGCCAACTGAGAGCTAAAACTAAAGCAAAGACAAAAACTTGATTTAATGCAGCTCTATATAATCAAGCTATCAGATTCCCCTTTACACGTGTTTATTAATTCCATGCCTTGGTTCACTTGTCAAGCCTTCCTGTAATATTCAATGTAACCTGACTTTTTCCAGGTAAAAATGGTGGTGGTGACCAAAACAAACACCCAGCACCTAGCCTTAAATGTTATGGGAAATACTATCTATGTTCATTCTTATTCTTTATGCACATGTTGTCTACATTACTCTCTTATACTGAATTTCCTTGTATCTTCAGTAAGGAAACTTTATCACTGTAGAAACTTTATCACCGTAAGTTCAGCTGACTTTTTCCTTTATTGTCAATTGTTGGTTGTGCCATATATAGTTACTGGAAAAACGAACAATCATTCAAAAAGAGATTTGTTATTAATAAATGAGAAAAGAGAATCAGTAGCTCCACAGAGAGCAAAGATAATGCATCAATATCTTGTGTTATGATAAAATGTATGACATGTTTTATGCTGACTGGGGGAAGAGAAGGAGGCCCACATCTTAGCTGGGCTTCCCAGGTGGCTCAATGATAAAGAATCTGCTTGCTTGCAATGCAGGAGCCACAGGAGAAACGGGTTAGATCTCTGGGTCGGGAAGATCCCCTGGAGGACGAGATGGGAACCCACTCTAGTACTCTTGCCTGGAGAATTCCATGGACAGAGGAAATTGATGGGCTACAATAAATGGGGTTGTGAAGAGTCAGACATCACTGAGCGACTGAGTGTGCACGCATGTCATAGCTATCGTAAGAAAGTGATTTACATTCCATGTATTGACTTTCAGCAATTTCAGAAAGTTATATGTACAAGTTAAGAAATAGTCTACGAATATTAGAGAGATTATCTGTGTCTCTGGAAAGTGTTGCTATTTTATTACTTAAAATAAGGATTACTTTAGTCATTAAATTAATATTATTGTGAATAATTAAAATGCAAAAAAAATTGTAAAGGACATTAAAGTTCAGTTCAGTTCAGTTCATTTCAGTTGCTCAGTAGTGTCCGACTCTTTGAGACCCCATGAATTGCAGCACACCAGGCCTCCCTGTCCATCACCATCTCCCGGAGTTCATTCAGACTCATGTCCATCGAGTCCATGATGCCATCCAGCCATCTCATCCTCTGTCGTCCCCTTCTCCTCCTGCCCCCAATCCCTCCCAGCATCAGAGTCTTTTCCAATAAGTCAACTCTTCGCATGAGCTGGCCAAAGTACTGGAGCTTCAGCTTTAGCATCATTCCTTCCAAAGAAATCCCAGGGCTGATCTCCTTCAGAATGGACTGGTTGGATCTCCTTGCAGTCCAAGGGACTCTCAAGCGTCTTCTCCAACACTACAGTTCAAAAGCATCAATTCTTTGGTGCTTAGCCTTGTTCACAGTCCAACTCTCACATCCATACATGACCACAGGAAAAACCATAGCCTTGACTAGACGGACCTTAGTCGGCAAAGTAATGTCTCAGCTTTTGAATATACTATCTAGGTTGCTCATAACTTTTCTTCCAAGGAGTAAGCGTCTTTTACTTTCATGGCTGAAGTCACCATCTGCAGTGATTTTGGAGCCCCCAAAAATAAAGTCTGACACTGTTTCTACTGTTTCCCCATCTATTTCCCATGAAGTGATGGGAACAGATGCCATGATCTTCGTTTTCTGAATGTTGAGCTTGAAGACAACTTTTTCGCTCTCCTCTTTCACTTTCATCAAGAAGCTTTTTAGCTCCTCTTCACTTTCTGCCATAAGGGTGGTACCATCTGCATATCTGAGGTTATTGATATTTCTCCTGGCAATCTTGATTCCAGCTTGTGTTTCTTCCAGTCCCGCATTTCTCATGATATACTCTGCATATAAGTTAAATAAGCAGGGTGACAATATACAGCCTTGACATACTCCTTTTCCTACTTGGAATCAGTCTGTTGTTCCATGTCCAGTTCTAACTGTTGCTTCCTGACCTGCATACTGATTTCTCAAGAGGCAGGTTAGGTGGTCTGGTATTCCCATCTCTTTCAGAATTTTCCACAGTTGATTGTGATCCACACAGTCAAAGGCTTTGGCATAGTCAATAAAGCAGAAATAGATGTTTTTCTGGAACTCTCTTGCTTTTTCGATGATCCAGCGGATGCTGGTGATTTGATCTCTGGTTTCTCTGCCTTTTCTAAAACCAGCTTGAACATCAGGAAGTTCACGGTTCACGTATTGCTAAAGCCTGGCTTGGAGAATTTTGAGCATTACTTTACTAGCATGTGAGATGAGTACAATTGTGTGGGAGTTTGAGCATTCTTTGGTATTGTCTTTCTTTGGAATTGGAATGAAAACTGACCTTTTCCAGTCCTGTGACCACTGCTGAGTTTTCCAAATTTGCTGGCATATTGAGTGCATCACTTTCACAGCATCATCTTTCAGGATTTAAAACAGCTCAACTGGAATTCCATCACCTTCACTAGCTTTGTTCGTAGTGATGCTTTCTAAGGCCCACTTGACTTCACATTCCAAGATGTCTGGCTCTAAATGAGTGATCATGTCATCATGATTATCTGGGTCGTGAAGATCTTTTTTGTACAAATCACCCATCAATTCACCATCTAAAGGAAGAAAAACATTTTAATTGTTTTTTTCAGTTTTTTATATACATACACACATATGTACATGCATCTCATCAAACACATATGTATAACTATAGATTTATTTCTGCACACATACAAATATCATTTGTACCATATAGATCATTCAGTATCTAGTTTTTATTATATCTTTCACTTAGCATACTGTGACTGTTTTTAAAAAACATATTTGAAAATAATAATGTCAACTAATTATTTCAACAAGTATTTTTTCAGTAACTATTATGTACCAGGCACATATGTAGATGACTGGACTTCAACAGTGAAACAGAAGGCAAACACCTGGCAGTAACACCCACAAAAGAAAATCAGAAGCTCTGCTCTTATAGAGCTTGTTTTTTAGAAGCAGAAGATAGGCAATAAACACTTTTTTAAAAATAAAGAAGTCGATTATTTAGTGTAATAAAGAGATAATTAGGACTGTGAAAACCAAAGAGAAAAAAAAAAAAGCAAGAAAGAGAGGGTTATGTGTTAAACTTCTTAAACATCTTGGCACTTTAAAAAGCTTAAACTTTCTAAACACCTCATTGAGAAAGTGAGATTTAACAGACATGGTGGAGGTGAGAAAGTGAGCCCAGGGAAAAATGGAAGAGAATTTCGGGAAGAGGATGACCAGTGTGTGAGCCCTAAGCAATGAGTGTGCCAGATGTGTTCCAGAAGTCCCATGGGACTCTGTGGCTGGAATAGAGTGAGAGAAGTGTATCAATAAGTGCTGGAGGTGCAATACCCTGTTTTGTCTTGTGAAGATGCTGCTTTTACTCTGAGTAATATCTTAAGATTTTAAGTAGGGATAGTTTCATGAGTGTGTGACCAGTATAGTCCTGCAATGCCCCACATTCAGAAGGGTTCTGCAGTTAGGTTTAATATAGTCATTCTTTTGCACTTATAATTATTTTATTTTTGAATTTGTGTTCTCTAGGTGGGTTTCCCCAATGGCTCAGCACTAAAGAATATGCTTGCATTGCAGGAGACACAGGTTTGATCCCTGGGTTGGGAAGATCCCCTGGAGGAGGAAATGGCAACCCACTTCAGTATTCTTGCCTGGAAAATCCCATGGATGTAAGAACCTGTTGAGCTACAGTCCATATGGTCACAAAGAGAAGGACATGGCTGAGCACATGTGCATGCAAGGAACATCCTATAGGACCATGGAGGATGCTCTCAGGATGGAGTGCTTAGAGCTTCAATTACCTCGGAATCCCACCTCTTGTCTCCTCCCCAGCTCCTGCAGATGGGTTTTCAGCTCTCTGGCCCCTGGCACTCCAGGGCTCACCCAGCCTCCCCTTCTGCTGCCACCAACAGAGAACTGATGTTAACCTCTGCTGGGCTAGTGACCTAGTAGTATTGGTGAAAGAAAGCCCCCATTCTGCTGTCATCTGCTGTGCATTGTGGAGACCTGGGCATAGTTAGGGAAGATGGAGTCAGGCACAAACCGCACTATGTGTCTGATGGGGAAAATCTGCAGCTTTTCCTATTCTGGAGTGTCAGACAATTAGTGAGGTACTGTAGCCATCTCCCCCACCTCTACCCTATCAGATACCTGGCATTTCTAGATGGAAAAGGAAGCATCTTGAGGTCCATCCACACCTGTGCCAATCTGCTATGAATTGGGATGGAGGGTGTTAAAAGTGTTATAAAATATAAAGATCTATCTTTTAAATCCTGGATTAAGGAAGATATTTTTAATAAATACAAAATCAAGAATTCACAAATTGGTGAATTTATAGAAAAACATAAAATTCTAATATTAATGTGAGAAATAGATGAAAATTAAATAATGGTGATGTATTAAATAAATCATTATCAAAATCTTCTCAACTAGATGCAGTACAGAATAAGATTTGTAGATCATAATATGTATGTCTGTTATAAAAAACAAAGTGCTAAATGAGACAATTAAGAAATAGGATTAGGTATATAACATAATAGCCTTTACATAAAATTAAAATCAAATTACTTCTAATGCAGCTATATAGATTTTGCAATACAAATAAAAAGATACACTAAACACATTGAATGACTGCCTGTGTTCAGAAAAAGTAATGGCAGTAGCAATCCGAATTAAAGGAAAGAGTAAATTAGGAGATAAACTAATAGAAAGGCAATCAGTTCAGTCGTTCAGTTGTGTCCCACTCTTTGCGACCCCATGAACTGCAGCACGCTAGGCCTCCTTGTCCATCACCAACTTCTGGAGTCCACCCAACCATGTCCATTGTGTCAGTGATGCCATCCAACCATCTCATCCTCTGTCATCCGCTTCTCCTCCTGCCCTCAATCTTTCCCAGCATCAGAGTCTTTACAAATGAGTCAGCTCTTTGCATAAGGTGGCCAAAGTTTTGGAGTTTCAGCTTCAACATCAGTCCTTCCAATGAACACCCAGGACTGATTTTCTTTAAGATGGACTGGTTGGATCTCCTTGAGTCCAAGGGACTCTCAAGAGTCTTCTCAAACACCACAGTTCAAAAGCATCAATTCTTTCATGCTTAGCTTTCTTTATAGTCCAACTCTCACATTCATACATGACCACTGGAAAAACCATAGCCTTGACTAAATGGACCTTGTTGGCAAAGTAATGTCTCTGCTTTTTAATATTCTGTCTAGGTTGGTCATAACTTTCCTTCCAAGGAGTAAGCCTCTTTTAATTTCATGGCTGAAATCACCATCTGCAGTGATTTTTGGATTTATACAGCCTTGACATACTCCTTTTCTTTTTGGAACCAGTCTGTTGTTCCATGTCCAGAAAGGCCTTAGATAGATCAAAAATTATAACATAGCATGGATTGGGAGAATTGTTACCTCAATCCTCTATACCTGGGCTTGTTTTTTAAATTACACTTGAATAATCAGCACATTAAAGATTTCTGATCTGATTAGTAGTTTGGTAAACACAAATTAAATTAGGAATAAGATATATTTTTACTGAGCAAATTGGTCATTCATGTACACATGAAAATATAATTTTTCCACATTTCAAATATTGTGCAAATAATTCACGTATTGTCCATGGGAATAAAAATGAATTCAAATATGTGAAGAGTTTATTGAGCAATATTAAAATACATATTTGTTTCATCCTTGCAATTCCACTTTACATGGATTATCTAGGTATCTAGACATTTCATGGTAGAAGACTATTCTTTGTTCAAAAAGCTAATTGATATGAAATCATATATATCAGCTTTATTTAAAATTGCCCAAAAAGTGGATTGAAAACAACCAAGATGTATTTTAATGTGTGAATGGATAAAAACGAGTTTGAAATTTTTCAAAAACAGTTCAATAGGAGGGAAAATTAGATTTCAGACTCACGAACTCATGCAAATTTACATAATGGAATAGTATTCAACATTGAAAAGAAATGAGCTATCAAGCAGTGAAAAAAAGCATGCAGGAAGCTTAAATTCACATTACTAAATGAAAGAAGACAGTCTTAGAAATCTGTGTACTGAATGATTCCAACTACATGACATTCTGTAAAAGGCAAAATTTAGGATACAGTGATAACATCACTGATTTCCAGTAGTTAGGGGACAGAGGATGGATGAAGTATAAAGGATGCTTAGGGCAGTGAAATTATTTCGTTTAATACTGTAATGGTGGATATATGATATTGTACAATTATCAAAAGCAGTAGAATTGTACCACTCTAAGAGTGAACCTTGATGTAAGTGATGGACTTTAGTAATCATATGCCAGTAATGATTTTTAAATAAGTGTATAATTAAGGAAAAATATGAGTAATATGAGCAATTAAAGGTATTTAATATGTATGGTACAAGCAAAATGGAAAAAATACAGGATGGTAGATATAGAATATGAGTAGAAAAGATATTATAATGGAACAGAGGGAATTTTGACTGAATATTTGGCCGTGTAATTAATGAACAAATAAAGAAACATATAATAAATGAGCTGGAAAAATGGACAAGCTCAAAGAGGAGATAGGGAATTAAAAAAAAAAGATGAAGTCAATATAAAGAGATGAAACATGAACTGTCAAAGCACAAGAAATACTTGGGAGAAAAAATAAAACTTATGGAAAAATAGGTTGAAATTGGAACAAGCACAAAGCAGAAATATAAGACAAGTGAAGGTAGTATCTTATGTAAATGAGACTTCTGAGGGAAAAACGTGTATGGATGTGAGGGCTGGACCATAAAGGCTTAACACTGAAGAACTGATGCATTTGAAAATTCTGAAAGAGATGGGAATACCAGACCACCTGACCTGCCTCTTGAGAAACCTGTATGCAGGTCAGGAAGCAACAGTTAGAACTGGACATGGAACAACAGACTGGTTCCAAATAGGAAAAGGAGTACGTCAAGGCTGTATATTGTCACCCTGCTTATTTAACTTCTATGCAGAGTACATCATGAGAAACGCTGGGCTGGAGGAAGCACAAGCTGGAATCAAGATTGCCGGGAGAAATATCAGTAACATCAGATATGCAGATGACACCACCCTTATAGCAGAAAGTGAAGAGGAACTAAAGAGCCTCTTGGTAAAACTGAAAGAGGAGAGTGAAAAAGTTGGCTTCAAGCTCAACATTCAGAAAACTAAGATCATGGCATCCGGTCCCATCACTTCATGGGAAATAGATGGGGAAACAGTGGAAACAGTGGCTGAATTTATTTTTCTGGGCTCCAAAAATCACTGCAGATGGTAATTTCAGCCATGAAATTAAAATAGGCTTACTCCTTTGAAGGAAAGCTATGACCAACCTAGACAACATAATAAACAGCAGAGACATTACTTTGCCGACTAAGGTCCGTCTAGTCAAGGCTATGGTTTTCCCAGTGGTCATGTATGGATATGAGAGTTGCACTGTAAAGAAAGCTGAGTGCCGAGGAATTGATGCTTTTGAACTCTGGTGTTGGAGAAGGCTCTTGAGAGTCCCTTGGACTGCAAGGAGATCAAACCAGTCCATCTTAAAGAAGATCAGTCCTTGGTGTTCATCGGAAGGACTGATATTGAAGCTGAAACTCCAGTACTTTGGCCACCTGATGCAAAAAGTTGACTCATTTGAAAAGACCCTGATGCTGGGAAAGATTGAGGGTAGGAAGAGAGGGGATGGCAGAGGATGAGATGATTGGATGACATCACTGACACAATAGACACGGGTTTGGTTGGACTCCAGGAGTTGGTGATGGACAGGAAGGCCTGGTGTGCTACGGTTCATGGGGTTGCAAAGAGTCAGACAGAACTGAGCAACTGAACTGAACTGAACTGAATGGAGAAGACTCTTGAGAGTCCCTTGGACTCGAGGAGACAGTGAAGGACAGGGAAGTCTGGCGTGCTGCAGTCCATAGGGTTGCAAAGAGTCAGACATGACTTAGCAATAGAGCAACAACAAAAGCGAGAAAAAAGTAGAACAAATGTTTTAGCAAACATCACAAGGGGAAAAAAATAATAAAACACAAACTAAAAGAGGGCTTTAGTACATAAATTGAAAAGGTGCAAGTAGTTTGAGAAATATTGATTCAAAATGGATGACACTGAGATATATCCCCAGTTTCAAAACCATTAAAGTGGAATAAAAAATTAGGCTGGTCTCAGACTTGTTTGCAATGTTATACAATGTATAAGACAGTAGTGCATTATTTACACAATTTTTTCAGTGAGACAAATAGGATAAATGAAAGAACAATAAAGTTGGTATTTAAGAACTCAGGGAAAATTATTCACATTGTGCTATCTTAGGAACTTACTAAATTTTTCAAACCCAGATGTAATATATAAGTAAAAGCAAAGGTTTTGCCTGTCAGTAATGAATCCATTCATCTTGGATAAAAGCATTAAATGTTAATGTTAAAATGTAAAAATTTTTAAATAAATGTAATTAATTATGACAGAAAAGAATGTGAATATTTTTATGTGACATTCTAGAAATTATGTAACTAAAAGAGAGTTAAAAGGTAGAATACAGAAAAATATTGCTGTTTTTTTAACTTTTCTATGTTGATATCAAAGGAGACAATATAAAGCTAGCAAAAATAATTGAGGCATTTTTATATATAAAAGTTTAAAAAATTATGTAAAATTAAAATTGTTTTATGTTATTTTATATTGGGTAGAAGGATAAGAAATATAAAATAATTAATCATTGTAGTACTAAAGGATCAATAGGTATTGCTGATAGAAATAAAATATTGGACTTTTAAAACATTTAAACAAGTAATATGAGAAGTTGAAGTGCAAATCTCGAAAGGAAACAATCTTTCAGTTTTCTAAAATTTTTGCTTATGTTCATAATAACAAAAAGACTATCATCTTCTGCCATCTATAGACATCTCTAGAATTATCCTCGCACCTACTAATTCAGTCTAAAGCAGTCATCTCCCCTCTTCGAATGCCAGAAGCACGTTAGTGTTAGTCGCTCAGTCATGTCTGACTCTTTGCGACCCCATGGACTGTACCCTCCCAGGCTCCTCTGTTCATGGAATTCTCCAGCCAAGAATACTGTGGGTTGCCAGTTCCTTCCCTAGGGAATCTTCCCGACCCAGGGATCAACCCAGGGATCTTTTACGTCTCCTGCATTGACAGCCATGTTCTTTACCACTAGTGCCACCTAAGAAGCCCAGGTGCACCTTAGGTCACTATTTAATTATATCCTATGTAATTTCTTTGCATATCCACTGATATGATGGCACATCCAGATTCCTTCAGGCTACAGTGTTTATTTGTTGGCGGATAATCCTACTCCCAGATGTGCTGAGAGTTCTTTGAATCTTCCTCCTGTATATTCTAAACTTACAATCTTATTTTATTATTTCCACATAAGAATTAATTTGTGCCAAATTCAAAACGGTAGAATCCTACTCCAGATTTCCTCTTTAAGAAACATTTTGAAAGAAGTCCTTAAATAACTTCATGAAGATGTACTAAGCACAAACTTTATTCACACTATTTTTTCTAGGACCATGGGGCCTGCTCAACCTACATTTCACCCTTAAGTGATTAAAGAACAACTACAAAAAATTCTACTTCACAGTTGTTTTGAACCTACTTGTGAAATTTGTGAGCCTTTTTTTAACAAAAATATTTTGAAATTAAACCTTAATTTGAATGTCTCATCATCAAATGCCTATTTATTAAGCATTTGTTTGTGTCAGGGTCTGGTGGCAAGGATGGTTTAGAAAGATCAGCAGGATCCAGGAGTTATGAGACATCAGTCAATAGACCAGGGAAGAAGTGAAGGTTCTTTCATGGAAATGACTGTGAAAAAAAACAAACAAAACAGATCCAAAAGCGTTTTGTAGATAGGTTTTTGAACTAAATAACAAGATCCTAGAGTTCCTGGTGGCTCAGAGGTTAAAGTGTCTGCCTGGAATGCAGGAGACCAGGGTTCGATCCCTGGGTTGGGAAGACCCCCCTGGCGAAGGAAATGGCAACCCACTCCAGTACTCTTGCCTGGAGAATCCCATGGAGGGAGGAGCCTGGTAGGCTACAGTCCATGGGGTCGCAAAGAGTCGGACCCAACTGAGCGACTTCACTTTCTTTCAGAGTCATTATATGGATTCAAAGAGGTCTGTGAACTTTCTGAAGGAATAAACCATAATACTGGTATAAAATAAATGTCAGTATATAGACCTCATATTAAAAATACAGAAGGCATCAAACACAGAAATACAGATTATCCAATTCTCACTTATCCTATGGAAAACAGGTCTTAAAACTTCTTATAGACATCTGGCTTGGGAAAAGAAATTTAAAATCTTTAATGCAAGAGGAATCCAGGGAATCTGTAGAACCTGAGAGGTAGAGTACCTTAGAACTAATTTAGTATACTTTCTTACCAAACTCAGTAAATTCTTTCTTGGCTATGGCCTAATATAAAAGCAAACTTGCTACCGTGTAGAAATGAAAGGAAATGTTAGCCCTATATTTGTTAGCCATAATATCATTGATAAATTCCTTAACCTTATTTAACCTCAATTCCCTCACCTAACAAAATGAGGGTGACATTCCCCTTCTTGTCTTGCTAGGAGTCTTACGAGGTCAGAGAATGCAAAATATCCTAAGCACTGTACTTGGTGATAATAGAGACATAAGTATTGTTGTTATTGTACTAGATATTAATATATCTGGGAGCTTTTGCTGTAGAGGTGGCCTGGGTAGCCATATTGGTACTATGTGATTCCTTAATCCCAGAAGCACCCTCCAGCATTAATGGGTGGAATGAGTTGGGCAAGAGACTGATGGATAACTCAGTTTCTCTCTGCCCACCCCCACCCCCACCTCAGCTCTGTATTTCCAACAGAGATGCAGTTGATCTTTTGTTTATTTGGAGTTTCCTGTTTGTTTTAAAATTGAAATAAATCCAAGCTACATGTAAAGCTAAGTTATAGTTGAGTCAAAACTCAAAGTAAAAACAGTTTACCCTGAATCTGGTATTCACAGGGGAAACAAAGAAAGAGAAACGGGGAAAACTAACCCTTGAACCCCTCCAAAACAAAAACAAAGAACCAACAAAAATGACCCTGGGATATAGAAACAGAAGATAACAATGGTCTACCTGCCTCAATGCCCGATGACTGAGGCTTTCCTGGTTCACTCTGTCACTGCTTGTCATCCCGTTCATCAGTTCCATTCGTTATGATCCTCAGTTTACCCTTTTTTCTTGAGCTAGCTTCTATGGTATCTATTTTATGCATTTAGATAATCTCTCACTTCATGAATTATTATCTTTATTTACTTCCCTAAAAATTACCCAAAAGTGTTACCTTCCATCACTCCCACACCCCCAATTACATCTTTATGGGGATAAGAAGTCATTACTTTTTTTGAGGCAGTTAATTCAACCTGGTGTTTCTGTGATCAAGTTTAACTTGTTTTCATATTTACCCCAAATTCCAGGATCTCAGCTATTCTGGCATTAGAGAGAAGTGTAAGGGTACATGTTTATGTATGCTGGAAAAGATTGAAGGAGGAGAAAGAGGTGACAGAAGATGCGATGACTGGATGGCATCATTGACTCAATGGACATGAGTTTGAACAAACTCCGGAAAACAGTGAAGGACAAGGAAGCCTGGCGTGCTGCAATCCATGGGATCACACAGAGTTGGACACAACTGAGTGACTGATCAACAAAATATGTATGGAGGAAGAAAGTGCAGATATCCTCAAAGCAAACTGATTAACATTTAAAAAATATTTTTTAAACTGATGAAATGAAAAATCTAAATAAACACCGTGGATATTGCCAAATAAATCTAATTTTAATGATTCTTGCTGTTTTACTGATCCCAAGCTTCCTCATTAGCACATCTAAAAATATCTTGAAAAGTATATGATTATCATCTTGATGATAGGACTTTATTAAAAATATCTAGAACTTAAGAAGTAAAGGAAAATGTTGAAATGAAAACAGGGTCCTGGTCAGGAATGAAATTATTAGTCATTCATTTGCAATGCAAATAGCTCTCCTATTTGTGTAACACCCAGCAGACAGATAGCACATTTACCACTGATTGTCTCTGCCTTTCACTTTTACTAAGCACTAATAATTTAAGGAAAAGAAGAAAGCCAAAATAGCTTCCTCTTAAGGCAAGATAAGAAGATCTTGCATGACTTTATGTTTTAAGTAGAAGTTTTCTAACTTTTCAAGAGTCTCCAGCAGCTTTAAGAAGAGGATTTTTTTCTTTTTTCTTTTTCCTTTTTTTAATCCTTCTTCCATTCTTTCAAAGCATTTTATTCAATAGTGTAATAAGACCTTATATTAAAAATTCAATTGCTTTTCCTTTTCTGCTTGGTAGAGACAGCCATAAATGGCCCTAAGCTGAAAATCTTCTTGGAGACCTGATTCTATTTAGTGATGTTTTTGCTGTGATGTGCCTGACCAATAACAGGAGTCAATCTTAGAGAGCAAAAGGTCTTAGTCTTATAAACCTCCTTATAAGTCATCCCTTATTTTGCACCGGGGTTTGCACTTAAAAATGAATTAGACAAGGCAATTTTTTTTTTTCACGCTTATTTCAAGTAAATTTACTCAGAGCTAGAATAGATGATCCATAGGTCAAAGCCAATCTACCCAAGCTTGTATTTAAACTCCTGGAGTTCATAAACCTCAAGCTGTTTATTTTTATATTTCTGAAGGAATATTTTGATTATGGTTCTAGTTTAGACAATTTTTTTTTCTTGAGAAAGGTATAGAAATATAGCAAGTGTCTCCATTTTTCCACCTTCCTGAAACTACTTGATTTATAATTTTCCTTTAAAGAAAAGTTAACATTTTTTTAAAATTAAAACTATTTTTCAAGGTGCAGGTTGAAGCTCAGAATTGTATCATGAAATCAATATTTTCAGTGGAATAATATCCAAAATAGCAATAATAAATTAAAATATAACAATGTATATAATATAATAAGACACTATTAAAGTATCCATTACATACAGTGATTGTAAGTGTTGTGACTAGTTTTGCTTTTTTGTGTATATGTGTGTGTGTGTTAGGTCATGATGCAAAATATATTTTATAATTCTTTTAATACACTACCCAGACTAAGTGGCTTAGAGCAACAGTAATCTTTCATTATCTCTCAGAATTACTATGGTCAGAAATTCAGATAGAATATAAATGATCTCTGCCCTACAGGGTCTGTGACCTCAGCTGGAAGACATGAAGACTAAAATTGGCTCTCACCTAAAGACTCATTTGCTCTCGTGTCTTGCCCTTGATGCTTGGATGTCTTGACAGTCTAGTTTGGGCTATCAGTAAGAACACCTGGATGTGACCTCTCCATGTGACAGAGGTTTCCTCCCAAGCTGGTGGGTGAGTTCCAAGGGCAACCAAGGAAGTCGAGCAGCATTGCTTTCAATAGCCTAGCCCCCAAAATCACAAAGTAATGTAGTGTCACTTCTGTTACATTCTAACAGTCAAAAAAATTTATAAAGTTCCACTGAGATCCAAGGGGGCTAAACATGGACTCCCATCTCTCCATTGAAGAATGTCAGTGTCACTGTATAAAAAGAGCATCAGGATCACAATATATATTTGTATGGCCATGGTTGGAAAATAAATATGCTCCCACATTGTTAACAGTCAAAAAATTGAAAACTCCCTGGCCCTTGGTCACAGCCTTTGGGATAGTAGATGTTTAATATTTTGTGAGACATAAAGAGACTTACATTGAAGGAAACTCCATCAAAATCCATAGCCATTAGTCTAGAAGATACAGAGGAAAACAGCTTAACCTTAGGGAAAAGAAGGAAGAATATGATAAGCATCATAGAATCTCAAGTCCTAGGAGATGTGCAGTGGTCAAAATAAATCTGGAATCTTTATTTTTATTTTGTCAAGCACTTCGCATAACTGGGTAATGGAGAGAGTTCCAAAATTTAATTATTATGCTGCTTCTACTAACTGACTATTTATTCATCTCTAGACATTATTCTAGGCACTTGATGTCATCCCTTCAATGAGATATCAGTGTCTTGTGACTAGCAGAAAACCTTTTGTAAGATATATGCTTGATTGCACAAATTCCCCCTTCACTGGGGCTTCCCTGGTGGCCCAAAAGGTAAAGAACCTGCCCACAGTGCAGGAGACCTGGATTCAATCTCTGGCTTAGGAAAATTCCCTGGAGAAGGGAATGGCAGCACACCCCCGTATTCTTGCCTGGAGAATTCCATGGACAGAGGAGCCTGGCCAGCTACAGTCCATGGGATCACAAAGAGTGG
This sequence comes from Capra hircus, assembly GCF_001704415.2. Lineage (NCBI taxonomy): Eukaryota > Metazoa > Chordata > Mammalia > Artiodactyla > Bovidae > Capra > Capra hircus. The sequence goes on along the minus strand of NC_030822.1, from coordinate 14,525,927 downwards.
ACATGACTGAGCAGCTATTGCTTCTCCTCCTTCGCCAAAATAATATATATTGACTTTCCCCCACTACTTCTTCGGAGCGCTAATTCCTCAGTGCTCTCTTAGGTGATGTCTCCCAGAGCTGCAGTCTTCATTTTGCCCCAAATAAAACTTAACTCACAACTCTCAGATTTTGCATCTTTTTTAATCAACAGCAGAAACTCAAAAATATTTGTTAAACAAATAGATAAGTACTTAACTGTCATGCTATATGGCATCCTATAAGCCTTTCAGAGGTCTTTGAAATATAGCCTAAAAACAAATGCAAATCAGAAAGTATTTTTAGGTCAGATTGAAATTGGGTGTGACCCTGGGGCTGTGGGGCTCCTGGGCATGGAGACATTTTTGTCCCTCATTTCTTGTAGACAAGAGTCCAGAACCCATGACCTTCCCTGAGTTCCACGGGACAGATTCGAACAGTTGTTAATCAATAGAGGAGCAGCCTAGAAACCACCTGAGACAAAACTAAAGGGACCAGAGAAGCTCGTGAAGATTAGGAGACCTGAGAACCTAAGACCCTACGCATACCTTAGTCTTGTCAGCAACCCCACCCTTTTGAAACCTTTTCAAACGTTGTATAAAAAAGTGTTGGACATGACAGTGACTAAATGACAAAGAAGAAAGAGGAATGCAAGACTGTTACTGCCTTGATACTTGTCACGCGCCCCTACCTGACTAGATGTGTGTGTGTGTGTCCTTAGTTGCTCATCAGGCTCCACTGTCCATGGGATTTTCCAAGCCAAAATACTGGAGTGAGTTGTCATTTCCTACTCCAGGAGATCTTCCTGACCCAGGGATCAAACCTGTGTCTCTTGTGTCTTCTGCATTGGCAGGCGGATTCCTTAACACTGGGCCACCTTATTCCCTGGCAGAGGGTGGGAGGTGGGCACAGTTCTTGAGGTGCGAGCCTACTGTCTTCCCCCTTTGGCTGGCAAAGAAACACAGCCACTCTTTCTTTATCCTCCATAAATCTGTCTCCATATTTCTGTTTGACATCAGTTCACAGAGAGTCAAAATTTTGGCAGAAAAATGACAGTTTTACAAAGTTTCTTTAAAAAAAATCCTGTTAACAGTATGGAATACTCATTAATGATGAGAGATAACCTCCAAGAGAACCACTGAGAGGATGTTATATTTATGCAGTTGAAAGAAAAGGGACCCAGAAACTAGGCAACAGCAAATGAGAAAACAGGACATATTTGATGGAATTTAAACAAGATGATAATTCGTTTAATATGGAAAAAGGGAAAACATAAGAGAATCTTTAGTCAATAAACTTTGCTTGTAAAAGAGTGTCATGGACTAGGAATATACAAATTACACTTTCTTTACGTGAAAGGACAAATGAAATAATTCTCCAATTTCAACACCTTAAGAAGGTGCAATGTTGGACAGAAATAGAATACATATATTACTTAGTGACTCAGTTATAAGCAAATGTGTAGTTTTAGTGTCAAACGGAGCAGTACAGTTGATAGGAAGCTCATCAATGTATATGTTGGTAGCTTATTTTACAAGCATGGATGTCAGAAAAATAAAAGTGAAAATTTCTCAGTCGTGTCCGACTCTTTGTGACCCCATGGACTGTAGCCCATCAGGCTCCTCTGTTCATGGATTTCTCCAGGCCAGAATACTGGAATGGGTAGTCATTGCCTTCTCCAGGGGATCTTCCCACCCGGGGATCGAACTAGGGTCTCCTGCATTGCAAGTGGATTCTTTACCATCTGATCCACGAGGGAGAAGCCCATGGATATCAGAACTTGGCATAGTTAGTCACACTGATAAATTTTCGCTCTGTTAAGGTATTGTAGGAACTTAAAAATATTGAGAAGTTATTGCTATTTCCATGTTGTTTTCTTATGATGTTTTTTAATCGGTACAGCTGTTTGTTCTACATAATTTAGTTAATAATTAACTACACTGATGTCCTGGGATCATTAAAGCTAAAAATGCAGTTAAAAACAATCAGAACAATAAAAAAAATAATTACTAGAATCAAAGAATGTGATGATGTGCTCTAATAACATTCTTTTTTTTTTTTAATAGGATTCTTTGGTGCTTTTCTACATCAACTTCTCTCTCTATTAGTAATTAGTATGTCAAGTTTCTTTAAGAATCAGGGGATAAAAATATACATTATGTGAAAACTTGTCATGTATACATGGATATACATCAGCTATATTATCTTGTTGTACCAATGTTCTTTCTAAATTACTAAAGCAAAAAATCTGTTAATTCCATTATATACAGACTTCACACAAAAGAAGCAATTCATAAGTAATCTTTGTTAGGTAGTTAGAATAGGAAAAAGAGTTCAGAATGGCAGTGGTTAAAAGATAAGGAAGGGAACAGCCCGAGAAAATAGAACAAAGGAATTAGTGAGTGAGGACCTCAGGTGCAATAAACAGCACTCCTGGGTAGACCAATTTACATAGGGCAGGCCCAGGGGGAGAAAAAAAATATATATATATATATAAAAAGAGGAGCCAAAATTGAGCTGGGGGACTCTCTTCTCTTTGTGTCTTTTGGGTCAGCATTCCCTCATGCCTCAAGGATGTATTTTCCTTTATATTCTAAATGAAACTGAGCTGTAACATGGAGGTGTAACCCTGGCCCATCCAAGAGCTGTAACACTGGTCAGTCCGAGGGCTGTAACGCTGATTATGCTATACTACCTTAAAAATACATTTTGTGAACTGTGTTATTTTGTAGGATGCCCCATCTGTGATAAATAAGGCAGTCAAATGAGGATTAAATAAATTTGTATAGATTTTTAAAATTATAAGTCTTCTCATCGTCTATAATATACCAATGTACATCTTGAGTTCTCAGAGCAAAGGAAATAGGACGGAAAATTTACCAACTGTATTTGACTAAATCGCCTTTGTATATTTTTATATTCTGAATAGTTGCGGAGTAAGCAAGATTATCCCCAAAAGATTGCCTTCTCATTCAAAATGGTTTACTAAACACATCCTTATTGCTCCTCCCTCTTATTGAAATGTTCTAATTTGAAATGATCTAATAAAAGTAATATTTATCAGCTACTGTGCTTCAAATTTTTGGGGAGAACATCATGAACAGAAGAGAATGATAGGGATTTCCTAGATAATATATGTTAAGGTCCCATTAAAAAAAATCCAAAGGAAATAGAAAGAGATATTTTATGTAGTCAAATAAAGAAACTTTTTAAGGAAAAAAAAAAAGAAAAACAAACATTGTATATGTATACTTTTTTACCTTCCCAGTAGGTAGTTAAAATAGTTGAAAGATCAGGTGTATGAGTACATGGTATGGTGTGGACATTAAGGTAGTCAATTAAGAATTAATTAAAAGTCTCTTGTTTCTAAAGAAGCAGTTTGAAAAATAAAGAGTTTGCCTTCAAGCTAGTACTGTGACTGAATTTATCAAGGTATAGTCAGGAAAACAGAAACCACTCTATGTTTGTAACCACCGCTATGCATGTAAATGTGCCAGGAGCCACCACGGGAGATCCCACCCATGACAAAAGTCATGTGGAAGAGAACTGTTAAGCAAGGCTTCAGAACTCAGCGGGCTCCCTAGGCTTTCTCTAACATCTACCCCCAAACCAGAATCTGTCTGTTTTATTATTTCATGACTTTCACCAACTCCTCTGACATTAACAGGGGGCCTCGCTTGAAGAAGCTTGGTCACCCCGTGTTTTGTTTTGTTTTGTTTTGTTTTTTTCTCTTTTTTTCTCTCTTACTTTCTGTTTCAGGCTGATCTCTTGGAGCATAGAGGCTCCCTGCGTTCACTTATCTGCCCAGGTTTCTAAGACCTGAATGGAAAGATGTTCTGCGTCTTCACTCCCTCAGGAGACTGGGAAGGCACCTGTGGTCTCTGTGAACAGGGCAAACTTCTTGTCTCGAAGTTTTATTGGCTTTCTATGTAAACCAAGAAATATCAGCCTCTTTCTCTCCTCTATTTTCTCATCTATAATATTATTTCCTTATCTCTCTCTAAATCAATCGCTGACGCTGTTTTTCCTTCAGGTTCCCCTGGATCCTGCGGGGGCTGGACCCCGGCATAAATGCTTTAAAATAGAGGAGGGAACTTACAAGATTTTGGAAGAGCTAGGGACATGAGGGTCCTGAAAGGTGCTTCCAAATGTCAATATTTGATACTGAAGATCTCAGCTTGCATCATCACAGTGAATGATTCTTAAAAATCTTGCCATGGACGTATAGCAAATCTCAAGAATCTCTGAGAAGCTCCCAGGTCTTACTCTGCTGTGTGATTATTTCTCGAAGGCTTATTGTGATGCTGCTGGGCCTGTCTTCCAGGTGTCTGACTGCCACCACCTCTAGAGAATAATTAAGTCTGTGTCCTTCCAGCTGCCTTTTCAGTCTTGAGCAAGTTCCTCTCATTGGCAAATTCTGACTGGGAAGCACATAGGAATGGAAGTTATATGAAATATTGTTTTAAAGCACAGAAGTTAGCAATGGCCTGCCAGATTAGCACAGGCAACCAAGTGAAGTGATTGCCCAAATAAAATTTGGAGTATTGATGTGTTGATGTGGGAGATTCATAGACTGTATGCCTGGAATTAAGTTGCCCAAAGTAGTCCAAAGACCCACCCCACCCCACCCCACCCCCAGACCACACCCCCCAAAAAACAAGAAAAAACCATATTAAAGTATAGGCAACTACATTTGAGTAAAAGCCCATTTCCATATTTTTCTTTTTCACATCAAATCCTTGCCACCACCTCTAGTGCCAGACTTTTCGAATCAGAACTTGAGATGGCTATAAGAAAGTGAAAGTGTTAGTCACTTAGTCATGTCCAACTCTTTGGGACCCTATGAACTGTGGCTCACTAGGCTCCTCTGTCCATAGGATTCTTCAGGCAATAATATTGGAGTGGGTAGCCATGCCCTTCCCCAGGAGATTTTCCCCACCCAGGCATCAAACCCAAGTCTTCCACATTGCAGGCAGCTTCTTTACTCTCTGAGCCTCCAGGGAAGCTATAAGAACGTTAATAGTCAATTCTTGGACTAACAAAAATATAATCCAGCTATCAATACTGTATTAGGGGTCTACTGAGGAGCAGAATCCCCAGTGGAATATGTGTGTGTGTGCGCGGTTGAGCCTTAAACAACACAGGTTTGAGCTCTGCAGGTACACTTACATGAGGATTTGTTTTAATAGTAAATTCTGCAGTACGGCATGATTCACAGTTGGTTAGGATGCAGAACCACAGATATGGAGGAACACTAGATATAGAGGAAATGTGTATATAGAGGACCAACTATAAATTATATGAGAATTTTCCACCATGCAGAGGCTCAGGGCTCCTAATCCTCCCATTGTTAAAGGGTCAACTGATACGTGTGTGTGTGTGTGTGTGTGTGTGTGTGTGTGTATTTATTAATCATGAGAAGCTGGCTCATTCAACTGTGGACACAGAAATCCCATGATCTGCCATCTACAAGCTGGAGACCCGGAAAAGCCAGGGGTGTAAAAGGCCTGAGAACCAGTGGCAGGCAGGGCAGGGGGTGTGGTGGAGCGTGGCAGGGGCTGCTAATGAGATACACAGCAGTCCAGGAACAGCAGACAAAGAAATTATATATCACTGTTCAAACGGTGAGGTAGACAAAGGAGCCAGTTCTTCCTTTCACTGCCTTTTCCTCTATTCAGGCCCTCAACAGATTGGATGATGCCCACCCACATTAGAGAGGGAAATTTATTTTACTGAGTCCAGTGATTCAAACTAATCCCACCCAGAGACACCCTCACAGACACATCAAGAAATAATGCTTAATCTGGGTACCCTGTGGCCAACAAGCTGACAGATAAAATTAACCATCACAAATACTAATGAATCAGAAGCAAGAATGAAAATATATTTTAGGAAAAAAGGACTATGAGAGAAATACTTTCAAAAAGAGAAATAACATACCTTGAGGAAACAGGTAATACCTGTAAAGAAAGCATAAAATGCTTTAATATAAACTGCAAATGATATTTTTACACACATTAGTGAGACTATTAAACATATAAAAGCAAATTTCACATAAGAAAAAATTAATTGCTATATAATCATATTACAAAATAAAATTGTCAACAAATAATTTTAAAACTAAAAAAGGAAAAATGAGTTACATGTATATATTTTAAAAAATCACATACTGGCATAGCACATTTCAACTGTATGCTAAAAAGCAGTGAAACAAACTTTAAAGTGTTACAAGAAAAATAAGTGGTTTTCCCCAATTCACCCAGTTACTTAATAGTGTCAAAAACAAGTGGTCTGCTCCTAGAATTCATGATCCATAGAGTGCTGCATCAGCTTAGTTTTTAAAGAAGATACTAAATTGGGAAAAAATAAGGAAGACTAGTGACAAAAATCTGCTGTCACATCATGAAAAGTGAAAGTCGCTCAGGCATGTCAGACTCTTTGCAACCCCATGGAATGTACAGTCCATGGAATTCTCCAGGCCAGAATACTGGAGTGGGTAGCCTTTCACTTCTCCAGGGGATCTTCCCAACCCAGGGGTTGAATCCAGGTCTCCCACATTGCAGGTAGATTCTTTAACATCTGAGCCACAAGGGAAGCCTGTCACCTCATAATAATACCTATTAATGGCATGAGAGGAGACAGGAAAAGTACCACATGATCAGATAGTACAATAATATTATAATACTGTTATTTTTCAAACATATCAAGAAAGAGTAAATACATTTGTGCATCTATCATCTCTCTGGCTCATCTATCTGAAAGATTTTTGTCAATGAAGTTCAGATTCTTAAAAATTTGCAAATTCAAAGTGATTAATTTCAGCAAACTAGTGTTGAAATTGATAAATATACTTAGCAAATTTTATTTTTTAATAAAACATGTAAAATGATATAGCAGGTTTGTAAACTCTTTGTCTGGAATTGACAAAATAGAAAAGTTTTAGATTCAGCATCAGTTTTACTATATAAAATAAGACAATAACCCAGGACAATTTTTATTATCTTATTTGATTTCTTATTGCTAGAATAAGAAATTCTATTTTATTCTAATAATTCTGTTTTATTTTGCTGGAGGCCATGCTATTAACAAAATACAGAGGCACAACTCCTACATGGACAGAGTTTTAGCAATTCATAAATAATACAGCCAGAGGTAAGAGATAAGAAACTGGTATTAGTTAGCCCTTCAGTTCACAGTTAGTACTGCTTTCCTGTCAAAAAATGACCAAAAAAAAAAAAAAAAAAAAAGCAGTGTTTCTGAAACAATAGCTCAGAAAGAAAGGCGGTATGAATGACAATGATGCTGAACAATCCTTGAAGGAAAAAAAAAATAGTAAGCATTAGCTAATATTACAAATGTCAAAAATTTTTCTCCAAGTAGTTCATTTTTTACTGATTTTTGTGGAAAAAAAGGATTCTATACCATTTCTTTTCCATTTTTTTAAAATATAAATTTGACCTTCATGCAAGATCCACAGATAACGCATAATCACATTTGCTTGTCACCATGATGTATAGGGGCCTGTTTGTGGGGTAGATGGTGGCTCTCCTCTTATTTGCATTCTTTTTGTGATCAGTTGCAATGCAGCTTATTGTTTCTAAAGACCACTTTTGGATAGGGTAATGTTTCCTTCAGACAGAACTGTCACCTGCTGCCCACCTAAACCTTTTCTCTGGGCTGAGCTAAATGAGCATGTGCTACGCAGTGCCTTAGTTGTGTCTGACTCTTTGTAACCCCATGGTCTGTAGCCTGCCAGGCTCCTCTGTCCATGGGGATTCTCCAGGCAAGAGTAGGAGTGAGTTGCCATGCCCTCCTCCAAGGGATCATCCCAAACTGGGAATCAAACCCAGGTCTCTGGCATTACAGGTGGATTTTTTACCAACTGAGCCACCATGGAAGCCAAACAATACTGGAGTGGGAAGCCTATCCCTTCTCCAGCGGATCTTCCCTACCCAGCAATTGAACTGAGGTCTCCTGCATTGAAGACAGATTGTTTACAAACAGAGCCACGAGGGAAGCCCCTACATGAGCATAGGGATCATGCATATTTTTAGTAATGACACAAAGATAAGGACTCTTGTTTTCAAGGTGATTCACAGATTTTTGTCCTCTACTTTCACATTTGAATCTACTTCCTCTGCCATGCCGTGAGTGTCCCTGTACAGATGATGCTTATTTACCTGATTTTTCACCTAGAATATACATTCTCTGTGGTAGCAATCATAGATATGTTCCATATCGGACAGCACTGTGTTCTTGGCTTCTAGTGCATCATTCATTTAGCAAAAATATATTGAAAATAAAAGCCAGAAATTGGTAAAGAGAAGCCAAGTGACAAAATATACAACTTCTCTCTACAAATGTTGATAAGACCCTCCAGAAAGGCTACTCCATGTGACCCCGTGCTTAAAGGCCAAGAGTAGTAGACCTGAGTTCAATCCCTGGGGAGAAAAACTACAGAGAAAAAATTACAGTATTCTGGCACCATCACCTATCCTGGGGCAGGCTTTTCACTAACATGAAAAAAAAATTTTTTTGAGGAAAAAGTGTTGTTGATTATAGTATCACCCTCCCCCAATTCCACAGGGAATAAATTCCAAGACTTCCAGATGATGCCTGAAATTGTGCATGTTACTGAGCCCTATATATATATTTTTTTTCCTGTGGAAAATTCTCAAAGAGATGGGAATACCAGACAAGCTGACCTGCCTCTTGAGAAACCTATATGCCAGTCAGAAAGCAACAGCTAGAACTGGGCATGGAACAACAGACTGGTTCCAAATAGGAAAAGGAGTACAACAAGGCTGTATATTGTCACCCTGCTTATTTAACTTACATGCAGAGTACATCATGAGAAATGCTGGGCTGGAAGAAACACAAGCTGGAATCAAGATTGCCGGGAGAAATATCAATAACCTCAGATATGCAGATGACACCACCCTTATGGCAGAAAGTGAAGAAGAACTAAAGAGCCTCTTGATGAAAGTGAAAGTGGAGAGTGAAAAATTTGGCTTAAAGCTCAGCATTCAGAAACCTGAGATCATGGCATCTGGTCCCATCACTTCATGGGAAATAGAAGGGGAAACTGTGGAAACAGTGGCTGACTTTATTTTTCTGGGCTCCAAAATCACTGCAGATGGTGACTGCAGTCATGAAATTGGAAGACGCTTGCTCCTTAGAAAGAAAGTTATGACAATCTAGACAGCATGTTAAAAAGCAGAGACATTACTTTGTCAACAAAGGTCCGTCTAGTCATGGCTATGGTTTTTCCAGTTGTCATGTATGGATGTGAGAGTTGGACTGTGAAGAAGGCTGAGTGCCAAAGAATTGATGCTTTTGAACTGCGGTGTTGGAGAAGACTTGAGAGTCCCTGGGACTGCAAGGAGATCCAACCAGTCCATCCTAAAGGAGATCAGTCTTGGGTGTTCATTGGAGGGACTGATTTTGAAGCTGAAACTCCAATACTTTGGTCACTTGATGTGAAAAGCTGAGTCATTTGAAAAGACCCTGATACTGGGAAAGATTGAGGGCAGGAGGAGAATAGGATGAGAGAAGATGAGATGGTTGGATGGCATCACAGAGTCAATGGACATGGGTTTGGGTGTACTCCGGGAGTTGGTGATGGACAGGGAGGCCTGGCATGCTGCGGTTCATGGGGTCGCAAAGAGTCAGACACAACTGAGTGACTGAACTGAACTGACATATATTTTTCCCTATAAATACATACTAATGGTAAAGTTTAATTTATAAAGTAGGCACAGTGAGAGTTTAACAATAATTAAAACAAAATAGAGCAATTATTACAATTTCTGTAACAAAAGTTATGTGAATGGGTCTCACTCTCAAAATATCTTACTGCACAAATGTAATGTTTCTTCCATTTTAGTTAAATGCTTATCATGCTCAGTGGCCATACTTTTGCAGTTTGAGGGATGACAGCGAAACTATCACAAATTTATTTTTCTTTCTTCACAATTTTATGAAAGATTTGTTCTTACCATAAAGCTTAGCAGCCTCAACATACAGTGTTTTGCTTTGTTTTTTCCCTTTCCTTATTAAATTGAGAATTTTTAGCTTTTGCTTTCAGGTAGCACTTTATGGCTTCTCTTTGACATCAGTATTGCAAATATCACTACCTTTGTGCTTTGGGGTCATTTTTAAGTAAAAAAGTGTGACATGAACACAAGCATGACAATACTGAGACAGCCAATCTGATAACTGAGACAGCTGATTAGTGACTAACAGGAGGAACCCTGGAGAAAGAGTTGATTCACATGCTGGGCAGAATGGAACAGGACACAAAGGGATCTCATCAGAAGGGAGTAATATAAAATTTATGAATTGTTTATTTCTGGAATTTTCTGTTTAATATTTTCAGACTGCAGATAACCATGAGTTACTGCAATCGTGGAAAGGAAAAAAATGTGGGGATGGACGTTGGTACAATAAGGCAAAGCCTTATTTAAGGCAAAGCTAGATTTAATGCTAAATATTCACAGAATGTTAGACCTCATTAGTAAGACTTTTAGTTGAGTCATACTTTAGTTTTCCAGAAGTAAGTATTTTCTTGAGTACTAGGTCAACTATTTCTGCTAACTGTTCCCAGTATTATTTAACACAAGCATGCAAAATATGCCTGAAACTTCTGTCAATGCAGGAGATGCAGAAGACTTGGGTTTGATCCCTGGGTTGGAAAAATCCCCTGGAGGAGGAAATGGCAACCCACTCCAGTATTCTTGCCTGGACAATCCCATGGACAGAGGAGCCTGTGGGCTACAATCCATGGGGTCACAACTGATTACGCACACACGCATTATTATTTATCTTGGAGTTTCAAAATATATTGATTTCATTTCTTCCCAGGAAATAATGATATTATATAAAGGTCAAAGTATGGACAGATGCTTTTTCCCCCACCACAAGCGCCCAGTGTGGCATTATATTCACATATTTAGGCAAAAACTTATTTACCGGCAGTGAGAATTAGGCTGTAGATGTAACACCGCTTCTAATTGTACCCAAGGACTGCAAGTTTCTAATTAATAATTTTTTAATTCACAAAATCAAATGAAAAAGGACTGCTAAACAATGGAGCTTGCACAGAGAGGTATAATTCTGGAAACAGTTTAAAGGCAAGGACAATCGATTTCTCCACTTCCAGGTTTATTGACTGTAAGATTTACAAACAGGAGGATAAAGTGCTTCAAGACACACAGAACAAAGGTAGTTGGTCTACTATGAATCTCTGCAAAATAATGTACTATCCATTTTAATTTACTTTAAATAGAGCTTTCTGGAAGTTGAATTTGAGTTTTAAAGAAAAAGGCCACCATGGAGTTTTTTTTGTTTGTTTGTTTCAGAGCTATAACTTTGTTTCTGTCCTCAGAGACATAAGTGAACCATCAAAAGTCATTCCCTTTATTTATCTCACAAGATTTCTTTTTGAAAGAATTATTAGTGAAATCCACATTTAATTAGGCAGAAAATAATTTCTATGAATTTACTCTTCATAGGGAAAGTGACTAAAATTTATGTTGTGTGTACAAGAAAACTCAGACTATTACTTATTATGAGTTTGATATTTGATAGACAGTTGCTTTGGGAGAAAAAAAAAGCAAATAAACTATTAAACAGATCCACGAGAAAGTATCTAAATTATAGTAACTTCAAGAAAAAGCCCTTGGTGTCTGTAAAGTGAAGTGCTTTGTTTCTTTATCAGTGCTTTTTTAAAATTAACTTTTATTGGAGTATAGTTGCTTTACAATGTTGTGGTAGCTTCTGCTGTACAGCAAAGTGATTCAGTTATATGTATATATTATGTATACATGTATATAACATGTATATAACATATATATATATAAAACATACATATGTACATTCCCTCTTTCTTAGATTTCCGTTTCATATAGGTCACTACAGAGCACTGTGTAGGGTTCTCTGAGTTGTACAGTAGGATCTCATTAGTTATTCATTTTATGCATTGTAGTATTTATATATATATGTCAATCCTAATTTTCAAATTCGTCCCAACTCCTCTTCCCCCCTGGGTATCCATAAGTTTGTTTTCTACATCTATGTCTTTATTTTTGCTTTGTGAATAAGTTCACCTGTACTATTTTTCTAGATTCCATATATAAGCAATATTTTATGATATCTGTTTTTTTCTCTTTCTGACTGACTTAGTTTGTATGACAATCTCTAGGCCCACCACATCTCTGCATAGGGCACTATTTTGTTCCTTTTCATAGCTGAATAATGCTCCGCTGAATATATGTACCACATCTTCTTTATACATTCTTATGTTGATGGACATTTAGATTTATTTGATGTCCTGGCTTTTGTAAACAGTGCTGCAAAAAATACTTGAGTGCATGTATCTTTTTGAATTATGGTTTTCTCAGGGTATATGCTGGAGAAGGAAATGGCAACCCACTCCAGTATTCTTGCATGGAGAATCCCGTGGACAGAGGAGCCTGGTGGGCTTCTGTCCATGGGGTTACACAGAGTTGGACACAACTGAAGTGACTTAGCATGCACACATGCATGGGAGAAAGAAATGGCAACCCACTCCAGTATTCTTGCCTGGAGAATCCCAGGAACAGAGGAGCCTGGTGGGCTGCCATCTATGGGGTCACACAGAGTTGGACACGACTAAAACAACTTAGCAGCAGCAGCAGATACATGCCCAGGAGTGAGATTACTGTGTCATATGGTAGTTTAGGAACTACCAACTATGGCAGTTTTGAAACATGCCAAAGAATGTTCAAACTACCATACAATTGCACTACTTTCACATGCTGGCAAAGTAATGCTCAAAATTCTCCAAGCGAGGCTTCAACAGTACTTGAACTTAGAGCTTCCAGATGTTCAAACTGGATTTAGAAAAGGCAGAGGAACCAGAGATCAAATTGCCAACATAGGTTGGATCATATAAAAAGCAAAGAATTCCAGAAAAAGAAAAAATCTGCTTCATTGACTACACTAAAGCCTTTGACTATGTGGATCACAACAAACTGTGGAAAATTCTTAAAGAGATGGGAATACTAGACCATTTTACCTGCCTCCTGAGAAACTTGTATGCAGGTCAAGAAACAACAGCTAGGACCAGACATGAAACAATGGATGGTTCTAAATAGGGAAAGGAGTACATCAAGATTGTATATTGTCACCTTGATTACTTAACTTATATGCAGAGTACATCATGCAAAATGCCAGACTGGATGAAGCACAAGCTGGAATCAAGATTGCCAGGAGAAATATTAATAACCTCAGATATGCAGATGACACCACCCTATGGTGGAAGTAAAGAGGAACTAAAGAGCCTCTTGATGAAGGTGAAAGAGGAGAGAGAAAAAGTTGGCTTAAAACTCAACATTCAGAAAACTAAGATCACAGCTTCTGGTCCCATCAGTTCATGGCAAATAGACAGGGAAACAATGGAAACAGTGAAAGACTTTATTTTCTTGGGCTCCAAAATTACTGCAGACTGTGACTGCAGCCAAGAAATTAAGACTCTTGCTTCTAGGAAGAAAAGCTATTTCAAAACTAGGCAGCTTATTAAAAAGCAGAGACATTACTTTGCCAACAAAAGTCTATCCAGTCAAAGCAATGGTTTTTACAGTAATCGTGTATGGATGGGAGAGTTGGACCATAAAGAAGGCTGGGAGTTGAAGAATTGATACTTTTGAACTGTGGTGTTGGAGAAGACTCTTAAGAGTCCCTTGGACTGCAAGGGGGTCAAAGCAGTCAATCCTAAAAAAAAAAAAAAAAGCTTGATCCTGAATATTCATTGGAGGAGTGGTGCTGAGGCTGAAACTCCAATACTTTGTCCACCTGATGTGAAGAGCTGGCTCATTGGAAGAGACCCTTATGCTGGGAAAGATTGAAGGCAGGAAGAAAAGGTGATGACAGAAGATGAGATTGTTTGATGGCAACACCAACTCAATGGACATGAGTTTGACCAAGCTCCAGGAGATGGTAAAAGACAGGGAAGCTTGGCGTGCTGAGGCCCATGGGGTCACAAAGAGTCAGACATGATTGAGTGACTGAACAACAAATGCTAGCTCTATTTTTAGTTTTTTACAGAATCTCCATATTATTCTCAATAGTGTCTGTACAACATTCCTACCAACAGGTCCAAGCTTTCCCTTTTCTCTACATCCTCCAGCATTTATTGTTTGTAGATTTTTTGATGATTGCCATCCAGACTGTTGTGAGGTGATACCTCAGTGTAGTTTTGATTTGCATTTCTCTAATAATTAGTGATATTGAGCATATTTTCATGTGTTTGTGGCTATCTGTATATCTTCTTTGGAGAAATGTCTGTTTAGGTCTTCTGCTCATTTGTCAATTGGGTTGTTTATTTTAAATTGAGCTGCATTAGCTGTTTGAATATTTTGGCAATTACTCCCTTATCAGTTGCTTTATTTACAATTTTTTCCCCCATTCTAAGGACTGACTGTTACTTTTGTTTTTATTTTCATTTGCTATGCAAAGCTTTTAAGTTTAAGTAGGTTACATTTATTTATTTTTATTTTCATTACCTTAGGAGGTCAGTCAGAAAAGATCTTGCTTCGATTTTTATCAAGGAGTGTTCTACCTCTGTTTTTCTCTGAGTCTCCATCTTTACATTCCAGTCTTTAATCCATTTTGAGTTCATTTTTATGTATGGTGTTAGGGAGTGTTCCTATTTCATTTTATCACATGTAGCTGTCCAGTTTTCCTGACACCACTTATTGGAGAGACTGTCTTTTCTGCATTGCATATTCTTGCCTCCATTGTCATAGCTTAGGTGACTAAAAAAAGATCATGTACACCATGAACAAATGGGATGTATTCCAGAGATGCAGGATTCTTCAGTATCAGTTCAGTTCTGAGCTCAGTCATGTCCGACTCTTTGCAACTCCATGCACTGCAGCATGCCAGGCTTCCCTGTCCATCACCAACTCCAGGAGCTTACTCAAACTCATGTCCATCATGTCAGTGATGCCATCCAAGCATCTCATCCTCTGTTGTCCCCTTCTCCTCCTGCCTTCAGGCTTTCCCAGCATCAGGGTCTTTTTCAGTGAGTCGGTTCTTTGCATCAGGTGACAAAAGTTTTGGAGTTTCAGCTTCAGCATCAGTCCCTCCAATGAATATTCAAGACTGATTTCATTTAGGATTGACTGGTTGGATCTCCTTGCAGTTCAAGGGACTCTCAAGGGTCTTCTCCAACACCACAGTTCAAAAGCATCAATTCTTTGGCACTCAGCCTTCTTTACAGTCCAACTCTCACATCCATACGTGACTACTGGACAAACCATAGTATTGAGTAGATGGACCTTTGTTGGCAAAGTAATGTCTCTGCTTTTTAATATGCTGTCTAGGTTGGTCTTCCAAGGAACAAGCATCTTTTAATTTCATCGCTGCAGCCATCATCTGCAGTGATTTTGGAGCCCCCTCCAAATAAAGTCTGTCACTGTTTCCATTGTTTCCCCAACTATTTGCCATGAAGTGATGGGACCAGATGCCATGATCTTACTTTCCTGAATATTGAGTTTTCACCCAACTTTTTCACTCTCCTCTTTCAGTTTCATCAGGATGCTCTTTAGTTCTTCACTTTCTGCCATAAAGCTGGTGTCACCTGTCTATCTGAGGTTATTTATATTTCTCATGGCAATCTTGAGTCCAGCTTGTGCTTCATCCAGCCTGGCATTTCACATGATGTACTCTGAATGTAAGTAAAATAAGCAGGGTGATAATATACAACCTTGACATGCTCCTTTGTCGATTTGGAACCAGTCTGTTGTTCCATGTCCAGTTCTAACTGTTGTTTCTTGACAGGTGGTCTGGTATTCTTATATCTTTAAGAATTTTCCACAGTTTGTTGTGATCCACACAATCAAAGGCTTTGGCATAGTCAATAAAGCAAAAGTAGATTTTCTTCAATATAGGCAAATCAATATGATATACCATGTTACCAAACTGAAGAATAAAAGCCATATGATCATCTCAATTAATGCAGAAAAAACCTGCTGATGAAATTCAGCACCCATTTGCAATAAAACCTCTCCAGAAAGAGGGCATAGAGGGAATCAACCTCAACACAATAATGGCAATATATGACACACCCACAGCGAACATCATTCTCAATGGTGAAAACCCGAAAGCATTTCCTGTAAGGTGAAGTTCTGAAAACAGTTTAAGGTCTACAAATAGAAACTTGATTTGGGCAGTTTTTCCATGTCACTACAGGTGTAAGGTAGAAGAAAGTGTAATCTTGCCTGTTAGATAAGTGTTTTAGAAGGCTTCTGATTACTCATCAAGGAACATATCCATTTTCAGGGCAGTAATCTTCAGATTTGGGATATTTTGGCATTCATTTTTATGACTTCTGGTTATTTCTGTAATTTACTTATTATACTGCATTTACTTTAAAATCCAGCCAAGCTTCTCTCTCACACTTTTTTGTCTATGTTGTTTATCCCTCTGGCTATGAAGCTCACAAATGGTAAGTAAAGCCATGCTTTTCTTAGAGATAATATTGATGTTGTGATAGAAAACAAAGATTTAGAGCACTCACAGCTTGTAAGACTATTATCTGGAGTTGTTTATAACTTGTAAGCCCTGTTCCAGAGCCAGTGGAGCCATAGATTTTCTCTAGCATCACTTGCTATTCAACCATATAATTCTACCCACTAATATGTAAGCATTTCCCAATCAGGCAAATCAAATTCTAATGATATCCTGTTAGGAAAACCCATGAGTTAGATCAAGTGGTAATAAGATTTACATAGAGGTTTCTGCAACTAGGGATCATATGTTAACAATGTTAGAGTGTAATAAATCTTCACTTTAAATCATACTGATATTTAAACTAGATGCTGAGTCATTAAAAAAATAAAGCATTATAAATGTGTCACGCATGCATAAAAGTGATCTTCTGAGAAAGAAACAGGTGATTCATTTTAGATATGTCTTTTAGAATTTATTTTCTGACATTAGTATTGCTATAACTATGGTGGAGTAGCTGTTAAATGTAATTGTTCACATGTGCTGACATTTCCTCCCCCCCCCCCAACCCCGAGGAATGGTTATCATTAATTTTACTGAATAGAGAGGGGGAAGCATGGAATAATGGGAAAAGCGAAGGTACTGAAGCCAAATGGCCTGGCTAATTTGAGGCTTACTTGCTGCTCTGTGAACTGGAGTGATTCAGTTAAACTCTCATGTCCTCAGTTACTGCCTCTGTAAAATGAAGATAATATAAATCACAGAAATTATATACATGATTTAGTGAGACTATGGGGAAGAAAACACATGGAAACTATGAGGTGTCATATTGTTGTTGTTCAGTTGCTGAGTCGTATCTGACTCTGAGACACCATGAACTGCAGCACATTAGGCTTCCCTTTCCGTCACTATCTCCTGGAATTTGCTCAAATTCATGTCCATGAATTTGACGGTAATGCCATCCAACCGTCTCATCCTCTGTTGCCTCTTCTCCTCCTGCCTTCTGTCTTTCCCAGCATCAGGGTATTTTCCAGTGAGTCACCTTCTCTCATCACATGGCCAAAATATTGGAGCTTTAGCTTCAACATCAGTCCTTCCAATGAATATTCAGGGTTGATTTCCTTATTGACTGGTTGGATCTCCTTGCAGTGTGTCATATATTAATAAGTTATTATTGTTAGTCTACCACTACTTTTACAAAAATAGAACATTTCAGTTAAGTCACTCAGTCGTGTCTGAATCTTTGCGACATGAATTGCAGCACGCCAGGCCTCCCTGTCTATCACCAACTCCCAGAGTTCACTCAAACTCATGTCCATTCAGTTGGCGATGCCATCCAGCCATCTCATCCTCTGTCGTCCCCTTCTCCTCCTGCCCCAATTCCTCCCATCATCAGAGTCTTTTCCAATGAGTCAACTCTTCACATGAGGCCAAAGTATTGGAGTTTCAGCTTTAGCATCATTCCTTCTAAAGAAATCCCAGGGCTGATCTTTAGAATGGACTGGTTGGATCTCCTTACAGTGCAAGGGACTCTCAAGAGTCTTCTCCAACACCACAGTTCAAAAGCATCAATTCTTTGGTGCTCAGCTTTCTTCACAGTCCAACTCTCACATCCATACATGACCACTGGAAAAACCATAGCCTTGACTAGACGGACCTTTGTTGACAAAGTAATGTCTCTGCTTTTTAATATGCTATCTAGGTTGGTCATAACTTTTCTTCCAAGGAGTAAGCATCTTTTAATTTCATAGCTGCAATCACTATCTGCAGTGATTTTGGAACCCCCAAAAATAAAGTCTGACACTTTTCCACTGTTTCCCCATCTATTTCCCATGAAGTGATGGGACTGGATGCCATGGTCTTCGTTTTCTGAATGTTGAGCTTTAAGCCAACTTTTTCACTCTCCTCTTTCGCTTTCATCAAGAGGCTTTTTAGCTCCTCTTCACTTTCTGCCATAAGGGTGGTGTCATCTGCATATCTGAGGTTATTGATATTTCTCCCGGCCATCTTGATTCCAGCTTTTGCTTCTTCCAGCCCAGCATTTCTCATGATATACTCTGCATGTAAGTTAAATAAGCAGAGTGACAATATACAGCCTTGACGTACTCCTTTTCCTATTTGGAATCAGCCTGTTGTTCCATGTCCAGTTCTGACTGTTGCTTCCTGACCTGCATATAGGTTTCTCAAGAGGCAGGTTCAGTGGTCTGGTATTTCCATCTCTTTCAGAATTTTCCACAGTGTATTGTGATCCACACATTCAAAGGCTTTGGCATAGTCAATAGAATGGTAAGATCCACCAAATACTAATTTTAAAAGATACTGTATTTGACATATGACTATATGACTGAATATCTTAATTTCATTTTTTTTCATTTGTTTCTTTACCATGAAGACAGAAAAAAAAAGAAATGTTGTTTGCTAGACCAGTAAACAAAGAATGCTGTTCTCTAATCAAACCAGCAGCTACTGCAGCCTCCTTTCCCCTTAATGCCGTTTAGATCCATACTAACTCGTTTAGAAGTTGAATGCTGGTATTATAGTTTTTTTGATTAAAAGATAAGGAAGGTAATATTCAGAGTAGTGAAATAGTTTCAGGCCCATATGTTTCACACAGGATACAAACCAAATGATTGTCTATGAACTTCCATATAATTTCCTACATCAAGAAAACTGAACATGAAAATGTTAATTTCTCATTCATGTCTGACTCATGGATTATAGCCCACCAGGCTCCTCTGTCCATGGAATTCTCCAGGCAAGACTTGTGGAGTGGGTCCATTCCCTTCTCCAGGGGATTTTCCCAACCCAGAATGTACCCGGGCCTCCTGTATTGCAGGTAGATTCTTTACCATCTGAGCAAACAGGGAAGCTTTAATTTCCTATATACATTCTAGACAATGATGAAGGTGAAGAGAAGAGTTAGAAAGCTGGCTTAAACCTCAACATTTAAAAAACTAAGATCATGGCATCTAGTCCCATCACTTCATGGCAAATAGATGGGGAAACAGTTAAAACAGTGACAGACTTTATTTTTGGGGGCTCCAAAATCAACTGCAGATGGTGACTGCAGCCATGAAATTAAAAGATGCTTGCTCCTTGGAAGAAAAGTTATGACAAACTTAGGCAGCGTATTAATAAGCAGAGACTATTTTGCTGACAATGGTCCATATATAGTCAAAACAATGGCTTTTCCTGTAGTCATGTATAGAATGGAGAATTGGATGATAAAGAAGGCTGAGCACTGAAAAATTGATGCTTTTGAACATTGATGTCAAAGAAGACTCTTGAGAGTCCTTTGAACTGTAGGGAGATCAAACCAGTCAATCCTAAAGAAAATCAACCTGAATATTCATTGGAAGGGCTGATGCTGAAGTTGAAGCTCCAATATTTTGGCCACCTGATGCAAAGAACTGACTCATTGGAAAAGACCCTTATGCTGGGAAAGATTGAAGGAAGGAGGAGAAGGAGGTGACAGAGGACGAATTGTTGGATGGCATCACCAACTCAATGGACACGAGTTTGAGCAAGCTCCACGAGACAGTGAAGGACGGGAACTTTGGTGTGCTGCAGTCCATGGGGTCGGAAAGAGTCTGAAATAACTGAGTGATGGAACAACAACAACATTCCATACAATATTGTGTTTCACCACATTTAGTTATATTTTTCTTCATAAAGTTGTTTGCTTTCATACATAATGTGAGCAGAAAACAAAAAACAAACAAAATACCATTGTTTGAAGTGTTCTTAGTCATAAGGAAAATGAAAAATGGGACAGCATAACCCCTGACCATGAGAAACTCAATGTGCTATATGCAGTCATTCCACAAAACATGTTTCTTTGAGATCAAATGAGTAGAAACATAATACATTATTTAAATAATAATTTCCATCTATCTAATACCTAATGAATATACATTTGTGAAAAACACTGTGCAATTGCTCCTAGGAATATAGTGATTAAGAGGAAACATTCTTTGGTCTTAGGGGGATTTGCAGTCTACTGACTTGACATTTTAATACTTTTCTCTAGTGTTTCTGTGATTACTGTTCTTGTCATTCAGTTCATTCAATGCTGAATAAACTATCCTTACTCGGATAGCTAAAATAAATTTCTAAATAATTTCCTTGTCTTAAACTCTGCAGTATGACATTGTTTGGCACTGGCATCATGTTCTACATTACAAATGCCATGCAGTAAGTATAAACAAGGGCTTATTGATGATGAGTACAAATTGATATGGAAAAAGATAAGCAGAGAAGACGTATTATGTTAGTGAATTTAGGAAAAGGAATATAGATGCAGGAGAGAGCAGAAGACTCAGTCGTATCCAACTCTTTGCCACCCCATGGACTGTAGCCCGCCAGGCTCCTCTGTCCATGGGATTTTTCAGGTAAGAATACTGGAGTGTTCAATACATCTGTGTCTTTTGCTATCTCGCATACAGGATTATCATTACCATCTTTCTAAATTCTATATATATGCGTTAGTATACTGTATTGGTGTTTTTCTTTCTGGCTTACTTTACTCTGTATAATTAGCTCCAATTTCATCCACCTCATTAGAACTGATTCAAATATATTATTTTTAATGGTTGAGTAATAGTCCATCGTGTATACATACCACAGCTTTCTTATCCATTCAGCTACATCTACATGGACATCTAGGTTGCTTCCATGTCCTGGCTATTATAAACAGTGCTGCGATGAACATTGGGGTACACATGTCTCTTTCAATTCTGGTTTCAAACGAATCGCGAGTCTAGGATTGATGCAGGATACAGGATGCTTGGGGCTGGTGCACTGGGATGACCCAGAGGGATGGTATGGGGAGGGAGGTGGGAGGGGGGTTTAGGATTGGGAACATGTATACACCCGTGGCGGATTCATGTTGATGTATGGCAAAACCAATACAATATTGTAAAGTAGAAAATAATAATAATAACAAAAAGAATACTGGAGTGGGTTGCCATTTTCTCCTCCAGGGGATCTCCTGACTCAGGGATCAAACATTTCCTGCATTGGCAAGCCAATTCTTTACCACTGAGCCACTTGGGAAGCCCATAGACACAGCTAACATTGCAAATAAGTTTGTAGGTAGAGTAGGGGTTTGCCAGGCAGAGAAGTTAGCAAGGAGCACTTCTGATATTGCATTTAAAGACTGAAGTTGTTACGCATTGTGGCCATAGAGGTGTGCCACTCAGAATTCTCTTGACTAGAGAGTTTGTAACAAGTAGAGTTGTTAGCAGAGCTTCCACATGCAGCTACCACATGGTCTCTGCTGTAGTATTTGAGCTGAGGACGTACTCTTTCAAGAGAGCACAAGCCAATGATTGCTCGTGGGCAAGGAACTAGGAGCTAGTCAGTTTCACTCAAGGTAGGTCTCTACAGGCCGTTTTTTAACTAGCTGAGACCTTCTCTCTTTCTCTGAGTTGTACAAAAGCCTGGGGCATTCCTCCTTAATCCTTCCTTCTCTTCTTTCATGAACTGCAGTTTCAAGACTTTCCCTTCCTATTCCTGCTCCATTTTATCTGTCATAGCCACTAACCCCAATAAACCTCCTGCTCTTCTAACTCTGTTTTGCTATGTGCTTCTCAGCTGACACAGTGTATTAAGATAAAGAACTGTGAACAAAGCACGTATTTCAAGTGTTTTTCTCTAATTGGAGTGAAAGCATACACATGGTTCTCAGAAATTACTTGGACATGGTATTTGTTTCAAAATTTTTGTCTCTCAAATATCTTCTCTGAGACAGAACAAACTTTAAGTGAAGGGAATACAAAGATAAGGACAGTAAGTTTTGTACACGTGATCAAGTCCTGTTCCAAGACTGCATTCATAGCTCCAATTTGTTTGTAAGTCCAACAAAGTTAGCCTAGGTACCCAAATAACACAACTAGCTATATTATACTGTACTGCAATAGGTTTGCAATACTTCTTGCATGAGTGATATGTGTATACATACATAAAAACAAACACAAAAAATAAAACATTTTTAATCTTGCAGTAAAGTACCTTGAAAAATATACTGAGTTCAGTTCAGTCACTCGGTTGTGTCCCACTCTTTGTGACCCCATGGACTGCAGCACGCCAGGCTTCCCTATCCATCATCAATTCCGGGAGCCTACTCAAATGAGTCCATCACATCAGTGATGCCATCCAACAATCTCATCCTCTGTCCCCTTCTCCTCCTGCCTTCACTGTTTCCCAGCATCAGAATCTTTTCCAATCAGTCAGTTCTTCTCATCAGGTGGCCAAAGTATTGGAGTTTCAGCTTCAGCATCAGTCCTTCCAATGAAAATTCATGACTGATTTCCTTAGGATTGACTGATTGGATCTCCTTGGAGTCCAAGGGACTCTCAAGAGTCTTCTCCAATACCACAGTTCAAAAGTATCAATTCTTCAGTGCTCAGCTTTCTTTATAGTCCAACTCTCACATCCATACATGATTACTGGAAAAACCATAGCTTTGACTAGATGGACCATTTTTGGTAAAGTAATGTCTCTGCTTTTTTATATGCTGTCTAGCTTGGTCATAGCTTTTCTTACAAGGAGCAAGTATCTTTTAATTTCATGGCTGCAGTCACTTCTGCAGTAATTTTGGAGCCCAAGAAAATAGTCTCTCACTGTTTCCATTGTTTCCCCATCTATTTGCCATGAAGTGATGGGACCTGATGCCATGATCTCAGTTTTCTGAATGTTGAGTTTTAAGCCAGCTTTTTCACTCTCCTCTTTTACTTTCATCAAGAGGCTCTTTAGTTCTTCTTCACTTTCTGCCATAAAGGTGGTGTCATCTGCCTATCTGAAGTTATTTATATTTCTCCCAGCAATCTTGATTCCAGATGGTACTTCATCCAGCCTGGTATTTCACTTGACGTACTCTGCATATAAGTAAAATAAGCATGGTGACAACATACAGCCTTGACATACTCCTTTGCTAATTTGAAACCAGTCTGTTGTTCCATGTCCAGTTGGAACGTGTCTAACTGTTGCTTCTTGTCTTGCATATAGATTTCTCATGAGGCAGATCAGGTGGTCTGGTATTCCCATCTCTTTAAGAATTGTCCACAGTTTCTTGTGGTCCACAAAGTCAAAGACTTTGGCATAGCCAATAAAGCAAAAGTAGATGTTTTTCTGAAATTCTCTTGCTTTTTTGGTAATCCCGCAGGTGTTGGCAATTTGAGTTTTTGTTCCTCTGCCTTTTCTAAAACCACCTCAAACATCTGGAAGTTCATAGTTCACATACAATTGAAGCCTGGCTTGGAAAATTTTGAGAGCTGGCATGCATGTTCCAGGGGTTGGCATGCAAGTTTGCATCTTTGAAACTTCACAACTTGAAGTTTCATATGTAGAGGCCTTACCGTATGACGCCTGTGCTGGTGGAGTGCACAGTGTATGGATGGGAAATTGGAGATACTGTTGTTTATACTTTAGAAGTTGCTCCTGTGCTGGGGTCCAGTCTAGGTGGATCCAGGAAATTCAAAGGTGGGGACGGCGTCGGTGTCCTTGGAAATAACTTATCTAATTACAGGTAGAGAGGGATTAGAAAATTAGCAGAGAAAAAGAGCCTGAATAACTTGGTTCACATGGATTACCAATCACCACCTACATAGGCTGCAGGCGTCTTCCCGTTTTCCCGAAGGAGAGGAGGCACTGAGGCCCCCCTGGTCTGATCTTAGAAGCCCAGGCAAAATTAATAGGCTTGGTGGGTACCCATGCACCAGATGGGAATTCAGCCAGAAAATAGTAGGAGAGAAAAAGGGGCTGAATAACTTGGTTTACGTGGCATACCAAAAAAATTTCAAGACAAGGAATTTGCACCATCTATGTTTGGTGCCACTTGAATATCGGAAGGTGCCCCTCCTTGGGCTCCTTCTTGCATGGGCTTGAAAACCGGGGCAAATAAGTAGACTTGGAGGGCACCCACACTCCAGATGGGAATTCAGCCAGAAAAACGGGGAGCAGAAAAGAACGACACAAGGGAATCAGTCTTTCCGGAAACTGATCCGATTTCTTTATTTTGGGGTTTGCTTATATACTTTTTGTTACATATAGGGATGAATACAGAGTCACGCGGGGGTCAGTAGTCCTGACCTTAATCAAAATTAGGTGCTTCACATAAAAAGGTCTTAGGGATTTTGCATCATCTTCTGGCCATAAGACCTGCTGACATTTTATGATCCTTTCTTTCTGATAACCAAAAAACTTATTTCTTCCAAGGGTGTTTTTTCTTAAACCAGGCACCACCCTCCAAATAAAGTTACATTCCTATAGGATGAGGGTGTAGTGAGTTACAATCAAGAAAGGAATTTATTTAACCCAAGGTTAACATGATTAATCTTAAAGGTTAATACTTATTTCTCCTATATATTAGTTATATTCATTATAAGGGCAGGGAATATGGAGATTTAGCAGCAAACATCAGCTCAACAAATGAAAATCCTTTCACCAATGCTCCCCTTAAGATCTATTTAGTCTTAAGAGAGTGATAAAGTTACATTTTTACATAGCAAGGACACAGTGATTTATAACAAAGTACAGTATCTATTACAAAAGAGAAAATCCATTAACTCAAAAAGTCTAGTATTGCTAACCTTAAAATTACTATATTTCCTTTTCTATATTCCAAATACATTGATTAATATATTCCCAGGTGCCTAAGGATATGGAGGCCTGGCGGCAATCATTGACTCAACAATGAGAAAAGCCCTATGCTAATTAAGACTTTAAAAATACTCCAAAACTCTCTACTGTTTATGGTTGAGAGGTAGCAAACAAGCATGTGCATAGTGGCAGGAATATGGATAATCCTGTCACACAAGTTAGTCTGTCAGCAGAAAGGTTTGACCTAAGACACCCTTGTCACACCCAGGGCAGGGATTAGCAGCAATTATTGGCACAACAAATGAAAAACCCTTCACCAATATAATTCCTAATCAACCCACTATACTAATAATTTCTAACTCCCCCCAAAAATTTGCCTTTAATAACTCTAAAACATCTCATGCCTCTCAGACTGGGAGGCTGTAAACAATCACATGTGGCTGGACAGACCTATACAGGTGGGCTAGATAACCTTCAGAGCAGTCCGTAAGCTGGAACACTCTTGTCACGCCCAAGAATTTTTATTGCCTTGGAGCTGCACATTTACTCCTTCTCCAAGAAAAACGGTTATGGTGGAGAGCATAAAACAGACTCTGGTTTTGGGGTAAATGCTCGGGAACAGGGGGTTTCCTGAGGCTTGATCACGCCTTTGCATATGCCAAACCTCCTTCCTCATGACATTTGCCATTGGCGGAGTTCCTCACACTGGCTCACAGCACTCCTGCCCTTGAGAAGTGTCCTGGGGATGGGAATATCAGTCCCCCAAATCATATCACTGAGGCAAGAGAGATGTGTTGTTTGCACTGAGGCCCCATCTCATCAGGAGTCAATCCCATGTGCAAAATAAGAGAACATTATTATTAACAGTTATTCATCTGCTCATCATCAAGGATAATAATATGGGATATAATTATCAGTAAAAGTAAAATGAGTTGAAGGCCCAGGAACCTTAGAATACAGAGGAAAGGTTAAAATAGTGCACAAACACAATAATTTTAAACAATTTTTTCTTTTGGCTTTGGAAGCAGTTCACCTCATCTAATTTTGTTATTAAGTCATCAACATATTATTTTATCAGACTAAGATTAAGCACTGAGATTTAAGCAAAAATATGATTAATTTTTTCAGTGTTACAGTTTAGAGTGAGTTTTTGAGTATATCAAAAGCTTCTGATGAATGCATTAACATTGGATGAATTTGTAAATAAAATCACATAGATTCTTATAATATTAATATTATGCCTGTAATAGAAAGCCAAAAATAATTACTAGAGAACATCTTTGAGAAACAGATGCAATGTTGTATGTGTTTCTAATAAATTACTTACAGTCCATTATGGGATATTATGCCTTTGAACAGTATTTAATCCATCAGCAGAAAACTATGTAATGAAATTACTTGAAGCAAACTTTGAAAACTATCCTTACATTTTCCTCCACCCTCCAAGATGCATTATATCTATGGATTAAAAAAAACAAACAAGCTATTCATACAAAATCATTTTTTCCTTCAGTATAAAATGATTATTCTAAAGAAACATATAATACAACTGAATTGTCATCTGAAGCTTCTGTCCTTCTTTCTGCAAATGGTAAAATGATCCATTTGATAATAATAAAAGCCAATTATGTGGGACATAGATTTCCGTAAATCTATTAAAGATTTTTTGTGTTTATCCCTGCAGATCCAGAAAACCATTATATATAAATTAAATTAATCTATTCAGCTTTTGGACTCAAAACCTCTGCCTAGATTTTTACCACCAGAGGATCTTAAAGCTATTTGAGTTATTAAACTTGAAAATAAATAATATCACATTTTTATTATGTCATCTTCCTCAAATGATTTTGCTTAATTTTCTTAGCTACCAAGCACAAGTAAATTTACAGACAAATGGGTATAGGTAAAAAGTATCTGTTTAGAGTCCATATATATCACAATCATTGTTAAATCATGCTTTCTCTTTCCTAAGAAATCAACTTCCACAAATAGTTGTTGCAATGGCCACACTAAAGGTAGGAACATGATTTCATCTTGGGGTCTGCTCAGAAAGCCAAATACTGAACAAAGAGTAACAAAAAATATATGACAATGCTTCGTGGACTTAAGGATAAATATTGTCTTTGAGCTGTTTAAAGGTAGATGTAAAGAAATATAAAAGTGAAAGTAAAGTTGCTCAGTCACGTCCGACTCTTTGAGACCCCATGGACTGTAGTCGCCAGGCTCCACCATCCATGGGATTTCCCAGGCAAGAATACAGGAGTGGATTGCTATTTCCTTCTCTAGGGCATCTTCTCGACCCAGGGATGCACCCCTGTCTCCTGCATTGCACGGAGACTCTTTACCAGCTGAGACACTAGGGAATATGGTATATTGCTTATTATATTATATATAGAAATGTTCTTGTGACTCCAAATACCTAAGATAGTACAGCTGATGCATATACGCAGAGGGTATGTGATCAGTAATCCAATTTGACACTGACAGACCTACTCTTAACCTTTAAAAAAAATTCAGATATTTATTGATGCTGAAGTAATACAATATATAAATATGTAATTTAAAGAATAAAAATCTTATTCCCCCTCCACAGAATGTTCTCTGCATATGTTTGTGATGTATTTTTATAGATTTTGTCTTCTCTATCTCTGTGTGTCTCTCTATTTCTCTCTCTCCTTCCCCCACCTATTTGTATTATTTTATCTCTATTTTTCTTTTGTTTTCTAACTTAGATACTTTCAAATATGTTTGTTTCTTTGGCATGATTATTTTGGCCTAAGAGTCTGTCTTAAAAATCATCCTTGTCCCTACATACAGATATATTTCATTGTACATTTGCACATGGTATTGCATGTCATGAATATATAATATGTTTGTTTTCTATTTCTTACTAATAGAACTTAAGATTTTTTTCTATTTTTTCTCTCTTAAAATGCTTAAGTCAATATCCTTCGGCTGAGTTTTTTCCATAGAAATAGATTTTATATTATACAATTAGCAACAAAATCAACTCTTTTGCAACTCAACTCAAATTACAACTGTCTTGATAATTTGTATAAATACTTGTAAACTAACAATGCTTTTGTCGGTTTTTCTTTACTCAGTGTTTAATCATTATTCATCTTACTACTTATTTATTAAGTAGTATCGTCTCACTTTTTTTTTTTTTTTTACATTTCACAAAGTGCCTAAAATAGTGCCACACATAAAATTAAGTGTAATGTTCTGGAGGAGGGGGGACCTTTACAGTCAAAGAAGTGTGTGGAATCAGACTTGATGCCATTGTGTATGTGTGGGTGTGCTTAGTCACTCAGTCATGTATGAGTCTTGAGACTCCATGGACTGTAGCCCACCAGGCTCCTCTGTCCATAGGATTTCCCTGACAAGAATACTGGAGTGGGTTGCCATTTCCTTCTCTAAGGGATCTTCTCGACCCAGGGATTGAACCTGCATCTCCTGCATTAACAGACAGGTTCTTTACCACTGAGTCACTTGGGAAACACCTATTAGCTGTATAATGTCAAATACATTTCTAAATATCTTGATTCAGTGTCTTCATCTTTGTGTGGGCTTTAGTAGTAATCCCCAAACTGGTTTTCCTTTGGTTGTGATCCTTCACTGAGATTTAAAATCCTATTTCCTTAATATACAGGTGTCTAATAAACACATGAAAAGATGCTCAACACCATTCATTATTAGAGAAATAAAAATCAAAACTACAATGAGGTATGACCTCACACAGGTCAGAATGACCATCATCAAATTATACATATATATATATATATATATAGATAGATAGATAGATAGATAGATAGATAGATATATCCACATACATCTCTCTCTCTCTCTCTCTATATATATATATATATATATATATATATTTTTTTTTTTTACAAACAGCAAATGCTGGAGAGGATATGAAGAAAAGGGAACCCTCCTGCACTGTTGGTGAGAAGGTAAACTGATACAGCCATTATAAAAATCAGTATGGAGATTCCTGACAAAGCTAGGAATAAATCTACTCTATGACCCAGCAAGCCCACTACTGGGCATATACCCTAAGAAAACCACAATTCTAAAAGACATAAGTTCCCCCAATGTTTTTTGCAGCACTATTTACAATAGCCAAGACATGGATACAACTTAGATATCCATGGACAGATGAATGAATGAATGAAGTTGTGGTACATATATACAATGGAATGTTAGCCATAAAAAGGAACAAATATTAGTCAGTTGTAGTGAGGTGGATGAACTTAGAGCCTCTTATACAGAGTGAAATAAGTCAGAAAGAGAAAAACAAGTATTGTATATTAAGAAATATATATGGAATCTAGAAAAATGGTACTGATGAACCGAGTGAAGAGCAGACTTGTGGACACAGCTGGTGAGGGAAAGGGTGGGACAAACTGAGAAAGTAGCATTGACATATATACACTATCATGTATAAAAGAGTTAGTGGGAAGTTGGTAAATAACACAGGGAGCCCCGCTAGGCTCTGTGATGACCTAGAGGGGTGAGATGGGGGGACAGAAGGGAGATTTTAGAGGGAGGGTATATATAATTATGACTGATTCACTTTGTTGTATGGCAGAAACCAACATAAAAAAAAGCAATTTTCCACCGATTAAAAAGTTTTTTTTTTTTTTTTTTTTTTTTTTAAGAAATCAGTTTCATTGGTCCACTGGTACCTATGGTTCATTTACAGAAGCAGTAAAATCATTTTAATGGATTCTTACACTGATTCCTGTCTGAGTGCAGTGGTTTGGGGCTTTGTACCATGACATCTGCAAAGCTTTCTGGTGGTGGTGTTAGCCAACCATCTGTAAAGACTCCTACCATAGCTTTCATCAGTACTTCCAGAAATACACCATTCACCACCACCAGGACCAGAGGTATGATTAATATCTGCAAATATTTACTGGAATCAACTATGCACAAGGTGCTTTACATAAATTAACAATAATTTGCAAAAATTCCTGCAAGTTATCCATTACTACATTTTACAGATGAGAGAACTAAGACTCAGATAATTCAAATCAGGTTTGCAAAGTTATACAGCTTGTGAGTTACAAGGTTACATCATGTCACATAAATATAAAAGTCTATTCTCCTTTGAATAGATTTAAATAGTGGTTATCAATCCAGACAGCCCATTAAAATCACTAAAAAGAGTAATAATAGGCACCTCACCAAACCAATTAAGTTAGATCTCTGAGGGTGGGGCTGAAGCTTTAGCAATTTAATCACTCTAGAAGTCTAATGTAATAAAAGCTATTCTTTTAGAGAAACTCAAGATCTGATAGTTCTATTGAGACTTTCAGAATATGCATGTTTTAACACATCCTTGATTTCTATGATAGAAATTATAATATATTCAATATAAACCAGCGTGAAACATATCACTAATAAATTCCTTAGTGATGGAAGGGGACTCAACAGATCATTTGTCTCTCCTCAAGGTTTTTATGCTGAAAAGAAACTTTCCTAGAAAAATAAGAAAACTTTCCTATGACTATACTATTGATTTCTTATTGTGGGCCACAATAGTATTAATCCTTAAATTCCTTTATTTGTACAGTCATTGCAATATATGAAAGCTCTTACAAATTATGCATTAGCTTATTTGATGTGCTCATAAGGAAAAGGAAGAAGACTCTGTGTTTAATTGAATTAGTTTGATTTCTTTTGTTAATTATTGACATTAAGTTTAGATATAGTCAATTTGAGAAGCTATATATTAGAAGGATAAAAAGAAGATTTTGATAAGGTATAAAGTTTTAATTGATATAGATGTTTAAATTGCCTTAATTGTAAAAGATGAAGGTTAATCTGATTTTAATTGTATGCATTATATATGTATCTTCACATATTACCTAGTAAACGAAATATATAGGTAACAGATAGGGCGTCTTTAAGCACCTTAAGGAAGTGTGGCCATGATCTTCGTGCCACGCCTGGAAACAGAAGCCATTGAATAAGTATGTACTGAGTGGTCCGTCTAGTCAAGGCTATGGTTTTTCCTGTGGTCATGTATGGATGTGAGAGTTGGGATGTGAAGAAGGCTGAGCGCCAAAGAATTGATGCTTTTGAACTGTGGTGTTGGAGAAGACTCTTGAGAGTCCCTTGGACTGCAAGGAGATCCAGCCAGTCCATTCTGAAGGAGATCAGCCCTGGGATTTCTTTGGAAAGAATGATGCTAAAGCTGAAACTCCAGTACTTTGGCCACCTCATGTGAAGAGATGCTGGGAGAGATTGGGGGCAGGAGGAGAAGGGGGCGACCGAGGATGAGATGGCTGGATGGCATCACTGACTCGATGGATGTGAATCTGAGTGAACTCCGGGAGTTGGTGATGGACAGGGAGGCCTGGCATGCTGCGATTCATGGGGTCACAAAGAGTTGGACATGACTGAGTGACTGAACTGAACTGAGCTGAGTGAATCTATGACTATGTACATGTGTATATCTGCATGACTATGTATCCTTAATCTAATTATAAATTTCTTAAGAGCAGAGAATTTCCTTTTATCTTTTTCTATCTGCTACAACAACTAGCATAGATCTAGGTACATCGGAAGTTTTCTGATAAATATATATAGTTTTCTTTCTAAATGCAATCTAAAATATCATTTGATATTTCACTGACTAACTTATTTAAATGAAGCATAACTGGTAAACTATAATATGAAATAAAATTTATTCTCTTTCAGGAAAAAAATCAAAGTTTTAAAATTGTTTTTTTAATTCTTATTACTCTCCTCTTCTTTTCTCATAAAAATAAATGGTTGGAAGGTTTCTCCAAAGTTCAGAAATATATTTTAAATAGTTTGAAAAAGAACATGAGAGTAAAATGTCCATTTTTGTGTCTCCTTGAAATACATACAAAGTCATTTCTTGAGCAATAATCTTGCTATTCAAATTGTGCTCTGCATATCATCATCCATGGTATCAGCTGAGTGTTTGTTATAACTGCAGAAACTCAGAGCCCACTGTTGTTTAGTTGCTAAGTTGTGCCCGACTCTTGCAACCCCATGGACCCTAGCCCCACCAAGCTCTTCTGTCCATGGTATTTTCCAGGCAAAAATACTGGAGTGAGTAGCCATTTCCTTCTCCAGGGAATCTTCCTAACTCAGAGATTGAACCTGTGTCTCCTGCACTGGCAGGCAGATTCTTTACCACCGAGTCTCCGGGAATCCCAATTCAATTATACGTATCTATATACATGTACTTTTTATATTGTTTCCATTATGGTTTGTAAAAAGATGCTGTGTATAGTTCTCTGTGCAATATTCCTTCTATGTTTTAATGTACAATAATTCCTCAAGCATCTGTGTGTGTGTTTCTTGTTATATTGAATGATCTTTCAAATATAAGTAGTTAAGGAACACGGGTCCTAATGCCAACCCTTGCAATTGTTGGACATATGACCCTAAGCAAGTCATCAGTGTCCCTAGACTCAGATGTCTCTTCTTAGAAATGACAGTGTTGATGTAGACAGTCTCTGGAACCTCCACCTCCATCATTCCATGACATTGACATCATATCAGCATCATTTTCATAAAGTTGCTGATATATCTAATTTAAATCCTCTTGCTTATGATACTAATCAGAAAAAAGGAAACTTGTTTTACACAGTCTGCAACCATGAAAAAATAAGCAAAATATTAAGAACAATTAAGATGTCTATTCAGTTTCCTGAGATAGTTTGATCTGTATCAATAAACATTTGCAGGGGAATAGTAGCTAGTGCTCAAATGCAATACTTCCATAACTTACTCATCCCTGCCTTTTCACAGCAGCAGACTGTTCAGTGCTTTGTTAAGCCCCCAGCTAGTTCTTACTCACAGACTCTATTTCTGAGAATGCAATTGATTTTTGAAGTTAACATTCCCAATCTCAAAGTATCTAGCAGAGCAAGAGGTTATGAATATAATAGGGAGATTTTATTTTCCTCAAAGCCTGCTCTGAATTTAGAATTTTACTAAAGGTGAAGAGAGCAGTGAGGCAATGCCACATCCAACCCAGTGGGGAGGAAGGGAATGAACAGGAGGCAAATGAGAATTCAAGGAGAGCTGTAAACTAATCTGTCCCACTTACATTAAATATGAAGAATCACATTTAACATCTCCAGACTGCTTCACTGATCTTGATATCTCAGATTATTATTGCCCTCAGTTCTAGAGTTTAACATCTACTTATAAGTTATGAACTGTATTTAATAATGAGGATACAAATGTGAAAGATAAAGTCTGATCCTCTGTCCCCTCTCTATCAGTCTCCAGCATTGCTGGCTGAGCCCTTGGTTTCCTAAAACATGAATCACCTGCACTGAACTTTTTTTCATCAACTCTCATTGCTGAAAATAGAAGTGCAGACATAGAAGGCCCTTCATGATATGGCTACTGCTTACTTTTCTTATCCCATCTTTGTCTTTACCTATTCTTATACTCTCGGTTCTACTGAAATCTCTGCATCCCGTGCTTAACTTGACTTCAGTAGATGGACCAAGCTATTAAATTTCATTGCTTTTACATATAATTCCATCTTGCCAGAGTGACTTTCCTGATTCTCTTCATTTTGTTAGATCCCACTAGGTCTTCACGTATCAGCTTAGCTTTCCAGGCTTTAAGACACCCATTCTAATGCATAGGACTGGTGATCCATTATTGTATCCACACAGGAAATACCTCTTTTATCTACTGTAGGATGCTACCATCTAATTACCACTCTAGATCATACAATTCTTTCAGTCAACCAGACCATTGTTTGGCCAGTATATGCATGAATATATTTTCATAAAAATAAATTATTAAACAACCCTAAGAGGTAGCTAGTCATGTAACTCTCTGCAATTTATAGTTGAAGAAATGTTAAAGATCTTATCCCAAACCCAGATCAATAGGTAAAACATATTTACTTTCTGAATAAATTACATGCTTTTCTCCATTGGAATGTCACTTTATCTCATGTTGAACAAAATCAGTGATGGGGAGAAATATCAAAACTACAAAAGCACCAACAGGAGAGAGAGGTGAATTCTGTGATTCATGATGGTCTGTTGACACAGAGCATGTTCTCAGGAGAAATTCAGGGGAAGGGGTTTGGGAAGTGAGATGACCCTTTAAATGAATTTTTAATAAATTAAATTGTAAGTTATTTTCTCAAAGAAATGAGTGGTAATATCTATTTTTATCAACTTTCATCATTTTGTTGTTGCTGCTGTTTCCAAAAATATGAGATTGGTTCTGAACACTTTACAGATTAGAGAATAAGTTTGTCTACTGTAATTTTTTCCACAAAGTCCTTTAAAGTTTTTCTTTTTTATCTTTAAAAAAAAAAAAAAAAGCAGGTTTAATCACAAGTGACTTTGATAGGGCCATTTGCCATCTATCTGACTTTCTGCCTTTGAAAATTTTTAAATTATTTTTCACTGTGTAATTATTTTTAATGTCTAGAGTTTATGATTTGAGAGCCAGAACTTTCTCCCAGACTCAAGTTCATAAATTTTCAATTGGCTTGTGAGACCAGTAGGGGTACTTCTTGTCTGATTTGTTCTCAGGAAAGACTTCATTGAAGTCTTCAGTGGTCATCTGGATCGAATGGGATTATGTCCCTCATCTCCAACTCTTTCTCATATTCCTGAATCCTGGTCTTCCCGAGAGACAAAAACTCAGCACAACTTTTCACATCTTCTGTTTCTTCGGTATCCACCTAGGCACTATATTTATACTCTGGCATAGGAAACTTCAGGGCAATAAACTTCTTTTCAAAGTCATCCACCAAGTCAGCCTTAGCCATGTTGGCCTTGTAGTAAATCCAGTCGGTGGCAAGTGGCTTCTGAGGAAGAATAGCCAACCTGGGGTGACGGTCTCATTCTAGGATTTTAAGGAGTTAGCCAAGGCCTTCTGGTTTCCGGAAGTGATCTCTCCAAATCTACCCAGTCCACGGCTTTTAGAGCAAGTTTCCATCCAACTATTTTGAGATCTTTCACTGACCCTTGTCACAGCCCACAGTTCACAGCAGCCAATTTATTTATTTTTAATTGGAGGATAGTTACCTTAAAATGGGCTTCCCTGATAGCTCAGTTGGTAAAGAACCTACCTGCAATGCAGGAGACCCAATTCAATTCCTGGGTTGGGGAGATCCACTGGAGAAGGGATAGGCCACTCCAGTATTTTGGGGCTTCCCTGTGGCTCAGCTGGTAAAGAAGCTGTCTGCAATGTGGGAGACCTGGATTCAAGCCCTGGGTTGGGAAGATCACCTGGAGAAGGCAAAGGCTACTAACTTCAGTATTCTGGCCTGGAGAATTCCGTGGATTGTATAATCCATGGGGTCACAAAGAGTCTGACATGACTGAGCATCTTTCACTTTCACTTTCTTCACATTACAATATTGTATTAGTTTCTGCCTTACATCAAGATGAATCAGCTATTGGTATACATACGTCTCCCCTCTCTTGAAACTCCCTCCTACATCCCATCTCTCTAGGTTGTCACAGAACACCAGATTTGAATTCTCTGCATCATATAGCAAATTCCCGTGGGTTGTCTATTTTACACATGGTAATGTATTTGTTTCCACATGCTCTGCTCTGCTTAGTTGCTCAGTCATGTCTGACTCTTTGCCACTCCACGAACTGTAGGCACCTATATCTATGGGGATTCTCCAGGCAAGAATACAGGAGTGGGTTGCTATGCCCTCTTCCAAGGGATCTTCCCAACCCAGGAATCAAACCCAGGTCTCCCACATTGCAGGCAGATTCTTTACTGTCTGAGCCACCAGGGAAGCATTTGTTTCTGTGCTACTCTCAATTCATCCCACACTCTCCTCCCCCTACTGTGTCCACAAGTTTGTTCTTTATGTTTGCATCTCCTTTGTTGCCCTGCAGATAGGTTCATCAGTACCATCTTCCTAGATTCCATATATATGCGTTACTATATATTTGTTTTTCTCTTTCTGACTTATCTTACTCTATATAATAGGCTCTAAGTTCATCCACCTAAATTTTATTTGAGCTGTTTTCTTCTCCTTTTAAAAGCAATTCTACTTAAATTTTGACAAATTTTAAGGGCCCTTAACTGATAAGAACTTAGGCAATATATCATTGGCATACACTTACTACCAAATATTTTTTCTAGTTCTTCATTATTAAATTACATAAAAGTTAAAAGAATGAACCACTAAGATTCAACATAAATTTAGCACTTATTAGCAGTTTCCATATATGCCTCATGGTACTTCACTCCTAAATACTCCAGCATTGTCTCCTAAAAACAAAAGGATCCTCTTATATAACTGGATCCTCTTATATAACATCCTCTTATATAACTTATCTGACCTATGAAAACTAACCATAACACCCCAACTTCATCTAATATCCTGTTTATGTTTCAATTTGCTGAGTTGCCTTCAATAAGTATGTTACTATTGCTTTTTTAGGAGTTAGATTTTTTTAACTATATTTATTTATTTATTTTTTATTTATTTGTTAATTTTTTAAAAATTTTTATTTTTACTTAATTTTACTTTACAATACTGTATTGGTTTTGCCATTGCTTTCAATTCTCATCTCTCTTTAGCCTATTTTCATCTATAGCAGTTCCACTTTCTTTTATTTGTTTATTTTTCATGACAAAGGTATAATTGATGTTTTAATGTTTTAAGCCTCTGGGTCAGTTATTTTATAGAATATTCCTAATATTTGCATTATCTTATTGTTTTCTTGGAGTGTCATTTAATTGTTCCTCTATTCCCATGTTTGTTTATAAACTAGGATTTGGAAACAATGCCTGAATTAGATGCAGGTAAAATATTTTGGCAGGTGCATTTAACAGGTGAGATAGTGTACTTCGCATTTCAGCATAAACGAAAGCACATATCAATCGGTCTTAACAATGATGCCAGATTTGGCTACTTGGTTAAGATTTGACCAATAGATATCTTTGTTATAAAGATTAGTTTCCTCTTTGATTTTAGCAAACAGTTGGGTGTGGAGTCATACTTTGACATATTAAAATTACCTTCCAAATTTGAATTCATCCAATACCTTTTCCCCAATAATTTTATTGTTCACTGATTGTCTAAGGTGCAATCAATTATATCATTGGATTCTGTGAAAAGATGACTTTTTAACTTGCATCATTTCTTTAATATTATTTATACTTCATTAATTTGTGTAAAAAGTCTTCTCTCAACAAACAGCAATGAATTAGAAACATTTGTTAAAAAGATGGAAAAATGGTCAACTCTTCTCTTTTAATTATTAATTTCAGAATAAAATATTGACATGGTAGTTACCTCCCTATATGGCAAAAAGGTTTTTTTTTTTTTTTCTAAATTTATGGTTAATTTAAGTGTAGATAGTCTTTTTCTATAGATGGTAGTCTTTTCTATAGACAGGCATTTTCAATAGATAT
Organism: Capra hircus; assembly: GCF_001704415.2. Taxonomy (NCBI): domain Eukaryota; kingdom Metazoa; phylum Chordata; class Mammalia; order Artiodactyla; family Bovidae; genus Capra; species Capra hircus. Next base: position 14,488,402 of record NC_030822.1, on the reverse strand, counting down.
AATAAAATTCACTGACTCTAAACAGAGGGGAGCCTAGAGGAAATTGGCTGGAAAACATTGGATTCTAATCTAATTTAGGTCTACAGCTTCTAAGTTTTCTTATTTTTATTTTATTTTATTTTTTATTTTTTATTTTTTTTTTAATTTTAAAATCTTTAATTCTTACATGCGTTCCCAAGCATGAACCCCCCTCCCACCTCTCTTCCCACAACATCTCTCTGGGTCATCCCCATGCACCAGCCCCAAGCATGCTGCACCCTGCGTCAGACATAGACTGGCGATTCAATTCTTACATGATAGTATACATGTTAGAATGCCATTCTCCCAAATCATCCCACCCTCTCCCTCTCCCTCTGAGTCCAAAAGTCTGTTATACACATCTGTGTCTTTTTTTCTGTCTTGCATACAGGGTCATCATTGCCATCTTTCTAAATTCCATATATATGTGTTAGTATACTGTATTGGTGTTTTTCTTTCTGGCTTACTTCACTCTGTATAATTGGCTCCAGTTTCATCCATCTCATCAGAACTGATTCAAATGAATTCTTTTTAACGGCTGAGTAATACTCCATTGTGTATATGTACCACAGCTTTCTTATCCATTCATCTGCTGATGCACATCTAGGTTGTTTCCATATCCTGGCTATTATAAACAGTGCTGCGATGAACATTGGGGTACATGTGTCTCTTTCAATTCTGGTTTCCTCGGTGTGTATGCCCAGCAGTGGGATTGCTGGGTCATAAGGTAGTTCTAGTTGCAATTTTTTAAGGAATCTCCAGACTGTTCTCCATAGTGGCTGTACTAGTTTGCATTCCCACCAACAGTGTAGGAGGGTTCCCTTTTCTCCACACCCTCTCCAGCATTTATTGCTTGCAGATTTTTGGATCGCAGCCATTCTGAAATCAAGAACAACTGCTTAAACTTTTTAAGCCTCATTATTCACTTACCCATATATTTTCATGGACATCTATTAAATGCTAGTATGTGAATCAGTTCTTTTTTATGGCCAGAATTCTATTTGGTTCACTTCAATTCAGTTGCTCAGTCATGTCCGACTCTTTGAGACCCCATGGACTGCAGCCTGCAAGACTTCCCTGACCATCACCAACTCCTGGGGCTTACTCAAACTCACGGCCATCGATTGGTGATGCCATCCAACCATCTCATCCTCTATCATCCCCTTTTCCTCCTGCCTTTAATCTTTCCCAGCATCAGGGTATTTTCCAGAGTCAGTTCTTCATATCAGGTGGCTAAAGTATTGGAGTTTCAGCTTCAGCATCAGTCCTTCCAATGAACACCCAGGACTGATATCCTTTAGGATTGACGGGTTGGATCTCCTTGCAGTCCAAGGGACTCTAAAGAATCTTCTCCAATATCACAATTCAAAAGCATCAATTCTTCAGCGCTCAGCTTTGTTTATAGTCCAACTCTCACATCCATACGACTATTGGAAAAACCATAGCTTTGACTAGATGGACCTTTGTTGGCAAAGTAGTCTCTGCTTTTTAATATGCTGTTTACGATGGAGCCTAATGGAATTTTTAGATTTCAATGCCTTCTATATTGTATTTGTTGTTTCTGTTTTTGTTTAAAAATATCAATAAAACTTCCATGATGACTTCAGTGTAGACTGAGTAATATTTATATTAAAAATTAAATTGCAAGTTTTTATTTCCTATTCCTTTAGAAATGTCATAAATACTGATGGATAGTTTTTTAAGGGAATTCTTTCTGGTTTCAGCAACCTTTGAAAAATAACCTTTTTCCCTGCAAACTGCAGGTAATCTTTCTGATAGACATTTACCAACTGTTGGAAAATAATCATGTGATTGCTATTTCTTACAAACAGCAGACATAGGAAAGAAGACACATGACTTACTGAAGAAATATTTTTTCCAAGTAATTTAGAGAAGAATTGTCTGTGTATTCAGGTCAACTACACTTTAAGCTAAAAAAAAAAAAAAAAAGAGAGAGAGAGAGAGAGAGATCCCCATGTAGAGATTGAAGAGTTTGTCCTTTAAAAAATTCAACAATCCTTTAAATTATGTTATGGAATTTTTGCTGAAATTCCATAATACAAGGAGGACACAGTCGACCTTATGTTGATGAAATATGAACACTTGCTTAGCTATTAACATTAACTAAAGTGGAGTAATCTAGAATGACCTCATTATTGCTTTTAATTGTATCTCCACATTTCCCAGGAAAAGATCACTAACCTTGTTTTGAAAAATATATTAAAAATATCACAATTTCAGTATCAAATATCCATATAAAGTACGCTTGATGCTTATTAATTAAATTTTTCCAGTTAACTTTTTGGAAAAAAAACAACAACAACAAGAAAAAACTACCCTCTTCTTGCCAAAATCTTAATTAATTAATTTGTTCTTTTTATAATTTCATGTGTGAAATGGTCAAACTGCCAGGAAATCAGTCAACATGGATTTATAACGTTCTAATTATGATAATATTAATTAGCAATTTTACTTTCTCTGACTTCTTAGCAGTCTTCTTATATGATTTCCTTCTTTAATTTTTTTCAAAACTATATACTTCTTCTTCTTTCTTAGGAATAAGGATGAGAAAGATTCAACTGCAGTAGAACTTTGTGAATATACTTTGGTCATTTTTCCCCTACTCAATTAGGTGAGAAAGTCTCCCCTTTTTATGTCTAGGAGACCAACTGACTTATTTCCAATTGACAAACATGCACATTATTATGACATATAGTTTTTAAATGTTTAAGATAGCCTGTGCTTCAGTCTCCTACTCTTGTTTCAACAAATAACTGATGTTTAGAGTATGTAGTCTAAACCATGCAATATCATGAGCTCCTAGTGACATATGTTCAAATCATCTCTTCCCTCATGAGAGGAGAATCATAATTTTAAAAAATAGTCAAGAACTTCTACCATCTTTAATTTTTCTAAGATAATATTATGCAGAATTTGCCAGGCACAAGATTATAACATGTTTGAATTCCATAAATTTTGGCCAAATTCTACATGTGAGATTTGAGGGCACATATTTCTCCTTTTTGCTTTCATTTGTAATGTGCAGTGGTATCCAGATGGATCAGCTAAGATCTGGTCATAGCCACAGTACCAGTTGGGCTCAGGTGGAGATACAAAGGGTTAGGTTCAATTCTAGTCAATCTGAAAATACATGAGGCTGGAGTTCAAACGGTATGTCAGTATGTCTACAAACAGCAACCTTGGTCCAATGAGTCTATCCAATTTAAGAATTACCAGGTCAAATGCGAAAACCTATTGCTCTCAGATCAGATTACATCTAGTGTTCATATTAGGTACTCAGACTTCTCAGCTTAGGAATTCAGTTCACTTCAGTTCAGTTGATCAATCACATCCAACTCCATGGACTGCAACACGCCAGGCCTCCCTATCCATCACGAACTCCCAAAGCTTAGGCAAACTAATGTCCATTGAGTCAGTGATGCCATCCAGCCATCTCATCCTCTGCCATCCCTTTATCCTCTCCCTTTCAGTCTTTCCCTGCATCAGGGTCATTTCAAATGAGTCAGTTCTTTGCATCAGGTGGCCAAAGTATTGGAGTCTCAGCTTCAGCATCAGTCCTTCCAATGAATATTCAGGACTGATTTCCTTTAGGATGGACTGGTTGGATCTCCTTGCAGTCCAAGGGACTCTCAAGAGTCTTCTCCAACACCACAGTTCAAAAGTTTCCATTTTTTGGCACTTAGCTTTCTTTATAGTCCAACTCTCACATCCATGCATGACTACTGGAAAAACCATAATTTGACTAGATGGATGTTTGTTGGCAAAGTAATGTCTCTGCTTTTTTATATGCTGTCTATGTTGGTCACAACTTTTCCTCCAGGGAGCAAGCATCTTTTAATTTCATGGCTACAGTTATTGCAGTGATTTTGGACCCCCAATAAATAAAGTCTGTCACTGTTTCCATTGTTTCCCTATCTATTTGCATGAAGCGATGGGACCAGATGCCATGATCTTTGTTCTCTGAATGTTGAGCTTTAAGCCAACCTTTTTCACTCTCTTCTTTCAGTTTCATCAAGAGGCTCTTTAGCTTTTCTTCACTTTCTGGCATAAGGGTGGTGTCATCTGCATATGTGAGGTTATTGATATTTCTCCTGGCAATCTTGATTCCAGCTTGTGCTTCATCCAGCCCAGTGTTTCTCATGATGTCCTCAGCATATAAGTTAAATAAGCACATGACAATATACAACCTTGATGTATTCCTTTCCCAATTTGGAGCCAGTCTGCTTTTCCATGTGCAGTCCTAACTGCTGCTTTTTGACCTGCATACAGATTTCTCAAGAGGGTTTGCGAAATCCACACAGTCAAAAGCTTTAGCATAGTCAATAAAGGAGAAGTAGATGTTTTTCTGGAATTCTCTTGCTTTTTCGATGATCCAACAGATGTTGGCAATTTGATCTCTGGTTCCTCTTCATTTTCTGTATCTAGCTTGAACATCTGGAAGTTCATGGTTCATGTACTCTTGAAGCTTGGCTTGTAGAATTTTGAGCATTACATTGCTAGTGTGTGAGATGAGTGCGATTGTGTGGTAGTTTGTGCATTCTTTGGCATTGCCTTTCTTTGGAATTGGAATGAAAACTGACCTTTTCCAGTCCTGTGACCACTGCTGAGTTTTCCTAATTTGCTGGCATATTGAGTGCAGCGCTTTCACAGCATCATCTTTTAGGATTTGAAATAGCTCAACTGGAATTTCATCATCTCCACTAGCTTTGTTCATAGTGATGCTTCCTAAGCCCCACTTGACTTTGCATTTCAGGATATCTGGTTCTAGGTGAATGATCCTGCCATTGTGGTTATCTGGGTCATGAAGATCTTTTTTGTATAAATTCTTCTGTATATTCTTGCCACCTTTTCTTAATATAAAGAACCAGCTTAGTATAGTGATGTGAGGTATTGATTTTGGAGAAAGACTACTAGTTGCATCACCTCTTCATCATGTGAAGTTTGTGAAAACTGATTAACTTCTCTATATGTTAATTTCTTCATCTGTACTGTGGTGGTAATACCAGCACTCCCTTAAAAAAGCACTTCTTTGGTATTAGGGTGATGGTGGCTTCATAGAATGAGTTTGGAAATTTACCTTCCTCTGCAATTTTATGGAAGAGTTTGAGTAGGATAGGTGTTAGCTCTTCTCTAAATTTTTGGTAGAATTCAGCTGTGAAGCCATCTGGACCTGGGCTTTTGTTTGCTGGAAGATTTCTGATTACAGTTTCAATTTCCTTGCTTGTGATGGGTCTGTTAAGATTTTCTATTTCTTCCTGCTTCAGTTTCGGAAAGTTGTACTTTTCTAAGAGTTTGTCCATTTCTTCCACGTTGTCCATTTTATTGGCATATAATTGCTGACAGTAGTCTCTTATGATCCTTTGTATTTCTGTGTTGTCTGTTGTGATCTCTCCATTTTCTTTTCTAATTTTATTGATTTGATTTTTTTCCATTTGTTTCTTGATGAGTCTGGCTAATGGTTTGTCAATTTTATTTATCCTTTCAAAGAACCAGCTTTTGGCTTTGTTGATTTTTGCTATGGTCTCTTTTGTCTCTTTTGCATTTATTTCTTCCCTAATTTTTAAAATTTCTTTCCTTCTACTAAATGTGGGATTCTTCATTTCTTCCTTTTCTAGTTGCTTTAGGTGTAGAGTTAGGTTATTTATTTGACTTTTTTCTTGTTTCTTGAGGTATGCCTGTAATGCTATGAACTTTCCCCTTAGCACTGCTTTTACAGTGTTCCACAGGTTTTGGGTTGTTGTGTTTACATTTTCATTCGTTTCTATGTATATTTTGATTTCTTTTTTGATTTCTTCTGTGATTTGTTGATTATTCAGTAGCGTGTTGTTCAGCATCCATATGTTGGAATTTTTAATAGTTTTTCTCCTATAATTGAGATCTAATCTTACTGCATTGTGGTCAGAGAAGATGCTTGGAGTGACTTCAATTTTTGGAATTTACCAAGGCTAGATTTATGGCCCAGTATATGATCTATCCTGGAGAAGGTTCCGTGTGCACTTGAGAAAAAGGTGAAATTCATTGTTTTGGGGTGAAATGTCCTATAGATATCAATTAGGTCTAACAGGTCTATTGTCTCATTTAAAGTTTGTGTTTCTTTGTTAATTTTCTGTTTAGTTGATCTCTCCATAGGTGTGAGTGGGTTATTAAAGTCTCCCAATATTATTGTGTTATTGTTAATTTCCCCTTTCATACTTTTAGCATTTGTCATATATTGTGGTGCTCATATGTTGGGTGCATATATATTTATAATTGTTATATCTTCTTCTTGGATTGATCTTTTGATCATTATATAGTGTCCTTCTTTGTCTCTTTTCACAGCCTTTGTTTTAAAGTCTATTTTATCTGATATGAGTATTGCTACTCCTGCTTTCTTTTGGTCTCTGTTTGCATGGAATATATTTTTCCAGCCCTTCACTTTCAGTCTGTATGTGTCCCCTGTTTTGAGGTGGGTCTTTTGTAGACAGCATATATAAGGATCTTGTTTTTGTATCCATTCAGCCAGTCTTTGTCTTTTGGTTGGGGCGTTCAACCCATTTATATTTAAGGTAAGTATTGATAAGTATGATCCCATTGCCATTTACTTTATTGTTTTGGGTTCGAGTTTATACACCCTTTTTGTGTTTTCTGTCTAGAGAATATCCTTTAGCATTATGCCACACACACAAAAGAAAACTACAGGCCAATATCACCAAGGAACATAGATGCAAAAATCCTTAACACAATTATAGCAATCAGAATCTAACAGCACATTGAAAAGATCATACACCATTACCAAGTGGGCTTTATCCCAGGGATGCAAGGATTCTTCAATATCCACAAATCAATCAATGTAATACACTACATTAACAAATTGAAAAATAAAAACCATATGATTATCTCAATAGATGCAGAGAAAGCTTTTGACAAAATTCAACATCCATTTATGATGAAAACTCTCCAGAAAGCAGTGATAGAAGGAACATACCTCAACATAATAAAAGCTATATATGACAAACCCACAGCAAACATTATCCTCAATGGTGAAAAATTGAAACATTTCCCCTAAAGTCAGGAACAAGACAAGGGTGCCCACCCTCACCACTACTATTCAACATAGTTTTGGAAGTTTTGGCCACAGCAATCAGAGAAGAAAAATAAATAAAAGGAATCCAAATTGGAAAAGAAGTAAAATTCTCACTGTTTGCAGATGACATGATCCTCTACATAGAAAACCCTAAAAACTCTACCAGAAAATTACTAGAGCTAATCAATGAATATAGTAAAGTTGCAGGATATAAAATCAACACACAGAAATCCTTGCATTCCTATACTAATAATGAGATGATAGAAAGAGAAATTAAGGAAGCAATTCCATTCACCATTGCAATGAAAAGAATAAAATATTTAGGAATATATTTACCTAAATAAACTAAAGACCTATATATAGAAAACTATAAAACACTGGTGAAAGAAATCAAAGAGGACACTAATAGATGGAGAAATATATCATGTTCATGGATCGGAAGAATCAATATAGTGAAAATGAGTATACTACCCAAAGCAATCTGTAAATTCAATGCAATCCTATCAAGCTACCAACGATATTTTTCACAGAGCTAGAACAAATAATTTCACAATTTGTATGGAAATACAAAAAAAAAAAAAATTCAAATAGCCAAAGCAATCTTGAGAAAGAAGAATGGAACAGGAAGAATCAACCTGCCTGACTTCAGGCTCTACTACAAAGCTATAGTCATCAAGACAGTATGGTACTACCACAAAAACAGAAATATAGATCAATGGAACAAAACAGAAAGCCCAGAGATAAATCCACACACCTATGGACACCTTATCTTCAACAAAGGAGGCAAGAATACAATGGAGAAAAGACAATCTCTTTAACAAGTGGTGCTGGGAAAACTGGTCAACCACTTGTAAAAGAATGAAACTAGAACACTTTCTAACACCATATACAAAAATAAACTCAAAATGGATTAAAGATCTAAACGTAAGACCAGAAACTATAAAACTCCTAGAAGAGAACATAGGCAAAACACTCTCTGAAATAAATCACAGCAGGATCCTTTATGACCCACCCCCCCAGAATGTTGGAAATAAAGGCAAAAATAAACAAATGGGATTTAATTAAAATTAAAAGCTTCTGCACAACAAAGGAAACTATAAGCAAGGTGAAAAGACAGCCTTAAGAATGGGAGGAAATAATAGTAAATGAAGCAACTGACAAACAACTAATCTCAAAAATATACAAGCAAAAAAAAAAAAAAAAGAAAAAAGAAAAAAATATATATACAAGCAACTCCTGCAGCTCAATTCCAGAAAACATAAATGACCCAATCAAAAAATGGGCCAAAGAACTAAATAAACATTTCTCCAAAGAAGACATACAAATGGCTAACAAACACATGAAAAGATGCTTAACATCACTCATTATAAGAGAAATACAAATCAAAACCACAATGAGGTACCATTTCACGCCAGTCAGAATGGCTGTGATCCAAAAGTCTACAAGCAATAAATGCTGGAGAGACTGTGGAGAAAAGCGAACCCTCTTACACTGTTGGTGGGAATGCAAACTAGTACAGCCACTATGAAGAACAGTGTGGAGAGTCCTTAAAAAAACTGGAAATAGAACTTCCTTATGACCCAGCAATCCCACTGCTGGGCATACACACCGAGGAAACCAGAATTGAAAGAGACGCCTGTACCCAAATGTTCATCACAGCATTGTTTATAATAGCCAGGACATGGAAACAACCTAGATGTCCATCAGCAGATGAATGGATAAGAAAGAGTGGTACATTTACACAATGGAGTATTACTCAGCCATTAAAAAGAATATATTTGAATCAGTTCTAATGAGGTGGATGAAACTGGAGCCGATTATACAGAGTGAAGAAAGACAGAAAGAAAAACACCAATAAAGTATACTAACACATATATATGGAATTTAGAAAGATGGTAACAATAACCCTGTAAGTGAGACAGCAAAAGAGACACAGATATATAGAATAGTCTTTTGGACTCTGTGGGAGAGGGCGAGGGTGGGATGATTTTGGAGAATGTCATTGAACCATGTATAATATCATGTAAGACACGAATCGCCAGTCTAGGTTTGATGCAGGATACAGGATGCTTGGGGCTGGTGCACTGGGATGACCCAGAGGGATGGCATGGGGAGGTAGGAGGGAGGGGCCTTCAGGATGGGGAACACGTGTATACCTGTGGTGGATTCATTTTGATGTAAGGCAAAACCAATATTATATTGTAAAGTAATTAACCTCCAATTAAAATAAATAATTTATATATTTTTAAAAAGCACTTCTTATGAGGGTTAAATGGGATCATGTGATGCAGGTAATTAGCATATGGGCATGTTCAGTGAACATTAGCTCTTGCTATTGTTGCTATTGCTCTAAAGTCTAACAAAAGTAAAACCTACCTAGCTATAAAGGCTACAGTTTGTTATTTCTGAGAATGATCCTAAGTGGTCCTAAGATCAGAAGGTGTCATTTTACTACGACAATCACTGCACTGTTTTCTGTAAACAATCTCATAACTCTAGGTGAGCTTCTCTTTTGGGGGAGATACAGGCTTGTTTGCAATCATTTTGCTTCTCCTTCTCTGCCCACTGGCTGGATAACCATTTAATGTTTTGTCATTTTTGTGCAGGATGCCACAATCCCATTCAGAAAGAGTTTTGTCAGAATCTCCTGATTCAGGGCAATATAGCTTTCAGTTGATCAATCAGTGAAGACTCCTACCAATTTTGTAAAGATCTCTTGGTTCCTGTGCCTGGAAAGGAATACAAAGTTATTATAGAAAGTATTTCCTAATATATTCCCAGCACAGTGTTAAAGTTATTCCACTATTTGAGTTAAAAAAATATTTCTTCTGATGTTTGCCTGAATTCCTTTTGTCTTCTTTTTTTGTATTGCCTAATTTTAAAATAACCCTTGAATTTTCCCTAGAAAATACTCAATATTCAAATAAAATTATGTTTTTCTCTCTATATTCAGTTCTGAACAATATTTATATATCTTTTCAAAGTTTTCCAGTGAAAGTGAAGTCGCTTAGTCATGTCCAACTCTTTGAGATCCCATGGACTATGGCCTTCCAGGCTTTTCTGTCCATGGGATTTTCCAGGTAAGTGTACTGGAGTGGGTTGCCATTTCCTTCTCCAAGTAGTGTCCAAATGAAAATGATTGTGGAGATTGGGTAATTCCAATATTTTCCTTGGGAGGAAAAAAAAAAAATTAGAGTTACTGACCAAGTGTGCAGACAATTTATTAATTTACCAGAGAGAAATGAGCATCTCAAAAGAAGCTGATTTCTTCACATCTCTTCTGCATAACAAAACCAAGTTATTCTCCTGGTATTCGTATTCAAGAGAGAACTGGAAGAGAATTGCCAAGAGGTAAATGAGAAGAAGTTGTGAAATTATAGTATTGATATACTTAAATCAGAGAAGGCAATGGCACCCCACTCCAGTACTCTTGCCTGGAAAATGCTAAATGGATATTTTTAAAGGCCAAGATTATTATGTAACATATGGACATTTAATATGAAGAGGCAAACTTTAGATGTGTGCTAGTTAGTAAACAGTTTCAATGAATAGTTTCTTTTTACCAATAAAGCATTAGGCTAAATCTTCTCTTTCACACACACACACACAATGCACACAATTTAAGTACATGAACTGTGAATAGGTAATACCTTTAAATGTTATAACTTTTAAAAAAATTTTGGCTGCACTGGGTCTTCATTGTGGTGTGCAGGCTTCTCTCTACTTGTGTTCCAGCTTCTGTCTACTTGTGTCCCGTGGGCTCCAGGGCATGCAGTTGGGGCAGACAGACTTTCCAGTTGTAGCATGTAGGCCTAGTTGCCCAGTGGCATGTGAGATCTTAGTTTGTTGACCAGGGATCGAATCTGTATCCCCTGAAGTGGAAGGTGGATTTTCAACCAGTACACCACCAGGGAAGTGTTAGTTGCTCAGTCCTATCTGATTATCTGTGACCCCATTGACTGTAGCCCACCAGGCTCCTCTGTCCATGGAATTCTCCAGGCAAGAACAGTGGAGTGGGTAACCATTCCCTTCTCCAGGGGATCTTCTTGACCCAGGTATTGAACCCAGGTCTCCTGCATTGCAAGCAGATTCTTTACCATGTGAGCCACCAGGGAAGCCCGGACCACCAGCGAAGCCCCCACAAAATGAAAAAATAAAAATAAATAAAAGTAGAAAAAAAAAAGGCTTTCTCTCGCTTTTTCCTTCTCAGACCCTAGGTCCTCTTCAAAGGCAATTATTATGAAATATTTTGTATAGTCTGCTGGACTATCTGTGCATAAACATAAGCTCACATATTACATGTGGTTCCATTACTGATATCTGATGTAAGCCCACTATTAAAACTCCCCTTGTATGTCATAACTATCTATTTGTGTCAATGAGTATAAATTTCCATTTAAATCAGCAAATACTGTATGTGGGGAGACTAAGCATGGAGGAGGAGGAAGCCTCTTGAAGGAATTTCTCCAGGTGTCCTCTTCCTACTCACAATAGGAGGATCAGTGGAATCTCAGCTCTTGTGAGAAAACACACACACACACACAATTTACATACCTTTAAGATCTCCCTAACCCCAAAGGCTTGGATTAGTTTGGCCTCAAATAAAGCCTAGTTTCCCTCTTCTAGTATAGATTTATAATTTCCGGAAAATAGTATCTATTAGTCTTGCTTCCAGTGAATAACACATTAAATACATTTTGTATATTTTGTTGCTTTACCCAAACCTGCTATTTGCATAGCCCATTATTTTATTTTCTTTCCTTGTCCTTGCACCACTGTAAAATGAGATTCCAGTGAATTTAATTACATCAATAGCAAAATCTGATCTTTAGCAATTACAAAGCTTTCCGAAGCAGACTTCATGTTTATTTCCTGTTGGCATTACTACCTAAAGCCAAAATGTCTCACATAAACTTCTGATATAAATTATTAATTGTGCTAAAAGCAAGACATTTATTTTACAAGCTGTACTGAGGTATAATAGTGGCAAATTGCCGCCATTATTTCATTTATTGAATAATGCATTTATCTAAGATATTTATAGGTACATAAAAGGTACATATCATAATAAGTATTATTATTTTAGTAATTAAGTTATCCTGTCATTTATAAAAATATGAATCTTAAATAAATTTTGATACTCACTAAATAATATACTCAGTGATCATGTATTTGTATACGATGATAATTCTCTAGTACTGAAAACCACCTCATTTGCAGAGAGAGATTGACAGACATTCCTATACTACAGTAAATCAAGTTTCCTAAAGTGAATGTATCCTAACTCAAACTAGTGTATCTGGATCAGGTGACTCATTTAACAATACCAGTAAGTTCACTCTAAGTGCAATATGACAGGGAGAGAAAAAAATGAGAGAAAGGGAGAAGCATTTGTGAGTATACTAATAAGCATCCAGTCATATTTTTTAAAAATATCAATAACAGGCAAACACCAATTAAGTCACTGCTGCTGCTGCTGTTAAGTCGCTTCAGTCATATCCGACTCTGTGCGACCCCATAGACGGTAGCCCACCAGGCTCCCCCGTCCCTGGGATTCTCCAGGCAAGAACACGGGAGTGGGTTGCCATTTCCTTCTCCAATGCATGAAAGTGAAAAGTGAAAGTGAAGTTGCTCAGTCGTGTCCGACGCTTAGCGACCTCATGGACCATAGCCTACCAGGCTCCTCCATCCATGGGATTTTCCAGGCAAGAGTACTGGAGTGAGTTGCCATTACCTTCCCCAATTAATGGCACCGCACTCCAGTACTCTTGCCTAGAAAATCCCATGGACGGAGGAGCCTGGTGGGCTGCAGTCCATGAGGTCGCTAAGAGTCGGACACGACTGAGCAACTTTCACTTTTCACTTTTATGCATTAGAGAGGGAAATGGCAACCCACTCCAGTGTTCTTGCCTGGAGAATCCCAGGGACGGGGGAGCCTGGTGGGCTGCCGTCTATGGGGTCGCACAAAGTCGGACACGACTGAAGTGACTTAGCAGCAGCAGCAGTATGTCTATTTATATTTATAAAATATGTTGTGAAAGGTAAATGAAAATGAAAAAATTATTTGGTCATTCTGAATATTATGCAGATAAATGTAAATCAGGAAGCTATTTTCTTGTCAAGCATTTACTTCTGCTTAATTTAACTGCTCACCAGTCAGTAAGAGTTATGTACCAGACATCAAGGCAAATGCTAGATATAAAAAGAGAAACCAGGAAGACCTAGGTAGTTAAAGAATCCGAGAAATAATTGTAATGCAATATAATGAGTACTGGGATGTAGGGTGAGGGGTCGTTTACATACACAAGAGATGCAAATCTGATTGAAGAGTCAAAGATTTTCTGAAAGAGACAATACATTAGTTGAACAGACTCTACATTATTAAGGATAGAGGGCAGTGCAAAGAAAGCAAAACATTCTTTGGAAATAAGTTATCAAGTAACATTTGATATCAAGAGAATATTTAAGACCAACAAGTGGATGTTAGGGCTATGAAAAATTAAAGCACTTACCCTGTAGAAGATGCTGCTAGACTGCAGGGCAGAAAAAGTAGGTGGAATAGTTCCCAGAAGCTGGCAGTTCTGAGCTTTTCAAAAATACAAAGAATAAGAAAGCCATGCATACACATACACGTAAATATCCACTACAGATAGAAGAGACACAAAGCTACTGCGCAATTTCATTTCTGCTAAATGGATTTATTTATTTCTGAAATAAATGGTAACACTTGTTGGAAAACATTTTTTTTTAATATGTGAAGTCAATTTAATTTGTTTTAAAAACTTCAACTTTAAAGTACTCAGAGTTGGATAAGAAATAAAATATTGAGCTCAAGACCAAGTCCATCAAAGAGTTCTATCATCTTTGAATGTCTAGGGAAACTGAGAAAGAATTTTCTAAACACCCTGACTGTTCTGGAGGTTCCAGACCCAAAGCCAAGGAGGGGAACACCTGTAATCAGAGCTGCTAGAATACTAACATGTGAAAAACTTAAGAATGATGAAAAACCAAGAATGATAGCAAAACATCATCTATAATTATTCATTTATCTTTAACATAAATTTCCTACGTAAAATAATTTCACTCCTTTTATAACAGTTTGTTCTTTTAACTAAACTATCAGAATATTCAATACAAATTTTGCAGAGAAAATAACACTTTAAAAAAGGTTCTTCTCCAAGCATAAAAAATTGATAATTGGTTCACTTTCCTTTACATAGAATTTAATAACTTAAATGTCTTGGTATTAGGAGTAGTGTCTAAAGTGTGTCTGTATATGTGTGTGTTTAGTCACTCAGTCGTGTCCAACTCTTTGTGACCCTGTAGAGAAGGGCCTGCCAACGTCCTCTGTTCATGGGATTCTCCAAACAAGGATATTGGAGTGGGTTGCCATTTCCTTCTCCAGGGGATCTTCCCGACCCAAGAACCGAAACGATGTCTCTTTTTGTCTCCTTCATTGGCAGGTGGATTCTTTACCACTGTGTCACCTGGGAACCCCCTTAAAATAGAATATCTCGTCTCTTTCCAGAGTATTTTATCTGATGTTAGTTACTCTACTAACTTCTGTTTATCATTCATGTTGCAAAATTCAGTTCATTATCTGTAAAGAATGTTGCATTCAACTGCCTAGGCAGTTCTTTGATGAGAATATATGGGAAACTAAATATGTACCATATGGATAGGTGGTAAGGAGAGTTTTATTGTTCTCTTCAGTGGAAATGTCTTCAAATTGAATTTAGTATTATATTTATATGCAGGAACTCTCTTCCTTGCCCATGTATTAGAATGAATATATTTGATATATGTTTCAAATATTGCAATATATACTTTCTATAACCATTTTACTGTTTAGAGAAAAATGCATCTCAGTCAAGCAGACCACATATTTAAAATTTACAGTCATTTTGGACAGGATTATAACTACCTGTTTTAAAGGGAAAAATGAATTGGAAAGGGCCATGATATGGGCAAATGAAATAAACATGCAAAAGTGGAAACAGTGGCAGATTTTACTTTCTTGGGCTCTAAAATCATGGCAGATGGTGACTGCAGTCACAAAATAAAAGGACACTTGCTCCTTGCAAGAAAAGCTATGACAAACCTGAACAGTGTATTACAAAGTGGAGACATAACTGCCGACCAAGGTCCATATAGTCAAATCTATGGTTTTTCCAGAGATCATGTATGGATGTGTGAGTTAGACCATAAAGAATGCTGTCAGTCAATTCAGTTGCTCAGTTGTGTCCAACTCTTTGCGACCCCATGGACTGCAGCACACCAGGCCTCCCTGTCCATCACCAACTCCTGGAGTTTACTCAAACTCATGTCCATTGAATCAGTGATGCCATCCAACCATCTCATCCTCTGTCATCCCCTTCTCCTCCTGCCTTCAATCTTTCCCAGCATCAGGGTATATTCCAAAGAGTCAGTTCTTTACATCAGGTGGCCAAAGAATTGGAGTTTCAGCTTCAGTATCAATCCTTCCAATGAATATTCAGGACTGATCTCCTTTAAGATGGCCTGGTTGGATCTCCTTGCAGTCCAAGGGACTCTCAAGAGTCTTCTCCAACACCGCAGTTCAAAAGCATCAATTCTTTGGTGCTCAGCTTTCTTTATAGTCTAACTCTCACATCCATACATGACTACTGGAAAAAACTATAGCTTTGACTAAATGGACCTTTGTCAGCAAAGTAATGTCTTTGCTTTTTAATATGATGTTTAGGTCGGCCATAGCTTTTCTTCCAAGGAGCAAGCATCTTTTAATTTCATGGCTGAAGTCGCCATCTGCAGTGATTTTGGAGCCTGAGAAAATAAAGTCTATCACTGTTTCCATTGTGTCCCCATCTATTTACCATGAAGTGATCGGATCGGATGCCATGATCTTAATTATCTGAATGTAGAAGAATGTTGAAGAAGGCTAAGTGCTGAAGAATTAACGTTTTCAAATTGTGATGCTCCAGAAGACTACAGAAAGTCCCTTGGACTTCAAGATCAAACCCGTCAATCCTAAAAGAAATCAACCCTAAATTGTCATTGGAAGGACTGATGTTGAAACTGAAGCTCCAATATTTTGGCCACCTGATGCAAAGAGCTGACTCACTGGAAAAGACTGATGCTGGGAAAGGTTGAGAGCATGAAGAAAAAGGGGAGGCAGAGGATGAGATGGTTGGATGGCATCGCTGACTCTGGACATGAGTTTGAGCAAACTCCTGGAGATGGTGAAGGACAGGGAAGTCAGGTGTGCTGCAGATCATGGGATTGCAAAGAGCTGGACATGAGTGAGTAACTGAACAACATTTTCCTTATTAGTGTTGATATTCTTTATGGCACTCATATCTTTGCCAAAGTTCACTTTTGCCTTCAGGTAAATAATTAATGTTTCTTTTGCACTTAGGATTTGTTATTGCTTTTTGTTATTGCTGGTAACATATGCCTTTTAATATAAGGAATGAACCTGTGTGTTTTCCATCTTTTTGAAACAAGTTGACATGTTTAAATATGTGCCTTGCAGTTCAGTTCAATTGCTCAGTCGTGTCCGACTCTTCATGACCCCATGAATTGCAGCACGCCAGGCCTCCCTGTCCATCACCAACTCCTGGAGTTTACTCAAACTCATGTCCATCGAGTCAGTGATGCCATCCAGCCATCTAATCCTCTGTTGTCCCCTTCTCTTCCTGCCCCCAATCCCTCCCAGCATCAGGGTCTTTTCCAATGAGTCCACTCTTCGCATGAGATGGCCATGGTATTGGAGTTTCAGCTTTAGCAGCAGTTCTTCCAGTGAACACCCAGGGCTGATCTCCTTCAGAATGGACTGGTTGGATCTCCTTGCAGTCCAAGGGACTCTCAAGAGTCTTCTCCAATACCACAGTTCAAAAACATTATATTCTTCAGCACTCAGCTTTCTTCACAGTCCAACTCTCACATCCATACATGACCACAGGAAAAACCATAGCCTTGACTAAATGGACCTTTGTTGGCAGAGTAATGTCTCTGCTTTTCAATATGCTATCTATGTTGGTCATAACTTTCCTTCCAAGGAGTAAGCGTCTTTTAATTTCATGGCTACAATCACCATCTGCATTGATTTTGGAGCCCCCCAAAATAAAGTCTGACACTGTTTCCATTGTTTCCCCATCTATTTCCCATGAAGTGATGGGATCAGAGGCCATGATCTTTTTCTGAATGTTCAGCTTTAAGCCAATGTTTTCACTCTCCTCTTTCACTTTCATTAAGAGGCTTTTTAGTTCCTCTTCACTTTCTGCCATAAGGGTGGTGTCATCTGCATATCTGAGGTTATTGATATTTCTCCCGGCAATCTTGATTCCAGCTTGTACGTCTTCCAGCCTAGCATTTCTCATGATGTAATCTGCATATAAGTTAAATAAGCAGGGTGACAATATACAGCCTTGACATACTCCTTTTCCTATTTGGAAACAGTCTGTTGTTCCATGTCCAGGTCTAACTGTTGTTTCCTGACCTGCATATAGGTTCCTCAAGAGGCAGGTCAGGTGGGCTGGTATTCCACTCTTTCAGAATTTCCCACAGTTTATTGTGATCCACACAGTCAAAGGCTTGTCATAGTCAATAAAGCAGAAATAGATGTTCTTCTGAAACTCTTTTGGTTTTTCCATGATCAGTGGATGTTGTCAATATGATATCTGGTTCCTCTGCCTTTTCTAAAACCAGCTTGAACATCTGGAAGTTCACGATTCACATATTGCTGAAGCCTGGCTTGGAGAATTTTGAGCATTACGTTACTAGCGTGTGAGATGAGTTCAACTGTGCAGTAGTTTGAGCATTCTTTTGCATTGCCTTTCTTTGGGATTGGAATGAAAACTGATCTTTTCCAGTCCTGTGGCCACTGCTGAGTTTTCCAACTATGCTGGCATATTGAGTGCAGCACTTTTGCAGCATCATGTGCCTTTAATACATTGCAAATATTGTGTTAGTGGTATTGTACTCATTCATTTAGTGTTTTTATTTGTTATGGCATCTGGTCCCATTACTTCATGGAAAATAGATAGGGAAACAATAGAAACAGTGAGAGACTTTATTTGGGGGGGCTCTCAAATCACTGAAGATGGTGACTGCAGCCATGAAATTAAAAGACAGAAAAAAAAAATAAAAAGAAAAGACAGTTGCTCCTTGAAAGAAAAACTATGACCAACCTAGACAGTGTATTAAAAAGCAGAGACATTACTGTGCCAACAAACTTCCATCTAGTCAAAACAATGGCTTTTCCAGTAGCCCTGTATGCATGTGAGAGTTGGATCATAAAGAAAGTGGAGCACTGAAAAATTGATGCTTTTGAACTGTGATGTTGGAGAAGACTCTTGAAAGTCCCTTGGAGTGCAAGGAGATCCAACCAGTCCATCTTAAAGGAAATCAACCTGAAAAATCTTTGGAAGGACTGATACTGAAGCTGAAACTCCAATACTTTGGCCACCTGATGTGAAGAGCTGACTCATTTGAAAAGACCCTGATTCTGGGAGAGATTGAAGACAGGAGGAAAAGGGGAGGACAGAGAATGAGATGGCTGGATGGCATCTCTGAGTCGATGGACATGAATTTGAGCAAGAGCTAGAAGTTGGTGATGGACAGGGAAGCCTGGCGTGCTGCAGTCCATGGGGTCGCAAAGAGTTGGACGTGACTGACTGACTAATCTGAACTGAACTGAATTTGTTATGTGTATATCTTTTCATATATACAAACTTTTAAAATATTTGACTTCCCAGCTATTCAGATGTGCAATGTTGTCTCACAGTGAGGGATAGATATTGTCTATTTAGTTTTTTTCTTGCTTGTTTACATTTTTGTTGACGAAGGCCCATAGTTTTTTAGTAAAAGACAGGGAAGCCTCATATGCTGCAGTACATGGGGTCCCAAAGAGTCAGACATGACTTAGCAACTGAACAGAACCAATAGTTTATTTAGAATTCTTGTGTTTCTCCCAAATTTTCTTTTTGTGTGTATGAATATAGCATATTACATTTGGTTATTATATCTCTTTACTGACTGGCAGTCTCTCATACTTTGGTAACCTTGATGGTTTTGAGATGTATGGGACAGACATTTTGTAGGAGGGCATCAAATTGGAAATTGTCTGGTATTTTCCCTGGTGGCTCAGTTGGTAAAGAATCTGCCTGCAATGCAGGAGACCTGGGTTTGATCCCTGGGTTGGGAGGATCCCCTGGAGAAGGGGACGACTACCCACTCCAGTATTGTGGCCTGGAGAATTCCATGGACTGTATAGCCCATAGGGTCACAAAGTCCATCATGACTGGATGACTTTCACTTTCATTTTCTCATGATATGACCTGGTATCAGTCATTGAGAAGAAGACCACACGTATAAAGTGCCATTTTCATGACATTATATCAACAGTGCATATTGTCAACATGGTTTATGACTACTGATACTATCCTTGATCACCTAAAGTAGTGTTTTTAAGTTTTTCTCCTGTAAAGTTCCGCTCTCTCCTCCCTTTTCATATTGGATACTCTGGGGAGGAGTCACTATGCACAGCTCACACCAAAAGAGTGGGGGTTGATGTTACCCCTCCTAAGGGAGAAGAGTCACCTAAATTATTTAGAAACCTTCTGCATGGAGAATTATTGGGTTATTTTCTTCCCCCAACTTAGAAATTAATAAATCATTTATTTATATCAATGTGGAATTATTAAATACTTAGTTCATAGTTTGAGTTATAATCCAGTACTATTTTTTTTTTTTGCTCAGATTAATCCAGCTTTGTTCCTTAAAAAGTTTTTCAGTTGGCTCTAATATATTGTTATTGTTGTTGAGTACTTCCTTATTCCCTTACTCTACAAAAAATATATCTTGTATATTTCTTGCTCTAGCCCTAGAATCAGCCATTTTTCTAAACAGCTTGGGTTCCTTTTTGGAGGATGGTACTATAAACCAAGTTCCAGTTTCAAAATGTGTTTCTTGCTACTGGGATATCATTTTTTTTTGGCCCTCCCTTTATGGATTTGTATTAGCCAGGTGGCTCAGTGGTAAAGAATCCATCTGTCAGTGCAAGAGATGTGGGTTCAGTTCCTGGGTCGGGAAGATCCTCTGAGCAGAAAATGGCAATGCACTCCAGTATTCTTGCCTGAAAAATCTCATGGACAGAGGAGTCTGGTGGGCTACAGACCATGAGGTCACAAACAGACATGACTTAGCAACTAAACAACAATGACATACAGATATGTATGCATGTTTCCATTTTTAATTATTTATGTCTGTATTAAACTAAAAATGAGCTAATATTGATGTTTCTCACTCTTACCATATGGATCAATTTTAGCCACCTTTCTTTGTTTATTTGTAAATGCCCACCTAAACAGTGGGGAACCTGCCTCTCACAATCTGTCATGCATTTACTTAATTTCTTGGCCCTACGCACATGAATAAAAGTATCAGAGTTGTTAACCTGTACTCTTGTGAATGCAGCTTTATCAATTAAAAAGCAATGTGTATCTGTACTTCCTTTTCCTTTTTGTTTTATAGCGTCTGGCTCTACTGAGATCAGTACCTTTTCTGCATTTGCATCAGTGAGGTTGTTCCATATGTCTTTTGCCACTGTCAACATCCCTTCTGGGCTACTCCACCATCCTAAATGATGCTTTACAAACATTAAAACCCACTTTTTCTGCTGTGAATTTCTAAGGATATAGACAAAAATCATAAAGTCTTACACTGAACAGAATAATCTGACTTCTCTAAAACTCTCCTATGATTCACCTCTTCATCCTTTTGCCTGTTTCTTTAACACCACAGCAAGCACTGATCATTATCTCTATAGTTTTGTTTTTTCTAGAATATCATATAATTTGAATCTTACAATATGGAGTTTTTTGAAACTGGTTTTTTAAACTTATTGACAAATATTTAATGGGCTTCTATATATTATTTTGTCTTGATGAGTCATTTTTTAATTTGATGAATGATATTCCACTCCATGGACCAGAACACAGCTGTTTATCTATTCATCTATTGGAGAACATCTTTTCTGTTTCCAGTTTTTGGTGGTTATGAATAAAGCCACTCTAAATGCTCACGGGCGTATTTTGTGTGAATATACTTTTTCAGATAAACTGGGTAAATAAGTAGGAGCATGATTGCTGTATCATATGAAAAGAATGTATTTAGCATTTTAAGATACTGCCAAACTCTCTTTTAGAGTAGCTGTCTCACTTTATATTTTCTCAGAAATTAATGAGAGTTCCTGTGGCTCTTTATCATTGGCAGCATTTGGTACCGCCGTTTTTTGGATTTTGGTCACCTCAATAGGTGTAGTATTATCTACTATTTAGTAGTCTCAGGTGGTTATTTTCATCTGAAGCTTCCTGACAACAGCTGATAACAGTTTCATAACATATTTGCCATCTGTAGTATATCTTTTTTGGTGAGAGTTCTGTTCAGATCTTTTGCTCATTTTTTTTTTAAAGAGGTGTTTCTTATTGTTTTAAGTTCTTTGTATGTTTGAATATAAGTACATCATCACATCTGTGTTTTGCAAATATTTCTCCTGTTCTTATTCTATTTACATTGTATTTTACAGAGCAAATGTTTTCTTAATTTTAAGAAATTTACAGTTTATCAGTTTTTTTTTCACGGATTGTGCTCTTAAGGTTTTATCTAAAATTTTATTGCCAAACCCAAGGTTACTAGACTTTGTCTTATTTTTTTCCTAAAGATTTCATAGTTTGGTATTTCATTTGTAAATCTAAGATACATTTCATTAAAATTTTGTGCAAACTAGTTGGTCTGTGTCCATATATATATTTTTTATAACAATCCAATTGTTGTGGTATGATTTATGAAAAAGACTCCTGTCACTATTGAATTCCCTTTGCTCCTTTGTCAAAAATCAGCTTAGTATATTTGTATGTATATATTTCTGGGCTATTTATTTATTCCATTGATATGTGTGTCTGTTCTTTTACCAATAACATGATATCTTCATTAATGTAAAGTAATAGTGAGTCCTGATGGCAGGTAATGTCTATACTTAAGTTTTCTTCTTCAGTATTGTTTTGGCTATTCTGGGTCTTGTCTCCTTTGATGTTACCAGTTTGTTGACATCTGAAATATAGCTCTCTAGAAATCAGATTAGGATTAAGTTGGATACATAGATGATATTGGAAATAGTTGAGGTTTTAATGAATATTGAATTTTCCAATTCATAAACAGAATGTGTATGTATGTGTATGAAGTTGCATCAGTCATGTCCAACTATTTGGGACCCTGTGGATTGCAACCTGCCAGGTCCTCTGACTGTGGGATTCTTCAGGAAAGAATAGGACTAGGTTATCTTTCCATTTTTTTAATACTTTCAATAGAATTGTATACATTTCTCCATGTCTGTGATAGATATTGATTTGTTGTCATGTCTCTTTTTGATTCTAATATTAGGGTAATGCTGGCTTCACAAAATGAATTAGGAAGCATTTCTTCTGCTTCTATCTTCTCACAGAGACTGGATAGCAATTGCATTGTTTCTTCTTGAAATTTTTGCTGCAATTCACTCTTGAAACCATCTGGGCCTGATTTTTTTTTTTTCTAAAATGTTTATGCAAATTAACAATTTGAATTTTTTAATATGGACCTATTCAGATTGTATGTATCTCCTTGTGTGAGTATTGAAAGTTTGTATCTTTCAAAGAATAGTTCCATTTTAGTTGTTATCAAATTGTAATCATAGAGCTTCTCTTAATATCCCTATATAATCCTTTAGATGCCCATGGGATCAGAAGTGAAGATTCCCTTTTTCTTTTTTTCTTATACATACTAATAAATAATGAATATTTTATCTTTTTGTCTTTGTTATCCTAACTATAAATTATCCATTTTATTTATTAAAAATTTTTACATAATCTATTTTTTCTATTGTTTTTATTGTTTTACTGTTTTCAATTTCTTTATTATCCTGTGTAATTTTTACTTTTTCTTATCTTCTACTCCTTTGGCTTAAATTACTTTTGTTTTCCCTTTTTTTTGTAAA
Organism: Capra hircus; assembly: GCF_001704415.2. NCBI lineage: Eukaryota > Metazoa > Chordata > Mammalia > Artiodactyla > Bovidae > Capra > Capra hircus. The sequence continues at coordinate 14,465,291 of NC_030822.1, read as the reverse complement.
GTAGAAGTTTAAATTTTGAGTTTAGATTTTTCTATGTTGCTAGCTTATGTATTTAATGTTGTAAATTTTCCTTTTAGCACTGCTTTCACTGTATTTCACAGGTTTTGATAAATTGCATTTTTTTCATTTAGTTCAAAATATTTTTAAAATTATCATGAATCACTTTGGTCAGTATGTTACAGGAAATAAATATATTGGTTACTTTCCAAATATTGGGGGATTTTTCAGTTATCTTTCTGACAATTGATTTTATTCTAATTCCATTGTGATCTGAAGAAATAATTTTTATGATTTATAATCTTTTAAAAATTGTTCAGTTGTGTCTTTTGGCACAGAATGTGGTTTTTCTTGGTGAATGTTCCAGGTAAGTTTGAGAAAAATGTGTATTTTGCAAGTTGCTGTATGAAATATTCTGTCATATCAATTAGGTAAAATGCATTGATAGCTTTATGCAGCTCAACTATATTCTTACTGATTTTCTGCCTGCTTGATTTATCAGTTACTAATAAGGATATTGACGTCTCCAACTATATTATAGATTTGTGTCTTCTCTCTGAAGTTCTATCAGGTTTTGTCTACAGATTTTGGCACCCTGTCTTTAGGTGGATAAATGTTAAAGATGTTATGTCTTAGAAAACTAATTCCTTTATCACTATGAAATGTTTCTCCTTATCCATGATAATTTACCTTGCTTTTAAGTCTGCTTTATCTTAAATTAATGTCATTACTCAACTGTCTTTTTACTACTGCTATCATATTATATCTTCTCCATTTCTTTACTTTTAACCTATCCACCCTTATATATTTAAAGTGGGTTCCTAGGAGACAAGCGCTACCTTGTGAATTTTAAAATTTTTGATTCACTTGGGTAATCTCTGTCTTTATGTTGATATGTTTAGACCATTCACACTAAAGTGATAACTGACATATTTGATTTAATAAGCATCAGGTTAGCATCTGTTTTCTCTTAGTTGCACTTCTTTTTTTATTCTTCTCTCATTCTCTACCTTCTCTGGTTCCACTTCCTGTTTGCATTACTCTATTTTCTCTTCTCTTTCAGTATATTAATTATTCTTATTTAAAAAATTGATAGTAGCTCTCCAGTTCAGTTCAGTCACACAATTATGTCCGACTCTTTGCAACCCCATGGGCTGCAGCACACCAGGCTTCCATGTCCATCACCAACTCCCGGAGCTTCCTCAAACTCGTGTTCATTGCGTTGGTGATGCCATCCAACCGTCTTATCCTCTGTCATCCTCTTCTCCCGCCTTCAATCTTTCCCAACATCAGGGTCTTTTCAAATGAGTCAGTTCTTCGCATCAGGCAGCCAAAGTATTGGAATTTCAACTTTAGCATCAGTCCTTCCAATGAATATTCAGGATTGATTTCCTTTAGGATGGACTGGCTGGATCTCCTTGATGTACTGATTTCCTGATTTGCAAGCAGTCTGTTGTTCCATGTCCAGTTCTAACTGTTGCCTCTTGACCTGCATACAGATTTCTCAGGAGGCAGATCAGGTGGTCTCGTATTCCCATTTCTTTAAGAATGGGATCACAATTTGTTGTGATCCACACAGTCAAAGCCTTTGGCATAGACCATAAAGCAGAAATTGATGTTTTTCTGGAACTCTTTTGCTTTTCTGATGATCCAACAGAGGTTGGCAATTTGATCTCTGGTTCCTCTGCCTTTTCTAAATCCAGCTTGAACACCTGGAAGTTCTCAGTTCACATACTATTGACACATGGCTTGCAGAATTTTGAGCATTACTTTGCTAGTGTGTTAGATGAGCACAATTATGTGGTAGCTTGAACCTTCTTTTGCATTGCCTTTCTTTGAGATTGGAATGAAAACTGACCTTTTCCAGTTCTGTGGCCACTGCTGAGTTTTCCAAATTTGGCAGCATATTGAGTGCAACTTTCACAGCATCTTTTAGGATTTGAAATAGCTCAACTGGAATTCCATCACCTCTATTAGCTTTGTTCATAGAGATGCTTTCTAAGGCCCACTTGACTTATCATTCCAGGATGTCTGGCTCTAGGTGAGTGATCACACCATTGTGATTATCTGAGTCATGAAGATCTTTTTTGTACAGTTCTGTGTATGCTTGCCACCTCTTCTTAATATCTTCTGCTTCTGTTAGGTCCATACCATTTCTGTTCTTTATTGTGCCCATCTTTGCATGATATGTTCCCTGGTATCTCTAATATTCTTGAAGAGATCTCTAGTCTTTCCCATTCCATTGGTTTCTTCTATTTCTTGCACTGATCACTAAGGAAGGCTTTCTTATCTCTTCTTGCTGTTCTTTGGAACTCTGCATTCAGATGGGGATATCTTTCCTTTTTTTCCTTTGCCTTTAGCTTCTCTTCTTTCTTCAGCTATTTGTAAGGCCTCCTCAGACAATCATTTTGCTTTTTTTCCGTTTCTTTTTCCTGGTCATGGTTTTGATTACAGCCTCCTGTATGATGTTATAAACCTCCATCCATAGTTCTTCAAACACTATCAAATCTAATTCCTTGAATCTATTTGTCACTTCTACTGTGTAATCATAAAGGATTTGATTTATTTCATACTGAATATTCTTGTGGTTTTCCTTACTTTCTTCAAATTAAGTCTGAATTTGACAATAAGGAGTTCATGATCTGAGCCACAGTTAGCTCCCTGTCTTGTTTTTGCTGACTGTATAAAGCTTCTCTGTCTTTGGCTGCAAAGAATATAATCAGTCTGATTTCGGTGTTGACCATCTGGTGATGTCCATGTGTAGAGTCTTCTCTTTGTTTCTGGAAGAGGATGTTTGCTATGACCAGTGCATTCTCTTGGCAAAATCTGTTAGCTTTTGACGTGCTTCATTTTGCACTCCATGGCCAAATTTGCCTGTTACTCCAGGTATCTCTTGACTTCCTACTTTGCATTCCATTCCCCCATAAAGAAAAGGACATCTTGGGGGTATTAGTTCTAGACGGTCTTGTACATCTTCATAGCACTGTTCAACTTCAGCTTCTTCAGTATTACTGTTTGGGGCATAGACTTGGATTACTGTGATACTGAATGGTTTGCTTAGAAACAAACAGGTTTCATTCTGTTGTTTTTGAGATTGCATGCAAGTACTGCATTTCAGACTCTTGTTGGCTTTGATGGCTACTCCATTTCTTCTAAGGGACTCTTGCCCACAGTAGTAAATAGAATGGTCATCTGAATTAAATTCACCCATTCCAGTGTGTTTTAGTTCACTCATTCCTAAAATGTTGATGTTCACTTTTTCCATCTCCTGGTGGAAAGAGTGAACACCACTTCCAATTTGCCTCGATTCATGGACCCAACATGGTTAGTTGCTCTAAACTTTATTATATGCATTCACTACTAATCTATATCCACTATCAATAATATTATTGTGTTGTACTGTTTGTGCAAGTCCCGTATAATAGAGTAGCCCCAGTTCTTCTCTCCCATTACTTATAATATTGCTGTTATTCATTTTACTTACACATATGTTATAATCACCCAATACACTGTTACTGTTATTTCTTTGATGAATTAGATTGATAAATTTGTTATCAATTGGATCAGTTAATGAAAAAATGACTTTAATCTATCTCCATTCAGTTTTTCTCAGATGTCCTTACTTTATGTAGGTCTGAATTTCTGAACCATATAATTTTCTGCTCCCTGAAGAACTTTTAACATTTCCTCAGAGCAGGTCTACTAGTAATAAATTCCCTTAGTCTTTCCTTTGTCTGAGAAAGTCTCCATTTCTCTTTCACTTTTGAAGGATAATGTCAATGGATATGGAGTTGTAGGTCAGTGGCTTTTCTTTTCAACACTATATCTTATATAGCATTAAGGCAATGGCACCCCACTCCAGCACTCTTGCCTGGAAAATCCCATGGACAGAGGAGCCTGGTGGGCTGCAGTTCATGGGGTCGCTAGGAGTTGGACATGACTGAGCGATTTCACTATCACTTTTCACTTTCATGCATTGGAGAAGGAAATGGCAACCCACTCCAGTGTTCTTGCCTGGAGAATCCCAGGGACAGTGGAGCCTGGTGGACTGCTGCCTGTGGGGTCGCACAGAGTTGGACACGACTGAAGCCACTTAGTAGCAGTAGCAGCAGCAGTCACATCTTCAAATAATAGAATCTTTAACTTAGCCTATGAATATGCTTTAATGCACCTCATTTTCTTGGCAGATACTCTATCTCAGAGTCACTCTTTTCCCAGACTCATGAGTGAGTAAGTCAAGTATAGAACCAGGATAAAGTCCCAGGTCACTTGATTTCCAGTCCAATATTCATAGTAATTCTCACTATGCTGCCAGGTTATTAAACTATTATTTAACTTTTTCCTGTAGTGTTAACTCTGATATCTTGCTATAAATACAATCACATTTATAGCAACTGTACTTTCAATTCACATTAAATAACTATACAAATAGAACAGGCACAATTTTCTCTATTTAGATTCTTTGCTATGTTAATTGAAAGGCATGGAGTACAATATAAATTTATTCTTTGAAAAAACCCATATATTTAAAAATACATTTCTTTTCATGTATATAAGTTTATTTCCATCAAGAATAAATATACCTAGTGTATTTTCTTTGCAAAGAGTAGCCCCATTTTTTTCTTAATATATATATTTTATTGAAGTAGTTGACTTACAGGGTTTCAGGTGCACAGCAAGGTGATTCAGTTATGTGTGTGTATATATATATGTGTACATATATATATATAATATATGTACATTATTTTTCAGAGTTTTTCCATTATAGGTTATTATTAGATATTGATTATAGGTTCCTGTGCTATACAATAAACCTTCATTGCAGGTTGCATATCTGTTTTTTAAATTAGAAGTCTAGCGTTCTATTCGTACTAAGTCAAACAAGTGGAATCAAAATATCATAATTTTTTGTAGTTAGACTAAAAATTCATGTTTTCTAATATATATATTTTATAAATGGTATTTATATATGTATACAAAAGGTTTTCTACTACACTTGATAAAAAGAGTAGCCCCATTTTGATGGCTAAAGTCTACCCTTTGCAGTACACCAAATGCTTTACCATTTTGGGCCCATTCACTTTACAAATGGTTGTCCTTTTCTTCTTTTGTTAAAATGATCCCTGTATCAAATTATTTTAATCCTGTGTCAAAAATGTAAAACACAGAACCTGTACTCAGGAACCTTAGCTTTCAAATACTATATTATCAAATGCTGTGCAAACAAACCACCATTTTTAAAAGTGCCTATAACGTTCAAATAAGACCTTGAGTTGCAGAAAGAGAGATTCACTTGTTTTATAATATACCATCTCATCTAGAAGTAGCCAATGCTTAGAGGTTGGTGGAACAATCTATTAATATTTCAGTTATAGCATCAACATCTGAAATACTCTTCTTCAAAATACTATCTGTGAGTGGTTCTCCAAACCTGGCTCCACACTGGAATCATCAGGGGAGCTCTAAAAGTACTATTGCCTAGGTTCCAGCCCCAGTGATTCTGATTTAATTGGGCTGGTCTTTGATTTCTGAGCATTGCAAATATTAAAAGCTCTCCAGGTGATTTTAATGTGCATTCACATTTAAGGACCATTCCTTTCATGACCTTAATTAGCAATTTGAAATGTGCAGTTTTTCCCTATAGCTAATGTATTAGTATTTTTTTTAATTATCTGTATAACAGATTGCTACAGAATTAGTGAATTTAAACAACATAAATGCATAAATGTGTCACCCTATACTTCTGTTTATCAAAAGTTTAACACACCTCGCTTGACTAAAATCAAGGTATTATGTGGTCTGCATTTCTTTCTGGAGGCTCTAGGGAGGAATCCATTCCTTATTTTCCTTGCTTGTATAAATAACCGACAGGGCTTACCTGGTGGCTCAGATGGTAAAGAGTCCACCTGCAATGTAGGAGATCTGGGTTTGATTCCTGGGTCAGGAAGATCCTCTGGAGAAGGACATGGCAACTCACTCCACAATTCTTGGCTGGAGAATTCCATGAACAGAGGGGCCTGGTGGGCTAAAGTCCATGCTGTCACAAAGAGTCAGACACTACTGAGTGACTAAGCGTGCACACACACACATAGATAACTGACACTCATTCTCACGTGGGTCCTTCCTCTATCTTCCAAGTCAACAATAGGAAGGAAAGGCAAGGTGATTTCTTTTCTGATTGCCATCTCTCTGGTTCTCTGGGCCTGATGCGTTCTTCATGTCTAGGGATTTATTTGTCTAAATTGGGCCCACCTGGATAATACAGCATGTGCAAAGTCCCTTCAGTCATGTCCAATTCTTTGCAACCCTATGGACCTTAGCTCACCAGGCTCCTCTGTCCATGGGATTTCTCCAGCCAAAAATACTGGAGTAAGTTGCCATGCCCTTCTCCAGGGTATCTCCCTGACTCAGGGATCGAACTCTCATCTCCTGCATTTCAGGAGGATTCTTTACTGCTGAGCCACCAGGGAAGCCCTCATACACATACTTCTTGCCTAAAACAAGAGCTATCATCTTGTCATACACTGCAAAGTAATCTCGCACTGAAGAAGGGTTTAGAGAGACTGCATTTCTGATGAAGTCATTAGTCAGCTTCCCCAACTACAGACTGTCTCCAGGGTTCTTGTCATGTAAGTGAATTCAATTCTTATTAGAGCCACTTTTTTGGTAAGATTTTCTGTTACTTGCAGCTAACTTTGACATTAACTGGTATAGCAATCTTGCAAGTTTCTTTTCACAGTTTGTAATATACTCCTTTATCCTTCTAGTCTAGAATAATGGACTATTTTTCACTTTTCCAAGAATCCAAGGACTGTATCTTCCAAAGAATGATACCCTTAATAAAAGTGTCACTGTATTCTCTTTAGAAAGATGAATAAAACATTTTAGAGCCCTATATTTCCACATTTAGTCAAAAGGATTAGCTTCGCCGTGTATTCCTTAACAAGGAAATGCTAGGCAAATGCTGAGAAATGAATGCTAGAAAACATTCAATTAATACCCTGGTAATTCCCACTTGCTACTGTATGGTCCTTTGATAATGGATCTCAGAGACAGTATGCTTTGTTTAGAGCTGGAAAGGACACAGAGATGTGGAGCTTGGTCCATAGTCATGCCTTTGGGAAACACAGAACAAGTAGTGACTTGGTATAACTTGCTTGAGAACAGTGGTTCCTACTGGGAGACTATTACATGGCAATGCAGAAGTTTCAGTGTCCATGGAGTGGGATATGATTAAATGTATCCATAATACAATCCTTTCATGACCTTAACCTCTTTCAGTTCCCCAATTTCAGTTTCCACTGTCTCATCAAGCATTTTTGGTGATATTTTGTTTCAATAAGATTCTACCTACCTTTGAACCTATGTGATACATGATTTTGTCTATGTCCTTTAAGCTCCTGAGATGAACTTCTGTCTTAGCTCCTCTCTCTAAACAAACACAGTCCTGATATATAACTCTTGCAACTTGGTGAAGTGGAGAGAAAAGTGAAGAAATATATAGGTGAGAGATTTCTAATCCTTCTGTTTCCAGTTGATGTCATATTGTGGTTTTGTTTTGTTTTGTTTTTTTAAATCATAATATTTCAATTTGGATGTCAAAGAACACTTTCATTCAGCTAAAACATAAAAAGCTAGGTTATAGGTGAAGTTTTAACAGCAAATTATTCAGCTCAAAGTTATTCCTCCCCCAAAACACATCCTCTGATACCTGGAAGTTTAAAATGATTTTAAGATGAATGGCACCATGCATGAGTGGGAACTTTAACCTTCACATTTCTTGAGGGGTATGTCAGCTTTCACTGTGTGCAAAATCAGCATCTCCCAATCCTTTCCCCATCACCTTGGAAATGGGCACTCCATAAAGAAATTGATCTTTTTAATATTAGGAAAAATTAAATGGCAGCTGTGCTTTGATGTATAACCATGCTCTGCCTTAGCTATATAGATGTACACTGAAAACAGGAAGTGACCATCCCACAGGCCTTGTAGTTTAGGGCCTAATACTCATAAAGGGAAAGTAAAAGTGTTAATCACTCAATCATGTCCGACTCTTTGTGACCCCATGGACAGTAGCCCGCCAGGTCCCTCTGTCCATGGGATTTTCCAAGCAAGAAACTAAAGTGGGTTGCCATTTCCTTCTCCAGAGGATTTTTCCAACAGGGATCAAATCCAGGTTTCCTGCATTGCAGGCAGATTCTTTACCAACTGAGCCACCAGGGAAAACACCAGACAAATTCTAATTTGGTGCCCTCCTACAAAGCCCAATACACATACGTTTCATTCCAAATCCCTAAATACTCCCTAAAGAGTGAGTGTATGTTTGTTTGTTTTTAAATTTTTATTTTTATTTATTTATTTTTTGGGGGGATATTATTCAGCATTTTTTAAAATTTTACTTAATTTCACTTTACAATCAGTTCAGTTCAGTTCAGTTCAGTCGCTCAGTCGTGTCTGATTCTTTGCGACCCCAGGAATCGCAGCACGCCAGGCCTCCCTGTCCATCACCATCTCCCAGAGCTCACTCAGACTCATGTCCATCGAGTCCATGATACCATCCAGCCATCTCATCCTGGGTCGTCCCCTTCTCCTCCTGCCCTCAATCCCTCCCAGCATCAGAGTCTTTTGAGGTGGCCAAAGTATTGGAGCTTCAGCTTTAGCATCATTCCTTCCAAAGAAATTCCTGGGTTGATCTCATTCAGAATGGACAGGTTGGATCTCCTTGCAGTCCAAGGGACCCTCAAGAGTCTTCTCCAACACCACAGTTCAAACGCATCAATTCTTCAGTGCTTAGCCTTCTTCACAGTCTAACTCTCACATCCATACATGACCACAGAAAAAACCATAGCCTTAACTAGCCGGACCTTAGTCGGCAAAGTAATGTCTCTGCTTTTGAATATGCTATCTAGGTTGGTCATAACTTTTCTTCCAAGGAGTAAGCGTCTTTTAATTTCATGGCTGAAGTCACCATCTGCAGTGATTTTGGAGCCCCCAAAAATAAAGTCTGACACTCTTTCTACTGTTTCCCCATCTATTTCCCATGAAGTGATGGGACCAGATGCCATGATCTTCGTTTTCTGAATGTTGAGCTTTAAGCCAACTTTTTCACTCTCCTCTTTTACTTTCATCAAGAGGCTTTTTAGCTCCTCTTCACTTTCTGCCATAAGGGTGGTGTCATCTGCATATCTGAGGTTATTGATATTTCTCCCGGCAATCTTGATTCCAGCTTGTGTTTCTTCCAGTCCAGCGTTTCTCATGATGTACTCTGCATATAAGTTAAATAAGCGGGGTGACAATATACAGCCTTGATGTACTCCTTTTCCTATTTGGAACCAGTCTGTTGTTCCATGTCCAGTTCTAACTGTTGCTTCCTGACCTGCATACAGATTTCTCAAGAGGCAGGTTAGGTTGTCTGTTATTCCCATCTCTTTCAGAATTTTCCACAGTTTATTGTGATCCACACAGTCAAAGGCTTTGGCATAGTGCCATACATCATCATGAATCTGCCACGGGTGTACACGCGTTTCCAATCTCAAAGCCTCCTCCCACCTTCCTCCCCATACCATCTCTCTGGGTCATCCCAGTGCACCAGTCCCAAGCATCCTGTATCCTGCGTTGAACCTAGACTGGCGATTCGTTTCTTACATGATATTATACATGTTTCAATGCCATTCTCCCAAATCATCCCGCCCTCTCCCTCTCCTACAGAGTCCAAAAGACTGTTCTATACTAATGTTTATTATTTTATGTTGGTAAGTCTTCTTAGTTGTTCGTTAAATAGTAAAAGCTAAAACAACATCAAATGTACATAATAGACAGCTTTTCTAAGAAACTTTTCTGTGGAATCTCTCTCTACTTGAAATCCTCCAGTGTTCCATTCAGCCAATAGAGTTCGTATTAGGACCCTTGCAATGTGTGTTCAGCATCACCTATCTAGCCTTTATTTTGCCAACCCCTTCAAAAACCTCTCTCCTCATCTGACTTACAAATGTGGTTTCAAAATGGGTTTAATAAATTTTTTGAGGGAATGTCAGTTATCACAAACATATTTCTGTTTTAGATTTGTGGAATGTTTCATTGTATGTTCTGAGTTTATAAGTTTGTATAATATATGAGACATCAGAGTCCTTTGAAATGAGCTAGTCCACACTCCTCCATACCTAAATTAGAATATTTAGACATCACAGCCACATAACCAAGATAACCAAGTGTGGTGTCATGATGCCCTCTATCAGATGGAAAACAACATTTTTTTTTTAAATTTTTTAATTTTTTTTATTTTAAAATCTTTAATTCTTACATGCTTTCCCAAACATGAACCCCCCTCCCACCTCCCTCCCCATAACATCTCTGTGGGTCATCCCCATGCACCAGCCCCAAGCATGCTGTATCCTGCGTCAGACATAGACTGGCGATTCAATTCTTACATGATAGTATACATGTTAGAAGGAAAACAACGTTAAATGCCATCCCTCCTCACCATACATACCATAAATCACTGATTTAGGAGCAAATGTGGCAAAGACCTCTGAATTACTGAGTTAGAGTATGTAGAAAGCTCCTTTAATTTTTAGTCATGCAAATTTAAATTCTCTTTATAAAAACAGACAAATATATTGAGACTATATTAAAAATATTTCTAAACCCAAATCCTAAAATTATATATTAATAATAAATGAAATACCTGAAAAAAAAACATATAGTATGTGGTATACAGTGCATTAAATTTGTATTTATTATTATTATTATTGAACATCAGCTACTCAGGTATAACATTTTTGTGTATAATTTTGAATGAGGAAGATATTTGTTTTCATTACAGGTTTTCTTTCTTAATTACAGGTAGCTTAGTATATTATCCATACTTAATGCATTGTCTATCCTGGCATGTATTCATACTATAAATAGAATTACCTTATGACCCAGCAATCCCACTGCTGGGCATACACACCGAGGAAACCAGAATTGAAAGAGACACATGTACCCCAATGTTCATCGCAGCGCTGTTTATAATAGCCAGGACATGGAAACAACCTAGATGTCCATCAGCAGATGGATGGATAAGAAAGCTGTGGTACATATACACAATGGAGTATTACTCAGCCATTAAAAAGAATACATTTGAATCAGTTCTGATGAGATGGATGAAACTGGAGCCGATTATACAGAGTGAAGTAAGCCAGAAAGAAAAACACCAATACAGCATACTAACACATATATATGGAATTTAGAAAGATGGCAATGACGACCCTGTATGCAAGACAGCAAAAGAGACACAGATGTGTATAACAGACTTTTGGACTCAAAGGGAGAGGGAGAGGGTGGGATGATTTGGGAGAATGGCATTGTAACATGTATACTATCATGTAAGAATTGAATCGCCAGTCTATGTCTGACGCAGGATACAGCATGCTTGGGGCTGGTGCACGGGGATGACACAGAGGGATGTTATGGGGAGGGAGGTGGGAGGGGGGTTCATATTTGGGAATACATGTACACCCGTGGTAGATTCATGTCAATGTATGGCAAAACCAATACAGTATTGTAAAGTAAAATAAAGTAAAAATAAAAATTAAAAAAAAAAAAGAAAATACAGCAGTCAAGTGTTTGGACACATGATCTGAGGTTAAAATGCTTAGTACACGGAAGAAGCAAAATTCTTTTTCTTTAAGGCTTTATATCTTAAAAAAAATGCTTAAAAAAACCAAATTGTGTTTTACAGTATAAGAGCTAAAAAGTCCTATTAGTGACACGTGAAGTTTTATAGTAGCTGCTGCTTGCCAGTGATCATTAAGTAAATAAAGCATCCATCAGTGGTATGGAAATCAGCGCTGTTCATAAATCATTCTGCTCAATCTGTTAGCAGAGGTGAGTTAAATGAACATTTTAGGAACATCTATAAAAATGTAAGACCAGTAGCAGAAATTATTTTCTCAATCTATTTAGTAGTCTGTACTGATAGAACTTTTACAGGATATATGCATGTGTGCGTGCTCTTGCTTCAGCAGTGTCCGTCTCTTTGCAACCCTATGGACTATAACCCACCAGGCTCCTTTATCCATGGGATTCTCCAGGCAGGAATACTGGAGTGGGTTGCTGGGCCCTCCTCCAGGGGATCTCCCCGACCTGGGGATCGACCTATATCTCTTATGTTTCCTGTATTGGCAGGCATGTCCTTTACCACCAGTGCCACCTGGGAAGCCTGTCTTACAAGATACATTTTGTCAATTTCTTACTTCATTTCAAAGAGTGTATGATCTAAACAAGTATACTTCCCCTTGCATATGCCATGACTTATGCTCAGAGTAGACTTTCTTTTCGTTCAGCAGGTTACATTCATGAGTAAGAAAATTCTTCACTTGGGAGAAAACTGGCAAGCCTGTCTCTGTCCTTGGGTTACTTTTCTTCTCTTTATTCATAACATTTTCCGCTCTGTCCACACCACCACGCTCAGCACCCAGTGCTCTCATACACTTTTAATGTGCTTAGCAGGACGTTCTCTGGGCCCTGGAAATTTTGGTTTACCTCTGCCTTGGATCATTTATATATTTTTAAATGTTTATTTATCTATTTATTTGTCTGTTTTGGGTCTTCGGTGCAGCGCACAGGGTCTTCGTTGCATCATGCCGGATCTTCCTTTGCAGCGTTGCTGTGTGAGCTCTTTAGCTGTGCTGTGCAGGCTCAGCAGTAGAACACAGGCTCAGTAGTTGGGGCACATGGATTTAGTTGCGCTGTAGCACGTGGGATCTTAGTTCTCCCACCAGGGATCACTTCCATATCCTCTGCATTGCAGGGTGAATTCTTAACCGCTAGACCACCAGGGAAGTCCCTGGAGCATATTTTCTATAATTTTGAATTAAGCTCTTCATGCTTGCCTGGTCTAGATGACACAGCATATCTAACTTTGTGAGATAAAAAATCCTGTTGAGAAATATTTTCTATCCTGTTTCCTTAAAAATACTCTGTCCCTCATTTATAAGCTGAAATGTAAAATAAGTACACTTCAAAAGCTGCAACCAAGAGAAGAGAAGAGAATGTGGCTACTTTAATTGAAAAATTCCAGTCAATGCGTTAAATGAGTCACCATTTTCTGCTCTACAAATGGTGGTTTTTCTCAACAATATCAACCACTAATTAATTATAATTTTACAAAGCAAAAATATCCAGTATTTCTATTACAATGATAAGGTGAATGTGTTGATTCTCCTGGAAGAATCGTTCATGGGATTTAGAAATGAGGCCAATTGAAATGCTTCAGGTTAACTGATTTCAGTTCAAATTAATAAAGAATTTGAGACAAATTTTTCCAAAATTGGAAAGTATTGCTTTGGGATATAATAAATCTCAATCACCAAAGATATCCTGGCTAGACTAGATATCTACTTGCAAGGGACTTTTGTCATGAGGATTCATGGAGTTTATGGACCCTAGAAGTTTATGACAATATTAACAGCTTGAGTAATCATCCAATTAGCTGGTATATGAAGATGCTTTGCATTTATGCTACGATTCTAAATTTTACCATGGAGGCATCAAAGGTAATTTTCAGTCTTCTGAACTCAAATCCTCAACTTGTCTATTTGAAAAACCTCTGTACCCCCACTATGTCTAAGAGTGTTAAAAGCTTAGTCAGTATTCAAATTGCTGATATTGTCATACTACTCAATTCCAATTCCTTGCCAGTTTTACTAGAGGAAAAGTCCTTAAAATATATTTTTTTCATAACTAGTCTTTCTGTTCTTGTCTAAGAATATAAGTAGGAGTGATTCTTCAGAGAAATCAATCTCAGGCAGCCACTGAAGCCAAGTTGACTGCAATTGATTTCAGGTTTTACCACTTATTCCTGTGGGGCCACAGGAAATTAAATGTACTTGCTCCATCTGTGCTTTTGTTTCTTTTTTCTAGAAAATGGTGGGGGTAAAGGGGGGGTGGGATATTTGTAATCTACTTCATAGGGTTTTGATTTAAGTTGTTAATATTTCCAAGGTGCTTAGACCAGTAACTGATATTGTATTCACTAATAAGTGTTAACTATTATTTTCAGACCAAATATTTTGAAATCAGAAATTAGATGCCTCCTTTATTCCCTACTTTATTCCCACTGAGAAGTTACAAGTCCTTTTTTTTTTTTTTTTTTTTGCCTTACTTTTCTGTCACAAAATTTCTGGGTTTCTTTCTTAACTGTCTTAAAGAAATGTTGAATGAAAATTGGATTAATCCAAACCATTCTCAGATCACTTCTGTGGTGATATAATTTGTTTTCACTTCTCTTTACCACACAAAAATTTCCTTTTACATTTCTCTTCTCCTATTTCCCATGTTCTGTATCTCTCTCCTCCCCAGTCGGATCCCCTTTGATTCTCATCATTTCTGGCCACCAACTTCAGAAGGAAGGATGAGACATTTTGTCACCTGTTCTTAGAGAGCAGAAATCACAGGGTCAGCTCAGTTCTTTCCAATTAACACTCCAAATTACATTTGTGAGGTGTGAGCTTCAGTGCTATGTTCTCTGCTGTCAGACCCAGCAAAAAAAAAAAAAAAAAAAAAAACGTCAAAGATAGACTGCAGAGATTCACATGACCTTGGGTATCATTGAAGATGTAAATATTTTTAAGGTGCTTAGAAAGAAATGATGAAATGCTTCAGGGACTAAAGCTGAAACTGGTAAATCATGATTTTTTCATTTCTAGGTTGTGATTTTTTTTTTTTAAATTTAGGGAGGACGGAGGAAATAGCCCACTCCTAGGACAAGTAAAAAGTGACAACTGTGACTATCATTGATAAATAAATAAACAAAATTCAAGCATGAAGCACCTATATTTTATGAGAGCAGTTTGGAATCTCAATTGAAAGTGAAATGTCTTTCTCACAAATAGGCAAAATGTTTTATGGAGTAATGAAAGGGAGTAGAGTCTCCTGAAACTGTTGGATTGAATTACATTGCTCTGTTGCTTTATTGCTTTGAGGAAGTAGAAGCCAGGTTTCTTATGTACGTCCTTGAAAATTTAGCATTTTTTTCTTTACAATTATTGGAGGAAAAGTAGAGATGAATATATACCAAACATGGGGAGAAAAAACATGCATGCATTTATTTAAATCTTAGTAATATCTGTATATGTCTGTGAATAGCTAGTCATATCAGCCTGCAGGTGGTTTTCCAAACAGTGTCTCATTCTCAGGCCTCTCCATGCAGCTGCTCCTCTCTTACCTGATGTTACCTCTTTTTGTTTGGGCCCTGTGTGTTCTTTATCCTGGAGACTGCATTCATGTATTTTAATATCTGTGAAGTCTTCTTTGCTTCCCTTCAATAAATATCCTGCCGCACTTCTTCCCCTGACTTCTGTAGATTGTTACATAAATCTCTATCAATCTTGTTTACGGCGCATTCTCATTCTTTTGAATGTGTTCAGCTCCCCATACTGAGACCAAGCGCTATGAAACCAGACTATATTTCATTTCATATAATGACTAATATATACTATCCATTCAATAAATACTTATGTATATTCAAATATTGTATGAGTTTCTCAGGTGGTACAGTGGTAAAGAAATCATCTGCCAATCCAGGAGACTCCAGAGACACAGGTTCAATCCCTGAGTCAGAAGATCCCCACTCACTGGATTGCAAAGAGCTGAACACAACCGAGTGCCTGGGCATCACACGCATTCATTTAAGTATAGTATATGACCTTTTACATGTATGTAAACACACAGACATACTTACAGATGCACACAAAAAGAAGACACTGAGACAGAGATATTAAGATACAAAAGGTATGTGTCATTGTTGTTTAGTCATTAAGTCCTGTCTGACTCTTTTGCGATCCCATGGGCTGTAGCCCACCAGGCTCCTCTGTCCATGGGATTTCCCAGATAAGAATACTGGAGTGGGTTGCCATTCCCTTCTCCAAAGGATCTTTTCAACCCAGGGATCAAACCCACATCTCTTGTATCTCTTGGATTAGCAGGCAGATTCTTTACCACTGAGCACCAGGGAAGCCCTTAGATGTAAAAGGACAAAAGAAACATGGATGAATAATTTTAGGTACATGATACTTGCTCAACTGTACCTTGTAAAAAATTGTCACAACAGAGATCAGAATACTATAATTCAGAGACTTGGCAGCACCAGCTTTCTACTTTATTTCTTAGAAAATAAATTTTTCTACCTCAAATCAAGAAATTAAATACTTTTGTTTCCTACCTCAAACATTTATTGCATCAAGTCCTGGAACTGCAATTTGTTGCCACCTTCTTATTATTAACTTCTCTGAGGTAAGAACACATAACAGTGTGTTATCATAACCAAGGATAACAGTATCCTTGGTAATGAACTCAGTAGAGAGTGAGACAAGGAAAGAGTCAATTAATACTGATCAATCAATAAAAGCAATACTTTGTTTCAAATTCCACTTATGCAATGAAAGTGAAAGTCACTCAGTTGTGTCCAACTCTTTGTGACCCCATGGGCTGTCGCCTGCCATACTCCTCTGTCCATGCAATTCTCCAGGCCAGAATACTGGAGTGGGTAGCCATTCCCTTCTCCAGGGGATCTTCCCAACCTAGGGATAGAATCCAGGTCTCCCTCTTAGCAGGCGGGCTTTGTACACTCTGAGCCATCATGGAAGCCCACTTCTATGGGGCACTGATTGTTTTACACTCACTTGTGTGCTCTGCTCCTTTCAGATGCTTTCTCTTATTTCCTTTTCCTTTAGTTGTAATCAGTGTTCTTCATCTCTCCCATAAGCTGTAGGTCTTACATAGAACACATTCTATAAAATTAATGGAATATGTCATGTTTTGGGGCTTGCCCAGTGGCTTAGGGATAAAGAATCTGCCTGTGATGCAGAAGACATAGGAGACTTCACTGACCAATGGGTTGGGAAGATTCCCTGGAGGAGGGCATGGCAGCCCACTCCAGTATTCCTGCCTGGAGGATCTCATGGACAGAAGAGCCTCACAGGCTGCAATCCATAGGTCGCGCAGAATCGGACATGACTGAAGCTACTTAGCATGCACGTGTGCACACATGTCATATTTTATTCTGATTTAGGAAAAATACCTTTGACCCTTACACCTATATAGTACCTAGTCCATTTATATTAATTTTAATAATTGATGTTTAATCTACCTTTGTTGAAATGATTGTGAGGCAACATATTTCAATGGAGATATAAACATCAATTCTAATCAGTGTTCTCTTTTTGATTGCAGGGCTAATTTTTTAGGAAAGTTGTTTTCAGCTCTTTGTTTATATAGTCTTTTCCTCTTTATCAGAGGATATAGATGGAGTACCAGATCTGGTGTAGGCAGCATGCTAGGAAATAGAAGCATATATAGTAGCCCAGTTGCTACACTCCAAAGAGCTTTCTCTCCTGAGGTCACAAGGCCACAGGTGAGCAATTATATATTAAACAGTTATCATGTCACCTCAGAAAGAATGTCAGTCAAGACTTCCTGGAGGGATTGATGTTTCATCACCATAGTGTTATTTACAGAACATCTTGTATCTATTACAGGATATTCTTTCCCCTACTTACTGTTACATTTATATTTATCATGGAGGACAATAGAAAGGCAGTAGAAAAATGAAGAAAAGCTAAAATGCTGAGAATTATAGCATATAAATCAGTGCTCTTTGGTGCATTTAGTATTTGATGTTTTTGTTTAAATATCCTCCAGGTAATTCTAGGAGTATTAGATAAATTACTATAAAACCACCTTTAGAAACTCTGATAAAATCATTATATCTATATCTATCTAAATATCTACATACAGATTTATATGCATATAAACTTATGTACAGATACATAATTATGCCAAGTAGTATTGATTAAAGAATATAAAACTAAATCAACATGTACTTAGGTAAATGTGTTGCCATTGTTATGCATTTTTTAAATAAAGATCAAAGGATAGAAGAAGAGACAAAGAATAGCATGAACACATGAGCAAATACACACACACACACACAGACACACACACACACACACACATATAAAGCAGTACTTGGGTTTGATGTATTTCTAGCCCTGGCCAGCATCAGTTTTGTTACTAGTTTATAGAGATCATATTCCAACACTAAAATACTCTGAAATCCCTTGGCTTTCATCAGTTACTGTCTAATAATAATTTAATCATAGCACATGTTAGCAATACAATTTAATTTTGTGTCATATTGTTGGTTAAAATCAATGTTATAAAGATCCAAGGGCAAGGAAAGTCTCTGATTGATATTCTTTCTAATATTTAAGAGAAGTGAAAAGCAAGCTAAAATAATATAGAAAGATTGCTGAAATATTATACAAATTCATGTGGTCCTGGGAAAAGATTTTCAGGATATATTGAGTGTGTTCTATCTTGTGTTATGTATGCAAATTGTGTTGATGAGCAATACTTAGTGCCAAAGAATTGCTGCTTTTGAACTGTGGTGTTGGAGAAGACTCTTGAGAGTCCCTTGGACTGCAAGAAGATCCAACCAGTCCATTCTAAAGGATATCAGTCTTGGGAGTTCATTGGAAGGACTGATGCTAAAGCTGAAACTCCAATAATCTGGCCACCTGATGTAAAGAGATGACTTATTTGAAAAGACCCTGATGCTGGAAAAGATTGAAGCAGGTGAAGAAGGGGATGACAGAGGATGAGATGGTTGGATGGCATCACTGACTCAATGGACATGGGTTTGGGTGGACTCTGAGAGTTGGTGATGGACAGGAAGGCCTGGTGTGCTGCGGTTCATGGGATTGCAAAGAGTTGGACACGACTGAGTGACTGAACTGAACTGAACTGACCCAGTGTAACTTATACTATACAGATTGTAAAATATTGTACTTGTAGTATTCTGAGCTACTGATGTTGGTTGGGATAGGTTTAATGAGGTTATAAAGGATATGATTTGATACAACTCACATACCTCTATTTCAGTTTTGGGCTCCTGTCAGGTAATATTCTTTTCTCAAAGTATTTTAGCCTGTTAGCTCTGTGATACTTGCTAAGAGAGCAGAGGTGCCCTCACTGGAGAATAGAATTCACTGAAGAGAGCCCTTTTACAGTGTCCACATTAAGAGGCAGACTTATACCATCAAATAGCCATTCAAAGCATCTTAAAGATTCAGTGATCAGAAGCTCTACCTTGTGTCAATATAAAAATGAAGTCTAAGTTACAGCAAGAAAGGACAGGACAAATATGCTTCCATCTCAGCCAGAGCACATGAGGCTAAGATAATATTACCAAAAAAAAAAGTTTAGTATCCAGAGAAGACCACGTAATCACCAGTTGAAAAATACAGCGGAGAGAAAGAGCAGAATTGACAAGAAATTTTTATAGGTAATTTTCAGTTCAGCTCAGTTCAGTGGCTCAGTTGTGTCTGATTCTTTGGAACCCCATGGACTTCAGCACGCCAAGCCTCCCTGTCCTTCACCGACTCCGGGAGTTTACTCAAATTCATATCCATTGAGTCGGTGATGTCATCAAAATATCTTTTTTAAAATTTATTTTAATTGGAGGTTAATTACTTTAAAATATTGTATTGGTTTTGCCATACATCAGCATGAATCCGCCACAGGTATACACATGTTCCCCATCCTGAACCCCCCTCCCTCCTCCCTCTCCGTACCATCCCTCTGTCTTCCCCTTCTCCTTCCGCCTTCAATCTTTCCTAGCATCAGGGTCTTTTCAAATGAGTCAGTTCTTTCCATCAGGTGGCCAAAGTATTGGAGTTTCAGCTTCAGCATCAGTCCTTCCAATGAATATTCAGAACTGATATGCTTTAGGATGGACTAGTTGGATTTCCTTGCAGTCCAAAGGACTCTCAAAAGTCTTCTCCAACACCACAGTTCAAAAGCATCAATTCTTCAGTGCTCAGCTTTCTTTATAGTTTAACTTTCGCATCCATACATGACTACTGGAAAAACCATAGCTTTGACAAGACAGGCCTTTGTTGGCAAAGTAATGTCTCTACTTTTTAATAAGCTGTCTAGATTGGTCATAACTTTTCTTCCAAGGAGCAAGCGTCTTTTAATTTCATGGCGGCAGTCACCATCTGCAGTGATTTTAGAGTCCCCCAAAATAAAGTCTGACACTGTTTCCATTGTTCCCCATCTACTTGCCATGAAGTGATGGACCAGATGCCATGATCTTAGTTTTCTGAATGCTGAGTTTTAAGCCAACTTTCACTCTTCTCTTTCACTATCATCAAGAGAGTCTTTAGTTCTTCCCTTTCTGCCATAAAGGTTGTGTCATCTGCATATCTGAGGATATTTCTCCCAGCAATCTTGATGCTAGCCTGTGCTTCATCCAGTCCAGCATTTCTCATGATGTACTCTGCATATAATTTAAACAAGCAGGCTGACAATATACAGCCTTGATGTACTCCTTTTCCTATTTGGAATCAGTCTGTTTTTCCATGTCCAGTTCTACCTGTTGTTTCCTGACCTGCGTACAGATATCTCAGGAGGCAGGTCAGGTGGTCTGGTATTCCCATTTCTTTAAGAATTTCCCAATTTGTTGTGAGCCACGCAGTCAAAGGTTTTGGCATAATCAAGAAAGCAGGAGTAGATATTTTTCTGGAACTCTCTTGCTTTTTCAGTGATCCAACAGATGTTGGCAATTTGATCTCTGATTCCTCTGCCTTTTCTAAATCCAGCTTGAACATCTGGAAGTTCACAGTTCACTTATTGCTGAGGCTTGGCTTGGAGAATTTTGAGCATTGCTTTACTAGTGTGTGAGATGAGTTCAATTGTGCAATAGTTTGAGCATTCGGTGGCATTGCCTTTCCTTGGGAGGGACAATTAAATGCATAATAAATTTATTGTTTATCATATTCATGAAAGTTTAACCAAGCATCCTATGTATTATCTTACACATAAATATTTGGAGTAGATGGCTCCCACTTTCTTATAAGAATTCAGATTCTGGTGCTCATGTAAACAGATAAGGGGAACCACTTTCAGAATCCTGTCTCCTCACTACGTGTTATACTCTTAGTTGGAATTATTGAAGGAGCATGGATTCATGCTAAATCTGGGACTATTTTCCACAATCCCTTGCAGTCAAGACTCTACCATACAAGAGAGGTAAAACTAAATAAAAAGTTTAATATAACTAAGAAAGAGGGAAAAAAAGCCCACTACTCTCCATAGAGATCCAAACTAGAACACTCAAACTAAAACAGATAAGGTAATTAGCAAAACATATATAAAAATACAAAATTAGTGGTAAAAGAGCACGTTTTCACTTATCACATGGTTTTATTTGACTGATAATTGATATGCAATAATGGAAATACAAAATATAAGGTTAAGGACTAATATTTTGTATATTCAGAGATTAGGTATATTTTGTAACCGGGAATAACTTTTATGTTAATGGTAATCTTATATTTTTATGGTCCATATGATATTGGAAAAAGATTGCTAAAGGTTTTGAAATGGGATGAATTATTTCTAGGTGTTTCATCTAGTATTTCAGGTTATCTGCATATTTTATTATATTTGAGCTATTTTAAAACCCTCCAGACTTGTAGAAAATTGATAGTGATACCAATGTTTGTTTTTCATAGAAATGCAAATGAATGTGTCCAATTAAGGTATGATGGGTTCCCTGGAGCCAGTTTTATATCCATAACCAATTTATTTCAGCTTTCCTGATTTCCCAAGTATTTGTGGTTACTCTGAATTCCCCTTTGAACAAGCTTTAATATCTCACTGGCTAACTAAAGATTTAAGTAAAATCTTTGACATGTATTTGGTTGATATTGATGAGAGTCATGATTTAATTTTTTAAAAAATATATATCCATTAACAGATAGTTTTTAAGATCTTTATGAAATATATGCATTCCCTCAACCTTCAACAAATTATGAGCAATCCCTCTCTGCCAAGCACTTTCAAAAATGTGTGCACTTATGGAGATCATTTTCTAAAGGAATGATAGACAATAAAAGTGTGAATGTATACCATATTGTATACCATGTATACAATATTTTAAGGGAGTGATAAGTTCAGTAATAAAAGTAATGGAATATAGGAAGATGGTAAGTGTCAGTAAACATTAAAGATGGTAAGTGTCAGTAAACATTTCCAGTAAAGTGGAAAAATTCCTCTTCCAAGGAATCTCTTCCTTTCATTGCCTTTGAGCTAATTTATAACTCTAAAATGGAGAAAACTGGTAATAATAAAAATTGCATTCATAAAATTTCAAGTAGAATGTATACGGTGGGATGTTACTGACCCTTGCCCTGTGGCTAGACTGATTTGGCATCTGCTTATAAATTCACTTCAGAATTCCTTATTGTATAAATATATGTATGAGTCTTTGAATTCTCCTTTGAACTACTTGTAATATGTTACTATTTTCCCTCTTCGTTAATGAACTATATATAGCTTTTGACATATTATTCTTGCTGAGGTTCTAACTCTATGAAAGTCTTGAATTTACCTTTTACAAAAGTTTATTGGAGGGAGGAAACATGAATTGAGGATAGAGCTAAGAGGATTTGAAAGACATGGGTGTGGACTCTGTGAATTTCTGGGGAAAGAACATTCCAGGAGAGGGGAAAATTTGGAAAGACTTTAAAATAGAAAAAGCTAAGTGGATTTGAGGAAGCATCAAGAAAGACAGTCAGTTTGAAGAGAAGTAAGTGGAAAAGAAAAGACATTGTAGGAAGTGAGTTTGGAGCAGTAAGCAGCAGGTAGACCAAGTCAGCCATGGTGTGCCAAAATAAAGAATTGACATTTTCTAAGTGTGATAGAGAGGATGAAGCAGGGGAGGGATTAGATACTGCTTACTTTTGAAAACAATTACTGAGGATGCTGTGCTGAAAATAGTTTTCAGATAAGAGTAGTGGAGGAAGAAAGACCCCTAAGGAGACTTTGTATTTTACAAATACAATGACTACATCTTAGTTTTGGGGTAGTAACAGATGGAAAGTAGTAGTCTGATGGATAGTATATTTTGAAATAAGATCCAACAATACAAACATTGTATTGCATATACTAAAATAAATACACTCTTTATTATGCTTTGTTTTATTACTTTTTTTTTTTTAACAAACTGAAGGTTGGTGGCAGCTTGTTTTGAGCAGGTACACTGGTATCATTTCCTCAAATTTGCTCACTTTGTGTCATATTTTGGTGATTCTCCCAGTCTTTGTATTTTTCCCTGTTATGTTATTTGCTATGATGTTCTGTGATCAGCAATCTTTGAGGTTATTATTATGACTCACTGAAGGCTCAGATGATGGTGAGTTTTTTCCAGCTAGTCTTTTTTAAAGTATGCACATTACTTTTCAGACATGATGCTGTGGCACACTTCATAAACTACAATATAGTATAAATTTAACTCTTCTATGCATTGGGAAACAAAAAAATTTGTGTGGCCACTTTATTGTGATATTGTCTTTATTGTTATGGTCTGGAACCAAACGCACAATATCTCTAAAGTAAGCTCATTTTAATAAATTGGATGTGACATGAGAAGGAAAGCAAAACTGCAACAATGATTCTTAAATATTTGGACTGAAGAACTAGGTGAATGATGGTGATATTATTGATTAATAGAAGATTGATGAAGAATGGAAAAATGTTTGAAGATGTCTACAGGAGTTTTTCAGGCTGTGTTCAACTTAGGATGTATATCAGGGCTTCCAAAAGTTGATGATCTGAGTCTGGAACCCTCAGCAGTGTTATCCAGGTTGGAGGAAAATAAGCGTAATAATCAATAGCATATATGAGAAACATAAAACTGGGGTAATGAAAGAGATGGCTCAGGGAGTGAGTAGAGAGAGTGAAGAGGAAGGAAGGCAATAGTAGTCTTGTTGCAACTTAGTGTTGATAATTCACAAAAGATACTGAGAAGCTGACAGTGAAGCAAGAAGACAGATAGGAGAATGTAATGTCTAGAATGCCAAGTGAAGTAGGTATTTCTAGAAGAAGGGAAGAATTCATTGTGTCAGCACTCATGAGAAGTCCAAAAATATTAACAAGATGAAAACTTGGCTAGAATGTCAAGAGATCCTCCTCCTCCCACTTTAGTGAATTTTATTGGGATGAAAGCATAATGCAATTGACCATAGAGGGCGGTTGTTCAGGGATTGTAGACAACGTTTACCAAGGGTTTTGCTACGAAGTGAACTAGATAAAGAGATAGGAGCTAGAGAAGGGGTGTGGGAATTAAGAGCATGTTTCTCCTTTAGATGAAAAATATTGCAGCAGTGTTTATATGGTAATAAGAATATTCCAGTAAAAGTGGATGCATTGATGATGTGGGAGGAACAGGGAGAAAACTAAACAACACCCTAGAGAAACAGGAGATGATGCTTGAGAGTGAGTGCTTAAAACTGAGATTTTTCTGAGGAAGAGTGCTGTCTTACATGGGAATGGGTGGTTGATGAAAGATGGAGGTAAATATTGTTAGAAGTGATGAACCAAAGGAGCTGAACAACTAGGATGTTTGGTGGGTAATACAGTTGGAATCATTAGTCACTAAAATCACAATGAAAATAGTACTGGAGAGAAAGAATAGTGAGTTGAATAATAAAATTTCCAAGAAAGAAAGGGGGATGATTTGGAGGTCACTGGATAACCCCAGAAGTATTGAGTGTCTCAGTGATATTATGTCAGTTATGCCTTTTCTGAAAGAAATGGTATTTTGAGCAAATGACATTTTGAAAGACAAGGAAGACACTTATTTCAACCTCTGGCTGCTTAGTTGGAAAAATATGAGGATAATTCACATGGGAGGGGTTTGCTGCCAGGTTTCATATTGAACATGATGGTGAAGGGAACACTCAGAGGGAGTTTGGGATTATAATCCACTTCACTAGTGATGGCCCATATACACTGGAGCAATTACAGCAGAAAATGATAAGAGTGGAGTTGCACATATATTTAGTCTAGTGGCTAGAGTTCTAGAAAGACTTGGCTGATAAGGGGCAATTATTGGGAGAGTGAATTGAATGCCTATTTTCTTTCATGTTTGTTATTTCAGTGTAATTTCTAATAGTGTTTCCCTGCACTTTCTGAAGTATCCTGATTTGGAAGCTCAATTATAAGATCATCCTACTTACAAATGAGTGAGGTTATTAATAAATAGGCATAAAAAACAGATGGGATTTGTGCTGAATATTCTGTTAGAAATGAGCTGGCAACCAGCTCTAATTATAGATTCTTTTTTTATATATAATTAGCCTTATAAATGACAGATTTGCAATGATTAAGCTAGCAGTGCCAACACCAAAGAAGGGGTGGTCCCAGCCAGAGCATATACAGTACTGGGGTGTCCCTTATGTGCTGCTGTTGGTAGTGTGGATGCGTTTGGTTGTAGCAAGTGTGGTAGTATTAACTAGGATTTAATGAAAATTTGATGATTGAGTTAATCTTAGCTTTAAAAATGATTCATCTTTGAGAGTCAGTTGTTTGAAGCGTTTTCTTGTAGAGCCTTCTACTTTATAAATGGAGATTACAAAGTTTTTGAGGTAGGAGGTAGATGGACCTCCCCAGGCCCACCAAGGAAAGCATTTGAGTTCTTTCCTTGTGGATAGAAACTGCAAAATATCAGTAGCAGGACAATCTAGAGAGGAGGCTGAGCCCTGCCCAGATGCATTGCAGGCAGATTCTTTACCAAGTGAGCTACAAGGGAGCTCCAGATGAAAGATAAGAGACCACATATTTCTCATTCTTGAAGTCAAGGAAATCTTCCCAACTAGAAAGCTCGTTGGTGGTAAAAAGTCTATCCATACGCCTCTTGAGTGGAATCCATCTTGGTTAAGAGATGTACATGTGTACATAAGAGGATCCTAAGATATATCAAATATGGACTCAGAACCAGGCAAGTCAAAATGATCGCCCAAAGGAAATCAGGGAGAAATACCCCATATAACTGATATCAACTACCATGAGGGTGCAGCTTTCTCTGAGTCCACCCCTGTGTCCTTTTACACATACTGTACTCCTTTTCCACCTACTAATACACACTTTACTTGTTTACTACTTTCCATCTTTGTGGGAATTCATTTCTGCAAAACCCAAGGGCCAAGGCCTTGTCACAAACCACTGGTCTAGTGGCTAAGATTCAGTCTCTCACTGCCATGACCCGACCTCAATCTCTGACCAGGAACCAAAGCCCTGCTTCAAACCGCTGCAGACCAAGGCCCCCTGAGATCAATCAGAGTAGTGCTTTTCAAAATTCATGTCTACCCAGAACCTCAGCATATGATTATATTTGAACCAAAGGTGTTTGCCTTCTTGCTTTGTTGGTATTTTAGTGAAAGTGAAAATGTTAGTCACTCAGTTGTGTCTGATTCTTTGTGACTTCATGGACTATAACCTGCCAGCCTCCTCTGTCTGTGGAATTCTCCAGGAAAGAATACTGGAGTGGGTAGCCATTCCCTACTCCAGGGGATCTTCTCAACCCAAGGATCAAACCTGGACTTCCTGCATTGCAGACAGATTTTTTTTTACCTTCTGAGCCACCAGAGAAACCCTTATTATGTTAGGGTGGGCCCTAAATCCATGATGGTATGTTTGTAAGGAAAAAGAGACAGAGAATCAGAGATGGAGACTTAGACAGAAGACCTCGTGAAGAGAGAGACAGGGGTTGATGTGATGCAGTTCTTGGAAGCTGCCAGGAGTTAAGAAGAGATGAGGCAAGATTCTTCCCTAGAGCATACAGAGGAGGCAAAGCCTTGAAGAAACTTTGATTTTTCTACTTCTGGCTTCTGGAACTGTGAGAGAATAAATTTCTGCTGTTCTCAGCCACTTAGTCTAGGGTAATTTTATATGGCAGACCTAGGAAGCTAGTACCGATACCATGAGCAATTTATTTTTTCATTCAAATTCTTTAAATCCCTGTTCTTGTTAAAACATCCTTTTTATTGTGTCAATGTGTCCCAGAGGAAAAAAGAAAATTCCTAGACCCTTTTCTAGCTTCTTATGGCTGGTTTAAAAATTGAATTTATATGAGACAGGTTAATAGGAGAAAATCAAAAAAATGGGTAATAACTTATATACATGAGAGAGACCCAGGAAGGCTGAGTAAGTCACCAAAGAGGCCAAAGCCCTCACCTTAAATACCATCTTCAGCTGAAGACAAAAGAGGGCTTCTGGTTGTGGTTTGGGACTTAAAAGGGGAGGAAGGCAATTTGCATGGAGATGGAAGAGTGAATGTGTTGTAAGCCAATATTGGCAGTGCCCTGTGGGCACAATGAGACACAAAGGGGACTCTTTACTAGGCCCTCTGAAATTTCTTAATCATACTCATTCAGTATTCTTTGCAGATATCTCTGGTGATAGCTCTATTAAGGAAATAAATCCTCTATCTAAATTATTTTAGGCAGTTAAAGGGAAGGTCAAAATTTCTTCCTAAGAGTCTTTTTGGTCCTTGATTATCTTCGGCTCAAAATAATCCACATACCAAAGAAGCATTTGCAAATAGCATGTTTTGCTCCCCTACCAAGGTGAAAGGCAACAGTCTTATTTTCGCATATTTAAAGAAAATTTTAATGAAGTGTCCTTATCGCTTTGCTATCTTCAGGAAAATAACTTATGGTGTAGGCTTGGAATGTGGCTAGGTGAAATTAGTATATTAATTAGATTTTTTTTCAGATATCCATTTAAAAATAAGACTTCAAGTCAGTAATTCTTGTAGAATAGACAATAAATACTATGAGATTTTACCTAAACTAAAAGCTAAATGCTAAAGAATTGGAAAATTTTGTTACTCCAAGCATCAAATTGAATTATAGTATTCATAAGCCAATAAGTTTTAAGGCTCCAATCCCAAATTAAAAGCCATTGCTTGGCACTGCTAAGTAAGGATAACAGAGAGGCTTTCTTTAATTATGAGAATATTTGCTTCTGAAAATCAGAACATATGCATGTATCAGGGGGTAGAGTTCTTGGGGCTATAATCAAGAAAATATATTCAAGAGCTAAGGCAATTTAGTATGTTGAATGTCAATCAAATCAGGAAGAAACATGGAAATGTAAAATATACCAATGCTTGAGGTGACATAATGTAATTGTCAGGAAAAATTAGATTCCTGATATGTTTCAGTCCCTTTAACATACAACCATGTGTGTCTGAATTCAAAAGATCTGACAAATTACTGAGGGTGGTAAGATTAAGCAAAATAGAAAAAAGAATTAATGATATATGAAATGTCAGACCTTGCTAAAGGAGCAGCAATTTGGGGATTATGGTCAGAAGCATAAAAGAGCAAAGTTGCCTCTATAGCGTGTTCCAGTGCTTCCTTAGGCAATGATTTATTGATAGACTATTCACTTATTAATAGGTAGTGCAATGGAAATAATTCTCTTAAAGTTCTTTGAAAATGTAACTATATATATATTTTTTGCTTAAACCCACATTTTGAGCTTTCTAATGTGTAGCCATGAAAATAAAATAAAAGGTATGATAGTTAAGATTCTGATTTCTTATTAAGTAGTATATTTCTCGGAGAAGGCAATGGCATCCCACTCCAGCACTCTTGCCTGGCAAATCCCATGGACGGAGGAGCCTGGTAGGCTGCAGTCCATGGGGTCGTGAAGAGTCAGACATGACTAAACGACTTCACTTTCACTTTTCACTTTCATACATTGGAGAAGGAAATGGCAACCCACTCCAGTGTCCTTGCCTGGAGAATCCCAGGGACAGAGGAGCCTGGTGGGCTGCCGTCTATGGGGTTGCACAGAGTCAGACACGACTGAAGTGACTTAGCAGCAGCAGCAGCAGCAGTACATTTCTATGGAGAAGGCAATGACATCCCACTCCAGTACTCTTGCCTGGCAAATCCCATGGATGGAGGAGCCATGTAGGCTACAGTCCATGGGGTCGCTAAGAGTCGGACACAACTGAGCAACTTCACTTTCACTTTTCACTTTCATGCCTTGGAGAAGGAAATGGCAACCCACTCCAGTGTTCTTGCCTGGAGAATCCCAGGGACAGAGGAGCTTAATAGACTGACCTCTATGGGGTCGCACAGAGTCGGACATGACTGATGCAACTCAGCAGCTGCAGCAGCAGCAGCAGCAAGACTTATATGTTTTATATTCTCCGACTTTTCACATCTAACAATGAACTAGAATTTTAAGAAGTGTTCTCACATTGTTAAGAAAACCACTACCATGGTGACATGTCTAGGCATCTTTTCACACTCAGTAGAAGATGCAAAGTAATTGTGTTCTAAATTAGAAGAAAGTCCCCCAGTGATTTCTCTTAGCATATGCTGACACATTAAACATACCACCTATTATTTTACAAATATTAACTCCCTCAGTACTACTCAAAACACTACTTTTTTTTTTTTTCTATTTTCTATCTATAGTTTCCTTTACTTTTTATTCACTAGTTAATGTAACAAGTATCCATTGAGTGCTCACTAAGTGCTTGGAACTCTTCTAGACTTGGGGAATACTTCAGTAGAAAGTAAAGATTTCTCTTTTCTCTGTCCTGGCTCCTTGAGTCACTGTGTGGAAGGGATTTTTGGGCGTGCAGCCTGATCTGCCTCAGACTATGACATGACCAACAAATAAACTTTACTGTGATATTCAGGCTAGTTTATTGTAAAAACTTACTGTAGCCTGCTCTTGTTAATAGGTAGATGAAAAAGGATTTTTAACCTGTAATTTTATAGCTGACAAATTTTTTGTTTAAATGTGAGAATGTAATAAATACAGAAATCCACTTTGCAAATACTCTGGAATGAAGTTTTTAAAGCAAATAATTAAATTTGGAAAGTGTGAAAAGACATAAGGGACTAAAAGGTGATCAAATAACTTATGAAATTTATTATTGTCCAAAAGGCTCTTATTTCAAAACAGGAAATATATCCGTAATGATTCAGAAAATAAAATGAACACTATTTCAGTATGATAGCTAGAAGTTAAATTAGAATGTATTCTAGTAAATATATGGTTACACAATACAGACAGGCTTCCCTGGTGGCTCAGTGGTAAAGAATTTGCCTGCCCATGCAGGAGACAAAGGTTGAATCCCTGATCAAGGAAGATCCCATGGAGGAGAATATGGCAACTCACTCTGATGTTCTTGCCTGGAAATCACATGACAGAAGAGCTTGGTAGGCTGCAGTGCATGGAGTCACAAAAGTTGGACATAACTTAGAGGCTAAATAATAGTAACAATGCAGATATTCACAAGTATAAACAGATAAGTGGGTAAAATGACTATAAATATTAATTTCAGAAAATAATAGATAATAAATAATATGGATCTTAAAACAGGAAAAAAAAAACTAGAGTTAATCAATAGGCAAGGGGAAAAAGCAAGAAAAGAAATGGAAGAAAAAATAATGATCAAAAATAGGAACGCATGTAAGAATTAAAGATTTTAAAATTTAAAAAAAATAAAAAATTAAAAAAAAAAGAGTCTCAATATACCTGTACTTACGGTAAAGTTAGAAGAGGCAAGTTCATGAATTCAAGAGCAAACACTCTCTAATTAATTTTAAAAGATTCAACAATATGTTGTCCAAATATGAAAAAATATATTCACAGAACAAAATTTGAGAAAAACTGAAAATTTGGAAATTGGATAAAGGTAGAAAATATGAGGGCTTCCCAGGTGGGCTAGTGGTAAAGAACCTAGCTGCCAATGCAGGTAGACATAAGATACCTGGGTTCTATCCCTGGGTGGAGAAGATTCCCTGGAGAAGGAAATACTCCAGTATTCTTGCCTTGGGAAAATATGAAACAAAATGCAGTGGTGTTTCTAATTGTACCATGTAATATTATCACATTTAGATAAAAAGGGAAAATCAGTGAAAGAAAATGAAGCTAAATAAACAACTGAACAGGCATATAAAGTCATTATAAAAATAAATGCACATTACAGACAGAACAAGATGGTGAAGGAGTAGGTGAACATGGAGTGTATCTCTCTCCACGGATACTAGGAATACACCTTCAGACACAGAAGTGCATTCAGAACACCAGCTGAGAGCATAAAGGAGTACCTGCCCAATGAAAAAGAACATATAGAGCCACGCAAAACTCCGTAGGAAGAAGGAACTAGGGGGAAAAACAGGAGTGTTAGTAAGACTGGACTGTCCTCTGGGGTGGGGGAACTGAAGAAGGGGTCTGATGCCCGCATCAGGGCAATTGTCTGAGTCAGAGGAGAAGCATTTGAGGCTGAGAGTGAAACAGCTGATCTGTGGCAGCCTAAAGGGGATGAGAATCAGACAGTCCTTGCCACAGTCTTACATATCCCGAATAGGGGTGCAGGTCCGCTGAAAGGTGCAGACACTGGGAGCTGGAGTTTAGGGATTGTGGAGCAATCCCAGGGCAAGGGCTGCTTTTGACTATGGAGAGGTGGACTGAGAGGATGTGAGGGAGGAGATTGTGGTGGGAAAAGCCTGTGGAGGAAAGCTGGGCAGCCATGGAAGCAAGGTGATACTGCTGAGCCCCACATAGGGGATGGAGCCATCACCTTAGCCTCTCTCTCCCCACACACCATCATTGGCAGCTGAACAAGAGATAGCCTGGCCCATCAAACACCTGATGCGTTGCACTACAGAGAAGGAGCCCACCCAGGGTTCCCCTTTAGGTGCTTGATGTGCTGATTCTACGGAGTAGGACCCCAGCCAGGGGGGCCCTTCTTTGTGCCTGCTGCACTGAACAACAGAGAAGGACCCCAGGCAAGGGAGCCCTCTAAGTGCCTGAGCGGGTTGAGCTATAGAGAAAGACTGGCCAAAGAGGCCTTCTGATTGCCATCTATGAGATGCTCAAAAAAAGACTCTGATAAGGCCATAACTCCTGAGGCAGAGGCAGTACATGTCCCTGCACACTTGGTGCCACCGGGGTCCCTGCAAGCCAAGCAGCTGCACCACCTTCACACTCAACTCTCACTGGGGCAGAGCTGCCACAGGCAAAAACATGTCTTGCGTCTACGTGCAAAGGGTCGCTTTGGTAGTGTCCGACTCTTTGCGACCCTGTAGACTGTGGCTTGCCAGGCTTCTGTCAGGGAAGGGGGATTCTTAAGGCAAGAACACTGGAACATATTGGTCAATACTGGTTGCCATATCCTTCTAGAGCACTATATTTCCTGCCGCCCTATCTACCAACTCCCTTGAGTACCTGGAGCTGCCACAACCCATGTAATCCAGCAGCTGCATGACCTCCACAGCTGGCCCTCACAGGGGCAAACCCAAGTCCTCTAGGGCAACCTCAGGAGCAAACCCCAGTGGATGACACACATGCAGAGGTGGAAATAAAACCACAATTGAAACCCAGGGGCAGTGTGGCTAAGGAAGAAGACCCAAAACCCTCCCACCAGCTGAACAAGCTGCAGATTAAATCCATATGATCAACTAAGGACTCTGTGTCTATGAAATATATATAGAAGAAAAAGAAATAAAAGGAATCCAGATTGGAAAAGAAGAAGTAAACGTCTCACTGTTTGTAGATGGCATGATATTGTATATAGAAAACTCTAAAGATAGTTTCAAATAATCACTACAGCTAATCAGTGACTTTAGCAAATTTGCAGAATACAAAATCAATACACAGAAAATACTTGCATTTCTATATACTAACAATGAAAATTCAGAAGGAAATTAAGGAATCAATTCCATTCACCACTGAAACAAAAAAAATAAATATCTAGGAATAAAGTTACCTAAGGAGACAAAAGAATTGTACATAGAAAATTATAAGACACTAATGAAAGAAATCAAAAATGATTTAAAGAGATGGAGAGATATTCCATGTTCCTGGGTAGGAAGAATCAATATCGTGAAAATGAGTATACTACTAAATGCAATCCACAGATTCAATGCAATCCCTATCAAATTACCAATGGCAATTTTCACAGAACTAGTACAAAAAATTTCACAATTCATATGGAAGCACAAAAGACCAAAATACCTAAAGCAGTCTTGAACAAGAAGAATGGAGTTGGAGGAATTAACCTTCCTGACTTCAGATTATACTACAAAGCTACAGTCATCAAGACAGTATGGTACTGGCACAAAGACAGAAATATAGACCAAGGGAACAAGTTAAAAAGCCCAGAAATAAACCCATGCACCTATGGGTATCTTATTTTTGACAAAGGAGGCAAGAATATACAATGGGTCAAAGACAGCCTCTTTTATAAATGGTGCTGTGAAAACTGGACAGCTACATATAAAAGAATGAAACGAGAACACTTCCTAACACCATACACAAAGATAAACTAAAAATGGATTAAAGACACAAAGACATTAAGACCAGAAATTACAACACTCTTAGAGGAAAACATAGACAGAACACTCTATGATATAAATCAAAGCAAGATCCTCTATGATCCACCTCCTAGAGTAATGGAAATAAAAACAAAAGTGAACAAGTGGGACCTGATTAAATTTAAAAGCTTTTGCACAGCAGAGGAAACTATAAGCAAGGTTAAAAGACAACCCTCAGAATGGTAGAGTATGTGTTTTTTAGCCATCTGTATGTCTTCTTTGGAGAAATATCTCTTTAGGTCTTCTTCCCACTTTTTGATTTTTTTTGTTTTTCATTGAGTTGTATGAGCTGCTTGTATATTTTGGAGATTAACCCTTTGAAAGTTGCTAATAAAACAACTTTTTAAAACATCATACAATTCAATGAAAAAAAAATCAAAAATTGGGGAAAAAAAAGAAAAACCTAAACAGACATTTCCCCAAAGAAGACATACAGATGGCTAACAAACACATACTCAACATTGTTCATTATTAGAGAAATGCAAATCAAAACTACAATGAGATATCACCTCACACTGGTCAGAATGATGACCATCAAAACGTCTACAAACAACAAATGCTGGAGAGGGTGTGGAGAAAAGGGAACACTCTTGTCCTGTTGGTGGGAATGTAAATTGATACAGCTACTATGGAAGACGATATGGAAATTCCTTAAAAAAACTAGGAATAAAACTGCCATATGGCACAGCAATCCCACTCTTAGGCATATGCCCTGAGGAAACCAAAATTGAAAAAGACATATGTATCCCACTGTTCACTGCAGCACTATTTACAATAGCTAGAACATGGAAGCAACTTAGATGTCCATCAACAGATGAATGGATAGGAAGTTGTGGTACATGTACACAGTGGGATAATTACTCAGCCATAAAAAGGAATGCATTTGAGTCAGTTGTAATGTGGTGGATGAACCTAGAACCTATTATACAGAGTGAAGTGAATCAGAAAGAGAAAGATAAATATCATATTCTAATGCATATATATGGAATCTAGAAAAATGGTACTGAAGAATTTATTTACAGGGCAGCAATGGAGAAGCCAACATAGAGAATAGACTTATGGACATGGGAGAGGGGAGAAGAGGATGAGATGTATGGAAAGAGTAACATGGAAACTTACATTACCATATGTAAAAGAGAGAGCCAAAATCATAGAATTTGTTCTATGACTCAGGAAACTCAAACAGGAGCTCTGTATCAATACAGAGGAGCGGGATGGGGAGTGAGATGGGAGGGAGGCTCAAGGGAGAGGGGATATATATATATATATATATACCTATAGTGATTCATGTTGTGATTTGATAGAAAACAACAAAATTCTGTAAAGCAATTATCCTTTAATTAAAAAATAGAAAAAATAAACACACATTACAAAATTTCGTTAACATAAAGCATCAACTGACAGAGCTCTAGGGAAATATAGATAAATCAAGAGTTTCAAAATACAGTTGAACTATGTGGAGATTTGGGTGCCAACAGCCAAAGCAGTTGAAAATCTGCCTGTAACGCTAGTTGTTCAATCGCTCGATCATGTCTGACTCTTTGCGATGCCAGGCTTCTCTGTCCTTCACTATCTCCCTGAGTTTGCTCAAATTCATGTCCATTAAGTCAATGATGCCATTCAACCATTCATCCTCTCCTGTCCACTTCTCCTCCTGCCCTCAATCTTTCCCAGCATCAGAGTCTTTTCCAATGAGTCAGCTGTTTGCATCAGGTGGCCAAAGTATTGGAATTTCAGCATCAGTACTTCCAATGAATATTCAGGGTTAACTTCCTTTAAGATTGACTGGTTTGATGTTCTTGCAGTCCAAGGGACTCTCAAGAGTCTTCTAGTTTTGGAATAAACGTTTCTGTTTATGTTGCAGTTTTTCAGTCTTATATGCAGCAGTCCCACACTTTCCTTCTTTTAGTTTTTCTTAAAAGCCATTTTTAACATAACATTTAAAATTTTTAGAACTCTTTTAGATTTATAGAATCTTTATGAAAAAAGTAGAAATAATTCTCTCATACTCTACACACAGTCTCTATTATTTAACGTCATCCATTAGTATGGTATATTTGTCACAATTAATGAACCGATATTGACACATTATCATCAACAAAAATCTGTGTTTTTAGATTTCCCGTGCTATTCTCTGATGCCACTCTTCTTTTTTCAGTATCCCATTCAAGATTTCATATTCCTTCAATAGTCATGTCTCTCTATAGAATCCTATTGACTGAGAGTGTTTGTCAGACTTTCCTTGAAAGTTCTGAGGAGTACTAAGATATTTTGTGGAATGTCAGTCTGGGTTTGTTTTATCTTGTTTCTGATTGTTAATCTGAGGCTCTGGGTGTTTTGGAGCAAAACTATCAGGTAAGTACCATTTTCTTCATATCATATCTAGTGTACATACTATCAATATGACTTATCCTTGCTGACGTTAATCTTGTTCACCTGACTTGAGATGGTGTGTGCCATGTTTATTTACTAAAGAAAGTTAGTCTCTAGTTTGATTTTCTTTCATTTACTTGCTGTAGTCTTTGGAAGGAGGTAACCCACACTCAAGTGATGGATAGTCTGTCTTTATCTTTCTGAATTACTTCACTTAGTGTGATAATCACTAGGTCTATCTATGTTGCTGCAGATGACATTATTTCATTCTTTTTATGGCTAAGTACTATTCCATTGTATATATGTACCACATCTTCTTTATCCATTTATCTATTGATGGACATTTTGGTTATTTATATGATTGGCTATTATGGAGAGTGCCACTGTGAACATACGGGTGCATGCATTTTTTTGAATTCCAGTTTTGTCTGGAAACTGTTTTTAGTTTTATGAGAAACCTCCCTGCAGTTTTCATAGTGGCTACAAAAATTCACATTCCCACCAACAATGTAGGAGGATTCCCTTTTATATACATAGATTAGTCTCTTCTTTTTTTTTCACTCATTCTTTCATTTATTCATGCATTCAATCCTTTATTTATATTCAGTTCAGTTCAGTCACTCAGTCGTGTTCTACTCTTTGCAACCCCATGAACTGCAGCACACCAGGCCTCCCTGTCCATCACCAACTCCCAGAGTTTACCCAAACTCATGTCCATTGAGTCCATGATGTCATCTAACCATCTCATCCTCTGTCATCCCCATCTCCTCCAGCCCTCCGTCATTCCCAAATCAGGATATTTTCAAATGAGTCGGCTCTTCACCTCAGGTGGCCAAAGTATTGGAATTTCAGCTTCAATATCAGTCCTTCCAATGAACACCCAGGACTGATTTCCTTTAGGATGTGCTGGATGGATCTCTTTGCAGTCCAAGAGATTCTCAAGTGTCTTCTTCAACACAATTCAAAAGCATCAATTCTTTGGCGCTCAGCTTTCTTCACATTGGACTTTCTTCACAGTTGGACCTCTCACATCCATACAAGACAACAGGAAAAACCATAGCCTTGACTAGATGGACCTTTGTTGGCAAAGTAATGTCTCTGCTTTTTAATATGCTGTGTAGGTTAGTCATACCTTTCCTTCCAAGGAATAAGCGTCTTTTAATTTCATGGCTGCAGTCACCATCTGCAGTGATTTTGGAGCCCCCCAAAAATAAAGTCAGCCACTGTTTCCCCATCTATTTGCCATGAAGTGATGGGACCAGATGTCATGATCTTACTTTCCTGAATGTTGAACTTTAAGCCAACTTTTTCACTCTCCTCTTTCACTTTCATCAAGAGGCTCTTTAGTTCTTCTTTACTTTCTGCTATAAGAGTGGTGTTATCTGCATATCTGAGGTTATTGATATTTCTCCCAGCAATCTTGATTCCAGCTTGTGCTTCATCCAGCGCAGCGTTTCTCATGAAGTACTCTGCATATAAGTTAAATAAGCAGGGTGACAGTATATAGCCTTGACGTACTCCTTTTCCTATTTGGAACCAGTCTGTTGTTCCATGTCCAGTTCTAACTATTGCTTCCTGACCTGCATATAGGTTTCTCAAGAGGCAGGTCAGGTGGTCTGGTATTCCCATCTCTTTCAGAATTTTCCACATTTTATTGTGATCCACACAGTCAAAGGCTTTGGCATAGTCAATAAAGCAGAAATAAATGTTTTTCTGGAGCTGTCTTGCTTTTTCCATGATCCAGTGGATGTTGGCAATTTGATCTCTGATTCTTTTGCCTTTTCTAAAACCAGCTTGAACATCAGGAAGTTCACGGTTCCCGCATTGCTGAAGCCTGGCTTGGAGAATTTTGAGCATTATTTTACTAATGCGTGAGATGAGTGCAATTGTGCTGTAGTTTGAGCATTCTTTGACATTGCATTTCTCTGGAATTGGAATGAAAATTGAACTTTTCCAGTCCTGTGGCCACTATCAATATTTATATTGGTATGAGATAATGGATTTGTTATACTTTGGGTTTAAACATCAATTTTATTTCTATATATTTATTTCTCTGGAACTTTGCATAGGTTCTTGCTTTTGCCTCAGTATCCTGCTCACCCTCCCCAATAAACATACAATCTTCAGTTCTCTGACTTTAGTTTTTGTGTCCTAAGAAACATTTTCTTGATCACAGAACTGCTAAAATGCTTATGCTTTAAGTCAATTTGCATTTCAAAATTTTAGAATCAAATTTAGTTTGCATACTCTTGCCATAAAGATATACTGACCTGAAAAAAGTTTGGACCTTTCAGACTAACTGATTTATACGCAATGGCTAATTCATAAAAAGCAAAGGAATTTACATATAGTTTAAGCAAATATAACTTTTTCCTAAAACAACTGCCTATCAATGACTAAATGAGGGATATGATTTATGGTTTTGAAGTGCTCCGGTATGTATTAGGCCTTCCTGCAATAAAAAAATAAAAACTAATTAATCAGGTTTATTATTCAAGAGATCGAACTTTTAGAGTTTCTTTAGACATTACTCTGCTAACAAAAGTCCATATATTCAAGGTTATGGTCTTCCCAGTGATCATGTGTGGTTGTGAGAGCTGGACTGTAAAGAAGGTGGAACACCAAATGCCCTTGAACAGTGGTGCTAGAGAAGACTCCTGAGAGTTCCATGGACAGCAAGGAAATAAAACTAGCCAATCTTAAGAGAAATCAACCCTGAATATTCATTGGAAGGACTGTTGCTAAAGCTGAAACTCTGGTATTTTGATAATTTGATGTGAACAGCTGACTCATTGGAAAAGTCCCTGGTAGCTGGGAAAGATTGAAGGCAAAAGGAAAAGAAGGTTTCAGAGGATGAGATGGCTGGATGGCATCACAGAAGCAATGGACATGAACTTGGACAACCTTCAGGGGATGGTGAGGGACAGGGAGGCCTGGCATGCTGCAGCCCATGGTGTCACAAAGAGTCAGATATGACTTATATGAGACATTTTAAGTCAGAGACGTAAATGAGACATTTTTCAATCAGGGGTCATGGAAGGCATTATAAATATTTTCTAAACTTACTTTATTTTTCTTACTGAAATGACTAATAATCCTCACATTATATTGAGCTTTCAGTATCATTTTAATCCCAGCACTCTCTGAATATATCACCATTTTTAAAAGCCCAGTTTGGCTCTTCTTGTTTTTGCTCTTGTAAACAAGATGCGATTAACAACCTTGTACCTTCATTTTATACAAAGCTTGCACTTTTGTTTCAGAATTTCTAAAAAATAATTTCTCAGTCATTGGTTGTTTTTTAATGCTTATGTTCATTTCTAAATTTTCAAACAGAAGCTTTTATTCCTACCCACATAGTTTGATGATATCTTCCACACTGAATTATGTACTTATGTGAACTCTAAGACTTCAGAGTAAACACTTGAGTAGTTTCATTTCCACTTGCATGCCCCACCTTCCGATTTTCTTACGTTAACTGGTCTCCTATCAGGCATGGTTGAATAAGCTTAGTGTTGACACCTGACTTAAACTGGCTCATTAATGGTAATGAGATTACCATTCTTGGCTAACTGGAATTAGGATGAAGAAATTCTAATTTAGTTTTGTGTAGTTTCTTGAGGGAAGGTGGGTAGTCTTTTACCTACTCTGTATAAAAGGATGAACAGGAGAATACATATTCTGAAAGAAACTTCGAAAATGTTTCAGAGAGAGGCAGGGGCAGACCAGAAGATTCCTGCAACTTCCCAGTTCTAATTTTCAGTCCTTTGCTGAGATTTTATTGCATATTATTGTTGAATACCAAGAGTCAGCCTCTGTATCCTTAAAATCAATTTCTCTTGTTTTCCCTTGATTAAATTGGTTCAGTTACTTGCATCCAGAGAATCACAGTTAATGTAGACAACTATTTCCCCTTGACCTTGGCTGAATTTGTAGATTCTAGAGGCTTATAAATTACCTGGAGACATATTGGCTTGTGTTCAAAATTCTGCCTTCTGAATATTACTCTGTACTCTTGTCTGGTATTTTATGATTCATCCTGATTGAAGAACTTTGTCTGATTCTCTGTAGTTATAGCCTCCAACTGACCCTGCCCTGTTCTTCACTGCACTCGGTGGCTCCTTTTCAGAACAAGCAGTTGTACCTAAAGCACACTTAGGCAGAAAAAGATCCCATTTTCATGTGACTGGCAAAAACAAAGTTTTATGTAAATATAGTTGAGTTTTCATAATGAAAATTTGTTCTAAGAAAGAGGATTATTTTTAGGAAAAAACTAAAAAAAAACCATGGAGAAAAAAAGTTGCATGACAAAATTCCTGAAAGAAAGATGTGGGAATTAGCCTTTCTTCCCAAAAGATTATATATCTTTGAATTTCGTGATGTTTTTAATTTAATTTTTTAAAAATTGAGTTTCTGCCATTGAGTTTAAAATAAGAAGGAACTGATGAGATTGTCAATGAATAAACATATGGCAATGGAAATAGTAAGCATTTATTTGGTAATTTGAAATTCTTTACAGTATGGTTTCATATTCCCAAAGAATACAGCTATTTCTGATAATATTAAAATGTTAATAAACATAAATTTAGTAACTGAGATGTCATTAGAAAGCAATCACCCATGTTTGTTTTAAAAGCTGCTTAGATATTTACATAATATTTTGTTTTGACTTCAAAAGAGAGATGATCAAATAAAACAGATGGGTCAATTTGAATAAGTGACAAGATTTCTTATTCAAATATATGGTTTCAGTTGCCCAAGATTTTCAGCCAAGTTTGGAAGTTTCCAGTGTGAGTAAAGCATGCTATTAAATTAGCATGGAAGTAAAGACTAAATGATTTGTGATTTATTGGGAATTTTCTAGCCAAATTGATCCTATGACATTTACCTTAAATCTTTTTCCTTTCCCTTCCAACTATAAGTGCTTGCTTAGCATTTATCCACTGAATAACTGTTTATTGAACATTTCATACAAAGCACTGCCCTGGTCAATTTCAGGGGGAAAAAAAAGTCTATACTGATTCCACTATCTGAACGCATATTTATAAACAATTATAATGTAGAGAATAAACAGAGTATTCTAAGGAATGTGCAGATGCCTCATTTTTAGAGGTCTGAAGATTGACACAGCTGAGGGGATATTGAGATAGAAAATGTATACTCTATTATCTGGGCTTCCTGAAAGTGAAAGTGAAGTCTCTCAGTTGTGTCCGACTCTTTGCGACCCTGTGGACTATAGCCCACCAGGCTCCTCCATCCATGGGATTCTCCAGGCAAGAATACTGGAGTAGGTTGCCATTTCCTTCTCCAGGGGTCTTCATGACCCAGGAATCGAACCCAGGCCTCCCACACTGCAGCAGATGCTTTAGGCTTCCTAGGTGGCGTTAATGGTAAAGAACCTGCCTGTCAATGCAGGAAACATAAGACATGTGGGTCCCTGGGTCAGAAAGATTGTCTGGAGGGAAGATCCTCTGGAAGATGGCATGGCAATCCACTCAACTATTCTGGCCTGGAGAATCCCATGGACAGAGGAGCCTGGCAAGCTACAGTCCATAGTGTCACAAAGAGTTGGGACAGGGCTACAGTGACTTAACACACACACATGCTAAAGTTAGAGCATATTCACTGCACTACAGTGGTTTCATCTATCTCTCTACAAGTCTTACTTTTGCAGTACCAAATGCAAACATGATTTCGAAGAAGAATCATATACTTGTTTCCTAATACATTCTCAACCATAATTTGAGGGCTGGAAAGATGTCTTCTAAATAAAAGAATATTGAAGTTTTGCTTTCTGGACTCCAGAAATGCTAACTATAACAAACAGTTGTTTCCTGATTTTTACATTAATCTAAAAATATGTTTAAAAATAGCTGCTGAAACTACTTTCTGTCTCCTTACTTACAGTTAGGTTAGGACTCTTTTTGGACTCTAGATCCTCTAAGGTATAATTTGCACTGCTCATGTCTACTTACTTTGAAAACACATCCTTTCCCCAGCGCCATCAACTTTCTTTTATCAGCAACCCTCACAGTTCTGAAAGCTCCCATTCTCACCATGTGGCACTGTGTCTTGTAAGTGTATCACACAGTTTGGGGGCAGCTGCAATGATGCCCTGGTGTTATTTTCTTTGTGACGGAGAGTTATAACTCCTCCAGAGTCCATTTCAAGGTGAACTTGACTCCTGTGGTTATCCAACTACCTCCTTTAGAAGTGTTTCTGAATCATACATATAACTACTTCTGAGTCCTTCTGAAGATGACTATGGGTTCTGCAAAGGGCCAGAAAACTAAAATATTGTTATAGGAAAATGTTTTTTAGGAAACTTATAAATGCTTTATTTAGCAATGGACAAGAGCATTAAAAGACAAAACAAATCACAATCAAGTAACAGTTGACTTGATACTACAAATAAATCACTTTGAAAGCCTAATATAACAAAGTAAAATGATCAAATCATTTCATAAGACTGATTATCAATATTTTGAAAATTGCTACCTTTACATGCTATGGAGTGGAGGCAAAGGCTAACAGGCACATATTAGAGGAATATATATGTGTATGTATTTATTTATACATTTATATATATAAAATGTATAATAGTAATATATATACATTATATACACACACACACACATATATATATATATATTCAATGGTATATTTATCTAATTACATCTACTAAACTGTGCATTTAAACACAGAGACAATATTATTAGTTCCTAAAAATATCTGTCATCAGTAGTTCTGACATAGTTTAAATTTACTCTTTCTCTTTTCTCTCTCTCTTTCTATATATATAGTATTAAACTATTATATAGTATTAAGCTGTTATATATAGTATATTTTACATATGTTCCAAACTATCTTTTGAAGGATGTTTTCATAGCTAACAGCTTTGGAAGATAAGAGATAGTGTCTCCCTCTGAGGCAGAGGGCAGATTTGTTCCTGAAGGTTATGATATTGTCTCCCTAAAGGGCAAAGGTTGAGATG
The DNA here is from genome assembly GCF_001704415.2 of Capra hircus. NCBI lineage: Eukaryota > Metazoa > Chordata > Mammalia > Artiodactyla > Bovidae > Capra > Capra hircus. The sequence goes on along the minus strand of NC_030822.1, from coordinate 14,422,688 downwards.
ATTTCCTAGAAGCTCCAAAGCTTCCATATTTCTAAACTGAATCCGTGGGCTCCTGTCTACACACAGCATTCTCTGCCTTACTACTGTGGAACACGGTGGGGCGAGAAACTCAATGTGAATGAGAAACTCATTGCCCGCTGTGTCAGGCATAATAAGGTCCTTGCTTCTGACACAAAATCCTGTCTTCCTATAGCATCTATGAATCTGTGACAGACTAACAGTTTAATTTTACAAGTAGAGCAAAATCTTAGCTTTGACACTTTGTAGTTATTTTTTTTTTAGATTTCTTCTTTTTAATAATAAAAGCAGTATTTTCTTAGTACAAAGAGTTTACAAACATGAGGAAACATGTGAGGGAAAAAACATATAATCTGTGAACACAAAGAGGGTAACATTTTTATTTTAACACAAATTTTAATGTTGCCTACATGTATATTTACATGATATCATACACTCATGCTAACAGCATAAATTGCATTTTGCCCACTGCTTTTGTCCCCTAAAATTATATGATGAGTATTTTTGTGTCATTTTTTTAAACATGATTTTGAATATCTGCTTAGTATTCATTTTATTATAACTAAATCCTTTATTTACATAATTATTCTTCTATTATTGAACATTCAGGTAATTTAAAGCTTTTACTTATTAAAAATGATTCTACAATGAGCATTTTTTTCATACTTTTATTGTGCTTCTTTTTTTACAAGTAAAAAGGAATCCACAAGATGTAATTGCTAGGTCTCAAAAATTTTTCATTTTTTTTAAATGTGTGTTTTAGTTCTCTCATTTTTGAGGCAGAAGTTCCACATAACCTGAATCTGCATAGGAGATTCTGTAATCCTTAACCTCATTAGACTCTTTTTCTGAGTGAATGGGCTTTGTGTTTCGATTCTTCTTGATTGGTTAGTCCAGAAGTGTTCATCTGTTTCACAGATCCCACTGACATTTCCCTTTTCACCCTTCAATTAGGGAATCACCATTGAATGCACATGAGGTGGTAGATTTACTTTGTTGTACAGTCGCTACGTCTCATCTGACCCTATTGTGACCCCATGGACTTCAGCCTGCCAGGCTCCTCTCTCCTTAGGATTTCCCAGGAAAGAATATGGGAGTGGGTTTCCATTTCCTTCTCCAGGCTATCTCCTCAACCCAGGGATTGAACTCACATCTCTTGCTTGGAGGTAGATTCTTTGCCACTCAGACACCTGATTTACATTAGGTGGCTATCAAAATAGATTTTCCTATCAAAATCTATTATTTAATTCTTTGAGTCTTTCTTAACATTTTGAAATAGCTGGCATTAATAGGATGACTGTAGAACTTTGTCTCATTTTCAGTTCAGTTCAGTTCAGTTCAGTTGCTCAGTCATGTCCGACTCTTTGAGACCCCATGAACTGCAGCACACCAGGCCTCCTGTCCATCACCAACTCCCGGAGTTCACCCAAATTCATGTCCATTGAGTCGCTGATGCCATCCAACCATCTTATCCTCTGCCATCCCCTTCTCATGTCCTAAATCCCTCCCAGCATCACGGTCTTTTCCAATGAGTCAGCTCTTCTCATCAGGTGGCCAAAATATTGGAGTTTCAGCTTCAACATCAGTCCTTCCTATGAATACCCAGGACTGATCTCCTTTAGAATGGACTGGTTGGATCTCCCTCTCAGCTTTCTTTACAGTCCAACTCTCATATCCATACATAACCACTGGAAAAACCATAGCCATGACTAGATGGACCTTTGTTGGCAGAGTAATATCTCTGCTTTTTAATATGCTGTCTAGGCTGGTCATAACTTTTCTTCCAATAAGTAAGCATCTTTTAATTTCATGGCTGAAATAAATATCTACAGTGATTTTGGAGCCCCCCAAAATAAAGTCTGACACTGTTTCCACTGTTTCTCCATCTATTTCCCATGAAGTGATGGGACCAGATGCCATAATCTTCGTTTTCTGAATGTTGAGCTTTAGCCAACTTTTTCACTCTCCTCTTTCACTTTCATCAAGAGGCTTTTTAGTTCTTTTTCACTTTCTGCCATAAGGGCAGTGTCATCTGCATATCTGAGGTTATTGATATTGCTCGCAGCAATCTTGATTCCAGCTTGTACTTCTTCCAGCCCAGCGTTTCTCATGATGTACTCTGCATATAAGTTAAATAAGCAGGGTGACAATATACAGACTTGATGTACTCCTTTTCCTATTTGGAACCAGTCTGTTTTTCCATGTCCAGTTCTAACTGTTGCTTCCTGACCTGCATATAGGTTTCTCAAGAGGCAGGTCAGGTGGTCTGGTATTCCCATCTCTTTCAGAATCTTCCACTGTTTGCTGTGATCCACCGTCAAAGGCTTTGGCATAGTCAATAAAGCAGAAATAGATGTTTTTCTGGAACTCTCTTGCTTTACTGATGATCCAGCAGATGTTGGCAATTTGATCTCTGATTCTTTTGCCTTTTCTAAAACCAGCTTGAACATCTGCAAGTTCATGGTTCACGTATTGCTGAAGCCTGGTTTGGAGAATTTTGAGCATTACTTTACTAGCGTATGAGATGATTGCAATTGTGCGGTAGTTTAAGTGTTGAATTAAAAAAAAAAATCACAGCTTAAAAGTTGAGAATGATGTTTTATTTGGTGTACATTCCTAGGACTTCAAGTCCAGGAGGCAGCATCTTAAGTAACCCTGAGAAAACTGCTCTGAAGAGCAATGGGGACACCATGATATAAAGGAGTTTTTGCAGCAACACCTGGTACCAGAAAATAATTACTGTTAATAAAAAGTGAAAGTGAAAGTCGCTCAGTTGTGTCTGACTCTTTGAGACCCCATGGTCTATACAGTTAATAAAAAGATAACCACATATCTCAAGTTAAGGGATTTAACACTTTTCTTTGTATAGGAAGCTGCCAAAATCTGGGCTCACTGAAATTATGATGTGCCAGCTATCTGGGGCCAAGGTCCTGTGTTTTCACATCCAGAGTTTCCTCAAGCTGCACCTCAAAGAGTGGCTGCCATCTGATGACTGCTCGATGGCAGGTAGCCTTTGCCTCCTGAGTCACCTCAGAGATCACCATTGTGGGAATGGGGGTGCAATTGCCGATACTGCGACAGCTTTTGTTTACTAATACGGCAGGCAATATTTTATTTTTCAATGGTTTTGGAACGGATTTGTTTATTATCCTAGAATTAATGTCATGGTGATTGTGCCATAATTTATCAAATTAAATATTTATTTACTCTCCACCCAAAGCCTACCTGGGGAGTACTCTCATTTTGTACACCTCTTTGATGCCTGCCACATCCCCTATAGCAATGCTCATTACTTTTCTAGGAAAGTTTACCTGCCATTTTGACAACTGATGGTATATTGTGATAGTCCAGACTATAAACCCTAGAGGTAAGGCTTAGACTCTAATATATATATCTAAAATCTAATTTTCTGGTTGTATCAAAAATATCAGTCACTTTGCCTCTTCCTAAATCAGTATGAATTGCCATAGGGTCAGGCAGCTGACATTTGGGGGCAGCATAGTCCTGGTCCATTAACAAGCTGTGAGGCAGAAGATAGATGAGCTCTAGGTTGGGCTGTGCTGTGTGGTGCTTATTTGCTCAGTCATATCCATCTCTCTGTGACCTTATAGAATGCAGGCCACCAGTCCATGGAATTTTCCAGGCAAGAATACTGGAGTGGGGTGCCATGCCCTTCTCCAGGGGGCTCCAGGTTAGGCATTTACAACTAGCCACTTGTTTGTACTTCAAGATGGAAATAATAACAAGAATAGGGCAAAGCTAGTCTCTACTTCCTCTGGACACTTTAAGATAATAGTTATGACAGAGCAGAGAGGGACTAAACCCTGTTTGAGTAAAAGAACAAGAGGTCACATATTTTCCATCGCTGGGGCAAGGGAGCCACTGTACATATGCAGAAAGACTCCTTGGGGGTCAAAATGGAGGGGGCACCACCCCAAAATCAGTGATGCCAAGGCCTCCGATAGGCCTCTGAGTTGGAATCCATCTTGGAAAAAAACATTTTCACACACCAGTCAGGAAGAGTCTTCTGGAAGGTTATGTGTGGGAAAAGATAATTGGTCAAAACAAAGAGCAACTTCCCAGGTGGCTCAGTGGTAAAGAATCCACCTGCCAAGCAGAGAACGGGTTCCATTCTGGGTCAGGAAGATGCCCTGAAGAAGGAAATGGCAACCTACTCCAGTATTTTTGCCTGGGAAATCCATAGTAGGCTAAGTCCATGGGATCACAAAAGAGTCAGACATAACTTAGTGACTAAACAACAACAAAATAAAGAGCCAGAAGAACAATCCTATGTAAATGATTTAACCACCTCTTTGCTGTGCTCCTCCTCACTAGGCAGGACGCCCGCACCCTTTTTTTCTAGATGTGTATCTCAGCCTGGCTTCTGTCTTGAAAAAATTGTTTCTCGCTGTGTTCTCCCATTTGTTGTGTTGTGTCTCTAACAATCAATTTTGCACTAATGGCAACCCACTCCAGTCCTCTTGCCTGGAGAAATCCATGGAGGGAGAAGCCTGGTAGGCTACAGTCCATTGGGTCGCAAAGAGTCGGACACAACTGAGCGACTTCACTTTAATTTCTTTTACAAGTTTTGGCTTCTTGACACATCCTGCTTTCAAACAGAGGCACGAACCAGGGAAAATTTGCCTCTGACCTCTAGTTTTTGTTGGTCTAGTGGTTAGAATTCCTAGTCTTCATATAGGTTGAAAATGGTGGTTGTTTAGTTGCTAAGTTATATTTGACTCTTGCAACCCCATGGACTACAACCTACCAGGCTCCTCTGTCCATGGGATTTCCCAAGCAAGAATACTGGAGTGGGTTGCCTTTTCTTCTTCACTTCATACAGGCTCAGTTCAGTTCAGTCGCCCAGTCGTGTCCAACTCTTGGCGACCCCATGAAACACAGCACATCAGGCCTCCCTGTCCATCACCAACTCCCGGAGTTCACCCAGACCTGCGTCCATTGAGTCAGTGATGCCATCCAGCCATCTCATCCTCTGTCGTCCCCTTCTCCTCCTGCCCCCAATCCCTCCCAGCATCAGAGTCTTTTCCAATAAGTTACTCTTCGCATGAGGTGGCCAAAGTACTGGAGTTTCAGCTTTAGCATCATTCCCTCCAAAGGAATCCCAGGGCTGATCTCCTTCAGAATGGACTGGTTGGATCTCCTTGCAGTCCAAGGGACTCTCAAGAGTCTCTCCAACACCACAGTTCAAAAGCATCAATTCTTCGGCACTCAGCTTTCTTCACAGTCCAACTCTCACATCCATACATGACCACAGGAAAAACCATAGCCTTAACTAGACAAACCTTTGTTGGCAAAGTAATGTCTCTGCTCTTTGTGTGTGTGTGTGTGTGTGTGTGTGTGTGTGTGTGTGTGTCTCTGCTTTTGAATATACTATCTAGGTTGGTCATAACCTTTCTTCCATGGAGTAAGCGTCTTTTAATTTCATGACTGTAGTCACCATCTGCAGTGCTTTTGGAGCCCCCAGAAAATGAAGTCTGACACTGTTTCCACTGTTTCCCCATCTATTTCCCATGAAGTGATGGGACCAGATGCCATGATCTTCATTTTCTGAATGTTGAGCTTTAAGCCGACTTTTTCACTCTCCACTTTCACTTTCATCAATAGGCTTTTTAGTTCCTCTTCATACAGGCTACCTAGGTTCAATTCCAGGACAGGGAATGAAGATCTTGCCTCAAGCCCACTGCCCTCTCTCCAAGATCATTTACGCATAAAATTTCAATTAGATCTCCCTCTCTAAGAAATTATGAGCAGAAAGACAAAGCACCTACTCAGCTTTGTGTGTTTGCATGCTAATAACTGGAAGGAACATCAATGAAGCAAATGATTAAATAACTACAAAAAACAAATGATAAAAGCTCATCTACTGGTGCCAAAATCGTTATTAAAAACAAACAAACTGTTCTCAAGTTTCTGTTTGTAGCTTTGTTAAGAGGGTTTGGGTCCCTTTTAGGATTCCAAATTAGAGAAGACAACCAAGTGAAACAAAAGAGCAAACAAGAGAAATAAGGAAAAAAAAAAAAAATGAACAGAAAACTCCTGGGTAGATCTTGAGTCTGTTTAGTGGATAAAAATCTTTCTCTTCCAAAGAAATCCTTTCTTTTCACTCGTACATTGCAAATAGAATCAAAAGATTTCTGATTGTGAAGATGCAAAATATGGATGCATACATGTGTAACCAAATGCAGGTTTGGCAGCTCACCACTCAATACTCCATAAATCAAGGGGTAAACTTTGGTAGAGAAGATGGTTACTTTATTCAGAAAAGCAAGCCATCTGGGGAGATGGTGGACTTATGAACAAAGACCAGTGTCAACTACAAATTGGCATTTGCCCTGGGCGCTTGCCATCTACTGCTACAAGAGTTAAATCAGGTGCTGTTGCAGATGCTAATCTTCAACACCCCCTGAAACAAGTTGAGAGGGAAGAGTAGAAATGAGACACTCCTTGTTCTGGGAAAAGCTGGCAGAACAGGTCTCCAGATGGTTAGATATTTTCAGGAGCTGTTTTTACAAGCCTGATTCCTGTGTCCCCTCAAATCTAGAAAGCACTAAAATCCTTGGTGATGACTGCTCCCTGTGAATAGCAGAAAACTCCTGCAAATATATATATGTATATATATGATCTTCCCCCCTGCCTCACTGGATCAATTTTTCAGAGCTATCTGAGGTACTGTCTCCCAGGCTGCAGTCCTCGTTTTGCCCCAAATAAAACAACTTGTAATTCGCACATTGTGCTTTTTTTGTTGTTGTTAATTTGACACCAACTCCGAAGATTCTGCTCAACCATGACAATTTTTAACGGGGAAACAATCTCAGTTGATTATTAAGGCAGGAGGTCAGATTCTTCATCATTTTTCCATTGCGTCATGGGAAGCTGTCTTTCTCTCACAGTTTGACTGTAATTGGATGTTCTCCTGCTCATGTGGTCTGCCTGAAAATTTACTAAGGGGAAGCTAGTGGTAGTAAGGGGCTTCCCAGGTGGTGCTAGTGGTAAAGAAGCTGACTGCCAATGCAGGAGACATAAGAGACTTGGATTTGATCCCTGGGTCTGGAAGATCCCCTGGAGGAGGGCATGGCAACCCATCCCAGTATTCTTGCCTTGAGAATCCCTATGGACAGAGAAGCCTGGCAGGCTATAGTCCATGGGGTCACAGAGAGTCGGACACAACTGAAGTGACTGAACACGCACAGGGGTAGTGAGTCAGTCATCCTCTGACTACTCAATTCTTCATTCTTATTCCTTCTTATCCAGGCAAAGAATCAAGTTAGGTAAGGTTTTTTGTATACTTAGAAAAACAGAAATTAGGAGCTAAATTACATGTTGCCTAAAGATCTCATCTTTATGATTAAGGTTTATGGAAAAAACAAGCAGCTCCTTTGCCACTTTTCTTTCTTTGCCCCTTTCTCTCTTTTCTTTGCACCCCCTGAAATTAGATTCCTTAACAGAGAGTAGGCGATATAGATCTTAATCTTTCTTGATGATTACCTTTCAAAGAAATTGCTCCTAGGTCCTTGAAAAAGACATTCCTGGTCATAAAACTGGCAAGAGCATTTTTAAAAGATTTTCATATATCTCAAAGAAACAAAAACAAACATATCAGAGAGAGAGAGAGAAATAATTTACAACTGTAAGTTTTCTAAAGTAAATGTTCTAAGAAAAGAGAAGCTGGGGTCCTGTGGTCAGGAAGAAGATTATCTATATTTTAGTCCAGCATGGGAAATAGATGGGGAAACAGTGGAAACAGTGTCAGACTTTATTTTGGGGGAGGGCTGTAAAATCACTGCAGATGGTGACTACAGTCATGAAACTAAAAGACGCTTACTCCATGGAAGAAAGGTTATGACCAACCTAGATAGTATATTCCATAGCAGAGACATTACTTTGCCAACTAAGGTCCGTCTAGTCAAGGCTATGGTTTTTCCTTCGGTCATGTATGGATGTGAGAGTTGGACTGTGAAGAAGGCTGAGTGCTGAAGAATTGATTCTTTTGAACTGTGGTGTTGGAGAAGACTCTTGAGAGTCCCTTGGACTGCAAGGAGATCCAACCAGTCCATTCTAAAGGAGATCAGGCCTGGGATTTCTTTGGAAGGAATGATGCTGAAGCTGAAATTCCAGTACTTTGGCCAGCTCATGCGAAGAGTTGACTCATTGGAAAAGACTCTGATGCTGGGAGGGATTGGGGGCAGGAGGAGAAGGGGACGACAGAGGATGAGATGGCTGGATGGCATCACTGACTCGATGGACGTGAGTCTGAGTGAACTCCGGGAGTTGGTGATGAATAGGGAGGCCTGGTGTGCTATGATTCATGGGGTCGCAAAGAGTTGGACATGATTGAGCGACTGAACTGAACTGAAGGAGAATTGTAAGGTCCTCTTCATCACATGAATCTTTGTAATTTTATAGAATGAATTACAAAGTAAAACTACCTCTTCTCCCTCATGTATATAGAATTGATAACTATTTCTGTTGTATGAATATTCTCAGATATTCAAATAATATCATTACATGCATTTGACAAGAATTAAAATATAACTATTAAATAACAAGTCACTTTTGTGTTATTTAGTAAAATGGGGAAGCTTAGTGCACATAGTATTTCTCTGTCATTAATCAGCTGGTAATAGGTACTAATCCTTTCATCTTTGAGTTACCTTGTTCTGCTCCATCCTTCTGTTGGCCAATAGCCATTCTGGGTGGTAGCTCCTATGGATGCTTCATGTTACAGTCACTTTCATGATTTGGAGCCTGAGACATCAGACATTAGTGAGAAATGGACTGTCATTTATGTCAAAACTCTTCATCTTTGTCACTGTTGTGTTTCACACTTTGTCAGTTCATGCTTCTTGCATGGCTGTTGTGCTTTTCTCTTTAACAGGAACTAACTTGTTTCTGCATCTTCTTCTTGACCATGAGCCTACATGCTTAAAAATATAGTGGCTGACTTAGACTTGTGAAAGTTGCTCAGTCATGTCCGACTCTTGTGACCCCATGGACTATACAGTCCATGGAATTCTCCAGGCCAGAATACTGGAGTGGGTAGCCTTTCCCTTCTCCAGCAGACCTTCCCAACCCAGGAATTGAACCAGGGTATCCTGTGTTGTAGGCAGATTCTTTATCAACTGAGCTATCAGGGAAGCCCATAGTGGCTGAAGGTGAGACAGAAATTTTTGATTGTCCCAAATGATTCCACATTTTGCAGAATAGAAGAGTAAGTACTTGAAGATCAAGTATACTCTCTAAGGTTATAATAGTTCATTATATGGATGAAATTTTCATTTCAGTTGAGTGGAATTTTCTTATGGATGTGAAGTTAACTTAATTAGCATACAGTTGGTTTTAAAACTATAGTATAAATTTTTATTCATCATTTGAGATAGAATGAGGACACTTTTTAAATTTATGGGACAACAAATTATCAATGATAACCTTCATTATTTTTTAAAAGAAAGACTCTAGAGCTTCAGTGTTTACTTCTGTATGCTAGGAATAATGTTTGATTATTAAGTGTTGCTGAAAAAAGAGTGGATGCCTGTGAGGTAAAATAAGAGCATCTTAGAAATAGACCTATAATGAATATTGGGAAAGGTAAGTATTTTCAGTTAAATCTAAACTTTTTGCAGTAATATCTTAAAAACAATAATATTAAAAATATAAAAAGGTATTAGAAATCACTTAAATCATCAGTCAGTGGCATGCTGTTTATTACATGATTATGGATGTTTCATCAGAGCAAAATAGCTTGCCTCCCTGAGATAAAAATATGTGCTCTCTTCATTCCATGGAGACAATTGCTTCTGGCTTTATTATAAATAATCCTGTTACCAGTCTCTCATAGTTCAAAACATGAGTAATTTTTCCTTTTACAAGGGAATAAGCATATAACACTGATGAAATTGACTTGCAGATATGGAGTTAAACTTGGTTATATTATAGAAAGATTTTAAGAATAGTTCAATTTGGAAACTAATTGGCTGTATGCATTACTAACTTTAACATAAAATGAAAATTTGATAGAGCCATGGGTGCCAGAATATGGCCATAATTTCCCAGACACATATCCTTGAACTAGATTGGATAAAGTACATACCTCATGATATAGTCTAAAAGCAACATTTACCTGACAGAAATTTAAATAAGGACTAGACTATTGTATGCCAATCAAAATCAAATTTCTATCAAATCACTTGCAAAGTGAGTTGAAGTTGCTTCATAATCTTCAATTACTATCTTTAATCTTTAATTTAGTATCTTTGCTCTTATAGATAAATTCATTAAATTACAATCCTTCATTCATGTATTCAGTTGATAAATAGAACTGAGTTAGAGTTCAAATAGTATAATTAAGACATCATTGGATAATGATGATTAGAGATTTCTAAGTTTGAATTCTAGCTGTGCCATCTGTAAATTTTGTTAATGTTTCTGTAATGATTAAATAATGCAATGCATTGTCCACTGATATCTGCTGATGTTATATTCCTGTCATGAAGATGTCAAGCCTAGCATGTGGTTGAGTGATTTGAGGAAGCAGCCTATTTCAGTATTTCTCATGTTCTCCTAGATAGCTAGGATCTATTTTATTGCCTTGTCACCTAGTATTCTGATGGTCCTTCACCATTTTCATGCTGCTTTTGAATACACAGAAATAATTCTACTTTTTCCACACCTTGCTGGGGCCGTAGCGGAATCTCAGAGAGATCAAACCAGTCATGCAGCTATTCTCACCATGAGGTCTTCACTCCTTCCCAGGGTTTAATCAAGAGAGAAAGCAAAGGTCTCCTGTCCTTGGGTTTCAAAAGCAAGTGGTTTCTATCACTGCTTTCCTCCAAGCTTGAGTCAGGATGAAGAGCGATATGGGAGAGTAGAGGCAGTTTGGGAAACAGTGTCCCTTTTCAGGAACTTGTTAGCATTTATTCACTCCATGTTTCTTTTTACTTGTCTCCCACCTAGTCAAGGGATTCCCAGGTGGGATCAGTGGTAAAGAATCTACCTGCCAGTACAGGAGACCCAAGAAAACCACATTTGATCCCTGGATCAGGAAGATCCCTGGAGGAGGAAATGGCAACCCACTCCCTTATTCTTGCCTAGGAAATCCCATGGACAGAGGAGCCTGGTGGGCTAGAAACCTTGGGGTCACAAGGAGTCGGACATGACTGAGCATGCACACACCTATAGTCTAGGACTTCAATTACTTGTTTGTTTGTTTCTTTTTATTAGTTGGAATAATAACTTATAGATTCCCTTCTATGTTTTTCTCTGTTGCTGCTGTTGCTAAGTCACTTCAGTCGTGTCCGACTCTGCGACCCCATAGATAGCAGCCCGTCAGGCTCCCCCGTCCCTGGGATTCTCCAGGCAAGAACTCTGGAGTGGGTTGCCATTTTCTTCTCCAATGTATGAAAGTGAAAAGTGAAAGTGAAGTCGCTCAGTCATGTCCAACTCTTAGTGACCCCCTGGACTTCAGCCTACCAGGCTTCTCCATCTATGCTAAATTTTATTTTACTCATGACCCCAAATTCAAAACTCTTCTGCTGTACTTTTGTTAAAATAGTTCTTTCATAAATCAATGTATAGAAACTAGAAGCTTCTCCAGTGGGAAGAAATTCAAGAGTACCAACAAATATGAAAGGCTATACAGGTATGTGTTTGTGTATGCGTACATACACATTTGCATGTATAAGTATTCACACATGTGTTTGTGAGTTTGTAAGCATAGTGTGTAAAATGTTGGTAGTTAAGAAAGAAGGATACCATTAAATAGTTTTCAAACAGTATTCCATCATATCGGATGGATGGATACATATGCTTCCAATTCAAGGTTTCCAACTCTTCTCAACAGCTGCAACCTGTAAGATGTGGTGTAGACAATGAAAAACCAAAGAGCTGAAACCATTAATGTTTGTGTTTCTGACTGTATCACTCATAACACCACATTAATTCAAGAATCATTCCAACTGTTCATTCATGAATTGTTTTTGTGGTGGCAAAAATCACTAAAGATCAGGAGTTATTGCTTAACCTTATTTCTGCACCTTGTGATTAATGATTACAAAGTGATTCTTAACAAAATAATTTAATTTCTGATTAAAGACAGTGCTGGGCAGAATTAATTGCTACTGTGAGAAATTACTATAACCTGGAATAATATTCTTGATTTCAAAAAAATATCAATATATTTTTGTTTACCTAAAACATAGATTGTTTAATAATCAAGTATATAAATGCTAAGAAGTGGGCAACCATTGTAATTTTCTATAATTTAGAAAGTTTAGATTTACTGACCATTATTCTGAATCTTATACGACTTGACTTTTTGATATATGGCTAAATTATTTCTCAAAAATAGCAAGTAATCTTCCCCTGATGGTAGGCAGACACATAGGCAAGTATGTCAGAATAGTCAAGACAATAGATAAGGTAGGAAATAGTTGAAGAGGGTATGAAAAACTCTGGAGTATAATTTGTATATGGAACTGTGCCATTCTGAAGGAGCTTCCTTTAAGTTGCTTATGCCACCAATTAGATACCCAAATGGAGATAAAACTGCCACCAGTCCACCCCTTGCCTATTTAATCTACTTTGTCTGATTACATGGCATCACCACTCACCCCTGCTTTCATCACTCACCCTTTTTTATTCATTAAGGGTCACCTTAGTTATTGCATTTTTGAACACAAGAGCCCATATTAGAAAATCTAGGGCCCTTGGGGTAGCATTAATATTGCCAAGAGTTTGAAGTGGCATTATCTCAGTTCATCTCCAACCACTAAAAGAAGCTGACCATCTAGATATAAATTCTTAATAATACCAGGCCCAATTACTTGTAAAATATCTAAGAGTTTGAAATTTCTATATTTAGAGTTAACGGTCATTTCTTCCTAAAATATCAATATGGACTGCTTTTTGCAGACTTTGAAGATAATATTCTGACTTGATTTTGAATCTTTAGCCTTCTTTCTTTTCATCTTCTCCTCATATTACCATTTTTATACTATATGATTTATTTCCTAGAGTTACATACACATTTTCATTAGAAAAGGTCAGAGAAACAATAATCACATCCAAATCTTTTCAATCTTGGAACATGCACTCAGCATATTTTCGAAAACCTTCAGGGCTTTATCATATTAGATTTTGAAAGACAATTTGTGAGATAAGAGAGTAATTATAGATGTACCTATGTATTTCTTCTTCCATTTATATAAGACCCTCAAGGCCATCTTTAAGTTTTAAGTAGTCTGAAGTATGATGAAAGACAGATAGGGAATGGCATCTTTTATTCTGAAGGTATAGCCTTGTCACAAAGTTTCATGGACTTTGGAAAGTCAAGGTTAAAGCTAATTTAGTTAACATTAGGAAATGTAGCTTTCATCAAGTCTTGAATTTTCATTCACATGGTCATTTTACAAGTGGGACAGAAAACTCTGTGATAATTATGCATGCAAAGTATATGTGTTTATGAGTGAATTACTTATCAGCAGACACAAAACATTTGTTTTATGAGGTAAACATTGCTTTGAAGCTAATGTCTAAAAAGAATAGATCTATAAGTGTCTCCTTTTTTCAACAATGATATAAACAATGTCTAATTCCTTTCAACCCAAGGGTCTGATTTATCAGCATTGTCCTCATTAGTCGTTTCTGTTGTTTTAATAGTTTATTTAGTACAGCTTTTTAGCAGTATTTAGGCAGCTCTAACAAAAAGAGCGTATCCAAAATAAGTCATGTGGGGCATTTCTGCAGTCGCAAAGCTTTTGTATATTTTCTGTAAAAAAATTGGTAATTATTCTGATTAGACTACAAGATTAATTTGCTAAACTGCCATTAACTGCAAAGTTTCAACTCCAGTGGGTGCCAGCCCTGACAATTATTTTTCTTTTTTGTAAAGCAAATATCTGGCTTCAGCTCTGATTACTGAAACATCCATTTCAAAGAGGCATTCCTTCAAACTCCAGGGAACACCTTGCCAACCACAGACTAGATCCAGAGCCAGGCTCCTTTGTTTTAGAAATCCTGGCTGACTTACCTAGCTGTCCATTTGGGCCACTTGTTTATTCTCTTCCCAGCTCTTTAAATTCCCCACTCTCGTGGTGATTTAATTTCACTAACAAAGAGTGAGCCCGCAAAGCCCTCGACCCTACCTTGAACCTCAATGAAAGCAAGATCTCCAGGTCTGAGTGCTCTTTATCCTTCTCTCTCCCCCACCCTAGAAACCTCATTGTGTTGCCATAGGTGCCATAAAGCCATGTGCAAGTCCTTGTGTCCTGGTCTTTTGAAATAAAATGATGACTAAAGAGTTAATTGGAAAATGTGAAGATGTAGAAACAAAGAATAGTTGTTGGACTAAAGAACTGGTAACGAGTTAGATTATAATTCTGCCACATAGCAGAATCATCAAAGGCCCAACATATATAGATAGTTAAAGATAGAGATTTATTTATATATATATATAGTAGGCCCAATACATATCCCTAAGTTGTTTTCACAGGAAGTAGATTCCTTCCAGATAAAAACTCTGACCATGAAAACATAGACGCTAAACTGGTTGAAACCAGAAAATTGATGATGCTTGAAACTTCACCTGGATGCCAACCAATCCAAGAATTGTCCAAGAGCTGATCACACCCTGCTCCTTGAACAAAATAAAGCCCCTCACTACCCTTTCCTGGTGGCTCAGATGGTAGAGAATCTGCCTGCAATTCAGGATTCCCAGGTTCGATCTCTCAGTTGGAAAGATCTCCTGGAGAAGGGAATGGCTACCCACTCCGGTATTCTTAACTACAGAATTACATGGACAGAGGAGCCTGGCAGGCTATAGTCCATGAGGTCACAAACAGTTGGACATGACTGAGCGACTAACACGCCCCCTCTGGTGTGGGTCACATGGTCTTGAGGGCACTAGCCCACTGTGGTTCTCTTTGTCTGACAAAGGAATAAAAACTACTCTTTTTTCTATTTCACCGAAAACTCTGTCTCCACTTTCTATTCCCCTTTTCTATTCAATATTGGTGAATGAAGGCCAAGTTTTGGCAACATGCCCTGTCCTGAGAGTAATAAATCTTTGCTTTTCAAAATTTCCAGATGGTAACTGCTGAAGGGCATCTTACAGTCTCAAGAAATCCAAGGTCTGGTCCAGCCATAACACTGATTATGGATAGGCTGAGATCAACATGAAACAGTGGAACACAGATTGTACTGTTCACATTCCTTGATTTCACCATCTCCACAGAACGCCCCCAACTAAGTTTCAGAATAATTCTGAAAGAAAAGAGATTTTTTGTGGATGACAATATCCCCATGATATCTATCTAGTTTAAAAAAATTACACATATTTTTCATAATTCTATCATATTAAAGGAAATGAACTATAAATATCAAGTATTTGCTAGATCTGCTTTCCTATTTCAATGAAAAATTAATTAGTAGATCTAAGAAAGAAATGGAAAATTTTAGTTGAACCAAATTGAGGATTATAACTTAGGAACAGCATCTTAGAAAGCTCAGAGAACTGTTCCACCAGTTGGAAGTCAAAGGACAGTTATATAATTTTTTTGAAACAGAAGGATATGAATTAAATTGTTTATTAGGGTTTACACAATCCAGATCTGCAAGTACAAAGTGGTAGGTCATCATGACCCCTTGCAGGATTAAGAAGGAATGTTATCTTGGAAGGAGCTGTTTTGTGGTTGCTAGAGGAATGTTGCTTTCTATGGTTGAACAGGTGTTGCTGCCAATGCAGAGGTCTGGTTGATATATAATGCAGATACAATGCACAGAAGAGGGGAGAAGGAGGTCAAAGGGCAGAGAATTTTTATTTTTATATTTCTTACCTTACCATAAAAGATGTATTTTATTTCACACCTGGATTGTGTTAATATCAGCTTCCATTTTATTTATTAAGACACAACTGAAAAAATTATTCAAGGCCAATAATTCTCCTCTAGAAAACCTATTTTAGACACATTGTATCTACTTCACTTTATATTTGTGGATGGAAGTTAGCATAAGGAATGGTATGAAACAACTTTTCAAGGAAAAAAGTGCTTGAATATAATTCTCTTGTATAAAAATTTACATGTGATCAAAGTTTCTTCAGGATGATAGAAATTAATTTTTATTTGAAGCATATCTAGATAAAGACATTTGCATTTTTTAAATTCTGAATTAAATCTGTCAGAAGACAGAAAATATATCAATGTACAGCAGTTTTCTTTATGTTACATATGTTAACAGGTTGTTACATATGTTAACAGGTTGTTACTTATGTTAACAGGTTTTTACATCATGTGTTTCTTTTTATTTCAAATAACCTCCTGATTTATATTTGGATTTTGAATTAATGGTTTCCCTTTATTCAGAAAATGTAATTTTTATGTTTTAAAATCTGCCAGTTTTCCCCAGTTATAGCTTGAAATGCTTATGTCCCTTAATTCATCAGTAGTATTTTGTTATTGTGGGCTGCATTACATTTTTCATCTACCACCCAATCACTTTTAAGTTGAAAATTATTGTGTGTAGATGTGATAAGTGTTTCATGAATATTGCGTGGCTCTAGCACAAAAGCAGTATTAACTGAGACAAAGAAATGTTTTTGTTTTTTGGTTTAGTGATTTAGATCTGTTTAACGTGATCAAGTGAAATTCATGTGTATTATTGCAAAGAAGTATACAGTCCAAAAATGTCATAAATGTCACGTTTTCTTATATCAATTTAACATTTGATACTCCCATGAAATACAAGTAATCAAAATAAAGCATCTACCAATTCTGATCTCTCTGAAATATCCCTTACCCATTTACTACTTGGAATTGGAATCTGGCAGTTTCTAATCATCAATTTCCCTAAAAATAATCACGAAGGGTGTACATTGAAAATAATGTCAATCAGAGATAATTTTCAAGGAAGTGCTTATGTATATTGGGTCAGTATTTTAGATCTCGAGTTTGTATTTAGACTGCTTAAAAAAAAAACAACCAAGAAATGTATTTATTTAAGGCAATATCGGTGTGTAGTAAGGTGGTCTCTTCATAGTTAAAGTAACTTAGATCTAATTCTTTAGAGAGAATTAGAATCATGAATTTAAAATTGACCATAGGCCTTTAGCAAACACGATTCAAGCAGAAGATAAAAAACACTTGGGCATTGGGTCTTGCTCTCTTGCTGCTATAGAGAACTCCTCACAAACAGGCCAGAACTAGCCTAAAAGGTAATAGGACATAAGTGGTCAAGTCATCTCTTCATTTAACTGCCATGGAGCAGTCATTCAACATTGTGTGAGCTAGTGTGAAAGAGCCAGGCCCAGACAAGCTGGCCTAGATGAGAAGAATTTCTGGCCTAGTGAGCAGTTATAAATGTTTTTTTTGTTGTTGTTGTTGTTGTTTGTTTGCTTGTTTTGTGTTCTTGGGGTGGGCTTGTCTGCATCAAAAACTGGTGCAGTGCTCTATCTAGGCAAACGCCTGTGTCAGGTACTAAGCACTGTGCATATAGCATCAGGCAATAGTCATGCATGTTGGAGTTTTGCCTTATTGGAGAAATCTTTCCTTTGCAAAAAAAACCAAGGAATTATTTTGCTCTACAAATAAGATTTTTTTAAATATTCAAAGCTATTACTTTTCTTCTTATACCCAGGATGTGAATTCACTTCACATTTCACTGATAAAATAGAAAATATCTCACTCAAACTTGTTTCAGCATACTTACTTAAAAATGTTTTTGTACTTTTCATCTTTTTCTCACATCATTAGATGAGAACCTCAGGTTGCATAGTGTATATTGAATGATCACGTTTATGAGCAAAGATAACATTTTTAGAAAAAGTTAACTATGATTGTGTTCATGTATTAATTATTTCTGTGTTTTTTATGTTTTAATTTTTAAAGAAGATTTCTAATCACACAGATAATGGAATTTGGGGAATAATAGCCATGGATGGATTACAAGTAACAATTTTAAATTATACATAATTCTACATAAAGTTACTCTAATATTTATAATGGAAATAATACATTAGCTTTGATTCTACCAATGACCCTTTGTTCTAAACCCTGGTTAGGTGTATGGGGCAATGAGAAGACTCTATTTTCACGAAGTTTCATACAGCCCAGTTATCACATGTTTTTTAATGAATAGTAAAGTTCTTCTCTCTCAGTCACTCTAAAAAAGTACATAGAGAATGGACATTATAGGTAATTTTATAAGAAAAGTTAGAGAGGCTTCCCCATCCCCTTTTCATGATCTTTTTCACCTTCACATTTCCTATGATTATCGTTATCAACGACCACACTTTTCTGTCACTGTCATTGACTAACCTTATGGCATGCTGCTTATGGATTAATTTGCCAAGCCATCTGTTTTATTTCCATAGTCTAAGTATTTCTACATCATATGCCCTGGCAATAAACTGCATTCATTCAGTCAGGAGCATTAGTTTAATCTGTGAAAGATGGAGCAATTTGTCTGGAAATTCCAGCTGGCATAATGCACAGATCAGCACAGGGCAGATGATTTTGGATTCATATAGATGAATCTAATCCTCTTTTTATTATACTTCTTTGTGCTTTTACTCTATATTTCCTTGCTTTATTACCATTGTACTTTGTCCTCTTTCTTTTTGATAATAGCATAATATGACAAAACCTTTTATCTTGTGAAATTATTAACTGTGCCCCCAGATAGAAATTCACTGTTTTGATGGACTAATAAAGGTGTGTGTGGGGAAATCCTCTAGACAGCATCGGTGATATGAATGTTCTTTGGAAAACCCAGTGGTGAGTATGCCTCATACAACATTGTCCCATTTCTCTGGACAGGTCTGATGCCAAATTTTTAGCTTTCTCCAATCCATCAGGTCTCCAAATACTTACTTTATTCATGGATGCCTCTGTTCATAACATATAAAAGCTAAGTGTTTTGGAAAATGCTATTCTAGTTAAATTATGAAATCAACTTTCTGCTGCAATAACATGCAAGTCTTCCTTCCCTCATTTATTTATGTACACATTCCCTCAGTCTCTCACTCATTCCAAACTTACTGTTAGATCTTAATATATTTCAGACACTTTGCTGAAGACTGTAAAGTATTTAGCAGAAGATGTGAGTAAACAAGCATTATTGTACAGGATGACACACAAGCTAGTAATGGGGATATTAAGTGTCAGAGAAGGATAGTTGAGGGCAGAAAAAGAATATACTAGGGGAGGGAAGAATACTTTTTTCCCTGCCCCTCTTTATATATATATAAGTGAAAGTTGCTCAGTCATGTCCAACTCTTTGCAACCCCATGGACTATGTAGTCTATGGAATTCTCTAAGCCAGAATACTGGGAGTGGGTAGCCTTTTCCTTCTCCATGGGACCTTCCCAACCCAGCAATTGAACTCAGGTTTCTGGCATTGCAGGCAGATTCTTTATCAGCTGAGTCAAAAGGGAAGCCCAAGAATACTGGGGTGGGTAGCCTATCCTTTCTCCAGTGGATCTTCCTGACCCAGGAATCAACCGGGGTCTCCTGCACTGCATGTGGATTCTTTATCAATTGAGCTATCAGGAAAGACTATATATATATATATATATATATATATATATATATATATATATATATATCTTATATAACATGCAAGATATATGAACCTTACTTGTAGTTATATATATAAGATATATATATCTTACTTATTTCAAAAGAAATGTATTATATATATATATTGACATATTAAGATATGTAGATATCTTAGTATCTTGTTTCAAAAGAAAATTGATGTCTTGAGCGCTGAAGAATTGATGCTTTTGAACTGT
Source organism: Capra hircus (assembly GCF_001704415.2). NCBI lineage: Eukaryota > Metazoa > Chordata > Mammalia > Artiodactyla > Bovidae > Capra > Capra hircus. Next base: position 14,402,866 of record NC_030822.1, on the reverse strand, counting down.
GGTGTTGGAGAAGACTCTTGAGAGTCCCTTGGACTGCAAGGAAATCCAACCAGTCCATCCTAAAGGAGATCAGTCCTGGATCTTCACTGGAAGGACTGATGTTGAAGCTGAAATTCCAATACTTTAGCCACCTGATGGGAAGAACTGACTCATTTGAAAAGACCCTGATGCTGGGAAAGGTTGAGGGCAGGAGGAGAAGGTGACGATGGAGGATGAGATGGTTGGATGGCATCACTGACTCAATGGACATGGGTTTGGGTAAACTCTGGAAGTTGGTGATGGACAGGGAGGCCTGATGTGCTGCGGCTCATGGGGTCACAAAGAGTCGGACACGACTGAGCAACTGAACTGAACTGAAACTTGGAAAGAAGAATAAACAGAGTGTAGCCAAATATCGAAATCACAGAACACCATTCTATTTCCAAGGGATAGCATACCTGAATGCTCGAAATCTGTAAAGGCCATGACAATTTTCAAAAATGAAAGAAGTCCAGTAAGACTAGAACTTAAAATATATAGAGAAAAACTTAAGAAGCAGTGCATGGAAACAGTAATCTACCAAATTATGAACACTTCATATTTTCTGTTGGAGAATTTTGGTTTTATCTTGGGGAGACCAGTGAGCTATTTAACTGAAATGGCCAAGGGGCATTTTAGAACTATAACTTATGTGTTTGTGTGTGACAGCAGATTGTGGAGCATATACAATGGAAGGCAGGAAACCTACTAAAAATACTTTTACTATTTCTCAGTATAGAGCAGTGTCAAAAATCTTGAATGGAGTTGCCATTTTTGCAAACTATAACATATTGACCAAGGTAAACACAATTTATTTTCTATGGATTTTAGTCCTGTTTTGGATGTTCTCTTTGCAAAGGTCCTCATTTTAAGGGCATCACATTTGCAGGGGTGTGAGGTCTGTTTTTCCACACCTGCTATTTCCTCCGATCTGTGAGAAGAGTCACCATATATGACTCCTTGCCCCTTTCCTCCCACACACGTTGCTCCCTGCTATGAATATAAGGAGGTCATATTCTGCACTTTTGTACTGAAGACCACATTTTTCTCAGATTTAATCCAAATTTATTAACCATCAGTTTCAGTACAAATAGAGAGGGCATTTCCATCTCTCTTTTGCATTATTTATCTAGGTTTTTAATCTTGCTCATTTATATTACACTTGTTTCAAAACTCAGATGGCGTCTTTAATGCCCTCCCTCACCACGTAATACTTTCCAATAAAAGGCAAAATCTTGTTAAATGTTAAGTATTCAAATAATTGACTTTTTCTTCATTCACACTCAAAAAATATCAGTCTCATTAAATTAACCATATGACAAAAGCTTCATTTATTTCAAACATTCTCCTGAATTCCAGATTGCTCAACAGGAAGAAAAAAAAATCACCAGATTTACTTATATTTATAATCTTGTAAATGTAAATGAAATTTAGTATATTAGAAAATACTAAGAGTTCACAAATCATTAAAATATGCAGTATTAGGAACTGTATTTTCCTTAATCATTTTAAGGGAAACTTTTATTTGAGTTTAATGTTCTATACGAAGAGTCCATTTTTTAAAGACAGAACAAAGTCACTTTTACTATCCAAATAAAACTGTATGACCCTCACATAAATGCACTTAATTCCGAAAATGTAATTATGAGAACTTAATGAGAAGAAAGCCGAATTAATTGCTTTACTGTTTCTTTCCCCCCCCCCCCAATGTCCTTGAGAGGCCATATTTTTAAACTGATGACATTCAGTAGGAGAACAATTCCTATGATTTAAAGCTATTATTCATGTTTTTATTTTAAGCAAAAGCAGTGCTCTTTAAATTCACTTTTTTTCTGTTCAGGATAAAAGATCAACAATCTAAACTTATTAGTATATGAAAATTAAAGCTTGATCCATACTTATTTGCTATATTACTTCTTTATGGACTCATCTTTTCACATACTGTGATTCTGCTGGAGAAGGTAGAGGGTGAGCAACACTAGAAAAAACTGTGTTTCTTTAATCCTTACAGCTATAACCTCCTGCCTGTGATTACTTGTTCTGTCTAAGAACTAAGGTCCCATCATATGCCTCTCAAGCATTTTTTGCTATAACAATTAAATGTATATAGTATACATGCTATAGTCGAATGCAGATTTTCAATATCAGTGACCATTCCTAAGATTCACAGCAAAGAATTCATTGTTTTCCTATACTTTAACTGCTGTGCTTTCTTTTCCTTGCTTTAATATAAGTTGCCTACTATTAGATGCTAAGCAATCCTATATTCACATTAGATTTGTCATAAACTATGAACCCAGCAGAAATTTCCAGTTTGACTGTTCATCACCTCATTCCAAGACAAAGAAAGCACACGTAGAATGTTTGGGTTTCTTCTTTCCTCTGTCAGGAGTAACCTTCTTCAAATCACATGTTCCAGGCTTGTTTCTACTCATTTTTCATATCCCAACATATACGTTGATTCCTTTGTGAATTTGTGCTAGAGTTTTGGTCCTACACTTGTGGTTTTTCCGCTGTAGTTTCCATGTTGGTCTGTTAATAATGCTTGCACAATACAGTGCTATACTTTATTTGTAGCTCTGTCTTTTTTTGACATCTAACTTGGAGAGTAGGGATGGTTCCCTATTAAGTTTTGAATTCAAATAGCTTGGTATGTAATATACATAGACGTTATTAGTTGAAATTGTAAAATGTACCTGGCCTTCTTCTACTTCCAACCAAATGCCTCGCATGAGGCACCATGTGCCTCAGGATGAATATTATTCCACTTTCAGGGGTGCTTGCATTTGAAACCAAAGCCTTAAACATAGTTATTGTTATAGTCTAGGCCTAAAAATACTATTCTTAATGATTGTCTTGGAACCTTTAGAGCTTATTTTAAAAGTCAGTATTCAGTTCAGTTTAGTTCAGTCACTCAGTCGTGTCCGACTCTTTGTGACCCTGTGAATCCCAGCACGCCAAGCCTCCCTGTCCATCACCATCTCCCGGAGTTCACTCAGATTCATGTCCATCGAGTCGGTGATGCCATCCAGCCATTTCATCCTCTGTTGTCCCCTTTTCCTCCTGCCCTCAATCCCTCCCAGCATCAGAGTCTTTTCCAATGAGTCAACTCTTCTCATGAGGTGGCCAAAGCATTGGAGTTTCAATTTTAGCATGAGTCCTTCCAATGAACACGCAGGACTGATCTCCTTTAGAATGGACTGGTTGGATCTCCTTGCAGTCCAAGGGATTCTCAAAAGTCTTCTCAAACACCACAGTTCAAGAGCATCAATTCTTCGGCATTCAGCCTTCTTCACAGTCCAACTCTCACATCCATACATAACCACTGGAAAAACCATAGCCTTGACTAGATGGATCTTTCTTGGCCAAGTAATGTCTCTGCTTTTCGACATGCTATCTAGGTTGATCATAACTTTCCTTCCAAGGAGTAAGCATCTTTTGATTTCATGGCTGCAATAACAATCTGCAGTGATTTTGGAGCTGAAAAATATAAAGTCTGACACTGTTTCCACTGTTTCGCCATCTATTTCCCATGAAGTGATGGGACCAGATGCCATGATCTTTGTTTTCTGAATGTTGAGCTTTAAGCCAACATTTTCACTCTCCTCTTTCACTTTCATCAAGAGGCTTTTTAGCTCCTCTTCACTTTCTGCCATAAGGGTGGTGTCATCTGCATATCTGAGGTGATTGATATTTCTCCCAGCAATCTTGATTCCAGCTTGTGCTTCTTCCAGCCCAGCGTTTCTCATGATGTACCCTGCATATAAGTTAAATAAGCAGGGTGACAATATACAGCCTTGACATACTCCTTTTCCTATTTGGAACCATTCTGTTGTTCCATGTCCAGTTCTAACCATTGCTTCCTGACCTGCATATAGGTTTCTCAAGAGGCAGGTCAGGTGGTCTGGTATTCCAGTCTCTTTCAGAATTTTCAACAGTTTCTGGTGATACACAGAGGCAAAGGGTTTGGCATAGTCAATAAAGCAGAAATAGATATTTTCCTGGAACTCTCTTGCTTTTTCAATGATCCAGCAAATGTTGGCATTTGATCTCTGGTTCCCTTCCTTTTCTAAAACCAGCTGGAACATCAGGAAGTTCATGGTTCACGTATTGCTGAAGCCTGGCTTGGAGAATTTTGAGCATTACTTTACTAGCATGTGAGATGAGTGCAATCGTGCGGTAGTTTGAGCATCCTTTGGCATTGCTTTTCTTTGGGATTGGAATGAAAACTGACCTTTTCCAGTCCTGTGGCCACTGCTGAGTTTTCCAAATTTGCTGGCATATTGAGTGCAGCACTTTCACAGCATCATGTTTCAGGATTTGGAATAGCTCAACTGGAATTCCATCACCTCCACTAGCTTTGTTTGTAGCGATGCTTTCTAAGGCTCACTTGACTTCACATTCCAGGGTGTCTAGCTCTAGGTGAGTGATCACACCATCGTGATTGTCTTGGTCATGAAGATTTCTTTTGCACAGTTCTTCTGCGTATTCTTGCCACCTCTTCTTAATATCTTCTGCTTCTGTTAGGTCCATACCATGTCTGTCCTTTATCGAGCCCATCCTTGCATGATATGTTCCCTTGGTATCTCTAATTTTCTTGAGGAAATCTCTAGTCTTTCCCATTCAGTTGTTTTCCTCTATTTCTTTGCATTGATCGCTGAGCAAGTCTTTCTTATCTCTTCTTGCTATTTTTTGGAACTCTGCATTCAGATGCTTATATCTTTCCTTTTCTCTTTTGCTTTTCACTTCTCTTTTCAGAGCTATTTGTAAGCCCTCCTCAGACAGCCATTTTGCTTCTTTGCATTTCTTTTCCATGGGGATGGTCTTGATCCCTGTCTCCTGTACAATGTTACGAACCTCCGTCCATAGTTCATCAGGCACTCTATCTGTCAGATCTAGTCCCTTAAATCTATTTCTCACTTCCACCGTATAATCATAAGGGATTTGATTTAGGTCATACCTGAATGGTCTGGTGGTTTTCCCTACTTTCTTCAATTTGAGTCTGAATTTGGCAATAAGGAGTTCATGATCTGAGCCACAGTCAGCTCCTGGTCTTGTTTTTGTTGACTGTATACAGCTTCTCCATCTTTGGCTGCAAAAAATATAATCAATCTGATTTTGGTGTTGACCATCTGGTGATGTCCGTGTGTAGAGTCTTCTCTTGTGTTGTTGGAAAGGGGTGTTTGCTATGACCAGTGCGTTCTCTTGGCAAAACTCTAATAGCCTTTGCCCTGCTTCATTTTGTATTCCAAGGCCAAATTTGCCTGTTACTCCAAGTGTTTCTTGACTTCCTACTTTTGCATTCCAGTCCCCTATAATAAAAAGGATATTTTTTTGGAGGGTTTAGTTCTAAAAGGTCTTGTAGGACTTCATAAAACCGTTCAACTTCAGTTTCTTCAATGTTACTGGTTGGGACATAGGCTTGGATTGCTGTGATATTGAATGATTTTCCTTGAAAATGAACAGAGATCATTCTGTCTTTTTTTGAGATTGTATCCAAGTACTGCATTTCAGACTCTTTTGTTGACCATGATGGCTACTCCATTTCTTCTGAGGGATTCCTGCCCACAGTAGTAGATGTAATGGTCATCTGAGTTAAATTCACCCATTCCAGTCCATTTTAGTTCGCTGATTCCTAGAATGTCGATGTTCACTCTTGCTATCTCCAGTTTGACCACTTCCAATTTGCCTTGATTCATGGATCTAATATTCCAGGTTCCTATGCAGTATTGCTCTTTACAGCATCGGACCTTGCTTCTATCACCAGTCACATCCGCAACTGGGTATTGTTTTTGCTTTGGTTCCATCCCTTCATTCTTTCTGGAGTTATTTCTGCACTGATCTCCAGTAGCATATTGGGCACCTATGAACCTGGGGAGTTCCTCTTTCAGTATCGTATCATTTTGCCTTTTCATACTGTTCATGCGTTTCTCAAGGCAAGAATACTGAGATGGTTTGCCACTCCCTTCTCCAGCAGACCACATTTTGTCAGACCTCTCCACCATGCCCCGCCCATCTTGGGTGGCCCCACATGGCATGACTTAGTTTCATTGAGTTAGACAAGGCTGTGATCCATGTGATCAGATTGACTAGTTTTCTGTGATTATGGTTTCAGTGTGTCTGCCCTCTGATGCCCTCTCGCAACACCTACTGTCTCACTTGGGTTTCTCTTACCTTGGACGTGGGGTATCTCTTTACGGCTGCTCCAACAAAGCGCAGCTGCTGCTCCTTACCTTGGACGGAATGCGAGGAAGTTTAAAACTGGTCCTCATGAACAAGTCTCACTGATAGCAAATTATTTTTCTTTATATTTAATCCTTTAATAAAGCTTTTAAAAAATGTTATTTTATCCTTTAATGCTGATTAACAAGCATTCCCCAAATTGAATATTATCATTAAAGGCAACTCCTACTAAGCCTGTTTTTTTTTCCTCCCCAGTGTTGTGTGTTTCAGTGTATTTATACAGTATTGTGTATATGTAATTCTTGGTATATGATTCTTATATCTGATAAAATTAGTAGCAATCAGCTGTTCTCAAATCCTGTACATTGTACACTGTAGGCACTGTGCTAGAGTGTGTTCATTTGTGCTCTCAAAATTGCTGATATGCCAAAATCCATCTCGTCATCCTTCTATTGGATTGAAATCATGGGTCTTTAGGTGAAGCTGCTTTAATTCCAATCCTGGTTCTGAAGCTTACAGGGGGTCTGAAAGAGGAAATCATTTAACTTCTTGTGCAGCCTTAATTTTCTGAATTATCAGATGGGTGCAAAATAGTACTTTTTGCATATAGGTGTTATAAGAATTAAGCAAGGGAATGAACGCAGTGTGTTTAAATAGTTGCTCATTATTAGCAAGCCTTTACATCTGTTATGTCCATAGTTTTGTACCAGTATTTTATTATTGTCATTATCATTTCTAAAAATTATTTTTCCATTAACATTTACATAAAGACAGTGAAGCCAAGAATTTGGTTGGAAACCACTGGATAAAATTATTATTTAATCTACTATTTTCTACAGTAAATAATTCTAGTTGAATATGTGCAATGAGAGGTATGTTTTAGATGATTAAATTTACATTTGTATATTTTGTTATTAATTTGTATATTTTTATTTTTATACTTTGTTATTCTCAAATTTAAATATGATAGAATGTAAATCATACGTAATTTATTATCTTTTATTCAAGCTTTATTGAGATTAATTGACAAATAAATATTGTAGATATTTAACGTGCATGACAATGATTTGATATATGTGAACTGCTCATCACAGTCCATTTTATTCTTTAGTGTTTCTTTAAAAGTTTGCATTTGCCATTTAGATGATCTTATATTTAGACCATAACTCCATTAAAATTATTTTTAAATATGGCTGACATTTTGCAGCACTTCTTTGCCATGATCTCAGTTTTTTCTTCTAAAATATCTTGGCTTAACTCGTCTTTTGTTTGGACCTTGGGGAAAACCATTAACTCTCTAAGAATCATCTTGTCTGCAAAAGTTGGAAGTGAAGCTGGATCGCTCAAGAAGCTGTTAACCTCTAACAGATTGTTTTATTAGTGGGTCATGTGTAGGTCATATTCGCTATGGAGTACAAAAATATATATTGGAAAGTTAATAAAATATGGAGTCAGAATAGCTATTAAAAGGCAAAGTGAATTATTCATTAAGTTTAACTCCGAAATGTACAGCTATATCACTCCCAAATGAATGATCCCTTGTGACAGATTATTATTAACTTAAGCTTCTATGTAAAGAGAGCTATATATTCATTATTGAAAAAAACATTTAATCACATTGGAAACTAAATCATATGAATATTAACATATATAAAGATAACTTAAGGAAATATTTTAACAGATACATAGGACATGTTTAAGTAAAATATATTATTATTCTGGTTCACTAAGATTAAACTATTAATCTTTCCATTGTACATTTATCTTTTTGAAATTTGGGATAGAAACAGTTGTTTAAAATGTGGAATTGTTTTCATTTCTTACATTGAAATGTATTTTCGGCATAGCTAGTATTCTAAATGAATTGCTTTTCTCTTTTATATGTGACAAGAAATTGTTTTCTTCACTATTAAATATGATTTTGATTTATTTTGACACAGAATTTCCCCCAAAAGTTTAATTTTTAGTTTTTTCTTTATCAATTTGGAAAGAAAGATAAGAAAGGAAAACAGAGAAGGGGAGGGGGGGTGGGAAGAATGGAGTGAAGCATAAGAGGAGGGAAGGAGAGAGAGAAGGTGGATGAAATGCTGTCATGAAGAGTGTGTACATGCGTGCATGTGTGTGTGTGCTAAGTCATTTTGCTGCTGCTGCTAAGTCCCTTCAGTTGTATCCAACTCTGTGCAACCCCATAGATGGTAACCCACCAGGCTCCCCCGTCCCTGGAATTCTCCAGGCAAGAACACTGGAGTGGGCTGCCGTTTCCTTCTCCAATGCATGAGTGTCCAGCTCTTTGCGGCCCTTTGGACTGTAAGTCACCAGGCTCCTTCGTCTATGGGATTCTCCAGGCAGGAATATTCTCCATGGCGCGCATGCCGTGTCCTCCTCTAGGGGAATCTTCCTGACCCAGGGACTGAACCTGGGTCTCTTGCATCTCTTGCATCGGCAGATGGGTTTCTTTACCACTAGCCCCACCTGGGAAGCCCTGGAACTGTCTTTGTCTCAATTAGAAGCTTCAGTAGCTAGAAACAGAGAAGTATATATACCGTTTCCAAGGATAAAGAATTTCATTGATCTCTTTTTATTGGGCTATAATCACTTTGCACTGTTGCTTTAGTTTCTGCTGAACAATCAAGTGAATCGGCTACATGTATACATATATCCTCTCCCTCTTGAACCTCCCTCCACCTCCCCATCCCACTCTGCTAGGTCATCACAGAGCACTGAGTTGAGCTTTCTGTGCTATACAGGAACTTCCCACTAGCTATCTGTTTAAATGCAGACACTCATTGGCCTTTAGATGGTCTTTGAAAAGAAATACAAAGGGGGACATGTAGGAGAATGTGGTAACCAAAAAAAAAAAAAAAAGCACTCTGTTCTTACATTTAGGATATAAATTAGGGAGGGGGCCTATGAATTTGGAGGAGAAAATTCAGATCAACTTGAAGTATCAGTCAGGTAGAATTGTCTTGCTAATTAAGAAATGAACTCTCTTCATCCTTCATCTGTACTTTGGTTTTACAGGGACCAAGTCTTTGCACTTTGCCCAATCCATAATAAGTATCTCATTAGTGAAGAAGCAGATAATTCGCTTCTGTGTATGCTCTTCTCTGACTTAAAGTTGATTGCTTACAATTTATTAAAAAAATACTAAGCAAAAAAAAGAAAACATGTTTTGGCTAATTGGTTTAAAAAATGTGTTTAATGTGCAAGTAAAGATTTTTCTTCTGAATCTGACAGTTTGTCTTTTTGTGCAAAACCACGTTTGAAGTTGACTTAATTACCTGTCTTATTAAAAATAGAGAGTTATACTTCAAGGTCATCAATATTCAGCAAATACTGTGACTGTTGAGTAAGAAACAAAAATAATTTGGCATTTCCATGTCAGTTATTAAAACCTATACTCTCCATAAATACAGTGCCTACTTTTCTGTGTGTGAATGAGAAATAATTGGTACTGCTTTAAAGTTATTTTTACAGTTTCTTTTATCCCTAACATGTCAACTAATATATACTTATTATACTCTGAGTATTATAAACTGAATATAAAATAATTTTTTCAAAGTATATATTCTATCAGGGGAAGCAGTGAGCCCTATTTCAGTACAGTTCAGTTCAGTCACTCAGTCGTGTCTGACTCTTTGTGACCTCATGGACTGCAGCACACCAGGCCTCCCTGTCCATCACCAACTCCCGGAGTTTACTCAAACTCATGTCCATTGAGCCAGTGATGCCATCCAACCATCTCATCCTCTGTAGCCCCCTTCTCCTCCTGCCCTCAATCTTTCCCAGCATCAAGGTCTTTTCAAATGAGTCAGTTCTTCACATCAGGGGCCAAAGTATTGGAGTTTCAGCTGCAACCTCAATCCTTCCAATGAACATTCAGGACTGATCCCTTTTAGGATGGACTGGTTGGATCTTCTTACAGTCCAAGGGACTCTCAAGAGTCTTCTTCAACATCACAGTTCAAAAACATCAATTCTTCAGTGCTCAGCTTTCTTTATAATGAGCCCTATAGGTATATACAAAATGCAAATTCTCTGTAAATTGAAGTAGGAAGATCCTCATGAAGTTAGAAATATTTGTTCTGAATAGCAAATGAAGCTCACAGGTTACACAAGAGAAATGATTATAAAACAAACAGGAGTAAATTTAGTATATATGGTAGAGAGGAGTACTATGGAAGAACTAGCAAATGAAAGTCTCATTGTAAAAGTAGGAGGCCTTCTTGAAAATTAATGGAAAATAATTTTTAAATTTCCCTACAATTGTATAAAGTTCCTATCATCTAAGCACGTGCACACACACACACACACACGTACACGTACTCGTACACACAAAGGATAATAGATGCAACAAGTGTAACAAAGTACTTAAAAGTACTCTCTAAAACCAAGGGCATTAAGTTGGATCACATGACCCCTGCATCTGATGACAAAGGTGCATTGACAAATGCAGGTGTTGCACTAGTGAGCATCTGATGTCCTGCATTTAAAAATATCATCGTAGAAAAGGTGAATACCCCATAGCCTAGACCCTTAATTACAGAAGTCATTGCAATACAGTACAGTTTCACTAGAAGTGTTTGTGTATAAAATATAGCCTTACAAAAGAAGACAGAATCCCGCATTTCTGCAATATTATTACCTTAGAAATATCCTGTGTATTTGTATGAAAAGAAACATTTAGAGAGAAAGGTATAATTAATTCTATCTTTAAGTTTTACTCCTTTGTTGGTCATTAAAAAAGGAAATAGGGCGAAGTTAGAACAGCAGATCTGAAAGGAGTCTAAAAGGAAATCTGAAAAGGAAAGAGACCTGAAGCAGGTAAATTCAACTAACCTAACATCACTAAGGGTTTCCCTGGTGTCTCAGTGGTAAAGAACCACTTGCCAAGCAGGAGCCAAGGGTTTGATCTCATGTTCAGGAAGATCCCCTGGAGAAGGAAATGGCAACCCACTTCAGTATTCTCACCTGGGAAATCATATGGACATAGGAGCCTGGTGGCTATAGTCCATGGAGTCACAAAGAGTTATTAGTGACTAAACAGCCATATATTTTAGTTTTAGTTTGCTAAAATAGTGTTTATAAAATGTAAGCAACATTCCTTACAGAATGAAATAAGAAGAGATCCTAGTTTAAAGGAGGTTTAAATACAATAATTTACATACATTTCTTGGCCTATACTCTCAACTGAGGTAGACGTTTGTATTTTATGTGCTAAAATCATACCTTGCTAAGTACAATAATCAAACTTCCTATATGTACCCAAATAACAGAAAGAAAGGCTATATGCATTTATAATAAAAACTTTAAAGTATTATTATCATACAGATTTAAATGAGTTTTTAACTTCGATTTTCGTAGTGAGTACCAAAACACTGAAATTGCTAATTACATGAATTTTCTCCAAATGATGGATTCAATGATTTATTCTCTGCTTTTCTCTGTATATTTTTTAAAAATACAATGCATATTTATTGTCACATATATTTTTGAGATTAGAAATACAGCAGAATTCATGAAATTGTAGTATATAAACAAGTCTGTATGTTCCTTTTCAGGATTTCATCCAAGGAGAAAATTAAGGGAAAACCATGAAAATTATTTAGACTTTTACCTGGACTCTTAATAAAGACCCCAAAGAAAGATCAAAACCATAACTCATGATTGTACTTATTAAATTTTAGATGACACAGGTGATAATTAGAGGATTGGGACATTAAAGACAAATTGAATTAAAAGAAACAGATGGAGGAAGTGAGTACAGATATGCTGACAGTTAATACTTTTCACAAAGCATTAACCGAATGGCAGTTTTTTTCCTGACATCTCCTAAGGGAACAGATTTCAGGAGAAGTAAGAAATGGTAGGGAGAACACGTTCTCTTTTCTGCTAACCTCTATGTATCAACAAGAAATGCTATTCCAAGGAGCAGCTGATTTATAACTACAGTGAATAACTGTGCTGTGGCTCATCCTCAACCAAAGCATGCATATTCATAGATTTGACAGTGACAAATGCCTTTGCAGAGGCTTTGAAAAGACACACAGAGTAGGTGATCTGCTCCACACCCATAACCCATGGTCTCTGTAATATTATTTTCTCTTCCAGGAACCTTGACTTGGCAGTGTAGCCAAGGCAGGGGTATGGAGTAGGAGGTGAGTGTATATGTGCATTTTTCTTCAGGAATGCCACTTGATTTATTTTTGGGGACATTTTTCTCCATCAAGTAATAATCAATAGAAAATTTTCTCATGTAAAAGTTCATACTCATCAGGGTGAAATGAGGAAATGAGTTCCTAGTTTAATTCATAGAAATATATGGTTCAGGTGGATGTGAATGCAAACTAAGTTGCATTACTCATTTTTTTTTTTAATTTTTGCAACATCTCAATGCGGGTTATCTAAATCATCCAGTGTTTTAATCTTCTGAGGCATATGATGGGAAGACAAACTGTCTTTTCTATTCAAATATGCTGTTGAAATAAAGCAGCACTAGGTGGCTGTCTTATGGGCGGGATATTAATAGAAGCTATTTCGATTTTCTAAATAGAACTTAAAAAAAAAAAAACAGTAAAAATCAGAGGAAAATCCACTTGCCGCAGAGTAGATAATGATACGATTTTCCTGTAGGAAAGAGAACCGTGCCAATGTAGAAAATAGATATTGTTAAAATTTTGAGCTTCTCCCAGTTGGTTTTATAAAATACTCATAAGAAAATGCAATAGGAAGAAAAAATTGGTGCTATTCTCCAGTCTGTTCAACTCTAAAGTTTCATCAGTGAGTGACAGACTCTATTCAGAGATCTTTGCTTCTTGGTAAATGTAATGCATAGCACAGAGTCTATCCAAATCAGTTAATGTTACCTTATCGGTTGCTGTACTTAAGGTATAAGAGTTTGAATTTGTTAGAATTAAGGTTCTATCTTATCACAGTGTAGCAATACATAGGCATTTAAATAAAGATACTATTGGGAATGTATAAAAATGTGAACATTAACAGTACACAAATACCTTTTATCTCTCAGGTTTCTCTTATAGAAGTTTAGGCTGATTTACTACTTGAAATACAATTAGAAGTTTTAGCACTTTTGATAGGTGCTTTAGCACTTTTAAGGCCAGGTGTAACATAAAATTATGTTCCTAAATGCATTTGGTATCTCATAAATTCTACAAACAAGGAAAATAGAAAAGTTTCATAAAGTACAAGTTTAACTGTCATTGTTAATGAAGTTATGTTCCTTGAAGTTTCTGCTTATAAAATTATCTTGGGAAGAGAAAGAAAAATAACAACAGGGACTGTGACTCATTGTATATGGTGATTCTTCCAATATTAATTGAGTTTCTCAGATGTACTGGCCTGGACAGGAAACAGAGTAGGCCATGGAGTCTTCCAAAAGAGAGACAGAAAACTGGAGAAGCCTTGAGAGTAAGCATTCACAGTCAATGGTATTGATTAGTCAATGAGAAAAAAAGAAAATGAAAATAATCATTCAAATTGTTAAGTATCTAGTTTTACCTTAGTCATGTGTCAGAGTTATCCATGTAATTTGTCCCATCCAGAGCTCCTAGCCATTCTGCTAGATTGCATATCATCTATTGAATTCCTTCGATATTCTTGCCTCCGATATTTGTGGAAATATGAAGATGTTTCCAGGTTCTGTTCTCAAAAGCTTGTGATATTCTACTCAAACAAATACGTTAACATAATATGATAGATTTATTGATAGAAATCTCTACAGGAATATGGGAGTGAGTATGACTGACATTATCCCAGGCAATCAAAAAGGCAAGCTATAGAAGGTGAGTTCACCAGAATTAATTTTTGTCAAGGAATTTCTTGTGGACCTAAAATCTCACCAGAACTTCTTGGTCTTTTTACATTTTATTTGTTTATTTTTTAAAACTTTTTTTTATATTGGGGTATAGCTGATTAACAGTGTTGTGACAGTTTCAGGTGAATGGCAAAGGGATTCAGCCATACATACCCATATACCCATTCTCCCTTAAACTCTCCTCCCATCCAAGCCACCACAGAACATTGAGAAGAGTTCCATGTGTTATACATTAGGACCTTGTTGGCAATCCATTCTAAACACAGTGGTGCAACACTTCCTTTTTTTTCAGCATTTTACATATATCATTTTATTTAATTGTCATAAGAATTCTACGAGGATTAATTATTTACCTTTTACAAATGGCAAATGAAGCACAGAGAAATTAAGAAATTTTCCTAAGGCCACACAGTATTTCAATTAGCATGCTTTTGATGACAAGAAAACAGTTCACCAGAACTTATTCTATTTTAAAAAATTTTTACCTGACTAAATTGTGCAATAGAATCTCCATTGGATTTTATTTTGTATATACTTGATTATTAATATATAGGCAGAACTTTTAATATGCTTCGTTTTGGTAAAAGGCTCTTTTAACTTTTTACTCTTTTCCATTATTTGTCTTTTCTCACTGATTTATAATGCTTTCAAAATTTTAGAGTGTAACTAGTTATTCAATATCACAGTTATCCAAGTCTATGCTCCAACCAGTAACGCTGAAGAAACTGAAGTTGAATGGTTTTATGAAGTCCTACAAGACCTTTTAGAACTAACACCCAAAAAAGATGTCCTTTTCATTATAGGGGACTGGAATGCAAAAGTAGGAAGTCAAGAAACACCTGGAGTAACAGGCAAATTTGGCCTTGGAATACAGAATGAAGCAGGGCAAAGGCTAATAGAGTTTTGCCAAGAAAATGCACTGGTCATAGCAAACACCCACTTCCAACAACACAAGAGAAGACTCTACACATGGACATCACCAGATGGTCAACACCGATATCAGATTGATTATATTCTTTGCAGCCAAAGATGGAGAAGCTCTATACAGTCAACAAAAACAAGACCAGGAGCTGACTGTGGCTCAGATCATGAACTCCTTATTGCCAAATTCAGACTCAAATTGAAGAAAGTAGGGAAAACTGCTAGACCATTCAGGTATGAGCTAAATCAAATCCCTTATGATTATACAGTGAAAGTGAGAAATAGATTTAAGGGCCTAGAGCTGATAGATAGAGTGCCTGATGAACTATGGAATGAGGTTCGTGACATTGTACAGGAGACATGGATCAAGATCATCCCCATGGAAAAGAAATGCAAAAAAGCAAAATGACTGTCTGGGGAGGCCTTACAAATAGCTGTGAAAAGAGAGGTGAGAAGCAAAGGAGAAAAGGAAAGATATAAGCATCTGAATGCAGAGTTCCAAAGAATAGCAAGAAGAGATAAGAAAGCATTCCTCAGCGATCAATGCAAAGAAATAGAGGAAAAGAACAGAATGGGAAAGACTAGAGATCTCTTCAAGAAAATCAAGAGATACCAAGGGAACATTTCATGCAAAGATGGCTCGATAAAGGACAGACATTGTATGGACCTAACAGAAGCAGAAGATTACGAAGAGATGGTAAGAATACATGGAAGAACTGCACAAAAAAGATCTTCACGACCCAGATAATCATGATGATGTGATCACTAATCTAGAGCTAGACATCGTGGAATGTGAAGTCAAGTGGGCCTTAGAAAGCATCACTACGAACAAAGCCAGTGGAGGTGATGGAATTCCAGTTGAGCTGTTTCAAATCCTGAAAGATGATGCTATCAAAGTGCTGCACTCAATATGCCAGCAAATTTGGAAAACTCAGCAGTGACCACAGGACTGGAAAAGGTCAGTTTTCATTCCAATTCCAAAGAAAGGCAATGCCAAAGAATGCTCAAACTACCGCACAATTGTACTCATCTCACATGCTAGTAAAGTAATGCTCAAAATTCTCCAAGCCAGGCTTCAGCAATACACGAACTATGAACTCCCTGATGTTCAAGCTGGTTTTAGAAAAGGCAGAGGAACCAGAGATCGAATTGCCAACATCTGCTGGATCATCAAAAAAGCTAGAGAGTTCCAGAAAAACATCTATTTCTGCTTTATTGACTATGCCAAAGCCTTTGACTGTGTGGATCACAATAAACTGTGGAAAATTCTTAAAGAGACTGGAATACCAGACCACCTGACCTGCCTCTTGAGAAATCTGTATGCAGATCAGGAAGCAACAGTTAGAACTGGACATAGAACAGCAGACTGGTTCCAAAGAGGAAAAGGAGTATGTCAAGGCTGTATATTGTTACCCTGCTTATTTAACTTATATGCAGAGTACATCATGAGAATCGCTGGGCTGAAAGAAACACAAGCTGAAATCAAGATTGCCAGGAGAAATATCAATAACCTCAGATATGCAGATGACACCACCTTTATGGCAGAAAGTGAAGAGGAGCTAAAAAGCCTCTTGATGAAAGTGAAAGAGGAGAGTGAAAAAGTTGGCTTAAAGCTCAACATTCAGAAAACGAAGACCATGGCATCTGGTCCCATCACTTCATGGGAAATAGATGGGGAAACAGTGGAAACAGTGTCAGACTTAATTTTTTGGGGCTCCAAAACCACTGCAGATGGTGATTGCAGCCATGAAATTAAAAGACACTTACTTCTTGGAAGAAAAGTTATGACCAATCTAGATAGTATATTCAAAAACAGAGACATTACTTTGCCAACTAAGGTCCATTTAGTCAAGGCTATGTTTTTTCCTGTGGTCATGTATGGATGTGAGAGTTGGACCATGAAGAAGGCTGAGCGCTGAACAATTGATGCTTTTGAACTGTGGTGTTGGAGAAGACTCTTGAGGGTTCCCTTGGGCTGCAAGGAGATCCAGCCAGTCCATTTCGAAGGAGATCAACCCAGGAATTTCTTTGGAAGGAATGATGCTAAAGCTGAAGCTCCAGTACTTTGGCCACCTCATGGGAAGAGTTGACTCATTGGAAAAGACTCTGATGCTGGGAGGGATTGGGGATAGGAGGAGAAGGGGACGACAGAGGATGAGATGGCTGGATGGCATCACTGACTCGATGGACGTGAGTCTGAGTGAACTCCGGGAGTTGGTGATGGACAGGGAGGCCTGGCATGCTGCGATTCATGGGGTCGCAAAGAGTCGGACACGACTGAGTGACTGAACTGAACTGCACTAGTTATGCATTTTGCAAATTCTCTCTCCCATGTCATGGTTTATCCTTTTGAAAATTATTGTGGATCATTTAACTGAACAGAATTTCTTTATTTCAATGTAGTTAAATTTATCAGTCACTTCCTTTTTAGTAGGGATTCCCTGAAAGTATCTAATTTAAGAATTCATGTCTTATTGGAGAAAAATAAGATATTCTGTTATTTTTTCAAAGATTTTAAGGTTCTTCATTTACTTTCAGTCATGAATACAGCTGAAATTGTATACTGTGATGAAGACATATTTTCCATAGAGACAATCATTTTTTTCACATGAATAAGCTCTTTTCCTAGCAGCATTTATTGAAAACAACTCTTCAAGGTGATCTGCAATTCTCTCTTTCATATATTATTTCCATATTTGAATGGTCACTTTCTGACCTAATTCTGTACATTTGAATTTTGGCTTTTTGGGTCACTACCTTAATTATGAAGGAATTATAATAATATTGGGGCTTCCCTTGTGGTCAGCTGGTAAAGAATCTGCCTGCAATGTGGGAAACCTGGATTTGATCCCTGAATTGGAAAGATTCCTCAAAGAAGGGAAAAGCTACCCACTCCACTATTCTGGCCTAGAGAATTCCATGCACTGTATATCCTTGGGACATGACTGAGCACTTTTCACTTTCAGTATAATAATATATCTTACATCTGGAGGGCAAGTTTCCCCACTTTGTGCTTCTTTTTCATAGTACCTTACCATTCTTTGTTTTTGCCTTTACATATAAAATTTGGAAGCAAATGATGAAGTAAGAGTTTGGTAAGATATGGAATATTATCGATATGGGATTCTTTCAAAATATGATCATAGTATATCTCCCTTTATTTGTCTTCTTTACTATCAGCCAGAGGAAGTTTATTGTTTTCTTTATAATTCTTGCAAACCTTTTCAATTCATTTCCCTGGTCCTTCTTATGTCTCTACTATTTTAAATGGTGTTTCTATGAATAGGTAAACTTCTTTATAGATAGGCACCCATATATAACTGGGCTTCCCAGGTGGCTCTGGTAAACAATTCGCCTGTCAATGAAGGAGATGCAGGTTCAAGCCCTGACTCAAGAAGATCCCCTGGAGGAGGTAATGGCACCCCACTCCAGTATTCATGCCTGAAAACTCTCATGGACAGAGAAGCCTGGTGGGCTACAGTCCATGGCGTCACAGAGTCAGACACAACTGAGTGAGCACATATATACAGCTAATTATACTAATCATTGGTTTAATTTGTTTAAAAAAGAAAATATATGTCTGTTTTTCTCTCTTATGACAGCCCTTTGCTTATTTAACTCATATGCAGAGTGCATCATGAGAAATGCTGGGCTGGACGAAGCACAAGCTGGATTTAAGATTGCTGGGAGAAATATCAATAACCTCAGATATGCAGATGATACCACCCTTATGGCAGCAACTGAAGAACTAAAGAGCCTCTCGATGAAAGTGAAAGAGGAGAGTGAAAAAGTTGGTTAAAGCTCAACATTCAGTAAAGTAAGATCATGGCATCTGGTCCCAGCACTTCAAGGCAAATAGATGGAGAAACAGTGGAACCAGTGGCTGACTTTATTTTTGGGGGGCTCCAAAATCACTGCAGATGGTGACTGTAGCCATGAAATTAAAAGACGCTTACTCCTTGGAGAAAAGTTATGACTAACATAGACAGCATATTAAAAAGCAGAGACATTACTTTGCCAACAAAGATCTGTCTAGTCAAGACTATGGTTTTTCCAGTGGTCGTGTATGGATGTGAGAGTTGGACTATAAAGAAAGCTGAGGGGTGAAGAATTGATGCTTTTGAACTGTGGTGTTGGAGAAGACTCTTGAGAGTCCCTTGAACAGCAAGGAGATCCAACCAGCCCATTCTAAAGGAAATCAGTCCGAATATTCATTGGAAGGACTGGTGCTGAAGCTGAAACTCCAATAATTTGGCCACCTGATGCGAAGAGCTGACTCATTTGAAAAGACTCTGATGCTGGGAAAGATTGATGGCTAAAAGACAAGGGGACGACAGAGGATGAGATGGTTGGATGGCATCACTAACTCAATGGACATGAGTTTGAGTAAACTCCGGGAGTTGGTGATGGACAGAGAGGCCTGGAGGGCTTCCATCCATGGGGTCACAAAGAGCTGGACATGACTGACAGACTGAACTCAGCTGAACTGTGCTGATTGGACTAGGTGTGTAGGTGGTCTATTCCACATAATTCTTGAAAGTTAATTTTTTATCTTTTTTTTTTCACTTCTTTTTTCCTGGAGCATTTTTTTTTTCTTATCTACATGATTAAAGTAGATTTTCCACTATAAGATGATTCTAACTCATGAGAAAGAAGACAGTTACTTGAAAGGTGTATGCCCAGTGTCTTAAGGCACACAGTAAGTAGTTCTTTCTTGCATAAATCACATTGCTGTGCCTGGCTGCCAAACAGAATGAGAAACACAGTTTCAGAACTATCATAAGCCCAACTATAACATTCTTGTTATGAATATTTTTCGTCAGTGTCTTTATAAAATTTTACTTTTAAACTATTGGCTTCTATAAATAATTACTTTTTGATATATCAAAACTCCTTATTAAACCATCTTATAACTTTAATAAACTATCTTTGTTATTTTGGTTCTAAATACATAATATCTCAAAAATGAAAACAGTTTGATCTGGTTAAAGACAGCTGCTTCTTATTCTATTTTGCCACTCACTTTATTTATCCATCTATATATGTATTATCCTTAATTGATGTAGAATGCTTTCAGAATTGTTCTGTAACTGTTGAGATGTTATATGGTATATGTTGCTGTCAATTACTCATTTGATTTTGTAATGTTAAGCTAATCTTTTATTCCTGGGATGAACATAGCTTGGTCATGGTAGATTATAATTTTATATATGGATGATGTCTTTTCTAGTATTAAATTTAGAATATTGAATAGTTGTTCAGTTGTGAGATTCACATAAAATTATTTCCCATGTTCTTTTTTTTTAAGTTTATCATTAGTGTTGTGTTAGTCTCGCGAGTTGATTTGAAAAGTGTTTTCTGTTTTCTCTGTTCTCCTGAAAAGTTTGTGTAATATTAGAATTCAGTTCAGTTCAATTCAGCTCCTCAGTCTTATCCAACTCTTTGCGACCCCATGAATCGCAGCACGCCAGGCCTCCCTGTCCATCACCATCTCCCGGAGTTCACTCAGACTCACGTCCATTGAGTCAGTGATGCCATCCAGCCATCTCATCCTCTGTCGTCTTCTTCTCCTGCCCCCAATCCCTCCCAGCATCAGAGTCTTTTCCAATGAGTCAACTCTTCGCATGAGGTGGCCAAAGTATTGGAGTTTCAGCTTCAGCATCATTCCCTCCAAAGAAATCCCAGGGTTGATCTCCTTCAGAATGAACTGATTGGATCTCCTTGCAGTCCATGGGACTCTCAAGAGTCTTCACCACCACAGTTCAAAAGCATCAATTCTTCGGCACTCAGCCTTCTTCACAGTCCAACTCTTACATCCATACATGACTACTGGAAAAACAATAGCCTTGACTAGGTGGACCTTTGTTGGCAAAGTAATGTCTCTGCTTTTCAATATGCTGTCTAGGTTGGTCATAACTTTTCTTCCAAGGAGTAAGCGTCTTTTAATTTCATGGTTGAAGTCACCATCTGCAGTGATTTTGGAGCCCCCCAAAATAAAATCTGATACTGTTTCCATTGTTTCCCCATCTATTTCCCATGAAGTGATGGGACCAGATGCCATGATATTACTTTTCTGAATGTTGAGCTTTAAGCCAAGTTTTTCACTCTCCACTTTCACTTTCAAGAGACTTTTTAGTTCCTCTTCAGTTTCTGCCATAAGGGTGGTATCATCTGCATATCTGAGGTTATTGATATTTCTCCCGGCAATCTTGATTCCAGCTTGTGCTTCATCCAGCCCAACATTTCCCATGATGTACTCTGCATATAAGTTAAATAAGCAGGGTGACAATATACAGCCTTGACATACTCCTTTTCCTATTTGGAACCAGTCTGTTGTTCCATGTCCAGTTCTAACTGTTGCTTCCTGACTTGAATACAGGTTTCTCAAGAGGCAGGTCAGGTGGTCTGGTATTCCCGTCTCTTTCAGAATTTTCTGCAGTTTATTGTGATCCACACAGTCAAAGGGTTTGGCATAGTCAATAAAGCAGAAAGAGATGTTTTTCTGGAACTCTCTTGCTTTTTCCATAATCCAGCAGATGTTACTTATTCTTTAATTACTTAATGAAACTCAGTAGTGAAGATCTATGGGCATGCATATGTTTTTAATGAAAGATTTTGCCCACTGATTCAGAATTTTTAATAGTTTTACAATCATTAAGATTTTTTATTTCTTCCTAAATAAGTTCTAATGTGTTTCAATTTTCTAGGGTACTGACCTCATCATTTAATTTTAATTTTTATTTATTTATTTATTTATTTCTGATGCAAAAGCTAGAGAGTTTTTATTACCAAGCTCCAGCTGGGGCTCCCACTGATACTGACACAGCAGCTATAGGGAGGAGCCTCGGGTTTTGGGTTACATTGCTTATATAGGGAGTGTTCATGGTAAAAAAAGAATTTCTAGGTAGGGGGAATTTTGTGTTGGCAGGGGGCTTTCTAAAGACCCTGGCAATAGACTAAATGTTTATGTTCCCCCAGAATTCATATGTTGAAACCCTGAACACCAGTGTAATAATATTTGGAGGTTGTATCTTGGGAAGACAATTAATTAAGGAGGGTGGAGCCCCCGTAGTGGGATTAATGTCCCTATATGAAGAAAAAGGGACTAGGGCGCCTTCTGTGTACCATGTGAGGATAAAAAGGAAGACCGTTGTTGATCATCTGCAAATCAGGAAGAGGGCCCTCGCCAGGAACCAAATCAGCTAACACCTTGATCTTGGATTTCCAAGTCTCTAGATGTATGAGAAATAAATGGCTATTGTTTTAGCTGCCCCTTCTATGGTAATTAGTTACATACCAGCCCAAGCTGACATAGCCTTCGTATTTCTCTAATAATGTGGAATCTATAGTTTTATCTTTTAAATATTCTCTATATTATTCAATATTGCTCCTCTTCCCTTTTTCTCTTGAATCAGAATGCTTCAAATTTTAAAGTTAAAAAGAAATTGGCCTTGATATCCCTTGTGCTAAATACATATGCTTATTTTAAATTTCTGATCTTATATTAATATTTGTTTTCCCTATCTTTTACTCTCCCTAAATTTCTTTGCATACTTATACTAACCTCCAGATATATTTAACTCTTTAATTTTAATCATTTTTATTTTCTATATAATATGTATAATAATTTAAAGCAGTGAATTTACTTCTATTGCTTTATTTCTTTTCCACAAGGCCTTTATACTTAACATTTTTATCTTTTGGTTTGAGAAAATTTCTTTCTAGTTTCCATTATAATTGCTTCTTTGACAAATGAGTTATTTTTATTTACTAAACATGAGGACTTCTAACATATATTTCATATTTGCTTCTAAATAGTATTTTTGCATTGCAGTCAGAATATGAATTATAATATATCATCCTTTGAAATATGGGCATGAACTAAATCATACAATCTGAAATTTTTGTTTTTTATATTTCATAAATTTATGCTATATTCCATAAACTTCCATTTGTTAATTTTGTTAACCAGTTGTTCAAATTTTCTGTGTTTACTACTTATTTTTATAGGCTTGTTCTATCAATTACTGAGTTATATAAAAACCTTCCATTATAATTTTGTTTGTTTCTATTTCTCATAATGATTCCATTAATTTTTATAGTACGTATCCTGGAAATATTTATCAGGTGCACACAAGCCTAAAATTATTGTTACATATTCTGGTTTAGTTAACCATGTGAAGTGCTGCTTGTTATAACTGCTTTTATATGAAAGTCTATTTTGTCTGGCACTATATGTGTTTACTTCAGTTTTATTCTCCAGTTTGAAATCAATAGTTTTTATAAAATAAAATTCCTAAGTAGAATATCAAACAATTTTGCATTTATTGTGGAATACAAAGTTTATTATAATAGAGTAAGGGATAAGTTTTCATTTGATATAAACTGTCTGCCACTTGAAGTTAACTGTCTTTCTAAATTGAATGCTAACATGATTATGCAGAGATAGGCTAAAGACAGTAGTATCATTTTAAGAAAAGCTTAAATGTCTGTGTCTTGGATAGCATCATGAAGCCACTGTGTCAGGCATGGCATTATCTACCTAGAAATTCTTACTATGCAAGAAAATAAAACTCCCATTTATTCAGTAGAAAAATATGCAGTTGATACTAATTCAAACTGATATACAGATGGAGGTATTTCCATACTGAATCAGTGATACTAAAATTATAATTGTATGCATGCTCAGTCATGTCCGCCTCTTTGCGACTCCATAGATTTTAGCCTGTCAGGCTCCTCTACTATGGAATTTTCCAGGCATGAATGCTGAAGCAGGTTGACATTTCCTTCTCTGAAATTATAATTATTTGATTTTATTTTCTAAGGATCTTTGTTTTATTTTTAAATGATGTATTATAAAGCACTAGAGCTGGATGCAGAGAATTTATATTCAAATGATGCCATCACAAAATCTTGAATAAGCTCCAATATCTGTGATAGATTATATTACTGTCTAAATAAATGCTCTTCCCTACTAAAACCTGCCCTTTAGACAGATTAAAACTCCTCCAACAAAGACAGTAAGTTTGGTTGTAAGACTGGATTGTGCCAATGCAAATTGAGAGGTAGTAGCATGTACTGTTTCTCCAAAGACCTTAAGAACTATTTCATCCTCTGTCAGTGCTTTCTTTTTTTCCCTCTGCCAGCTGTAAAAACAATGTTCTTTCAACTAGTTTCTTAGAATGAAGAGGGACAGTCACACCATTGATTGACCCATAATCTTGAGTGAAAAATAAACCTGTCCTGTTAAGGTCACTAAAGTGTGTATGCTGTTTGTTTTACAGCAGGACTTTGTCTTAAGCAGATTGATACAGCCTCTGAACCCTACTCTGTGCAAGGGCAATACTGATGCCTGATTTTCTACTTCCCGGATCTGTGGTTAGGGCCTAATGAAATACAATATGCAGCAACACATTGTAAACTCTTAAAATACTATTAAAATGCTCAGCGACATCATTTCCCACATATCTCATTTTATTCTCAAGGAATCATTATGCAAATTTCCACAGCTAATTTAGAGATAAAGAGTTATGCAAGCAGATAGTAGACTTCACTAACCTTTTGAGTTTTCACATTTCTGCTTACATTACCCATCTGTTGCTGTGCGTTGTCTATGCTTTCCTTTGGGCCCTTAACGTATTAATTGTAAGCATTTTAAATTCCCTGTCAGATCATTTTGACATCTGTGTCTTATCTCTGGGTTTGGGTCTAAGTCATACTTTATATTGTCTATGTTTTTCTTACCATTTAGTGTGCCTCTTTATTTTTAATTGGAAGCCAGACATACTGAAATGGAGCAGTACCCTATGGTCCTTGCCCCGCATGTCCTCATCCTGCCATTTGTCTGTGAAAAAAACTTCAGGCAAAGAATATATTTAATCAGAGAAGTCAGAAAATGCAGAAACAAAGGAAAATAGTTCAAGGAAACTAAATAATAATACTTTAGTCATAAGCATAGTTAAGGATATTTCATTCCTTTTCATGAGCTATAGATAATATGCTGAGCCATATCCTGTGGACTGTATATAGGTACTGACACACCCCAAAGTGGAGAAAGTTAACTACATAATGACAAGACTGTAGCCAAGACTTACATCCTCATGATTCTAAGAACTGACCTCAAGGAAATGGAAACAAACTACCCTTTGAAGAGAAGACCAACTGTACTTAATCAAGACGGTGGTCTGGTCAGACCACTACATGACTGATTTCAAGATGACTGTCAGAACTGGCTATGCTGTTTCTGCATGTAGCTCCCCTCTTCTATCTATAAAAGCTCTTGACCACTAATTGTTTGTGAGAGGGAGTCAACTTTCTGACAGGAGTTCACCACACCCCCCTCCCCTGTCATTCCTTGCTGCTGGTATCCAAAATAAAGTTAATTTTTCTTTCCATCAACCTTGCCTCTATAATGGCTTTTGAGTGGTCAGCAGCCAGACCCCACTTTTAGTTGCAGTATCAGATAATAGGAAGTTAGGTAAATGGGTCTTTTAGTGTGAGAGTTTATGTTACTCTGAATACTGGTTATGTTCAAATGTTTGTGGTAGCTGTAAGTCCCAGAGACTTCAAATTCCTCCAGTGTCTTTTTCTTTCCAGACTTGACGTTGGGTCATCCTACAGACTCTTCCTGGGAGAGAGTCTGGGTCTTGCAGCTCTTTTATTTATGATCCATGTTATTAGACTCACTCCCTGTTTGTGTGGTGAGCACATACTGGAGACAGGAAGCATTCTATAATATTGTGACTATTTCATTGTCTTTAGCGGGCCTTGGCCTGACTTGTGACTTCATGAGTGTTTCTTCAGTTGTAGAACTTTTATTTCTCCACTCTGGTGAGACAGAAAAGCTAGAGGGGGCTGAGGTAGGGCACTGTCATCTTCCCAGCTGGGATAAGGCTCTAATAAAGACTTTTACCCTGGAGGGAAGGCTTTTGTCAGGAAGAAGGTGTTAGACACATTTCACAAAGATGACTCTTTCCTCCATCTGTCTGGTGCTACTTGTCTGAGGTCCTTATCTGATCTTCACTTTGAGAACCTAGTAAGATTCCTTGGAGTTAAAGCCCATGCAAGGGCAGGGCCCTCCTCATGTTGTGGCCTCAGAAGTTTCTCTCTCTCAGAGTTGTGAGCATTCGAGCCACCAGCAAATTATTTGATGCTATAAAGGTATTCCTACTAGCTTGTGACTCCCTCAGTTTCTGCTCCCATTAAGCAAATCCTGGCTCTGATGCTGGGTTTTCCTAAATCCCTAGATTTTATGGTAGCAGTTTGTCTTGTAGCCTTAGTTTTTTGATGAGTTCAAGAAAAGTAATCGGTTGTCAGTTTCTTCATCCTTTTATTGTAATGATGGAATGGCAGTTTCTAAGTTCTTTACATGGTGTGGTAGAACCCAGAAGTCTGTACATAAACTTTTTTAAGTTCTAAATTTTTCTCAAGCATTTGGAACCAATAAAAATTTTTCTTCAATGTGATATTTTGCCTGACTTTTGGATGAGAATGTTTGTTGTGTTTTCCTGTGTGAGACTCTTACAAAATTTGCTATAGGTCACTGGATACATATGTATAATAAACCTGCACTGCGTTATTTTGTCTTGCAATTTATAAGGTTGGTATTGGAACACTAAGTTTTTGAAGTAAAATTGGCTTCATATGAATTGTGGAAACATGAAATGTAGTTTTCATTTAGAAATGTCAGTTATGCTTATATGTTTTTAATCTCTGTTTAGAAATGGACATTTTTGTACCACATATATGTTATAAAACTATAAACCAAAATAACTTTTTGAAAGTAGCATTTAGTTTAGTTAACTTCCAAGACTCGGCTTTGGCTTAATACACATACTCGCTACTATTCCTCTACTTATGAAGGTAACTTATTGGTAAAGGTCAATTGAAGTTGCTGTGAATGTTTTCAGACCCTTTCCCTGACTCTCCTCCCAATGTTTTTTAGCTGATTCTCAGTTCAGTCTAGCAATAAAACATGGGTTTAATTTGTCAGTCCCTGAAGGACTACAATTTGTTCTTGTCCTTATCTCATTCCAATTTTATTGTTTCTAGAGAAAATGTCCTAGCTTGTAGTTAATCAATAGATATTCTCAGCTATCAAATTTTTGAAAAAAGCAAAAGTGAAAAGCCTTTTCAAGTCTCTGAATCACACTGTAGAGCTTTTTGTGAAAAAAAAAAAAAACATTGCCATTTTATTGAGAATTCATATTATGATATTTCATTAGGTTTCCTGTCATTTGGTCATTTTCGGTGTCTTGACAATAATACATATTGAAAAATGATATTATTATAGAAGTATTATTATACCTTAATATAACACTATTAAATACAATTAACATAGTATACTATTATACTTCTACAGTACTATTATAGAAGTCATTAGCCATACATGTACGTTTATTTAAAACTAATTAAATAACATGGTACATGAATTCACATTTTTACTCAATACATTCTAACTGTTGATATCACTAGTGGCTACCTTATTGGACAGTCTAGGGAACGTTTCCATCATCACGTAAGTTCTATTGAACAGCACTGCTCTAGATAAGCCAGTTGATATATAGATGAAATAATGTCAACTAAGCTAGGCCTTTATAATTCACATGATTAACTCAGGCCCATTTTCTAGAAAATGAAGTATCAGAACTTCCACTTGAAAAGAGGGACGGAATATGGAGAAAATAAATCTTTTCTGCTTGACAAATTCCAACAAATGGAGCATAATATGTTATAACCATAAGACAAACCTATCTTAAATAGTGTGTGAATCACTAGTACTTTTTCTAGGAAATTTTAAGAAGCCCACAAAAAAATGAAAGCAAAGATAAATTTCCATGCAAGTGCATGAAGTTTTCAATTAATTTTTCTGGCATCAAAATTTAACAGGTCATGCTTATTATTTTAGTAATTATACAAACCTAACATTTGCCTATATTTTTAGTACATAAGGACATTGAATAAATGACTGTGAAAGTCGAGTAGGATTAAAACTTTCTTCTGCAAATAATAAAGTGAAAAATTATAATCTTACTGTCCTGATTCAAACTGAGAGAGTACATACAGGATCTAAGATCACCATTACAATTTTATTAAATTTATGAAAAGAAAATTTAGAATTAAATTCAAAATAGAATTATATCTTCACCAGTGATTAACTGTTGTGAAATTTAGCCAAATGTGCTAGTTCAAACAGAAGATAGAAAAGAATAATATCAACTCGAAGATGTGAATGTAAAGAAAGTATATTTATACAAATAACAGAATTTCTGACTAAAATAACATGAGATTAATTTAGCAAGGGTATTTCACTCAAATCCCTGTTAAAAAGGTGAAGTTAAGAGGAAAACTCTAAAAATATTGTTTCTAGAAGAAAGTGTGTATGTGTATGTGAACATTTGTGTATATACTGAACTGAACAAACATAAATGAAAATCAAGTACATGAAAGCAGGAAAACACTATATTGTAAAGTAATATTAGCAGAACCAGAGCCTTAGAAAATCAAATTGAAAATCATATAAATAGATGAGAAATGAACAAGGGTAATTGAATTCAAGATAATAGGAAATAAAAGAAAAAAATTATATTTGGACACACAATGACAAGTACATGCTTCAAAATGATATGAATTGGATTTCAGGTAGTAGAAATATAACCTATAATGACCAAAATGAAGTGAAAGATAACTTAAAATGATATTGTAGTATCAGGAGTGAATCAAATAATACAAACTGAGAGCAAAATACAGAAATGAAGTAAACTGGGCAATGAACAAAAGCAGAAAGCTGCATAGGAAAGGGTGAATAGGTTTAAACAGAAGGCAAAGGAATGAATCCACATTGAAATAGGAGAAATGGATGATATATTTTGAAAAATACACTTGTGGATAGAGTATTATATCTAAATAATGAGAAATGTGATGCTGGAAGTGTGTCTGATGGCAATAAAACTAGAATAAAATAATATTTACACTGAAATAAATGATTATCACAGGTATTGTTAAGCATAAAATCTAATTAACCAAGCACAGGAATGAAGAGTATTCAACCTAAAATTATTTGTACTGACACAAAACCTCACTTGGATTGAATATAGTAAATTTCCTTGGGAAATTATGAATTATTGGATTAAAATATCAACATTGAGCAATTTTAGTAAAACAAGGGAAGTTGTGTTAAATCACAAAATTTAATTTACAGAATATCAATATAAATATATAATGGCTGCTATCCAAAAGTCTACAAACAGTAAATGCTGGAGAGGGTGTGGAGAAAAGGGAACCCTCTTACACTGTTGGTGGGAATGCAAACTAGTACAGCCACTATGGAGAACAGTGTGGAGATTCCTTAAAAAACTGGAAATAGAACTGCCTTATGACCCAGCAATCCCACTTCTGGGCATACACACTGAGGAAACCAGAATTGAAAGAGACGTGTACCCCAATGTTCATCACAGCACTGTTTATAATAGCCAGGACATGGAAGCAACCTAGATGTCCATCAGCAGATGAATGGGTAAGAAAGCTGCGGTACATATACACAATGGAGTATTACTCAGCCATTAAAAAGAATACATTTGAATCAGTTCTAATGAGGTGGATGAAACTGGAGCCTATTATACGGAGTGAAGTAAGCCAGAAAGAGAAAACACCAATACAGTGTACTAACACATATATATGGAATTTAGAAAGATGGTAATGATAGCCCTGTATGCAAGACAGCAAAAGAGACACAGATGTATAGAAAAGTCTTTTGGATTCTGTGGGAGAGGGCGAGGGTGGAATGATAGGGGAGAATGGCATTGAAACATGTAAATTATCACATGTGAAATGAATCGCCAGTCCAGGTTTGATGCATGATACAGGATGCTTGGGGCTGGTGTGCTGGGATGACCCAGAGGGATGGGATGGGGAGGGAGGAGGGAGGTGAGTTCAGGATGGGGAACACGTGGGCACCCATGGCAGATTCATGTCTATGTATGCCAAAACCAATACAACATTGTAAAGTAAAAAATAAATAAATAAAACTGAGATAAAAAATAATAATAAATAAAATAAAATAAATATATATATTGAATAGAATACACATATAGGATGTTTCACTGTTCTATAGTGATATTATTTGGCTGCTAATAACATTTTTTGTTCTGTTAATCAAAGAGGTACGTGTGGTTTTGACCTAGATTAGTTTCGAATTCATATTTCTACTTTCCCTGCACAGTGTAAACCAAAATACAGAAAAGAAAAGAGAAAGGGAGGAGTATGAAAAAGGGGCAGGGAGAGGGGCTAAGAAGGAAGGAGAGAAGGAAGAAAAGACATTGTTTTCTTAAAGTGAAGTGTATCTTCAGCTGTGTGAATCTTCTTTCCGTGAGTTTTGTTAAATATATTTTAATTCAGTTTCCCAACTGTGAAATCTGCCAGAATATTCTGCATGTTCCTTCCCCAGCCCCCAACCCTGCCCACGGTATCTCTCTTGGATTCTTTGAACCCATTTCTAGACTTCTTACCTGGTCACATTGAGCCTCTCCTTTGCTTCGATCTCCAATACTGGGTTTGGGACCACATTAATTCGTTTTTCTTGTTCTCTTTCTTTTCCTCTTTGTCCTTTCACTTGGAAAAATTCTCCAGAACTTTCCTGGAGAATTGTGTCTATATAGGAAATCATTTTTGACACCTTTAATGCTTACTTTTAGAAATATCAAATCTTCTCACAAATAATTTTTGCTCTCCCAAACTAACTTGATGTTAAGTTTGCATATCAAGTAATCGAATTATTAGGCTGAAATTTAGGCATGAGCAACAAGGGTTGGCCTAGCTGAAAAAGATGCAATCTGATTCCAGGAGAGCTCACAGATGTGCTACAAAAATAACCACAGAAACTTTCCTGGCTCCTGCACATGTGCCCTAGGCACACAGCACAGTGGATAGAAACTAACCACAAGGGCTGCCTCAAGTAACACTAAGCAGCTAGGAGCCAATTAAGATTTCATAAATATTCTATGCATATATGCATCTGATTATAACAAACTGAATTATGGTAAAACATACACAACAGAGCCTGCTGGTATATAACTTGCAATTGTCCATTGGCCTTGAGTGTATGCCCATTTCCATTTCCTTTCATTGATTGTTGTTAGGTACAAGCCCACTTTTGAACAGGGCACAGCCAAAAAAAGGGAGGTATAAAAATCAGGAAGACAACAGGGATTAGGACAACTCCTTTGGGGTCAGCCAGCTCATATGTTTTGGGAGTGTCTGTCTAATAAAAAATATGTCTACTTGAGCTGAGCTGAACTGAGCTGTAACTTGTCTGTTGTTTTAAATACTTTAGTCTGGCGTTCCAAATTTTTGTGTTGTTCCAAAACTCTGTCAGAATAAAAAGAGAAATAAACCGAACTGACAGAATATTGGTCATGTTTTTAAACTTCAATTTTGATCTACTTTTAATCCCAGACCCTCCTGACTGAAAGAGCATTTAGAAATCTCATGGTAATAGTCTCACAGTTTAAAAAAAAAAAAAAAAAAGGAAAACATATTGTCATTTGACAATGTTTACTGTGATTTTAAAACATGTTTTTACATTCTTTGCCATTCTTCTCTCTGAGAGTTAGCCAAATTCCTCCCCTCTTGCATATAGTAGTCTAATTCTTCTCCTCTTGACCATTTATTACCTAGATTCTAATAAATATAGTGTGCAGGAAGTGATGCTTTGTGATTTCCAGAGTAAACTGATATAAGGTCATACATCTTCCACTTGACACTTGGAACAATCATTTTTAGGACCCAACTAATATCCATGACAAAACTTATTTCACAGGCAAAGTTTGAATATAGATGGTTTGGCCAACAGATCCAGCTGAGAGCTGGCATCATTGTGTGTACACAAGGAAGTCTTTGAGATTACCCAGCCCCAGTCACTGTCTGATTGTAATTACATGAACAACTCTGAAGCAGAAACTGACTACCTGAGCCCAGCCCACCCTCATAATCATGTGAGATAGTAATAAACAGCCACTGGTGTTGTATACCACTAAGTTCAGGGTTGTGATGATTTCTTTTAACTCATTAAAACCTGGTTACTGTTCAGTAGATATAAAATGCAAGATGAATATCAAATGCTAAATGAAATAAAAATCTCAAAAAGACAAACAGTGTGTGAATCAACTTATATGCGGTATCTAGTCAAACTCATAAAAAGTAGAATGATATACAGACCCTCATGTTCATGCAGTATTAGTCACAATAGTCAAGATACAGAAACAACCTAAACATCCATCACAGGTCAATAGAGAAAACAGGTTATCTGCCTACAATGGAATATTATTCAGATTAAAAAAAGAAGGAAATCATGTCATATACAACACTGTGGATGCACATGAAAATAATTATATTAAGTGACTAAGCTAATCACAGAAGGACACATGTAGCAAGATTCCACTTTTATGAAATATCTAAACTAGTCAAAATCAAAGAAACAGAGAATAGAATAGTGGTTGTCAAGGGTTCAAGGGAGAGGGAAATAAGGAGGTGCTGGTCAAGAGATAGAAAGTTTAAGTATACAAGATGGGTAAGTTCTAGAGATCTGCTGTGCAATATTATGGCTGCAGTTGACAATGCTGTATTGTGTGCATAAAAATTTGTTAGGCAGGTAGATCTCATGTTAAGTGCTGTTGTAATGTGTTAGCCACTCAGTCATGTCCAACTCTTTGCAACTCCATAGACTGTAGCCCACCAGGATCCCCTGTTCATGGAATTTTTCTGACAGGTAAAAAATACTGGAGTGGAGCTTGCTGTTTCCTTCTCCAGGGGGATCTTCAGGACCCAGGGATTGAACCCATGTCTCCGGCATTGCAGGTAGATTCTTTACCGTCTGAGCCATCAGGGCTTCCCTTAAGTGCTATTACCATAACCATTAAGGTAGATGGTAGCTTCAAGGGTGGAAGGAGTAAGGAGCCATTGTTTAATGACATAGAGTTTCATTTTGCAAGATGAAAATGTACAAGAGGTTGATTGCACATCAATGTGAATATATTTGACACTTCTGAACTGTCCACTTAAAAATGGCTAAGATGTTCACAAGTCTGAACTTCTGTCCAAAAATGGAGGACATTTGTGGACACAGCAGGGGAAGGAGAGGGTGGGGCGAATTGAGAAAGCAGCATTGACATATATACACTACAACCTGTAAAACAGACAGCTAGTGGGAGCCTTCTGTATAATGCAGGGAGCTCAGCCTGGTGCTCTGTGACAACCTAGAGAGATGGGATGAAGGAGATGGGAGCGAGGCTCAAGAGTGAGGGGATATATACACTTACAGCTGATTCACATTGTATAGCAGAAACCAACACAACATAGTAAAACAATTAAAACTTAAATTTAAAAAAGATTAAAAAATTAAAATTTAATTAAAAAAATAGTTAAGATGGTAAAGTTGATGTTATGTGTATTTTGACACAATTTTTAATATAATAATTTTAAAAGAGGGACTTGATTGATATTACCTGATCTGAGAGAATAAGGACGTAGAAATAAGAATGACATCAAATTATATTGGATTCAATCACTGGAATTTAGTATTTGAGTAAAATGAAAACTATATGGAGCCTTAGCCTATTAGAATGAGAAGGAATCTTAGAGATTGGGTTCCCACTTTATATATTTAAGGAAAGTAAAGTTCAAATTGAATTAAGAACCTCCTGAACACTAAAGTCTGACCCCAAGATCTATTTTTTCCAATAAATAGTGTCAGGGAACAAATCTATGATAAATTTAGCAGAGAGCTTTTACCTGCAATTGCAAGCGACTGATTGCTATTCAGAACAGTAAACAACCCCAAAGACAAATTTTACTACTCTTTTCATCAATGTGACTACAAAACTGTTTGCTTTGAATCATGTTCTGCTGTTGCTTCTCCCATGTAATGGCAAAGCAGTCAGACCATATTTCAGCAGCATGACTGTGGAAGGAATGAAAAAGAAACCTTGATGAAATTGTTGACATGGATGTCTCTTTTCCCACTCTACTCAAATCATTCCACCTGCTATGGACTCCAATAAAATGAAACCTGCAGTTCCAGGTTTTACTGATACTCTTAGCAAAAAAGAAAAAAAAATGCAGGAAGAAAAAATGAAAACAATAACAAACTTATCTGACAATGTTGTCACAACCTTGTTTTATCATATGAGGGGGGTGTTTAAATGTTTCACTTATCTTGTCTGTGCTTACAAACAGAAGACTGAGGAAGTGGATATACCATGCAAGAAAATGAATTAAAGTGACTAGTTACTTCCTGCTATTTTAATAATCTCAAAGAATTTCCTAATACCAGACCACCTGACCTGCTTCTTGAGAAGTCTGTATGCAGGTCAAGAAGCAACAGTTAGAACCTGACGCGAGACAAAACACTGGTTCCATATTGGGAAAGGAATACGTCAAGGCTGTATATTGTCCCCCTGCTTCTTTAACTTACATGCAAAGCACATCATGTGAAATGCTGGGCTGGATGAAGCACAAGATGGAATCAAGATTGCTGGGAGAAATATGAATAACCTCAGATATACAGATGACATCATGCTTATGGGAGAAAGTGAAGAACTAAAGAGCCTCTTGATGAAAGTGAAAGAGGAGAGTGAAAAAGTTGGCTTAAACTCAACATTCAGAAAACTAAGATCATGGCATCCGGTCCAATCACTTCACAGCAAATAGATGGGGAAACAGTGGAAACAGTGACAGACTTTATTTTCTTGGGTTCCAAAATCACTACAGATGGTGAATCAGCCATAATGCTTGCTCCTTGGAAGAAAAGAGGCTTGCTCCTTGGAAGAAAGTTGTGATCAACCTAGACAGCATATTAAAAAGCAGAGACATTGCTTTGTTAACAAAGGTCCATCTAGTCAAAGCTATGGTTTTTCCAGTAGTCATGTATGCATATGAGAGTTGGACCATGAAGAAGGCTGAGTGCCGAAGAATTGATGCTTTTGAACTGTAGTGCTGGAGAAGACTCTTGAGAGTCCCTTGGACTGCAAGGAGATCCAATCAGTCAATCCTAAGGAAATCAGTCCTGAATTTTCATTGGAAGGACTGATGCTGAAGCTGAAACTCCAATATTTTGGCCACCTGATGTGAAGAACTGACTTATTTGAAAAGACCCTGATGCTGGGAAAGATTGAAGGCAGGAGGAGAGGAGGATGAAAGAGGATGAGACGGTTGGATGGTATCACAAACCTGATGGACATGAGTTTGAGCAAGCTCCAGAAGTTGGTGATGGACAGGGAAGCCTGGTGTGTTGCAGTCCATGGGCTCTCAAAGAGTCGGACATGACTAAGAGACTGAAATGAAGTATTTCTGTCATTTAAATAATCTCAAAGAATTTCCTAACTCTCATAAGTGAAAGTCATTCAGTTGTTTCTGACTCTTTGCATCTAGACCAAAATATTTGAGTGGGAAGTCTTTCCCTTCTCCAGGGGACCATCCCAACCCAGGGATCAAACCCAGGTCTCCTGCATTGCAGGTGGATTCTTTACCAGCTGAGCCACAAGGAAAACCAAAGAATACTGGAATGGGTAGTCTATCCCTTCTCCAGTGGAACTTCCTGACCCAGGAATCAAACTGGGGTCTCCTGCATTACAGGCAGATTCTTTACCAGCTGAGCTACTAGAGAAGCTGAGCCTCTCATAAGATGTTACCTTACCCAGATCAGTTTATTTTCTCTTTTCCAAAGATTAAATAATCCTCTAGTAATGGTAGTTGGAGAGTTCCATTTCAACATACTGTTAACCATGTTGCTTTGCCCATTTTTAAATTAAATGTGGTCAGGTAAGAAGTAATTAATTTAATTTGAAATTAACACACACACACACTACTTTGCTAAAATGTTCTTGGAAGCACCCTTTGGTTTAACAACTGTTGAATTTTGAATTTTGTCTTAGTCACTTGTGCCAGCGATTAGAGTATCGGCCAGCAGGTGAAATTCGTTTCTCTAGATGAGTAGATCTCTTGGTATAGCCGTTGGTGGATGAGAGGATCAAGATAAACACTCAACTATAGTTCTTTGCTTATTGCTTTCAAATATGTATCATATACATATGTGTGTGTACATCTATATGTAATGAAATGTGATCCAATGAATATGTGCTGTATAGAAAAATCACAATAAAATAGATCATTTCAAGTATATATTTACAATGGAGTATTTCCTAATTATTTTGAAGGGATGCTAAATTCACCTCTTTGTCAAAAATTAACTAGCATTTCTTTTGTTTTAGAATTGCTTTAGTGCCCTTCATGTTTGTCAACAACACCTGAATATACATTCAAGGACAGGCTTGACTTGTATAACCTGAAAGATAAGAAATACATGGTACTGGCATCAAACACTTGTGAACTGGAAGAGAAAGTTCACAGAAGTATAAAACCTGGCATGTAACTAGAAGACTTAAATATAAAATCCACCTCTCACACTTAACTGGTACTTTTTATTGGCTAAGAATAGAAAGTTCTTTTAGCATCCATAACCCTACTTGTGAAATGTTAACTATTCTATCTGACAGGGCTTTAACCAACAATGGCAAAGAATCTGCCTGCAATGCAGGAGACATAAGTTCAATCCTTGAGTCAGGAATATCCCCTGAATATATAGATAATATATGAGGATTAATGAAAGAAATGTTTGAAAATGCAAGAATATTACTGTGATAAACCCTCATTATTTTCTATACCTTAAAAATAAACATTTTTAAGGTATAGAAAAAATCCAAACTGAACTAAAAAAGTAGTTCTTAAAAAACAATATGGGCAAAAGGATACGAAAACAAAGATCTCAGTAATAAAGTCATCAAGGTAAGAAGACAGCTGTTGAATGTTTTATCCATATAAACGTAGCCCTGAAATTAAACAACTGGGGATTAGGATTACAAAAACACATTCAGACAGGACACACTAGTATAACTGACAGGAAACTGGTGGTTTATGAAGAGAGGAAGCAGATTGGTAGTATCTAAAATTTAAAATGACAGTTTAAAATCCATGATGACAGCCATATCTTTAGTAAAATTTCTTAGAGTCTAAGATCTCATTCAAATTCATTAAATTTTCATCTTTGGTTAAATTCATGTGTATCTAAATTCAGTAATTTTTTCAAAAGTATAATGTGTAGTGTGACTGTACTTTTCTAACATTATTTCCCTAATATAATTTATGTATGTAATCATGTATATACCACCTACCTCTTTATCTATTTTTCACCCAGAGGGAGGTGAATACCAGGAAATATTACTTATGTTCACTTACATGACTGGGTTTTCTTGTAGTATAAATTAGTATTTGCATAATACATAATCTGAGGCTATAGTCTATGCAGATATTTATGAATTTAAAGTAACACTAAATTTATGACTTTTTTGAAACTTATACATAAAAAAATAGAGAATAGTTGAATCTTATTTTGGCAGTTTGCTAGATGGGTATAAAAATAAGTAAATTAACATGGGGCTTAGGAAGCATTACTACAAATAAAGCTAGTGGAGATGATGGAATTTCAGCTGGGGTATTTCAAATCCAAAAAGATGATGCTGTTCAATTGCTGCACTAATTATATCAGTTAATTTTGAAACCTCAGCAGTGGCCACAGGACTGGAAAAGGTCAATTTTTTTTTTCCAGTCACAAAGAAGAGCAGTCCTAATGAACGAATGTTCAAACTGCTGGACAATAGTGCTCATTTCACATGCTAGTAAGGTTATGCTCAGAATCCTAAAAGATAGGCTTCAACAGAATGTGCACCAAGAAATTCCAGGTGTACAAGCTGGGTTTAGAAAAGGCAGAGGAACCAGAGATCAAATTGCCAACATTCGTTGGATCATAGAAAAAGCAAATGAATTCCAGAAAAACATCTATGTCTGCTTCATTACTATGCAAAAGCCTTTGACTATGTGGATCACAACAGATTGTGGAAAATTCTGAAAGATATGGGTATACCAGATCACCCTACTGTGTATTCTGAGAAACCTATACACATCCAGGTCAGAAAGCAACAGTTAGGACCTTACTTGGAACAACTGACTGGTTCAAAATTAGGAAAGGAGTATGACACGGCTGTATACTGTCACCCTGTTTATTTTACTTATATGCAGGGTACATCACGAGAAATTCTAGGCTGGATGAATCGCAAGCTGGAATCAAGATTGCCAGGTGAAATATCAACAGCCTCACACATGCAGATGATACCACACTAATGGCAGAAAGTGAAGAGGAACTAAAGAGCCTCTTGATGACAGTGAAAGAGAAAAGTGAAAAACTTGGCTTAAAACTCAACAGTGATAAAGCAAAGGTCATGACATCTGGTCCCATCACTTCATGGCCAATAGGAGGGGAAAAAATAGAAGCAGTGACAGACTATTTTCTTGGGCTCCAAAATCACTGTAGATGTTGACTCCAGTCATGAAATGAAAAGACTCTTGCTTTTAGGAAAGAAAGCTATGACAAACTTAGCATATTAAAAAGCAAAGATATCACTTTGCTGACAAAAGCCCATATAGTCAAAGCTGTGGTTTTTCCAGTAGACATGTATGGATTGAGAGTAGGACCATAAAGAAGCCTGAGCTCTGAAGAACTGATGCTTTCAAACTGTGATGCTGCAGAAGATTCTTCAGAGTCCCTTGGACTACAAGGAGATCAAACTAGTCAATCCTTAAGGTAATCAACACTGAATATGCATTGGAAGGACTGATGCTGAAGCTCCAATTCTTTGGCTACCTTATGCAAAAAGCTCAATCGTTGGAAAAGACCCTGATGCTGGGAAAGACTGAAGACAAAAGGAGAAGGGGGCAACAGAGGATGAGATGTTTAGATAGCATCACTTACTCAATGGATGTGATTTTGAGCAAACTCCAGGAGATAGTGAAGGACAGGAAAGCCTGGCATGCTGTAGTATATGGGGTTGCAAAGAGTCTGACTTGAGTTACTGACTGATCAACAGTAACAAAGTTGGCAAAGATCTTAATGAGCTATATAGATTATGTGATCTTAGCTGAAAAAATGATTAAGTTTAGAAAGATGACAAATCATGGAATAGAAGGAAAAATAGACTTCCAAAAATTATGAATCTTATAAGTATGGATGAACAGTCGAAATAGAATAGTGTAGAAAAAATTTCATTTGTCAGTCACAAAGTTATATGACTCAGTGATTATGCAGGTTAAAAAAAATGCATATGCTGACAAGTTCCAGGACGAGAACAAAATGAAATGTGGCTGATTTTAGTGACAAAGATTACTGACTGATGATGGGAATGATGAGCAAGAATACAGATTGAAATTTCTGTATTCAACATGAAGTCATTGAGGATGATGGGAGTGCTTCTAGAGGAGAGAAAACTGAATAGGCACCAATATGTTCAATGAAGAGCACTTTGAAGACATTAGAGTAGGTATAATTAGCATCTCTAATTTGTAGATGAGTGAGTTGAGGATCAAAGGAGACATATAACTTATTCTGAGTAAGTTAGCTGGTAACCAGCTAACCCAGGATGAAAGCCTTCATTTTCAAATTTCCACTATCTCACACATCCAGGAAGCTTAGAATCTCAGTATCTCCTTTATACTTGGACTGATTATAATGGGAAAAGTTCTTTATATATTTTGAAAGTTAATTATAGATGTAAATCAACTGGTGTTACTCACAGAGAGTGATTCAGGGTGTTGGATGGATTTAGAGAACAAATATAGCATGTTTTACTCTCATGCCCTTTAACCCTGTTGCCCCATCAAAAATAATAATGAATTTGAATGTAACTTTATAAAGCAATACATTTTTAGTTTTATTGACTAAGAACTAAAGCTAATCTCTCTTTAGTTCAGAAGAAACAGCAGGGCTCTGGAGGGTAGGAGGATAAAACAAGGTTCTTGAGTAAATGTGTCTACTTTGGGGAGGAGTGGAGAAGGGCAGAGAAAAAGGTTTTGAAACCTGGTCACAATGCATTAGAACAAAATTCACACATGCAGACATGCAGGGGCAGTCTCTGCTTTGGGATCTAGAAATCAATGTCAGAAAGATCTCAGGGTATAGTGGGCGAGTTCTGTATAATTGTTCTTGTAAATTCACCAGGAGATGGAATCTACTTCAAGCCCCATATTAGATACTGCAGAAACAGAGGCCTGGAAAACTAATAATAAGTCATAATTCAAGATGAACAGCAAAACATAGAGAGTACATATATGGAAAGCAAGGGGGAATGGGGTGGGATAAATTAAGAGATTGGGATTGACATATATACACTGGGTGCGTGCTAAGTCGCTTCAGTCGTGTCAGACTCGTGGCGACCCTCTGAACTGTAACCCATCAGGTTCCTCTGTCCATGGGATTCTCCAGGAAAGACTACTGGAGTGGGTTGCCATGCCCTTCTCCAGGGGATCTTCCCGACCCAGGGATAAAATAGATAACTAATGAGAACCTATTGTATAGCACAGGGGAAAAAAAATGATCAACAGCAAGCATCCTTGTTGCTGCCTTTTATGGACTAAGGCATGTCATGATTCATTTAAATTTTAGCATCATTTACAGAAATTAGATATGGTTTTAGATCAGGAGGTTGTTCTATCATATCCTTTTTACATGCAGATTCAGTTTGCATTAGAAAATACTATTGTCACTTCCAGTTAGATCTCTGGACATCGTTTTAGCTGCTGGAGGCTTACCCTGGGTTTGACAGTCGACATGGAAGGTAATAGTAAGATAAACAGCTGGAAGAGATTACTTTATTATGGGACATATAAAAGTAAAATTGATGTCAGGGTAATTTGAATTATCAAATAGCAAAATTTCACTCATGACATCCCGAATTATTTTGAAAAATGAGTGCATAAAAAAATGAAATAGGGTTTTAATTATTGTTTACATTTATGTGGTACATGCTTTAAAAAAAAAAAAAAAAGAAAAGAATAGGTGAGAAATAATTCAGTAACTGCATTACCTGCCTGTCTAGTATATCACTCAGACAAAATAAGGGGTTGGGGTGAAAGTTGAAACCAGACCTGGCTTTCAGAATTGATATCATTTTTTCCTTTAATTCTCTGATTTGAGTTGAGAGATTCCTCCAAAGTGAGGGAGATACATCTTCCTTTATCCTCCCTTTTCTCCAACTTAAAAAAAAACTACAACCAGGAATTCTTTGGTCAAACAGGAAGCATGGGTGTATGGTATCTCTGCCTCCCTGGTCGACATTACATCAAATGCTACACATCTGATAGGAAGTTTCCTCATTTCCTGTCTTCTGACAACAATGTTCCTGAGCCTTTGAAGGCAATTGATCCAGTAACTGTTGTGATTATTTAGTGATAGCCTTGTTTAGTAGATATATGTGAGACTGGGGCTGGGAAACAGCCAACTGTTATCCACCTCGTGTCCTTATCAGTTCCTCATCTGTTCCTGTTTAGCCCTGGAGCGTGTGTGCCTGCCGGGCATCAGTCTCACTGCTGGGCATCCACATCAGCAAAGGTATAATTGATCAACAGCTTCCTACACTATTCAGAACGACGGTCAGAAGCTCCATCACTGACCTATTGATCTTTTCCAAGGAAATAAATATCACCTTCAGAAATGAGACACCAACATTAATGACAGGGTTCGTTTGCCTTCCTACTTGACACTTATCTGCCAGCTCCATCGAATCTTTCCTAATCTTTTTCCATAGCAGTTCTGCCAAACACCTTTCTCTTTTCTTGCTCCTTCTCTTCTTTTCTTCTTGTTCCTTCTCTTCTTTTCTTCTTAACAATAGAACTCCAACAGAATACATTTCATTATAAGCTGTATAACCGGCAACACATACATTTTAAATGATTTTTAAATGAATTTCTTTTAAATGAACATTCCCAGAAGATGGCACAGAGAGGGTTTTAGTATGCTCTCTATGCTTCCCTAAGAACTGCTAAAAGAATAAGTAACATAAGCTTGGTACTTAGGAGACAGGGTGGATTTTGCAACTGAAGCATTTTCTGAATTATGATGGCTATGGACACATTTGTCAATGCAAAAGCAAGCTAAGTCATCACATCTGCTCCCTATTTATCTTCAGGTCACATCTGCTGACTTTACCAACAAAAACAAGTTATGCTTTTTTTCCCTCACACTTGGCTTGGCAGAGGTGTTCCAGATGGGGCTGCCTCTGGAGCTGTTGCCTTCTCTTTTTCTTCCCTCATCATCAGCAACATCTTCACGTAAATCCAATTACAACCCTTCCTCATAAGACTGAGCAGCCAGGAAGGTAATAGGGAAAGCTACATTTAAATTTGCATTCTGTCTTGCTTTACTACCCCCCACCCCCACCTCCCTTTTTTTTTAAAGAAATCGCCTTACTCCTGATACTTCTGAAAAAATTCACAATTGCACATGTAGCTAAATATCTCTTGGGTATGGCTTACCTTTTTTCTTGTCCAACATCTAAAATATAAAATTAAAAAGACCATTACTCTAGAGGGTGTGCTTAGATTGTTTCCTTGATATGTTTAAAAAAAAATGTTGCTTTGTAAATCTTTTCCATAAGGGTTTTGTTTTGTTCAGATTTTCTCCAAGAATTGATAAGAACACTACTACTTCAATTGGGGAAATTTTTTTAAAGAGAATTCCTGTTTTTGAAAATTTGTATTTCCATCATATTTTTTAAAATTATTAAGACATCTGTAGTATTTTATTTTTATAGTGTTTACCTTGTGAAAATTCCAGAAATGCACATATAATACTTTGAGCTTGCAAAACTATATTAAAAGATGATTCTTATTTCTTCTATATTGTGGGAATTATCAGGCTTAGCAAGATGAAATATGCAGACCCAGATTATAAACTAGGTGGTAAGGCTGGCCTTTTACTTCAATTTTCTTAATCTAATAAGCCAACTTTTCTTTTATTTTCTTTTGCAGCAATTGGGTTTTATATTTGTTTAGTCACTTTGATGTGAAACCGAGTCCACCTAAAAGTGAATTGCCCTTCAGAGTTTGTAATAAACTTCTCTACCCAAAACTTTCTTCCCTTTCTTGTCCCACTCCACTTTCCCTCAGGATGGATGTGTATCAAAGAAAAGCGGCAACTGAGACTGAGCAGGACCCTGTAGGAACTCCCAGGTCCAAGC
This sequence comes from Capra hircus, assembly GCF_001704415.2. Taxonomy (NCBI): domain Eukaryota; kingdom Metazoa; phylum Chordata; class Mammalia; order Artiodactyla; family Bovidae; genus Capra; species Capra hircus. The sequence goes on along the minus strand of NC_030822.1, from coordinate 14,359,796 downwards.
CCCTCCATGTCCCCTAGTTCTTGTTTGGCATTCCCCAAGTTCCAAAGAACAGACTCAAGTGGTTAATGATTAGAACAGTAGAGTCACAAGATCGCAATCTGACGTATATCTTTGAGTTGTTCTGCAGGAAAACGTCACCCCTATTCAGTGGAAGGAAGGAAGGAAGGAAGGAAGGTCGCTCAGTCGTGTCCAACTCTTTGCGGCCCCATGGACTGTAGCCTACCAGGCTCCTCTGTCCATGGGATTTTCCAGGCAATAGTACTGGAGTGGATTGCCATTTCCTTCTCCAGCGGATCTTCCTGACCCAGGGATCAAACCCGGATCTCCCGCATTTTAGACAGATGCTTTATCTTCTGAGCCACCAGGGAATTGCTAACCCCAAGCACATAAGCCCCAGACTGGTTGGAACCTGAAGACTGATGATAAAATTATAGAAACATCACCCTGTTACTTCCCAACCAACCAATCAGAGAAATGTCCAGAAACTGATCAAACATCCTACAATTCTCACCTCTAATGTTGCCTTTAAAAATCTTTTCCTGAAAGCCTTTGGAGAATATAGGTCTTTTGAGCACCAGCTGCCCATTCTCTTTGCTTATGTGCATGAGTGTTAAGTGGCTTCAGTCATATCTGACTCTGCAACCCTGTGGACTGTAGCCCACCAGGCTCCTCTGCCCATGGGATTCTCCAGGCAACAATATTGGAGTGGTTCGCCATGCCCTTTTCCAGGGGATCTCAACCCAGGGATTGAACCTGCATCTCTTACATCTCCTGTATTTGCAGGCAGGTTCTTTTCCACTAGTGTCACTGGGGAAGCCCCTTCCTTGCTTGGTGCCCTGCAGTAAATGCTGTGTTTTCCCTCACCACCGTCTGGTGTTGGTAGACTGGTTTTGCTGCTTGTCAGACAACTAATCTCATGTTAGTTTAGTAAATGATTGTGTCGGGTTATAGAAAGGAGTGATATCATATGAAAATATAGTTGCATTTTTTTTATTGATAAAGAAAATTCCAGGTCCTAAATTATTTAAATGGAAGTTTTAAAGTATCTTGATATAATTAGATTCAACCTAAAATATTTTTTATTTGGGGAATTTCAGGATTATGACATCTGAGAAGGAAAAGAAGTGAGATCAAACATTATGTGTAATACATCATTTGTTGTTGTTAATTAGTCAATAAGTCATATCTGACTTTTTGTGACACCATGTACTACAGCTCACCAGGCTTCCCTGTCCTTCACTTTCACCTGGAGTTTTTTGAAACTCATGTCCATTGAGTCAGTTGGTCTATCCGACCAACTCATCTTCTGTTGCCCTCTTCCCCTCCTGTCCTCAATCTTTTCTAGAATCAGGGTCTTTTCTAGTGAACCAGCTGTTCCCATCACGTGGCCAAGTAGTGGAGCTTCAGCTTCAGCACAGTCCTTCCATTGAATGTTCAGTGTTGATTTTCTATAGTATTGACAGTTTTGGTCTCATTGCAGTCCAAGGGGCTCTCAAGAGTCTTCTCCAGCACCACAACTCGAAAGCATCAATTCTTCGGTGCTCAGCATCAGTAGATGTGGTTAACATCTGCAGCTACCATCACAGGAAATTGATAAATTTTAAAAATATGGGCCTTCTTATTACTCTAGTTTTTTTTCTTTTTTCTTTTTCACTAGTGATTTTTTTTTTCAGTTTTGTATACAAAGGACTATGTTATTGTAAAATAAAATTCATATTTTATGGCAAGACAGAAGAACATAAACAATATTCTCTCTTTCTCCTCTACTGAACTCTGTGTATCTGCCGTGTGCCCTTTGAACAAACATCTCCCCTTGGCAGAAATACTTGCTCAGCCATAAAAAACAACATTATCTTAGCATCAACAAGACTCTCTTTGAAAGATAACATTTTTCTTGATGTTGTAAGTGGTCACAATGACCCGCTACTTTGTACTTTCAATCTGGATTGTGCAAACTGTCAGTAACATATCATGTAATGAACAAACCCTTCTCTAAAAACTTGTAAAATTATGCTTTGACCTCTAACTGGTTGAACAGTTCTCAGAGTTTTGGAGAGACTGTTCCTGCATTATAATCCTCAATTTGGTTCCAATAAAAGTTTCCATTTCCTCCACAGATTGATTTATTAATTCTTTTATTGACTCTAGAGATGTTTGTATAGACAAATGATGAAGTATAAACTAAATAAATGTAAGTTATCAGTTCAATCCAGTCACTCCATCTTATCCAGCTCTTTGTGACCCCATGAACTGCAGCGTGCCAGCCTTCCCTGTCCATCACCAACTCCTGGAGCTTGCTCAAACTCATGTCCATTGAATCAGTGATGCCATCCAACCATCTCATCCTCTGTCATCCCCTTTTCTTTCTGTCTTCTATCTTTCCCAGCATCAGGGTCTTTTCTAATGTCAGTTCTTCACATCAGATGACCAATGTATTAGACCCACAGCATCAGACCTTCCAATGAATATTTGGGATTAATTTCCTTTTGGATTGACTAGTTTGATCCCCTTGCAGTCCAAGGGACTCTCAGTACTCTTCTCCAACACCACATTTCAAAACCATCAATTCTTTAGCACTCAACTTTCTTTATGGTCCAAATCTCACATGCATATACGACTGCTGGAAAAACCATAGCTTTGATTAGATGGACCTTTGTCAGCAAAGTAATGTCTCTGCTTTTTAATATCCTGCCTAGGTTTGTCATAGCTTTTCTTCCAAGGAGAAAGTGTCCTTTAATTTCATGGCTGCAGTCACCATTGCAGTGATTTTGGAAAACAAGGAAATAAAGCCTGCCACTGTTTCCAATGTTTCCCCATCTATTTACCATGAAGTGATGGGACCGGGTGCCATGATCTTAGCTTTTTGAATGTTGAGTTTTACTCCAGCTTTTTCACTCTCTTATTTTACTTTCATCAAGAGGCTCTTTAGTTCTTCTTTGCTCTCTGTCATAAGCATGGTGTCATCTGTATATCTGAGGTTGTTGATATTTCTCCCAGCAATCTTGATTCCAGCTTGTGCTTCATTCAGCTTGGCATTCTGCATGATGTACTCTACATATGAATTAAATAAGCAGGGTGACAATATACAGCCTTGATGTCCTTCTTTCCCTGATCTAAACAAGTCTGTTTTTCCATGTTCGGTGCTAACTGTTGCTTCTTGATCTGCACAGATTTCCCAGGAAGCAGGTTACATGGTCTGTTATTCCCATCTTTTTAAGAATTTTCTACAGTTTGTTGGATAATAAGTTATAAGAATGTCAACTAACTCTCAGTTCTATCTTATTTCTTCCTATACACACACACACACACACACACACACACACACAAAAAAAAAAACTCTTGTTTTATATCTAACCTGATGAACTTAGCCCAAAATATCCCCCCTTTAATCTGACACATTTTTATTTAAGTAATCATTAATTCTAAACATATTTGCAGTACATAAATCCTTTATTTTAGAAGAAACCTGCTCCCATGCCTAGCATTTATTTTTCCCTTTAACATGTAGTTTACAAAACAGAGTAGTTAGCACATTTTGGGAAATAATACATCATTTATTTATTTACATATTAAAAGCAGTTGCACAAAAATATAGATTTTAATGGGACGTGTTGGTGGAATGTAGGAATTTGTAATCTGTCATAGTTTATAAGAGGATTACTTGTTCTCTTTAGTAAATTGTAAAAAAATTGAAACTTCAAGCAGATCTTTCATAAAAGCCCATTTTTATCGCTAATGGCCTTATTTTGTGTAAAATGAAGCAAGTGATATTTTATCTAATTATATAAAAAGCATTCAAGATAGTTTTAGCACACAAGTTGACTCAAAACACTGTCACTGAACAATATCTAAAGCCAAACAATTTATTTTCCACGACATTTTTGAGAAAGTTTACTCTTCATAAAACTTGAAAAGGCTGATTGACCAACAAAATTTTTTATTATGTGATGGCTCCTTAGACAAGTTATTTTCAAAAATTTATTTCTAGATAATATATATACATAAAATGAAACATATTTATACCTAAAATGCCAATATGCTACTGGAGATCAGTGAAGAAATAACTAGAAGCATGCTGTGGTTCATTGGGGAGCCAAGAGTCAGACACGACTGAGCGACTGAACTGAATTGAACTTAAAATGGAAAATTTTATTAATTTCTTGATTGTTTAAATAGGGAAAAGATTCTTATATTTAATGATTGAAAACAGGTTTGATTAGTATTTCCACGTTTTCAAAGCTGTGTCATCTAGTGCTGAATCACTGGTATTTTTCTCAAGAATGCCTTTCCTTTTACTATTAAATATTTAACTCAGTGTAAAAAGTTGCACTTTTCAGTTAGCCAGTTTAAAATGCTTAATATTTTCAATTGCCTCTCCCTTGCGAACAATTATAGTTTGACTTAAGAAAATATTCCTTTAATGGATACTGAAGTGCTTTCTCTCATGCTCATGATCAGTCGCTCAGTCGTGTCCAGCTCTCTGTAACCCCATGGACTGTAGCCCGCCAGGCTGCCATGAGATTTCTCAGGCAAGAATACTGGACTTGGCTGCCATCTCCTTCTCCAGGTGATCTTCCCAACCCAGAAATCAAACGCGTCTTCTACATCTCCTGCTTTGGCAGAGAGATTCATTACCACTGGGCTACCTGTAAGTGCTTGCTACCTTCACCCCATATTCTGCGAATTGTAAGATATACTTATTCCAACTTATTGCCATTTGGGAATATAAATACATATATATATGTATGTATATGTAAAATTATACACACAGAGACAAACAATTGTAATGTCAACCACAGCTACTAGTGAATCGATAGACTATTGTAGAATTCAATTATGAGATCATTCACTATCCTCTCCTGGAGCTGTTTGGCTTAGTGACTATGTTCTGGCAGATGAAATATAAGTGGACATTTTCTTGTTTGTTTGTAATTTCCAACAAGATTCCTTAAAGAGAGAGAAAGAGAGAGAGCACGTGATTCCTCAACTTGACTCTTTGTTGTCTGTCGGTTCCACAGCCATATCTAGTCAGTCACATGGTGGCTTCCAGGGTACCAGTGCATGATAGCAAAATGGAATTTGACTTTTTATACTGTTGAACAGCTCTGCCACACCCCGACTGCTAATCATCTATGAGAGAGAAATACAATTTCATTTTATTTATTTTGGAGTTTTTTAATACATGCAGGCAAAGCTAATCTTTATTTACACACTGACATTCACTGACAAAACAGAGAAGTATGCTAAACCCCTTAAATAAAAATGAGTCTAAGTAAAATTGAACTAAACAAAACACACATATACATGAGAATAAAATGCTGCAGGTGAGAAGGGAAGTAGATTTCTTGGTGTCAAATTTTCGGAGAAAAAACTTCTAATATTGGTTCCAGCTTGGCAAATAATCGCCAAGTCTTATTCCAATAGGCAGACTTATAAAAGCTTTCTCCTTAGGCCACTTAGGTTCCACTTCTATGAGACCTTCATGCATGTAAATTAAAATCTGTTTCTTTTTCTCCTATTAATCTGCCTTGTGCCAATTATATTATTAGTCCAGCCACAAGATCTCAAGAAGGACAGAGGAAGAAATTCCCCTTTCCCAACATATGCAATCCATATATTCCTGAGTTTAGAAATATGAGTTTAGAAAATTGATGCTTTTATTTTTATACCAGCATGCATTTTAGGATGTGAACCCCACGGGACTCATTACTACAAATTAATTACCTCCAAGTGATTCATAGACATATCAGAGGGTATCACAGCACATTACTACGTTTGTCCTAGAACAAGCCGTTTATCTTTGTCCTTGTCTCTTCATCTCTGCATGGTACCCAGGGATACCCCCTAGGTTGGCTACTGATGATCCTCATGATCCTGGCTTTCATTTTGAGAACACGTGTTTTTCAATTTCAGGGTCTACTTGTAAACTTATTTCAGTCTTTATTTCAAACTTATTTCAACACTTCCAAAGTATGATAAAGGGTTTCTCACTGCTACTAGGACTGAAATGGAGAAAAAAATGAACAAATTATTTTGCTTAGATCTTGAGAACTTTCATGATCAAAGGGAAGATGAAGGAAGAAATGCCCTTAAGATGCAAAGTGATTTAATTTGCTCTTGAAACATGTGAAATAGGCGATTTTTTGTGGGAAAAGTATGTGATAAAATGTTTGGTTTAATGTATGCTGAAGTTACTGTATTTGCAGCCTTTTGCCCTCCTATATCTGTGGCGGGGATTTGCCAGAGTGAGAAAAAAGAACACAGGGACAAATAAAAGACTAACATAGGATTGTTTGTCCTATGGACCTTTTAATTCCTTTAAAAGTTTCTTAGCATCTTGAATTCTACTCCATCTCAGAACCAAAAGTATAATCCTTATTTTTAAACTCAATACTAAAACTTCTAGGCTCACTTGCTTCCACCGATGTTTATTCAAATTGACTTTAAAGAATTTGTAACAAGAATTTAGCATGAATTATAAATCTTACTTATACAATCAGATTAACAAATGATGAAAAGACTTAAAAGACTAAATTTTTCTTTCACCAAAGGAGAAACCTGCAGGGCTGAGGCTACTACTGGTTAGAATTTGGCTTGCTGGAAGTCAAGTCAGATAAGGAATTCGAGCATTACTGATCCATGCCCTGAGATGGGTACAATTAAAAGGAAAAAAAAAAATCAAAAAACAGCAATTCAAATTGAATGTCAGCTGGGAAAGATTGAAGGCAAAAGGAGAAGAGGGTGGCAGAGGATGAGATGGTTGGATAGCATCACTGACTCAATGGACATGAACTTGGGCAAATTCTGGGAGATAGTGAGGGACAGAGAGGCCTGGAATGCTGCAGTCCATGAGGTTACAAAGAGTCAGATGTAATTTAGCAACTGAGCAGCAACAACAAGCCAAATCAAATGAAGATTTTGTTGTTGTTTGGTCACTAAGTCATGTTCTGCAATCCCATGGACTATAGCATGCCAGGTTCCATGAAAATGTACCTTTCTAGGAGTGGGGGAGAATGGGAAGGCAAATTAAAATCATTAAATATGTTTGCCTCTGAGGAGCAAAATTGTCAGGAACGGCTTCAAAGACTGATGTTTAATGTTAAGACTTACTGGTGCTATTTGATATTTTTAACCTTGACCTGGAAAAAATACTTGCTATTTTAAAATTTAGCTCACTGAAAAAAGCAATATGTGTTTATGTTTGCCTGTATACCTAATATTACAAATATAAGGAGCTAAACTTGATTATTTAATGTGAACTATCATAAAAGAAATACCATTATCCTCTGAGATAGAGAAATAAAGAGAATATAATGGCATGAATTTTGAAACTGAAGGATCCAGGTTCAAGTTCAAATTCTATTATTAGTTCCAAATAAGTATTCTTTATCTAAAAATGGTGATGATAAGTAGGTACCAAGCTGTCACTTGACAATATGGCATCCTTTTGTGGATCAAATGTAATAATGCAGATTTTTATTTGGGAAAGTATAAGCATTGGATTGGCCAAGAAGTTTGTTTGGATTTTTCCATAAGATGTAGTGGATGCATCTGAATGAAATTTTTGGCTAACCCAATACTATGAATACCATTCTAGCTAACATTCTGTAGAATTTTCAAGGTTATGCAAATGTTGTTATGATAGTCCTTTCTCATTAAGTTAATTAATGCTGCCTATATGATTGAGGTCTGACTTGTCTTTTCTTTGAATAAAGCCATTAATTCTGGTCTACTTAATTTTTAAGGTTTTAGCTGTTTCAGAATAATATAGTAAAAGCTCAAATATATGCTTATCTTTGGCTTTCTCTTGATAATAATTATTATATATATGCTAAAACATTTTGGTCAGTCTTTTGTAATTTATAAATAAGTCCTGCTGTCTTTGGTTTCTGGAAACTTTCTCTATGACAGTGACCCAAAATATACAGTAACAATGTATAAGAGTCAACATTGTATCAGAATCTTATAAAATGTTCATAATGTCGAATTATATTTTACCTTCCAAAAAGAAAAACAAACAAAATAAAACCCCCAAACACCTCTCCTCTGCCAATGAAGTGATCAGCTGCCTTTGTAAAAAATGGGATTTGCTAATCCATGACTTGGTTTGCAAATCCAAGTTTGCATGTCTAGCTCATATCTGTTACCTATCAGAACTTATATGGAATAGTATACTAATAAGTATTAGATCTAAATTTTACACATTTCTAACTACAAATCACATAAAAATGCCATAGAATAGAATAGCACAGCTTGGACACTGTGAAGAAAAGTGAGCAGGAAATAAATCTCCCTTTCCTAACTCTGTTATGATCTATAGACATCTGGGAAAAATAGGAAGTGCAGTGAAGCCACCTGAAATCTTTGTAAGTAAGTTAAGAGGGAGTATACTTTAAATGTTCTCAGGGACTCGAAGTCTGAAGAGCTAAACCCATGGGTCAAAACTGTAATATACATTTTAAAGATCTTTCTTCCTTTTCCAGTTCGCATAGTTTTCAAGCATAGGAATAACCAACATACTGGAAAGTGTTTTATAGACTTTGAAATGAGAGACCATTTTACTGTAGAAAAGCATGACTGACCTGATTCTAGAATCTCAAGACAATACCCTCCAAACCCAAAGCCATAAAATAAGCTCAGAGAACTCACTTTTCATATTATTTTGGTAGCTATCTAGATCAATGCTACATATTGCAGCAAACATATTTCCTTTGGATTTTAGAAATATGTTTTAATCACCATCATGTACTATTAAAAATAGGCATTACATAGGATTTCTGGCACCAGAAAATGTTATACAATATAACATAGTACACAATTACACAGAATCAGTTCAAATCTATTAGCTCAATTTTCATATCTTCTCATAGCCAGTTGTATAAATTTGCATGAGTCAATTAACTTATCTGTTTCCTCATGTCTAAAATAATGAGGTTGAATGAGATAATACTTGATATAACTTGATATAATGTCAATGCATGCCATAACTTGGGTAAAAAAATGTTCATTTTACTATCATTATGCCATAAGCAATAAATATCTCACCTTTCCTGTACCAACCTTTCAAAACAAATAGTACTTCTGCAACAACTGAGAATCATAAAGAAAGAAGTGAAAGTGTCAGTCATGTTCAACTCTCTGCGACCCCATGGACTGTAGCCTGCCAGCCTTCTCTGTCCATGGGATTCTCCAGGCAAGAATACTGGAGTGGGTTGCCATTTCCTTCTCCAGGGAATCTTCCTGACTCAAGGTGGATCTCCCACCTTGCAGGCAGATTCTTTACTGTCTGAGGCACAGGGAAGTCAGAGAATCATAAACAAAGCAACATCAAAGGCATACTCGTTGCAAAAATTAGATGTCCCAAAGAATATACTATAAAACTCATGCTCATGACATATTTATTTATTAATATTTAAATCCAGAATCAATATAGTATACTATAAGCAATATTTTCAGGATTGATAATCTGCTCTGTATATGTATGAGATTAAAAGAAATAAATGATCATGAAGAGCAAAGACTGAGATATACAGGGATATCAGTACAACAAAGAGAATTACTGTAATAGCATACAGTGAGGGAAGGCCTGGGCAAAACAAAAAGCAGGCAAAAACAGCAAGGATTGCTCAAGCGTAAAGATATTCAGCACATTAAAAAAAATAGATTTTCACAAAAGACTGGAAAATTGACAAGGGGATTTGTTAAGTTCAATGCACTCCCTCTAAGAAAGCAGGAAAATGCTTAATATCTTAACAGCTTTAAAATGGGTAATGATTTTTAAATTTATGACCCTTGATTTTATAAATACCTGCTGTGAAAGTTGCCCCAGCCCTCAAGTTTTTCACAGACCAGTTGAGGAGAAAAACAAGTGAACAGACAATGCAATGTAGTTAGTTCTTTAATAGAGGCAAAGTGATATTAGTTACAAATTTTGTGCTTATGACGTGCTTGTTTTCATGTTCTTATTTTATGGATTATATCAACCTCTGACAGAGCTATAAAATGGATACAAATTTCCCTTAATAAATATAAAGATACTTAGACTGAAAGTTAAATATCCTCCCAGATCTCGCAAGTAAACAGGGTTCAAATAGGGTTTGTAATTGTTTCTCTCTAATTCAACAGCCCATATTTCTAGGAAAGTAACCTATTCATAACTCAAGCAGCAGAAAATATTCAAATAAAAAAAGACAGAGGAACATCCTCCAGATTTTGACGATTGAAATTATAAGCAAATATAACAAATATAAGTGTTTATAGCAATGAAGAGTGTTGTGCTGGGAAATCTACAACTCATTAATGTTTCAGCCAAATGTGCAAATTATAAAAGGACTAACAGAGTGTGATAGATGTGTATGGGGGTACCAAAGTTTGTGATTTGATCATGAGTGTTTACAAAATAGCCGCTATCCAGGTGACGCTAGTAGTAAAGAACCTGTCTGCCACTGCAGGAGATGCAAAAGATGTGGGTTGGATCCCTGGGTTGGGAAAATCTCCTGGAGGATTAGGGCATGGCAACCCACTCCAGTATTCTTGCCTGGAGAATTCCATGGACAGAGGAGCCTGAGGGGCTACAGTCCATAGGGTCTCAAAGAGTTGGACACAACTGAAGCGACTTAGCATGCACGCACTTTTACAAAATAGTGTGACAATGTATCCAGATTATAAAACCTACATTTCTTCATGATATTCTACAATTCCCTGTCATAAGGAATGTTCCATGCTTTCCTCAAAATATTTTCTTTAATTAATTGCTAGAATACTTAGCATGTTCCTAATTCCATTTGTACCCAGACTGTTTAAGGACTCTACTTGAGCCTTATTTGGAAAAGCCCTAAAATTGTATGAGTTAAAGGTCTTTCCATATTTCAAGGAATCAGTATAATAGTATACATCATATCGATTCTCTTTCCTTAACCTTCACTGATTGCTTCGATGAGGTGCTGACCTTAGAAATGGAACAGTGCTTTATATACCACAGTGTGTGTAGCTCACTTTTATGTTTGTGCATCTCAAACAAGTTTTGATATAACAGAATAATATATCTTGACACCATAATAAAATTTTAATATGACATAAATTATGAACAGTAGTTCAGAAGGTCATATTTTAAGCAGTTCTACATCTGACAGTGATATGTATCCTCACCCGTATCCTTGTGAATCAAGTATTATTATCATCCTCATTTATCAAGCAAGGACTGATTCAACAACTGAACACAAGGACACACAGTCAGTAATTGGCAGAGGTGATATCCAAATATAGACATAGCAGTTCCAAAATAGCTACTAGGTAAAGATGACTCAGTTATAGGCAGTGTAGTATCCTCCATACATAGTATTAAGTAAGTGTTAACCATTACTTGTTATTATATAGTGTTCCTTTATGTGTTCACACTAATCCATTACTAAATGAACTATATGATATTGGATTAGAATTAGAGACATCAGTATAAATTCATGTGTAGCTTAATAAGAGGCACGGATAGAAATATATAAAAGCATGCAATGATAAACTTAACATTTGTATTTACATAGGTTAGTACATATGCATATATTTCCTACCGCTGAATGCTAAGGGGGCCAATGAGTTGACATTCCTTTAGCAGTGAGCATATGCAGAACTCAGAGCTTGCTTTCTAATATCATTCTGCAATGACATTAGCACCAATGAAGGAAACCAAGGGTCTTTAAAAGAAATGGCCTATTTCAGAAATGGATGAAGGGAAGATGCAAGATGAGCCTGGAGCATCCTGTAGTTTCAGGAAATATAAAAGTACTCCAAAAGTAAAGCAATGTGGAAAAGAGAAGGAACATGAGAGCCAACTGAAAGGACTTCAAGTGCTCAAATCTAGAACTTTATGAGCAACAAAATAATGAGTGTAGTATTGCATGGTAACATAGAATAGAAAGTAATATATATATAAGTCCATGTGCTATGCTCTGCTAAGTTCCTTCAGCTGTGTCTGTCTCTTTGAGACCCTATGACGGTAGCCTGCCAGGATCCTCTGTCCATGGAATTCTCCGGGCAAGAATACTGGAGTGGATTGCCATGCTCTCCTCTAGGGGATCTTCCTGACCCAAGGATCGAACCCTCATCTCTTACGTCTCCTGCACTGGCCACTGGTTCTTTACTGTTAGTATCACCTGGAAAGCCCCTATAAGTCCATTCTCATATAAAAATATCCAATTAATAAATGGAGGAAAGAGAAGCAAATCTTCCATATAGAAAATTGTCAATAATCTGTGTAGGTAACATGTTCTCAGTGAGGTGGAGCATGATCTCCTAACTCTTAAGTGTGAACTACACATAGTGACTTTCTTTCAAAGCATAGTGGGGAAATGAGCAGCTTTACAGTAGAGAAGTCTGACAAATACTGTTTCTACCAGATGATCAAAGCTAACATCATCAGTGACAAGTCAAGTTGATCAAGGAATCCTTGCTATATAGTGCTGAGAATGGCTTTTGACCTCCTCCAAAGTCTTAACCTCAGTCTTAATCATGAAAAAAGTAGCAGACAAATCTAGGGTTTGATCTATAAAATTCCTTTTTTCAGGAAGACAAAAAGTTCTTCTTAAGACTGTCAAGGTCATGAAAGACAAGAGAAGTCTGAGCAGCTATCACATCTGAGAGGAGTCGGAGGAGACTCAATAACTAAAAGTACTATGTGATCATGGAACAACTGAAATGAAAAGACATTAGGGAAAAACTAAAGAGTGTGAAATATGCAATTTAATTAAGAATAATGCACCAATATCACTTCCTTTGTATGACAGACACACCATAGCAGTGATGTAAGATGTTAACAAGAGGCAAAACTTGGTCTAGAGTACATAGAAAACCTCTGGAATATCACTATAAATTTTCTTAAAAAAAAATTTTATTAATGTTCTTTGTAGGGACTTCCCTGGAAGTCCAGTAGTTAAGAATCTGCCTTGCAATGCAGGAGATGTGGGTTCAATTCCTGGTCAGGAAACTAAGATTCGACATGCTTCAGAGAAGCTAAGCCTGTGTGTCACAACTAGAGAGCCCCCGTGCTGCAACTAGAGAGCTCGCGTGCCACTGCTAAAGCTCTTGCACCCTGAAGCCCTTGCACAGGAGCTACAGAGTCCATGTACTGCCACAAAAGATCCTCATAGTGCAGTGAAGATCCTGATAGCCAGAAAGAATACTTTTTAAAAAAATGTTCCTAAAATAACTTCTTTGTAGCACAGCAGGTTACCAAAGTGACACTCATGGAGAGAATCATCTTCCTGTAAAGTAACATACTTAAAGCACAAATGAAGCTATTCTGTTGACTATTTCTAAATAAGTAGAAATTTGAGAATATATGGAAGAACAAACAAAAATGAAACAAAATCTCAACTTTTGGGAAGTCATTTGCTTTTCATGGTTTACTTTTGTAGAAAAATAAGGAAATGGATTTGGGGTTGCAAAATGTCATGTCCTCATGCCTTGGAGAAGGAAATGGCAACCCACTCCAGTGTTCTTGCTTGGAGAATCCCAGGGACGGGGGAGCCTGGTGGGCTGCCGTCTATGGGGTCGCACAGAGTCGGACACGACTGAAGCAACTTAGCAGCAATGAATTTTAAGCTTATAAAACAGATGTAGAAGAATAGGTGAGATGCCAGGTTATGCTGTCCTCAGGCTGAGTGATGTTTTCAGTTGTTATCAGCGAAGAAGTGGGAGGAGAATTAAAGAGAACTTAGATGCTGGTTTTTCACCAGGCTCTTCCTCCTAGGAAGGCCTAGGGATGGTGGTGAGAAACACAGGCACAAACACACATACATACATGCACACACACACACACACACACACAGATTTAGAAGTTTAAGAGCAGAACTGGGATGCCACAGAATTTCATGGAATAACATGGAAAAAAAAATCACATGATCCCAAAATAGAAATGGCTGTTTGGTGAATAGTGTAGGAGGTTTTGGGAGTGTTGCCGGAGATCACATTCACCAGTGAAAGAGCCAGCTTGGTCACCTGATTAGTGCAACTCAGGTAGCATGGAGATACTCAGCATCAGATGAGGAGCAGGAAGATCCAGGAGAACTCTTTATGACCAGTTAGTGAAGACAAGATGGAGCAAGAATGTCCCTTCTTCCAATTCACCACATCTTCAATCACACACATCCACAACTTCCAGCCCTGCCCCTCACCAGTATTATAAGTCAGCTACTGTACCCTCTACATTATTCAGGGAATGGGTAGCGATATTCAGTTGACCAAGACTGGATTTTCACAACCTGTCATTATTGAGATTATTAACAAATATGTCATCAATTATATAAAATGCAAATCAATCTCTTGCACATCTAAATGTATGTACTACCATTTTACCCAATGTTATTCCCAACATCTGCAATTTTTAAAACTTCTCAGCAACATGTGGCTTCCTGGGTGGTGCTAGTGGTGAAGAACCCACCTGCCAATGCGGGAGACATAAGAAACATAAGTTCAAACCCTGAACTGGGAAGATCCCCTGGAGGAGGGCATGACAACCCACTCCAGTATTCTTACCTAGAGAATCCCATGGACGGAGGCGCCTGGCAGATTACAGTCTATGGGGCACAAAGAGTCAGACACCATTGAAGCAACCTAGCACAAAGCAAAGCAGTATGTAAGGGAGAAATGATTGATCTGCATGCTTTTCTAAACCTTGATATTCTTAACCTTAGAGTCACAGTGACATAGAAGCTGCTGTTCAGACCCTGGAAAGAATGGCAACTAGTGACGTGGAAGAAAGTAAAACTGTTTTTGGATCTGTCTCAGCCAATTCTTAAACTCCCATAGGCCCTCGGAGATTTTTGGCTTTTTTGCTTGTAGTGAGGATTATAACTTCAATTAAACAAATGTATCACCAAAAGTCAGACAGGCTCAGTAGGAGCTCAGTGATAAAATGACTGCTCCATCAGATAGGAATGCACACTGGGTCCATCGGGTGTTCACTCTGGGGCCTCCAGTCTGGAGACTTGAGTTCAAGTTCTGCCCCTAATTACCTGTCTAACCTTGAGAAACTGACTTCACCTTCATTCCTTCTTCCATAAAATTGAGATTAGAGGGACTGTCAATTTCCTTTTATCTTAAAAAAACACTCAGATGTTATTTTGTCCCCAAAGACAAGTACCATATTCAGTCAAAATCTTATAACATGTTGATCTCCTAACAAGGCTGGTGGCTGCTACTTATCTGGCTGAAACATCCTTACCTACAGCACCAGCATTATAAAGGGATTTATATATAGTATTATTCCTGAGAAGTGTGCCTTTGGCAGAGGAGAATAGAAATCACAAAGTAAAATTAGGTTTGTGCATATTTTTCTGGAGGAAAAAAATACCTCTCTTCCCCAAGTGTCCTAGCTTTTAAAATTTCAATTTTTGCCTCCATTAGCCAAAGGAAACTAAACATGGTGCAATTATTCAATGGAAAAGCAAGCATTGAACAGAGTAATCTGGACGGTGCCATGATTTCATAAAATACAATTTTTTTGTAGAATTGAACATTGTGGGTTTAAACTTAGGATGGAATCTGTCTACAGCATTTCAAAGCCAATACAAAAAATCACAAGCTGAGCTTTATCATAAACATGTACACGAAAACATTCTTTGTCATGTGTACGTGGATGAATCATGAAGACATACAATTTAAACTATTTTCAAACACTTATTAACATTGAGTTTCTCAGCGTGTCATCATGCGCTTCTCCATTGCAAGGCAATCTCCTCTATTCCTGAATAAGTCATCTCTTTTATGTTACTCAACTTCACATCTAAGTTATAAAGATTCGCAATTGAACTGGTTGTACTAGTTGATGTTCCTGAGCTACCTCAAAATTAAATTGACTATAAAATGACTTTGATTCCCACTGCTTTTGCTTTAAACTTCCGTATCTTAGGGAATGGCGCTTTGTGGACATGTTCTGTTGCTAAGTCACGTCTGACTCTTTGTGACCCCATGGACTGTACCCTGCTGGGCTCCTCTGTCCATGGGATTTCCCAGTCAATAATACTGGAGTGGATTGCCATTTCCTTCTCCAGGGGATCTTCCTGACCCAAACGTTGAACCAGGATCTCCTGCATTGCCAGGCAGATTCTGAGCCACTAGGGAAACCAGGAAATGGAACCACGATTACAAATTCTTATGTCAGAAATCTAGGAATTGTTAAAAAATACAAATTGAGACTGGAGTTGAGAATTTCCTTAGGAGACACAAACCATATAAGCTACATATTCAAAAGCACCTCTTGCTTAATAAGCTAAAGTACAAATGAGACTTAGGTTATTTCTAATCAATGCCTGTGATAATCATACAAAAAACTTAGGTCATCTTCCTAAATACGGTATAAGATGCTCACTTTTAAGCAATCTTCCACCAGCTGGAAAACCCCATTGCAGTAGCCAGTTATTCTAAAGGTTAAACAATGTTTTCATTTTTGCTTTATAAGCTGTGCTATAATAACATTACACCCCAGAGCTTCATATCGGTTTTAAATTCGAAAGCTCCCTACAGTTTGTGAAGTGTTCTTATATGCTCAATAAATTCTTACTAAATACTATTTATTGATTTGGTGGTTTTAATTTTCCTATTTCAATAATTTATTTTATGTTATTCCTATTTACATGCAGTCCATCAACAAATCTTACCAATTCAGCTTCCAAAGTAGGTCTTAAATGGGTCCTCTTCTCTGTATCTCCCTTATATACTATCTTAATCCAAACCAACATTTTCTTCTATGTGACCAACACTTATCCACATTTCACCCTAATGTATTTGCCACTTAGTAGCAAGAACTTATTTTTTTTAAAAATCTAAATGTAAGTCTGTTGCTTCCTGTATAAGTATTTCCATGCTCTGCTGGTGAAATAAAAATAAGCTTGAAACTCCATTCCTAAACCTTCAGCCCTTCTGAACATGATCCACTGTGTTTTCAGCATTATGTACAATTTCCACCGTGGCTTGTGGACTACATCTTAACTGATCATCTTTCAGATGTGAGATGTACTAAGTCCTTTGCTGGCTCAGCAACAGTTTACCTGATATTAACTCTGCTTGGAAGATTTTCCCTCTGTTTGTCTGTTTTACTCTTTCTTCTTTTTTTCAGCTTAAATATTACCTTTAACAGAATTTTAGTGAGCCCCTGCCTGAATTAAATCTTGCCCAATTCAAGTCATTATTGTCTATTCTAGCTCTTTGTTTTCTTCTTGATAACATATATGATCATCATATCAATGGTTATAGATTCACTTATCATCTATTGTCTCTAGAATGTAAACTTCATATGGGTAGATTTTACTTATCTTTTGCGTTGTTGTAACTCCTATCCTGTACCATTGCCTATTTGGCAACAGGTGAACACAAATTATTATTATTATTTTTTAGTATTGGATAAATTCCTGGACTTTAAAAGGGATGGCTTCCCTGGTCACTCAGCTGGTAAAGAATCCGCCTGCAACGCGGGAGACCTGGGTTCTGTCTCTGGGTTGGGAAGATCCCCTGGGGAAGGGAACAGCTACCCACTCCAGTATTCTGACCTGGAGAATTCCATGGACTCCATGGGGTTGCAAAGAGTCGGACATGACTGAGCGACTTTCACTTTCAGAAAGGATGTGGGGTATTCATCCTGAAGTGCAGTTCCTGTGATGTTTTTAATCTTAATATGTGGAATTAGGGGACAGTAGAGAAGGAATTGGAACAGATAGAGTGTGAAATAAACAATAGGAATTATGAACGCCAGGGCTGCTGCTTAACATCCTAGAAGATAAAAGACTGAATGTTACCTTCCAACACCATCATGCTATCTGAAAATCTCATGTCCATGCCTAAAATGAGAAACTGACCTCTCCTTTAAAACAACCCAACAACCACTATCATTTTCCAAAGACCATCCTTTCAAAATTAGATATCAGTAATAACAGTGGAGAGAGGGAAATGACAAAGAATACACATCAGCTTCCTCATCAGTATAAACAGACCAAAATTATATACTGTTTATGGTGTCAGAACAAATTTCCTCCTAAGTTTCCATGTACACATTTTTACCGATAGCAGAACAATACGAACATTATTTCCACAAAGAGAGAAAATGAAAGTGGATATTAGACACACAAGGCATTGGGATTTAGAAAATAAACTGACTCTCAGAGTTGATGGCTATCAACAGTTCACATGCCCTTTGGAGTGGATTCAATCTATGAAAAGAGGCTTATCTAGATTGCAAAATCTTTTATACTGTTCGCGGGAAATGAAAGTGTTTGACCACCACTGCCTGTTTGGAGATCTTCCCCTCTGGTTTCAGTCATCCTCAGCACTCAGGCCCTCTGATTCTCTGGAGTCTCTGTAAATAGGAGAATGGCAAGACTGGTTTCATGCAGTTTAACGTGGTATGGAACTATGAGATATTTGCACGTTCAGAGCATCAAGTATACAGCCTCTCTCTACAGCTGATTGTCCAAGATCTGAGAGCCTTCAGCCTAATTACCACTGCGCTTATATTAAGCTGAGCCCTGCCTCCGATGCAGGCTATGTTTCGTCCCCTAGAATTCTGAAACTATAAGAAATATAAACTTGTATTTCGATATGTAAGTGTGCTTCTGCGTTGTATTTGAATATACATAGGAACAATGAAAGAAACCAAGATATCACATACTGTTTAGTTATACATTTTTTTTTCTTTTACTCATGAAGGTGACTCTAAGAACAGGCATTACTATCTTCTCAGGAAACTGAGATACAAAGTATGCTGTGTGTGTGTGTGTGTGTGTTACTCACTCAGCCACGTCCAACTCTTTGCGACCCCATGGACTGTAGCCTGCCAGGCTCCTCTGTCCATGGACTTCTCTAGGCAAGAATACAGGAGTGGGTTGCCATTATTCCGTTCTCCAGGTGATCTTCCCAACCCAGGGATTGAACTCTGTCTCCCGCATCACATGAAGATTCTTTACCATCTGAGCCACCAGGGAAGATCAAGTATATTGCATATTTACATAATAAAAAGTCTTTAGTCTTTTTTGACAAATTATATACATTTATATGTTTTAAACAAAACAGTAATCTCAGAATCTGAAGAAAAGTATATATATGACTGAATCACTTTGCTATACACCTGAAACTAATACAACATTGTAAATCAACTATAGTTCAATAAAATAAATAATTATGATAATTATAAAAGATGCTGCCATTTTTACCTTTCAAAAATAAACAAATAGTCTGTACAACAATCCAATTTCAAGTTAAAATATTTATATTCTAGGAAACCACTTGCATATTAATTACTTTTATGCCATTGATAGGATGTAAAATATTTGCCCACTTCTTTCAAAATCCAAGTGAATTTTTTTTCACTTGATACTTTATGGAAAAAAAAATGGCATTTTTTTCTTTTCCAATTACCTATTAAAAAATACATTGATTGTTTCCAGTGTTGAACAATTATGAATAAACGTGCTATCGGTATTTGTGCACAGATTTTCACGTGGACATAAGTTTTCAACTCATTTGGGTATATATCAAAGAATGTCATTACTGGATCATATGGTAAGAGTGGGCTTCTCAGGTGGTTGTAGTTGTAAAGCCTGCCAATGCAGGAGACTTCAGAGATGAGGGTTCAGCTCCTTGGTCAGGAAGATCCTCTGGAGGAGGGCATGGCAATCCACTCCAGTATTCATAAGTAGAGAATTCCACGGTCACCACCCAGCCTCAATTTCTGGCTGGAAACCCAAGCCTGCTCCAAGCCCCTGGAAGCCCAAGTCACCTGAGGTCAATATCAGATTGGTCTGTGCATCCCTTAAGAAGGAACTGAGACCCTTTTTATCACCGAACTGTTTCTTGACTGCTTTCCCTCTGTTCCTGCATTCCTTTGTTCCCTTAAGATCAGTAATTACTGAGAGCTGTTCAAGGGCGAGCACTGTGGCCAGGCTAAGACCAAAAAATGGCTTAAGCAAAAAATGGCTTATTTTATATCAAGAAAGCCATGATTGGTTCTATTTCTCTGTGGACCCTGTTCCCTATTTGCTTATACCAGGGCAAGAGTCCCCACTTGGCACGCTTCTCTGTCCCCTCTTGAGGGAGGCTTGCCCCTCAGCTCCTGGACCGTGGCCTCGGTCTAGCATTAGCTATTGCTGACCAGAGCCTGGTCAGGCCTCTGTCAAGGTGTCCAAGGCCTCAGGCCAACCTCTTTGCCTGTTTTGTGCATGAGTGCATGCTAAGTGGCTTCAGTTGTGTCCAATTCCTTGAGACTCTATGGACTGTAGCCTGCCAGTCTCCTCTGTCCGTGGGATTCTCCAGGCAATAATACTAGAGTGGGTTGCCTGGCAGGCTATGGTCCATAGCGTTGCAAAGCGTCGGACATGACTGAAGCGACTTAGCACACACACGTGCACGGTAAGAGTAGGTTGCATTTTGTAAGAAATTGCCAAAGTATCTTGCAAAGTGGCCTTACAATTTTGCGTTCACACTAGCAATTGAATACACTGTCCGTATTTTGTATTTTAGCCGTTAAAATAAGTAAATAGGTGTGTAGTGGTACATTATTATCATTATTATTTGTAGTCCACTAATGACATATGATGTTGAGCATATTTTCATAGACTTATTCATTGGTTCAGATATTTTGCTTAATTTTTAATTATTTTTTTGTTTGTTTTCTTACTTTTGAATTCTAACAGTACTTTATATATGTTGAATGCCTGACCATTGTTAGATACAGTTTTTGCAAAGATTTCTCCTAATCTGTAGCTTGTCTTTTAATTATCTTAATAGTAACTTTTATAGAATAGAACTTTCCAATTATAATGAAGTCTAACATCTTTTTTTTCTCTCACGGATCATGCTTTTGGTGTTATACCTAAAAATTTGTTGCCAAATTGAAGGTTACCTAGATTTTCTCCTATGTTATCCTCTAGAAATTTTATAGTTTTGCATTTTACCTCTGATCTACAATCTATTTGGAGTTAATATTGTGAAGCGTGTAAGGTCAGTTCTTTTATTTATTTATTTATATTTTTATGGGAATGTCCATTTGTTCCAGCACCATTCATTTGTATTTTAATTTATTCATTTTTAATTGAAGGATAATTATTTTACAGTACTGCATTGGTTTCTACCAAATATCAACATGAATCAGCCATAACAGCACCCTTTCTTGAGAAAATTATCCTTGCTGAATTGTATGATTTTTGCTCCTTTTTCAAAGATTTGTTGATTATATTTTTGTGTCTGTTTCTGGACTCTCTATTCTGCCCCACTCACTTTTCCATTCTTTCACCAATGCCATTCTTAATTACTATAGTTTTATAAGAAGTCTTAAAATTGGGTAATATCAGTCCTCCGACTGTACTTTTTCTTCAATATTGTAATGGCTACTGTGAGTCTTTTGCTTTTCTATGTAAGTTTTAAAATCAGTTTGTTGATATCTATAAAATAACTTACTGAATTTTTAGTTAGGAATGCTTTTGATCAAGAACTGATATATTGACAAATCATAATTTTTTTAATCCATAAACATAAAATAGCATTCATTTATGTGGTTCTTTGATTTCTTTCATTAGAGTTTTGTATTTTTCTCTCATATTAGGTATTGTGCATATTTTATTAGGTTTTCATCTAAGTATTTTTAGGACTAATGTCAGTGGTGCTGTGGTTTTTATTTGAAATTCCAGTCGTTCATTGCTGCTATATAAGAAAAATAGTTGACTTTTGTATATTAAACTTATATCCTCTGGGGCTTCCCAGGTCACTCTAGTGGTAGAAAGAACCTGTAGCCTTGCTTACATTGCTTGTTAGTTCCAGGAGATTTTTTGTTGTTATTGTTCCTTGGGATTTTCTACATTGACAATCATACCTTCTGCAAACAAGATGGAGTTGAGGAAGCTTGCCTCTGTTGAGAGTTTTTAACATGAATAGGTTTTGGATTTTGGAAATCCTTTTTCTGCATCTTTTAATATGATTATATGATTTTTCTTCTTGAATTTGTTGATGTGATGGGTTACATTAATTGATTCTCAAATAAACGTTGCATCTTTATCCTTAAGAGGTATAGGTGTATAGTCCTTTTACTTTGTTTGGGTATTTGTAAAATGCGGGATTCATAAAATGAATTGAAATTGTTTACTTCTGCTTGGGCTCTCTGGGTAGTTCAGCTGGCCAAAAACATCTGCTTGCAATGCAGGGGACACCGGTTTGATTCCTGGGTCAGTAAGTTCCCTTGGAGAAGGGATAGACTATCCACACCAGTATTCTTGGACTTCCCTGGTGGCTCAGAGGGTAAAGAATCTACCCAAAATGTGGGAGAATTGGGTTCGATCTCTTCTGTTTTCTGGAAAAATTGATATAATCTTCCTTAAATGTTTGGTAAAATTCCCCTTGAAACCATATGGGCCTGGTGCTTTGTTTTGTCAGGTTATTATGTATTGATTCATATTGTTTTATGTTCATATTTTTAAAATGTATATCACACTTTCAAAGCCTTTTCCAACAGGAAAGCAATTATGGTGGAATTAAAAATGCCAACAGAAACACAGATTCATTATTTATGAATTTATAAGTAAGAAACACATTCTCCCTACTGAAGCACAGATATCTTTTGCAAAAAAAAATATAAACACACACAAATAATGCATGCAAATAAGTCACCTTGACTGAACCCTCTGATTCAAATCTCTCATTGGCTTCTTCCTTGTAGGATTAACACAATATTCTTACCATGGCCTATGAATTCCAACATGATTGCCCATGCCAGCTATATTTATTCTCTCAAAACCACCAATATCATTCTGTGGGTCATTTAAAATATAAGTCCATAGAATTTTTGCACATAAAATGTA
Organism: Capra hircus; assembly: GCF_001704415.2. NCBI lineage: Eukaryota > Metazoa > Chordata > Mammalia > Artiodactyla > Bovidae > Capra > Capra hircus. The sequence goes on along the minus strand of NC_030822.1, from coordinate 14,336,967 downwards.
CTTCTCCCATCTTTCTTATTAGCATCCACTTATATTCTTTGGTATCATTTATTTATTCTTTAGGTATAATTTCTCATGTTGTGGTAAGACTTTTTTGTTAAATGCTCCTATGAAACTGACTACTCTTCCTTTATAACATTTTCTACCATATATACTTACATATGTCTGTGATTATCTGATGAATGTTTGCATGACCTACCAAGGAGTAAGATCCCAGGAGAAAAAGAATATTTCCTATATTACTTACTATCTGTGTCCAGGATCTAGCTAGCACCTAGTAGAACACATTAGAGATTTAATAACAAGTGAGTGAAAAAGAGCTATTAATTGGCGAAATTTATTCAGATACAATAATAATATAAATCAGCATTAACTTTCATATTGCTTTCTTAATATCATAATTTATCATCACAAAGAGTGTAACTTCTAAATGCATGAATACATCTGTAGAAAACTCAATACTTAATGTTATTGAAGAGTAGAGCTTGTTAATAAAACAAATGTTTATGTATATATATATTTGCTTCCTTGGTGACCTCAAGTGGTAAAGAATCTGCCCACAATGCAGGGGATGTGCGTTTGATACCTGGATCTGGAAGATCCACAGGAGGAGGAAATGACAACCCATTCCTGTATTCTTGCCTGGGAAAACCCATGGACAGAGGAGTCTGGCAGGCTACAGTGCATGGGTTTGTAAAACAATTGAAGATGACCTAGCAACTTAACAATGGCAACCAGTATTTATTTATGTTTGTGTGTGTGTGTGTGTGTGTGTGTAAGAATGTACCTTACCTCAGTTATTATTACCCTTTTTTCCCTCATTTCTTCCCCTGAAAGTGTCAGTTGTTTTGAGGAGCATTTTAAATCACTTGCAAGAAAAGCAGAGGTAAAAATGCAGTTGCATCTGAAGGGGAAACAATCAAAATCCCTTTTTGTTAAAGGCCAAAAAGTGAAATAAACTTATGAAGCACGCATCAGTAGAAAAGTGTATTGTAATAGACACAATGAAGCCAAGATTGCCTCATTTGATATTAAGCTATAGTGTTTCTCCCATTGTGTTGAGTTTTAAGATTATACTGTAATGTATTAAAACTGCTCTATAGGTATTCTTGGCAGAGGCTGATATAAAGCAGACAGTAAAAACATTTTGAGAATTGCAATGATGTTTGTTAAGCACTTTTAGGCCCATCAGAGGTTATTTTTCTTTTCTAAGTCACACAGTTGGCTGAATCAGTAAATTTAAAGTGAGTAAGAAATAGATAGTGGTTTGACACAGCTTCTCTCTTCCACCTGACATATCCACTGTGGGTGTGGTATCAATGGAGTATCTATCAGTGATCTATCAATGACTAGATCATAAGAAAAAAATAACAGGGGATGTTAGTTATTTAATGAATATGTAAAATACATAGACAGACAAAAAATTGTCAAAATATATGTCTGGCGCTGTTATAGAAATATGTATATTTAAAAGACTGAATAATTTCCAAATCAATTGTTTATTTGTTCATTATGTTAGTTTTTTCAGTCTTATGTCACCTGAATTATTTTTAAAGTGAAGACTTCAGAAATCATGCAGCTATAGTCAATTAGTAATTTGAATTTTATCTTTAATTCATTTGGAGAAGAAACTTCAGTAACAGTTAAATCAAAGTGGACCTACAAAATTCTCTGAAGAATCTAGCAAAGCTAAAACATATTTTCTTTTCTTTTTGTAGAGCAGCAAGATAGCAGCTGCTAAATTACAGTTCTGATACTGTCCTTTAAACTTGCTAACACTTTCTATGTGCTAAAATTAATTAGTGATGTTGTAATTCCAAGAATCTACTGAAAGTACTTTCATAGTGAAAAATGATATTGTAAAGTTACAGGTCACTTGCTCTGCAGCGGAGTTGCTGGTAGAAAAGAATTCTATCAGTATTACATAGCTCATCTAGGTTAATTATTAGGGGTGGTTAGTCCCATTTTGCAGAATAGGAGACAATGTCAGGATTCTTAAATATTTTGCCCCAAAATGAAATGTGCAAGATAAGGGTGTTTACCCTCCTTACTACAAAAACAGAGGTTCCTTTCCAAAATTTAAGGAACCTATGCATAGAGTAAAACCCTACCAAAATGTTGTAATTCTTGCTCAAACATTCTGTCACATATCTTGCATTGTCAATGTTGATGAAATTATCATTTTGAATAACTGCAGATGGTGAGAGCCAAATGTAATTTGTGTTGTATCCAGATTTCCTATATTGGGAGGTGTATTTTGGAGAGTAAATTACAATAACCATTCTTTTCAGGACATGCACTGCATTAATACTTTATACATAGTAAATCATGAGACCTCACAAAAAATTTGGGAGTTTAAAATTATCTCCATTTATACATGAAAAGGTTAAAATTTGGAGTGTTTGAACAACTAGGTCAATCATACTAGTAATAAGTGATAGAATGGAGGTTAGAACCTACCTATATCTAACTTCAAAACTTGGACTTCTAATTAATATGTATCCTGATACTGTGTATTTAAATAATCATTCTTTTTTTTTCTTTTCTTCTCTTGTCTTTTTGCAGCAATATTAAGATAGTCACTAGTTCAACACATCCTGATAATGTATGTAATGTCATTTATTTTCATCAGCACTTCCCTAAGGAAAATGTATCAGGACTACAAAGAAAAGACATAATAAGTCCAGGTGGTTACAAAATAGAAAGTTCAATCACCCTGAACAACAACAACAATTCAGTAAATAAATAATGCTTGAAAAAACCAGTAATTATGATGATTTTAATTCTATTACTTTCACAGTTTAATGTGTGGATACAGAGATTTAAAATTGGCATAGATTAAAAATGTGGATATCTTTACCCTACACCGATCCAAATATGTTTGTCACAATTATTTCTGAGTATTACTGGTACCAATTCCAATCTTGTACAGCTTGCCACACAGTTGACTAATAAGTCAAGAGATGAGTTAGTGGGTAAAGAATAGTGACTTTATTCTGATAGCCACCAGACTGAGAAGGTGGTGGACTAGGGTCCCAAAGAACCATCATACTCAAGTTGGAATTCAAGCTTCTTTTATACTAAAAGGGGAAGAGGTGTAGTTGGTTATTAAAACTACTTGATGTCAGAATCCTTTATTCTTGCATCTTTCCACATAGGTCAGGTTATGATGTCCCTGCAAACCTCCAACAAAACAATGTTCTCTGTTCTTCAACTTTTTATCTCTATATGAATAGGAAAGTGATATATCTTTAAAGGTCAGAGCCTTGAGAATGGGTTATCCACCATATTTCAGGCTATAGGCAGCATTCTTAACTTGTAGACAGAGCCATAGAGTACAAAGGTTAAATAATAGAAACAGGTCCCATATGGAGTCAGGTTTATTCTTCCTATTACATTAAGACAGATATTCTTAAAACATTTTAAAATATTACCTAGGTAATTTTTGTATTACCTCTCCACTGTGAACTTCTGATTTATATTCTCAATGTTTTAAAGCTTGTACTCCTGTTCCTCAACCAGTCATCGATCCATATTTTAATATATAGTTAGTTTTAGTCTGCAATTTAACTTATTTGTGGCTCCAAAACTTATTTAATTGGTTTACAAATATGCTTCTTTACCTGCTATGAACACTATAATCCTCAGGATCCTGTACCATTTCTTTCCACTTCTTCATGTTTTGTGTTGATAAACATGGATGGTGAAAATGATTTGTCTGTATGATAGATGGCTTAACATTTGAAACAGATATAATCAATAAATTAGTCATAGAGATTCCCTCTACCATGGCAACTGATGTGAATTCTAGTATCCATCTTTTAAGCATTCTTCAGTGCCCTGGTTTTGATAATTATTAAGTAGTACCCCATATATTGGAGGAAGAAACACCACAGTATAGCAAATTGGTTCACACACCTGCTTCTCTATTAAAAGTCAAAAGAAAACAAGGCAAAATAAATCTTTGAGGAAAGGGAAAAATACAGATATATGAAAATATATATATAGCTATTTCTTAGGGAGCCATGTGGGCATTCTTTACCTGTCTCTCTTACTTCTGCCACCGTTAGTCTATAAGTTCTTTCAAACAAGGAACCATGACCAATTCTTCTCCTCCTCTTTCTTTATCTTAGTGCCCTGTATATTTTGTACCAATAATACTTTTTTTTTTAATTTTAAAATCTTTAATTCTTACATGCGTTCCCAAACATGAACCCCCCTCCCACCTCCCTCCCCACAACATCTCTCTGGGTCATCCCCATGCACCAGCCCCAAGCAAGCTGCACCCTACGTCAGACATGGACTGGCGATTCAATTCTTACATGACAGTATACATGTTAGAACTCCCATTCTCCCAAATCATCCCACCCTCTCCAAATAAACATTTGTTGACTAAATGAGCAAGGATTAGTATATTGAAGCAAGTTTACCAGAGTGAGATGTATATTTTAAACTAGAAGTTTCCTTAGATCCTATCTAGCCAGGAAAAAGAAATGAGTGTTTTTAGATCTAGCAAATTTAAGCAATTTGCAGTGAGTACTAGAAACAGCAGCATTTGGAAACCTTGTAAAACTATCTCTGGCCTTGAAGGAAGCACTTTCTGAAGTTTGTCTGAATTTCTACATTTGTGAGCTGCGACATTTCAAATTCTGAGGCCGTCAGAGTTAAATGAGTCATCCTGTTTCATGAGCAGTTGGAAACAGTCTTTTTGTAGAAGTTCTATTCCTCTAATTACCTAAATAATATAATTTATTTTATTATACAACATTTTTCCCCATATTAATGAAATAAAAAGAATTAATTTGAAATTTTTCTCTTCTGGATGACTGCTTCACACTTTCATTTTGAATTATTATGATTTAGTCCCAAAGAAATATAGAGATCAAAATTAAAAGGAGCTTTAATTTACAATAAAAAATAATGTGGATGTACAATAAAATATAAGATATAAGAATAAGATGAAGATACTTTATTTGGCAAAGAAATATTGAAGAGATAATTGCACCCTGAATATAAGAAGCTATAGTAGCATAAATATCCAGATTTATCCTTCTGAATGTACAGAGATATTGGACACAGTGGGTTTAAAACTAAAATTTAAAACATTTCCCTTTTTTAGTAACCACTCTTAGAGAATGATATTCCCAATGACTTGTGCTGTGCTCAGCTGCTCAGTTATATCCAACTCTTTGAGGCCCTATGGATTTTAGCCTGCCAGACTCCTCTGCCCATGGAATTTTCCAGACAAGAATACTGGAGAGGGGTGCCATTTCTTACTCCAGGGGATCATCCCAACCCAGGGATCAAACCCTTGTGTCAATCCCTTGTGTCTCCTGCATTGGCAGGTGTATTCTTTAGCATAGTACCACCTGGGAAGGCCCCCTACTGACATGGGCTATGTTAAAAATGACATAACAGTGAAAATGTTGTATCACTTGTTTTAAACACTTCCTTTCTAGATAATTAATCTTCAAAGAATGTTCATTGTGAATAATTGCCTAACAAATATTCCAAACTTCAAGCACCAGGTCTTTTCTAACCCACCCATCACTTTGCTTCGGAAACTGGGACTTGAAAATCCAAATTGGATTATATTGGCTCCCATTCTTATTATTAAGATTTTAAGATTATTATTAAATTTTTCTGAAGGTAGGTCATTTTTACCACCAAGTAGATATCACTTCGGAGAAGGCAATGGCAACTCACTCCAGTACTCTTGCCTAGCAAATCCCATGGACGGAGGAGCCTGGTAGGCTGCAGTCCATGTGGTCGATAGGAGTCAGACACCACTGAGCAACTTCACTTTCACTTTTCCCTTTCATGCATTGGAGAAGGAAATGGCAACCCACTCCAGTGTTCTTGCCTGGAGAATCCCAGGGATGGGGAAGCCTGGTGGGCTGCCGTTTCTGGGGTCGCACAGAGTTGGACACGACTGAAGTGACTTAGCAGCAGCAGTAGCAGCAGATATCACCTGTGGCTTCCCTGGTGGCTCAGACAGCAAAGAACAATGTGGGAGACACAGGTTCAATTCCTGGGTTGGAAAGATCCCCCGGAGAAGGGAATGGCTGCTCACTTCAGTATCCTTGCCTGGAGAATTCCATGGACTGAGAAGCCTGGCGGGTACAGTTCATGGGGTTGCCAAGAGTTGAACACAACTGAGTGACTAACACAACTACAGACGTCATTTAGATCTAGTGTGTGTGGTGGCATGGAAAGGTGGAGGGCATTCAGAAACTCCTACCCGTTATAACAAAGTAGGAAGCAATAAACAGACTTCTGCAAAGCAAATCTTATAGAATAATAAAAGTATGTAAGAATGCATCCAGACTCAGCTGCAAGCCTGGTTGTTAGAGCAAATGGTTGGCAATCACAGTGCACATATGTAGTTGACCAACCTCTGAACCAAATTGCCTCCTACGTCACTGTCCAGATCATTGAGCCACGGCATCAGCATTGTTCTACCTGCTTCTGGATGTCTCATCACGTGGGCAGAAGAGACCCTACTCTCTAAGGGGCTAAAGCCCAAGGTGTCTAAATCAGATAAATTCTGATCAATAACTTATCTACCTTAGAATTAAAAAAAATCATAACATACATTTTGGGCTGTATGAAACTTCATTTTACTCTAATCCCAAGCACTCTCCTTTTGATATTTAAGTGTTTGCTTCCATCATTTTAAGAGAATTCAGTGACCATGAATAATAATAAAAAAAGCTGCTTGTCTTTCATAAAGCAGTAGCACCTCCAAGGCTTCACAATATTTGCTTTGTAAACTACCCTCAGCCTGTCACTTACAGTTTCCGTTTTCATTATAAATAAGCAGCAAAATGTGCAGACTGTCTGTGTTGCAGTAAAACACAGCTGTTTCCATTTGCCCTCCCATCAGTTTTATTTTCACATCATTCTGCAGTGGAATTGAATTGAATCAGTCCATCTCTAGTACAAGAAGTGTTATGCAGCTTAGTAGCAGGCAGCCCTTAATCCTTAATTTCACTCCTTTTCTATTTCCCAGTAGCCTAAAATTGGGACTTCCATTTCCAACTATGGCATTTATTGTATGGAATTTGATGATCTTGGATACGAATAAACACCTGACCCTACCTCACTCTCACACACAATTAAATAACCTTTGCTGAACTTCAAGTATCAATGCAATAAAGTGCAAGGGTTAGTCGCTCAGTCGTGTCCAACTCTCTGCGACCCCATGAACTGTAGCCCGCCAGGCTCCTCTGTCCGTGGAATTCTCCAGGCTACAATACTGGAGTGGGTAGCCATTCTTTCCTCCAGGGGATCTTCCCAACCCAGGGATAGAACCTATATCTCCTGCACTGTAAGCAGATTCTTTACTATCTGAGCCACTAAGAAAGCCCATATCAATGCAATAAGTTACTTTCAGTTCTAAATAATTGTAAAAAAAAGTGTACGTTTCCAAGCCCAGGGAAAAATGTGACTTGTATATGAATTACACAAGTTAGGAATGATAAAGATTAAATATGAATTATGTGTATATCACAATAGATGAAGATATGCTATTATCTAAAAATAACATATTCATAATGTATATTCTTCAAGTATTGACAGCATATTATATCACTCAGTTTTTAAAAACACTGTACTAATTTAGCCAGGCAATTATTATTTTTTAAGCTTCTTATTTCATATTAATTAACAGTTTTGTAATAGTTTCAGGTGAAAAGCAAAGGAACTCAGCCCTTTGTATACATGTATCCATTCTCCTCCAAGCTCCCCTCCCATCAGGCTAAGTAGACAATTATTATTAACACCTTTTTATATTTTTTAAGCATCCTCTTGTAAATGATGAAAAATGGGAATTGTAAAAATGGCTAAGATCCTCTTGGTGAAGGACAGGGAAGCCTGGCATGCTTGGGGTTACAGAGTCAGACATGACTGAGTGATTGAAAAACAACAAGAAATGTCACCTTGAAGTTATATAATCCAGTGACTGAAACAGTAAACATAATCTTTTGGATGAATGAATGAATGAGGGCATTGATTAGTAAATCTTGGAGTTGGAATCCCAATCCAAAGGGAGTGCTTCTTTTCTGAAGAGCACATTCCCTTGCTCTTGTTTACATTACCAGTTTTAGAGTTAGCTTCTGACCTATGCAAAGTCAGTTACGTTATGTGATCTTCATTTATGTCCTGTGCTTTCTTTGCCTGATATCTGTATTCACACTGACAGTACGCAGTGCTCTAGCATCCTCAGGTAAGCTGCTCAACAGGTGTGGGTCCTGTCACTTTTTACTGATGGATGCCCTTCAGGTTACACTTGCCAGAAAGACACTAAGCGATATAATCTCTCAAAGGTTGGAAGATAGTTACAAAGTAACGCTGTGTGACATATGAGTCCCGCTCTTAGGGAATGAAAATTGGGATGAACTCTGGGTACAGTAAGATTCCCTTGGTTTGCATATTGGACACTTGGCTAGTGAGGACTTTGATTTTATTGATACTGCACTTTGGATTATTAAATATTGCTGTGCATGGGGACATTTTACCACTTCTGCTCAGCTCCACTTAGGCAAAGATCATTTGCTTGGGCAATCTTCTTGTGCAGAAACCATTGCTTTTATTTCCCTCTGCTTCCTTTTTCCCTTTCCTCTCTTGCTTCTCAAGATTTATTGAACTCTTTATAAAATTTTGTTGGAGTAACAAATAAAGGTAAATGAACATAAGACTAATTGCCCACTGACACTGGCATACAAATAATAATCAATAGAAAATTCAGAACTCAGTTTTGAGGTTAGAGATTGCAAAGGCTTTCTAAACCTTGAAAGATTTATGTCTGAGATCTTCTTCAGAGAAAACCAAAATCCCTTTATGCATACTGATAGATGGGACAAAGAATATTTTCTAATATAGCAAATGAAAAAACAATGAATTTGTTCTGATAGTTTGACATCCTTATCTTATGAAGCTAGTTGTAACTACTGTTTTACAGGACTCTTTTTTTAATAGACTATATTTAGAGCAGTTTTAGATTCAGAGTCAAGTTGAGCAGAAAGTACATGGAGATTCTGTGTATCACTTGTCCCCTTCCACTGAGCCTCTACTGTCAATGTCCTGCATCAGTGTGCTACATTTGTTGTAATCAATGAAACTTCATCGATCCATCAATATCACTCAAAGTCCATAGCTTACATCCAGGTTCACTTCTGGTGTTGTGCATTCTATGAGTTTTGGAAAAATGTTCCACCATTACAATGTCATACAGAATAGTTTCACTGTCCTACAACTCCTCTGTGCTCTGCCTACTCCTCCCTCCTTCCCGCTTAACCAATGGCAACCACTGATCTTTTGCTGTCTCCATAGTTTCGCCTTTTCTAGAGTATCAGATAGCTAGATCCATACAGTGTACAGTATTATTCGGATTGGCTTCTTTCACTTAGTGATGTACATTGAAAGTGCCTCATGTCTTTGTATGGCTTGACAGCTCACCGTTTTGTTTTGTTTTGGTTTTCCATGAATAATAATATTTCATTGTCTGGATGTACCATAGATTATTTATCCGTTTACCCACTGAAGGATATCCTGGTGGATTCTGAGTTTTGGCAATTATGAGTTAAGGTGCTATAAACAGTTACACGTAGAGTTCTTCATGGCTACATTTTCAGCTCATTGGGAAAATACCAAGGAGTTTGATTTTTTGTTAAGAGAATGTTGAGTCTTGTAGTGAACTGCTAAACTGTTTTCCAAAGCAGCTGTACAATTTTGTGTTATGACCAGCAATGGATGAGTGTTGCTTCACATCCTCATCCCAATTTAATATTAGTGTTTTGCTTTTTGATCATCCTACTGGGTCTGTAGTTGTATTACATTATTGTTTGGGTGGTTTTTTTTTTAATGTATTTATTTTTGGCTGAACTGGATCTTCATTTCTTTGTGTGGGCTTTTGCTAGTTGCAGCGAGTGGGGGCTACTTTGTTGTGGTGTGAAGAGTTCTCATTGTGGTGGCTTTTCTTGCTTTGGGGCACAGGCTCGTGAGCTCAGGCTTCAGTAGTTGCAGCACATGGGCTCAATAGTTATGGTGCACAGGCTTAGTTGCTCTGCGACATATAGAATTTTCCCTTATAAAAGATCAAACCTGTCCCCTACATTGGCAGGTGGATTCTTATCTACTCTGCCAACAAGAAAGTCCCTGAAAGTGAAAATTAAAGTCACTCAATCATGTCTGACTGTTTGTGATCTCATGGACTATAGCCTGCCAGACTCCTTTGTATATAGAATTCTCCAGCCAGAATACTGGACTAGGTAGCTGTTCCCTTCTCCCTGGGACCTTCCCAACCCAAGGAATGAACCCATTGTCTCCTGCATTGCAGGCATATTCTGTACTCTCTGAGCCACCAGGGAAACCCAAGAATGCTGGAGTGGATAGCTTATCCCTTCTCCAGTGGATCTTCCCAATCCAGTAATTGAAATGGGGTCTCCATCACTGCAGGCAGATTCTTTACCAGCTGAGCTACCAGGGAAGCCCAAGGAAGTCCCTATCATTTTACTTTTCAGTTCCTTAATGAAGTATGACCTGGGATCTCTTTTCATATACTTATTTGTCATCAGAATATCTTCTTTGAAGAGATCTTTATTCAGATGTTTGAACTTTTCTTCTATTAAATTGATGTTTTCTTGTTGTTAAGAGTTCTTTATATATTTCAGATAGTAGTCCTTTATTATATGTGGCTCTTGCAAGTATTTTCTCCTAGCCTGGTTTGTCTTCTCATTTTCTTAACAGTGTCTTTTCTGCAGAGCAGAAATTCTTAATCTTAATGAAGCCCATCTTATCAATTATGTATTTCACAGATTATCTTTAGTGCAGTAACTAAAAATTCATTGCAAAACTTAAAGTCATCTATATTTACTCAAGTTATCTTCTAGAAGTTTTATAGCTTTGTTTCCTGCATCTAGATCCATGATCCATTTTGAGTTAATTTTATGAAAGGTATAAATTCTGTGTCCAAATTGATTTTTTTTTTCAAGTGGGTGTCCAGCTGTTCTAGCACCATTTATTGAAAGACTGTCTTTTCTTTACTGTATAGCCTTTGCTCCTTTGTTAATGATCAGTTGACTATAATTTATGGGTTTGTTAGGTAGTTAGAATAGGAAAAAGGAGTCCAGAATGGCGGTGGCTAAAAGATGAGGAAGGGAAAAGCCCGCAAAAATAGAACACAGGAAGGTCAGGGGACCGGAGTAAGGACCTTAGGTAGAACAAACAGCACTCCTGGTTAGCCCAATTTACACAGGGCAGGCCCAGGGGGAACAAAAAATATATAAGAAGAGGAGCCAAAGGACCAGGGGGGCCTCTCTCTCTCCCACACGCAGGCGCTCTCTCTCACTTTCTCTCTCTCTCTTCTTCTCTTCACGTCTTTTGGGTCAGCTACCCCTTGAGGATGTATTTTCTTTTATTTTCTAAATAAAATTGAGCTGTAACACAGAGCTATCACTCTGTCCAAGAGCTGTGACACGCCAAGGGCTTTAACGTCCATCACTTCAGATTTTTGTTGTGACAAGACAGAACCGAGGACATTACACACTCCCCTGACAGGTTGATTGCTGGCTTTATTATTATTATAATTTATTTTTGGGTGTATTGCATCTTGGTTGCCTTCTGGGTTTTTCTCTATATTTCTCTATTTGTGGTGAGCAGAGGCTCCTCTTTAGTTGCAGTGCGTGGGCTGCTCATCATAGTGGCATGGGTTCTAGGGCTTCAGGAGTTGTGCAAGTGGGCTCAGTGGTTTTGGCTCCATGAGCTCTAGAGCACATGCTTAGTACTTGTGGTGCAAGGATTTCCTTGCCCTGCAGCATGTGGGATCTTCAGAGACCAGGGATTGAACTTGTGTCTCCTGCATTGGCAGGTGGATTATTTACCACTGAGTCACCAAGGAAGCTCTGATTTGTGGCTCTTAATCCTATTCTATTAATCTTTTTATGGGTTTTATGGGTGGCTATTTATGGGTGGCTCAGGTGATAAAGAATCTGTCTGTAATGCAGGATGTAATGTCTGGAGAAGGAAATGGCCACCCACTCCAGTATTCTTGCCTGGAATCCCATGGACGGAGGAGCTTGGTGGCTACAGTCCACGGGTCTCAAAGAGTCGGACACAACTGAGCGACTTCACTTTCACTTTCAGTTGATAAAGAATTTGTCTGTAATGCAGGAGACTTGGATTCGATCCCTGTTTGGGAATATCCCCTGGAAAAGGGAAGGGCAACCCACTCCAGTACTCTTGCCTAGAGAATCTCATGGATAGAGGTACAGTCCAGGGGGTCACAAAGAGTCAGACATGACTGTGTGGCATGGCATTAATCTTTTTACAGTAATTTATGCTTATCTCATGCAATGCTAATATTAATAGCAAAAATACAAGATAGGCATTATTGCACTAATTTTCTAGATGACAAAACTTATGTTTTTAGGAATAGTTAATTTGCCCAATATCTGGCTAAACTTTGTTCTAATTCATTTCTGTGTTGCTCCATGGTTTCTGCTCATTCCTGTAAATCAGGTATAACTGTTATACAATGGAGTTTGAATAGAGTACACACAAAAGAATGACTAGAATGAGTTCAGTATTATTTAATATCGAGTGCAATTGTTCATTTTTCCTTTCATTTATGCTCCTATTTTAAAATTTTATCTGGGTCTGAATCAATCCAAAAGAAGGTTATGAATCTTAATGCATAACCTAAGTATTTAAATCATGAAAATGGCCACACCTGAGATTATTCCCTATTCAGGGTAAAAATCGTATGGATAACATGACTTAGTTGCACTTTAGCACGTTTTCCCAGCCCCATTCTTATGCAAAAGCCCAAATAAAGAAGACACAAATGCTCTTAAGAAATCTCAAAAAGTATAAAACCACTATTTGCTTTTAGAAAGCTCTTTAAAAGCCACAGCATCACGGTAGGAAAATAAGTTAGTTAAAAGGTACCCAATTTGCAAAAAGGCATTGCATTGCGTTTGCTTTTGATCTATTTTAAGGTATTCGGTGTATATGCCTTCACTGGGGATGTTGCATGACAGATGACTCTGTCACTAAGAAGAAAGATAATCATGTTTTTCAAAATTATCCTAAGAGAAATCAGAACACTCTTTGCAAGTAAAGGGACTCTATCTGAAATAAGATCTAGTAGAGACCCATTAATATTTTTTGAGATAAATCATTTATTTCCTTATCCTAAATTGCACAGCAAAAGAGTTTTAAAGGACACGCTATTTATTTGCAAATAGTATTTTCCCCAAAGTGGTGGGAATAATCAGAACAGAAAAAAAAATGATGCTAATGGCTTAGAAAGAATGTCAGATTGTAAGATGGCTTTATTATTCACACTCTGTCTTATGCGAATTGGAAACTATAATGATTGCAGGGAAATTAAAACATTTAATAATTATTTAATTGAGCATTTAACATTTTTTTCTTCCTTCAGCAGATACTAAATTAGCTTCTCTTTTGTGCTATTCACAGGTCTATTTCAGCATATTCAGGACATTACAAGTGAATCAAGGAATAAATACATCAAAATAAAAGTGATTGTTGCCTACTGAACTTGCATAGAATAATAATGACTCAATTGAATTCCTTTGATTTCTTCAAATTTTATTTTCCTTAAGCATGTTGTAGTTTGAAAAATGATTGAAAAATTGTGTACTAAAATTTAGAGGTGATTTTCTCAATTGTTTCCCATGTTATATTTATTTCCCCCTGAAGTAAATGGATACTTTTCCTTCATTGCCCATATTGAAAATTCCATTTGGAATTTAAAACAATTTTGATGATTATTGGCATAGTCAATAAAGCAGAAATAGATGTTTTTCTGGAACTCTCTTGCTTTTTCCATGATCCAGCAGATGTTGGCAATTTGATCTCTGGTTCCTCTGCCTTTTCTAAAACCAGCTTGAACATCTGGAAGTTTACGGTTCACGTATTGCTGAAGCCTGGCTTGGAGAATTTTGAGCATTATTTTACTAGCGTGTGAGATGAGTGCAATTGTGCGATAGTTTGAGCATTCTTTGGCATTGCCTTTCTTTGGGATTGGAATGAAAACTGACCTTTTCCAGTCCTGTGGCCACTGCTGAGTTTTCCAAATTTGCTGGCATATTGAGTGCAGCACTTTCACAGCATCATCTTTCAGGATTTGAAACAGCTCTACTGGAATTCCATCACCTCCATTAGCTTTGTTCGTAGTGATGCTTTCTAAGGCCTACTTTGCTTCACATTCCAGGATGTCTGGCTGTAGGTGAGTCATCACACCATCGTGATTATCTGGGTCATGGAGATCTTTTTTGTTCAGTTCTTCTGTGTATTCTTGCCACCTCTTCTTAATATCTTCTGCTTCTGTTAGGTCCATACCATTTCTGTCCTTTATTGAGCCCATCTTTTCATAAAATGTTCCCTTGGTATCTTGATTTTTCTTGAAGAGATCTCTAGTCTTTCCCATTCTATTGTTTTCCTCTATTTCTTTGCGTTGATCCCTGAGGAAGGCTTTCTTATCTCTCCTTGCTGTTCTTTGGAACTCTGCATTCAGATGTTTGTATCTTTCCTTTTCCCCTTTGTTTTTCACTTCCCTTCTTTTCAGAGCTATTTGTAAGGCCTCCTCAGACAGCCATTTTGCTTTTTTGCATTTCTTTTTCTTGGGGATGGTCCTGATCCCTGTCTCCTATACAATGTCACAAACCTCTGTAAATAGTTCATCCGGCACTCTGTCTGTCAGATCTAGTCCGTTAAATCTATTTCTTACTTCCACTGTATCATGAGGGATTTGATTTAGGTCATACTTAAACAGTCGAGTGGTTTTCTTCACTTTCTTCAATTTCAGTCTGAATTTGGCAATAAGGAATTCATGATCTGAGTCATAGTCAGCTCCCGGTCTTATTTTTGCTGACTGCATAGAGCTTCTCCATCTTTGGCTACAAAGAATATAATCAATCTGATTTTGGTGTCGACCATCTGGTGATGTCCATGTGCAGAGTCTTCTCTTGTGTTGTTGGAAGAGGGTGTTTGCTATGACCAGTGCGTTCTCTTGGAAAAACTCTATTAGCCTCTGCCCTGCTTCATTCTGTATCCCAAGGCCAAATTTGCCTGTTACTCCAGATGTTTCTTGACTTCCTACTTTTGCATTTCAATCCTCTATAATTAAAAGGACATCTTTTCTGGGTGTTAGTTCTAGCAGATCTTGTAGGTCTTCATAGAACTGTTCAACTTCAGCTTCTTCAGCATTACTGGTCAGGGTATAGACTTGGATTACCGTGATATTGAATGGTTTGCCTTGGAAACAAACAGAGCTCGTTCTGTAGTTTTTCAGATTGTATCCAAGTACTGCATTTTGGACTCTTTTGTTGACTATGATGGCTACTCCATTTCTTCTAAGGGATTTCTGCCCACAGTAGTAGATATAATGGTCATCTGAGTTAAATTCACCCATTCCAGACCATATTAGTTCACTGATTCCTAGAATGTTACTGTTCACTCCTGTCATCTCCTATTTGACTACTTCAAATTTGCCTTGATTCATGGACCTAACATTCCAGGTTCTTATGCAATATTACTCTTTACAGCATCAAACCTTTCTTCTATCACCAGTCCCATCCACAAGTTGGTGTTGTTTTTGCTTTGGCTCCATTCTTTCATTCCTTCTGAAGTTATTTCTCCACCGAACCCCAGTAACACATTGGGCACCTACCAACCTGGGCAGTTCTTCTTTCAGTGTCCTATCTTTTTGCCTTTTCATACTGTTCATGGGATTCTCAAGGCAAGAATACTGAAGTGGTTTGCCATTCCCTTCTCCAGTGGCCACATTCTGTCAGACCTCTCCACCATGACCCATCTGTCTTGGGTGGCCCCACATGGCATGAACTGAGTTAGATGAGGCTGTTGTGTTCCATGTGATCAGATTGGCTAGTTGTCTCTGATTATGGTTTCAGTCTATCTGTCTCTGATGCCCTCTCTCAGTGCCCTCTCTTGCTTGGCTTTCTCTTACCTTGGATGTGGGGTATCTCTTCACGGCTATTCCAGCAAAGCACAGCCATTGCTCCTTACTTATATGCAGAATACATCATGAGAAAAGCTGGGCTGGAGGAATCACAAGCTGGAGTCAGGATTGCCAGGAGAAATATCAATAACCTCAGATATGCAGATGACACCACCCTTATGGCAGAAAGTGAAGAAGAACTAAAGAGCCTCTTGATGAAAGTGAAAGAAGAGAGTGAAAAAGTTGGCTTAAAACTGAACATTCAGAAAACTAAGATCATGGCATCCAGTCCCATCACTTCATGGCAAATAGATGGGGAAACAGTGGAAAAAATGGCTGACTTTATTTTAGGGGGCTCCAAAATCACTGCAAATGGTGACTGCAGTCATGAAATTAAAAGACGCTTACTCCTTGGAAGAAAAGTTACGACCAACCTAGATAGCATATTCAAAAGCAGAGACATTATTTTGCCAACAGAGGTCCATTTACTGAAGGCTATGGTTTTTCCAGTTGTCATGTATGGATGTGAGAGTTGGACTTTGAAGAAAGCTGAGAGCCGAAGAATTGATTCTCTTGAACTGTGATGTTGGAGAAGACTCTTGACCATCCCTTGGAGTGTGAGGAGATCCAACCAGCCCAACCTAAATGAGATCAGTCCTGGGTGTTCATTGGCAGGACTGATGTTGAAGCTGAAACTCCAATTCTTTGGCCACCTGATGAGAAGAGCTGATTCGTTGGAAAAGACTCTGATGCTGGGAAAGATTGAGGGCAGGAAGAGAAGTGGATGACAGGGTGAAATGGTTACATGGCATCACTGACTCAATGGACAAGGGTTTGTGTGGACTCTGGGAGTTGGTGATGGACAGGGAGGCCTGGAGTGCTGCAGTTGATGGGGTTACAAAGAGTCAAACAGAACTGAGAGACTGAACTGAAACCGAAACTGAATGAACTTGTAGTAGGGTATATTCCAGGCAAGGTGAAGTATCTTGGATTACCCAATGCCGGTGATGAGAACTGGCTGGATTTTGAAGTTTTGTGATAAATGATCTGTGAGGATGTTTCTAGAAGAGATTAATATTTGAATTGGTAGTCTGAATAGAAGAGAGAATTGGAGAAAGAGCATATTTGCTTTCTATGTGAGCTAAGATGTCTGTCTTCTCTCGTCTAGAACGTTTGCACCCCTGGTTCTTAGATCTACACCTTGCACCTAGACTTGCACTATTGTGCTCCCTGGTCCTCTGGCTTTTGGACTCAGAATGAATTTAATCTCTCTTTTCAGTGGTTCTCTGGCTTCTAGACAGCAGATTATGTGATTTATTGGCCTCTGTAATTAATGGCCTGAGATGCTCTCAAGGCATAAGTTAGTTACATGAAGAAATTATCCAAATGCCCATGGTCCCTACTCCTATTAAATTTCTTTCTCTCTCCAGGTTCCCAGCCTGCACCTCTAGTCTTGTGGGAAATTCTCTATGATCACTTGACCAAAGAGGAGAAAACCTAGTTTATGGTTGGTCCTGAAGAATATTCAGGCACTACCCCAAACTAGACAGCTGCAATGCTGCAAGTTTTCTCTGGGATAACCCTGAAGGACAGTGATGAAGGGAAATTCTCACAGAGGACAGAATTTCAGGCACAAAGTCATTGTTTGCTTTACTTATAAGCACAAATGGTCAGACATGGAATTACATACTGATTCATAGGGCTTCTCTTGTGACTCACCTGGTAAAGAATCCACCTACAATACAGGAGGCCTGGGTTTGATACCTGGGGTTGGAAGATACCCTGGAGGAGGGAAAGGCTATCCATTCCAGTATTCTGGCCTGGAGAATTCCATATACTGTATAGCCAGGGGGTTGCAAAATGTTGGACACGACTGAGAAACTTTCACTCACTCACTCACATTCATAGGCTTTAGTCAATGGTTGAACAGAGGGTCAGGGACGTGAAAGAAACATGATTGAAAAACGGTGATGGAAGAAATCTGAGGAAGAAATATGTGAATAGACCCCTTTGAATGGACCAAAAAAAAATGAAGATATTTGTGTCCTAAGGCAAACGTCACCAAAGATGACCTCAGCAGAGGATGAGGTCAATAATCAAGTGTATAAGATGGCCTAGTCTGTGGATACCAGTTATTCCTCAGCTACTTCTGTCATTGCTCAGGGGGCTGATTGCCGGGAGCCAGCGTGAGGAACTCCGCCCATGGCAAAGGTCATGAGGAAGGAGGCTTGGCATACGCAAAGGCGTGATCAAGCCTCAGGAAACCCCCTGTTCCAGAGCATCTAACCCCAAAACCAGAGTCTGTTTTATGCTCTCACCTACACCTCTGACTTTACGAGGGGCTCTCCCGAATAACCGTTTCTCTCGGAGAAGGAGTAAACGTGCAGCTCCAAGGCAATAAAAATTCCTGAGCATGACAAGAGTGGTTCAGCTTATGGACTCCTCTGAAGGTTATCTAGCCTACCTGTATAGGTTCGTCCGGCCACATGTGATTGTTTACAGCCTCCCAATCTGAGAGGCACGAGATGTTTTAGACTTACTAAAGGCAAATTATTTTGGGGAGTTGGAAATTATTAGCATATATTGGTGAAGGGTTTTTCATTTGTTGGGTCAATAATTGCTGCTAATTCCCTGCTCTGGGTGGGACAAGGATGTCTCAGGTCAAACCTCTCTGCTGACAGACTAGCTTGTGTGACAGGATTATCCATACTCCTGCCACTATACACATGATTGTTTACTACCTCTTAACCATAAACAGCACAGAGAGTTTTGGAGTATTTTGAGAGTCTTAATTAGTACAGGGCTTTTTCTTCTTGTTGAGTCAATGATTGCCGCCAGGCCTCCATATCCTTAGGCACCTGGGAATATATTAATCAATGTATTTGGAATATAGCAAAGGAAATATAGTAGTTTGATGTTAGCAATACTAGACTTTTTGAATTAATGGATTTTCTCTTTTATAATAGATCACTGTGCTTTGTTATAAATCACCGTGATCTTGCTATGTAAAAATGTAACTTTATCATATCTTAAGACTAAATAGATCTTAAGGGGAACATTGGTGAAAGGATTTTCATTTGTTGGGCTGATGTTTGCTGCTAAATCTCCATGTTCCCTACCCTTATAATGAATATAACTAGCATATAGGAAGAAATAAGTATTAACCTTTAAGCATATAGGAGAAATATGTATTAACCTTTAAGATTAATCATGTTAACCTTGGGTTAAATAAATTCCTTTCTTGATTGTAACTCACTACAACCTCACCCTATAGGAATGTAACTTTATTTGGAGGGTGGGGCCTGGTTTAAGAAAAAACACCCTTGGAAGAAATTAGTTTTTTGGTTATCAGAAAGAAAGGATCATGAAATGTCAGCAGGTCTCACTCATGGCCAGAAGATGATGTACCTTTTTTATACATTTATGTGAAGCACCTGATTTTGATAAAGGTCAGGACTGCTGACTCCCGCATGACTCTATATTCATCCCTATATGTAACAAAAGGTATATAAGCACACCCAAAAATAAAGAATTCGGATCAGTTTCCGGAAAGACTGATTCCCCCATGTCGCTTCTTTCTTGCTCCCATTTTTCTGGCTGAATTCCCATCTGGAGCATGGATGCTATTCCACGTAATCCAAGTTATTCAGCCTCTTTTTCTCCACTAATCTTCCTACTACACTATCCATTTCTAATCTCTCCCTATATCTGTAATTAAATATGTATTTTTCCAAGGACACCGACTCCGTGCCCACCTTCGAATCACCCTGGATCCACCGGGGCTGGACTCCGGCAGCTGATGAACAAAGTGGCCTGGGGGCAGGAATGGAAGTTGTGTGCACACTCTATTGTGTGTCTAGGTAGGCTTATTGCAGGAAGGGGAACCCCTTCCAGAGCCCAAGAATGGGCTCTTGTCTAACACTCAGGAATGAATTGCCTGAAGAGACACACACGCTGACAAAGCAAGAGAATTTATTAGGAAGGGGAACTGGGGTGGAAAGCAGGAGAGTAAGGGAACCCAGGAAGACTGCTCTGCCATGTGGTTTGCAGTCTCAGGTGTTATGCTGATGGGATTAGTTTCTGGATTGTCTCTGGCCAATCATTCTGACTCAGCATCCTTCCTGGTAGCGTGTGCACCACTCAGTCAAGATAGATTCCAGTGAGAAGGATTTTGGGGGGTTGGTAGGACATATGGTCGGGCATCTCCTTTTGCCTTTTCTCAAATTCTTCTAGTTGGTAGTGGTTTGTTAATTCCATGTTCCTTACCAGGATCTTCTGTCTTAATGTAACTCATGCAAATGGTTACTGTAATACCTGGCCAGGATGTGCAATTTCAGACAGTGTTTCTCCCCTAACAATTATGGTGTCAGAATCAAAGATATTCCCTATGCCTGGTCTGAAGGTCAATAAATGTCTCCCATGCATCTGAATAGCACAGAAGTATCAGGGACATATGAATCTAAAGGAATACCTCAGGTATAATCTGTGTGGGCTTAGGACCGAGGTCTGAATGGATTGAAGGTATTTTTGTAGACGCTTCTGGCTTTGGGAACTATACCTAACATCCACACCGAAATCAGTTGAAAAGTACAAATTTTGATATAATCTCCTAGAAAAGTGTAGATGTTCAATATGATTAATATCAAATTTCTGCCACCCTGATAGAAAGGTAGCTCAAAATAAAATTTAGGAGAATTTCTAGAAAATAAAGTTATATTAATTGCATCCTCTATATTTTTTACACTTAATAATTATCAAATTTTAAATGATAATACTAGTTATTGTCCAAGTATTTTAAATAATTTTTATTTTGTACTGGGATTGTCTCTTTGGTTCTAGTCTTTTACTTGTTGGCTCTAATAAGATGTTAGAGTCTACAAAATTCTGTCTAAAATAGTCTTGCTGCCCCTGATTTTTGAAAGACTTGCTTCTTATGGATCATAAGAATAAGAATTTGGGACTTCAGATCCTTCCACATTCGGCCCATCAATGAATAAGTACAACACTATGTAATAATACCTAAGTCCTTTCTCCATTCTGAACTCAATCCAAGTCTGTTATTTGATTTTGCAAATGGATTCTGAACATGGGCCTGTTTAATCAGATGACCATTTTCCTATTCTTTTTTATTTAACTGCTGAGTGGTGGACCTATATTTGAGACGGCAGTGATTTCATTACACCAACAGAGGGAACTGCCATTCCAGCAAAACAACAAAAGCCAAGTTGGCTAAGGGAGAATGTTCCCTATCACACTGAAGAAGCCATGAGAGAAATGCTGCCAAAATGTCACCTCCCACACACAGACTACAGGATTACAGAAATCTAATTAGCCATTTCATTAAGCAAGTCCTGTCTGTGGAAATGGTAAACAATGGGCACTCGGAAGCATCCATTCATCAGAAATCTATGGAACTGTCAAGGAGACTGTTCAATAATTTGTTCCCTGTGCTTTTTTAGGTGGTAGAGGTGGGGCTAGGAGGGTTGAGTGACTTATTCTAAGTGACTTATCTCAGGTTTTTAGAAATTGAGGGCACTTCAGGGTGCTAAATCCACTCTTGTGAATACATTGACAATAAATCCACTCTTGTGAATACACTTTTTAGAAATTTTTTCCTTTTTTTTTTTTTCTTTATCCTGAACAAACTAATTAGGTAAATTTATAGACATGATGTTCCAAGGGTCACATTTGACAGAAATCATCCAAAATATACTATTTGGCACAATTGTATTTTCATATGACACTTACACTGTCTACTGATTATCCTATTAGGTTACAACTCTTCAGAGGCATCTACTTCATCCTACTCAGTTTTGAATCCATTGGTTGTAGTGTCTGAGACATTTTTGAAGTAATAACAAAGTGAATGAAACAATTTTGAAAGAAAAAAAAATGATTTTAACTTTAAAATTAAAAAAGCGGTATGGATCCAAGAGAAATGGGAGGTAATTAATGCACTGTTATAATTTATTGAGACAACTCACCTGGTCTTCCATTTAATTTTCTAGTAAAATGTTAAGAATTGTCACTGAATTTTGATGAGGATGTTATTACAGATGAAAAGCACTGAAATAGAAAGCGGTCAAGCTTCTGTTATTGAACCTTTTTACGTTAGGGCCTGTTAGTGTATCTTTAAAGAGTACTGCACATTCCAAAACACACAGTGCATGATGGAGCCAATTGTGATTTCTCTGGTGTAATTGGTGGCCACTGCTTTATCACTTGACAAAATTTCTCAGAATTTTAGACTGAGTTCATGGTGAGATTGTAAGACTATTCCAGTTGCCTTCAGGGTGTGGCTCTCAATGTTTCCATGAAGGAGACAAAGTATGGTTTATACTGGGAGATATATAAAGAAAAATGAGGAAATGTTCCTTCCAAAAAAAAAGGAAGCCAAAACAAAACCAAAAATCAAAATGCTGACAGTTAGTTACAAACTAATGGGAGGAAAAGGAAAACCTAGATGTGAGTTGATGGAT
This sequence comes from Capra hircus, assembly GCF_001704415.2. Lineage (NCBI taxonomy): Eukaryota > Metazoa > Chordata > Mammalia > Artiodactyla > Bovidae > Capra > Capra hircus. Next base: position 14,314,503 of record NC_030822.1, on the reverse strand, counting down.
ATTGGGAATGGCCCTACAAGGTAGCCAAGATTATCAACAGAAAGTACATTTAAGTCATCTAATGTTTATACTGGAGAAGGCAATGGCACCCCACTCCAGTACTCTTGCCTGGAAAATCCCATGGACGGAGGAGCCTCGTGGGCTGCAGTCCATGAGCTCGCTAAGAGTCGGACACGACTAAGTGACTTCACTTTCACTTTTCATTTTCATGCCTTGGAGAAGGAAATGGCAACCCACTCCAGTACTCTTGCCTGGAGAATCCCATGGACAGAGGAGCCTGGTGGGCTGCCGTCTATGGGGTCGCTCAGAGTCGGACACGACTGAAGCGACTTAGCAGCAGCAGCAATGTTTATACTATTGCAGATACACTACTCTCAGTACATTAAATAATAATTTGTTGCCACTAAAGTTGTGGGGAGACTTTGAATTTTAGAACAACTTAAATTTTACATGAATGCCAGGATTCTGGTTACATTTAAATCAAGGATGACTCTACATAGAAAGTATGATGGCTATTGTGGTCACTGCCAGGACGATTATGAAGTGAGAAGTTTCAATAAGCACATTAGCATTTTTTGCACAGAATGCTATAATAGCCCATTTGACTGATTTGGGAGGCAGCAGTTTAGGTGTCATGAGCATACTGCAAAGATTCTTCTCTTTAAGAATCAAACTTTTATTTTTCTCATCTTATATTTGTATCTCAGAATATAACAGGACAGAAACAAAAAAAAGGCCAAAATTCTGACCAATCAAGTGTTTACATCTGTAGGAACCAGACACTGGGATTCAGCCCCGGAAGTTTAAGACACTGATACTTGCAAAGTTCACTTGCAGGAAAATAAAATTCTATTCAAATAACAGACTGGTAATTCAGGACATTTAATTTTTTCTAGATATATTGAATTTGTTCAAAAACTAATTTTCTACCTAGAGCAGGCACCAGAGCAAAAAAACAAATCTAATAATGGAGTATTGGTTTAGAATACCAAAAATTGAGATTAATGAAATAATGCAGTATATTAGAGGAAATTACATTAAAGAAACTTTAAATAACAGAATTGATTAGTTTAAGATTTAAAGTAAAAAATAAATTATATTTTAAAAAAGATTTCTTCCTTTGCCTTTATAGATATTCAAGAGAAGATGCCATTTTAAAGACTGAACATGTGTACACCCATGGTGGATTCATGTTGATATGCGGCAAAACTAATACAATATTGTAAAGTAAAAAAAAAAAAAAGACTGAATCTGAGCTGGCATCCTTGTAGGGGATTATCTATTAACCATTTTATTGACTAGGATTAATGATGATGTCCTTCAATTAAGCACAATTATTTTTGTTTGAACTAAGATCTCCTGGATATTTTAATGTCATTAGGTTTGATCAGGAAGAGATAATGCATATAATATATAATAGATATAAATATTATATTTCTCAGTGAAAATAAATTCAAAGCAACATTTTCCCTTTTTCTCTGAATTCCAACTTTCATGTGAGACTGAAATGTTTTTAAACAAAATCATAGTCCTATGAATTAAGATCTATTATTGTCTCCACCAAACAGTGGCCTCAATTTCTTTATCTATAAAATGGAGCTAATAATATACACCCTTCAAAATGTCATCCAAATTTTAGAGCGAACTAATAATGGATTTGGAAATAATTCTACTTTAGGAGAAAATGGTATGCTCTCCTATTATTCATATGGATAGCAGAGACTCTTTTACTTGAACTCTAATTAATCACCCTTTTGAAATGTAAGAGATCTTCTTCTAGGAAAGAAACTGATGCTCAAAACACACTACACACTTATGACAAATTTCAGGTTGACTGTGCCTTAGCAGAGTGATTCTCAAAATGTGGTCTAGGAAGATTTGGACATTCTTAACATCCTTTTAGGTATCTATGTTGTTGTTGCTGTTCAGTCACTAAATTGTGTCCAACTCTTTGTGACCCCGTGGACTGGAGCACGCCAGGATCCTTTGTCCTCCACTATCTCCCGGAGTTTACTCAAATTCATGTCCACTGAGTGGATGATGCTATCTAACCATCTCATCCTCTGCTGCCCTCTTCTTTTGCCTTCAATCTTTCCCAACATCAGTCTGTTCCAATAACTTGGCTCTTCACATCAGATGGTCAAAGAATTGGAGCTTGAGCATCAGTCCCTCCAGTGAATATTCAAGGTTGATTTTCTTTAGGATGGACTGGTTTGATCTCCTTGCAGTCCAAGGGGCTCTCAAGAGTCTTCTCCAACACCGCAAATTGAAAGCATCAATTCTTCGGTATCCAGCTTTCTTTATGATCCAAATCTCACATCCGTACATGACTACTGGAAAAACAACTTTAAGTATAAGGACTTATGTCATGAAAGTGATGTCTCTGCTTTTTAATATGCTGTCTAGGTTTGTCATACCTTTCCTTCCAAGGAGCAAACATCATTTAATTTCAATGAGATCAAACTGCTTTCATAATAACACTGAGACATCAATGGACTTTTTTCATTGTGCTGACATGTATCCTGATGTTACAAAAACGGAAGTGGTAAAACTGTGCCATAGAAAGAATCATGAGAGTCATGCCAGGCCCTACTAATTAATCACCATGTTCTTCACCATGTCAGCTAAAAATTGGCACTTGCTATCTGCCTCCACAGGACTAAATTGTATGCTACTTCAGTTGCTGAGCTTCAACACCCCCTCAAAGGAGTTCAGGGTGGAGAGTAGAAGTGAGGCACTCTGTGTTCTGGAAAAAACTGGCAGAACAGGCCTTCAGAGAATAAATATTTTTAGGAGCTGATTTTATGAGCCCAATTCTTGTATCTCCTCATATCTAGAAAAGCACTAAAATCCTCCATGCTGACTAATGTTCCCTGTGATCATCAGAAACCTTCTGCAAAAAGATATTGCATGTACTCCCCCTTCACCAAAATTACATATTTACTGATCTTCTTCACTGCTTCTGGGGAGCAGTTTCTCAGCGTTATCTGAGGTGCTGTCTACTGGGCTATAGTCCTCATTTTGCCCCAAATAAAACATCACTTGCAACTCTCACATTGTGTTTTCTCTTTTTTTTTTACTCAACAGCCAAACACACACTAACAAAAATCAATGGCAGTAATACACACGAATGTCCTTGATGGAAAAGTGAAAAATATTAACTGAATAAAATAACACTCTTATAAATTTTATTTTATTTAGTATTTTGTGTTACAAAATGGGAAGTACTTTGTAAAAAAAACGATACTAAGTGGCTGTCTATAGGAAAAGCACTTGTATGATTGTTTGTCATGCTGAATTAGTTGCTTTTTTCTCATAGCACCATTGTTTCCTGAGAAAGCAACTGATAGGAGAACTATACACATTGACAGGTACTTGTGGACTTTGCTCTAGAAAGGAACAAAATCAACCAATAACCATTAGGAAAAGTGTAGACTTTTTAAAAGGTTATAGGACTGCAAGGAGATCCAACCAGCCCATTCTAAAGAAGATCAGTCCTGGGTGTTCTTTGGAAGGAATGATGCGAAAGCTGAAACTCCAGTATTTTGGCCACCTCATGCAAAGAGTTGACTCATTGGAAAAGACTCTGATGCTGGGAGGGATTGGGGGCAGGAGGAGAAGGGGATGACAGAGGATGAGATGGCTGGATGGCATCACTGACTCGATGGCCGTGAGTCTGAGTGAACTCCGGGAGGTGGTGATGGACAGGGAGGCCTGGCATGCTATGATTCATGGGGTCGCAAAGAGTCAGACACCACTGAGCGACTGAAATGAACTGAACTGAACTGATAGGTTGACTTTGTATCAATGATGGTATCAAATGTATCAATGATACAATTTGATATTTCAACTGAGAATAAGCATTTTAGAAGAACTGTATCTGCCATATGAGATGGACAATTTCTCAGAAATTAAAAGTGTATCTGATAAAATCTGTAGGATTTTATACAAACTCAATTTTTGACACAATAAATTAAGTCAACATTTGGAAGCTGTACATAACTCAATGAATGAATATGAAGAATTCATGGTGGTACAGATCTTTAGAGAAGTAAAAAATCTATTCAATGTATTTTTATGTAATATTACAAGAAAAGTTCATTGATAGGAACTCAGATTTTACATTAATAGCACATCACAGCAGATTAAAAATCCAGCTGTCTTCTGTTAAACAAGTCTTTCGAGATTTGAAATTTGTGGGGGGAAAAGAAGGAAAGAAAAAAAGAAAAAAAAAGAATGCTCCTCTTCTTATGAGTTATTTTTGTTTTAAATACAACTACCTTTTGTAACAGCTCAGATGGCAAAGAATCCGCCTGCAGTGCTGGAGACCTGGCTTCAGTTCCTGGTTTGGGAAGATCTCCTGGAAAAGGGTTGGCCAGCCACTCCAGTATTCTTGCCTGGAGAATTCCATGGACAGAGGAGACTGGCAGGCTACAATCCATAGGATTACAAAGAGGTGCACAGGACTAAGTGACTTTCGCTTTCACTTATTTTAAATAAATAAGTATTAAAAAAAGTTCTCAGTCATAATGCCAAATATAAATAGTATTGGTAGATATAACCACAAAAACAAAGACTCCTTAGGATCCTCGATATTTTTAAGACTGTAATGACTCTTGAGGCCAAAATGTATGAAAACTGTGATTCAAGTACATCATGTACTTTTATTCCCTTCGAAAGAGGACTAATGAATTTCCAAACCACTGATATCTTTTGCTTTAATTAAATAATTAATAAAACATATTCACAATGTTTATGTGTCAATAGTTTTAATTTCTGTTTCTTTGAAAAAAGTAAATAAATTTTTCAAAGAATAGCTGATAGATTACATATGGTTGAAGGAAGTGTAGAATAATGAGGGGAAATAGCATAAAAATCTCGAAGGATTCTGTCCTCAGTTTTCAGTGTCTTAAATTCTTACTACCTCTTTTAGAAAACTCAAATTAATAATCTTATATACACCCAAATTCATATTATGCAAGAAAATGAAGTGAAACTGGAGTTAGCAGAACCACACTACTAGAAATATGCACTGGAAAGATCTTTATCTAGGATAAAGGTAAACTGGCTCACGCTGATCCTATGTATTTTAACTAACAAGGTATTCAAAGTAATTATGCATTGTTTTTAGTGACAACATATTTTGACCAATTTTGAAAATAATTGGCTAAATACTAGTCATGCTAGCAGTTGATTTGACCCCTCAGTTTTGTTACAATTCACAGAAAGGAAGATTAGAAATTAATAATCCTCCATAGCATTTCTTGTAATTAATATAGCATAACTAATACATCTAATTATTTGATATTTAAATCTACCTCTTTGTGAGATTATTTACATAAAATAAACCCATTCAACTTTGGTATGTGTTTGGATAATTACTCCCAAATACAGCCATCCCACCAAGCTTGAAATAGGGCATATCCATTATTTCAGAAGAATTCTTTATGTATAAAATCCTTTTAATCCTTACCAAATAGAAAATCAGCATAATAATTTCATTTGACATAGATTCTGTTCAGTTCAGTTCAGTCGCTCAGTCATGTCCGACTCTTTGCAACCCCATGGACTGCAGCATCCCAGGCTTCCCTGTCCATCACCAACTCCCAAAGCTTGCTCAAACTCAAGTCTATTGAGTTGGTGATGCCACCCAATCATCTCATTCTCAGTTGTCCTTTCTCCTTCTGCCTCAACCTTTCCCAGCATCAGGGTCTTTTCAAATGAGTCAGTTCTTCCCATCAGGTGGCCAGAGTATTGGAGTTTCAGCTTCAGCATCAGTCCTTCCAGTGAATATTCAGGACTGATTTTTTTTTTTTAGGATGGACTGGTTGGATCTCCTTACAGTCCAAGGGACTCTCAAGAGTCTTCTCCACAATCACAGTTCAAAAGCATCAATTCTTCAGCACTCAGCTTTTAGTCCAACTTTCATATCTGTACATGACTACTGGAAACACCATAGCTTTGACTAGACAGACATTTGTTAGCAAACTAATGTCTCTGCTTCTTAATATGCTGTCTGGGTTGGTCATAACTTTTCTTTCAAGGATCAAGTGTCTTTTAATTTCATGGCTGCAGTCACCATTTGCACTGATTTTGAAGCCCCCCAAAATAAAGTCTCTCACAGTTTCCATTGTTTCGCCATCCATTTGCCATGAAGGGATGGAACCAGATGCCATGATCTTAGTTTTCTGAATGTTGAGTTTAAGCCAACTCTTTCACTTCCATCAAGAGACTCTTTAGTTCTTCTTCAGTTTCTGCTATAAGTGTGGTGTCATCTGAATATCTGAGGTTATTGAAAATTCTCATGGGAGTCTTGACATAGGTTAGTTTTGCCTTAGACTGGATTCCATATAAATGCAATGATACATCATTCTAGTATAAACATTTTATTATAAAGGATAATAAAGGATGCAAATGAACACCAAAATGAAGAGGTACACAGAAGAGTTCTAGAAGGATTCCAAGCACAGAATCATTGGTCCCATGCAGTTGGGGTGTGCTACTTTCTCAGCATCAAACCAGAAATTCTCCAAACTTTGTAGTTTATATATTTTTATGGAGGCTTTATTACATAGGCATGATTGATTATTAACTCTATCTCCAGCTCCTTTCACCCTCCCAGAGGTTAGGAGGTGGGGTTGGAATTTCCAAACTTCTAATCATGGCTTGGTCCTTCTCATGACCAGCCTCTCCCCAACACCAAGAGCCTACCCAGAGTTGCCTCTTTATAACAAAAGGTGCTCCTGTTACCTAGAAAACTGCAAGGGATGTGGGAGCTCTGTCTAAGACACTGCTGTCACTCTGGATGTTACAAGGGTTTTAGGAGGTTTACTTCAAGAATACAGGTAAAAGACCAATGTTACACACACAAAAAAATACACTTAGCACCACTTTCACTCATGAAATTACAAGGGTTTTAGAAGCACTGTCAGGAATAAAGACAATGCTGCTGCTGCTGCTAAGTTGCTTCAGTCATGTCCAACTCTGTGCGACCCCATAGACGGCAGCCCACGAGACCCGCACCCCGCACCTTCTCCGGGATTCTCCAGGCAAGAACACTGGAGTGGGTTGCCATTTCCTTCTCCAATGCATGAAAGTGAAAAGTGAAAGTGAAGACAGTCAGTCATATACGACTCTTAGCGACCCCATGGACTGTAGCCCACCAGGCTCCTCCGTCCATGGGATTTTCCAGGCAAGAGTAATGGAGAGACAATAGCTATGTAATGTCTTACCATGTCTAAGCATTAATGTGTGTTATATTGTGTTATAGATAAATTTAGAAAGAATTATTTCTTAATAAAGATTCATCATTTTGTCAAAAACATTTTCTACACCTGTTGAAGAGATCATGTACTGTTTCTCCTGTATATTGTGATATAGTAAACTACATGGATGTATATTGGAATTTAAACTCAATTCTGGATATCAGGAATACACCCCTCTTGGTCATGAAATATTAATTTTTGGAAATAGATGATTAAATTTTCAGAGGAATTTTATATCTATTTCTTGAAGAATATTGGTGTTTGAGTTTCTTTTATATTATTGCAGCAGTTTTGTTATCAAGGTTGTAGTTGTAGAATATTTTTTGTTATTTCAAGTATTTGAATTTTCTGAATCTTGTTTCATGGCTCACAGTTGGATCTACTCTGTTAAATATTCTATACACACTTGAAAAGATAATTTGTTGTGCCATTTAAAGCTATCAATTATGTCAAGTTAGTTGGTAGAGCTTTTCAAGTTATTGTATGAGTCTTTTATTTGTAAGTTTTTTGTAGTTGCTATTCATTCTGTCAGTCACTATACCCAATCTGTTAAAACTGCCAACAGTAGTTATTTCTTTTCTGAATTTTCCATTTTGCTTCATGTATTTTGAAGCTTTGTTATTAGTTACATGCACATTTAAAATTGCTAAATATTCTTTTGTAAATTGATTATTTTATAATTATGAAGTGTTTTGCTTTATCATCATCTTTCCTTTTTGTCATTATTTTGTGGTATGTATATATATATATATATATCAGTGAAGGCAATGGCACCCTACTCAGGTACTCTTGCCTGGAAAATCCCATGGACGGAGGAGCCTGGTAGGCTGCAGTCCATGGGGTCACTAAGAGTCAGACATGACTGAGTGACTTCACTTTCACTTTTCACTTTCATGCATTGGAAAAGGAAATGGCAACCCACTCCAGTGTTCTTGCCTGGAGAATCCCAGGGATGGGGGAGCCTGGTGGGCTGCCGTCTGTGGGGTCGCACAGAGTTGGGCACGACTGAAGCGACTGAGCAACAGCAGCATATATATATATATATATATATTCTTTGGGCTTCCCAGGTGGCTTAAATGGTAAAGAATCTGCCTGCCAATGCAGGAAATGCTGGAGACAGGAGTTCAGTTCCAGGGTCAGGAAGATCCCCTGGAGGAGGAAATAGCAACCCACTCCACTATTCTTGGCTGAAGAATACCATGAACAGAGGAGCCTGGCCGGCTACAGTCCATTGGGTCACAAAGAGTCAGTCACGGCTGAATGACTAGACATATATTCTTCATTTCATATGCTCTTGTGTTCTTTTTACTTGACAGCGTCAATAGCTACATGAAGGAATAATGGGGGTTTAACTAAATCAAAGAGTTTCCCAGGTGGCTCAGTGGTAAAGAATCTGCCTGCAATGCAGGAGACTCAGATTCTACCTCTAGGTCCAGAAGATCTCCTGGAGAAGGAAATGGCAATCCATTCCAGTATTTTTGCCTAGGAAATTCCATGGACAGAGGAGCCTGGTGGGCTCTAGTCCATGGGTCACAAAAGAACCAGATTCGGCTTAGCAACTAAACAATAACAACGACAAGTATTATTGTTCGCTAAGTACCTTTGTAGATGTCTGAGGGCCAAGAAAGCATGCACCTCTGATTTGAAAATATTATTACTGATGTATGCAACTTCTTATAAACAGTTAAAATTCTTATATCTTGCATTAAAGAAACTTATGTTCTTTGTTGGTATTTGATACATTGTTCTATCAACAACTATATGGTGACATTTAAGGTTTTCATTTTTAGTTCATCATTAGAATAATTGTTTTGCTGAGCATTTTTGGCACTACCACTAGTTCACTTAAACCAAAGCTATTTTTCTTATTTTATCCATTGTTAGTTTTTTTCTTGCTTGCTTTATTTTAAACAAAAATAGTAACTACATTACATTTTTAAATAGGCAATATCCTGTGTTTTCTGCATTTCCTAATCTCCTGAGCTCCAGTAAGAGCTTTGATAACTTGCTCAATCAGACTTTCCAAAGAATTTTTTTAAGTCTCTAATTCACTCTACTTAAAAACTTGCTGTAATATTTAGAGTTGTTTCTGTATTCCTGTACTGATTAAAGACCAATCTAATATTTGCTACTAGAGTTGATTTTAGATAATATATTATCAATAAAAGAAACAAAAAATCACTTTTATAATCAGTGAAAACGTGGGATACCAGTAGTCACTGGTATTCAGTAAATAATAACTTATATGTATAATTGTTTAGAATAGTATGTCTTTTGAAGACAAGCTTTGAGAGGCCAAGGTGCTAACCTAGCAGAATTTGAGGTTAGAATTAGGCTAAGTGATAGCAGACTGAATGGCTGCCTCTGACTTCTCCAGAGACATTATAGCTATAAAATAATTTCAGAGCTTAAAAGTCTTGGCTCCATCCTCATCAGAGAAAACTACTGTGATCGTTTATCATATAGTAAAATATCAATCATTTTTAAGCCTGAAACAAAGTTCTTTTGTTTAAATTAAAACAGAATGTAAATTTATAGTTTCATTAAGCGTGATATTGTGAGTAAATAAGTTCAATAAGAAAGAGTGAAACCCAGGTCATTGTAATAGGAATATTTGAATGAATTAAGATGAACGAAAAATATCAAATTCTTTGAGACTCCCTTACTAGGTGTGCGGCAGCCCTTTCACATTTCTTGCATCCTGCATGGTTATAGAGACTACAATGTTTTCATCTGAGAGATAATGTTTTCATGTGAGCATTCTTCAAGAGGATAGTGTTCTTCACAAGATCACAGCCAAATCCAGACACATAGTTAGACATCAAAAATCAGCATTCCCTATGCAGATGAAAAATCTGGATTAGGAGAATATAGCATGGACATGGAAAGAATTTAAAGAATCTATCATCAAGGCACGCCACTCCAGTACTCTTGCCTGGTAAATCCCATGGACGGAGGAGCCTGGTGGGCTGCAGTCCACGGGGTCGCTGAGAGTCGGACACGACTGAGCGACTTCACTTTTACTTTTCACTTTCATGCATTGGAGAAGGAAATGGCAACCCTCTCCAGTGTTCTTGCCTGGAGAATCCCAGGGACGGGGGAACCTGGTGGGCTGCCATCTATGGCGTTGCACAGAGTCGGACACGACTGAAGTGACTTAGCAGTAGCAGCATCATCAATCTATTATCTATCTATTTGTCTCTCTTTGTCTCAACTTCAAACTAGTTTTAGAAATTGAATGAATTAATTTTAAGGCTTTAAATCAAATTAAGGGGCATCATGTTAGATTGGACCAAATTAATCAACGTAGATGTATTTATCAGATAATCTGAAATCAGTATGTTAGCTTGAGAGCAGTCAATGGCTTTAGTAATTTACTTGTTGGTTGACTATAAACTGGATTAAGTGGCAATTTCTAATAAATTCTGCTGTGTCTAGTCTGCTGTTAAACCCACCCAATAAGTTCTGGTTTTCACATATTATACTTTTCCATTTCTTGAATTCCTGTTTAATTTGATTTTTATAGACTCCAGTTCTCTTGTGAAATTCTTCAATTAGCATCACTTTTCTCCCTTTCAAGAACATAATAATCATAAATATTTAAAGCTCTTGTCAATCACTTTCAATATCTGGACTATCTAGAGGACAATTTCTCTGTTCCATTTTTTAAAATTTTTATTTTCCATCAATGTCTTTTTAAAAAATCATAATAATTTTTTAAGGAATTCTAGATGTTAAGTGTGAAAAGTGTAGTGATTCAAGATGATTTCACTTCCTCTAAAATGAGTTCACCTTACTGACCACTAGCAAAATGGAGTGGAGGAAATTTCAAGAAGGTACTGAGCTGAGCTGAGCTACGGTACAGCTCTGATAAGGCTCAGCTTACTCAGTTTGTCTGTACATTACCCCAACACTCTAGGGTTTTCAGCTAGCAGTTCAATGTATATTGAAGGGCTTTCCTCCCCACTGGATCCTAAACTCTAAATCAGTCAATTTCATTTACATTGGATAAATATTCTAAACTGGAAACCCATCAAGTACTTTAAACTGCTCCCAATAAACTTAAAAAATTCTCCAATTTACCTCCTCATTCATTCCTTTTACTGGGATTTTCTTTAAGTTTTGCACCTGATTTCTCAGAATTGCATCCATGCCCCAAATCAGTAAGTATTCTCAGGATAGAAGGTGTAGAAGGTGATGCTGTCTGCTCAACCTTCTGAGACCCTGAGGTTCTCCCAATGCCTGTGTCTTAAGCCATTTGGTTATCTCTGAATCTTTCCACTGCCTGAAAGTAGATAAATTGTGTATTTTTAAAAATACAAGTTTATAGCTATTCTATGACGAAGCACTTGTCTGCTGGCTCAAATTTTCTATCTGAAATTGGAATTTGCAACTATTTCTTTACTTTCAGTATAGCCAAAGGGAATTGTTGCTGCTGCTGCTACTAAGTCACTTCAGTCGTGTCCGACTCTGTGCGACCCCATAGACTGCAGCCCACCAGGCTCCCCTGTCCCTGGGATTCTCCAGGCAAGAACACTGGAGTGAGTTGCCATTTCCTTCTCCAGTGCATGAAAGTGAAAAGTGAAAGTGAAGTCCCTCAGTCGTGTCCGACTCTCAGCGACCCCATGGACTGCAGCCCACCAGGCTCCTCCGTCCATGGGATTTTCCAGGCAAGAGCACTGGAGTGGAGTGGGGTAAAAATAAATTAGCATCAAAAAGATGGTCATAGTCATCTTTATCCTAACTTTATGCTCTTTTTTTGTAAGGAGAAGGTGAGCATATCTAAGTCTAAGAGAGAGTTGCATCATGTTTGACTAAATCATGATATGGTTCTTGTATCATTCAAGAATTACTCACAGCTGGAAGAATGTGAGGACTGATGACTGTAGGACAGGACATCTCTGCTTCTTTTGCCCCCCAGTATAATTAACTTGCTCCTGTTTGTTCATAAACATCACAGGTGCTCGAAACTTGAAAATGCTTTTCCCAGACTTTGTAGCCAGAAAACTCAAATTTAGGTTATCCTACAGAGAGGTGAAAGAGATGTACTTGTTATGCCCAGTGCCCGAGTCCCCAAAACTGAGAGAATAAGACGTCCGCAGCAATGCAAAAGCATAAAGGGGTTTATTGCTAGCTCGAGCTAGGGCTCAAGTCTCATCCAGAGCAGTGGAGTCTTGACAAGAGCCCCAAGCTCTGAATCACAGCTGCTTATATACAGGCAGTCTTTTGTCTCAGCAATAGTGTGGTTGGCGTGTGGTGATTGACTCAACCTTGGGTCATCATGGTGATTGACTTAACCTTGGTGTTATCGGGGACCTTGGTCTCATTGGGGACCTTGATGGGGCTTCCCAGAATTATGACTCATGCTTACAAGAACCTGAGGCTTAGGCCTAGTGTGGCCTGTTGAGTCTGTCATGGCTCAGGTCAGGTCCCAACAGTACTCTCAGAACGAGATAAGTAGAAGAGAAGCAAAATAGTTTATTGTGCAGGTGTATACACTTCATGGGATGACTGACATGTTTTGCTAATCGTGTTTCCTGCCCTCTTGAAAACCACACGAATTGGTCCCATAGTAACAGGGATCACTGGTGGCAGTTTCTTGGATTAGTTTGCTAGGACTGCCATAATAGAATAACATAAGCAGAATGACTTAAACAACAGACATTTATTTCCTCATGGTTCTGGAGGCCAGAAGCCCAAGATCAAGGTGTTGGCAAGGCAGGTTTCTTCTTATGTTTTTACCTTGGCTTACCAACAGTCACCTTCTTGCTGTGTCTTCACTTGATTTTTCCTCTGTGCATACACATCCTTGGGCATCCCTCTCTGTATGTCTAGAGTTTCTCTTATTATAAGGACACCAGTCAAGGCATATAAGAGTTCACCCTGATAATTAATTAATCAATTATTAATTCTAACTTAATCACATCTTCATTGGCTTTCTCTCCACATACAACCATAGAGTCACATTCTGGGGTACTGTAGGTTAGAGATCAATGTTTGATTTTGGGTAGGTACAACTCAGCTAGTAACTTTGGATTTCTGATCATCAAAATGCTCCCTGAACTTTTGTGCATGCATTCTCAGTTGCTCAGTCATGTCCAACTCTTTGCTACCCCACGGATAGTAGCCCACCAGGCTCCCATGTCCATGGAATTCTTCAAGCAAGAATACTGGAGTGAGTTGCCATTTCCTTCTTCAGGGGATCATTCAATCCAAGGATCAAATCTGCATCTATCTCCTGCATCTCCTAGCTGGGTAGGGGGAATTTTTTTTTTTTAACCACTGTGCTACCTAGGAAGCCCCATCAGAAGATTTCAACACTTGTTGAACTTGTTAAACACTTGTTAAACTTCTCTTTCTTCTATTAACTGGTTTCTATTTGAAATACTTTGATCAATTTTTGGCTTTTTGGCTGGTAAAGAACCAAATATGTTTTTATTTTGAAGCAAGGAATCAATGACGTATACACTCCGGGAACAATCTTGAAAAGCCTTGGCAAACATGTCTCAATGGGCTAGATAGTAAATCTTTTAAGTTTTATGGACCAAGAGAAAAAAAATTAAAAATATTACTTAGATATTTATATAGCCATTTCAAATGAACGATTTAACTGTATAAAGCACATTCTTAGTTTGTGGGGCTTATTTGGCCTCTGGGCCATAATTTGCTAGTTCTTGATTTAAATCATTTGTTGATTTCTAGATACAAAACTTCGGAGAAGGCAATGGCACCCCACTGCAGTACTCTTGCCTGGAAAATCCCATGGATAGAGGAGCCTGGTGGGCTGCAGTCCATGGGGTCGCTAAGTCGGACATGACTGAGCGACTTCACTTTCACTTTTCACTTTCATGCATTGGAGAAGGAAATGACAACCCACTCCAGTGTTCTTGCCTGGAGAATCCCAGGGATGGGGGAGTCTGGTGGGCTGCCATCTATGGGGTCGCACAGAGTCAGACACGACTGAAGCGACTTAGCAGCAGCAGCAGCAGCAGATACAAAATTATGAGGCACAAGAAGAAAAAAAATCATAAAAGCTATTGTGACAGCACTTCATGAACCAAACCCAGATCAGCTCTATCATGCTGCTTCTTCATTTTAGGTCTGGTGTCTACAGGATGTTATTCTCCATAGTACAGCCTGCTGTGCAATGTGACTTTACCATTGCAGGACAGGATGTGTATTTGATGAATCAAACATATATGCTATAAAAACACGTGTGTACATTCCTACTAGAATTCTACTTAGACAATCTTTATAAGAAAGAAGTCACTTTAAATGTCTGTTGTCTCAAACATACATACTTTCAGTCCCCCAGCCTAGTCTTCAGGTTGGAATATTGTGATAAAATTGAAATTATCATTTTAGATTAAATATGTTTAGTGCTGGTTTTATATAATTCCTCAGATAATTTAAAACTATATATTTTTGGACATTATAAAATACTCAGAATGAATTACATACACATGAAGGAAAGAAATGAATTTGTATCAATGCTGATCTATATGGGTTAGCTATTTGGGCCAAAAAAATCAAAATCATGCAACAGGTGAAAGCCATCTCTATTTCTATTCCTGCTCACTAAGCAAAGGAAAGATAAGACATTTCCACTGTGATTTTTGTGGCTATGTTTTTGAATGTGAACATATATGCTCAATATGAAAAATAGTGTTCTAAAATAATTCTTTCTAACAATTACTCTTGGTTTCACATTTATAAGTTAAAGTTCTTGGAACCAGTAAAGCAAAAATTTATAAGTATTTGAGGATTATCTTTTGCTC
Organism: Capra hircus; assembly: GCF_001704415.2. Classification (NCBI taxonomy): domain Eukaryota; kingdom Metazoa; phylum Chordata; class Mammalia; order Artiodactyla; family Bovidae; genus Capra; species Capra hircus. The sequence goes on along the minus strand of NC_030822.1, from coordinate 14,299,460 downwards.
TTCATTATAGAAAGATTCTGAGAAAAACTATATAGACAAGCTTTTGAATTTGTATAGATTTAACTTAAAATGTATTTTATTTATTAGTTATTATTCTTAAACTTGTCTAGCAGCCATACTCCAATTAAAAAATATATATAATTATATCTTTCCAGAAATACACATACTCAATATAAGACAATCAAAAAAAAAAAAAAAAAGATATAGCAGCTTGTTGGATGCTTTGTCTTCACGAAATGAGTTATAATAGCCACTATTTTCCTAATTAATTTTCTAGTTAAGACTTTTACTCTCTGGCTTCAAGTTCTGCCTTTCAGGCAAGCTAACTTAAATAATAGGGGATTTATAATATTTTACATTCATATTAATGTATGGGATATAATCAGAAAGATAGATACTAATATAAAATGTTGAGATAAATTATTATGTGAATTAAAATCTTACTTTAAAGAAATTTAAAATCTTTAAAGAAAAGCATCTGATGAAAACATAATATGTCTTATCATTTGTCTTTTTTGTTGCTGTTTTTTTCACTACATTATTCTCCCAGTCTTTATAAAATCCTAACAAAGTAGATTTAAAAGGCCTTTTGAATATGCAGGTCATTGTGTTGATTTTCTATCTACAAAATTAGGCATAATGAACAATTTTTGTGTTTTTTAAAATTTATTATTCTTGAAGACTCCAGGTTCTTTATATCCTCATATCCTGGAAAGATTCCTCATATCTTGGAAAGTTATAGTCTCTTACACTTTGAAAAAAATATTGGATAAATTTTGTTCTACTTTTTAAAAAATAGCAAACAAGCAATAGATATATAAACTGACAAAGACTAGAGAACTAGATATATTGTATTATCTGTATGGGATACACTGCTTATTAATGAATTTACTTGGACATGTTCCTTAAGTTCTCTAAGATTCAGTTTTATTTTGTTTTTAAAATTAGAGTATGATGGTTACCATACTGATTTTTAAAATTAAACATTCTATGAGATTAGATATACATATGTATGTATGTATATATGTATTAAACATTTTGGGAATAGGCATTTTTTTCTTTGGTACACAAAAAGTGTTCCTTGGAGATTGACCATGTCCTGTGATTGTTTTTGCTTCTACCATTTACAGGAGTGGATGCTTGATAGTTGGAGAAAAGAGAAAGAGTCAGACAATCAGAAGATAAAGATGTATATGCTTAGTATTTCAGTACAGAAAACTATAATAAGTGAACATCACTGGCGAAAGGGTAATGGACCTACTTTATAATATAAATGAATTTTTCAAAATTAAGTAAAAGACAAAGTTTTTAGATGCGATGATTTCCTTTGACATCGAGTTGGATTAGATGTCTAAGCTACTTTCATTAAAAAAGAAACTCATTCATCTATGCTTCTAATAGGGTAAATTACCACACCTCTCAGTAATTCCTTGTCTAAGAAAAAGAAATATTAAAGCTAAAATAATCAGAAAAAAAGTATATTTTTCCCAGATTCTATAACTGAACATGGCGAATATGTAGAAATCCAAAGAGATTTGCATATACATTTATCAGTAGTTTGTTAAGGTAGCAAAATACAAAAGCAGTGAAAAAAGCAAGAGAATGTCTATATAATAGCAACAAACAAATAAAAATAATATTATATAAAATATCATTTTAAAAAGCACTAAAATATAGCATATAAGTAGGAATAAATCTGACAAACATTGTATAAGACTTATGGATGTGCCAATGAAAACTACTGATACTGTTTAGAATAAATATATAGAGATGACAGATAAATGGGTAGATATTTGATAGATAGAAAGTGATAGCTAACAGATAGTCCATGCACTTGGGTTGGAAGCTTGAGTATTATAAGCATTGTGCATTTTTTCAAGTTGCTTTATAGATTAAATGCAATTCTCATAATTTTCAACACTTAGTTTTTCATTTGTAAAGTTGAGTTCATTCCAAAAAATATGCTGAAATATGTAGAGTTCCAAGAATAGCCAAGAAATCTTTTAAGAAGCACATCATTGGAATATTTGTTGTCCTAGTTAACAGGAGTTATTTCAAACTATAATTAAAAGAGTGTAATGTTGCTGCTAAGTTAGACAAATACACATATAGAACAGAACCAAAAGTTCATTAACAAACTAACACATACATAGATATTTAATATAATATGTCAATACAGAACATAGTGCACCATACTGAAATAAACCAATAAGGTGCTATGTAGATACCTATATATTAAAAATAGAGAACAACCTGACCCCTACCACACACAGAAATCAAGCCCCCCCCCCAAAAAAAAATCAAGCCCAAATTGATTTTAAATCCAAAACTAAAGGAAAATCCAAACACTAAACAATTGTATAGGAAACTTTTTAAAACCTTAAAGTATGGAAAGCATTTAATAAAACAAAACACTGTTTATATAGCAAAGGATTGATAAATAAAGCTCTATTAAATATAAAAAATCCTGTCATTCACCAGAAACATTATAATTAAGAAGAACATTTGAGTTACATTGTAGAAATTTGTTCTTATCCTTTAGAGATTCACAGTGGCCTTTTTACAAATAAAAAGGGATTTGATATCTTCGATTCTTGACTTTAAAATAATTCAATATGGTAAAAGCAAAACTAGGTGGTCCATGGAGTAATCATTCTTAAAACTTGATGATGGTATCTACAGATTCATTATAGATTTCTCACAAATTATCTCCCTAATGTTTAAAAATTTTCACAATAAGATATTTATTTATTTATTTATTTATTTTAATATATAGGATATTTAAATCAGCAGAGTAGGAAAAACCACTAGCCACACATATAATAGAAATGGACTTATATTCTGAATTGGTAAAGAACCCTTATAAATCAGCAAAGCAAGAAGACAACGTGTAGAGAAAGGACTAAGAGACTTGAGCAAACACTTCACAAAAGCAGACATTCAATTTCCAATAGACATTGGAAAGAAGATCAACACCGATAATTATAAAGACAATGTCAATTAAAATTACAGTGATAGACACATTCTGGCACAGCCACCAGAATGGCTACAACTTTTTTAAAAAATATTGACATGTGAGGTGCTGGCAGGAAGGCAGCACTAACAGGACATTCACATGTTAACTGAAGTATAAATTAATACAGACAGTCTTTGGGATCCCAGACCGGTTTCCCAGACCTAAAATCCATAAAGGTGCTAAGAATAAGCTAAGAGAAGATCTCATTAGACAGAACGCCAAACACACTAACTGTGTAATGATTCCCCTGGAGGAACTCTCCTTACGTCAACAATAAATAGAAAGAGACAATATTGACAAATGGCATGAGGATTTTCTACCACTAAAATAATCCCAGTGGGGGTGTGAGAATGTTACCAAACTCAAGAAACTTCAAGATTTTAATTCACTTTAAACAACACTAAAAAGATTGAAAATGTGGAAGGATCTGAAGGGCTAAAAAAATGAACCTGATCATACATTTCACTGGAGATCTGAACAACAGTAAAACCCTGTAGCGCAGTCTCCATCTGAAGGAGTTCTTCCGCATGGGTAACCCACGGGCTGACTGTGAATGTTACTGCAAGTCGCTGGTGGCAACTCGTCAACAATTAATGTGTGGGATGATAGAGTTCAGAAAGAATTCAAGAATTGAAGAATTATCCAGTAATTACAAGGAAAAGTTTACTATTTCAAATGGGCCAATACAGAGAAGTGGTTCAGAGGAAAGTTTAAGACCACACAAACAGACAAGAAGAAAAGTAACCCGGGCTTTGGCAAACAGTGGCACACAGATATTATCACCTCTATCCTATTTTCTTTAAAGAGCAAAGACCATCAGACACTAGAATAGGAAGTGGGTCCCAAACAAAATACAAAACAAAGAAGAGCAGCCTTCTGTCTGGAGCTCTCTTCAATGTACTGCTGATTCTAGATGGGAAACTCTTAGACATGCAAAAATGGTGGAAAAACTAAGGCAAATTAAGTATTAAAAAGGAGGAAGGTAAACCAGAACTTGGATCACTAAAGTTGGAAAAGCCATAAAAAATAAATGAACCCAAACTTGATTTCTCTTGAAATGTGATGGAAGATGTAATCAGATCATCCAACATCTTGCTTCTATGCATTCATGCTAAGTCACTTCAGTCATGTCCTACTCTGTGACCCCATGGGCTGTAGCCTGCCAGGCTCCTCTGTCCATGGGATTCTCCAAAGAAGAATACTGCAGTGGGTTGCCATGCCCAGATTATGGGTGTATGTGAAAGGAATGCTTAAGGAAAATTCACATCAGCTTATGCTTCCTGCAATACTCACACCTTACAGCGGCTATGCTAGGAAATCTTTAGTAATCTGCATGCCCCAAATAGAAAAAGTAGCTATAGGTGGTAGAATACATCCAGGATTTTGAAAACTACCTTGGACATAGGCAGAGAGAAAACAAACAAAAGAAGCAAGCAAATTGAGAAACCAGAAGTAGATTCTCACATGCATGCTTTTCCTGATGTAATTAACGAAGCTCAAGAGGAAAAACACATTCCCAAAGGTATTTTCATCTTAACCAGAATTATACCACATTGTGAAGAAAAGTGGTCTTCCCAAGTAGCAAAGTGGTAAAGAATCTGCCTGCCAATGGGTTCAATCCCTGGGTTGGGAAGACCCCCTGGAGGAGGAAATGGCAACCCCCTCTGGTATAATTGACTGGAAAAGTCCTTGGAGAGAGGAGCCTGGCAAGCTACAGTCCATGGGGTCGCAAAGAGTCAGACATAACTGAGCAGCTGAGCACCCACACGTGAAGAGAAACACTGTGTCGTGAACTGTGGATGCCTCCATTGATTTGAAACGTTAGGCTGCATCGTCATGGATTCTTACCCCTGAGACTCAGTTTTACTCAGTGCAAAGAGTATATGCATAATATTTATGGAGTAAAGGGAATAATTTATCAGTATTACTAACATTTTGGCTCTCCAACTTCGTATGGTTCTACTTAATTAAACTAGTTTAAAATGAAGATGTGAACCTTAGGAAAGCGTGTCCAAGATGATGAAGTAGGAAGACCCTGAGTTCACCGTCTCCCTCAGGCACACCAAAATTACAAGTATTTATAGAACAAATAGTCTCAGTAGTTGTGGCATATGGGCTTAGTTGCTCCTCAGCATGCAGTATCTTCCAACACCAGGGATCAAACCTGTGTCTCCTGCATCGGCAGGTGGGTTCTTTAGCTGAAAATAGTGTTCTTGATATTGGGCTTCCTAGGCAGCTGTGGTGGTAAAGCACCCGCCTACCAAAGCAAGAAACATAAAGAGACTTAGGTTTGATCCCTGGGTTGGGAAGATCCCATGGAGGAGGGCATGGCAACCCACTCCAGTCTTCTGGCCTGGAGAATCCCCATGGACAGAGGAGCCGGGAGGGCTACAGTCCATGGGATCACAAAGAGTCGGACACAACTGAAGCAACTTAGCGTGCATGCATAGAACAAATATTTATGAGAACAATCTGAAGATTCCAGAAAAGATTTTCTACAATAACACTATAAAGAAGGAAAAACAAGGAGATGGTTAGGAGAAGCAAAGATGCAGTATAGCCAAGATCTATACTCCCGGGTACGTAACCCCAGGTAGGTGATTAAACTGGAGTATAATCCAATTACAGAGATTCTCCCCCAAGGAATGAGGATTCTGAACCTCACGTTAGGCTCCTCATTCCAAGTATCTTGCCCTGGAAAGATGAGCGACCAGAATGTCCGACTTTGGAGGCCAGTGAGGTTTGAGTACAGGAGAGACAGAGATCTTTAGGAAAAATAGACCCCTCTCTTAAAGGGCATGCTCAAAATCTCACAGGCTCCAAGTCCCAGTGCAGAGGTAGTCATTTGAAAGGACTCTAGGTCAGATCCATTTGCTGATTTTGGAAAGTTTCCAAGAGGAGGAAGCAACTAGGGTTCCCCCTGGGAACATTAGATACTGCCAGCAACTATTTTAGGAGAGTGCATTACACCATGAAGACCCTGGTGCTGGCAAGCATCATTTTGGAATCCTCACGCTAGCTTACTAATGCTGGAAACTGGCCTCGTCCAGCAGCCTGTGTGCACCAGTATTGGGACGCCTCAGGCCAAACAGCTAGCTAGCCAGGGACAAAAATGGCATGATCTCACTTACATGTGGAATATAGAAAACAAAACAGAACAAGCAAAATGAAAACAGACTCAGAGGTACAGGGAACAAACAGGGTAGTTGCCAAAAGGGAGTGGATAGGGGAATGGGCAAAAGAGGTGAAGGGGATTAAAAGATACAGACCTCCAGTTATAAACAGGGTAAATAAGCCATGAGGATGTAATATGCAGAAAAAGGAATACAGTCAATAATATTTTGATAACTTTGTATGGGGAAAGATGGTTACTAGAGTTATTGTGGCAATCATTTCATAGTGTATGCAAACATCATTATGTGTTATACTTGAAACTAATATATGTCAATTATATTTCAATGATTTTCTAAGTTTAAAAATGTATCTAATAAGCTATGTGTATGCATGGGTGCATGCTCAGTCATGTCTAACTCTGTGGTCCTATGGACTATAGCCTGCCAAACTCCCCCCTCCGTGGAATTTTCCAAGCAAGAATACTGGAGTGGTTCACCATTTTCTACTCCAGGGATCCTCCTGACCCAGGGATCCAATCCATGTCTCTAGTGTCTCCTGCATTGTCAGGTGGATTCTTTGCTACTGTTCCACCTGGGACGCTATAGCTGATTATTCGTCTATTTAAAGGGTTGACTGGTAAAAAATGCTCTAAATGCTTCTACCAACACTTTGCAGAAAATTTTGGAATCATCTACTGTATTCGGACATAAGCAATCTTCTTGTTCAGTCACTAAGTAGTGTCCAACTCTTTGGCAACCCCATAGACTGCCAAGTTTCTCTGTTCATGGGATTTCCCAGGCAAGAATACAGGAGCAGGTTGCCATGCACTTCTCTAGGGGATCTTCCTTTGCATCTCCTCCTGTATTGGCAGGCGGATTCTTTACCACTGAGCCACCAGGGAAGCTCAGGCCTATCTTACATTTTAGCAGTTTTACTCTTTGTGGGTTACCTGAGAGAAAAGCATAACAGAGAAGAGATTTAGAGAACTGTACAGCAAAACATTATTTTTAAAAGGCAAATAAAGGAAAATAAAATATAAATATAAAAATATATAAATATGTACATGAACCCTTCCATATAAATGTTTATTTAATATCAGCAAATTAATCTGTTTTAAAATTTATATTAGGTACCTACGGGAAGAAGGAGGGGATTGGGACTGAGGGAAAACCAGAGATATCAGGTATTTTATTTATTGTCCTCTTCTGAGGTTTCATAAGCATCCATGTTTTGATAATTTATGGGTATGTACACTTAAGTTTTGTGCTCTTTTTATGCATGGTATACTTTAATAAAATATGCTAGGGAAAAAGGATTTAGTTTAAAATAAAATAGCAGTGCATTTGATAAGTGTGTAATGTAAATGAAATGTCAAGAAATACAAATAAACAGTGCTTGGTATTGAAGTTGCCCTCGTTACTTGGAAAATGCTAGTAGAAATTTTTAAATGTCAATTTGCTTTGATTCTAATGGGCATGGGGTTTTAGTTTGAAACTTTAATAATGCAATCATAATTTAAGAGTTATATCTTAAATATGCAAATATCATTATGTAGTATATAAACACCATTATGTGGTGTACTTGAAACTAACATGTGTCAATTACATTTCAATGAATTTCTAAGAGTTTAAAAAAATGTATCTAATAAGCTATGTGTGCTCAGTCATGTCCGACTCTGTAGACTGTAACCCGCCAGACTCCTCCCTCCAGGCAATAATACTGGAATGATGTCTAAGAGGGCTATTCTATTTAAAGCAAAAAGCAGCTTTGTAATGATTTTCTTTAACAATTTATACCAAAACAATTTAAATCTAATCTTAAAATGGGAATCATTTTAATGTTTATCCCATATATATATCTCAAAAAATTATTGATTTTATTGGGGTCTTTTCTGAAGATCCAATATCCTTAATATAAACATTGGCCATTTTACCATAAGGAATATTCATCTTATATATTTATTTGTTGCACTTACCACTTAATATTCTCTTTATCTAATCCCTGACTGTAATATTTGAGCTCCTATTTGTCATGAGGTAAGCTTGATTTATCTATATATATATATATATATTTTTAAGACTAAGTGTTGCAGTGTGGTAGAGTGCTCAATCAGTCCAATTCTGTATGACTCCAGGGACTGTAGCTGGCCAGGCTCCTCTGTCTGTGGAATTTTCCAGGCAAGAATACTGAGGTGGGTAGCCATTTCCTACTCCAGGGACTCTTCCCAACCCAGAAATCGAGCCCACATCTTTTATGTCTCCTGCACTGGCAGTCGGATTCTTTACCAGTGTGCCAAACTGGAAAGCTCAGTTCAGTATTGCCTAGATTCTAATTGGATTGGAATCGGGTCAATAATATTTCACAATTCTGAAGTTACTGTCTTCGATAATAAAGACTGAAAAATATAAGCCACTAGTTTAAAAACGAAAGCAAACAATGACTCAATGTTGCTGGGATCAGTTCAGTTACAGTTCAATCAGTCAGTCGTGTCCGACTCTTTGCGACCCCATGAATCGCAGCATGCCAGGCCTCTCTGTCCATCACCAACTCCCGGAGTTCACTCAGACTCACGTCCATCGAGTCAGTGATGCCATCCAGCCATCTCATCCTCTGGCGTCCCCTTCTCCTGCCCCCAATCCCTCCCAGCATCAGAGTCTTTTCCAATGGGATAGATATTTTTAATTTATATTTTTGTAGCAACAGATTATTGCTTATTAAAAAATACATTTTTAAAAGAAGTTGAGGAGAATACTTGGAAACACTATGCATCAGACTCATTGAGATGTAGTTCACGCCTAGAAAAGGGGAGAAGCTATCATCTCATTCCTTAAAAAAAAAAAAAAATCCAGGAGTGCCATTAAAAAAACAAAAGCACAACAGGAAAACTAGTTTAATATATAGAAACAATGTTTAATGTCTATTTAGGAGATATAATATGGAATATGAACGACTATTTATACTACTAGTAAACACATTTAGAGTTCTATATAAACTGAAAACTATAAAGGACTTCAGAAAAGTGTCACATTGATTATACATGCATGCTGTAAATATGTATATATACATATGCACATTATACATCATGAGGGGTTTTCATATACATTATGACCAGTACTCTGCAGTTCAACATAGCAAAGTGTGTATTTCTTTCATTCTGGAGATAATAAACTTGAGACCCAGATAGGTAGTATCTGTTTACAATCTTCTAGGGAGAAGTCAATGGTGGTACCTAGTTTGTTCCTGAAACTGAATTAAAGAGTTTCATATGATATTTATCTAATTACATCCTTGTTCATCTTACACATATTCATACACAAGCCCATTATCATTATTCCAGCATTACTGATGAGAAAAATGAGACTTTTAAGTTATAAAACTTAAATATTTGTAGTGAATTTTTAAGACTATAGATCTGTATTAAGACAGCTCTGAGTTTGCACTCTTATTTCTGTCACCAGATATATAAACTCTTGTAAGTTTATAACTTTACAAATATGATGATGTATTTAAGGAATAGGGTTTCTGTGATAATTAAGTGAAATAATATACAGATAATGAGGTGGTAGAATACATGACAGTTTTTAATAAATGCTCCTTATTTAAGATTCTAATCTTTCATATTTATAGAATAAAGCACTGTTACTGAGGAGCCTTTGAAATATGGATTTTTGGAGTACTTGCTATTATTTTATTTAATTTGCATAAAGATATCTTCATTTTTCCTAGTTGCTTTAGCTAAATTACACATATAGACTTACATTTAAAAAAAATTATTCAGAAGAAGAGAGACCATATTCTGTAATTGACTTGTATTTTAAACTCTATTAAAAGGAAAGCAACAATAGCTACTTTTAATTCATTCATGCTGTCAAAAACTACTATCATAATTTTGAAAGAAATTGACTTTACCAGGAAAGATCATAAAACCTCAAGAAATACTTGGGAATAATAACTAAAAGTAGCCAAAATAATATCTAAATAAGAGAGTCATGGTTTCCCTGGTGGCTCAGATAGTAAAGCATCTGCCTGCAATGTGGGAAACCCCGGTTCGATCCCTGGGTTGGGAAGATACCCTGGAGAAGGAAATGGCAACCCACTCCAGTACTCTTGCCTGGAAAATCCCATGGATGGAGGAGCCTGGTAAGCTACAGTACATGTGGTCACAAAGAGTCAGACACCACTGAGCGACTTCAGTAAGAGAGTCATAATTTTGCTTAAATATGTGCAATCTATGTACATATATTTATAAAGATACATGGCAGTGAAAGGTTATTTATTTTAAACAGTTTTTCCTCTTAAAAACAGTTTATTGATACAAGCAAAAATTGTTATACCTTGTGATGACCTGAAGTTGCTTATTATGGAGTAACTTCATTTCTTCTTCTTTAGAAGTTCATCATTCATATATTTAGTTATTTATTTCTTGGGGGGTGGCTATTGGGTCTTTGTTGCTTCACTCAGCCTTTGTCTAGTGATAGTGAGCGGGATCTACTCTCAAATGCGGGGCCAGGCTTCTCATTGCTGTGGCTTCTCTTCTCTGTTGTGGCGCACAGGATTAGTTGCCCTGTGGCATGTGGAATCTTCCTCAACTAAGGATCGAACCCATGTCCCGTGCACTAGCAGGCAGATTCTTTGCCATTGGACCACGAGGGAAGGCCCATAATTCAATATTTTTAAAACTACATATGGTTTTGACAGAGACTGTTCAGGTACTATATCTCTTATCCATCCCTCCCTCCACCCCACTGTCTGGCTTACTTGAAGAAGTAAAATGATTTTCATCTCTGAATCACTGACCACCATAGTGTGGGTCATAATTGCAAGAGGATTATTGAGGCATAGATAGTTCTCTTCTAGGTATTCCTGAGACCACTAGAGTCTTCTGTGAAATTAACAGCTTTTGGTCACTAACAGGCCCCAAAGTAAGAGAGAATTTTCCTACTGGGCTTCCTTGATCAGTGACACTGGTCTTTTACTGCTTCGGGTCTCAAACTAAAACATTCACTCCTGTTGGGTCTTGAACCTTCCTGCTTTCGATTGGAAATTATACCATTGGCTTTTCTGGGTGTGCAAGTGGCTGACTGTCGTTCTTGGGACTTCTCAGCTTCCATAGTCATTTCACATATTAATAATTCCTTATGAGGTATATATATATATATATATGTATATATCCTGTTGGTGGTTATCTTTCTCTGGGAACTCTAACTGATACTGTGGCCATATCAAAATTTCTTTTATTCTTTCAGTTATGTGTTCAGAATCTCAAACATATACTGGCTTGGTTATAAAACTTTTATGCTTTATATAATATATCCTTTCTATATATGTACTCTGTAAATATGCATATTTTCAAAATGTATTATACATTTTGTGTTTAAATTAGCAAGTGTTACTGTGTTTATCCTGGAGAAGGAAATGGCAACCCACTCCAGTACTCTTGCCTAGAAAATCCCACGGATGGAGGAGCCTGGTGCAGGCTGCTGTCCATGGGGTCGCAAAGAGTCGGACACGACTGAGCAACTTCACCTCACCTCAATGTGTTTATAAGGGTGTAAAACAGTCTGGCAAAAAACAGGTAGTTAATAATTATTTTCTGGATATTAAGTAAATTTTCCACATAAACTTTTTCCTGGTACTAAAATTGTCCTTGCTTATATCTGTTTTATAAAAAAATTGTGAATTAAGAAAGCATATTTAGCTTATTTTGGAAGTGATCTCACCAGTTCACAGAGAATAACTGGAAGGGTCCAGCTTCATTTTAGGGATAAGGAAAGAGATAATGCTTAGGTTACTTGCCCAAGGTCACGAGCCTGTTGTGGGGTAGAGTCAAGGTAAGTACCTAGTGTTCTAAGCTCCATATACCTTTTATTATTCCATGCTGCCTCTCAGCTTCACAAGTTCGAGATCTCAGAGGCTTTCTATGTGCTTGTTTTGTTCTGTTTCTTTTTTAGTCACTATCATAAGGATTTGGGGCCATGGAGACAGCTGCTGCACTGATGCCCCTTGGTTGCCAGTTCTCTGGGATGGCTGGCCATGTAAATGATGGTTGATTATCCTGTTGGCACAATTGTGTGCTTCTAACATCTCTGCCATATGGTTGTGTTTTCCCATTGGAAAGTCTGACTAGTTTGTAAGCTTTTTTTTTTCTTTTTCCTCAAGAGCGGAGACCATGACTTCTACTTCTTAGAAAATTTATTTTGGGCTGAGTATAGTATATACAAAAGCATGAGGTTATTAACACATTGGGTATTCATACCCCTCTTCTTATCCTCCTGTGTAGTCAGTACATATGATTTCTCTATTAGCTTTCTGTTGCTGCTATACCACAAACTTAGTAGCTTAATATGATGCAAATATATTATCTTATATTTCTAGAAGAAGTCTGAAGTGGGTCAGCCTAAAATAAAGGGATCACCAGGGCTGCATTCCTCTCTGATGCCTCTAGGGAAGAGCCTATATTCTTGCCTTTAAGAGCATCTAGGCTGCCCATGTTTCCTGAATCCTTTCATCTTCAAAGCCAGCAATCTTAGATTGAGTTTTTTCTCATATCACATACCTCCAACACTGTTTCTACCATCCATTTCTTATTTTCACTCAGACTTTCTGCTTCTCTTCTTTACAAAGTACTTCTGTGTATACGATGGCTCCAACTGAATAACCTAAGATATTTTTCTTATTTTAAGGTCAGCTGACAAACTTAACCCTATCTGTATGTAACCTTAATTCACACTTGACATGTAACTTAACACAGTCACAATTTTGGGAATTAGTATGTAGATATCTCTGCAGGGGGAGTCTATTTTACCTACCTCAGTTCCTTTTTATCATTTGAAAGTTATTTCCTTCACTTCCCACCCACTTTTATACATTTTAATCCTAACATATTTCTACAACATAGAAAAGACTAAATATATATTGGATGAAAAAGTGGAAGCTAGAAGAAATATGCTGCTTAAAAATATATATCTAGAAACAGAAATATACTGTGTGTGAACATTATTTTATTCATTCAATAAAACTTTCAGGTAATTAAAAGAATAAATAGCATATTTATGATATATTTGAAGGTCAAGGATGCTGTAAAACTGTGGCGCAGTGGTAAAGAATCCACCTGCCAATGCAGGAGGTACAAGAGACACAGGTTCAATCCCTGGATGGGGAAGATTTCCAGAGTAGAAAATGTCAACCCATTCCAGTAGAGGAGCCTGGCAGGCTACAGTCCACAGGGTCACAGAGTTAGACATGACTGAATGACAAGCATATCCAGAGAGTAACTTCCCATGAATGTTTATGGCAGCGTTGTTCATAACAGCCAATACATTTAAAACGACCCAGATGTCCATGAACTGCTGAATGGATAAACAAAAAGGAGTTTTGTTTAATGAAGTAATATTCAACAATTAAAAGGAAATAATTACTGATACATGTTACAACATGGATGAAGTGCAGGAGCATCATGCTAGATATAAGAAGCTAAATATGGAATGCTGCTAAGTCACTTCAGTCATGTCCAACTCTGTGTGACCCCATAGATGGCAGACCACCAGGGTCCCCCATCCCTGGGATTCTCCAGGCAAGAACACTGGAGTGGGTAGCCATTTCCTTCTCCAATGCATGAAAGTGAAAAGTGAAAGTGAAGTCACTCAGTCATGTCCGACCTTTGCAACCCCATGGACTGTAGCCTTCCAGGATCCTCCATCCATGGGATTTTCCAGGCAAGAGTACTGGAGTGGGGTGCCATTGCCTTCTCCAAAATATGGAATAACATGTATTATATGAGGCCATTTACAGGGAATGTCCAAAAGACAAATCATTACAGACAGTAATAGTTAAGTAGTTGCCTATGACTGCTTTGAGGGAATAGAAAATGATTGTACATGGACAAAGATTTATAGAGATTTTTTTTAAATTAGATAATGGTTCAGTTCAGTTCAGTTTAGTTGCTCAGTCATGTCCGACTCTTTGCGACCCCATGAAGCACAGGACGCCAGGCCTCCCTGTCCATCACCAACTCCTGGAGTTTACCCAAACTCTATCAAGTCAATGATGCCATCCAGCTATCTCATCCTCTATCATCCCCTTCTCCTCCTGCCCCCAATCCTTCCCAGCATCAGGGTCCTTTCCAACGAGTCAACTCTTTGCATGAGGTGGACAAAATATTAGTTTCAGCTTCAACATCAGTCCTTCCAGTGAACACCCAGGACTGATCTCCTTTAGGATGGATTGGTTGGATCTCCTTGCAGTCCAAGGGACTCTCAAGAGTCTTCTCCAACACCACAGTTCAAAAGCATCAATTCTTTGGCACTCAGCTTTCTTCACACTCCAACTCTCACATCCATACATGACTACTGGAAAAACCACAGCTTTGGCTAGATGGACCTTTGTTGGCAAAGTAATATCTCTGTTTTTGAATATGCTATCAAGTTTGGTCATAACTTTCCTTCCAAGAAGTAAGCATCTTTTAATTTCATGGTTGCAGTCACCATCCGCAGTGATTTTGGAGCCCCCAAAAATAAAGTCTGACACTGTTTCCACTGATTCCCCATCTATTTCCCATGAAGTGATGGGACCAGATGCCATAATCTTCATTTTCTGAATGTTGAGCTTTAAGCCAACTTTTTCACTCTCCTCTGTCACTTTCATCAAGAGGCTTTTTAGTTCCTCTTCACCTTCTGCCCGAAGGGTGGTGTTATCTGCATATCTGAGGTTACTGATATTTCTCCCGGCAATCTTGATTCCAGCTTGTGATTCTTCCAGCCCAGTATTTCTCCTGATGTTCTCTGCATATAAGTTAAATAAGCAGGGTGACAATATACAGCCTTGACGTACTCCTTTTCCTATTTGGAACCAGTCTATTGTTCCATGTCCAGTTCTAATTGTTGCTTCCTGACCTGAATACAAGTTTCTCAAGAGACAGGTCAGGTGGTCTGGTATTCCCATCTCTTTAAGAATTTTCCACAGTTTACTGTGATCCACACAGTCAAAGGCTTTGGCATAGTCAATAAAGCAGAAACAGATTTTCTGGATCTCTCTTGCTTTTTCCATGATCCAGCAGATGTTGGCAATTTGCCTCTGGTTGCTCTGCCTTTTTTAAAACCAGCTTGAACATCTTGGAAGTTAATGGTTCATGTATTGCTGAAACCTGGCTTGGAGAATTTTGAGCATTTCTTTACTAGCGTGTGAGATGAGTGCAATTGTGTGTTAGTTTAATGGTTATGGATGTACAAATCTGTAAATATGTGAAAATCATTGAATTGTAAATTTAAAGCACATGATTTTTATAATTTTAATTATGTTTCAATAAGCTTAAAAAGTAAAGAAAAAGAAATATAGTAAGGTAAGGTTGATCTGGAGGGTTGGCTGTAATTGTGTAATGTTCAGTGAGGTGTTCACGTTGGATCTCAGTAAGAAGATGTTTGATCAAAGACTTTATGGAAGTGATCCAAGTACAGAAGATATATAGGGGATATGGGTTCTAACCTGAAACAAAACCCTGTGAGCTATCTTTGAGGCAGGTGAGGGTGTGGTGTGTTGCACATCTAGCAAGGAAGCAAGTGTGACAGAAGCCGAATGAGGTGAGAAATTAAAATAAGGGCGGTAAAAGGTGGTGCACAGAATGAGTGGGATTCTGTAGGTCATTATAAGGAACCTGATCATCTTCAGTGAAATGGCAGAATATGGAAGATATTGAGCCTAGGCGGAAGATGCTTCACTGACATTTTAAGGTGATTTTCCTGGCTGCTCTGCAGACAGTTATTGCCAGAGGGCAAAGATGGACACAGGAGAAACAGCCAGATCAGGAAGAGGCTCTACACTAACCTGTTAAGAGAAACTAATGACTAGAACCAGGGAGTCAGGAGAGCACATGATTAGACATTAGACTTGGTCTGAACGTTTGTCTGTGTGCATGGTATTTTAATGCTGATGAAGAACTTTCCTTGCCTTTATAAAAATAGTGTTATCATCTTCTCTTCATCTATGGGGTTTACTAAATATTTTGCCAGTCTGCTCTAGATCTTCAGACATCCTAGGTGTCTATCATCAGGCAATTTTCTTATCCTGACTTTTTCTTGGTTCTATTAAGCAATGATGGCACACACTTA
Source organism: Capra hircus (assembly GCF_001704415.2). Lineage (NCBI taxonomy): Eukaryota > Metazoa > Chordata > Mammalia > Artiodactyla > Bovidae > Capra > Capra hircus. The sequence goes on along the minus strand of NC_030822.1, from coordinate 14,283,227 downwards.
TGGAGTTATTGAAGTGATGAAGAAATAAAATAGACATGAAAACATAAAGTTTTATCAACCTTGATAAAATGTAATTTATTTTTCCTATTAGACCAAACGAACAATGAATTAAGTTTTCAGGACTGTCCAAGGGGGAAAAAAATGAAGCAAGACTTTTAGGTGCTAAGTAATGATTATCTGAACTCTAGTATGAGTAAAGTGAAAATAATGTTTGATTTTCTGTTCAAAGAACTTTCCAAATGTATATCTTAAAATTATTTTAAATTTTAAAAAAGACATTTATTTCATCATTTTCTATGGAAAAATTCTAGAGAAAGATGAACAGTTTCATGTTTTAAAAAAATAAAATTACTTGATAGAATTCTTTGAAAAATAAAATGATTTTTAAACATTAAATGCAAACATTTTTAGTGAGCAGCACATTCTAGAGAGTGTATGAAAAAATTCCTCTTTGAATCATCCTCTTAATATAGTGAAAAAAAGGACTTTCCCCCCTTATCTGTGATTTGTATTATTCACACACAAATACCTCAGAATGAAATTACTCAATCATTTAGATTTTTAAGTACAAGATACTAACATCATATTCCATTTTATATCTAACAAATAGAGAAACAAAAAAGAACACAGAAAGAAAACCAGGGAGATATCAAATATTAGGGCTTCCCAGGTGGTAACAGTGGTAAAGAAGCCACTTGCCAATGCAAGAGACTTATAAGACACATGTTTTTTATCCCCAGGTTGGAAAGATCTCCTTGGAGGAGGGCATGGCAACAGGGTTCTCCAGTATTCTTGCCTGGAGAATCATTGGTAGAGGAGCCTAGCAGGCTACAGTCCATAGTGTCATAGAGTCGGACATGACTGAAGTGATAGCAGGCATGTATGCGATATATTAGTATTATCTTTGATTCCAATTATTCACTTTAATGTAACCACCTATTTTCCATGATCTACTGGTATTAAATGCCCAGTAAACATTGTTCTAATGAAATATTGAAGATAATTAAAATTTTAAATACAATTAAATCTGTGACTATATGTTTGAAGATTTGGCTTCAGTATAAAAAGCAAATCATGATTAACAACAGCATATCTTAATTTCAAAAATGAAAAAATAAAATCTTCCTGGTCAAAAAAATCTTTTTTATCTTATCATATATAAATTTATTTTCAGTTTATTTCAAAAGTACAGTATTATTTTAATGTAAGTATGGTCATTTTGTGATGGGACTTTTAAACTTAGAATTAAATTGAATCCAACATGCTAGCATGATATTTGATAGTCATATGAAGGACATAAGCATGAAAAAATAGCTCAAATTCATTTTCTAATTACACTGGGACCTTGTAATGCTGTATTTGATTTAATAAATGTAGTTACCTTAGTAGAAGTAGCAACTTTGAGATGAATCTGTTTATAGTGAATATTCAGTTCAGTTCAGTTCAGTCGCTCAGTCGTGTCCAGCTCTTTGCGACCCCATGAATCGCAGCACGCCAGGCCTCTCTGTCCATCACCATCTCCCGGAGTTCACTCAGACTCACATCCATCGAGTCAGTGATGCCACCCATCCATCTCATCCTCTGTCGTCCCCTTCTCCTCCTGCCCCCAATCCCTCCCAGCATCAGAGTCTTTTCCAATGCGTCAACTCTTCGCATGAGGTGGCCAAAGTACTGGAGTTTTACTCTCGATTAAATAGCATCATAAAATGAATTAATGAGTTTTTCAAAAAAATAAAGATGATTTCCCTGATTGTTACTTCATTATATAATGTGACTGGACATGCAATTTTGACTGTATAACCAGCTAAGTGAACAATGTATTAAGAAATGTGTGAATATAAACTTTTAAAGAGAAATCCATTGTTCTTTCCGAACTTGTGAAGGAACCTTAGCAACGGTAGTACTGTGTTCAGTCTTCTGTCGTCATTTTACAGTTAGGCAAAGTTATGAAAAAGTTTGATGGCAATATTTCCCCAAATAAGTTATAAAATCAATTAATCAGGAGCAAGAAGCCAGCTTAATAATCTAGTGACACAAAACAAAACAAAACAAACGAACGAACAAAAAAAAAAAAAGAAAAAAACCAGGGATCTCAGTTACCATCCCAGAAAACCAGTTCATATGGAAGTGTTTCATATGAAGCAATAAGGCACTGTGCACCCAAAACAGAGTAAAATATCTTGCTGAATTTCAAAATGTTTTATTAATTAGTCATTTAAAGAGCTGCATCAAATGTACCAAAATTTCAGTAAATTAACACAACAGAAACCTGTTTTTTTTCACTCACACAATCAAACAATATGGTCTGACCATTCTGTAGGAACTTCTGTGCACCTTGTTTTATTATTATTATTGTTTATGGAGGATAATTGCCTTAAAATATTGTGTTGGTTTCTGTTATACAGTAACATGAATGAACCATAGTTATACGAATGTTCCCTCTCTTTTGAACCTCCCTCTCACCTCCATCCCATCCCACCCCTCTCTACATTGTCACAGAAGACCAGATTTGAACTTCCGACATCATACATCAAATTCCAACTGTCTACATATTTTACGTAGGGTGATAGCTATGTTTCAGTGCCACTCTCCTAATTTCTTCCATCCTCTCCTTCCCCCACTCTGGGCACCTTATTTTAAGTGGTGATTCAGGGATCCTGCATCTTCCTTTCTCCTGGCTCCATTATCTCCTTGAGTTCTTGGAGTCCTTGATGGATTGTCTGCATTCAGCCAGCCAGTGGGAAAGGGAAAGCATAAAGGATCTCAGGAGTGTTTTAAGATGTCTGCTCACTAAAGAAGTGAGCATAAATCTCTTCTGCCCACCTCTCAGGGATGGCAGCTCTGTTATCAGGACCCTTGTAACTACAAGGAAGGCTAGGAAATTAGGTCTAGTTCTGTATTCAGTGCTAAATATTTGGTGAGCTTATCAGTGTCTCAACTGTGGGTTTTAAATTACTAGGGTGAAAAAAGAGGCAGTAAACAAGATGTGAATTAACAACTGTAGAAAATTAAAATAATCGAGAGAACTACTATTTTAATAATCATGCTCAAGTCCACAGTGTTGTATAGTAAGAATAACATAAGTGGGTTTATATACGAAATTCATTTCTGCTCTATGCATTTCTCATCTTTTGGAACTCTTCCATTAACTGCTAACTCTATAATCTTCTGAAATTGTAACTCTCCCTCCACATACTGTAAAGAAATATCCCAATAAGGACAACACTTTATCACTTAATTTCCTAGTATATTTCTGAGGACAGAAGGGTGCTTTCAGAAGACTTTATCAATGGAAGATATGGGGGTTCAAAACAGAGAAATAATCCTAGAGTTGGTGTATGCAGGGTATATTTTAATGTTTAATTTAAACTATTTGCCTTTCAGCCTAGATTCTCATTTCTTCTTTCAGTTTCATTATTTTTATTTCATATACCCTAAAGTTGTGTTATTAGATGTTTGCACATTTAGAATTACCATGTTGTTTGATTAGTTGATCTTTTTGTCATTGTGAAATATCCCTCTTTACTAATTAGAATCATTTTTATTCTGAACTCTACTTCAATATTAATATAGCCACTCCAGTTGTTCTTTTTTAAATTAATGTTTACTGGGTATGTTTTCCAACTTTTATCCAACATGGATATTTTTAATTAAAGTTTCTTGTATACAACATATATGTAGATATGTGTGTCATCATCATCAACACTCACTGTTTTAACCTTACCACTTTAAACCAAAGTTAATTTGTTTAATTATACAATATGCTGTATTTCTTTCTTCTTTTCTATTGTAATTGTTTTTCTTTAAAGGCTTTTTTTTAACCATTATTACATATATTTTCTCTCTTCTGGCTCTCCAAATAAATATATCTTAGTTGCATTGATATTTCTTCACAGTTCATTGATACTTGGTTTATTTTGTCACAGTCTTTGTACTTTGCTTTAAATAATTTCTATTGTTATGTGTTCAACTTCACTCACCTAGAGCCAGACATCCTGGAATGTGAAGTCAAATGGACCTTAGCAAAGCTAAGCAAAGCTGAGTGGAGGGGATGGAAATCCAGTTGAGATTTCAAATCCTAAAAGATGATGCTGTGAAAGTGCTGCATTCAATGTGCCAGCAAATCTAGAAAACTCAGCAGTGGCCACAGGACTGGAAAAGGTCAGTTTTCATTCCAATCCCAAAGAAAGGCAATGCAAAAGAATGCTCAAACTACCGCACAATTGCACTCATCTCACATGCTAGTAAAGTAATGCTCAAAATTCTCCAAGCCAGGCTTTAGCAATACATGAACCGTGAACTCCCTGATGTTCAAGCTGGTTTTAGGAAAGGCAGAGGAACCAGAGATCAAATTGCCAACATCTGCTGGATCATCAAAAAAGCAAGAGAGTTTCAGAAAAGCATCTATTCCTGCTTTATTGACTATGCCAAAGCCTTTGACTGTGTGGATCACAATAAACTGTGGAAAATTCTTAAAGAGATGGGAATACCAGACCACCTGACCTGTCTCTTGCGAAACCTATGTGCAGGTCAGGAAGCAATGGTTAGAACTGGACGTGGAACAACAGACTGGTTCCAAATAAGAAAAGGAGTACGTCAAGGCTGTATGTTGTCACCCTGCTTATTTAACTTATATGCAGAGTACATCATGAGATACGCTGGGCTGGAAGAAGCACAAGCTGGAATCAAGATTGCCGGGAGAAATATCAGTAACCTCAGATATGCAGATGACACCACCCTTATGCCAGAAAGAGAAGAACTAAAGAGCCTCTTGATGAAAATGAAAGAGGAGAGTGAAAAGTTGGCTTAAAGCTCAACATTCAGAAAACAAAGATCATGGCATCTGGTCCCATCACTTCATGGGAAATAGATGGGGAAACAATGGAAACAGTGAGAGACTTTAGTTTTGGGGCCTCCAAAATCACTACAGATGGTGACTGCAGCCATGAAATTAAAAGATGCTTGCTCCTTGGAAGAAAATCTTTGACCAACCTAGACAGCATATTAAAAAATAGAGACATTACTTTGCCAACAAAGGTCCATCTAGTCAAAACTATGGTGTTTCCAGTAGTCATGTATGGATGTGAGAGTTGAACTATAAAGAAAGCTGGGCACCAAAGGATTGATGCTTGAACTGCAGTATTGTAGAAGACTCTTGAGAGTCCCTTGGACCACAAGGTGATCCAATCAGTCTATCCTAAATGAAATCAACCCAGAATATTCATTGGAAGGACTGATGCTGAACCTGAAACTCCAATACTTTGGCCACCTGATGGGAAAACTCATTCACTAGAAAAGACCCTGATGCTGGGAAAGATTGAAGGTGGGAGGAGAAGGGGATGACAGAATGAGATGGTTGGATGGCATCACTGACTTGATGGACATGTTTTGAGTAGGCTCTGGGAGTTGGTGATGGACAGGGAGGCCTGGCGTGCTGCAGTCTACAGGGTAGCAAAGAGCTGGACACAACTGAGCGATTGAACTGAACCAAATCTTTTATTCTTTTTCTAATCAGTTGTTAATCTCAGTTATCATATTTTTTTATTTTAAATTTTGTATTTTTCATCTCTCAATATCCTGTTTTGGTCCATTTTAGTAAATTGCATTTAGTTCCTCCTAGTAATCAAATTTTCCTTAAGCATTGGAATGTGTTTGGTATGTATGATTTTATACTCCAGTTTTTTTCTAGTTTCTTATTGCTAGAGAAAACGTGAATGATCACAGAACATGTAAGTTCAGGAATTTATTCATCTTATACCTTTTCTGTGATTGTTATATCTTGGTTTTATTTATTTATTTATAATCCAGTTTATGTGCCCTCTGACACACATATGTGCTTTGATTTCCAATCCAAGACTCCAAGAAATAGTTTACCTGACTTATTCTCCACGGCCTACCTATGTCTCCTTATCTCAGTGAGACTGCTAATCTTTGTGGAGCTTTTGTATATGGTGCTGAAGCTGGGAAATGCTTCCAGGCAGTGCGTGTTGTTCAATAGCGAAGTTGTGTCTGACTCTGTGACCCCATGGCATGCATCACTCCAGGCTTCCATGTCCTTCACTATCTTGTGGAGTTTGTTCACACTCATGTCCATTGGGTCAATGATGCTATCCAACCATCTCATCCTTTTTCACCCCCTTCTCCTCCTGTTCTAAATCTTTCCCAGCATCAGGGTCTTTTCCAAAGAGTCGGCTCTTTGCATCAGGTGGCGAGAGTTTTGGAGCTTCAGCTTTAGCATCCGTCCTTCCTATGGATAATTTAGGATTGATTTCCTTTAGGATTGACTGATTTGACTCCTTGCAGTTCAAGGGACTCTCAAGAATTGTCTCCAGCACCACAATTCAAAAGCATCAGTTCTTCTGTGCTCAGCCTTCTTTACAGTCCAATTCTCACATTCATACATGACTACTGAAAAAACCATAGCTTTGACTATACAAACTTTCGTTGGCAAAGTGATGTCTCTGTTTTTTAATACACTGTCTAGGTTTATCATATAGCTTTCTTCCAAGGAGCAAGCTTCTTCATGGCTGCAGTCATCATCAGTGATTTTGGAAGCCTAGAAAATAAAATTTGTCACTCTTTCCCCTTTTCCTTCATCTATTTGCCATGAAGTGATGGGATCAGAAGCCATTATCTTCATTTTTTGAAAGTTAAGTTTTAAGCCAGCTTTTTCACTCTCCTTTTTCACCTTCATGAAGAGAATCTTTAGTTCCTCTTCGCTTTTGACCATTAGAATGGTATCATCTGCATATTTGAGGTTGTTGATATTTTCCCCTGTGATCTTGATTCCAGCTTGTGATTCATCCAGCCCAACAATTTGTATGATTTACTCTTCATATAAGTTAAATAAGCAGGGTGACAGTATACAGCCTTGACATATTCCTTTCCCAATATTGAACCATCTGGTAGAGGTGATGGAATTCCATGGAGCCATTTAAAACCCTAAATGATGATGTTGTTAAAGTGCTGTACCCAATATGCCATCAAATTTGGGAAATTCAGTAGTGGCCACAGGACTGGAAAAGGTCAGTTTATACTCTAATCCCAAAGAAGAACAATGCAAATGAATGTCAAACTGCTGTACAATTTTGCTCATTTCTCTTGCTAGAAAAATAATACTCAAAATCCTTCAAGCTAGGCTCAGCAGTAGGTGAGCCAAGAACTCCCAGATGTACAAGCTAAATTTAGAAAAGGCAGAAGAAACAGAGATCAAATAACGATCATCTGTTGGATCATAGAGAAAGCAAGGGAATTCCAGAAAATCATCTACTTCTTCGTTGACTATAAGAAAGCCTTCTACTGTGTGAATCACAACCAACTATGGAAAATTCTTAAACAGATGGGAATACCAGATAACCTTACCTATCCCCTGATAAACCTGTATGCTGGTCAAGAAGCAACAATTAGAACCAGACATAGAATAACAGACTGGTTCAAAATTTCCAATGGAGTACATCAAGGCTGTATACTGTCATCCTGCTTTTTAAATTTATATGCAGACTACATCACCCAGGAGGTAAACTAGGGAAAAGGCTCACCTTGTTCCTTTTCTTTCCCTCAGGTATTATTTTCCCACTGTGTCTATTATCTAATGTCCAAAACAATTGTTTCACAAACTTTGTCCATTTTCTATTTGTTAAAGCTGGAGGGCACTTATCCTTACAGATAATCTTTTGTGAGTGGAAATGGAAACCTCCTCATTTTATTTTAAATGACCACAGTTGGTAGAATGAAATTGATATACACTTTACTAATATGTTGCTAATTCACATAGCACCTATCCTATGTATTTACTAAAATAATATACAATAATACATTTAAATGGTAAGATAGATATAAAATGAAACAAAACACTCTGAATTAATTGTCAAATATTCTTTGTTCTAACCTTATTTCTACTACTAAATATTGGCTAGATTTTTGTTTAACTATACACCAGGAGGAAATATGCACACAACGTAAAATCTTTGAGTTGAGTTTATTCAGTGTATTGCTGAGGACTGTAGACCAGGAGACAGCCTCCCAGGTAGCTCCGAGGAACTGATCTGAAGGGAGAGCAAAGGAACCAGTACGTGTATGAATTTTAGCTAGGAAATGTGTGCAGACAAAGCCTAGGTGAATGGTCACTTCTATACAAGAGGAACAGATATCTCAGTTAATGACTAGAACTTTCTTATGTCTGGTAAGATGCAAAAATCTGGGGTCATTGAAATTCGCCCTTAATTATGTGTGTTAACTATCTAGGGCTCATATATCCAAAGTACAAAATGCATCATCCTGAATTCCTTTCAGGGTGAACTTGTAGGTCAGGGACTGCAGTGGATAGAACGGGAATAGTGGACATTTGTGGTTTATAACACCAGATAGTTTGGTTCCTTCCTGAAGTCGCCCTGTCTGAGAAAAGATTATAAAGTTTGACTCAAGAGAACTCAAAAGCAGTCATGAAATGATACAGCAGGGGAATATGGACAGGGATGTTGTGTGCTATTTCTGGATAAGAGTGTTAAGAGTAGCATGTGTCTATTATGCATTTTTCCTTCTCCATGTAGAAGTTGCTCTGTTAGAGTGGAATCTCAGGAAAAGATGATGTGGAATCTCAGCTAACTCAGATGTGTATGTAACTCAAAATAGGAATACATGTTAGTTATTTTAAGCACTCACATTTTGTGATCATTAGTTACTGCACCACAATCTAGCCTCTTATCTGATAGATAGTGCAAATTTAATCAACCTAATAAATTCTTTCACCCAGATTCATGAATTGTAAATTTAAAACACCATCTACAATATACCACATAAAGTATTATTGTGATAACTTAGTTTATGTACCAGTTCAAGAACAATTGCTAAGTATGGATATTGCATAAATGTGAAGAACTCACCCTCACCCCTAATTAGTTCTTAATTTTAGTATTTTAATCTATGCTATTAACTTTATGAAAATATGTTTAATTTAAAAAATCTTGTAGCTTAATGGACTATAATTTCCACTTAGCAAGTGCCTTAAATTTTTAAAACAATCTTTTCTTTGAAAAATTTCCTGAATACCTATCAGTATTCAATTATATAATACACTGAGTAATTAGGTATCCATTATACACTTTTTATTTATCTATTTTATTTATTGAAAATTTCTGTGCCTCTTCAAAAACTGTAAGCTTTGTTTTTAAAAAGATTGTTTTGTTATTTGATGTTTTAGTTTCTGACTATAAAGATTGTCAAGCTTACATTGCAAAATAAATTTAAATTTAATTATTCCCTTAAAAGATATAAAATTTAGTTCATCTTAACTCTCCCACACATTTTGTAACATGTACAAACCATTTTCTTTCCCTTTTAAAAAATACTTTTTCTCATATATTTAATCCCAGTTGCTCTTTTGAGGGATGGTCCTTCTTTATTACTATATTCCAAACAGTCATGTTCTCTAACTATAATAAGAAGATTCCCTAAAGAAATATAAACCACTAACATGACTTTCTGATAAGAAAGATAAATGAAAAATGTTGGTAAGATGCTTATTTCATCATCCCATTTCCTTATTTTGATCTCTAATATCTTTTGTCATCAAATCACACATACGTCAGTTTTGACTTACTCTTGTAACTTTAGAGAAAGAGATTTTCCACTCCGTTCACATCCATTCAAGGGTTATTTAGGCATTCTGTGTGTTCTATCTAATCACACTTTTTGAAATCAAAGGGACTTGTGTTGAAACTGTGCTATGAACAGAACATAAGAAAAACATATTTTAAGCTAGGTTCTTAGAGTTAATAACTCACACAGCTTCTTAAGTAGACATACTATGAAATATCTTAAAGATTCTCCAGACAGGAGGTACAGCATGCAGTATTTTCTGGAATATTTCCACCATGGTATTATAATATTTACAGAAAATTTCGCAGAATGTCATTCCCTGGATCTTCTGCTACAAACAAAAGACTATACCAATGACTTGGCATTTCTAAAAGAAGACAGTACTTGTTTACTATTGAACAAAAAAGGTCCTTTCTCACCTTGAGAGAAACATCCTCTTTAACAGAGGTTGTTACTTCAGGGATAATGTGTGATTGAACTTGACATTTGAAGAACAGTAATTTTTATATAATATTCTCTGTCTGAATTCTAAGAATTGCTCAAAAGCTGTATCACTGCAACTTGCCCTGCATTAAACTAATTATTTTCTCTACTTTTTGTCTTACGATGAAAAAGAAATACCCCATTAGTTTCAAGAAGTGTTCACCTGCAATAGCAATATTTACCTCATTTCACAGTAAAGAGTCATGTTTCCTTAAATCTCTATTTAAAAACCTGTCATCATAAGGAAATCTATCTTTTCAATGACCAAATGTCGTTTTCTTTCTGCATGCCAAGCTGACATTCAGAGTTTTTGTTTTATTATTCACATCAGATAAACAAAAATCCCATCAGTTTATAACTTCTGCCTAAAATATCTCTGGCTTATCCAGCAATTGAGATAAATGAGTTTCATTCTCTGTCTTCTGAGCCTGGTGGGTGGACATTTACATTGTTTTTCCTTTCAGATGCAATTCATTATAGAGGCACACCCAAGTCAGAACAATGATAAAAAGTTTTTCAGACTTTTTCTTTTATTTTTTCTTTAGTTTACCTTATAAGCCAATGTAATAATACTGGTTTCAACTTTGGGGAATTGGAGGTGTCTGATATAAAATATTTATTTGTTCTCATCTTGCATTTGACAAAGCCAACATTTAATGGCTTTCTGTAAAGTGAGTGTAACATTAAAGCCCATGTGTATTTCTGAAATTCACTTTTATTCTGATTTTGTTGGGTGTTTCCTAGATTGTCTGCAGCAATAATAAATACCAAGTTTGCTTTTTAGTCACACCAGAGCCTTCTCCACTTTCCTGAAGTTGCTTTGCATTTTCCCTCAAATCAAAGAACCAGCAAAGGAATGCTACACTTCCACAACAGAAAGTCTAAGGTCTAGCTCATATTAGGTTACATTATTTTGACTTTTTTCCACTTCCAACAATCCCTTCTGTACTTTGACTAAAAAAAAAAAAAGGAAAAGGTAGAGGAGACTGATTCTTAAACTAGACACAAGGTAGCTAGTGAATATTTTAGAAAAAAAAAATAGTGATCACTTATTCTTTTCTCACTTCATGTTTTAGTGTTGTCTTTTCCAGAATGGGGCTTCCCTTGTGACTCAGCTGGTAAACAATCCACCTGCAATGCACAAGACCTGGGTGTGATACCTGGGTTGGGAAGACCCTCTGGAGAAGGGAAAAGCTATCCACTCCAGTATTCTGCCCTGGAGAATTCAGATTCACAGATGACACCACACTTATGGCAGAAAGCAAAGAAGAACTGAAGAGCCTATTGATGAAAGTGAAAGAGAAGAGTGAAAAAGTTGGCTTGTAACTCAACATTCAGAAAATTAAAATCATGCCATCTGGTCCCATCACTTCATGGCAAATTGGTGGGGAAACAATGAAAATAGTGACCGACTTTATTTTCTCAGGCTCCAAAATCACTGCAGATGATGACTGCAGCCATGAAATTAAAAGACACTTACTCCTTGGAAGAAAAGGTACTACCAACCTAAACAGCATATTAAAAAGCAGAGATATTACTTTGCCAACAAAGGTCCGTCTAGGCAAGGCTATGGTTTTTCCAGTGGTCATGTATGCATGTGAGAGTTGGACTATAAAGAAAGCTGAATGATGAAGAATTGATGTTTTTGAACTGCGGTTATGGAGAAGACCCTTGAGAGTCCCTTGGACTGCAAGGAGATCCAACTAGTCTATCCTAAAGGAAATCAGTCCTGAAAGAAAATGCCTTAGAAGGACAGATGTTGAAGCTAAAACTTCAATACTTTGGCCACCTGATGTGAAGAACTGACTCACTGGAAAAGACCCTGATGCTGGGAAAGACTGAAGGTGGGAGGAGAAGGGGACGACAGAGGATGAGATTGTTGGATGGCATCACTGATGTGATGGACATGTGTTTGAGTAGGCTCTGGGAATTGGTGATGAATAGGGAAGCCTTGCGTGCTGCAGTCCATGGGGGTCACAAAGTGTCGGATGTGACTGAGCAACTGAGCTGAACTGAGCTGAACTGATTCCGGAATGGCTCAAAAGAAGCTCAAGATAAGCATTCCGTTTTGAAAATGTTTATTTTTCTTTTTTTTCCTTGTATTTATGTCTTCCTATTTTTTTTTCCTTTGCATTGAATAATAGTAACTTTCAGGAAATTTCTTTTCTGTTATATTCCAGGTAATGAGCCAGTTGCTCCATTCTGTCATTGATATCCTGAGCATCTGTGTTTGCAGAATGGGAAAGTAGGACCCAGAAAAGTCACAGAAGCTCTGCAGCTTAACCAAATGAATTTGTATCAGATTTTTCACACTAAAGAATATATTGTTTCCACTTAATCATCCTCTCGTTTCATAAAGAGCAGCTGATATATATATAGTGACTATTCTTAATGACTCACCTGCTAAGAAAAAATATGTCTGCAATGGAAGTTTTCCTTAGTGTCCAAAATTACCAAGTCAAATGGCCCATTTGATTGTCCTCCAGGGACTACTAATCATTTAGTCTCTTGTGTGTAAAAGCGTTAACTAACCCAAATCCACCTAAATTAAGACTGAATGATTCATTGGGGAAAGGTGCCTTTTCAGGAAATAGTTCAATTTTATGGTTTTGGAAAATAAAGAGTAATATCTCAAATAATTATTTTGTTGTCTTGGGCTACAATTTTACTAAATCTTAAACAGAATAAGTGAATGAATCAGAAAAAAAGGAAACTATCAAGAAATATTACAGCCTAGAGCTGGCCATGAATATCATATCTAACCTTTATTTTTACACACATGAAAAGTATTTCTGAGGTTGGGCAACAGTTACAAGGTCAACCTACAATGTCAAACCAGAAATCCTAGTAGATACATAGGTGACTTAATTCCTATCTCCCTCCTTTTACATTTAAATCCTGCTGTTTCATTAGCAAACATGTAAGTTAAGAAACAAAAGAAAATTATTTTGACCTGAGTTACAGGTATATCATTGTATAAAAGCTTCCAAGGATAAAAAGAGAATGAGGAACTATAGAATATCCAAATGTTTGTAGATGTTTAAATGCCATTTAATAAGATATTATTCTTCTCATAAGACAAGCACACTTTATCTTTTAGGACTTTTTCCCCCCAAGGAATAGCTAATATATTTTAGTATCAGTAAAGAGTGTGAAGAGGAGCTTGGAATCTTTAATAATAAAATTTCCAAAGTACCATTAACTAAAAATAAAGTTGTAGAAGAGTTCCAGAATTATTTTGCAGATGAAGGAAAAATTATTCCACATCAAGAATCCATTTATTTGATACAGATTAAGTAAAACATAAAAATTAGAGAAGAAAGCAGAAACCCCTTAATCATCTCACCATTACACTAATCTACAGATTTCAACTTTGAACATCTAATTTATTCAAAATATAGTCTGAAATTGATAATAAGTTAAACGTGTTTCCAAAGTAAACCATTTCTTAGTTTTAAAACAGAGTTTGAAAAGTTCTGAATTGCAACTGAAAGGTAGCTAATGTAGTATGTTTTTGTTATATTGTTTGGGGCATTTTCTTATGATGAGTTGACCAAACAATAATATTGAACACCTATGATGTATCCAGCATAGTTCTAAATGTCACTGATTAAATTATGAATTAGGCGCACAATGTCCCTGACTTCAAATGGCCTATGGATTTGTGTGATTGCATGTGTGTGTGTAGACGGAAGGTAAAATAAAGTGTTAATAATATAATAAAACCTAAACAAGATCTATACTTCTGCTCTCACGACCTAATAACCACCTGATGCTATCACATTGGGGATTAGGATTTCAACATATTAATTTGAGGGGACACATTCAGACCATAGTAACGTTATAAAAGAGAGAGTGGGAAGGTAAGATAGAGAACAAAGGAGAGCTGAGACTGAGAAAGGAAAAGAAAGATTTATTTTGAAAAATTGGTTGAAGTGATAGTGAAAAACCCGCAGAGTCAAAAGTTTGCAGGTTGGCTGAGTAGGCTAGTGGCCTAGGGAAAAGTTGATGTTGAAGTTTGAGGCCAAAGGCAAACTTCAGGCCAAATTTCCTCTTCAGCAGCCTTTTTCCTTTTAAGGTCTTCTACTCATTGGACCAGGCCCATCCATGTTATGGAGAGAAGCCTACTTTACTCAGAGTCTAATTATTTAATCTCATCGAAAATATATCTTCACAGCAACATCTAGACTAGTGTTTGACCAAATATCTGGCTACCAAGGCCTAGCCAATTTGACACATAAAACTAAACTCAGTTCCACTAAGTCAAGATCAAAGCAAGGATTCTAGTATGCCCACTATAACTTAACACTGTATTACATATTAACCAATATGATCATGCATGTAAGAGAGAAATACATGATTGTCATTCACTACCTAAATGTTGAATTTAAATGTCTATAAATTTAACTTTAATGTTGCTGAATTAAAAGTGTTGCTTTAATATTTTTTAGGTTTCTTTTACCTAGAAAGACACTCATTTCCCTGGCCTGTAGTCTACAATTTAAGACATCCTGCAACCTACTGGAAACCTATTAAGCAAGACATATAATTCATGAGATAAAATATTGTCTTCTATAGTTCAAAACCTATATGATAACAAAAAATGTCATAGTGTGTCCTCCTTTTTTTGTACACTTCCTATCAAAAACATTGCTTTATTTTTCTGTGTTTAACCAGATCTGGAAATACCAGCAATTATTTCAGCAACTTTGGTTTTGCTTTATCATACAGTCAATTTTTGTTTCAATCCTCTGATCTACTGCCAGCTGTTGGGTTAGAATTTCTAACAGTTCCCCATCTTGAAATTTCTTCTTAGGGGCCCTAGCTGAAATGCTGTCAGCTGGCTTGATTATGAAAAGCTTACAATTTTGACAAGATCAAAACAACATGCCTTGTCCAAAGCAAAGCTGTAAATGAAATATCTTGTTAGGACAATCAGTTCTTATTACCTTAGAAAACCAAACTAGTCAAACAGCAATCCATAGAGCAAGACAGGCAAGTGCAGCTTCATCTTATTAATAAGAAAGTAACTGAAATTTAACATTAAGCCAACTTTTATTAACAACAGTTATAATTTACCTGTAGTATTTGGAAAGAGTAATGCAATTATAGTGTCTGTTGTAAGAAGCATATGATGAGACTGTCATTAGGTTGCTGTTAGAGAATATAAATTCATGAATTCCTTATAGAAACAATTTAGCAATAGGGACCGATGTGTCTTAACAAGCTTTTGTATATGTCTACTTTAACCCAGTATTTCCTCTTCTAGGACTATATTCTATAAAGAAAAAAAAAAAAAAAAGATTGCACATAAATAAATGGCAAGCATATTTTTATAAGATTTCTTTACATTCATCAAATGCAAGAAATTAATACTCAAAAATTGAGGAAAATTTAATGTATGTTCTCTGAACTTCTAGCTTCTGAAAAATATACTCTTACCTGTAACAAGGATAAACTTTGGGAAAATCGATCAAACAAACAGCTGTTTGAAGACAAAGGGAAGCAAATGAAAGCCTGCAGAAAACAGAAGTAGCACAAGTAGCTCTTGAAATGAAGGAAACACAGAGGGCAGGATCTACATTTATCTCACTTTTCCCCTGAAGGAACTCCACAGTTCACAAAGCTAATGAGGAATAGAGCTCAAGTAGAAAGGGGCAGACTTAATGAGCTGAGGACCCAAAGGTCACAGTTTCCACATAGAGGGAAATGTCAGGAGAGTAATGGAAGCTCTAAAAAAATACATAACATGGAAATTCTAAACCTGAAAATACAATACTCAGAATGAAAATTTCAGTGGATGAACTTAACCTGAGATTGATTGGACCATGCAAAATAAAAGATCCTTAACTCAAGGACAGGGCAGTAGAATTTGTCCAAATTAATTCACAAATTATAGATTGAAAATACTGAGAACGTCAACAACCTGGTGATTATGTTAAGCCATCTAACACATGTCTGAATGAAATACTAGATGGATAGGACAGTGAGTGATATTAAAGATATAATGATATTTTTTGTACATTTGTATAACTATAACCCCCCATAGAATGCTGAAGAAATAGCTTTCAAGGAGCTGACTGCCTATTACATGAGTTGCTTACAGAATTATTTGTGAAATGATGAAAAGCTAGCATGGTAAATCACAGCTACTTTTCTACCTTTTTGTAACTTTGACTGTTATTGTTGTCCAGTTGCTAAGCCGTGTCCAACTCTGCAACCCCATGGACTGCAACACATCAGGCTTCCCTGTCCTTCACCATCTCCCAGACGTTGCTGAAATTCATGTCCATTGAGTTGGTGATGCTATCTAACCAGCTCATCCTCTGCTGCCCTCTTCTTTTGCTTTCAATGTTTCCTAGCATCAGCTTTAGCACCAGTACTTCCAGTGAATACTCAGGATTGACTGATTTGATCTGTTTGCTGTCCAAAGGACTCTCAAGTGTCTTCTTCAGCATCACAATTTAAAAATATCAATTGACATTGTTAGACTTCCCTAAATTATATCGGAGGCAATTAAAATTCATTGTAAGTCATTCAGTTCAGTCGCTCAGTCGTGTCCGACTCTTTGCGACCCCATGAATCGCAGCACGCCAGGCCTCCCTGTTCATCACCATCTCCCGGAGTTCACTCAGACTCACATCCATCGAGTCAGTGATGTCATCTAGCCATCTCATCCTCTGTTGTCCCCTTCTCCTCCTGCCCCCAATCCCTCCCAGCATCAGAGTCTTTTCCAATGAGTCAACTCTTTGCATGAGGTGGTCAAAGTACTGGAGTTTCAGCTTCAGCATCATTCCTTCCAAAGAAATCCTAGGGTTGATCTCCTTCAGAATGGGCTAGTTGGATCTCCTTGCAGTCCAAGGGACTCTCAAGAGTCTTCTCTAACACCACAGTTCAAAAGCATCAATTCTTCTGTGTTCAGCCTTCTTCACAATCCAACTCTCACATCCATACATGACCACAGGAAAAACCATAGCCTTGACTGGACGGACCTTAGTCGGCAAAGTAATGTCTCTGCTTTTGAATATACCTTTTATTTTTTTTAACTTTTCATTTTGTTTTGGAGTACAGCCATTTAACAATGTCGTGATAGTTTCAGCTGAACAGTGAAGGGACTCAGCCATTCACATACATGTATGCATTCTCCCCCAAACTTCCCTCCTATCTCAGCTGCCACATAAATTGAAGAGTTCCCTGTGCTATAGAGTAGGTCCTTGTTGGTTACCTGTTTTAAATATAGCAGTGTGTACAAGTCATTAACCCTTTAAATGAAAGTTACATAGGTCATTGAAAGTTGCTAAGTCATGTCCAACTATTGTGACTCCATGAACTATACAGTCCATGGAATTCTCCAGGCCAGAATACTGGAGGGGGTAGCCTTTCCCTTCTCCAAGGGATCTTCCTGATTCAGGTGTCAAACTCAGGTCTCCCACATTGCAGGAAGATTCTTTACAGCTGAGCCACCAGGGAAACCCGAGAATACTGGAGTAGGTAGCCTATTCCTTCTCCAGGTGGATATTCCCAACCCAGGAACTGAACCGGTTTCTCCTGCACTGCAGATGGATTCTTTACCAACTGAGCTATCAGGGAAGCTCTTACATAGCTCAGGCATTAGGTTATTTGCAAGACATAGTAATTTTTAAAAAGAATATTCACTTTTTTAATTAAATCAAACTAAAGGAGAAACTGCACATCACCTTAAAACAATAATACATTAACATCTCTCTCAGTTCAGTTCAGTTCACTCTCTCAGTCATGTCCGACTCCCTGAGACCCCATGAATTACAGCACACCAGGCCTCCCTGTCCATCACCAACTCCCAGAGTTCACTCAGACTCACGTCCATTGAGTCAGTGACGCCATCCAGGCATCTCATCCTCTGTCGTCCCCTTCTCCTTCTGCCCCCAATGCCTCCCAGCATCAGAGTCTTTTCCAATGAGTCAACTCTTCGCATGAGGTGGCCAAAGTACTGGAGTTTCAGCTTTAGCATCATTCCTTCCAAAGAAATACCAGGGCTGATCTCCTTCAAAATGGACTGGTTGGATCTCCTCGCAGTCCAAGGGACTCTCAAGAGTCTTCTCCAACACCACACTTCAAAAGCATCAATTCTTCGGCGCTCAGCCTTCTTCATGGTACAACTCTCACATCCATACATGACCACAGGAAAAACCATAGCCTTGACTAGATGAACCTTAGACGGCAACGTAATGTCTCTGCTTTTCAATGTGCTATCTATGTTGGTCATAACTTTCTTCCAAGGAGTAAGCGTCTTTTAATTTCATGGTTGCAGTCACCATCTGAAGTGATTTTGGAGCCCCCCAAAATAAAGTCTGACACTGTTTCCACTGTTTCCCCATCTATTTCCCATGAAGTGATGGGACCAGATGCCATGATCTTCGTTTTCTGAATGTTGAGCTTTAAGCCAACTTTTTCACTCTCCTCTTTCACTTTCATCAAGAGGCTTTTGAGTTCCTCCTCACTTTCTGCCATAAGGGTGGTGTCATCTGCATATCTGAGGTTATTGATATTTCTCCAGGCAATCTTGATTCCAGCTTGTGTTTCTTCCAGTCCAGCGTTTCTCATCTCTCTAGAAGTGAATAAATTTAGGGATTAAATGAAAATTCTGTGTGTATATATATATATAGTTAATTATTAAGTGCTTATAAAAAGTTTTAGGTAAGTGATACTTCTAAAAATAGCAATAATATATTTTTTTACTTATCAATCCACATAAGAAATGGAAAAATTCAATTCTCTGGTGACTCAGATGGTGAAGAATCTGCCTACAATCAGATCTTTGATCCCTGGTTCAGAAAGGTCCCCAGGAGAAGGTAATGGCTACCTATTTCAGTATTCTTGCTTGGAGAATCCCTTGGACAGAGGAGCCAGGCAGGCTACAGTCCATGGGGTCACAAAGAGTCAGACAGGCCTGAGCAACTAACACTTTCACATTCACACACACACCCAAATACTGTTCTGACTTGTATATATTATCCATAAATAATAAATCTTATACAAACGAGCAGTAATAAACATTCAAGAAAGAAAGAATTTCAGTGTTGCACGTGTAACTGCAAAGTGAGTTGCGTTCCTAACACTGAACTTGAAATCCACAATCTTTTATAATGGGCTTCAGGTAAACTTACCCACCTGTCTAAACTTTGCCATGAATGGAGAAAATACATATATTACAGAAATCCTATTTTTATTCTCCAAAGCCCTTTGCTGTACAGCATTCTTGAAAAGGTGGTCCAGAACAAAAGGCTGTCTGTGTCTCCAGAACATGAAGAAATTTGAGTGATTCATGCAGCTTTATCTCCCAATGCAGATGGAATACCCACCAGGTGTCCAATATTGATTTCACTATAATATCAAACATGAGATTAGTTCATGGAACTTTACTCCATCTGAAATAATAAACTTGCTGAAAGATTATAAGTATTTTTTTCTGTACTATCTTTTAATGTTAAGATCATCAATCCAGTTTGAAACATGGCCAAAGACTGCTTTGGGTTAATTTAAAAATAACAAAAATCAATAAATATTTTTCCCTCTTTTTGAAAGCTATCCTGTTTTGTTTTGATTTTTAACCTAGTACTTTTACTGCTGCTGCTGCTAAGTCACTTCAGTTGTGTCCAACTCTTAGCGACCCCATGGACTGCAGCCTACCAGGTTCCTCCGTCCATGGGATTTTCCAGGCAAGAACTCTGCAGTGGGGTGCCATTTACTGATTGACTGGCAATTTTACCCAAGATATGACTTAACTATGAAGAACTTTGAACATAATCTAAAAGTCACAGAATTAAGGAGCACGTAATGGGTGAGAAAGTATGAAACTAAAGCATATTTCCAAAGATTTGTAAAACAACCTTCATTTGTTCAGGTAAAATAACTAAATATTTAGCCTTCAAAGCTCTATCTGCTTTATTTTAACCAGACTGTGAAAGAGCAGTAGACATAAACTTACCCATATCAAATTCAACCTTGTTAAAAACAATCTTAGTTACTAAATGCTCAGATTTTGGAGTTTAAATAAAACTAGAATCAGATCATTTCTTTGTGATCATATGTTTATTGTTATATTGAGGTTCTTTTTTTTTTCTGTGATTAAACCATGCTCTTTAAACTTTTTAATCCTATCATTTGTCCACTCAACAAATAGGTTCACTGAATTAAGTGGCTACTCATTCCCCTGAGCTTTTGTTACATATGCTCAATGTTTGGGCCCATAAATTCAGTTATAAAGTCATGTTTTCCTTCATGAGCCACAGTTTGCCAGATACTTTGAGAAGACTTTGTCTGTCCTATCTCTGAGTGGGTCACTCTAAAGATGGCACAGTGTTCATGAATGATGTAACAGCCAAGGAACGGGTAAAAATGGTTGGTGTTATCATGATATCTTTTAGTTAATCACATGATTTCTCCCCAAGGAAAATTAATGTGATTGGAAATGCTGAAAGTCTAGGTTTTAACTTAAACTTCTTGCAGTGGTTTATTTGGATAAGTCTCTTTAAGTCTTAAGAAGAAGGATATGTTTTAAGTTATGTATTTGTCTTAGTCAGCTTAAGCTGACTGTGTAAGTACATGGGCTATAGTCCATAGTGTCAGAGTCGGACGTGCCTTAGTGACTAAATGACAACAGTACTTATGTACCTCCATCCAGAGTACATTGTAATTTAACATTATGTACAAAAGTCCCTATTTTGCATGTAATTGTCCCATATATGAATGATTCCTCTGTAAATGAAATCTGACATGTATTTAAGTATATCACATACATAATATGATAAAAGACTCAAGACCAAAACAGGAATCTCAGCAAGTGTTGCAGCAATTTTTGTCAAGTTTACCATTTGTTTCCCTTTTAATTCCCTGAAAATCCTACAACAGTGCTGCTTAAAACAGAGGAGCCACAGAAATCCAGCATCATCTTAGCAGATTCTGAAAAATGGCTCAAAAGACTTGAATATTAATGTTAGATTCATTTTGTATCTAAATCATGAGGGGACTGAAATATATCATCTCTTAAATCTAATCTTATGCATTCTCTGCTACTAATAATATATAGTGTCATGTTAAACTAATTAAACAAGGAGGCTATTAGATTGAGGTAGCTTTTTTGCCATGGTGGCCTTTGTAAGCAAACCAGAATCTAAGCCTGGAAATGCCTCAAGATTATGAAATCAAAACACTAAGGACAACCAATTACAAGCAACCAAGTAGATTTTAGGCTGTGATCAATCAAATAATTTCCTTTCTTTCCTTCACATTTTCTCTGGTAAGTCTATCCCCTTTTGTTCCCTGGCTCTCATGCTTCCAACCACTTCCCATTTGGTGCTGCCTGATTCCAATCAATTTTTGCTCAAATAAACTCTTAACATTTTTAATATTCCTGAATTTACCTTTTAAAATTAACAACACAAAAGGAAGGGGATTTCCCCAAATAACAGTACTATTATTTCTCAAATAATAGGAGGCATTGATTTCAACATGATACTGAAAATCTGAATTTTCTTGCTCCAAATTCAGGACTTTTTCCAGCTTGTTATAGCTTGGACTATTATGACTTGAGTCATCAGTGATTCTCTGAAATTCCAGGGTAACCTAGAGAGTAATGAACTTTATAGATTAATATGGATCACAGGACATACCCTTTTCTCTGGGGAAGGAAGAGAAGAAACATTTGTCATCTCTGCTTTTCTGGCTAGCAGGCAGTGTTCTTTATAACACGCTGAGTAAGCATAGCTGGATGTACTATTTCCACGTTTCTGAAATTCAAATCAACAACTTAATTTTAAGAATCCCAAGCTGTCTAATATTGTAATATTAGAAGGAAATGTAAACCAAAATTAATTTTATAAAAGACCAACCATAAGAGACAGTTGTGATAAATGCAAGCTAAAAGAATCAGGTAACAGAAGGAAACGAGAAAATTCTAGAGGTGGATATAGGCAAGTAAAGAAAAAATCCTCTTTAATTCTTAGATTACTGATAAAAATATGAGTGTGATAGCATATTCTAAAGTTTGTTCTCTCATATTTGATTCTATTTACAGTGTAGCAGGAACCAGAGGTCAAATTGCCAACATCTGCTGGATCATCAAAAAAATAAGAGAGTTCCAGAGAAACATCTATTTCTGCTTCATTGACTATGCCAAAGCCTTTGACTGTGTGGATCACAATAAACTGTGGAAAATTCTGAAAGAGATGGCAATACCAGACCACCTGACCTGCCTCTTGAGAAACCTGTATGCAGATCAGGAAATAACAGTTGGAACTGGACATGGAACAATAGACGGGTTCCAAATTGGAAAAGGAGTATGTCAAGGCTGCATATTGTCACCCTGCTTATTTAACTTCTATGCAGAGTACATCATGAGAAACGCTGGACTGGAAGAATCACAAGCTGGAATCAAGATTGCTGGGAGAAACATCAATAACCTCAGATATGCAGATGACACTACCCTTATAGCAGAAAGTGAAGAGGAACTAAAAAGCCTCTTGATGAAAGTGAAAGAGGAGAGTGAAAAAGTTGGCTTAAAGCTCAACATTCAGAAAATGAAGGTCATGGCATCTGGTCCCATCACTTCATAGGAAATAGACGGGGAGACAGTGGAAACAGTGTCAGACTTTATCTTTTTGGGCTCCAAAATCACTGCAGATGGTGACTGCAGCCATGAAATTGAAAGATGCTTACTCCTTGAAAGAAAAGTTATGACCAACCTAGAAAGCATATTGAAAAGCAGAGACATTACTTTGCCAGCAAAGGTCCGTTTAGTCAAGGCTATGGTTTTTCCATTGGTCACATATGGATGCGAGGGTTGGACTGTGAAGGCTGAGCACTGAAGAACTGATGCTTTTGAAGTGTGGTGTTGGAGAAGACTCTTGAGAGTCCCTTGGACTGCAAGGAGATCCAACCAGTCCATTTTGAAGGAGATCAGCCCTGGTATTTCTTTGGAAGGAATGATGCTAAAGCTGAAACTCCAGTACTTTGGCCACCTCATGCGAAGAGTTGACTCATTGGAAAAGACTCTGATGCTGGGAAGGATTGGGAGCAGGAGGAAAAGGGGATGCCAGAAGATGAGATGGCTGGATGGCATCACCGACTTGGTGGATGTGAGTTTACGTGAACTCTGGGAGATGGTGATGGACAGGGAGGCCTGGCGTGCTGCGATTCATGGGGTCGCAAAGAGTTGGACACAACTGACCGACTGAACTGAACTGAACTGAATAGTGTAGCAACATACCTTATTGGTTGGATCCAATAGAGTCACATGATATACATGATTTTAGGTGATAGAATACACCATACTTGCTGAAAATGCTGTGAATGATGTACAGATGAAACCAATCTAGGCCAGCAGTCAGAACGTTTACTTATCCCTTTATGGTCTCTGGATATTAACTCTTTCCTAAAACATTTCTCAAGGTATGGGGGTTCTGTAAAACCACTTCAAATTATTTGAGGCTTTTTTTTTTTTTTCTGAATTCTCTTAGGGCAGAGGGAAAACCAGGGTTTAATTTATAACTCTGAAGACCAGGACCTAATTTATAATTCTGAAGTTCACTGGAGATTTTAAGATAGAGCAGTCTCAGCCCACTTGCCACTGAATGAAAGGTCCTTTTTTATTTTTTAGTAACAAACATTATATTACAGTTGTGTTTGGCCCAGCTGGAGCTGCCTAATGTAGCTTGAAATAAGTTTTGTTATGAAGTAGTGATTCTGAGTTGGAATGCCTGGTCTTTTCTTGCCAGGAGTGTTTACAGAGTCTAGCATCATCTTGGGAGAAGAAATTTGAAATAAAGGCATGCATTGTAAGGGATTATAAATACTGATTCAGCTGCAGCCACTGGGTTGTGGTTTAATTTGTTTGCAGTCTATTTCTCTGCTGTACTTTCCTTTCCTCCAATATTGCTAGCTTGAGCTTCTTTGGTTTCCATGGTGATACCCCCAGGGAATTTCTCTTCTACTTGGTATTTGGCTTAAGATTGTTGATTTCTGGTCTTATTCAGTGTCATAAACCCATTTCATGCTGAATATCACTGAAAGGTATTAGAGAATTTATTTGGAGAATCAGTTTGTCAAGTCTTCTCTATTTCCCAAACCGGATAAAGCTGGAGATTCTAAAATGCAGCAATTCTTCTAAAAGAACCAGAATAAATCCTTATGAACAAGGAGTCCCAGATTTTCTCCAAACTGATGCTAAATAAGGACATTTAAACAGATATTTTTAAATCACTTCAAAATCAACTAAAAACTATAATGATTAGCTGCACTTTTTGATTAGTAATTACTGATGAATTTATTATACATTTTTTTAACTAATTTAAAACTAGTATTGATAAATTTTAGAGGCAAAAATTACCAGAGAGGCCATTGTGTGAGACACTGTGGGAATGACATAGAATGAAATGGGATGGAAGTTAACAGTCTGAGCTCTAGGCCTAGGATTTAATCAGAAGTTATGTTACCTGAAGGTGAAGTCACTCAGTCGTGCTAGACTCTTTGTGACCCTGTGGACTGTAGCCTACCAGGCTCCTCTGTCCATGGGATTCTCCAGGCAAGAATACTGGAGTGGGTTGCCATTTCCTTCTCCAGGGGCTCTTCCCGACCCAGGGATCAAACCCAGGTCTCCCGCGTTGGAGGCAGACACTTTAACCTCTGAGCCACCAGGGAAGTTGGGCAAAATCATCTTTCTGGGCATACACTTTATCCACACTCACATTTTAATGAATACTCTAAGCACATAGGATGCATTTGATAGGTACTATTATTTTCCCTGTTTTTAAATGAGGAAACTGTGGCTCAGAGTCTACCAGTATCACATAATTAATAGGAGACTTAATGATATGAATCAACTTTTAAGTAAGTCCAAAAGCAGGTCTGCCTTGGTAACCTAGACAATAAATGCTATCTGAACTGATAACATACACTTACAGAAAAGTAGACTGAAGTTAAATAACTCATGGAGGGAGACTGAACTACTTAGGAGCATCCTTTAGACGTCGTTGTTGTGGTTGTTCAGTCGCTCAATCGTGTCAGACTCTTTGTGATCCCATGGACCGCAGCCTTCTGGTTCTTCTGTCCATGGGATTTTCCAGATAAGAATCCTGGAGTGGATTGTCATTTCCACTTCTCCACACATTTAGACATTTTTTTTTTTTTTGGTATTCTTTTCTCAACATCATAAGAATATATTTATTTTAATATTCAACTATGCTTTGTGCTTTGAGGAAGAGAGATTGAAAGAAGAAAATACTATAATTGAATTCTTGCAAAGAAAAATAGCAACTAGTGCAAGCATTGTAAATGTACGCTTAAGATTTTCTCAAACAGCTGGACAGTTTTGTTGTTGTTCAGTTGTTAGGTCGTGTCCGACTCCTTGAAACCTTATGGACTGCAACATACCAGGCTTCCCTGTCCTTCACTATCTCCCGGAGCTTGCTCAAACTCACGTCCATTGAGTCGGTGACGCCATCCAACTATCTCATTCTCTTTCATCCCCTTAGCTTGCCCTCAGTCTTTCCCATCATCAAGGTCTTTTCCAATGAGTCAGTTCTTCACATCAAGTGGCCCAAGTACTGGAGCTTCAGCTTTGGCATCAATCTTTCCAATGAATATTCAGAGTGGATTTCCTTTAGGATTGACTGGTTTGATCTCCTTGCTGTCCAAATGATGCTCAAGAGTCTTCAATATCAGCTTGAAAGCATCAGTTCTGTGGACTTCAGCCTTCTTTATGGTCAAATTCTCACATCTATACGTAACTACTGGAAAAACCGCAGCTTTGACTATATAGACCTTTATCAGCAAAGTTATGTCTTTGTTTTTCATATGTTGTCTAGGTTTGTCATAGTTTTCCTTCCAAGAATAGACATCTTTTAGTTTCACAGCTGAAGTCACCATCCAGTGATTTTGAAACCAAAGAAAATAAAATCTTTCACTGCTTCCATTTCAGACAGTAAATTTAATCTTATTCTCAGTGTCTATTTTCAAAACTAAATGATCATTTATTTTAAAGACCATCTTAAAAATCAACTATCTTATATGGGTTACTAAGTGATGATTTACATAATTTTGGATGAATTATACACCTCTGATGCCTCTCAAGACACCACAGCCCTTATCCTGTGACTGTCTGTGACCACCCCACCACCCAGATCCTACGGACCTTTTTTTTTTTTTTTTGGTAAGCAGCGTCATTCAACTGTGAACCCATATTTCCTCAGCTGAATCTCTTTTGCTGCCCAGCTTGTTTCTAAGACTTCAGTCTGGGACAGACTTCTGGAAGCTACCAACACTTACACATCTGTAATTTGGAAAGGGGTTAACTTGACTAGTACGGGAATAATCCTTACCTGTGCTAGAATCACTTTACCAAACAAACCACATGCATGGAATCCCTTGACTTGGTTTCTGCTTTTGGTAGAAACACAAGCAAAGACATGAAGTTAGAAGGTCTAGAAGGTATATTTTTTGTGAATCTGCCCTTATTTTCTACCTGTATCAGTAGGGAACATATTTTCGAAATTTATATGAACACCCTTGACTGGGTTAATTCTGAAGTTTATTTCAAATAATCAACTGAAAGTTACTTTTTATCAAACTCTTCATAGAGGTTTTTATGTTGTGCATTATGCATAAAAAATCTATGAAGAGCTTGAGATACTCGCACACACACGTACATACACATCTTCAAAATATAATTAATCAATTAAAATGGGCTTCCTAAGTGGCACAGTGGTAAAGAAGCTGCCTACCAAGGCAGGAGGCACAGGAAATGAGAGTTTGAACCCTGGACTAGGAAGATACCCTGGAGGAAGAAATGGAAACCCACTCCAAGATTCTTTCCTGAAGAATTTCATGAACAGAGGAGCCTGCTGGGCTACAGTCCATGGGGTTGCAAAGCATCAGACACAGCTGAGCACACATAAAGCAAAAATGTGTATATCTGTGTACATATTATATACATAGAGTATATAATAAAATGTATTATATACATGAAACATACTGCTTTATAGTTCAAACCTGTCCTTTTATTACTATTTTCAAACAGAAATAAAAGAATGCTGTGAGATAGAAAGCAGTCCGTAGGTTTCATAAAGGGTTTCCTCTTTATTTCATGCAAGGTCAAGGAATATCTAGAAATCATGGCCTTGTTTTCAGAGGTCTCTTGGTTCCTTAGCCTACTGAATGATTGTGGCCTCAGACTAGCCATTTCTTATTTGGTGATTAAGGTCAGATGACAAAGGTGTCATGCTCACTGCACAGAACTAAGGCAGTAATGTTCAGAGTCAAAGGTGATGAGAAGAGGGCATGATCTATTTCCCTATATTGCTTTACTCAAAGAAGAAAGTAACGATCCATGCTGCTGCTGCTGCTGCTAAGTCACTTCAGTCGTGTCAAACTCTGTGTGATCCCATAGATGGCAGCCAACCAGCCTCTGCCATCCCTGCAATTCTCCAGGCAAGAACACTGGAGTGGGTTGCCATTTCCTTCTCCAATGCAGGAAAGTGAAAAGTGAAAGTGAAGTTACTCCAAGGTAACCTCCAAAAACAATGTTAATCTTTTTTTCTATTTTGGACACTAAAGGCAGGATTCTCCTTATTATTGAAATATAAAGGAGAATATGAATACTTCTAGAGAAATGTGCTCAAAGCTCATGGTGTATAGATGTCTGATATTCACTGTTTTTGAAGATAAGCAGCCTATTTTGGTAGGTGTATACTGATTATTGTACAACTTTAATGATGCTAATATTCATAATAACAGTATACATTTTTAAGAGCATGTATGGAGCAAAGCAATGTGTATTAGGCATTCATATAAACCAGCCTCTAGTTTCTGATTAATCTTCACTCACCTTATAGGTTAGACAGATTATTATCCCTGTTTTATGATCTGTAGTAGGTTCTCAGCATTCTTACAAAATCTTGACTATGAGTTAGGTGTGTCATTACCTCTCTTTTCAATAGAAAAAAGGCAAAACACAGAAAGATTAAACTCTAGGCCTGAGGTCATAGAGCAAACAAGTGCTAGAATCATGATGGCAGCTGGATAGTCTGACCTCAGAACCCACAGCTTTAGGCACCAAGATGTAGGGCTTGAGATTGGACAAGTGTTAGACTATTCATGTCACCTCATGAGAAGTATCAGCTGGTGCACTGTGAGTTACGGAATGATGAATAGAATTTTTTTTCTAAAAGATCTCCTCCCCAAAATATACACAAAACAGAGACGGTGATAGAAATGAGTGCTTATTTTCATTTTGTTTTCTTAGCTTTTCACAGTCCATTTTTTTTCTAACGAACACAATTACCTTTGTAATAAAACTGGTCATTAAAATGCATTTGTGTCATAGATCTATGGAAACAATCTAACAGATACATTTGTAAAGTATGCCAGGTTGGGAAAAAGAAATGGCAGCCCACTCCAGTATTCTTGCCTGGAGAATCCCATGGACAGAGGAGCTTTGTGGGCTACAGTCCATAGGGTTGCAAAGAGTTGGACACGACTGGAATGACTGA
This sequence comes from Capra hircus, assembly GCF_001704415.2. NCBI lineage: Eukaryota > Metazoa > Chordata > Mammalia > Artiodactyla > Bovidae > Capra > Capra hircus. Next base: position 14,254,623 of record NC_030822.1, on the reverse strand, counting down.
GCATGCATGCATGTATGCCACAGTTAAAATTTGCATCCTTACAGTAATATTTTAATTATATTTTTATAATATACAAGTTTCTGTGTATTACATACCACTGTACAGTACTCTTGCCTGGAAAATCCCATGGATGGAAGAGCCTGGTAGGCTGCGATCCATGGGGTCTCTAAGAATCTGACACGACTGAGTGACTTCACTTTCACTTTTCACTTTCATGCCTTGAAGAAGGAAATGGCAATCCACTCCAGTGTTCTTGCCTGGAGAATCCCAGGGATGGGGGAGCCTGGTGGGCTGCTCTCTATGGGATCGCACAGAATTGGACATGTCTGAAGTGCATTGGCAGCAGCAACATTTGTCTCAAAGGAATATTAGAATGCTGACCTTATAAACTTAAGATTTGCTGTTTAATTTTATGATGATAATTCTTTTATATACAGTCTTTTGGTGTTACTTTTCTGTCATAACATTTCATACTATAAAAGTTATCAATAAAATGACATATATAAGTTTTATACCATAACTATACATACAATAGCAATTTAAATGCCTCTAAAAGAAAATCTCTTACTGTATCCAGTAAGTTCCATATTTTATAATATATTCTCATATAGATTATGCTTCATATAAATAAATGTATATTCATCTCTTTAGAACATATCTTAATCTAAACAATGATTGAAAGATTGACTGTCAGTAATTTTCTTCCACAACAAAACCTGATGGTATCTGTCCCTTTTTAACTAATGATGAATATATTAACAATCCCACTTTTCCTCCAATTATTTGACTATGCTGCTGCTACTGCTGCTAAGTTGCTTCAGTTGTGTCTGACTCTATGCGACCCCATAGATGGCAGCCCACCAGGCTCCTCCGTCCGTGGGATTTTCCAGGCAAGAATGCTGGAGTGGGGTGCCATTGCCTTCTCCATATTTGACCATAGATACAAGAAAATCTTAAGGTACATATTCACTCAGTTTAGTCAGTTATAATTACTTTTGTTTTTAGCTAACTGAAGTTAATTTTTATATAAAGTTCCCATTTCAATATATGCCAAGATTTGCATATCAGTTAAATGATCATTCCCTCCACTATCCTTGGGTTCTATCTGCATTGCCTTGTGTAGGACTGTGGCTGGGATCAGAGTTTGACGGTCCACAGCTCTCTTTGCCGGTACATAGTCTTTATCCCTACCAGGTCTCCGCCCTTTGGTCAATGAATGTTACTACTTTATCTCTCCTTGCCAGACCTCAATGTTTCTCCAGGCTTTTTTAAATGACTCATGTATTTTTCTTTGGTTACTGGAAACTGAGCAAAACTATAGGGCTTTACAACACTTGTTTTAACTTTAGGCACATGACAAATTGTTCCACTAATTTCTGATCATTGTTGAGGTAAATGGGATTTCATTTTGAAGCTCATCTGCCTAAACATAATGCTTATCTATTTTAATGGGCCCTGTGATATGCTGAACCACAACAACTGTGGAAAATTCTTGAGGAGATGGAAATATCAGACCACCTTACCTGTGTCATGAGAAACCCGTATGCAGGTCAAGAAACAAAAGTTAGAACCAGACATGAAACAACAGACTGACTCAAAATTGCAAAAGGAATATGTCTAGGCTGTGTACTGTCCCCCTGCTCATTTAATTTAATGCAGAGTACATCACAAGTCACTCATGTCTGAGTCTTTGCAGCCTCATGGACTGTAGCTTGACAAGCTCTTCTGTTCGTGAAATTCTCTAGCCATTCCCTTCTCAATGGGATCTTCCCAACCCAGTGATTGAGCCCAGGTCACCCACATTGCAGGCAGATTCTTTACCATCTGAGCTATCAAGGAAGTCTAATACTTTGGCCACCTGATGCGATGAAAAATATTCTGATGCTGGGAAAGATTGAGGGCAGGAGGAGAAGGGACCAACAGAGGATGAGATGGTTGGAAAGCATCATTGACTCAATGGACTTGAGTTTGAGCAAACTCTGGGAGATAGTGAAGAACAGGGAAGCCTAGTGTGCTACAGTTTATGGGGTCATAACAAGTTGGACATGACTTAGTGACTGATTTGTGATGATATACTGCACTTAAGAAAATATAGAGCTTTTGAACGTGCTGGGCCACACACAGGCAGGGAATCCTGATCTCCTCTGCTTTTACTCCTCTCAATCCAGCCTCAAGTTTCTGCTTGTGTTATAATAACAGTGGACTCGTAGAAGTAATTATTTGTCACCATGAGTTATTGTCATAGTAAAGCAGGGAATACATGAAACGAATGATTTTATTAACATGTAAACATATAATGTTTTATTCATATCCATACCCATTTAATAAAATCTAGTAGCCTTCCAGTTTTAAATGTTATCAGGTTTGCCAAAAAATTCGTTTGGTTCTTTTCCTCTAAGCTGGCTCTAGTAGCACTTAGTTGTTTTTAACTTCATTTGAAATGATTTTGTTAGGTTTTATTGTGACAGCTCTCATATAGTGTGCATTAACAAAAAATTATCAAAATTGGTGAGTTTTTGTTTAACCATTTTAATATTGAAGAGGGAAGAAAAAAAGCAACATTTTCAGCACGTTATGCTTTATTATTTCAAGAAGGGTATAAAAGCAACTGAAATACAAAAAAATAAAAGATTTGTGTAGCATATGGAGAAGATTTGGTGACTTATCTAATGTGTCAAAAGTTATTTGTGAAGTTTCATGCTGGGAATTTCTACATAGACAATTCTCCACGGTCTAGTAGACCAGTTAAAGTCAATAGTGTTCAAATTAAGACATTAATTGAAACAAAACTTACATAACACCATCAAAAACACAGCAAGAATGAGACTACGTTTCTTTGAGATGGCATGGATAAAGTGAAATCACATGAAAATGTATTTTCTTGGTTGATTATATGTACATTTATTATTATTTTTGAATCAATATATTCATGAACATAATGTATCAACCTTAAAATTTCAGTGGTTTGATGTGTATGGTATTTTCTTCTCACTGTCTCACAATCTGACTATTCCCAGTAGAGCCTGGATCCCTTAGAGGTAGTGAAATTCCAAAATGTTTGAGTTAAAAGATTAAAATAGTTCACTATCTCATAATGTAGACAGAAGAACGGCAGCTAAAATTCAATGTATGAAATATTGGTCATTATATTTATTGAGGGATTTAAATTATATTTATGAAATAACATCCTCTGAGTTTAGTTAGAGCTTGTGAAAGGGAGCAAAGTGTCCTGTGTGCCACTGGGGCTAAAAAAAAAAAATATTTATCTACAAACATGGTGCATGTGTGCCCAGACTTCCAAACGTTTTGTAATTATAAGACTTAGTTTATTTGTAAGCTATATGACAGTATTTTCATTTTTGCCTAAGTGGGATAGAATGCAGAGAATAGCTAAAGAAATAATCAAAAGTACTTTTACAAGATTAAACTGAAAACAGGAATTCGTTATTTATAAATCTCTCCAGATAATAACTAAAAGGGAATATGGTCACCAAAGGTATGGAGTGGATGAATATCAAATGCTTACTAATCCCTAACCATCAATATGTGAGGAAATCCTTTGAGGGAGCATAGAAATGAAGTAGATCAAAATAAAGTAAAATAAAATTACTGTCCTAAACCACAAAGATGAACTGAGGGTGAACAACAACAAAAGGTAGTAATTTAAATTTAAGCTGTGTTTGAAGTGAGCATTTAAGAAGTGAGCTGTTTTATATAGTTCTGAAAATATAGAGATGCTTGAAGTTATATTTGTCCATCCATCCAACTGAAGTTCATAACTATATCTAAACATTCTATTTACATATTTGCATGTAATGTAATTGCTATAATTGTTGAAAAGTTTATGTTAATATATACCTCATTGTATAGACTTATCTGTTTTATATTTCTTTAATTTTGCTTTCTTGCCATCTTTTATTTTTGTTAATAATTTTATTTATTTATTTTGTCTGTGCTGGGTCTTCATTGCTATGCAGTCTTTTCTGTTTTTGGGGGGGAGTGGGGGCTACGTGCTATTTGCAGTTCATGAAATTCTCATTGCAGTGACTTCTCTAGTTGTGGAGGAGCACAGGCCTGCAAGCTTCAGTAGTTGTGGAATGGGGGCTCTATAGTTTTGGTGCATGGGCTTAGTTGCTCCAAGCCATATGGGATCTTCCCTGACCAGGGATTGAACCCATGTCTCCTGCATTAGCAGGTGGATTCTTTACCACTGAGTCACCAGGGAAGCCCCTTGCCACCTTTTAGATTAGTCAAACATTTCTATGATTTTCTTCCTTTTATTAGTTGTTAAACATTCTTTTATTATCCTTGTAATGGCAATCCTACAGATTGGTTAGCATATGCATTCTTAATTTATTTTTGTCTGATACAGATAATTTAGTCTAGTCTGTTCACCAGCAGCTCTCCACTTCTCAGCCCACTGGCCTTGGGCTGGAGGTTATACTCTCAGCTCCTCTGTTTCTAATGTTGTAGCCACGTGTTCCGGGAAACAAACTCACTCAGAAGGACAATGCAGATAGTGGAGTGCAGTTTATTACACGGGCGGGCCCAAGGCAGAGTCTCGTCTTAGCCAAGGACCCCAACCAGCATTTGTGAAAATCTTTTATACCCCATGTGTACGTGTCTGAACACACCACTCCAAATTCCTTGAGACTTACATAAACCAAGGGAAATACAATCCCAATAACCCCATCATTCACGTGCTCTCTGCTCATGTGCTCAAACAGTCAAACAATTAGCCAGTAATCAATAAGCCCGAGGTTACACTCCGATAGATACAGAAAAATTTATGGCCTGTCTGGAGGAAGGGGTGATTAGTGTGTTTTCTCTTAGGCGATGAGTTACCTAGATACAGTCTTCAAGGTTCCCCTGTCTGGAGGGGGTCTTATCCTTCTGTTGTTTTCATAGGCACTAAACACAGAGTTCAGAGTCCATTGGAAAGGTGGCCGAGCAGGATCAGCATGAACAGGCCTAAGACGGAGTCCAGGCCCTATGAATTCCTTCTTCACTAAAGCCTTTGGACTCATGCTAAATCATACCTCTAGCTTTCCTGTTTCTCCAGCTCACAAACAGCTTACTGAGGGACTTCTCATCTTCCATAAGCCTGTGAGCCAATTTTTATAATAAATCTTTTTGTTACTGAGTCCAGGCTCGCTCTGCTCACTTATGTGGCAGGCCAATGAATCCAAGAGACAAGGTGTTGAGGAAAGGAAGAGACTTTAATTGAGGAGCTGCAAACAGAGAAGATGGCAGATTAGAGCCTCAAAATAACCAATTTATTGAGGTCTGGATACCAGGTTCTTTTATAGATCAGAGAGAAAGAAGCAATGAGAAACTAAAGTCAAAAGACAGAATAGAAGGGGAGAGGCAATGAAGAAGTAAAGTGAAAGGATCTTTAGTCTTGCAAAACATCTCCAAGGGAATGACCTGCTCTGGAAGGAGTGTGTTAATCTCTCCTATTCACATGTGGGCTGGGACAAACTATCTCTCCATCAGCTAAACAAAGGCATCTTAGTTTACAGTCAGGCAAAGGGGCAGAGTCCTCCAGGCGAGCCATTAAACATGATTATAATAATAAAAGCAATGAAAAGCAAGTCCAAGAAACAGTTTCCAACATAGAGTCAGAAGTGGCTTCCTCCTTGAAATATTCTTTCTATCTATCATATAACTCTCTACCTTTCTATCTACCCATCTATCTCTTATTGGTTCCATTGCTTGGGAAAACGCTAATACATTTTACAAGTAGATATATTTAAAATTTCAAAATATGATGTGTAATCATTTGAATTTTCTATAATTTATTTTCTTCACCTCCTACTCTGATTTTGTAAGTATAAATTTTAATGATGTACGGTTTGAATTTTCTTTAATTAAATCTTCAAAGCTAAAGTTTCCTTTGCTCCATTTCTTGAATACTCAAGCTTAAGATCTTTTAAGGATTTTTAATTGGAATTAAATAGAAATTTGGAGAATTCTTTACAAGCAAGACTTCTGTCAGGCGAGTGTATTCTCCTCAGTTCTGTCTTGTCACAACAAAGATTTGAAGTGACAGACATTAAAGCCCTCGGTGCGTCACAGCTCTTGGGTCTTGGATAGACCGTGTTATAGCTCTCAGGTCTCAAACAGACCGTGTTATAGTTCTTAGACAGATCAGTGTTACAGTTCCATGTTACAGCTCTATTTTATTTAGAAAATAGCAGGAAAATCCATTCTCGAGGCATGAGGTCATGCCGACCCAAAGATGCGAAGAGAAGAGAGTGGGGGAGCACGCAGGAGAGAGAGAGACACACATAGAGACAGTGAGAGAGAGACACACATAGAGACAGCGAGAGAGAGAGAGAGAGAATGCACACACATGCAGGAGAAAGAGACCTGGCCCTTTGGCTCCTCTTTTTTATGTTTTTTCCTCCTCTTGAGCCTGCCCTATGTAAATTGGGCTAGCCAGGAGTGCTGTTTGTTCTACCCGAGGTCCTCACTCTTGTCCTTGGACCTTCCTTTGTTCTATTTTCATGGGCTTTTCCCTTCCTTGTCTTTTAGCCACCGCCATTTTGGACTCCTGTTTCCTATTCTAAATACCTAACACTTCTCACAAAACTATTGCGGTAGAGAGGCCAGAACTGAGCCTGAACTCAACTCCACTGAAATGAAGTGGATTTTAAGAGCTGGGGTGGGGGTGGGCTGGGATCATAAGCGATCTGTGATTGTTATTTGGATTTACCCAAAAGGTAAAAATAAAGTTTATCATATCTTCATTAAAGGAGGTAGTCCTGCCAGGCGGACAGGATTGAAGTAAGTGACTGGACAGTTAGTGAAGCAAGTCTTCTACACTCCAACAGAGACTGGGAAATATGCGTGTTGTTGTCTTTGATGATGACTTTTAGAGGAAGGCACTCAGACCTCAAGAGAGACAGTCCTGAAGGTAAAACTAACAAAGACTTAAAAAAAAAAAATTATATCTCAAGGTGGCAGAGAAAAAATTTGTAATTGCAAGTTTCCTAAAGTAAATGCTCCAAGGAAATGGAGATCAGAGATCTGGAGGCAGGAGGAAGCGTGTTTGAAATTTGTTCAAGCTGAGGAAAACTTTAAGGCTATCTAGATCACTGTCCTAGTAAAAGCGGGATATTTGATTATCTTAGTCACAAATAATCTTCTGTGTTCCTTTAAAGAATTTATAATTAATCCTTATTGCTACTAAATATTTTTCTATGACCTATTGGAAGCCGTATTTGTTTTGAAGGAGGAAACAGACATAACAGGCTCCATCTTGAAAGCAGGACTCCATCTTGGGCTGGACTGTGGACTTTGAGCTATATGCCCAGTATCTAGGGAAACAACAAACTGGAAAACCAGACCCACCAGATGGAAGAGCCCCAGGGCTCCTACCTAGACTATCTGTCACCTAAAAACAAATACCCTAATTATCTAATATCTAATTATCTAATACCTAATACCAAACAGAATCATAAATTCTATTATGCTTATTGGTGTATGATCACAGGCTTATTGATAGTTGTCCACCATTAACTACCTAGGCTTAAAGCATATGAGTCAGTGATTAACGTTCATCATATCTTCCTTTTTGTTTGTTCAAACTAGTTTCAGGGAATTTGGGGAGGTGGGTTTGGGCACATACACTTAGGGTATATAAGGTTTTCACAAAAAATGATCAGGGCCCTTGGCTAAGAGGAGACTCTGCCTTGGGCCCACTGGTGTAATAAACTGCACTCCACTATCTGCATTGTTATTCTGAGTGAGTTTGTTTCCCAGAACGTGTGGCTACAACAGTTTGGCAGTTCCTTATTGTTGGACCATTTATTTGTTTTCTTCCTTTGTTTAAAAACAAGAGTCAAGGATGTGCACTGAACTCCCTAGGTTACATCCATCCACTTATTAAAGGTTCCACTTCTATAAAAATCTCTACTATTTCCCACCATACCTTGAGTCTAAACACAATGACTTCACATCTAAGTTTATGGGTGTTTGGATAGAGTAGAACATGACTGAGAAGGATTTTATCTAAAGGCTATACATAAACTATAATTTCTTAATTTAGGTGGCTCGGATGGTAAAGCATCTGTCTGCAATGTGGGAGACCCAGGTTTGATATCTGGGTTGGGAATATCCCCTGGAGAGGGAAATGGCAGCCCATTCCAGTACTCTTGACTGGAAAGTCCCATGGGTAGAGGAGCCTGGTAGGCTAAAGAATCAGACACGGCTGAGCGACTTCACTTCCCTTCAGAATAAGTGATGAACTGTTCCAAATGGATTTGTTTTGTGAATTGGGACAATGAAAGAATGAATGTTCATACCCAATTTTGTATAATTGTCCTAGACTCAAAAATTAAGGAAGCCATTTTAAGCTATAGGAGAAATCCTCAAAGATTCATAAAGAGACGTAGGGGAGCAAAATGCTCTTTGGTGTGTGAATTATTTACAGAAGAAAATAAAACCCTGAAGATTCAGGAAGAAATTTGCATCTTCCCCCAGTCTAAAAAATAACAATAAAATTTAAAAATAAAATAAAAATTGGATAGAGGGTCCATTCCTAGAATAAAGCCAGAGGTATCTGCAAAGAATATGGACTAAATGTGGCAGGGGAAACCCAGAGATCAGCGCCCACTCTGTATTGTCTCTGAAAGACCCAGAAAATATTTATTTACCAAATATTTGGTTTTGCACCTCCATGTTAGTTGCCTTCTTCCCTTTTGAATTCTCAAAACCCTACCCCCAACATCCTGTTTTGTTTTTAGCTGAGGATGGTATTTAAGGTGAGGAGTTTCACTCATTAGTGAGTTACTCACTTTAGCTAGGTCTCTCCCGTGTGATTAAATTTTGTTTGATTTTCTCTTGTTAATCTGTATCCTGTCAATTTAATTTTTAGATCAGTCAGAAGACTTTGGAAGGGTAGAGGAGAATTTCTTCCTCCCAGACAAAGGAAAATAATATGGAGGAAAAAAAAAAAAAAAAAACAAAAAACCAGGAATAAGGGAAAAAAAGTAGTACGAAAAAGTTTGTATATAACAAATAACTCATGTCCATTTAATTTTGAATCCTTCTTGAAGCTTGTTGTGTTGTTTATATGTGATTTTATTTTATTTTTAGTGCAAGTTTATCTTTTCTTTCAAGCAATCTGTTCCCCAAACCCCCACCATGGCATATATTAAGTAGCATTCTGTCCTTTGCAAACAAAAAAGTCATAAATGGAACATCAGTTTAAAGCACCTTGTCTCCCCTGTGTTTTACATTATTTGAACATGGGAAAAAAAAAAATCTTGAAATTGTGATTCAAACAAAAGGAGATATGTTACCAAACTCAGGTTCGGCTGTTGTTTGTTTGTTGTTGTTTATTCACTAAATTCTGTTCGACTCTTTTGCAAGCTCAAGCAAGGACTGTAGCCCACCAGGTTCCTCTGTCCCTGGGATTTTTCCAGGCAAGAATACTGAGGTGGGTTGCCATTTCCTTTTCCAGGGGATCTTCCAGACTCAGAGATGAAACCTGTGTCTTCTGCATTGGCAGGCGGATTCTTTACCACTGAGCCAACCGGAAGCCTTAATTTTAAAGGGGAGTGTCAAAGAAAGACAAACTGCTTTAATCAGGAAAGCCAGCAATCTAAGGACAAAGTGGACTCCTGTCCAGAGATAAACTCTGAAGACTGGTTAGGCATGATAGTTTTTAAAGAGGAAAACAGGAGGAGAGGGGGAAGAATCTCAGTGAATCACTGAGGCTGGAGTTTGGATTTTGCATCATTCTCCATAATGTGCAAGCTGGCTGACTCTCCCTTAAGATGTCCCTACTTCTTTTAATTCAGGAAAAGAATCAGCAGGTTAATCATGTCCTTTCCAGGTTACAGGGGAAAAGAAATGAGCAAACAAAAAAGGGGAAAAGAACTGCTTTCAGATTATTTTTCCACGGTTTTCCCATTTTGGGGAGTGGTTGGGCAGCAGTAGCCTGCGGCTAAGTCGCTTCAGCCATTTCTGACTCTTGAGACCCCATGGACTGTAGCCCACCAGGCTCCTCTGCCCATGGGACTTTTCAGGCAAGAATACTGAAGGGGTTGCCATGCCCTCCTCCAAGGGATCTTTCTGACCCAGGGTTCCATCCCCTATCTCCTGCAGCTACTATATTGCAGGTGGATTCTTTATCACTGAGCCACCGGGGTAGCCCGGATGAACCACGTTTCACTAAAAAGTAATTCTTGGTTTATCTTTATTTTAATAATGAATAAATTCCCCAGTGTCTACAATTTATGTTTAGTGAGAGATGTCTTTAGAATTAAAAGACACAGGAGATGTGAGTTCCATCCCTGAGTCAGGAAGAACTCCTGGAGGAGGAAATTGCAACCTACTCCAGTGTTCCTGTTGGGAAAATCCCGTGGACAGAGGAGCCTGGAGAGATGCAGTCCAAGAGGTCGCAAAGACTTGGACACAGCTATACTGGCTTAGCACAGTAGAGCACAGCACAACAGCTTACCATTTTTCAAAAACAATAACAAATTAATTTTTCAGCTAATTCACTTAGCTGTGTATGCTTTTAATAATTTCAGTTTTCATATCTGTAGCAGAAAAGCATATTCAATTTTATATATCTTTATAGAGTACCTCAAATGATGGTGAATATCTTAAGTAGATCTAATTTGATGTGACTTGTGCAAATTTTTGTTTACAGAAGAGGTTGAAAGCAAATTTTGAACTCATTGAAAAAAGAAAACACATTTCTAGGTTTATGTAGTGTAAAATATAGACTTCCAGGGATATAATCCTATATGTAGTTCTCAGATATTTGATTGCAGTTAAAAAATAAAACATATTCATAAAGTTAAATGGTTCTCTACAACTCATATCCTTGAAAATAAAGTTTCTTATGATTTTTGTTCAAGGAATGGAAAGAGCTTGCTTAAAAGAACACTGTCAGATTCATAGTGAGAGCCTCTAGCAGCCTGTCATGATTGGTTGTGCCTTACTACCCTACTTCCACTAATTTAACAACGTGTTTGAAGTGAAGTACACGTTCAAATTGGCAGGATATCAGGCAGTTTTGAAAATAACTCTTATTAGCACAGACAGACTAACTGGTCAGCAGATGTTGTCATCAGTATCCCGTGATTCTCACACGTTTATTGGATTATTATTGGGAGATGTGGCTAAATTTACCTTGACATTGTAAATTTTAGCATCTTATTTTAAAACACTTAATTGAAAGGGATCTGAAGGTTCATACCAACAAATATACTCTGGCTAATAATTGCCTCACAATATACTCATTAGAGTTTCAGGAATACAAATTTTATCTGATGCGTGTTTGCTCTCACACAGAATGGTGGAAATGACAGTCAATAGCTGATTAGAAAATCACACTTTGATTGCAAAAGGCAAATTGCTTGAAATTTCACTGTTTGCAATGGGAAAGAAAGACAGAAAGTGAAGTTGCTCAGTCATGTCCAATTCTTTGCAATCCCACGGACTGTAGTCTGCCAGGCTCCTCCATCCATGGGATTCTCCAGGCAAGAATACTGGAGTGCATTGCCGTTTTCTTCTACAGGGGGTCTTCCTGACCCAGAGATCGAACCCAGGTCTCCCTCACTGCAGGCAGACTCTTTACCATTTGAGACACCAGGGAATCAGCTTTGCAATGGGAAGTATGTTCCAAAGTCAAGGTCAGAGCTGAAGTCAAGTATCTGAGGTACTAGTTATTGATACTAAAGAGGTTTCTGATTTTTCCACTGATTTTTGTATGACTTGACAAGTCGTACAAAAGCACCAAATGAACCATTTTGGCCTTTTCCCAGATACCCCTATTGGTTCCTCTGCTTAGCAAGCCCTTCTTATTCAACAATCTCTAGAGTATTAAATTGTTAGGGAGAACCAAAGCAATTCTTTTTTCCAAAATGTATGTTCTAGAAGTCATAGCCATATTTGAAAAAGGCCAGTTTTCTAAGTTACTTAATTTATTTCCCTTCTATTTAATAACATGGAAAGATTTTTTCCTAGCATTGTTTCAAACATATGAAACAGTATTAATAAAGTATTGAAGGGTGTTTCAAATATTTCAATTGAGGCAAAATCTTGTAAATTCAGGCTGTAAATGACATAATTGATATAATTTATTGAGTCATTTTACACCATAGAAATAGAACAAAATATATGCATAATCTAATACTTTCACAATTATTTTAAGACTTATGATTTAATATTAACATTCTACAGAAAGAAAACTACCATTTATGAAGGTTAAATAACTTTCTAAGGTCACAAAATTGATAAAATATGTAACTTTGATTTTAATCTTAGTCTATCTGACTTGAAAATCTGTGATCTTCCTGACTGTGTTATATGTGTCCAGATATATTGGGAAAATAGTGGTGTTTGGTTTCAGCAAAGCTAGAATCAGTAAATACTAGCATATTCTCTCATTTCAATTCTCTTTCAAATATCAGAAATAGAATTAAGGGACAAGAATGTAGACTATTCAAATTTTAAATATGGAATTGTACTTAAGGATCAACCATTAATAACTTCTTTTTCTTCCCTGGTGGCTCAGAAGGTAAGCAATCTGCCCACAATGCAGGATACCTGGGTTTGATCCCTGGGTCAAGAAGATCCCTTGAAGGAGAGAATGGCGACTCACTCCAGTACTCTTGCCTGGGGAATCCCATGGATGGAGGAGCCTGGCAGGCTACAGTCCATGGGGTCACAGAGACATACAGGACTGAGAGACTAACACTTTCACTTTTCACAGGTAAGGTAAGAGTTGGGACCAATGAGCAATATTGAATTTCCAATAGTGTTGCAAAATTCATATTGAGATATGTGAAAATAGATTCCTGAGAATGAGAGGTGAGAAAGCTGATTTCTTTAATACTGCATGGCTAAATTTCCTTAAAGAGGTGTGATCCTATCTTAACAGGAAACAAGGGGAGTCAGGTCTAAAGGAAAAGTTATTTTTCCATTAAAAAAAAAAAAAGCTCTTGGACTAGCTATCCCACATTAACCAACTATAAATCTGTATAAAACATGTCAAACAGCTGTTTTCTAATATTGGATACAGGATGTGCAAAATTATAGTCCCTGAGATAAAACAAAACTACAGCTATCAAGACAGTATGGTGCTGGCACAAAAACAGGAATATAGACCAATGGAACAAGATAGAAAGCCAAGAAATAAACCCATGCACCTCTGGGCATATTATCTTTGATTAAGATGCAAAGATATACAATGAGAAAAGATATTCTCTTCAATAATTGGTGCTGGAAAAACTGCACAGCTCCCTGTAAAACAGTGAAATTATATGCATTCTGTGTCCTTTGCATTCACATTAGTACATGGCCCAAGGAAAACTGGACAGCTACATGTAAAAGAATGAAACTAGAACATTTCCTAACAACATACACAAAAATAAACTCAGAGTGAATTAAAGACTTAAATGTAAGACCTCAATAAATGTAAACCTCCTCAGTCCATGGAATTTTCCAGGCAAGAGTACTGGAGTGCGTTGCCATTTCCTCCTCCAAAATGTAAGACCAGAAACTATAAAACTCTTAGAGGAAAACATAGGCAGAACACTCTTTGGATAAATTGCAGCAAGATCCTCTATGACCCACCTCCTAGAGTAATGGAAATAAAAACAAAGTAAACAAATGGAACCTAATTAAGCTTAAGTTTTTGCACAGCAAAGGAAACTGTCAACAGGGTAAAAAGACAACCCTCAGAATGGGAAAAAATAATAGCAAATGAAACAACTAACAAAGGATTAATTTCCAAAATACATAAGCAGCTCATTTAGCTCAATACCAGAAAAACAAACAACCCAATCAAAAAGTAGGAAAAAGACCTAAAGAGACATTTCTCCAAAGAAGACATACAGATGACTAATAAACACATTAAAAGATGCTCAACGTTGCTAATTATTAGAGAAAAACAAATCAAAACTACAATGAGGTGTCACCTCACACCTGTCAGAATGGCCATCATCAAAAATCCACAAACAGTAAATGTTGGAGAGAGTATGGAAAAAAAAAAAGCTTCTTGCACTGTGGGAATGCAAATTGATACAGTCACTATGGAAGAGAGTATGGAGATTCCTTTAAAAGCCAGGAATAAGACAACTATATGACTCAGCAATCCCACTATGAGGCATATACCCCGAGGAAACCAAACTCGAAAAAGACACGTATATCGCAATGTTCATTGAAACACTATTTACAATAGCTAGGACATGAAAGCAAACTAGATGTCCATTGACAGATGAATGGATAAAGAATTGCAGGTACATATATACAATGGAATATTAGTCATAAAAAGGAATACATTTGACTCAGTTCTAATAAAGTGGATGAACCTAGAGCCTATTATACAGAGTGAAGTAAGTCAGAAAGAGAACAAGTAACATATATTAACGCATATATATGGAATCTAGAAAGATGGTGCTGATGAATAGATCTGCAGGGCAGCAGTGTAGGCACAATATAGTCCTGGAGAGAAAGAAAACAAGCAAAGCCATTCTCTGACTCTGATCACTCTGACATTTTAATTTTTGAGACCATAGTTTGGGGTGCTGGGGAATGTAATTTGATAACATTAGTGTCACTGAACTGTGACATCGGCATTATCAAAGTTATGTGACAAAATACCAAAAAAGACAAGCTGTACAGAAAAGAAGTGCCTTAACTCCAACCAGAGAATCTTGTGAATCTTCTGTCAAACACTAATATGCGCATGCATAGGGAAGTCTGACCGGTTAGGCAAAAGACAATTACCACAGTGATGGACTGAGATGGCAAGCATTGTAGAAGGTTGAGATTGCATTTCTGAAAGCAAGTGCAGAGATACTTTTTTACATGCTATGGGCATTCAGTGGGAATCCATAATAGAATGCTTTGACATTGGGACTACCATAGCATCAAATAAGAACTACTCAGAACATAGTTAATGTGTTTTAAAAAGGATCAAGACAATCTCAAAATAAATTATCTGAGAAAATAAAACTTAAAATTCTTCAGAGAGAGAGATAACAAAACCTAGGAACTAAATGATATAGCACTTATAATGTCAAAAATATGCTTAAAAATATGAGACATGGATAAGAAGGAAATTGTGACACATAAGCAGGAGAAAATTCAGTCACAAGAAACAGATAATACAGAGATGGTACGATTATCATAAAAAGACTTTAAAAATTTTATGGTTATATCTAAGGATGTTAATAAAAAATAATGAGGGAGCAGATGGTAAATCTAAATACAAAAATAGAAATAATACCAAAGAATAATCGAAAAATTCTGGAATAAAACACTATATATAAAATGTAAGTCTATAGGTTGCTGGATGCTTTTTATAGCATATTAGCCACAGAATTAATAAACTTAAGACAGAACAATAGAAATTATCCAAACTATATAACTGCCCTATGTACCAACAATGAACAAGTGGAATTTGAATTAAAATGGGAATCATTTACGTTAGTATCTGTATTAAAGAAGATATTTAGATTTACTCTAACAAAATATGGACAAGATCAATATGAGGAAAAATAAATCTAATGAATGAAATCAAAGAGCTACATCAGTGGAGAAGCATTCCATATACTGTTAACAATTTAGGTTTCCCAGTTTGATCTATAGAGTCAGTGCACTTGCCATCAGTTTCAGCAAGCTATTTCGTGGATATAAACAAACTGATTTTAAAGTTTGTATGAGGAGGCAAATTACCCAGAACAGCCAACTCAATATTGAAGAATGAAGTTGGAAGACAGATAAAACTGACTTCAAGACTTACTATAAAGCTACAGTAATTAAGACAGTGTGGTATTCATGAAATATGAAGTAAGCAGATCAATGGGAAAAGAGAGTCCTGAAAAAGACCCACATAAATATAGTCAATTGATATTTGACAAAGAAACAGAGGAAATACAGTGGAGAAAAGATAGTATTAAACAAATGGTGTTGGAACAAGTGTAACTTCACATTAAAAAAAAAAATCTAGACACAGACTTTACACCTTTCATAAAATTAATTCAGAATGAATCATAAACCTAAAAGTAAAATGCAAAAGTATAAAGCTCCTAGTAGATAGCATAGGAAAAACCTGGATAACCTTGGATATGGTGATAACTTTATAGATAAGGCCAGATCCACAAAGGAAAGATGGACTTTATTAAATTTTTAAAATTCTGTTATATGAGAGACACAGTCAAGAGAATGAAAAGAAATATTGGCAAAAGACATCCCATAAAGGACATTATCTAAAAGATAAAAAGAAAGCTTAGAACTCCACAATAAGTAAATAAAACAACCTGATTAAAAAATGTGGTAAAGATCTTAACAAATATCTTTCCAAGAATATATATTATACATCATCAGACAAATGCAAATTAAAGCAATGAGATACCACTATAGTTTTTCAGTTTCTTATAAAACTAAATAAACTCCTATATGCTATTCAGCAATCACACTAATGGCATTTATCTAAAGGAAATGAAAAGTTATGTCCACACAAAAATCTGCACAGTTATGTCTATTACTGTTGTTTAGGGTTTCTCTAGTGCCTTCCCAGGCACAGTTTAAAGAACCTACCTGCCAACACAGGAGATATAAGAGTCATGGTTGGATCCCTGGATGGGGAACATTACCTGGAGGAGAGCATGGCTACCCACTCCAGTATTCTTGGTAAGTTTTATGTGACAAATTGACTCATCACAGGGTGCTCAGATTAAATATTGTTTCTGGATGTGTCTGTAAGGGTCTTTCAGGATAAGATTAGCTTTGAATTTATTGACCCAATAAGGGAGATTACCCTTCCCAGTGGACTGGGCATCATCCTATCCACTCAGGGCCTGAACAGAGCAAAAGGCAGAGGAAGGAGGGATTTGCCTGATTTTTCCTGCCTCAATTCTGTGCTGATATGTCTCATCTCATTTTTTCCTGCCCATAGACTGGAGTTTAAATCATTGGGTCTCCTGGTTCTCAAGCTTTTATATTTGTGCTAAATTACTCTACCATCTTTCCTGGGTGTCCAATTATTGACAGCAGATTGTGGGATTTCTCAGCCTATATAATCAGGCAGCCCATTTCTCATAGTATCTTTCTCTCTCTCTGGAGATGATAGATAGATAGATAGATAGATAGACAGACACATAGATAGATAGAAATATAGATATTAATAGACAAATAGATAGATAATCTCTGATTGATTCTGTTTTTCTGGAGCATTCTGATTCCATGATTAATTAACACAACAGCTTTATTCACAATTGCTCAAACTTGGAAGCAACCAAGATGCCCTTCAGTAGGTGACTGGATAAAAATATGTGATGCATTAATCAGTGGGATATTGTGCTTTGCTTAGTTGTTCTGTGTCTGACTCTTTGTGACCCCATGGATGGTAATCCATCAGGCTCCTCTGTCCATAGGGATTCTCCAGGCAAGAATACTGGACTGGGTTGCCACGCCCTCCTCCAGGGGATCTTCGCAACCCAGGTCTCCTGCATTGCAGGGAGATTCTTTACTGTCGGAGCCACCAGGGAAGCCCAAGAATACCAGAGTGGGTATCCTAATCCCTTCTCCAGGTGATCTTCCTGACCCAGGAATTGAACTGGGATCTCCTGCACTGCAAGTGGATTCTTCACCAGCTTAGCTATGATTCAGCACTAAAAAGAAAGGAGTTACCAAACTGTGAAAATACATGGAGGAAACTTAAATGCCTGTTACTAAGCCAAAGTAGCTAATCTAAAAGCTCACATGCTGTTTGACTTCAACTATATGACACTGTGGACAAGGCAAAATTGTAGAAGCAATAAAAATATTTGTGGTTACCAGAAATTAGGTTGAATAAAGGCATGGATAAGTGGGGCATAGATTTTTAAGGCAAGAAAACTTTGCATGATATCTGTATGCAGGTCAGGAAGCAACAGTTAGAACTGGACATGGAACAACAGACTGGTTGTAAATAGGAAAAGGAGTACATCAAGGCTGTATATTGTCACCCTGTTTATTTAACTTCTATGTAGAGTACATCATGAGAAATGCTGGATTGGAAGAAACACAAGCTGGAATCAAGATTGCCGGGAGAAATAACAATCACCTCAGATATGCAGATGACACCAACCTTATGGCAGAAAGTGAAGAGGAACTAAAAAGCCTCTTGACAAAAGTGAAAGAGGAGAGTGAAAAAGTTGGCTTAAAGCTCAACATTCAGAAAACAAAGATTATGGCATCCAGTCCCATCACTTCATGGGAAATAGATGGGGAAACAGTGGAAACAGTGTCAGACTTTATTTTGGGGGGCTCCAAAATCACTGCAGATGGTGACTGCAGCCATGAAATTAAAAGATGCTTACTCCTGGGAAGAAAAGTTATGACCAACCTAGATAGCATATTCAAAAGCAGAGACATTACTTTGCTGACTAAGGTCCGTCTAGTCAAGGCTATGGTTTTTCCTGTGGTCATGTATGGATGTGAGAGTTGGACTGTGAAGAAGGCTGAGCACTGAAGAATTGATGCTTTTGAAATGTGGTGTTGGAGAAGACTCTTGAGGGTCCCTTGGACTGCAAGGAGATCCAACCAGTCCATTCTGAAGGAGATCAGCCCTGAGATTTCTTTGGAAGGAATGATGCTAAAGCTGAAACTCCAGTACTTTGGCCACCTCATGTGAAGAGTTGACTCATTGGAAAAGACCCTGATGCTAGGAGGGATTGGGGGCAGAAGGAGAAGGGGACAACAGAGGATGAGGTTGCTCGATGGCATCACCAACTCAGTGGATGTGAGTTTGAGTGAACTCCAGGAGTTGGTGATGGACAGGGAGGCCTGGTGTGCTGTGATTCATGGGGTCACAAAGAGTTGGACACAACTGAGCGAGTGAACTGAACTGATAATGGTGGATACATTTGTTGAAAAGCAGAGACATTACTCTGCTGACAAAGTCCGTGTGGTCCATACCAAGGCTATGGTCCTCCCAGTAGTCACATATGGTTTTGAGAGCTGAACAGAGAAGGCAGAGCACCAAAAAATTGATGTCTCCACACTGTGGTGCTAGAGAAGACTCCTGAGAGTCTCTTGGACAGCAAGGAGATCAAACCAGTCAATGCTAAACGAAATCAACCCTGAGTATTCATTGGAAGAACTGATGCTGAAGCTGAAGCCCCAGTATTTTGGTCAACTGATGTGAATAACTGACTCATCGGAGAAGTCCTTGATGCTGAGAAAGATTGAAGTTAGAAGGAGAAGAGGGCACCAGAAGATGACATGATTGGATGTCATCACCAATGCAATGGACCTGAACTTGGGAAAACTTCAGGAGATGGTGAGGAACGGGGAGGCCTGGAGTGCTTGCTGCAGTCCATGGGGTCACAAAGAGTTGGATATGACTGCGCAACTGAACAACAACAACAACAGCATTTGTCCAAACCAACACAAAACCAAGAGTGAGCCTTGCTGCAAACTATGGACTTGGGGGGAGTCCATGTAGGTTCAGTAACAAATGAACTGTTCTGGTTGAGGATGTTGAAAATGGGAGAGACTTTGTACTATGTAAGAGCAGAGAATATATGGGACATTTTTATACCTTATCCTCAATTAGATTTAGATTTAGATTGTTGCCAATCTAAAACTGCCTAAACAATTAAGTCAGATAGATCGATGTACAGATAAATCAATTGATTCATAGATCAGTAGAAAGATATTTAAATATGTATCTGAATTTCCAATTCTCTGTGAGCACCTTAGGTCAGGAGAAAATTGTTCTCATGTCTGAAATTGTTGTTGTCTGGCATACTATTTGGCACGTAACTAGCAACTGAATGAACTTATTTCAATTATATTCTGTGGTCCTGAAAATATAAGAGAATGGTGAAGTAAAACAGTGAAGAATGGATTTCAAGGAAAGTTATGTAGAGGGACTAAGTCTTGAGTTGACCATGAGCATAATTAGGTCAGTATATTCCCAAGTCTTATTTTACCTGAGAAGCATTTCACATTATAAAAATATCCTCTTCCAGTTGATTCACTGAAACCACACCCCCCTGATTTTTATAATTATAGCCACTTCTTAGTCATTTTATCTTACTCAGAATCCGTTCTTTAGCTTTTAAATATTTCGATTTTTCATTACTCTTTCCTAGGTCTCCTCTCCATACTTTCTTCACTTTGCCTTCTCTATGTTTTGGCCAAGCTTTCATTCTCAACTAGTTTCTTTCCTCCTCCCTAGCTGCTACACTGTTCTTTGTGCTTGATTACCAGAGCACTCTTCTCAAATTTCAGCTCTGACTGTGTGACATTGCTACCCCCTCATTTAAAAATATTTAATAACTTCCATTTGCCCTTTGCATCAAAATAAAGATATTACAATTATCAGAATAATCTTGCGTAATTTACCTCTTAAGCTTTGTTTAAATCTACTCCTTACTGCACATCTCTCCCCAAAGTTTCTGTTTTGTTGCTATGGCCTCTCCTTTCACCATGTAAGCCCCCCAAAATTTCTTCTAGAAAATGCATCACATGTTGATATATATTTTTTTAAAGAAGTATGGGAATTTGGTTTAAAAATAAGCAAACAAAACTTTGACAAAACTTTACAGTTATGTGATAATATAATTTGAATCTGCAAGAAAGAATAAAGCATACTGTGTTTTCCAGGAAACTTCTTGGTATATTATAAAATGGATTAAAATGACCAATATAACTCTAGGGTACAGGGACTATGATTGATTTCTGAGCTTGTAGCTTTATAAAAAACTTCAGTGGTTTTTAGTTTCTTTTCAATCTGTTCAACCCTATTTCATACCATGAAAAAATATTAAAATGCAAGAGATAAAATGGATTCTCTTCTCTCCTTTACTCCAAAAAGCAATGACCCTTCCTCCCTGCTTAGTGCATGTCACTTTTAAGCTGGTTAGAAACTCACTGCTTTATTCTCATTAAATTATTTCTCAACCAGGAACTTTTTTGAGGTACATAGGAGGTCTCTATGGGAGCCAACAGGAGAGCTTTTAATTGGCTTTCAAGAATTGCAATAAACAGCCTTTAAGATATTTCAAATACTAAGGGAAAATACTAAAGACATTTGGAAAAAGATTTGAATTTAGTTAGAGGCAAACGTGATGTTCTTCACCAGATGAAATCATCAATATGTATTGTGCTGCAAAGAAAGTACCCAGAAAATCTATAAGGTACATTCCTTTCTTTTGAGAAGTAATTAGGCAATTCTCAAATAATGCTATGACTAAAAGCTAGCATAGAGCAAGCATTCGATTCATGTTTGAGAAAATGAGTGTTGCAATAGAGACAGTATTGTTTTTTCCTAAGACAAATGTCTTGTGTATAATGGTGCTATTGCTCTCAACAGACTAGATAGAAATCCTCTTCAGTTTTCAATGGCATACTTTCTTTATAGTCCTGTCCCCCTTATCCTAATAGTAAAGTGTATCCTCTGACGCTTCGTTTACATCAATATCATATAGACACAAATACATAATGTTTCACACACGCACACACACACATAAATGGGCTTCCCAGGTGGTGCTAGTGCTAAAGAACCTGCTACCAATGCAAGAGACATAAGAGACAGGGGTTTGATCCCTGAGATGGGAAGATCCCTGGAGGAGACCATGGCAACCCACTCCAGTATTCTTCCCTGGAGAATCCCATGGACAGAGGAGCCTGGTGGTCTACAGTCTATCAGGTTGCAAAGATTTGGATACCACTGAAGCATTTAGCACACACACATGCATATATGCACATGTATAATACATATGTACATATATACAATTAAATAATAGTTTATTATGTTATTATGTTACTACTCTTTATGTGTTATCTCTATAAAATGAATATTTGAGTAGGTCCTTCCAGGCACAACTCTCCAGGCATATTTTTGCAGGCTCCCTGCACAGCCTTTAAGTCAATGCCTCTGCTGCTTACTTATCAGGTATAAGCATCCCCTAGAGGCCCCATGGAAAAGAAATGCAAAAAAGCAAAGTGGCTGTCTAAGGAGGCCTTACAAACAGCTGAGAAAAGAAGAGAAGCAAAAAACAAAGGAGAAAGGAAAGATATAAGCATCTGAATGCAGAGTTTCAAAGAATAGCAAGGAGAGATTAGAAAGCCTTCCTCAGCAATCAATGCAAAGAAATAGAGGAAAACTACAGAATGGGAGTGACTAGAGATCTCTTCAAGAAAATTAGAGATACCAAGGGAACATTTCATGAAAACATGGGCTTGATAAAAGACAGAAATGGTAAGGACATAACAGAAGCAGAAGATATTAAGAAGAGGTGGCAAGAATACACAGAAGAACTGTACAAAAAAGAACTTCAAGACCAAGATAATCACAATGGTGTGATCACTCACCTAGAGCCAGACATCCTGGAATATGAAGTCAAGTGGGCCTTAGAAAGCATCACTATGAACAAAGCTAGTGGAGGTGATGGAATTCCAGTTGAGCTATTTCAAATCCTAAAGATGATGCTGTGAAAGTGCTGCACTCAATATACCAGCAAATTTGGAAAACACAGCAGTGGCCACAGGACTGGAAAAGGTCAATTTTCATTCCAATCCCAAAGAAAGGCAATGCCAAAGAATGCTCAAACTACCGCACAATTGCACTCATCTCACATGCTAGTAAAGTAATGCTCAAAATTCTCCAAGGCAGGCTTCAGCAATATGTGAACCGTGAACTTCCAGATGTTCAAGCTGGTTTCAGAAAAGGCAGAGGAACCGGAGATCAAATTGCCAACATCCTCAGGATCATGGAAAAAGGAAGAGAGTTCCAGAAATACATCTATTTCTGCTTAATTGACTAAGCCAAAGCCTTTGACTGGGTGGATCACAATAAACTGTGGAAAATTCTTCAAGAGATGGGAATACGAGACCACCTGACCTGCCTCTTGAGAAACCTATATGCAGGTCAGGAAACAACAGTTAGACCTGGACATGGAACAACAGACTGGTTCCAAATAGGAAAAGGAGTACGTCAAGGCCGTGTATTGTCACCCTGCTTATTTAACTTCTATGCAGAGTCCATCGTGAGAAACGCTGGGCTGGAAGAAGCACAAGCTGGAATCGAGATTGCTGGGAGAAATATCAATAACCTCAGATATGCAGATGACACTACCCTTATGGCAGAAAGCAAAGAGGAACTAAAAAGTCTCTTGATGAAAGTGAAAGAGGAGAGTGAAAAAGTTGGCTTAAAGCTCAATATTCAGAAAACAAAGATCATGGCATCTGGTCCCATCACTTCATGGCAAATAGATGGGGAAACAGTGTCAGACTTTATTTTGGGGGGCTCCAAAATCTCTGCAGATGGTGATTGCAACCATGAAATTAAAAGACGTTTACTCCTTGGAAGGAATGTTATGACCAACCTAGACAGCATATTCAAAAGCAGAGATATTACTCTGCCAACAAAGATCCGTCTAATCAAGGCTATGGTTTTCCAGCAGTCACATATGGATGTGAGAGTTGGACTGTAAAGAAAGTTGAGTGGCGAAGAATTGATGCTTTTGAACTGTGATGCTGGTGAAGATTCTTGAGAGTCCCTTGGATTGCAAGGAGATCCAACCAGTCCATCCTAAAGGAGATGAGTCCTGGGTGTTCATTTGAAGGACTGATGCTGAAGCTGAAACTCCAGTACTTTGGCCACCTCATGTGAAGAGTTGACTCATTGGAAAAGACTCTGATGCTGGGAGGTATTGGGTGCAGGAAGAGAAGGGGACGACAGAGGATGAGATGGCTGGATGGCATCATCAATTCAATGGCCATGAGTTTGAGTGAACTCCAGGAGTTGGTGTTGGACAGGGAGGCTTGGTGTGCTGCAGTTCTTGGGGTAGCAAAGAGTCAAACACGACTGAGTGACTGAACTGAACTGAACTGAGAGCCTCCATGTTTAGAGAACCCACAGACCGTATTTCCTTCCTGCCCTCGGTTATTTTAGTATTCATTCTTCTCCCTGTTCTTGTTTGTACCTGGCTTTCCTTCAAAAAATAAAAAATAAAATAAAATAAAATGTTTTGATAACCTTCTTAAAGTCAACAAGAAGGAAAAAAAATAAAAAGCCCACTCTCTCTACTCTGGCTGCCTTTTTTAACCTCAAAGAACCTGAAAACAACTTGGTAGGTGAGAAGGCCTGTAAGGAGTTGGTGTACCATGGCTTGTCAGCCAAGTCAGGCCTGCTTCCTGTTTTTGTATATCTTATGACTTAAAAAATTGTTTTTACCTGTTTATATGGTTGGAAAATCAAAGAAAACTACTTTATGACTTGTAAAATTCTCGGAAGTTGGAAGTTTAATCCTGTAAGTATGCTTTTTAGGAGGGGAGGGACAGTCTGTAAGGGCAGCCTGTCTAGGTACTTTGGTCATCTTCCGGTCTACTGCTGTGAGAGGGGTTCATAGCCGGTCAGAGGATTGCTGGGAGGAGAGTGAAGCCCACTGCTATGTAGCACCGGCTGGGCTCAGACCTCAAGGGCATTGGGATGTTAGCTCAGGGTTACAAACACTGAGTCCAAACACTGAGGCTGGAAAAGATTGAGGGCAAGAGGAGAAGGGAGAGACAGAGAATGAAATGGTAGGATGGCATCATTGACTCACTGGACATGAGTTTGAGCAAACTCCAGGAGATAGTGAAGGACAGAGAAGCCTGATGTGCTGCCGTCCATGGGGTCACGAAGAGTCAGACACAACTTAGCGACTAAACAACAACATATTTTAGGAATGAGATTTTCAGGCAGAGTGCTTCATTTCTGCTGTGGTAGGGAATATGTTACTCTGTCAGCATCGAAGTTTTTTACAGATTATTAGATAAAATTCACTATTAAAAAAAATGTTTCCAAGATTTGCATTTTTTATTTAGGTCTGTGATCCATTTTGCGTTAGCTTCTGTGAAATGTGTGAGGTCTGTGCCCAAGTTCTTCTGTTTTCTGTTTTTGCATGGTATTATCAAATTTTTCTCGAGCCATTTGTTAAAATGCCCATTCTTTCTCTGTGAAATTGTATGCCTCTGTCAACAATCAGCCAATGTATATTTGTAGAAATCTATTCCTGGGTTTTATTCTGTTTCACTGATCTGTGCATCTTTTGCTAATACAGTACTGCCAGTTTACTCCAGCTTCACAATAAGTCTTGAAAGTGGTAGTGTGAGTCCTCCAAACTCTTCTTCACTCCTATGTTATCTATTTTAGTTTCTTTGCCATTTGATAGAAAATTTGGAATTATCAATATCAACAAAAAAGCTTGCTAGTATTTTAGTTTGGGTTGTAATAAATCTATATTGGATTATATTGAGTAAAGTTCAGAATCATTGGCATTTTAACAATATTGAGTCTTCTAATCTATGAATACAGAATGTTGTTGTTGTTGTTCAGTTGCTCAATTCTATCCGGCTCTTTGTAGCCCCATGGACTGCAGCATGCCAGGCTTGCCTGTTCTTCACTATCTCCAGGAGTTTGCTCAAACTCATGTCCATTGAGTGGACGATGCAATCCAACCATCATATCCTCTGTCGTCTCCTTCTCCTCCTGCCCTCCATCTTTCCCAGCATCCTATCTTTTCATTTGTTTAGATGTTTTCTGATGACTTCAGCTCACATTTTATAGTTTTTTGCCTACAGATGTTATACATATTATGTTAGATTTATACTCAAGAAACTTCTCTTTGGTAATATTGTAAATTGTATTTTTAGATAATTAAACTCATTTTTATATAGACCATCATGTCATCTGTGAAGAAAGACATTTATCATTTCATATTCCCACTTGTACATATGTTCTTTTCTTACATGATTGTACTTAATAAGACTTGTAGTATAATATTGAATAAATGTAGTAAGAGAAGATGTCCTTGGAGTTTAGAGGGTAGAAAACATCCTGTCTCTGATCATCAAGTATAATGTTAGCTGTTGGTCTCTCATAGATTTTTTTTTACAATATTGAGAAAGTTCCTCTTTATTCCTCATTTGTTTTATCTTGGATTGAAGGTGTATTTTGTCAAATTAGTTTGTTCATCAGTTGATGTGATTATATGATTTTTCTATTTAGCCTGTTGATATGCTGGATTACATTAATTGATTTTCAAATATTGAACTAGCCTTGCATGGTTGGAATAAAGTAACTTATTTTTAAGAGTTTGAAACTAATTGTACATTCTCATATTTCAACCTATTAAAATTAATTTTACTGAAAGGCTAAATCTCTAAAAAGTCTTGGTATTTTACTCATTTTTTTTCTATTAAATGCTTATCATATCTCATATAGCTTCATGTATATGTCCTCTGTATCCTACTAAGTTATGTTGACTAGGATAGAGGCTAGGAAAAAATTGAATTTCATGTCCAAAACTTATTCTTCAAAAATGAGATCAGGTAGTAGGGTTGTTTATTCTTTTCATGGTGTATATTTGTCATTTGTTAGTATGTGAATATAGATAAGAATTTTATCTCATCTAAACTTTAATACATGTAAAAATATATTTGAGACATATTAATCAAGATTGCCGGGAGAAATATCAATAACCTCAGATATGCAGATGACACCACCCCTATGGTTGAAAGTGAAGAGGAACTAAAAAGCCTCTTGACAAAAGTGAAAGAGGAGAGTGAAAAAGTTGGCTTAAAGTTAAACACTCAGAAAACGAAGATCATGGCAGCCGGTCCCATCACTTCATGAGAAATAGATGGGGAAACAGTGGAAACAGTGTCAGACTTTATTTTGGGGGGCTCCAAAATCACTGCAGATGGTGACTACGGCCATGAAATTAAAAGACGCTTACTCCTTGGAAGAAAAGTTATGACCAACCTAGATAGCATGTTCAAAAGCAGAGACATTACTTTGCCGACTAAGATCTGTCTCATCAAGGCTATGGTTTTTCCACTAGTCATGTATGGATGTGAGAGTTGAACTGTGAAGAAGGCTGAGCATCGAAGAAATGATGCTTTTGAACTGTGGTGTTGGAGAAGACCCTTGAGAGTCCCTTGGACTGCAAGGAGATCCAACCAGTCCATTCTGAAGGAGATCAGCCCTGAGATTTCTTTGGAAGGGATGATGCTGAAGCTGAAACTCCAATACTTTGGCCACCTCATGCAACGAGTTGACTCATTGGAAAAGACTCTGATGCTGGGAGGGATTGGGGGTAGGAGGAGAAGGGGATGACAGAGGATGAGATGGCTGGATGGCATCACTGACTTGATGGACGCGTGTCTGAGTGAACTCCGGGAGTTAGTGATGGACAGGGAGGCCTGGTGTGCTGCAATTCATGGGGTCGCAAGGAGCTGGACATGACTGAGCGGCTGAAATGAACTGAACTGAACTGAATGGTTATCTTGATAGAAATTACTAATACTAATATTTATAAATCAGGTTCTAATTTTTTAATAGTTCTTGAACATAACCCTTCCTCCCACACATACATTTTGTTTTATTCGCAATGGTATCTGAATAGAACTTTACAATCTTTCAAAGTCACAATGCACTTTCTAGGTAATCCCTTTTATCTCTCAATGAAGGAATTAAGATTCAATTTATAAGATGTATTCCATAGAATGCTTATGAATCCTTGTGAATTTTGCCCCTCTGGTTTCCCAGTTAATGTTTTCCCAACTGCATCTTTGATAATTTATATCTAGGTTTGAAGTTAAACTCACCACTCTAGTGAGTTCAACATGTCTTTTTACAGGAGAAAATTGTATATGTTCATATCTTATGAGTTTTTTTTCTTTTTTAATGGCTGCTAACAGTTTTCTGAACCTGCTATAATGAAACAATGATAAAATTTTGTAAAGATTTTTTTTATTATTATTAATGGCATATGTAGAACGTGAGAGGGGCTATCTCAGATGCCAGGGTAAGAAGGTAGTAGTATTTCTCTTTTAAATGTTTAAATTATTCCTGCAGAAGAATCACTGTTAATTTTACTGATAGAACATTCAAGGGGTCATTAAAATAATAGGATGGGGTAGATAAAGATTCCAACATTTAACCTTTATTAACCTTTCTTCTTCTTCATCCCTTGAGAAATCAAATTATATAGTTTAATGAATACTGTTTTACTATTGATTATTATTATTGCATAAAATTGCTTTTTATTTCAGATTTATGGTCAAAAAATTAACTAGTTTTTTTTTTCTTCTTCTTCTTCTTTTCTTACTCTGCATTTTCAAGTCTCCTATAGGATGCTTTATCTTTTGCCTCTCAAATCCAAAACAGTCAGCCAATGGCGCCCAGCCAGACCTTAACCACTATCTTCTGTTTCAGATTGCATTAAGAACAATACAAAATACTCTGACACTCAATCCAAAATAGTCATATTGGTAAAATGGCGCATGCGGGTGCTAAGTTGCTTCAGTCACGTCTGACTCTTTGTGACGCTACGGGATGGTACCCTGCCAGGCTCCTCTGTTCATGGGATTCTCCAAACAAGAATACTGGAGTTGAGTAGCATTCCCTCCTCCAGGGGATCTTCCCCATCCAGGAATCTAAGCCACATCTCTTATGTTGCCTGCATTGTTCTATGGGTTCTTTACCACTAGTGCTGCCTGGGAAGCCCAGGAATATGGTTCTTCTTTGCTAGCTAATAAATTATTCAAACCATATGGCATGGAAGACAATAAAGCCCCCAAAGTGGGATAGGATGCATATGTACAGCTACAAAATTTATGCTGTCATTCTGCTTGTATGGATTCCAAGCTGCAGTGTTTTCTATTTGACTGTATTTTAAAAAATCCAATCAAGAGATTTGAAAAAAAATTAAATTGCATGTAATCTTTGCATAAAAATTTATTAAAATAACTATTATGTGGAATATGCAAATGCCCCCATATGTTGCTATTTAAATTAAGGTATTTTGAAGAAAAAAATACAGAAAACACACATATACAGATTATATATTGAGAAAGAAATTTATTACCTTGTTATCCATTCCATGCTGAAATAGTATCCTTATTTTTTTATATATTTTGAGGGTAAACATTTTAAGAGAGGAAATTAAATAAAAGGTCGTGATTGTTTTCCCTTTGGTATGATCTCTTTGTGACTTGGTTCGTTTAGGGGTGTAATATGTGAAATATTTAAGATTGGAAGTTTAGAACATTTTTTGTTTGTTTAATCTGCACCGTTCTAAGTATAGACAAAGGCGTTAAACCATTTAGGCACAGACAAAGAAGTTCAACCAACCAACGTATGAAATTGTTACCTAATATACTACATCTTTACTAAAAAAATTCCCATTTTTGTTCACTTAATATGTCTAGACTCTCATGAGGGGCTGCACTTAATATCTATGAAATACTGTTTATCAATTTTAGCTTCTTTGTCAGAGGAAAAAAATACTATTTTCTTATCCTAAGTCTAGATGCTATTTTGATATATCTTTTATGTATTGTCATTTATCTACTCCTATGTTTGAAATTAAGAAATGAGAGAAGAAAGCCTCTTTAAACATTTCACTCCATCATACTGCTAGTCCTAAGCTAACCTTGTAGTTTCCTTTCTGCCAAAAGTGATCTTTTAAGACTGAATTCCAGTTTTCCAGTTCATTTATGCAGTGCTCTCTCATTGTATGTTTGTCTTATTTACTTTTATAAGTTGGTAAAACCTGAAAATGGTACCATAATTGCTTCACATTTCCTCAATCTATTCCTCTAAAATGTCCTTTTCCTTGCTTATCCAGTTGTCACCCTGGCAATAAACCTGAAACTCCAACACTGCAAGGATTCTCTTAGTAACTTGTCTCTATTTTTCTATGATGAATGGCTACAATAATACAAGTTCCAAAGCAGATTCTCTACAACCTCTACCTTCCACAATAGCTATGGATTTGTATGCTTAAAGTCTCATACCTAGAACTGTAATCATCTTTTTTTTCAATTTGTAGGGAATGATACTGGGATACTTTGAGCATAACTAGATCTATTTCCATTGTCAGGAGTACTGAGAAGCCAGACAAGAAGTGAGAAATTACTAACACGATCACATGTCCAGACACATCTGCAAGAGGGAACTTTTATAGGCCCTGTATAATTTCCCATGATGCTATTCAACATTTAAATTTCCTTTAGGTGCAAAGAATTAAACTGATTGTGATCCTTGATTTTGGACATCTTCTCATCTTTCCCCCCTTGAAATATCTTATTGTTGATTTTTTTTCTTTCCTTTTTTTCTTTTTTTTTCCCACTGTGTTGGGAGTCCAAGTGACCGTCCTCATGTTTGATGGTCTCCAGTCTTCCTAGAGATCTCTTCAAGAAAATTAGAGATACCAAGGGAACATTTCATGCAAAGATTGGCTCGATAAAGGACCTAACGGAAGCAGAAGATATTAAGAAGAGGTGGCAATAATACACAGAAGAACTGTACAAAAAAGATCTTCATGACCCGGATAATCGTGATGGTGTGATCACTCACCTAGAGCCAGACATTCTGGAATGACAAGTCA
This sequence comes from Capra hircus, assembly GCF_001704415.2. Taxonomy (NCBI): domain Eukaryota; kingdom Metazoa; phylum Chordata; class Mammalia; order Artiodactyla; family Bovidae; genus Capra; species Capra hircus. The sequence goes on along the minus strand of NC_030822.1, from coordinate 14,224,222 downwards.
AGTGGGTCATAGCAAGCATAGCTATGAACAAAGCTAGTGGAAGTCATAGAATTCCAGTTGAGCTATTTATATCCTGAAAGATGATGCTGTGAAAGTGCTGTACTCAATTTGCCAGCAAATTTGGAAAATTTAGCAGTGGCCATAGGACTGGAAAAGGTCAGTTTTCATTCTAATCCCAAAGAAAGACAATGCCAAAGAATGCTCATACTATCACACAATTGCACTCATCTCACACTCTAGTAAAGTAATGTTCAAAATTCTCCAAGCCAGGCTTCAGTAATATGTGAACCATGAACTTCCAGATGTCCAAGCTGGTTTTAGAAAAGGCAGAGGAACCAGAGATCAAATTGCCAAATCCGCTGGATCATGGAAAAAGGAAGAGAGTTCCAGAAAAACATCTACTTCTGCTTTATTGACTATGCCAAAGCCTGTGACTGTGTGGATCACAATAAACTGTGGAAAATTCTGAAAGAGATGGGAATACCAGACTACCTGACCTGCCTCTTGAGAAACCTATATGCAGATCAGGAAGCAACATGGAACATGGAACAACAGTCTGGTTCCAAATAGGAAAAGGAGTATGTCAAGGCTGTATATTGTCACCCTGCTTATTTAGCTTATATGCAAAGTACATCATGAGAAACACAGGGCTGGAAGAAGCACAAGCTGGAATCAAGATTGCTGGGAAAAGTATCAATAACCTCAGATATGCGGATGATACCACCATTATGGCAGAAAGTGAAGAGGAACTCAGAAGCCTCTTAATGAAAGTGAAAGAGGAGAGTGAAAATGTTAGCTTAAAGCTCAACATTCAGAAAACCAAGATCAGGGCATCTGGTCCCATCACTTCCTAGGGAAATAGATGGGGAAACAAGAGAAACAGTGTCAGACTTTATTTTTGGGGGCTCCAAAATCACTGCAGATAGTGATTGCAGCCATGAAATTAAAAGACACTTACTCCTTGGAAGAAAAGTTATGACCAACCTAGATAGCATATCAAAAGCAGAGACATTACTTTGCCAACAGAGGCTGTCTAGTCAAGGCTATGCATTTTCCAGTAGTCATGTATGGATGTGAGAGTTGGACTATAAAGGAAGCTGAGCACTGAACAATTGATGCTTTTGAACTGTGGTGTTGGAGAAGACTCTTGAGAGTCCCTTGGACTGCAAGGAGATTCAACCAGTCCATCCTAAAGGAGATCAACCCTGGGATTTCTTTGGAAGGACTGATGCTGAAGCTGAAACTCCAATACTCTGGCCACCTCATGCAAAAAGTTGACTTGGTGGAAAAGACCCTGATGCTGGGAGGGATTGAGGGCAGGAGGAGAAGGGGATGACAGAGGATGAGATGGCTGGATTACATCACCAACTCGATGGATGTGAGTTTGAGTATACTCCAGGAGTTGGTGATGGACAAGGAGGCCTGGCGTGCTGCGATTCATGGGGTCACAAAGAGTCGGATACGACTGAGCAACTGAACTGAACTGAGGAAGACTCATAGGTCTCAGCCTACAGTTGTACTCTTCACTATGATTTATACCACAATGAGATGCAAAGCAAAATCAGCAAAGGGACACCATACAGAGACAGAACTCCAGAAGGAAACCAAGTCTCAGTTTCCAAAGGTCTTCTCTTGTAGAGTCAAGCAGATGTGCTTAATTTCCCCAGTGTCAAATTTCCCCAGTGACAAGCATGTGAAATATCATCTAACAGGGAAGCTCGCTAGAGATTTGGAACCTGAAGTTCTTATGGGGGCTTGTCACATAGGCACCCTCAGCCTAATACACACCAAAATCTAAGTTTCCAGAAGAAAAGCATGTGTTTAACATAAAGCGTATTGTATGCCCAGTCTAGGCACAGTGAGTTACTGCTCTAACTATTTAGGGATTTTTTTCTTTTACCAATATAGGGAGCTGATTACTGTTCCTGATGCTAGTTGTTAGTCAAGAATTAACTTTAAAGTAAGCCTTTCTAAGTGTATAAATCTCAACCTAGTATGTTTACTCTTTTCTGCACTGACATATACACGATTTTACTAGACCTTTTAAAACAGATGACATATAATTTTTGTTACAGATGAAAGTTATCTAATCTACAGTGAAAAGTGAATATAATTTGTAATGCCATTTTTACAATAGTCATGTGAATGTTAATCTCAGGTTCTAGGGTGACAACATGGATGATAGTAAATCATATTTTTTTCAGGTATTGATAGAGGCACGTAAACATTGGTGTGATGTGTCTTCTTTTTCTCTCCTATTGACTTTTTGTTGACCATCAATATTCCTGAAAACCTTCCCTGAAAACACCATCCTTCATTGTTTGCTCTCTCTTCTGATTACTTTTGTGTTATTGAATATGAAAATGATTTTTTTTAAATGGTGGCATCTTACTATGAAGACATCAGTTTTGCAATTTCATCTTCAGTTTAAAGTCCATTGTGTGTTTCTTAGGTTTGTGTGTATTATATAGGTACTTTCTTAATTTTTCTCCCTAATATGTAAATATTTGATTAATTCAGTCATCCTCTATAATTCTGTTATTCTACCTCTATGCTTGGATACTTAAGGGATCTTCAGTTTTTTTCCCTTGCAGAATATGCCATAGACTTATAAAATCCAACAGTTAAGATATTACAATACAACCAGAAATTTCATAAACCATCTTTTAGAACAGTTTAGGAATGGTTAAAGTTCTAATAAACCACTTCTAACACACCTCCACTCTGAACTACCGGAACATTTATCCCTCATATTTTCAACATTCAAGATGCTAAGTATGGACATCCATTGCCCTTGCATTTTTAATTTCAAATGCAGTCATACAACTCTATCCCCTTTAACCTCATAAATCCTAAACTAAATTAACTTCTGGTCAAATTCTTTCTAATATTCTTTCTTTCCATAGACCACAATAAAATAAAGCAGGAATTTAATCTTCTTTGTCCCATCATCAAAGGTAAAATATAACATTTAGTTATCAAAAATGGAACAGAGGAAGTCTTATTAGCCTTTTAGTTTGTTTGTTTTGCAGTAAGCAACCAAGCAAACATCTAACAAACTTTGTCTCAGAAAATAAACTGATGTCGGGTTTTCTATTTGACTAATCTGATCTTGACTCTAAAGCTCTACACTTCCTACCTTTGTGAAAATGGACACATTACTTCACCATCCTTACCCTGCTATGAGTCCCAGTTTCAACATGTAAAAAATGAGAATAAAATGTATACATTATAAAAAATAAAATGTATACATAATTGTGAGGATTAAATGAAAGTAAATGCAAGTAATTGCTCTACATATGTGGTAGGAAAGGGAAAGGTAATCAAACAACATTACTCCATAAAATAATTAATAAGAAAACATATTTTAAAGTATTAGTATTTGATATTCAATTTTACAAAATATTGAAATTATTAAAAAATTTTCCCCATGCCATGATTGACATGTGAGAGATAGCTTGTATCTGACTTTGCTATTTAGTATCTTTGTTGAAAGATTTCAAGATTAAACTGATTGCTACAAATTAAATTTGAAATTCCCAAACTTCTGAGAACATCAAACCTAACTATTTAGTAGAAAAACAATTTATTGCATATCTCACAAAAGAATATGCTTTAAGATTAGAGATTGAAAAGTACATTGTAGGGAAGTCCCACTATTTATTGCTCATTTTGGAGGCAACAAACCATGTGTCATTATAAAATTGAAAGTGAAGTCACTCAGTTGTGCCCGACTCTTTGCGACCCTGTGGACTGTAGCCTACCAGGCTCCTCTGTCCACTGGATTTTCCAGGCAATAGTACTGGAGTGGATTGGCATTTCCTTCTCCAGGGGATCTTCCCAACCCAGGGATTGAACCCAGGTCTCCCACATTGTAGACAGAAACTTTACCATCTGAGCCACCAGGGAAGTACTTTGATAATTAAACCTAGGATTTTTATTTTATTGTATTAATGTACTGAATTCACTGTAGTTCTAATAGTCAGAAGTTGTTGATACTTGAACTAGAGTTGGGGGTGGGTACCATGCAATGTCTACTTTGCCAAAATGCAGTGCTTTGAGAGTTTCATTCAGTTATTTTAGTCTTGCTTAGTTGGCTCCAAACTGATGAATTCATAGCTTGATATTTTGGTTGGAGTTTGCTTTAGATGATATTTCTGAGTTCTACTGATCACATTTGTTCTTTAACCTATTTAGCAGCATGAAATTCAAAATTAACTGTTAGGAAATAATTATGAGTTTTGATTCTACAAGAGATTTTTTATCTTTACTTCATTTTGAATATATACATATATGTTTCTTAACTCATGAGTTCATTCAACTCCATCACCAAAGTCATCCACAGACTAATCAACAGCAAGCTATTTATGTCAGCGTAAACCCAAAACAGTATTGTATTTTTACCTTTTAATAGAGGTCTAGGAATTATAGTCAATCACTTAAACTTTAGAGTAAATATGATAAAATGTTTCAATAGTATATGGCAATAAACGGCAATGTTATACTGATTAACAAAAAAGTTTAAAACTGTTAGTCTTATGAATACGGAACAATGCACTGATATTATTGATGATCCTATAAACCAGCAGTAAAGGAAATGATTATTTAACTTATATGTAGAATTACATCATGCAAAACACTGGGCTGGATGAAGCACATGCTGGCATCAAGATTGCTGGGAGGAATACCAATAACCTCAGGGACACAGATGACAGCACCCTTATGGCAGAAAGCAAAGAAGAACTAAAGAGCTTCTTATTGAAAGTGAAAGAAGGGAAAAAGTTGGCTTAAAACTCAACACTCAGAAAGCTAAGATCATGGCATCTAGTTCCATCACTTCTTGGCAAGTAGATGTGGAAGCCATGGAAACAGTGGCAGATTTTATTTTGGGGGGGGCTCCAAAACCACTACAGATGGTGAATGCAGCCATGAAATTAAAAGACACTTGCTCCTTGGTAGAAAACCTATGACCAACCTAGACAACATATTAAAAAGCAGAGACATTACTTTGCCAACAAAGGTCCATCTAGTCCAAGCTATAGTTTTTCCAGTAGTCATGTATGGATGTGAGAGTTGGACTACAAAGAAAGCAGAGTGCCAAAGAATTGATGCTTTTGAACTGTGGCTGTGGAGGACTCTTGAGAGTCCCTTGGACTGTAAGGAGATCCAACCAGTCAATCCTAAAGGAAATCAGTCTTGAATATTCATTGAAAGGACTGATGCTGAAGCTGAAACTCCAATATTTTGGCCACCTTGATGTGAAGAACTGACTCATTAGAAAAGCCCCTGATACTGGGCAAGATTGAAAGAAGGAGGAAAAGGGGATGACAGAGGATGAGATGGTTGAAAGGCATCACTGATTTGATGGACATGAGTTTGAGCAAGCTCTGGGAATTGGTGATGAACAGGAAAGCCAGGTATGCTGCATGCAGTACATAGGGTTGCAGAGTCAGACATGACTGAGTGACTGAAATATATATATATGTATATATGTATATATAAACATGCCCAGCATAGACCCAGTGAAAGTGAAAGTCACTCAGTCATGTCCAGCTCTTTGCGACCCCATGATCTGTCTATACAGTCCATGGAAAACTCTAGGCCAGAATAATGGAGTGCATAGCCTTTCCCTTTTCCAGGGAATCATTCCAACCCAGTGATCAAACCCATGTGTCCTGCATTGCAGGCAAATTCTTTACCAGCTGTGTCACAAGGCAAGCCTAGCATAGACACAACCAAACCTTAAAGACTAGTAGGTGATAGCCTTTAGTTTTAGAGCAGGATTTCCTCTTTCTGAAAATAAAATGCCTATATAAATGGTATTTGACTAAGGACTTCCCTTCACAAGAGGGAATTACATTTTCCAAAGAATTAGTCAGGTTGATGGGTTGTTGTGTTCAGGTATATCTGACTCTTTGCGACCCCATGAACTGTAACTTACCAATTCCTCTGTCCATGGGACTTTATAGGTAAAAATACTGGAGTTGGCTGCCATTTCCTCTTCGAGGGGATCTTCCTGACCCAGGGATCAAACCTGTGTTTCCTGAGGCTCCTGCATTGGCAGGAGGATTCTTTTCCCACTGAATCACCCTGGGATGGGTTGTTATACTTTTCTTAAACTGACACAGATTTATATTATAAAAATATTCTTAATATACCTTTAGTGTTAACCACTTCATAAAGCACATAAATTACTTCTTTGATTGACTAAACTCATGCATTAAACAATTCACACATAAAACCAATGACTGGCCCTATCCTGTTCTGTTGCAAAAGAGACATGAAGCCTTTGCTTAGAAAATAGTTTTCAGTCTTGGCTGAACATTTCCTTTTCATTTTCAATGTTTGGCTAATTGGTTTCTTTAGCATGTCATCTAATCACTCACTTCTCTCTCCTGCATGTGTTTCTTTCTGCTTTAGTAAATATTCTAGTAACTGCTTCAAAGAGAATCATGTGGTTGATAACTTTCTTGGGCCTTGTGTGACTGAAACCTCATTTTTATTAGTTTCTCATGCATGATTTTATGTAAATCTTTTTCTGAAGCCATATGGGAAAGCACATATTATAAAAATAAAACTCTGTGAATTTTCAGCTAGAACCACTATACATCTTAAGAAAAGGAATGTTTTGGGTATCCTGTAACCTGCCTCATGCTTCCTTCTTGTTTATTACACTAACTAGGGTAATCCATTTTCTCTCATGTAAGACCATATGCTAGTTTCTGAAATGTATATACATGTAATAATAAATAAAATATTCTGTTTTGTGCTTGAAACTTCTTACTCCCTGTGCTTCTGTGATTTCATCTTGTGTGTTTAACTACATGTATGAACAAAAGACATTCCCCATGTGACTTTAGTCTTTTCTTTCTATTATTTTGAGTCTCATATTCATGAGATATATACATATACATGTGTGTTTCTACATGTGAGGTGTAAGCGTGGTTAACCTTAATATTGTAAAAATTACTTTAAATGTCTTCACTTGTTTCCATTCTTACCTGAGAAGGTACTATAATACCGCCTTATAGCTTTGGTTTGAGGAGGAAAAAATTGTTGTCACTGACTTAATAGGAAAGGAAACATACAAAGAAGTTTTAGTTTTGAGTATAATAACTAATATGATGACAATTATCATTGTAGTAATTAGAGTTGTAACAAAAATGATAGCAGCAGTAATGCTTTTATTGCTTGTTTTGGGCAGAGATGCCAATAAATAAATGATATATATTATTTCCAAGTTCACAAATATCCATAAAGTGTGTATTCCTTTTCCAATTCACAGATAATGAAATAGAGATTTAGAATACAATATTATTTAACAGAAGTGTGGAATGTCAGAGCGGAAATCTAAGCTTCTTCTTTACATACTATTCACACTCTTTAGCATTTATGGAAAACCAAAAAAAAAAAAAAAAGAAAAAGAAAAAGAAAAACCCACCCATCAAGCAACAGAAAGATTTTCCAATTTCCTACCCTCCATATAATGAATGGATTTAATCTCTTCGGTTCCTTCTTAGTTCTGACAGCTTCTCTTTTTCTTTAGAGACAAATCAATTTGCACAATTAATATGCTTTTATTCTGCATTAAGTTGAATTGTCAAAATGCAATTTTATTGTTTCTTTATATTTTCCTTGATTTTTGATATAATAACAGGGGCTTATTGGGGTCTAATAACCGTGATTTCTATCAGGAGCTAGCATTGTTTAAAATTATTACAATATCCCATTTCTTCAAGAGAATTGGATAAACTTTTCATTTCTTCTTCTTGCCTAATAAAATGTATTGAGACAAAGGTTTTAATTAAAACTCTGTCTGCAACAGTTATTGGCTTCTGGAACTTGTAAGCCAAAATTATCCTTTAGGAAAACAAGACATAATTGATATATAGACTAACAATTGGAAATTTAAATCAAGTGTAAAACAGCTTTATTCACAGCTTAGACAGTCACTTGAAAGTTAAATTGTATTTCATGTCTTTTTCTTTTTATCCTAAGCACCCTATTTACTTTCAATAGTCCAATGAGACAATGAGAAGACAATGAGAAGCTTCAAGCCTGAAGCATACATGTGCCCCTGTTTAACAAGGAGAGTAGGAAAAAAAGTAAGATTTTCCCCCTTGTCCTCTGTTTTACTGTCTACCAAATGAATGAATAAGAATATCTATGCGGAAAATTTATTTTTTCCTCTTCTCTACCATCAGATCTACCATCTATGATTGATTAAAGATAATTGACAGGATAGAGGAGAACTACAAACATTCCCAGAACATAGCATCCAACTCAGCCCTATCTATATTTACCATGAACTGGAACAAATCTACCACAACCATTTCATTGTACAATAGCAATAATCCACACCCTAGAAGAAACAACTGTAATTTGAAATGGAAAGCAAAACATATGTGCGTGTCAGTATTAGTGTATTAAGCAACAGTAGGTATCTTGAGTCACATCTTATTTATAGAATATGCCTTGCAGATTAAAAAAAATTACAAAAGGAACTGTATAATCTAAAATAAGACCCATATAATAATATATAAGTTATAGATTTTGTACTTCTTATAATAAGAACTTTAATGTAAATGGAGAATTCTTATCTAAATTTATAATTTTCTGCTCCAGTGCCCAGGGTCAGATGTGGGAATGACAGTGTGTAAATGGAGGAAAAAAAACTTAGGATACAATAAATAATGTTAATAAATTATGAATAATAATTTTGATAGTGAATGTAATGGTAGTGATGATGAAATGATAATTTAAACTTCTTAGATAATCAGGGACTTTGCCAAGTGTTTTACATGGTTTAATTTCATGATTAATCATCTATAAAAAGCTAATCATCTGTAAAAAGGGAATAATAATAGCACTATAGTTATAGAGTTGTTTGGGACATAGGACATTCCTATCTGTAAAATATTACAACTTAATTATGATTGTTATTGCTGTTACTTTTATTGTAGTTATGTGCTATATCCTAAGAAATATCAGCTGGTGTTCTAATTTCATTGATGAGACTGAAAGATCTTCATTTATTTACCTGATGGTTCAGTGAATAAACTGAAGAATAGAGACGCAAATTTTTGTCACTCTGATTACCAAAGTTCAAGCTCTTCTACTGCACTACCCTATCTCCTTTGATATAGGAACGGTATAGACACAAGTTATTGCATATATCTACAAAGTACTTACATTCATTACTTTGTGTATTTTGAGTTAGCTATAGATCACTTTTCTTCCTTATAAAATGATGGGTTGGACAAAGAAGTGATTTGTTTCCCCTTGGTGCATGGAATACTACTTTTCATTTAGTCAAATAACTCTAATTGTCATTGTTGTTCAGAGACCCCATGGACTGCAGCATACCAGACTTCTCTGACATTCACTATCTCCCGGAGTTTGCTCAGATTCATGTCCATTAAGTCAATGATGCTATCTAACCATCTTGTCCTCTGTCTTCCCCTTTTCCTTTTGCCGTCAATCTTTCCAAGTATCAGGGTCTTTTCCAGTGAGTTGGCTCTTCCATCAGGTGGCCAAAATATTGAAGCTTCAGCTTCAGCATCAGTCCTTCCAAGAATGTTCAGGACTGATTTCCTTTAGGATGGACTGGTTGGATCTCCTTGCAGTCCAAGGGACTCTCAAGAGTCTTATCCAAAACCACAATTCAAAATGATCACTTCTTCAGTGCTCAGCTTTCTTTATGGTCCAACTCTCACATCCATACATGACTGCTGGAAAAACCATAGCTTCAATTATATACACCTTTGTTGGCAAAGTGATGTCTCTGCTTTTTAATGCATGTCTAGGAACTAAAAAGCTTTGTGATGAAATTGAAGGAGGAGAGTGAAAAGTTGGCTTAAAGGTCAACATTCAGAAAACGAAGATCATGGCATCTGGTCCTAACACTTCATGACAAATGCATGGGGACACAGTGGAAACAGTGTCAGACCTTATTTTAGGGGGCTCCAAAATCACTGTAGCCATGAAATTAAAAGATGCTTGCTCCTTGGAAGGAAAGTTATGACCAACCTAGATAGCATATTTAAAAGCAGAGACATTACTTTGCCAAAAAACGTCCATCTAGTCAAGGCTATGGTTTTTTTCCAGTAGTCATGTATGGATGTGAGAGTTGGACGGTGAAGAAAGCTGAGCACTGAAGAATTGATGCTTTTGAACTGTGGTGTTGGAGAAGACTCTTGAGAGTCCCTGGGCTGCAAGGAGATCCAACCAATCCATTCTAAAGGAGATCAGTCCTGGGTGTTCACTGGAAGGACTGATGTTGAAGCTGAAACTCCAATACTTTGGCCACCTCATGCAAAGAATTAACTCATTGGAAGAGACCCTAATTCTGGGAGGGATTGGAGGCAGGAAGAGAAGGGGATGACAGAGGATGAGATGGCTGTATGGCATCACTGACTTGATGGACATGAGTTTGGGTAGACTCAGGGAGTTGGTGATGGACAGAGAGGCTTGGCGTGTTGTGATTCATGGGGTCGCAAAGTGTTGGACATGACTGAGCGACTGAACTGAGGTTTGTCATAGTTTTCCTTCCAAGGAGCAAATGTCTTTTAATTTCATGGCTGCAGTCCCTGTTGGCAGTACCTCTAATTAGTCTATCAAAATTCATTCAATGTGTACATTTTTAGGCAGCGTAGAGCCACATCCATAAACTCTCAGCAATATGAGTACTTTCATCAAAAATCTTCACTTGATCCATCTATACTGCTTTGATATATTCTGCAGCAGTGCAGGGAAAGAGGAATACAGCATCTCTGGGAACCACTAAAGTAACTTGTAATAGATGTACAAATTGGGTAATTTTCACCCATTCAATGTAAAGAAAGGAAAAAATTAAGGAGAATTGTTGCTACTTGGCATTTATTTCTTCTTGAACTGAGAGCAATGAGATAAGATTCTCACTCAATTTTTTTTATATAGAACCCAAATTAGACTTAAAAAGAAAAGTGCTTCTTTTCTCTATGAGCAGCTCCTTGATTTTGTTAAGCTGGTACTTGTTCTCCTCTTTGCTATTAAGTCAGTCATCAGTTGGCAAACTGGGGCTTATTATACATATATCAAGTGAGAATAGAAACCCAAAGCCACTAACTATGAACTTGAACATACCAATGCATCAACTGAGGCAAAGTGAGGCTGGCCAAAGAACACGGGAATGACATTCTAGTCCTAAATTTGTTTTTCCCTTTGGCCTATTCTGAATAATTTTTACGTACCTCAAAATACTCTTGGTATTTTATCCCATTAAGAATACAATGCATGTATTATTATTCCAGTTTCAATTTGAGAAAAAGCAAAAGGTAAGAGGTAAAACTCTAGAGCTCTTCCAAAGAGCCATAGTCAGGTACCAACCTATGCAATAAAATGTTCCTCATTAAACAAAAACTGGATGGCATGCTTAACTTTTCTATAAAGTGAATTTCTGGTCACATAAAAGACTTTCAAGCTATTAAATATAAAAGTCAACTTACTGTTTTGAGAAACCAAGGGCAAGTTTTGCCACAAAGAGAACTTGAGTAGGAATGAAGGTGAAAAAGAATATAACTTTCATTCATGTTGTTGTATGGCAGAAACCAAAACAACATTATGAAGCAGTTTATCTTCCAATTAAAAAAAAATTCTAAAAAAAGAAAAAGAAAGAAAAGACATGTTCTTCTGGAAGTGGTGAGTGCCAAAATCATCCCTTTATCTCAGCTTCTACAAATCTGTAAGCCTTGCCTCCCTCTTTTAGATTATCCTATAACATATACCATTTTTCTTTTTCCAGATGTATTAATAGATGCTTTCGACATGTGAGAAAAGAACCTATCTAAGTGTAATCTGCATTAGGATTCTGGCCCATCAGGATTCTCATAATGCATTTATTTGTGCAACAAATGTTGTTTAACATCTGGGACTGCACACTATATGACTAACATAACAAGTGAAAACAAAGATCATTTTATCATAGAACTTACAGAAAAATGGATAATAAGTAATAAACATAAAATAAATAAATCATACAGCATATTGGTAGGGAAAAACACGTATGGGGGGAAACAGCAGGAAAAGTAAAATCAGGATTGTGTGTGTACTCACGTGTTTGTGTGTGTGTATTCTTTGGGAGATGGGAGTAGGAGGGTGTAAAGTCAGAAAGTCCTCATTAATAAGGCGTCATACTAAATTAAGACCTGAAACATCAGAGAGTTTTCCAGGAAACTATATGTGAAACACAAATTGTTAAAAGGATCACCAACTGAATGGACATGAGTTTGAGAAAACTCCAGTTGATGATAGACAGGGAGGCCTGATGTGCTGCAGTCCATGGGGTCACAAAGAGTTGGACACAACTCAGTGACTGAACTGAACTGAAAAGTAGAGATATCACAAAACCAGCAAAAAGTATCCCAAATAAGACATATTGTGTTCATGGAATAACAAAATGCCCAGTGTTGTTGGGTGTTCAGCTTCAAGATTAAAAAAAAAAATAGGGGTAGAATAGAGTAGACAGGAAAGAGAGAGAGAATGCAACGCAGATCATGTGGAGGCAGTGTGGACATCATGATGTGCACTAAGTTGCTTCTGTCATGTCCAGCTCTTTGCACTGTCCAACTCTTCAGTCTGTCCATGGGATTCTCCAGGCAGGAATACTGGAGTGGCTTGCCATTTCCTTCTCCAGAGGATCTTCCTGACCCAGGGATCGAACCCCTGTCTCTTACATCTCCTGCTTTGGCAGGCAAGCTCTTTACTACTAGCGCCACCTGGGAATTATGATAATTTTGACTTTAACTTTGAAATGAAGACCTATTGTAGAGTTTTAAGGAGTGGAATGGTAAGTAGTTAAAAGGTCATTCTGGATACTGTGTATGTGAAGGGGTAGTAATAGTGGAGACTAAGAAACTAAAAGTTAATGATAACAGGTCAATATCAAAATTGATTTTGAAGGAAGAGTCACTAAATATTTCTCTTACATTAGATGAGGGATAAGAGAATGGTGATGATCCCCAAATTTTTGATTGGAGCAAATAGAAAGTTGAGTTGCCATGAGTGAACTAGGAAGGCTACAGGTAGAATAGGTTTTTAATGGAGGGAAATTAAGAGTGAAATTTTATTTATTTATTTGACTGTGCTGATTCTCACTTATGACATATGGGATCTAGTTCCCTGACTAGGGGTTGAAACTCGAGCCCCTGCATTGGAAGTGGGGAGTCTTACCAGTGAACCACCAGGGAGGTCCCAAGAGTTAAATTTTAAATGAGTTAAGTTTGAAACGTTGTTAGACATCTCAGTGGAAAAATCAAGTAAGCAGTTTGATATGTGACTTTGAAGTTTAGGAGGGAGCTGAGATAGTACCTTGAGGAGTTTTCAGCCTTCTGATGGCATTTAAATATGTGGTAAGGAATTATGACAACAGGAAGAGTGAATAACAATGGACAAGATCCCAAACACTAAGCTTTGGTTTACTAGAACATAAGATGTTAAGGAGTAGTGGGGACACCAGCGAATGGTACTCAAAATAAGCAGCAAATCAGTAGGTACAAGGGAAATCAAAAGAGAATGCTGAGTTGCATGGCAAGAGAAGCAAGAATATCAAGGTAGAGATGATAGTGAGCAAGGATAGGAGATGATGCTGATATGCCATCAAAAATAGGACTATGAACTGACTAAAAATCTAAGATCTGCTGTGCAAATTCCAACCAGCAAAACCAAAACCAGATGTTTCAGTCAAAACTAAATATAGAAAAATGAAAACAGAGTTGACCCTTGAACAAAGGGGGAAAGTTAATTTGCATATCACTTATAGGCAGCCCTCTGTATCCTTGATTTCTCTGCATCCAGGAATTCAACCCGTCAGGGTCCATGCAGTTACTCAGTATTACTATTGAAAAATATCCACATGTAAGTGGACTCATGCAGTTCAAAATCCACATTGTTCGAGTCAAATAGTTGACTTCAGAATATGTGGATTATTTTTCCTTATCTTTTTTCTAACTAAATTTTCTTCATATCAGTATAAGAATTTTGATAAAAGAATGTATGTTTACATTATTCCAATGAGCATCAAGTTACAATGATCATTGTGGTGGATATATCCCTTACTGGTAGCTTTGTAAACTTGCTCGTATATTTTCTTCCTTCAATGGCTCTCTTTTCAAGATATTTTCCAGATCTTTTAACATTGTTCACAATGTCTTCCATCGTTCTGGCCACTCAACTTTCATCACTTCCTTTGTCACATTTTATGGATGATGACACAAAAAGCTACATTTTGTTTGCTGAAACTGCCTTGCTTTTTATTTTTCCCCTAAATTTAAGTCCTTCACAAAAACTTCTACTTTCATAATCAACTTAATATCTACCTATTAGTCAGAAGTTTTGTCATCATTTCCTCTCAGAAGCCACCTTTGAATTGCAAAATTAGGTTAGGTTTCCACACAGATCCCAAACTAGGGAAAGTCTTCCGACTTTAGAAATTCACCCAGGTGGCAGCATCCTTTCCTCAACTCTAAAAATGCAAACAGTCTGACTGCATTTCCTCTGCTTCAATATGGGGTTACACAACATCCTCCCAAAGAAAATACCTTCTTTGCCTCCAGATAATCCAGGTGGGGAAAAGGTAAAGAAACTGCCTTCCAATACAGGACACTCAAGGGACTTGGGTTTGATACCTGGGTTGGGAAGATCCCCTGGAGAGGGAATGGCAATCCACATCAGTATTCTTGCCTGGAAAATTCCACGGACAGAAGACCTTGGCAGGCTACAGTCCATGGGGTCACAAAGAGTTGGACGTGAGTGAGCATGCGCACCCATTCCAGTCCATTTTAGTTCACTGATTTCTAAAATGCCAATGCTCACTCTTGCCATCTCCTGTTTGACCACTTCCAATTTACTTTGATTCATGGACCTAACATTCCAGGTTCCTATGCAATATTGCTCTTTACAGCATCAGACTTTACTTCCATCACCCATCACATCCACAACTGGGTGTTATTTTTGCATTGGCTCCTTCTCTTCATTCTTTCTGGAATTACTTCTCCACTCTTCTCCAGGAGCATATTGGGCACCTACCAACCTGGGGAGTTTATCTTTCAGTGTCATAACTTTTTGCCTTTTCATCCTGTTCATGGGGTTCTCAAGACAAGAACACCAAAGTGGTTTGCCATTCCCTTCTCCAGTGGACCATGTTTTGTCAGAACTCTCCACTGTGACCTGTCCCTCTTGGGTGGCCCTATACAGCATGGCTCATAATTTCAAGTGGGCCTTCGGAAGCATCACTACGAACAAACTAGAGGAGGTGATGGAATTCCAGCTGAGCTATTTCAAATCCTAAAAGAAGATGCTGAGAAAGTTTGAGCAAGCTGCAGTAGACGGTGAAGGACAGGGCAGCCTGATGTGCTGCAGTCCATGGGGTCTCAAAGAATCAGACACGACTGAGCAACTGAACAACAATAATTCAATGGATGACTTTATTTATAAGCATTGTGTCTGGAATGTTGTTCAGCCCATCATATCAAAGATGTTTATAGATTTCACATTCAGATCCCGTAATTCACATTGGAGATCACATCTAGGCCAGGACAGAGCAGTGCTGTCCATGATGTAGATTTCTGGCATCAGAAATACCTCCATGAGCCACTTGGGACTGCCCTTATGTGAAATGAACATTGCGAGTAGGCGGGTTAGGATTGTGCTGGCAGGGCTGCACAGGGAAAAATTACACAGGCCATTACCAACCAATTCCAGGTGCTTGCTGAAGTCGCTTTGGTCTCTCTCTTTCCTTAGTATCAGCACACAGTGTAACTAGCATTATCCCTTTTAAGAATCTCAGCGAACAAGTATATGCTAACTTGCCTCTCAATTGCCTCTGGGAAAATCAGCGGTATTTTCCTGTCTTGTCTGCACATAAGTACACTTCAACTTGGAATGCAAATAGTCTCAGAACCTAGACATTAAGAATAAATATTCATTTGTAAGTTTGTTTTTTTTTTTTCAGGAATACAAATGTACTTGTTATTTCAGTATTATGATGAAATCAAAATATAGATGCGTGCTACTCAAGATTACTGAAAATATTAAAAGCATTCAAGGTTAATATCTATTCAAGATTTATGTAAAACATAGAGTATATTAGATTCCACATTTTCAGTAATCACCATTTTCTTTCTAAACAATAAAACCATCTACCCTTTAAAAAGGGCCACAAGTAAATATAATAAAATATATGCTTAGTTTGAACTTGGTTAATAATTGCAGATGTATAGTTATTTTAATCCATTTTTAGTATTTATATTCCAATTATTCTATAGTGAAAATCCATTATTTTCAAAGTTACTGCAAAACCATCTTTAAGTTGACATTTAAGGAAATTTTACTTTGAACTGTTTAAATTTTGCAAAGGTTCGTTTGTGATTTTGGAAGACTCTCTTTTTTCCCTTCTAGTGGTAATTTTTTTTTTTTTCTCTAGTGATAACTTTTAAAGAAAGTAATTATATAGAAATGAAGTAATTACATGGATTAAAAAAAGACATTTTGCTTTCACTTCTTCTATCTCGGTAGGGTACTTAAGACTGAATACTAAAATGGCTTAATACGAAATTGCTACAAACTTCAGAAATGTCTTTACTCATTATCTTCCTGAGACATCTGTCAATATTTATTTGCTAATAGACTAAGCAATCAGCCTCAGTAAATAAAATATCAGATCCAAATATGTATATCATTTAAGCAATTAAAGGAATACTTAGAGATAGGATTTTAGCATGATAATTATGTCAAATATCCTACTTATACAGATTTGTTTTTTCTTCACAAAAACTAATAAGCAGTGGAACTTACAGAACTGTAATGACATTGCTTAGGTTTTCCTCCGATCATTCAACCATTGCATTGTTGACATCTGTAAAACGCTTGGGGGTGGTGGTTTAGTTGCTAAGTCGTCTCTGACTCTTGCAACTCCATGGACTGTAGCTTGCCAGCCTCCTCTGTCCATGGGATTCTCCAGGCAAGAATACTGAAATGGGTTGCCATTCCCTTCTCTAAGGGATCTTCCCAAGCCAGGAATCAAACTCAGGTCTCCTGCATTGCAGGTAGATTCTTTACTGATTGAGCTATGAGGGAAGCCCTCTGTAAGATGCTTGCTATTAAGTTACTTCAGTTGTGTCCGACTCTGTGTGACCCCATAGATGGCAGCCCACCAGGCTCCCCTGTCCCTGGGATTCTCCAGGCAAGAACACTGGAGTGGGTTGCCATTTCCTTCCCCAATGCATGAAAATGAAAAGTGAAAGTGAAGTCGCACAGTCGTGTCCGACCCTCAGCGACCCCATGGACTGCAGCCTTCCAGGCTCCTCCATCCAGGAGACCTTCGAGGCAAGAGTACTGGATTGGGGTGCCATTGCCTTCTCCGCTGTAAGATGCTTAAGTGGAAGTAATGCCAGAACAAATAGGGATCCAGTTTATGAATCTAATGAATGAATAAAATCCAGTTTATAAAAGTAAGGTAAAAGTCAAGGTCAGTAACTGACA
Source organism: Capra hircus (assembly GCF_001704415.2). Classification (NCBI taxonomy): domain Eukaryota; kingdom Metazoa; phylum Chordata; class Mammalia; order Artiodactyla; family Bovidae; genus Capra; species Capra hircus. Next base: position 14,206,705 of record NC_030822.1, on the reverse strand, counting down.
ATCAGCTAAAGCAAAGCTATTATTCATGTGGAAGCAATAGTCTGTCTGTAACTTTGGTAAATCTGTGTTAGTAGTTATTAAGTGGTTTACAGTGCCTATTAGCCTTTGATTTACTACAAACTTGTGGAGGTTACTTGAACTTTTTGAAGTACATAAAAAGCATCTATAGTTTGAGATTATAAAATATATTTCATATAAATGTGAGAATTTTGAGATAAAATGTGTGCATGCTTATGCAAAATATCCAACATTAATAGATTTTCAAAGCAGGCTAGTTAGATCTGTTATGATTAGTTAGATAAATAAAAAAAATTAGAAGACACTCAGTAAATAATCAAGTCCTTAAAAAAATGGTCCTTTGTCTGTTGTACAAGGCAATGATTATTTTAATCAAATTCTGAAATGACCTCAACATTTTGGACAAACCTGTGTATACGTGCAATTGTGGACTTGTATGTGTTCATTTCAGCCCTGGCTATACTCTTGAATGATGTGAGGCTTCTACAGTGTTTTTCCTTATCTAGGGAGGAAAATAAAGATATAAATATATGTGGCCCTCTAAATACAATATATATTAATATAAATGTATAATATAAATATAAATATATATATATATATCCTCCACTTGGAAAAATGGTAGTGTGAGGGACACAAAATAAAAAAATATATATATATAGCAAAATACAGAAAGAAAAGAATGACCTTAGAATAAAAGAATTGTGATAAAATCCTATCAGCTCATAATAGTCTTTAGAATACCCAAACTTTATCTGAAAATTATCAACAATGGTTCTATCTTTATGAAGTTTTTGAGACAATTTAGTGAGCTAATGGATGAGACAAGTATCCATCATAGAGTAGATTATTAATAAGTTAATAACTTAGCCTCCTACAAAAATTCTACCTCTCTTTAGCACTGAAAATAACTCCAAATTAAAACTGTCTTTCGCAACTAGCCCTAGTTTATATAATATTATGAAAGAGAAAAACTGTTTATTATACATGATTATTTAAGTGTAAAAATCCAATAACTCCAATCTGAAGAATTTTTGAAGAGAGATATAGAAGAGAAATTTGGCTGGGTATTCATTTTTTTAATGGAATATAAATGATTATTATCTATGGATCCTAGGGCAATGAAGAGAAAACTCAATAGTTTGTTAAATTTTGATAGAATAACCACCAAACATTTCAAGTATTAATAATTTCATACCAACAAGTTGTTGTTTATATGATACAATCTTCTATATATAATATCTCAGTAAGTTAAATGTGCCTAGCTATAGATTCAACTAAGGGTCATTTCTTGGGAGAACTTCTGTAGAAGTTTAACTATAAAATAGAATAGCCATTCTATCTTTGTTGTTCCTTGTGAAATACAGTACATTTCACAAGGGCCAACAAAATCTTTTCAGATTTAAATATGAAGCTTTTTTCTAATATAATAATAAAACTATTTTGTCATTGTTCAATCTCCAAGTTGTGTCCAACTCTTTGCAACCCCATGGACTGCTGCTCACCAGACTTCCAGGTCTTTTACCATCTCCCAGAATTTGCTCAAACTCATGTCCATTGAATTGGTGATGCCTTCCAACCATTTCATACTCTGTTAATATAGACTAAAAGAGACAAAATTCAATATCACATTAAACAAATAAGGACTGTTGGATTTTTTCTCTCTTCTTGCATACATTTGACACTTTAAAGAAAAAGCATGATGATAAGTTCTAGCATTTTTAATGTGAGTTATAATGTACAGGTAGTTATCATTTGAAAAGATGATGAACTTGTATTCTGAAGTGGGAGGTCAAATTCTACCACTTCTATTAACGTTAAATTTGACTTCTTTGTGTTTTCCTCAAATATAAGATGAAGCTTTCGTGCAGATCTCTTCATCCTGAATTCTCCATCTCACAAAAGTTGGGGTACAGCAGTTATGTGAAACCATTTATTGGAAAGTCATTCAGAGGAAGAGAAGCACAGTGTGGAGTTGAGCTACACAGCATTATGGATGTCATCAATTTGTGATGAAACTCTAAACTTAAGTTTTGTTACATGGACAGTTATTATCCTGTATGTTCTTTCACGCTCCGTTTTAGGCTAAGCCTCCTAGCAACCACAGATTTTATTTATACCACCAGAGAAAATTTTTGCATCTTCGACAAGTTCATATAAATGGCATACCTATTCTTGCTTTTTTGACTTGAAAGAATATTTTTAGTTTCCCTATTGCTGAGAAGTACTCCATTGCTCAGCTATACCTCAGTGATTATCCATTCTCTTGCTGATGTACAACTGAGTTGTTTGGTTAATCATGGATAAGGTTGCAACAACCATTTTTGGACAAGCCATGTTTAGACATATATTTTCATTTTCTTAGATAAATACCTAGTGGCAGAATTGCTGGGTTACAGGGTATCAGTGTATCTTAACTATTTAAGATAAGGCAATTTTACCAACATGTTTGGGGACAGCTCTCTACAGACCTCTCATGTTTTGAGATGTTTGTGGGCAGAGATACTGACTGTTTCTGCTCTGGATACCAGGTTCCTGTTGCATATAGAAAAGCCTTGGGAAGTAGAGAAGGTGTCTATGTCTCTAGAAAAGGACAGGTTTGCTTATTGTCAAGTATAGTGGAAGAAATGCCTTCCTTCTTAGGGTTCTTTCCTTAGGGTTCCTTCTCCCTAACATGCCCCACTGCATGCCGTGTCCAAGTGTTACCAACTCCCCTTTCATCATCCCTTGGGAACTGAGACTCAGGGAGCAGGCACAAATGCTAACACCTTGGTTCTCGCCATTGCTGTGAATAAGGAACTGCCCTTTATTTTTGGTCCAGGAGTATTCTGTTTCCTTCTAGCATCCATGAAACTCTGGCAGACTAAGTTGTTGCCTTGCAAATAGGGTAAAACCTCAAACTCTTTCTAGTTTTCTGTGGTTTGGTAACAAGGATTAGATGTTGACAAAATATGGATTCCTGGAAAAAGAAGGATGAAACGGAAGTATATTAAAATCAACAGGAAGCATGTTAATCAAATCATATGGCCAAGAGGTGAGATGTTTGCAAGCTGAGTCCAACCAGTAGGTTAAAAACAACTGCCTAGGGGCTTCTCTGGTGGCCCAGGGTTAAGATTTTGCCTTCCAATGCAGAGGGTGTGGGTTAGATCTCTGGTTAAGGAGATAATATTCCACATGGCTTATGGCCAAAAAGCCAAAAATAAGTAAATAAATAATCATCAAACAGCAGCAGTATTGTAACACATTCAATAGAGACTTTAAAAATGGTCCACATCAATTTTTTTTTTAAATTGTAAAAATCCCCACAACTGCTTAAATGGTATGCTGATTGCTGCTAACCCTCCTCCAGGTAGGATGACTTCCTCACTAATCTGGCAATCACCCTCAAGCTTATCCATTATGACAGTTAGTACAAAGATAGGTATTTGATGGCAAAAGCTCTTACCTGCCCCCCACACACACCCACACACACTTTAGGCCATTTTTACAGACACAAACTTGTACTGACAGTGAAAGGAGAGCTGTTCACAACTGCTTGGTACATAAACCAGGTCAATTATTAAATCTTTGGCTGGTAGATATTCTTAGAAGAGAAGGGCATGGAGGTTGCATGCTGCTTCTCAAGACAGAATGACAGTAGTCAAGCATCTTCTACAGTTTGTGTGTTTGTGCACTGGGTCTTGGCTGCTATAATAAAGCTCTGACCTTCTGAGAGAGATTTCTCTAAAATAGAAAAAACCATTGGTAAATCATAAATGAGGCATTGACCAGTATGCAAGCTTATATTGTGCTAGATTTGATTTATAAGGCTGATGAAATGGGCCATTGACAAATGGGCAATTTAATGTTATTTGTGGTTCCACTGCTCACATACTATTTCTATTGATGTTCTGCATGCTCATACTATAAGTACTTATAAATTCAAGAGGGAGTTTGTAGCTTCGGGGCCTGTGGCATAGTCCCTGCAAGTCACTCTTCATTCTATCTCCTTATCCTCATACAGATGGTGCAATGGGAACAATGCAGTATTTCAGGTAGAGGAACCAAAATCACAACCTTGATTAAGGACTTAGTGCATCACAGGTAGTAAGAGACATGGTATCTCATGACAACAGCCCTGTATGTAAAGCTAAAAGGAACTGGGATCTTACAGAGGACAATCAATTGAATTCCATTCTTGCTCTCATAGTTTTTGTTGTTGCAGATACTGTGATTATAAAAATATTACAACTGTTACTGACTCTTTGGCACAAATTTGTTGGTATGTTATCATCTTAGATACTGCCAACACTTATTTTCCTATTCCCAAGGCACCCAAGAACCAAGATTGATTTGCATTTATGTGGCAAGCCCTTTAATATACCTTTGCAATATTCCCTCAGGGATATAAAAATCCTGCCATTTCACACCCGAGGCTGGGTCGTAATTTGGTGTGAATTTCTCTATATTCTGTGGTGCCAAGTTTTCACTATGAAGATAACTCCTTGTTAGTTGGCAAATCAGAAACCTCATTTCAAAGGTCCTCATGGCAGCATTATGATATCTCCATCAGCAGAAGCACTTGATGTGTGTGTGTGTGTGTGTTAGTCACTCAGTTGTGTCCGAATCTGTGTGACTCCATGGACTACAGCCCTCCAAGCTCGTCTGCCCTCAGAATCATCCAGGCAATAATACTGGAGTGGGTTGCCATTCCCTTGTCCATCTTGACAAAATTCAAGGATCCATCTACCCATTAAAATTTCTTGAGACTATGTGGTATATTCACAACTCTCAGTTCCTATAGCCTTCAAGGAAAATTGCTTTCTCTTCATCCAAAAACATTACCAAAAAGGAGACCCAGGATTTTATTGGATTTTTAAGTTTTGGAGACAGTATGCCTCATGTGGGCATTCTACTTGGTCTCTTGTATCAGCTAACTGCAAATCAATATCCATTGAGTGGAGAACAAACCAGAGGCTTTATTAGAAACAGGTCAACAAATAGTGGCATGCTGTTTACATTTGAAGCTCCGCTATCCTAATGATCACTTCAGATAACATGTTCCTTTAATGGATGATTTTGCCAAATGGATCCTCTGGCAAAAGGTGCTGGCCTCCAGCAGGGGGCTTCCTTTGGGCTTTTGATTCTTTATCTTCCTGACCCTGCTCTGAAGTGCATCTCTTTTGGAAAATAGTTGTTAGATGCTATCATGCTCTTGTTAAATGAATGGATGAGCCAAGACACAGGTCGTGAATCTTTGGCCTGATGGTCCCATTTCAGTATGGCTTAACTCAGACTTAATCCTTACTATCAGGATGGAATGCCCACCCAAACTCCCTTGTAAAATGAAAGTGAAATATTTAGGATCATGGCCTGGCCCCTTCAGCATCTTGGCTTTCCATGAAAAAGTAGCAATTATTCCTTTTGGGGAAATTTTGTCCTCCTTTGTGCTGCCTGAAGTGAATCTACTGGCTCCATGGGGCTCTTGATTCATAGAGGTTCTCCTAGATGCTTGAGCTTGTTTCATGGATGGTTCATCTAAACTGAAATGCAATAGCATCCACTGGGACATTGCACCTGTTGAAACTCAGCACCAGTTCTACAAAATTGAAAATGGACATGGTTACTCTGCTCAACCGGCAGAACTCAAGGTCATAAAGCTGGTCAATACTGTCCTTGATGAACTTTGTTTTTACTGATCCTTGGACTAATGTCAATTGCTTAACTGTTGATTTGCCTCTGGAAAATTGCAAACTGACATATTAAAAACAATATTCTTTATATGTCTTAAATTTTTTCATTATCATTGTTTATTGCTATTTTAACATTATTTTTCTTCTATTGTTACTTCTATTGTGTTTTCTTTTGGAAATTTGATTTATTCTCAACTTGTGGATGTTTATCTCATTTTTTTTTTCTAAAATCCACATAGATTTAGCGTTTTTGTCTAGGTCTTTGATGCATCTCAAAATTATTAGTCTTGCAGTTTAAGACAGTGGAAGTGAAAGTCGCTCAGTTGTGTCCGATGTCCGACTCTTTGCTACCCCATGGACTATACTGTCCTTAGAATACTCCAGACCAGAATGCTGGAGTGGGTAGGCCTTTCCCTTCTCCAAGGGATCTTCCCAAGCCAGGGATTGAACCCAGGTCTCCTGCATTGCAGACACATCCTTTACCAGCTGAACCACAAGGGAAGCTGCATAATGTAAGATAAGGGTCAATATTTAGTTTTGTTGTTCTTGCTGTTTTTAAATATGACATTGACTCAACACTAGCAGTTGACAGGATTTTTCTTTTCCCACTGAATTGCTTTCATGACCTTGGTAAAAACCACCAAGTATTTTTTTTTAATATATTATCATATTGCTATAAGGATTTCTTAATCAAGATACAAAAAGCTAACTACAGAAAGAAAATGCTCATATATTTTTAAAAAAAACTTAAAACTTTCATTAGTCAAAATATGTTAAAGAAAACATAAAGATGAACCATTAATTGAAGAAAACTGTTGTGACACACATAACTGATAAAGACAGATACACATATAACAAAAAATAGAAGTAATCTAAACAAATCAATATAAAATGTAGACAAATATTAGCAAGGTATACATAGAAGAAACATATTAGTTGTCAATGAATATAGAAAGAAATGTTAAACTTTATTAATAGATGGAGAAATGTTAAGCTTTATATATATAATATGAGATATGTATATGAGATAGGTATATGTGTATATCTATATAAAAATATCTATAGCATCGTTATTTTTCATAGCAATCAATATGGAAATAGCTCAAATGTCTATTGACAGGAAAAATAATCATTTTTGATATTTATTCACGGCAGTGAGTATTAATGAATTCATGTTGCATACAAATGATGAATCTTAATGTCATGATGTAAGATAAAAAACAAGTCACGTAAGACTAAAAACATGTTTTACAAAAGCAAAGTGGAGAAATATATTCGTGTGATAAAAATGCACTTAAAAATCAAGCAAATGTTAAATTAAGGACATGTTTCCACTTAGTAGCAGCAGGTCAGTAAGAAAAGGGAGGTATACATATCCAGATGCAAGTTATTGGTAATGTTGTAATTTGAGAAACAGTAATTTCACCGAAATTCATTAGATTATTTAGAATAGTTATGTGAATAAATATATATTTAAACATGCAAATTTAAATACATATCTGAATACATATAAACAGAAATGAAACAGTTACAAAGATGTTTATATGATTTAATTATGATAGATTTAATTAAGATAATTAATTGAATTCCGTATAATGATCCCTCTGTGAAAACAGAAGAAAGCAATGAACAAAACTGGGATGTGGCAAAAACAAGGACTGAAGCTACAGTGAAAACGAATGACAAAATCGAATCTCTGTATCACAGTCTCTGCTCTTCATTATCGAAATATTTACAGTGACCTGTAAACGACCTGCATGTTAAACGCCAGTAGGGGTATGGCTTCTAAGTTTCTGCTACTAACCTTTAAAGCAGCATGGATGCTGCAAGGCTTGAAGTTTGCACTTCATGTAGGTCATTCCTTTTAGGGAGCATTCCACAGCAGTATGCCTGAGACGTCCTGTGAGAGCAAAGAATATTTTTATTTTATCAGTCAGAGTAACAACATAAATCTTCACATGCTCTGCGCAAATGATTTGAGACACTAGTAAGTCATAATTATACCCTTAGATCTCAAACTTGTCGACGATGCTATAGCTTCTGACGTGTGAAAGAAGCAAGGGTACCGGAAAAGATTAGAGCAACATAAAAGTAGATGCCTTGTGTTGCTTCCATCTATTTGTGATACATCCTAGCTAGTAAATAACAGGAAAAAAGATGAATATCCAAAGAGATAGTGACATCTTGATCAAAGGAGGAAAAAGAAATGAGTCGTGTACAACAAGTTTAATCAGGTTAATTAGAATCTGGGCTGCTTCTTGGACCTGGGAACACTCATGCACAGGCTGTCATCTGAGGAAGGATTATCTTCAGTTCGTCAAGGAGGATGGCAGGTTGTGTCACATGTAGATAGATTGTTTTGCACTAGCTCCCTGGGAAGAGTTGCTGGCGCAGAGTTGCAATTTAGTTGACTGTCACAACACAAGCTGAAAAACATCGGGTGTCCCTGTTATTCCAATATCCAGAAGAATCACTGTCTGGTAGAAGTGTTGGTAGAAGTGCAGAGGAGTGAGGAAGGGAGACGTAAACAAGGAGAAAATGGGATACATAATGTGGAAAAGAAATGTAGAGAAAGGAGATGAGAGAAGTGATGGGAGAGACTAGAAGGGCTTCCCTGGAGGTTCAGATGGTAAAAAATCTGTCTGCCAAGCAGGATACTTGGGTTCAATCCCTGGGTCAGGAAGATCCCCTGGAGAAGGGAAGGGCTACTCACTCCAGTGTTCTTTCCTGGAGAATCCCATGGATAGAGGAAACTGGTGGGTTACAGTCCATGGAGTCACAAAGAGTTGGACAGGACTGAGCAGCTAACACTTTCACTTTCAGAAGGGCTATGAGAGAAAAGTACATTGGTCGATGACAGAAGCTGGGGAGTAGAGAGATGGGGAGGGGTGATGGGAAGTTAGTGTTTAATGCGAACAGTTTCAATTTCAGAAAGCGAAAAATTAGGGAGAAGGATGATGGTGAGAGTTCCAAAACAGTGTGCATGTCACTGAACTGTACAGTTAAATATGGTTAAAATAGCATGTTCTATATAATGTGATTTTTACCACAGTAAAAACTATTTTTGAAAAAAGAAAGAGAACAAAGGTAGACTAGAGATGCTGAGGATATTTAAGCTCTAGAATGTCCAAAATGAAAAAAAAAATGTATCAACAACTAGTGACTTTCAAATACAATGCTAACCTCGCTTTGGAGAATGTAGTCTAATAAGACACTTTTTCTCCTACTGCAATTCATACTCAAAATCTTGTCTTAGTATTTTTTCTTCCTCTTTTTAATTTCTTCCACTCCTCTTCTTACATTACTTCACCTCTTTCTCCATTTCTTATTAAATATCTGCCCTATTTATAAGAAGTTTCTGAACTGAAAGCACCCCCTTACACTGCAAAAATCACAGATTTGAACTTGCCATAGACAAATGACAGGGAAAATTGGATGGCACAAAAAATACATTCATGTCTTTGCACATATCATATATTCCTTTGGAGGCTAGAAGTTGGTACTTATATCTGCCCCCGGGATATTGGCTTCCCTGGTAGCTCAATCTATAAAGAGTCTGCCTGCAAATGCAGGAGACCCAGGTTCAATCCCTGGGTGGGTAAGATTTCCTGGAGAAGGAAATGGCAACCCACTCCAGTATTTTTGCCTGGAGAATTCCATGGACAGAGGCACCTGGTGGGCTACAGTCCATGGGGTCACAAAGAGGTGTAATGAGTGTAGGAATGAAATAAAAAAAGTCTTGTAGGGAGACATGCAACTGTGCAGGAAAAAAAATAGAAAAGGTAACAGAAAGTTATGTTTCAATCATATTGAACATAAGAAGTGAAACAACAAAAATATTTTTTTTTACTTTAATAAGCACTGAAGGCATTTTGTTATTGCTGTGGATTTATGACATTGTTTGTCCTCTGAATTATTCATTTCTCTCTATTTTTATTAATAATTGGATTAGATATTACCATGTTTATTCTCTTTCAATAACACAAAACACACTTAACACACATATACATCCTAGTAGATGAGAAGGTCCATGGGGGAATGTTTTATTTCTTACTTATATTCTAGTTTCCCATATACATGGAACATAATAAATATACACTAGATTTCAGAAATTAGACTTTTAAGTCTAATATACTTCGTGAATAATTCAACTTATTCTTGATACTATAAAACTGTTTTGAACTAAAATCCAAAATACTTTAAGTCATAAACAATAGAAGCCTATTTTTACCATCTGAGTTACCAGGGAAGCCCCAAGAAGCCTGTTTTTAGTTAAACTCTATTGTTACAAAATAAGTACTGCAAAATGATCATTTGAATATTCATATATTTGACGATACGTTTGACAAAATTTCTGTCCCTTCTGTACCATTCTAGTCCACTGCTTCATGCTCTCTAGGCACTCACTCTGAATAGTTTTGAAAATTAAAAGAAAATGTTTAAATAATTTTTTCTAATACCAACAAATTCATTTCTAATTATGATGCTTAAATATGTATTTACTGAGTTTTGTTTGTTTTAGACGTTATCTCTACATGTTCTCTCTCACTTGTATTTTAGAGTTGGCTTTTGTTTCCAGTCTCATATTCATATCCCGTCTCTCAATTCTTCTCATAAAGTTAAATGATAAATTTTGGTAAACTTAATATTCAGTATTTTTATTAACTTTATTAAATTATAAAATTTATTAAGTATTTTATTGACTTTATTATAGTAACCACTTCCAAGTGAGTTGAATAGCGTATTATGAGCATATCATTTCCTTTATAAGTCTCCATTTATGTCATATTTGTCTTTTGTTTTCTATGGTAGCTCAGCAGTAAAGAATCCGCCAGCAATCAGGAGACACAGGAGATGTCAGTCGTATCCCTGGGTCAGGAAGATACCCTGGAGAAGGAAATGGCAACCCATTCTTGCCCAGGAAATCCAATGGACAGAGGAGCTTGGCGAGCGACAGTCCATGGAGTCGCAAAGAGTCTGACATGACTGAACGATTAACACTTCAACATTTTCATCAGCAGTTCATCTTTAAAATCTCCAATAAACCTGAAAACACATCTTAATATTGTTGACTATACAACTGAATAGATCGTTTCCTATTTATTTAATTGATGCCATTCTTCACAGAACTAACAATTCCCCATTTCCAATTTCTGTATTCATTTCAAAGATACAACAAAAGGTATTGCACATATAAAATGAGACCATCAGTTCAGTTCAGTTCAGTCGCTCAGTCATGTCCAACTCTTTGCAACCCCATGAACTGCAGGCCTCCAAAATGAGACCATAAGGTATAACAAAGGAATAAACAGAGGATGTGAGTGAAATCATACAAGACACATATGAAGCATTCACCTAAAGAACTGGAGCATACACTGGGTAAATATTACCTGAAAATAAAGAAAAAATACTAAATGAAAAATAGTAAGTAATCAATGAGCATCTTCCTTAGAGCATGCTTTAAATGACTAGCTGGTTTATCACTGTATGCAGACACCAACAGAAACCAACAGAATGGATAGGAAAAGACCTTATTCTAGTAAATATAGCCTGAAATACCTCACTTCCCTAGACCTCAGAAGATTTTCTTTTTTACATACAGAGCTAAAGTTTCTCATTTAGTTTGGGATATAGACAAGTATTCAATTGTGTGACTGGTGTGTAAACAGAGTGCTTTAGTGGGCAGAAATGAAAACCAGAGATCTTCAGTCAAAGAGTGTCGGTGGATGTGGATAGACAAGGAGAGGGACAGTTTCTGAATGGGCTGAAACCTATGTTAAAAATCTGAAGAACAAGCTGCAGTTATTCTAAGGGAACAAAGTAGAGAAAGTTTTTCTGGGCATCAATATTTCCATTCATATTCCTGCATCTCTCATTAAGTTTTAGTGGTGGATTGCGGGCATCAGATATATTGGTGGAAAGATGTTGAAAAGTCAGTGGGGCTCGTGACAAGTTTGGACAGTATAAACTGTCACATAATTGATAAAAATCACTTACTTGATGAATCTGACCAGATCAAGTAATGTGTGACTAATGTGAAGACGGGAGATTGACAGGAAAATAAGACATCTACCCTGGGAAAGAGGAGGGAAATGACTTTCTATCATTTTCAGAAGTATGACAGGCCTTCTCAAGTCACTGAATTCTCATTATCCACCTGACAGTCTTGCAGCACTAATGCACCTGTTGGAAGAATGTGGCTGAGGATTTGTTCCAGAGACAAAAGAGATTGTCACTTATCAAAGAGAAGCTAAACAAATGGTCTGAAGCCATTAGAAAATGTTGTGCATTCCTTTATGAATAGTTTCTGGAAATGGAGTGCATTTTCTTAAAATGTCTATACAACAAAGGATCTTAAATATTTTATTTCACAGAGATATAAGGTAAAAAATATCATTTTAGGAACCCTCATGGATACTGCAACATTTTAATTCATTGCCTAAGTGATTGGGGCTTTGTAAAATTAGAAATAATGGCACAGAAAGTTGAAGTATAAGTGGAAAAATCTTCCACTGGGTTTTTAGTATAGCTCCTGTATGTTTACACCTGAGCATTGAATAAACTAGAATCTCAGAAATGACATTTCACAATTGACTCAAAAACTGGGACTAAGATGTGGAAAAGTTATATTAATTACTATTCTTGGTTAAGCATAGTTTTGAGGAGATGCATATACTTGACAGGATGAAAGATGAATGTTCTGACCTACAGAGAGATTACAGATGTGGTCAAGAATAAACAAAAAGAATTTCAATGTCAAAAAAATATTCAAAATCAATACCAAGTGGGTGCATAGGAAATCACTGCAATTAGGGACAAAAGGCACAGCTATTAAGAACAGGTTGCAAAATGAAGTAAGATATGCACTCAAACCTGCCATTATTAGGAGCAATACAAGCTGTCAGATAGCTAGAAGCAGAAAGGTAAAAATAATTATATATCTACATAAAAGGAGACTTCAAGTGCATTTTAAATTCACAATGGAGCACCCTCAATCAATAACAATATCAGATTTTAAGAAAGACACAAAAAGAGCAATCTCATAATTACAGCACGAGTGATATAATTATTTCAATATTTCAATCGCTTTTGCCAAGTGAGAGCAGGGAAAAAAAAAATATTTCCTTAGAGTAGAAACTAAGATAATGTCAAAAATGTTCTCAAGTGTGTATTTTGAAACAAGATACACTTCATATAGACTACTCAAAAAAAATTCCAAGTTGTTTTTAAGGCCTGTTTTTTTTTTAAGTACACTCCTAAGGTTTGAATGTTAAATTCATCCTAATTCTAATAAAATATAATATACGAAATCCTAAACTTATAAATGTTAAGCTAGTGTAGCTTTCTTTTGTCTCCTAAAAGTACTCAAAGGTACCGTACCAGCAGATTGTTTAGTGAATTTTGGATTTGTGTCTAAAGATTAGAGATCATATCTCTAGGGAAGGAATTAATATTTTGAGTATTTTTCACATGCCAGTAGTTTTTATACAGACTCTCTTATTTACTCGACATAGAATTTTGAGTAAGTAACCAATATTGTTTTCATTTTATAGATAAGAACACGAGACAGATTTTTTAAGACTAAAAGCAGTAAGCGAAGGCAAAGTGTATGCAGATATAAAGAATCCATCTGCCAATGCAGGCGATGCAAGAGACATGGGTTTGACCTTTGGGTCGGGAAGATTCCTTGGAATAGGAAATGGCAACCTGTTCCATTATTCTTGCCAGGAAAGTTTCATGGACAGAGGAGTCTGGCAGGCTACAGTCCATGGGGTCGCAAATAGTAGAACATGTCTGAGCATGCACATACGTGCCTCAGATTTTGGAGACCTGGAGTTCGCACAGCTCTCTCACTTACTAGCTCTGTAATCTTCTGCAAGTTATTGTTTTTCTGTGACCAAGTTTTCTCAGTAATGGCAACACCTATTTGTTAATGTTGTTGAGGTGAATTTAGTTTATATCATAAATGAACAGAGACAATCCTAGACATTAATTTCCAATGAATATTATTTTTACCACTCCTTAAGTTCTCACAGGGTTTCCAAGATAGTTCAGTGGTAAAGAATCCACTTGCCAATGCAGGAGACCTGGATTCAGTGCCTGGATCAGGAAAATCCCCTGGAGAAGGAAGTGGCTGACAGCCCACTTCAGTATTCTTGCCTGGGAAATCCCACGGACAGAGGAGCCTGGTGGGCTGCAGTCCATGGGATCACAAAGAGGTAGACACAACTGAGCAACTGAACACACACATACACACACTTAATATTCTTCAGAAATTCTTTGTCTTGAAAGTTGCATTATTTGTCTTATAACTTGAAAGCAAGCAAATGTGAATGAAGTGTTCTCAAAATGCTGCCTTTACAACAGAATTCAAGCCTTCCAAAGACTATCTCCTCCAGCCTACCTGTTCATTTTTATCGCCCCCACCTTCTCTGATAAAGCTCTCCCTTATTCTAAAATGGTCTGTTTATTAATCACTAAATATGTCTTTTGCTTTTATACTTTTATATACTCTCTTCCTGGAAAGACTCGCTCCCTCCTCATTTTCTACTCTGATACCCAAACTCTGTCCTGATACTCCTAGTTCCTGATTATGTTAGACTGACTCCTCTCTTTTGCTCCACAGACAATCTTTGGAAAATGTCAGGTCTCTCCTTTAACTTGGACCTGTGATGAGCAACGTAATGTTCACCAATTTTTTTTGCTGAAATTTTTTAGGAAACCTTTCAACATTTTCCTCAAACTGCTCTTCATAACATATCAATGGAATTTCAATTATTGATTCATATTTCTAGAGGTGGTAGCCTCTTTTCCAATCTTATTAGAATAACAGAGGAAAATGAGACTTGCATTGGTCAATTTATGTGATTTCACACATGTTGTTGTTCATTCGCTAAGTCATGTCCAACTCTGCGACCCCATAGACTTCAGCACGCCAGACTTCCCTGTCCTTCACCATCTCCCAGAGTTTGCTTTACTCTTGTCCATTGAGTTAGTGATGTCATCCAACTATCTCATTCTCTGTCATCCCCTTCTCCTGCTCTCAAACTTTCCCAGTATCAGGGTCTTTTCCAATGAGTTGGCTCTTTGCAGCAAGTGGCCCAATATTGGAGTTTCAGCTTCAGCATCAGTCCTTCCAATGAATATTCAGGATTTTTTCCTTTTAGGATTTACTTGGTTAGATCTCCTTGCAGTCCAAGAAACTCTCAAGAGTATTATCCAGCATCAGAGTTCAAAAGCATCAATTCTTTGGTGTTCTGCCTTCTCTAGGATCCATACATGACCCATGCATGACCCCCTTCTTTCACAACCATACAAGACTATTGAAAAAAAACATAGCTTTGACTATACAGACCTTTGTGGACAAAGTAATGTCTCTGCTTTTTAATATGCTGTCTAGATTTGTCATGGCTTGTCTTCCAAGGAGCAAGTATGTTTTAATTTCATGGCTACAGTCACTGTCTACAGTGATTTTGGAGCCCAAGGGAAAAAAAAAAAAAAAAAACAAACCATCTGTCACTGTTTTCATTTTTTCGCCATCTATTTGCCATGAAGTGATGGGACTGGAGTTCATGCTCTTAGTTTTTTGAATGTTGAGTTTTGGTGACTGCAGTGATGAAATTATTATTTTTTTTTTTTTTTATTACTGACTTTTATTTTTTTATTTTTTTTTATATTTATTTATTTTTTTTTTTAAATTTTAAAATCTTAAATTCTTACATGCGTTCCCAAACATGAACCCCCCTCCCACCTCCCTCCCCACAACATCTCTCTGGGTCATCCCCATGCACCTGCCCCAAGCAAGCTGCACCCTACGTCAGACATGGACTGGCGATTCAATTCTTACATGACAGTATACATGTAATTAAAAGATGCTTACTCCTTGGAAGGAAAGTTATGACCAACCAGATAGCATATTCAAAAGCAGAGACATTGCTTTGCCAAAAAGGTCCATCTAGTCAAGGCTATGGTTTTTCCAGTGGTCATGTATGGATGCAAGAGTAGGACTGTGAAGAAAGCTGAGCACCGAAGGACTGATGATTTTGAACTGTGGTGTTGGAGAAGACTCTTGAGAGTCCCTTGGACTGCAAGGGGATTCAACCAGTCCATTCTAAAGGAGATCAGCCCTGGGTGTTCTTTGGAAGGAATGATGCTAAAGCTGAAACTCCAGTACTTTGGCCAGCTCATGCGAAGAGTTGACTTATTGGAAAAGACTGTGATGCTGGGAATGATTGGGGGCAGGAGGAAAAGGGGACGACAGAAGATGAGATGGCTGGATGGCATCACTGACTCGATGGACGTGAGTCTGAGTGAACTCCGGGAGATGTTGATGGACAGGGAGGCCTGGCGTGCTGCGATTCATGGGGTCGCAAAGAGTCTGACACAACTGAATGACTGAACTGATCTGAACTTAACCGAGTTTTAAGCCAAAGTGAAAAAGCTGGCTTAAAACTCAACATTCACACATATAGTCTGTGAGAAACCTGGAACAGGAAACTTTCCCTGGGATTAATAGCCCATTTCTACTCCCATTGATGAGACTTGACTCTACCTGTTTCTGTCACCCCCAGTACATGCTAATGTATCAGTTGTTTTTCTTTGGATTCTCCACCAAGTCTTATTCATTGATTGCATTTATAATTGAACTATGCACATACCATTTGTGAAACAGTTATAAAATTAATTTGCCTCTGATTTTGAATAATATATTGAATTTGTATAATCACTGGAAACATCAAAGAGACATTTTCAATGCCTAAAAGATACAAATATCAAATTGCTTCTAAATTCTACTTATATTTTAATTACGTTTTCCCAAGACAACTGGGAGCTATAAGTAAATTGGACAAATATGAACTTAAAATCTGAAGTAATGTTCTGGTTTCCTAAAACCTAGGAGTAGCAGAAAATTGTTCTGTTTCCTAATATAAAAATACAATACTCTGAAAGGACACTGTGTGGGGCTTTTCATATCTTTCTTCACTTAAACCTAATTGCATTACAAAAATTGAAACCCTCCTATATACAGTCAGCCTTCTTTTTTACTCAGACTTTTTCATAACTGTTTAATATTATATTATCCTTTTTGCATAAGATCTGTGTTCTGTAGGAAGAAGGAATCAAACTATAAAAACTCAATATGAGATCTCTGTATCATCTATGTTTTCAAAAATGGTATTCCTTCATAGCCTCAGGAGAGAGATATGATCTTATAGATGTCAATGGCGGATATACCAGAAGCCTCTCTGAGTAGGGGAGAGTTATATATAAAGTTAAGATACTGAGTTAACTCTCTTCAATCACTTTTATAAGAAATCACCTACACAAAATTTGATAGTATCAGCTGAAACTACTCTATGAAACAATGTAAAATGCAGTTTAAAATTTGAGTGAAATAAATAGGAAATGTTGTCTTTTAAAATTTTTTTCTATTCTTTTTACCTTATAAAATTCTACAAAGTAGTATCAGGATTCAAAAATCCAATTTTTTGCAAAAGAAAAATGTTATATTTCTGAAAAACACAGTTAAATGGAGAGGGAAACTTGATGGTGAAAAATTTCCTTACAGATTTTACAGAAACAAGGATGTTAGATAACCTAGATAAACTGAGATGTTCATTCACTTGAGTAATAATTTTAGTCAATGCATTCAAATTTCTACTGCTCTCTACTCTTAGAATCTATGTAACTATTCATATTTTAGAATTGGTATAAGGTATGGGAAATAGTAAAATTTCTTTCCATTTGTTATAGATTTTCAACTGTCTTTTTTTCTATGAAATTTTGATGTATATAAGACAGTTGTGAAATTTGACAATCTGCCACTGCTTGAAAGTAATGAATCTGGAGAGACTTGTATTTAAGAATATATCAGTGTGTTGCCTATTTTTACAGAGGCTCGGCTTATAGGAAAGAATAGCTTCACAAGTCAAATGTCTTCTCTATTACCGGAGACAAGTAAATGTGCTTCTCAGAAGGTCATCTCATATCTCGGTGACAAGTGTGCAACGGACATTTTAAGTGCTAGGAAGAATGAAACAGCACGTTTGGGTTTTCTTGCTTTTATATTGTGAGTGGGGATTGGATAAGAATTCAGGGAAATGTTCTTGGATAAAAGCTAAAGGTTTCTGCTAAAAAAAAAAAAACCACTTTGTAAGAAATATTTCAAAATCTGCATCAATCATGTACTGAATAAAAGCTTTACCTATTAGAAAGTTCTTTCTTATAATACTATAGTCTATGAATTTGAATATCCACTGAAAGTCATCTTCAAAATAATAATATTTTAAAGGAGTTTTTGTTTTAGCCAATTTTAAAGTAAATATTTTCACCTAAGTTCAAAATTCAGGTTGCCCTAAGGTTGCATTTTAAATTAAGAGAGATCTGGTTTATAAAAAGACATTTTTCCCATATTTTGATTGAAATTGCCACTTTTCTATAAAAGGGAAAATACAACTTTAACCTTATCATGACTGAATTAGAATGAACAATCAAAACTGCCAGAGTTTTATAAACAGCAGTAATTCTTACTAAGCCTGAATCTAAGTAATTAGTAATTAATAAACCTTACTGATTCAAATTCTATGCTGGCCACATAAAATTGACTTAAGAATGGTTTTGTTAAAACATGTTAAATTGTAGTGCATTTCTTATTCAACATTATTAGAAGAAGCACATTTCCCTACAGCTTAATTTATCCATAAACAGGCTTCCCATTTAATACCCAGAATCTGCATATTTAAATCATCATCAGGTTACCTTTTAATCCTAAAGTCATCTCTCTTAAAGTGAAGATTCTGTAGAAATTAAATCTCATCTCTTGAAAGGAGTCAATTTTTTAAGAGGTCTTTTATTACTTCCATTTCCTTCACATAACTTAGTCCTTTGAAACTGAGAAATAGGTAATTGCTCTCATTTTATTTTCTCATGTTTTCTCATTGAACCACGCATGTCCTGTCATTCTTACTGGGTGTAAGAGCTAAGACTATATCTCTCCATTTGTACAACTAGTTTTTAGGAAATTTGCAACTATAAATGTAAAATATCTAGACTTTTTCTTATGGTTAACTGATTGTTTTGAATAGTTTTGATCGCATAGAATACATAAAATAAGACCTAAGCCCTTGATAATTAAAAAAAAAATAAATTCTCTATCCTAAAACTAAAGCTTCCCTTGTGGCTCAGCTGGTAAGGAACCGATCTGCAATGCAGGAGACCTGGGTTTGATCCCTGGATTGGGAAGATCCCCTGGAGAAGGGAAAGGCTACTCACTTCAGTATTCTGGCCTGGAGAATGCCATGGACTGTATAGTCCATGGGGTCACAAAGAACTGGGCACAACTGAGCAACTTTCACTTCAAAACAAAGAACAAAAACAAACAGTAGCAAACATTTTTTTGACAAATGCTTAATTTTGTTTTTAGTGATTGTTACAGTCCCACTGGAAAGTCTTCAGGAACAGATGTGGTATTCAGAATGCCTGAGAAAATTATAGGGACTAGTAATCTGTCTATTCATCAATTATCTATTTGCATTAATTTCTTTTATATATATCAGTTCAGTTCAGTAGCTCAGTCGTGTCCAACTCTTTGCGACGCTGTGAATTGCAGCATGCCAGGCTCCCTTGTCCAACTCCCAGAGTTTACTCAAACTCACGTCCATCAAGTCAGTGATACCATCCAGCCATCTCATCCTCTGTTGTCCCCTTCTTCTCCTGCTCCCAATCCCCCCCAGCATCAGAGTCTTTTCCAAAGAGTCAACTCTTCACATGAGGTTCTATATACAGACACACGCATATACTTGTTTAATTAATTTCACATTTAATAACTGTGTAATAAGTACATTATACATTTCCACAAATTAAAAATGCCATGTGAGTTGAAATTTCTGCTGCTTATTATCTCAATATGCATTAGATGAACAGTATTAAGGATACTCTGTTTCTTTATAATTATGCAATAATTTTGTCTTACTATGAATGAGAATTGTTCTTTCCTGAAAAGACACAAAAATTGAAGCATTAGAGAATAAAAGAGAAATAGAACTTTGAAACAATATAAGTTTTGAGTGTCTATTTAACTGACAAGGGTGTATAAATGTAAACATGACACTCAGATAGATCAGTTCCAGTTCAAAGATCTTGAAAATATTTTTGACTTTGGCAAAAGTAAGTGAAGATTCTATGAAGTTGCTGTTATGCTTCTGAAGACATTGTGGGGAAGGTAAAACAGAATTGTGAGTGCAGAGGAAAGAGGCTCCAGCATGTATCAATTTAAAAAATAAAACTTCTTTTGGGGAGTCTTTGCTCTGGCTTTATATTGTAATACATACTATCTCTGCTGGAGGTGACATTTATAGCTCCTTGGAGGTTTGCCAATATGGAAGAATGCTATTGTTTCTTGAGTGACTGTTGAACCCACTATATGTCATTTTCCATCTTTTTTTCATAGTGGCTTTGAGACCAATTTAATCTGATGGAAAAGGAAATCACAGAAGGAAGTCATAAAAATATCTGTTGGAGAACAAGACATATTTGTGTCACAACAGTTCAAAGCACTGCATTTCATATTTGCATTCTGATCAAATCCAGAGGGAACTGAAGCCTCAGTAAAGAAAAATACCCAGGTCAATTTTAAAACATTAAGCTGTTATGCAATATACAATGGCAGGTATAAAATTACTCCTTCTGAAGTAATCTTCTAAGCAATCCATTATTTTTGTTAATTCTGGTGATGGATATTTAATTTGAGGAAAAATCAAAATGTGTTTAGATTTGCAGCATGTTCTTCAAAATAATTCTCTGAACCTGTAAGCTCTTACTCATTATGAAGACATAGACACTTCTTCCTGGCTATGAAGACATAGACACTTCTAACCTGTCCTGGCTTTCTCTTCTGAGGTAGAAAACTCAGTTAGACATGCTTCTCGTTACCTCCTTTGATGGGTTTCTATTCAAAGATGATACTATAACTGAGAAAATCATCTTTAATTGCTAAATAAATCATAATATAAGTGAATGGGTGTAGGCAAGGCAAAGAGAAGGTTGTCTCCCAACTCGGATTCCATACGTAATACTTTTGTAATTTTAAGCTGAATGCTAGGTTCATGGATAGAAGCAATTTCTTTCATAGCTTCTACATATTTATTCTCACCTTCAATTATAGTGAATATGCTTCTGCACTGTATTTCTTAACTTAACATCTCTCCAAAAAATGTTTTTGAAAAATAGCAATGAAGATCAGGGTATATGGTGATGGAGAAATATTTATAAGCCTATAACAGCTGTGAGCCTAAGCTTTTCAGTTCTTTGGAAGCATAGCAATTTCTAGAAGATTATCTTATCATATAAACCCTCTTTTCAAAACTTTTTGAATTTTTTAAAATATTTTTGACTCCAAAAATGTTTCTTTTATTTGAGGTGTTTTACTCATAAATTACATGAATTGCCTTCCAACTGCGGGGCAGGGAATGCAATTAATTTCCAAACCAACTCCAAATGTAGTATTGCTGTTTTATTTACTCTGGGTTATTTTAGCAGATATGCAAATTGTCCACATTATGATTAATTTTTAATGAAATATAACATTATGTATTGAGATAACTTGCCATAATTTAAATAAAAGATTTTTAGTGATAAGTAATTTCTACTTTTGTATAAGGCAAGATGTAAAACTAGCTTCCTATTTTTAAAATTAATGTATCGTCTTCAAATATACATTTTACTATAGTAGCAAGTAAAACAATGTAATACTCCATGAGCAAAAGAAGTTCACTCAGTACTTTTTACTAGGGACGCCAATTTTTTTTTTTTTTTTTTTTGTCTTCAAACAAAACATTACACATGGCAGGTATAGACTTTATATATGGGGTATGAAACAATCAATGGATAAATCCAGCAATGATTTTCTTTATTTCATGGAAACATATTTTAATGAATTTTGTGAACTCAATTGTATTCTTCCAAATTTCTATGTTGAATCTCTAACAGTGTGACTGTATTTGGACATAAGCCTTTAAAGAGGTGATGAAGGTTAAATGATGCCACAAAAGCAGGATTCTAGTCCAGTAGGACCAGTGCCCTTATAAGAAGACAAAGACACTCAGGACTGGGTGCACACAGGGAGATG
Organism: Capra hircus; assembly: GCF_001704415.2. Taxonomy (NCBI): domain Eukaryota; kingdom Metazoa; phylum Chordata; class Mammalia; order Artiodactyla; family Bovidae; genus Capra; species Capra hircus. The sequence goes on along the minus strand of NC_030822.1, from coordinate 14,184,892 downwards.
ACGGTGTCAGGACACAGGGAGACAGTGGCTGTATGCAAGCCAAGGGGCGAGATCTCAGGAGAAACCAGGCCTACCAATGCCATGATCTTAGACTTGCAGCCTCCAGGAGGGTGGGAAAATACATTTCAGTTGTTTAAGCCAGTTTGCAGTATTTTGTTACTAATAAAGTATTACAGCCACCAGTTAATAAATCTAGTAGGGGAAAAACCTTGACAATAAAATAGAAGAAATACCTCTAGATAAAATGAAATTTTCAAGTAAGTAAGAGGTATGAGGAGATGGTTTTCCAGACAAAATTAAAGTTATTCATTTTTTATATTATATACTGGAGTGACTACAGACTTAGATTATACAATTTAGAAATGAATTTGTTAGCTCTGGCAAAAAGAAATAATCACTTTGATGTATAATTGTGTTGATTAATGAAAAGCAACAATTTAAAGAGTACTAAAAATTGAGAAAGGAAAAAAAAATCAGAATAAAAAGCATGAAGATATTAGCCATCAATTCAAAGCTAAAATTTCAACAATAATATATACTGGAGCCTATTATACAGCGTGATGTAAGCCAGAAAGAAAAATACCAATACAGTATACTAACGCACATATATGGAATCTAGAATGATGGTAACAATAACCCTGTATGCGAGACAGCAAAAGAGACACAGATGTGTAGAACAGTCTTTTGAACTCTGTGGAAGAGGGAGAGGGTGGGATGATTTGGGAGAATGGTGTTGAAACATGTATAATATCATATGTGAAACAAATTGCCAGTCCAGGTTCGATGCATGATACAAGATGCTCAGGGTTAGTGCACTGGGATGACCCAGAGGGATGATATGAGGAGGGAGGTGGGAGGGGGCTTCTGGAGGGGGCTTCTGGAGGGTGAGCATGAGTACCCCTGTGGTGGATTCACGTCGATGTATGGCAAAACCAATACAATATTGTAAAGTAATTAGCCTCCAATTAAAATAAATAAATTTATATTAAAAAATAGAACAAAGGGAAATATAGCAATTATTTTTGTGATAACTTTGAAAATTTTAACTAATATAATATTGTAACTCAGCTAAACTTAAATAAAAATTTTCAAAATTAAAAAAAATAATATATAGAAGAGGATTATTAATAAGCATTAAAGCCACAGCAGTTGAGGATATTTATTGTAATTTACTGTGTACATTGGGGAGGAAAATGGCAACCCACTCCAGTGTTCTTGCCTGGAGAATCCCAGGGACAGGGGAGCCTGATGGACTGCCATCTATGGGGTCACACAGAGTCGGACACAACTGAAGTGACTTAGCAGCAGCAGCAGCAGCATTGTGCACATTGCTACATATGTTAGCAGACAATAGATGTAAATGGCTGATTCTATTTAAATTCTATTGTTTTCACCTAATCCTCTTTTTCTAATTGCAAATTTAAAATATTTTTCTCATGGCCCTTGCAATCAGCACACTATAGGCTAGACTACATTTGCCCACCACCTGTTTTATAGGTAGAGTTTTATTGGCACATAGCTATGCTCACTTTTAATGTACTGTCTTCACTGTTTTCACATGGTAGAGTTGAATAGTTGTGATAGAGACTATTTGACCTAAACTCTAATATATATACTCTCTAGTCCTCTTGGGGGGTGAGGGAGGCATTGTTGATATTTTTTTTAATAGCAATATGAGTTACGTGCATAACACTTGTTACTGCCTGAATTAAATATTTGTTTGAGTGTTAGTTCAGTGTCTATGTCACCATTAAAATATTACTACCATTAGGGATCTTGACCATGTTCATTTTGTTCACTACTATGTGCATGAGTTCAGTCACTCAGTCGTATCTGACTTGTTGCAACCCCATGGACTGCAGCATGCCAGGCCACCATGTCTATCACCAACTCCCAGAGTTTACTCAAACTCATGTCCATTAAGTGGGTGATGCCATCCAATTATCCCATCCTCTGTCATCCCCTTCTCCTCCCACCTTAAATCTTTCCCAGCATCAGTCTTTTTAAATGAGTCAGTTCTTTGCATCAGGTGGACAAAGTATTGGAGTTTCAGTTTCATCATCAGTCCTTCCAATGAGTAGTCAGGACTGATTTCCTTTAGGATGGACTGGGTAGATCTTCTTGCAGTCCAAGGGACTCTCAAGAGTCTTCTCTACAACTGGTATTCAAAAGCATCAATTCTTTGGCACTCAGCTTTCTTTATAGTCCAACTCTGACATCCATACGTAACTACTGGAAAAACCATAGCTTTGACTAGATGGACCTTTGTTGGCACAATAATGTCTCTGCCTTTTAATATGTTGTCTAGGTTGGTCATAACTTTTCTTCTAAGGATCAAGTCTCTTTTAATTTCATGGCTGCAGTCACCATCTGCAGTAATTTTGGAGCCCCAAAAAATAAAGTTTCACTGTTTCCATTGTTTCCCTATTTGCTATGTGCATAGTATTTCCATAATTGTTAATATACAATAGATACAGTATTTTTTGTTCAATGAAGACATTAAGTTTTTAGTTTTAAATTGGTTATAAACTGATAGTGAGAAATGTTCAAATGGGCAGTATAATCATTATTTATTATCATTAGCTTGTCACATGCCTTGAAGGACTTTTGCCAAATATGAGCCAAATCTAGTTCTGTACCTGTGGATGTTTCATCCTCTTCTCTGACCTGAAATGGAATTGCCCCCAAGTATAAAAATTTTCCCAGGTGACAGAAAATTCTCATAGCTTACCCAGTATCCATTATCTTTGTCTTCTTTGCTAGCAGAAGCCATATATTAACTGGGCCAGTAATGTGCTCAACTAAAGACGAAAGGAATCAGTCCTGGGTGTTCTTTGGAAGGGTTGATGTTGAAGCTGAAACTGCAATACTTTGGCTACCTGATGCGAACAGCTGACTCATTTGAAAAGACCCTGATGCTGGGAAAGATTGAGGGCAGGAGGAGAAGGGGACAACAGAGGATAAGATGGTTGGATGGCATCACTGATTCAATGGACATGGGTTTGGGTGGACTCCGGGAGTTGGTGATGGACAGGGAGGCCTGGCGTGCTGCGGTTGATGGGGTCGCAGAGAGTTGGACACGACTGAGTGACTGAACTGAACTGAACTGAACTGAAAGACTATATTTTAGGGGGCAAGGGACCAAATGTTGCTTGTACCTAAAGATTACCCATGAAAGGAAACTAGCAGTCATTCATTGGCTGGACTTCTCTAAAACCCTTGAAGAATAGCCACTCATCTGGGAAACATGTTTGAGTTTTTCTGCTTTTCTTTCTTCATCTTGCTTAGAGTATAATTGTTCCAGTGCCATTTTTATCAATATCTGGGCATACTGGAGAGGAAGTCTGATTCTGATCAATGCAGGCGAGAAAATTAGTGGGCGTGATTCTGTGATAATCATTCATGTGTTCAAACTCCTACTCCTCTTTATGTTAGGTGAAAGAGGAAGTCAGCCTGTTTATATTATGTGTCTATGACTTGGAATTTCTGTACTTTTAGATGAACACAATTCCCAAGTGATACACCCTATAGTCCTCTCAAAGGCAACTTGTCTTTCTTTTACCTGTTGTATAATCTTAGGTTTGGGAGGTAGAATCAGTGCCTCTTTCAGTCCCACACCAATTCCAGACCATTACTATTCATTCACGTTGCTCATTTGAGAATCACAGCATCTTCTCCTCATTGTTAATGGTTATTAGCCTCCTGGTCACAGTGGTTTTTTTTTTTTTTTTTTTTTTTTAATTCAAGACCATTTGTCCCAGTTATATTCTTCTTTCTTTTCCCATCTATCTTTATCCCCAGTGGCATCCACATCTACAAGGTAAAATGTCAAGAGTCTAAACTCTCAGATACGTAATATGCTTTTTCCTATCAATTTTTTTTGATGCAATGTTTTTTAAATTGTGGTAAAACATTACTTAATACTAAATTTATGATGCTAATCATTTTTAAGTGCCCATTAATTACATTCATATCATTGTGCAACTATTATCACCATTCGTCTTCAGAACTATTTCATATACCTAAACTGAAACTCTGTTCTCATTAAACAATAACTCCCTATTCTCTCCAGGCCAAAGTCTCTACTACCCACAATTCTGTTTATGTCTTTATGAATTTGACTACCCTAGGTACCTTGTAGAAATGGAATGACACAGTGTTTGGTTTTTTATGAATGATATTTCATTTAGCATGTTTCAAGGTTCAGTCCTGTAGCAAATGTGTGTTTGTGTGTGTGTATGCGTGTGCACGCTCAGTTGCTCAGTCATATCTGACTCTTTGTAATCTCATGGACTGTAGCACCTTAGGCTCCTCTGCTCATGGAATTTTCCAGACGAGAATACTGGAGTGGGTTATCATTTCCTCCTTCAGGGGATTTCCCCACCCAGGGACTGAACCTGCGTCTCCTGCATTGTAGACCACTTCTTTACCTCTGAGCCACCTGGGAAGCCGTGTATATGTGTGTGTGTTCCCAATTCTTTTTTACATGCTGTTGCTGTTGTTCAGTCACATGTGACTTTTTACAACTCCATGGACTGCAGCATGCCAGGCTCCCTTGTTTTTACTATCTCTTTGAGTTTGCTCAAAGTCATGTCTGTTGAGGCATTAATGCTGTCTAACCAGATCATTCACATTATTTTATAGGCTACAATTAAATGTCTTTATTTCCCTAAGTATCTCCATTCAGTTTTCTCAGATCTTAGATGTCTCATTGTATTTCTATGCCTGTGATGTCTTACCTCCAGACATTTGGGTGAGTCTAAGTTGAGAATACCAGACTACCTGACCTACCTCTTGAGAAACCTATATGCAGGTCAGGAAGCAACAGTTAGAACTGGACATGGAACAACAGACTGGTTCCAAATCGGAAAAGGAGTACGTCAAAGCTGTATATTGTCATCCTGCTTATTTAACTTATATGCAGAGTGCATCATGAGAAATGCTGGGCAGGAAGAAACACAAGCTGGAATCAAGATTGCTGGGAGAAATATCAATAACCTCAGATATGCAGATGGCACCACCCTTATGGTAGAAAGTGAAGAAGAACTAAAAAGTCTCTTGATGAAAGTGAAAGAGGAGAGTGAAAATGTTGGCTTAAAGCTCAAAATTCAGAAAACGAAGATCATGGTATCTGGTCCCATCACTTCATGGGAAATAGATGGGGAAACTGTGAAAACAGTGTCAGACTTTATATTTTGGGCTCCAAAATCACTGCAAATGGTGATTGCAGCCATGAAATTAAAAGACGCTTACTCCTTAGAAGGAGAGTTATGACCAATCTAGGTAGCATATTCAAAAGCAGAGACAGTACTTTGCCAACAAAGGTCCATCTAGTCAAGGCTTTGGTTTTTCCAGTAGTCATGTATGGATGTGAGAGTTGGACTGTGAAGAAAGCTGAGCACCAAGAATTGATACTTTTGAACTGTGGTATTGGAGAAGACTCTTGAGAGTCTCTTGGACTGCAAGGAGATCCAACCAGTCCATTCTGAAGGAGATCAGTCTTGAGTGTTCTTTGGAAGGAATGATGCTAAAGCTGAAACTCCAGTACTTTGGCCACCTCATGCGAAGAGCTGACTCATTGGAAAAGACTGTGATGCTGGGAGGGATTGGGGGCAGGAGGAGAAGGGAACGACAGAGGATGAGATGGCTGTATGGGATCATCGACTCGATGGATGTGAGTTTGAGTAATCTCCGGGAGATGGTGATTGACAGGGAGTCCTGGAGTGCTGCAATTTATGGGGTCACAAAGAGTCAGACACGACTGAGCAACTGAACTGAACTGAAGTTCTCATAAGACTTGAATATCCCTTCCTTCTGTAGCTCCCAACCTCAGATTCAAAGCATGCTTCCATTGTGGGATGAGCTCAGATTTAGGCTAATAGGAGCCATTCCCTTGGGCAAATGCACAGACTGGTCAGAATATTATAAATAAGTGCCCTTCTTTTCCTGAAGGATGGAACTGTCAAAATCCACTGTTTCTTTTTGACCTCACCAACTGTGCCATGGACAGAGTGGAACAAAAATGACCAAACACACCACAAAATTTTCAATTTTTTTGTGTATAAACTTTTCTTAATTGGACATTTGCTTGGTTGCTTAGATCTCTGAATCTCTGACAGGTTTCCAGAGGGCCCACGTACCTATTTTTGTCAGTCTGTAGTTGTTTGTAAACAACTTAATGGTTCTTGGGACAATTAGGTTTTGGAGGATCCTCCATTGACTTTTATATCCACTTCACCTTGAACATTGACAATGTTAGCTGCACCTTTAAATTTCCTATTATCAGACACTTCTGATATTTCAATTTAAACTGTTATTTTTGAACATACCTTTCCTATTGTTCCAGTTCTTATGCCCAACTTCTCCAATGATCAACCCTAGTAAGATTTTTAGAATCCTGATCATCTCTCTCCCCAGTTCCTCCGTGATCCTCGTTCAGCTTTTCTCAAAGTGCTTCACAACTCATCAAGATTCCTGCTCTTAATGAGTTTATCTACCCAGCAAACCTGAAAGTTGTTCAATTATTCCTCAATATTTCTTCTTAGATTTAAACCTTAAAATGAGATCACCTTATGGCTCACACATTAATGACTTTTGCACTCAATAAACACTTGATGGACAAATGAATTGATAACCTTAGAATAAAATCATTCAGATGATCTGCGCAAGTTAGAGATTCAATATCCTATCAATAATGGGAAAAGTAACATTGTTTTTCCCTTAAAATGGCATTCAAATAGTCATCAGAACTATTTGCTCTGGCAAATATCTGTCTGTAATCCATCTATAGAAAAACACATGTTAAGGAAGATTTTAAATGTCTACTTAGTTTTCCAAAAAATTGAAGTCTTTAAGTTAATTGTTTAGGAGTTATTGTGTTTCTTGTAGAGAGTTGGTTTAGAAAAATAGACAGCAACTCACATATTCAGTACTAAGATTTTCATCTTCTGTTTGACTGTTATTTTTATTTTCTCTTGAAGCAAAGTGAACTGTGTAGGAATCCTCAGCAAGACTTGGTTTCAGGCACAGAGGATTTCAACCAAGTCTAAGTTCAAGGGGATCATCTTAGAAAAATAATAGAAGGTGAAGCTGAACAAACAGAAAGAAAGAGTATCTGGAGGGTTTAAAACAAGAAGACAACTGAATTAATGAAGTATCTGCCTAAACCAGCGAGAATCAGGTACAACTTACATGTCACCAATGAAAGAAAATTTTGCGTTAATGCTAATACTGGTTTCTGAACTAAATTGTTTCTTAAGGTAATACTCCATAGATGGAAAGACAGCAGGAATCTTCACTAACAGGTATCAATTGAAATAACATGGGCATATCATCTAAAATTCACAATATTTACTAAAAATCTATAGAGGTAAAATATTATCCACACCCAATCAACTAGGAGTGACCTTTCTTTCCTATAATATTGCTTTCGTCAATTCCCTTTTTAAAAAATTTCATACTGGTGCCAGACTAAATAGTGTGCTACCTTTCCCTGAACAATTGTAAGATTTTCAAATATTTCACATTTTTCTTCTAATTTATGTGGGAAAATACTGTCAGGATAATTATCTTTCAGTAATTTTCCCTAAATGTTTACCATATTCAAAACCCTCTGCAGAGTTCTATTATCTTTTATTCAGCATTGTTTCAACAAGTATTTTTAATGTATACTAAGTGCTAAGCATTGTGCTAGGTGTGTGAAAATAACTGTGAACAAACAGAGATGATGGTATTTAGAATTTTCTCTTAATCTACTCTTTCATCATTATCCTCAAACTGTGTCTGAAACACAGTTTAGCAAACTTTTACTTTAAAGAACCAGATAGAAAAGGTTTTGATCTTTGTTGGCCATTAAGTATTGATCAAAACTCTTCAACTCTGTCCTTCTAGCATGAAAGAAATCATATACATCATGTAAATAATGAAAGTATTTCAATAAACTTTTATTTGCAAAATAGGCAGTGGGTTGAATTGGCCTGTGTTTTAATATATTCTGTGGTGTCCTCCTCATTACTCAGCATATTCAAATTTTAACTGAAATTGTTTCTCCATGGACTTTGTACAATCATACCTTACATTCCTGACAAGTGTATAGTTCACACAACTCCTGTTATTTCCTATTAGAAAGGCAACAAGTTTAAATTCTAGTATACTAATGTGTCAGACTGGCTTCTAAACACCACTGTCCTTAAATTTCTCATAAATAGCAAGGATATAACAACCTGTAAGTGGAGGCAGTGACAGATTTTCTTTTCCTGGGCTCCAAAATCACTGTGAAGAGCGACTGCAGCCAGGAGATTAAAAGGTGCTTGCCCCTTGAAGAGAAAGTGAAAGTGAAATTCACTCAGTCGTGTCTGACTCTTTGTTTTTTTTGTGTGTGTGTGTGTGTCTGATTCTTTGTGACCCCAGGGACTATGCAGTCCATGGAATTCTCCAGGCCAGAATACTGGAGTGGATAGCCTTTCCATTCTTCAGGGGATCTTCCCAACCCAAGGATCAAACCCAGGGCTTCCACAATGCAGGTGGTTTCTTTACCAGCTGAGCCACAAGAGAAGCCCAAGAATACTGGATTGGGTAGCCTATTCCTTCTCTAGTGGATCTTCCCAACCCTGGAATCAGACCAGGGTCTCGGGCATGGCAAGGCTGATTCTTGACCAACTGAGCTATCAGGGAAGCCAAGGAAAGCTATGACAAACCTACACAGCATATTAAAAAGCAGAGATAACACTTTTCTGACAAAGGTTCCTATAGTCAAAGCTATGGTTTTTCCAGTAGTCATGTCCTGATGTGAAAGTTGGTCCATAAAGAAGGCTGACTTTGAAGAACTGATACTTTCAAGTTGTGCTGCTGGAAAAGAGATCAAACCAGTCAATCTTAAGGGAAATCAACCCTGAATAGTCATTGGAAGGACTGATACTGAAGCTCCAATATTTTGGCCACCTGATATGAAGAGCTAACTCATTGGAAAAGACCCTGAAGCTGGGAAAGATTGAGGGCAAGAGGAGAAAGAGGCAACAGAGGATAAGATAGTTGAATGGCATCACTGACTCAATGGACATGAATTTGAGCAAAACTCTGGGAGACTGTGAAAGATGAGGAAACCTTGTGTGCTGCACTCCATGGGGTCACAAATAATTGGACACAACTTAGCAACTGAACAACAACAATAATCTTAACAATTGTGTGATGATGCAAGGATTTGCTTATGTAAATCATCTACATCTGTAAGGTTAAATGTACTGAGGAGCGTTTTTCTGATTTGGTCCAAATCAAAGCTAATGGACTTCCTTGTAACTTGGTAAATGGTTAGAGCCCATTACTACTTTGGAACATGCTAGTACCAGAATCCAGAGAGGCCTACCAGGGATAGAGTTTCCTTTTTAGAGCTGAGATGCAAATTGTAATAGAATATATACACACTTGATATATATATATATTCTATTGCAATAGATTATATTGCAATAGATTATATATATATATATATATATATATATATATATATATATATTCCAGCAGTCCATCAGACTGCTGAAAACCTAAAATTCACTTTCAAGAGGTGGGTCATTAAACTTTGTAGCATTCAGTACACCTTCTGAGCTTGTCATCTTACCACAGCCTTAGCTTATCTTCTATTTGTTGGCCATGCTATCTGATTAACATGAGGTTATTTCCATGTAAGATCAGTGTGATATTCTGTAGATTGCCCAAATATCCCAGCACCTGCCAAATCATACTGGCTACCTCTTGTAGCATTTTGACACAATGCTTTCCTTTCCTTAGTAAGCCCTGTACTTTCTCTGCTGAGTTGAAATAAGACTTCACACTAGTTTTAAGTCTATTGATCTAGAGGTGAGGTGAATTCTGAATGAAACATGTTCCATAACTCATAAGCTTTTGCTTTATTGTCAAGCAAGCAGAATGATTTGCTTCCCAGATGGCTGAATGATAAAGAATCTGTTTGCCAATGCAAGAAACACAGGAGATGCAGGTTCGATCCCTGGGTCAGGAAGATCCCCTGGAGAAGGCAATGGCAATCCATTCCAGTATTCTTGTCTGGGAAATCCCAAGGACAGAGAAGCCTGGTGGGCTACAGTCCATGGGGTAGCAAATGAGTTGGGCATGACTTAGAGACTAAAGAACACCACCTTCTATATAGATGCAGTTCCTTGATATCCCCATTCTGCATCCACAGGTTCAACCAACCAAGCAGAATACTTTATCTTTAATAAGGAAGACTAGACAAATTTTATAATTCCAGAAGATTAAAGGGAAATTGATACAAAAATTTTTAAACTCATCTATCTATTCTACATTTCAAATATTCACCTATTTTAAATCCAGAAAGGAACTGGATTAAACTTTTAATCCAGTTTGTACAGGAGAACTGCCAAGGTTGACAATGCAACTTTTTCTAGCGATCTCTTCATTTAATAAGTGAAGTTCTTCTAGTTCAGATTCTCATTCTCCTTCTGTCCTCTACTTCTTTATATGCAACCAAATGACCCATTGGCTTTTTCAATCTACTTTATAGTAACCACCTAGCCTTTAATTTTTTTTTTTCTTCTCTTTTTCAAGAGTGCTTAGAAAAAGTCATCCAAACTGAATGTCAGTTTGTATTGGTAGCCATTTTTGAGGGGACCAAGAGTAGAAATTCTAGTCAATATAATCATTTTGTTGAAGGGAAGAGCCAATTCTGATTCCATGTTGGACCTGTTTCTTTGACTTGTTTTTTGTTGCTTTTATTATTACAGTCATACATAATGGTCTACCTCAAAGAAGCCTGCCCCTCTGCCTGACTCTTAAAGTGAATTTGTTCAGCTCACAGGGAAATAATCTGACTCTACCCACTTGGGAATGGCTGCAGGAAAGAAGAAATTAACAAATTCTTTCCAGAAGGCTGGCTGTCCTGTGACTGTTTTGTAAGATGGATGACCCTTTTTATTTTAATTTCTCACCACCTCTCCCTCTCTATTCTGCCTTTTTCACTTTAGTTTCTCACCTTCCCCATCTTTATTCTGTAAAACAGCCTGGCCCTCAAAAAGATGGTTATTTTGAGATAATAATTTGCCATCTTCTTGGTTAGCCAGTTTTCCCAACAAAGTCATATTTCTTGCCTAGTCTCTTGGTTAATAGGGCTGCGTTGTGGCAAGCAGAGCAAACTTGGATTCAGTAACAACTATAATCTACTTCAAAATCTAACATATGGTTAACACGCCATTTGAATTAACGTGCCATTTGACTGAGGGACAATCAGCTTTGTGCAGTTACATAACAGTGTTGCAGGTGAATTTGAAGTTCTTTTTTTTTTTTTTTTTTTTTGGTCACAGAAGAATTCGGAGATGAATCATGAATCAGAGAGGTTGAGAAAGTAATGTTTATTAAGCAACGATACACTCTTGGAGGGAGAGTGGGCAGGCTGATGAGGACCTGCCACCTGAGTTTCTTTGGCAAGCTGGTTTTGTTGTTGCTGTTCAGTCGCTCAGTCATGTCTGACTCTTTGCAACCCAGTCGGCTGCATATGCCAGGCTTCCCTGTCCTTCACTGTCTCCTGGAGTTTGCCTTAACTCTTATCCATTGAGTCAATGATGCCATCCTACCATCTCAGCCTCTGTCACCCCTTTCTCCTTCTGCTCTCAATCTTTCCCAGCATCAGGGTCTTTTCCAGTGAATTGGCTCTTCACATCAGGTGGTCAAAGTACTGAAGCTTTGGCTTTGGCATCAGTCTTTCCAATGAATATTCAGGGTTGATTTCCATTAGGATTGACTGATTTGGTTCCCTTGCTGTCCAAGGGACTCTCAAGAGTCTTCTCCAGCACCACAGTTCTAAAGCATCAATTCTTCAGCACTAAGCCTTCTTTATGGACCAGCTCTCACATCCATACATGACTACTGGAAAAACCATATCCTTGACTTACAGACTTCTGTTGGCAAAGTGATGTCTCTCCTTTTTAATATGCTGTTATGAGAGGCATACAATTGAAGGGCCAGAATATTCACTGGGGAAGGAGGAGTTTGGGGGTCAGTTTCCCTGTTTTTCATCCCAGTTCTATTTTCCTGAAGGGAGGAGGGATTTCTGTCCCCATTTAGCTTATATCAGAAGTGTCATGGCCTAGTTTCATAATGGGTACTTCTTATCTATAAGGTTAATCTTAGTTGTTATGAGAACACAATGAGCAAAAGTTTACGTATGAATGCAAGAGACAGCCGCTTTTCCCCATTTTCTTTTTCTTTTTTCTTTTTTGTCTGTGACTGGGGTGGACACTTATTACCCAAAATATGTGGCTTCCTGTCAGTCTGAAGGTTCCTACTTGCCTTTGTCTGTCTATGGGCCTCTGCTGCTTATAAGCTGTGCATTTCCCGTCACCTGCCCTCTTCCCCCATTTCTTTGCTCATACCTAGTTACCCATCTGCTGTAACAGTAGAGCATGAACATTTCCGCCTCTATATAACTCTGACTATGAAAAAAAAAATTTGCCTTGCACTTGTGATTCACCTGGATGTGGATTTTTATTCAGGTGTTTCCCAGGATTTTCAGATATTAAGTATTCTTAAACTATTCGGATGTTTAAGGCTAGTTTTAAGTGAGTAAAATGGATAAGCTGGTTCACATCTCTTCTGAAACATAAAGTGAGTGGTTTGCCCTATTAAGGTGTCTTTCCTGGAATTCCTTGCTTTCTTGACCACTTTGCTTATTTTAAGGATTGGCTAGTTGCTTTTCTCCCTAATTGGTGCTTGTACTCATGAAGTGTGTCATCATCATCAACCAAAGTCAATTAAGTGCCTACATGAACATGGCCTTTCTCTTGGGCCCTGGCTAATTTACACAAGATTTTGTGCTTCACTGTGAAGGATTTAGCCCTTTAAACAATTCTAATCTTTGAGAAAGTTCGATTTCCAATGTTAGACTTTTGGATGATGAGAAACAGCTTAGGGAAGTAAAAAATAATCATGCAGATGATAGATGTCGTTTAAGAAACACAAGTGATCAAGGCATTGTTTGCCCTTTATGAGTGGTACAAAAAATAGACTCGTTGAAAATACTAGTGTATTCATTAATGTTAACTTCGGTAGTTTTTATTCCACTTACATTAACTCTCTTTAGTGACATTTGGCTCTAATCATATAATTACTGGAATTTAGAGTAAAACTGACTATATCCAGCATGGAGACAGCTTAGTTGTGAGGTCTTAGACTTGAAAAAGATAATATCTGTGGACAGAAGCATTACTTCAGTAAGGAAAGTTCAAAGAATTGAAATGACTTGAGGAGTATTGCCTGAGGCTGTATTATTCTAATTTTCATTTTCAATCTTTACAGTATTAGCGAAGCTGTAATGTCTTCTTTATAAATGACAGAGATCCTGTATCTGAGAGTTACAGAATTTATAACCTAGAAGTATAGGGACTTCCCAGGTGGCTCAGTGGTATAGAATCCTCCTGCAAATGCAGAAGACACAGGAGATGTGTGTTCGAGCCCTGGGTCAGGAAGATCTCCTGGAAGAGGAAATGGCAACCCACTTCACTATTCTTGCCTGGAGAATCCCATGGACAGAGGAGCCATGGGGTTGCAAAGAGCCAGACATAACTGAGTAACTGAAGTGTACACATTTAGATATATAGGATGACATCACTATTCAGGAAGTTTATAGGTTGTACTCAGCCATTTTTCAGCATTATTACAGAATTTCCAGTGCATTTTACATTGTTATTGTCTAGCCACTAAGTCATGTGCAACTCTTTTGTGACCTCATGGACTGTAGCCCACTACAATCTTCTGTCCAGTGGATTTTCCAGGCTAGAATATTGGAATAGGTTGCCAAGAAATCTCTCCAACACAGGGATGGAACCTGCATCTTCCATATTGGCAGGTATGTTGTTTACTACTGAGCTAACTGGGAAGCCCAATTTATATAGTAGATACTAGTTAAATATCTGATGACTAATAACATTATGAATAGATTCATATTTATTCTTTTAAAACCATAGTTTATAATAAACTTATTGTTTTATATTATATTAAATTATTAAACTTCTATTATTCATATCTCTACAATGAATTAATAATTAAAATACTAAACATTGATAAAAATCATAATTTTGTTGAATGCTAACTATGTGATAGACATATTTGATAAGTACTTAATGACTAAGTGTCTGAACTGAACTAAAAGTGGATAAACCCCCTTCAGCTTGGTTCAGTGACTCAGTCATGTCCAACTCTGTGACTCCATGGACTCCAGCATGCAAGTCTCCCCTGTCCATCACCAACCCTCAGAGCTTGCTCTAACTCATGTCCATTGAGTCAGTGATGCCATCCAACCATTTCATTCTCTGTCGTCCCCTTCTCCTCCTGCCTTCAATCTTTCCCAGCATCAGGAGCTTTTCTAATGAGTCAGTTCTTTTCATCAGGTGGCCAAATTATTGGAGCTTAAGCTTCAGCATCAGTTCTCAAGGACAGAGGAACCTGGAGGGCTACAGTTCATGGGGTTTTGGAGAGCCACATATACAACCCCCTTAGACTTCATAAAAATGAGAAAAGTGATATTTTGATGAACATTTTACAGGAGGGAACTGATGTAATGAGAGTTTGTTACTTGCTCCAGATCTCATAGCCAGAAAATAGCTTGGATTTGATCCCTACCAGCTGATTTCAGAGCCTATAAAAATAATTTAATAAGAAATGAAAAAAATCAAATTTACAAATGAAATTTTAGATGCTTAGAAATGAGATGAATTTAGGGGATAATTTGGAAACCTGAATAAAACTTGGGAGAGATTCATTTTTTTTTTTTTCTCTCATACGTATTTATCTTATAGGGTTCTGAGATAAAAACGGAAGATATATGAAAGTAAGGAGACAGTACTGCTGCTGCTGCTGCTAAGTCGCTTCAGTCGTGTCTGACTCTGTGCGACCCCATAGACGGCAGCCCACCAGGCTCCCCCGTCCCTGGGATTCTCCAGTACAGTTGCACAGCGTTTATATAAGTTGCAAACTCTGGGGGTGACTGGGTAAAGAATACTGGGGATCTCTTTACTAACTTGTCAAATTCATGTAGATGTATAATTATTCCAAAATAAAATGTTAACAATTCCACTTTTAAGGTAACTTTTTATAGGTTATTTTTAAGAATAAATTCAACACAAAGTAACTATATATTAGTAATTCAACACCAACTATACATCATTTAATAAGAGATTAAAGAATATTTAAATAAATGGAGAGATGAACCATGTACATTGACTCAAAATTCAATCATTTGATTATGTTACTTTTCTTCAAATTTTAAAGATATTTAATAAGCAATTTCTGGAACACAACATTAGAAACACAAAATTATCCAGTATAAAATAGGCCAAAGATTTGTGCAGAGCTTCACATGCAGAAAAATAAAGATACACAAATGGCACATGAAATGATGCTCAACATCCTTAGATGTTAGAGAAATGCAATTTGAATCATCACACAATACCAATGTGTTCTTTAGACTGCTACTGATTACAATTAAATAAGGCTGACATTAAGTATTCTTAATGATGCAAAGCAAATGAAAGTATCATATACATTACTGTGGGATGAAATCATACAACCACTTTGAAAAAGATTTTTGAAATTCTTTCTAAATTGAAGTATATCTTTCCTATGACCAAGTCGACTTATTCTACTTATTGCTATTTACAAAACATAAATGAAAACACATATCCACAGCAAATATTTTTACAACAGCTTCCATAGCATCTTTATTCATTACAGACAAACACTGGAAAAAACCTTCGTGCTTATCTCCAGATGAAAAAGAAAGTTATTTATGTGATGGAATACTTATCAGCAACAAGTAAGCATTAACTACTATTTTGTGTAATAACGTGGGTAAATCTCCAAACATCTTGTGTGAAAGAAGACAGAAGTAAAAGATCACATACTGAAGGATTTCCCTGGTGGCCCAGTGGTTACAAATCCACTTTGCAGTACGGAGGATGTGGGTTTGATTTCTGGCTGGAAACTGCGATCCTATGTGCTGTGGATCAACTGAGCCTTTGCACCACAACTAGAGAATCTGTGCACTGCAACTAAAGATCCTGCGTGCTGCAGTGAAGATCTCACAGAGTGCTACAGCTAAGACATGAGGCAGCGATATAAATAAATTCATATTTTTTTATTTTATTTTATTTTTTTTTATTTATTTTTTATTTATTTATTTATTTTTTTAATTTTTTTTTTTTAATTTTAAAATCTTTAATTCTTACATGCGTTCCCAAACATGAACCCCCCTCCCACCTCCCTCCCCACAACATCTCTCTGGGTCATCCCCATGCACCTGCCCCAAGCAAGCTGCACCCTACGTCAGACATGGACTGGCGATTCAATTCTTACATGACAGTATATATGTTAGAATTCCCATTCTCCCAAATCATCCCACCCTCTCCCTCTCCCTCTGAGTTAAACCACAGTTAATAAATTCATATTTTTTTAAAAGATTACATTAACTGTGGTTTCATTGATATGAAATCCTAGAGCAGGTACAATTAATCTAAACAGATGATAGGAATCAGATTGGTATTCACCTCTGTTAGGTTAAGCTGTTTTTGGAAGGGTCATAAGAAAGAAGTATTCTAAATCTTGACTAGGGTATTGGTTACATGGATAAACATATTTGTCAAAACTCACCAAACTGTACTCTTAAGATACTTGCATTTATGTATATAAATGACACTTCAATAAAAAAAAAATTAAATGTCCTATGTGTCCATTGACAGATGAATGGTTAAAGGAGATTTGCTCCATTTGCACAAGGGGATACTACTCAGCCATAAAAATAATGCCATTTGTAGCAACATGGATGTAGAGATTATCATACTAAGTGAAGTAAGTCAGAAAGAGAAAGACAAATATCATGTATCACTGATATTTGAAATCTAAAATGTGGTACAAATAAACATATCCAAACAAAAACAGACTCAGATGAAGAGAACAAAATTGTGGTTGCCAAAGGGAGGGGTGGGGAGGGGAGGGACAGAGGAGTTTGGGATTAGCAGATTCAAACTAGTATATATAGAATGGATAAACAAAAAGATCCTATTGTATAGCATAAGGAACTATATTCAATATCTTGTGATAAACTATAATGGAAAATAATATGAAAAGGAATATATATATATATGTATAACTGCATCATTTTCCTGTACAGCAGGAATTATCATAATATTGTAAATCCACTGTACTTCAATAAAGTAAACTGAAAAAATTAAAAGTTTGATTTTTGACAATCTATTGTATATAACTATGGCAGTACAATTGGAGTTGTCAACTAGACAGTTTTTTGGATCTGTGGTTCTGGAAGAGTTCTGGGCTAAAAGAAACACTTGAGAGTTATTCGCATAGGTATCAGGGATCAGTGTTATCTCCTCTTTCTCAACCTCTTTTTTCCTTATATCTATGAAAGCAGTGTAAGTGCCAAGCATTTTTTTTTTTTTTTCTTTTTAAGCTCACTGCAAACCCTCCTTTACCACTGAAATTGATATGGTGCAGTGATGGCGTAAGATATATGCACTGGATCTTTTTAGGATAAAACCTTTGTGTTTGAAGAAAGGAACTGGTAATTTTGACCTTTCTCAGTTTTTATAATGGGATGGGCCTTCTTTCTAAACAAACCATCTCTAATCTTATCTTGGCCATGCGGTTATCTTAGAGCAAAAGTTCTCCCCTGTATTTTCATACATGCCTTTGAATAAACTAAGTTTTATAACTTTAGTTCACTTTTAAGTTATATTCCCCAGTATCAACTCTTTCCTAATTAAGATAATATATTGATGTTTAAGTATACAATTTAGAAATTTTGAATGGATTCCAAACTTGAGAAGGTAACTGCGCCATCACTCATTAACACCTAAAACCACTGCCGAATCTGTATTCCTAACTCCTGACTCTCCATTTTAACCAATTCTAAATATTAGTTAGTTGCCTATTTGAAGCACTCTCCAGTTCAAGGAAATGATTGGAATTTGTGAGTAATTTGGGAAATAATACTTCATTCCTCTGTGTGTGTGCTCAGTAGTGTCAGACTCTGAGATCTCATGGACAATAGCCCACCGGGCTCCTCTGTCCAAGGGATTTCCGAGGCAGGAATGCTGGAGTGGGATGCCATTTTCTTGTCCAGGGGATCTTCCCGTCCCAGGGATCGAACCTGTGTCTCCTGTATTGCAGGCAGATTCTTTACCACTGATCCATCAGGGAAGCCCATATTAGCCAAGTTTGCAATAGTAAGCTTAGTAATGATTCTGCCTCCTATTGTTTATAGGTTTAGATACAGAGTAAATATATAAATGAATAAAAATGGTGCAAACACACAAAGGAATTATTTTCACATTAAGTGACACTGCTCATTTGTTTTGTTTAGGTCTCTGTAGACACAGACTTGGAGAAGACAATGGCACCCCACTCCAGTACTCTTCCCTGGAAAATTCCACGGACGGAGGAGCCTGGTGGGC
Source organism: Capra hircus (assembly GCF_001704415.2). Lineage (NCBI taxonomy): Eukaryota > Metazoa > Chordata > Mammalia > Artiodactyla > Bovidae > Capra > Capra hircus. The sequence goes on along the minus strand of NC_030822.1, from coordinate 14,166,407 downwards.
TGCAGTCCATGGTGTCGCTAGGAGTCAGACATGACTGAGCGACTTCACTTTCACTTTTCACTATCATGCATTGGAGAAGGAAATGGCAACCCACTCCAGTGTTCTTGCCTGGAGAATCCCAGGGACGGGGGAGCCTGGTGGGCTGCCATCTACGGGGTCGCACCTAGTCGGACACAACTGAAGCAACTTAGCAGCAGCAGCAGCAGACACAGACTTCTCACTTTGTGTTGATGTCAGTCCCAGGCTGGTTCCTTCCTTTTTGTCTTCAGATGACTGATAGCAGCTCCAGAAGCCACATTTACCCAAAGTCACTCATGATAAATAACAATTACCTATATTCCAGCATTTCCAGATAATAGTACTGGCACATATGGTGTTAGATCCAATTTATACTGATCTCTTAACCAACCTCTAACTGTAAAGAAATTATTATCTCTTTGGCTTAGGAGATCATGTGCTTTACTCCTAAAAGTAATCATGATTAAAGAAATATAAACTCTCTCAGGGTGCCCATTTGCCTAGTGAATTATAAAAGTAAAATAAATACTAATACCTATCCTTCCAGATAGTTACATGATGTTGATTCATACAGTAAACTAGAGCAAAGCAGTGTAGTTAGTGGGGTTGCTGCTGCTGCTGAGTCGCTTCAGTCATGTCCAAATCTGTGTGACCCCAGAGACCGCAGTCCACCAGTCTCCCCCGTCCCTGGGATTCTCCAGGCAGGAACACTGGAGTGGGTTGCCATTTCCTTCTCCAGTGCATGAAAGTGAAAAGTGAAAGTGAAGTCTCTCAGTCGTGTCCAACTCTTAGCAACGCCTTCTGGACAATATAGCTCAAAAATATAAAGATAAAAAGTGAACAAAGCTTTCCTTTTTTTTGACCTATCATTTTAACACACAGAAATCTATTCTAAGTTAAACCCAGAATTTACAATATGGTACTAAATTTTGTAATTTTAATCTATTTAATCAGGGAAACTCAAAAATAGTAAAAATTTGGAAGTCAATGTCCACAAGGGGAACTAAGTCACATTCTCACAGTCATTGACAGAGAAGCAGTTAGAAAAATACTCTAATTATGAAACAGTGCATCAGTATAAACTGTGAGGTTATTTTAGCCAAGTTTTATAGACCATTTACCTCTACAACCTATCTCTTGCCCTAAAAACTATCACAGTAGGGACCTCTTTGGCAGTCTAGTGGTTAGAAATCCACCTGCCAAAGCAGGGAACATGAGTTCCATCCACGGTTCAGAAGGATCCCACATGCCATAGAGCAGCTAAGCCCAAGTGCCACAGCTACTGAAGCCCATGCTCCGTAGAGTCCATGGTCTGAAACAAGAGAAGCCACCACCGCAATAAATCTTCATACTGCAACAAAGAGTAGCTCCCACTCCCCACAGTTAGAGAAAGCCCGTGCATAGCAGTCAAGACACAGCAAAACCAAAAAAAAAAAAAAAAAATGCAGCCATAGTGAACCTCTGCGATATAGTAGTGTGTAACATCTGTTATTTCTATAAGCCATATTACGTAAACATCAGTACCCAGCTCTAGAAGTAATACATTACAAAGCAATTTATATGGCAATTCTGAAAACTAACAAATGAGAAATATTTTATGTGATAATGTTAAATTGAAAGAAAAATAGGCTAGTGCATTGTGTTCATACCTTGATTGTAATCATAAAAAAATACAGAACTCAGGAAGTTAATTCAGTTTTGGCTAAAGAAATCAAGAATGTTTTAATAGGGGCTCAACACTAATTATGTTATTTATAATAAAATTATATTTTAATATCTTTATTTTTATTACAGAGACAACTATGATGATTATATTTTCTCTTTTCTATATAGATGCCCATATATAAAGAGAAAATTAAGTTAATAAACAACATAAATTGCAGACTGCCTTATTCATTTAAGTTGTACTTAAAGGTCATACAGGAAAAGACAATCCGTAATGGTACAATGATACTTAATAGAATTCATTACCAACAATTCTTTAAAAGATAGTAAAATTTTGTAAGTAGACCTATTAACACTAGGCTATTATGTCATGTTCAATCACTAAAGAAAAGTCTTATCCTATGAAGAATGGCTTCCAAAATGAAAGCAGGAAATTAAAATGACTGCTTTGCTGGTAAAGTGCCTGCTGCCTCTTAAGGCTCACTATCAGAAAGGTGATCGGTTCACACGATCACTTAAGCTTGATTGTCTGCTTTTCATTAAAATTATCACTGCTAGGAGACTGCTGTGTTGAAATCATGCCTTGAATTTCCTTAAGGGTGGGAAGTTCCTGGAACCCATCAGCTTGGTGAGAGTGTTTGAGAAACAAAAGTTTGAACTTAAGGGAAATTTCTTTATTTTAAATTTCCCTTGCATTTGGCACCCAGAGAGGCTAACCAAGACCTTAATATTTGCATTTCAAAGGGCATAAAAAGTGTTCTGTTGAGGTCTTGTATTTGGGTTTAGTATATGCAAGAAGATGTGTTACATTAATTTTTGCCTGTAAAACAAGAAATCCCCACTGTACTTCACAGGGAGAAAATTGGATAAGGAATTATTTGTCACTGCCATTGTCCAGAACAGATTGACAAATCATTTTCAATTATCCAAGAGTCTATAAAAATGTGCAAATGTGCGGATTATCTAGTTCTAGGATGACTTCCTGAAATTTGGTCAATTGTGCTGATTCTTGGTTAGCATCCTTTATCAAGGATGACTTTTTTAAGGACTAAAAATCAGGAAGCTTCCAGTGGAGCTTCATTACGTGTAATAGGGACACTGCCATTTCTATAGTGCATGACTCCCTCGGTTATTCACTCAGTTGATTTCAAGGGGCTCCACAGTTGGCCAAAGGTTCTTGGCAAGGAATAATATTATTCAATAGCATGGTATCTGGCAAAGGACTGAGGTCAGAGGAGGTCATAATTTCCTGAAGGTGGGCTACACCAGAATGCTCAAATTTGACTCTATCCTGTAGGTAAGATTTATATTGTAGCAGGGTGTTTTGGTAAGCTTGTAGAATGCTGCTTCCATGATTCAAGGCATCAATAATGGTCACCTGGGAACAGATGGTCACAAGTTTAGGGTCTGAGAGTCTCAACCTTCAAAAGATCCCAATAGTGGCCTGAATTTTACTCTCTGACATGTAGTGCCAGATCAAGGAGGGTAGTTTTATTGAACCAAAACCATGGACCCAATGCAATGTTTGGGAACGCATGTAAGAATTAAAGATTTTAAAATTAAAAAAAAAATAAAAAATTAAAAAAAAAAGAAAAAAAAAAAAAAAAACTTTCAGCCATGATAGGTAGTCTAGAGACTCCAGTAAGAATAAAGGAGTTTACTACAACTCCTATGGTGAAGAAGTCTCTGTTTATTACTAATAGAAGTAGTAATCATATTGCAACTGAGTGCCTACTGTATTGTAATCTGGAAAGATTCTGGAGGTTTTTTTTTTTTTTTTTTTTTCTTTCCCCTCAAGGGAACTCTGTTCAAAGTGGACTGATTTGTAACAGAATAAACATAATTAAATAACATTTGTACATGAGGAATATGTTACCTCCGGAATCCAAAAAGTTCCCCAAAATATTGGGTTTGTTTTAATGCTATAAAGGCTATAAGGGTCAATAATTGCTTCTTGATACTTTCAAAGATGGCATGGCCTTTGATCAAATGATGCCCATAGAGTTTTAAATTTATGCTTATATACTGGGGAAAAAATATCATCTGTTTTGTGAGATGATTTGTGAATATTTATCTGCCTTGAATTAGTGTGTCAAATGAATCTTCTCAGAGGAGGATGGCAGGAATATAATGCCATACATGTTTTCCTGGAGAATGTTGAATGAGTTTAAGATCTTGCTTGCAATGATAGAATACAACTGTCAAGCTATAGAGATTTCTCATGAGTAGTTTAGCAAAGGCAAAGTATAGCTGAGAATCATTAAAATAAGCACTGAAACAATGCAGTAGCCAAATCTAAAATAAAGATCAATTAATGATTGGATAGAATCATTAATTTCAATTATAGTAAATATGGGAAACCTGGTGGTTAGAGCCATAGAATTAAAGTCCTAGTAATCTACTAGGAGGATCCATTCAACTTTTTGAGCATTAAAAAAAAAAAGTCAAAAGGGGCTATTTAATGGAGAAGCAGTAGAAATCATCTCTTTTCTAAATAGGACTTAACTGAATTCTTAAAAGCCCTATTCTGATTTAATTTGAACCATGTATTGAGAGTTTAACTATAAAGAAAGCAGAGCACCAAAGAATTGATGCTTTTGAATTATGGTGTAGGAGAAGACTCTTGAGAGTCCCTTGGACTGCAAGGAGATCAAACTAGTCAATCCAAAAGGAAACCAGTCCTGAATGTTCATTGGAAGGACTGATGTTGAAACTGAAATTCCAATACTTTGGCCACCTGGTGTGAAGAACTGACTCATTGGAAAAGACCCTGATTCTGAACAAGATTGAAGGCAGGAGGAGAAGGGGTGACAGAGGATGAGATGGTTGGATGGCATCACCAACTTGATGGACATGAGTTTGGGAGTTGGTGATGGACAGGGAGGCCTGGTGTGCTACAGTCCATGGGATCTCAGAGTCAGGCATGACTGAGCAGACAGAGTCAGACTGACTGACTGACTGACTGATATTTTACAGCTGCTGTAACAAATGACCACACGTTTAGCAGCTTGAAATAATACAAATTTATCTTATAGTTTCACAGTTCGGAAATCCAACATGGGCATCTGTGGACTAAAATCAAGGTGTTAAGAGGCCTCTAACCCATCTTTGAAAGTATCAAGAAGCAATTATTAACCCTTATAGCCTTTATAGCATTAAAACGAACCCAAATCTTGCTCTTTCCAGGTTACAGAAGCTTTCCACATTCCTTAGCTCATGGCCCTTCTCCTCAATCTTCAAATTAGCAAATGTGAGTCAAGTTCTTACATCACATTGACCTAATCTTCCCTTCTAAGCCCTCTTCCACATTTAAGGACATGTGATTATATTGACCTATACAGATAGTCCAGTATCATCTCCCTACTTAAAAGTCAATTGTTTTGCCACCTTAATTCTCTCTAGTCATATAACATAGCATATTCTCAGGGCCTGGAATTAAGACAGACATCTTGGTGGGACTATGATTGTGCATCAGTTCAGTTCAATCACTCAGTTGTGTCCAACTCTTTGTGACCCCATGAACTGCAGCACACCAGGCCTCCCTGTCCATCACCAACTCCTGGAGTCCACCCAAACCCATGTCCATTGAGTCGGTGATGCCATTCAACCATCTCATCCTCTGTCGTCCCCTTCTCCTCCTGCTCTCAATCTTTCCCAGCATCAGGGTCTTTTCAAATGAGTCAACTCTTCGCATCAGGTGGCCAAAATATTGGAGTTTCAGCTTCAACATCAGTCCTTCCAATGAACACCCAGGACTCATCTCCTTTAGGATGGACTGGTTGGATCTCTTTGCAATCCAAAAGACTCTCAAGAGTCTTCTCCAACACCACAATTCAAAAGCATCAATTCTTTGGTGCTCACCTTTCTTTATAGCCCAACTCTCACATCATACATGACTACTGGAAAAACCATAGCCTTGACTAGACAGACCTTTGTTGGCAAAGTAATGTCTCTGCTTTTTAATATGCTATCTAGGTTGGTCATAACTTTCCTTCCAAGGAGTACGTATCTTTTAATTTCATGGCTGCAATCACGATCTGCAGTGATTTTGGAGCCCAGGAAAATAAAGTCGGCCACTGTTTCCCCATCTATTTGCCATGGAGTGATGGGACCAGATGTCATGATCTTCGTTTTCTGAATGTTGAGCTGTAAGCCAACTTTTTCTCTCCCCTCTTTCACTTTCATCAAGAGACTTTTTAGTTCCTCTTCACTTTCTGCCATAAGGGTGGTGTCATCTGCATATCTGAGGTTATTGATATTTCTCCCGACAATCTTGATTCCAGCTTGTGCTTCCTCTAGCGTATCATTTTGCATGATGTACTCTGCATATAAGTTAAATAAGCAGGGTGACAATATACAGCCTTGATGTGCTCCTTTTCCTATTTGGAACCAGTCTGTCGTTCCATGTCCAGTTCTAACTGTTGCTTCCGGACCTGCATATAGGTTTCTCAAGAGGCAGCTCAGGTGGTCTGGTATTCCCATCTCTTTCAGAATTTTCCACAGTTTGTTGTGATCCACACAGTCAAAGGCTTTGGCATAGTCAATAAAGCAGAAATAGATGTTTTTCTGGAACTCTCTTGCTTTTTTGATGAACCAGCAGATCTTGGCAATTTGATCTCTGGTTCCTCTGCCTTTTCTAAAACCAGCTTGAACATCTGGAAGTTCACGGTTCATGTAATTGTGCTTACCACAGGCCATATTAACTATTTTAATCAGGGAGGAAGTTTATAGAATCCTACTTTATAGAACCATCTTAAATGCCAAAGCATTTTATTTTAATGTATTACTCATCAACTCAGAGTTTGTGTTATTTTTAAGGCAATAGGTGCCATAAACATGAAGAAATTAGGCAAAGGTTAATGTGAAGCATTTTTGTTTATTCTCTATTTTATGTTTGGTAGCTTCTGTGAAAGTATAAAAGATATCCTCTTCAATTGTAGTGACATTTCCAAGTAAAACTGATTTGAGACTCACTGTTCATTAAGGTAATCAAGATTTGTCAAATGGTACATTTCAGCAGACGTTAAAGCAAAATTCAGAATCTATGTTTTGAGATGCAGAAGCCAATCATTGCCCATTTATCCTTTTGTTATGTAAATGATTTTAATATATTTTTGTATTTCTGATTGGGTCAAATTGTTGACTATTTTTAAAGAAGTGTTTTTTCTTTTTTCCCTCCTCCTATCACTGATGGCTCAGAGGTTAAATCGTCTGCCTGCAATGCAGGAGACCAGAGTTTGATCCCTGGGTCAGGAAGATCCCCTGGAGAAGGAAACGGCAACCCACTCCGGTACTCTTGCCTGGAGAATCCCATGGACAGAGGAGCCTGGTAGGCTACAGTCCACGAGGTTGCAAAGAGTCGGACACGACTGAACGACTTCACTTCACTTTCATATACTCAGTATTTATTTATTAATTAATCTATTTATGGATGGATTTTTGTGTGGTCACTGGATATACTTTAAAGGATGATTCTACTCTAGCTGCTAATATTTATTTCTTCCTCTGATGAAACTCAAATCAGTGTGTCAAGGTTAGGAGCCTCTCTATGTCAATAATGACTTTACTGAGTTTTTGGACCCTGGGCTTAAAATTTTTTGACCCAATCCCTTAATTCCTTTGCTGTAGCATGAGAATGACATCAGCATTTTCCTTGAGTCTGAGCATTGGGAACATCAAAGTCATTCCATTTGTCGGGTCGTTTTGAACTGTGGTGTTGGAGAAGATTCTTGAGAGTCCCTTGGACTGCAAGGAGATCCAACCAGTCCATTCTGAAGGAGATCAGCCCTGGAATTTCTTTGGAGGGAATGATGCTGAAGCTGAAACTCCAGTACTTTGGCATGCAAAGAGTTGACTCATTGGAAAAGATCCTGATGCTGGGAGGGATTGGGGGTAGGAGGAGAAGGGGATGACAGAGGATGAGATGGCTGGATGTCATCACTGACTCGATGGACGTGAGTCTGACTGAACTCTGGGAGATGGTGATGGACAGGGAGGCCTGGCGTGCTGCGATTCATGGGTTCACAAAGAGTTGGACAGGACTGAGCGACTGAACTGAACTGAACTGAGATCCCAATTACTTTTAAAAGTGTGAACCTCACCATATTTCCTCCATACTAGTGACAACCTAAAGGGCCTCTATGTGGAACAGATTATTAGTCTTTCTCTTGAGGACCCTGTAGAACGGGGGCCTGATTAAGACAACAACCATGGTCACAGGGTAAGAATTTTCACCCTTGTGCCTAGCATCAGTCATATCTTAGGCTGGAATCAAGACATAAAATTGAATCTGTAACACAGATAGTTTCTCAGCCATGCCAAGACACCTGGCTAAGGCACATTCAGGAGGTCCCCAAATCCCATATTCCTGTGCCTAATGCCAATTATAGAAGCTTTCATCAGGTCAGTTAAACCTGTAATGGAGGCTTGGTAATATTCAACAAATAAGCACAAATCACAAACTCCCACAGGCAGCAGCACAGCTCAAAGAACACACTAGTCAGCAGACAGAACTTCAGAGTCCCTGCTCCGCCAGCATGTTTCAGAGCCAGGTAGCAATGCAAGAGGAGATAACCCTTGATTGTGATCATTATCAAGATACCTGCTTATCTTATCAATCATTTTCATCACCTGATAAAGGCAGGACAGATCCTCCACCCTAAATTTTGTTTGGATATGAAGATTGATGATATTGTATGTGCACTATATTAGTCTGCTTGGGCTTCTATAACCATATAATACAGCTTGAGTGGCTTAAATCATAGGAATGTATTCCTCACAGTTCTAGGGGCTAGGAAACCAAGATCAAGTTTTGTTCTGGGGCCTCTTCCTTTGGCACCATCTCACTGTGTGCCCAAGCAACTTCTTTGTGTGACAATAGGTAGAGTGGGAACCCCTACCTGTGCATGAACAAAAGTTAGAGAGGGAGAGACAGAGACAGAGAGCAAGAGTGATAGAGACGGATAAAGCTTGTGCTTCAGTGGTAAAGACATAAGGTCTCCACACTTACGATCTCATTTAATCTTAGCTATTTCCCTAGAAGCTCTATCTCCAGAAAGACCCACACTGGCACAATAAGTAATTGTTAATCCAAGTAAAGGATATTAGAAATTGTTTGTATTTTTACTGTATTTCTGTAACTTTGATACTGAGTAAAAGTTAAAACTCAACAAATACAAAGCATACCTTACAAAATTAATACAATGCATTTTAAAGGTTTGTTAAAACATCTAACACACTCTCAAAGATGGATAGTGGCTTCCCAATTTAACTTAATATTGTAAGTGTACAATCTTCTATGGTCTCCAATTATTTTAGTCATTACAGGACCATGATGTAAAGGGTATCCAAGTCCCATAGAAAACCCAGGACCACAGGACTTGATCTAAAAGTGAAAAAAGCATAATTCAATATAAACATCTGTAGAACATCATAATCAGTTTATTCTTACACTGAAATATCTTCACAACTTAGGCATGGCTTTGCAAAAGGAATACAGAAAATTGCATGTCAAAATGATAAATCTGTCAATATATCCAACTGCTTATTGTTATGGGCATGACACTGGTGATAAAATGAAGGAGGGGAAAAAAAAAATACTTTATCCCCGAAAGCCTCATCCAGGGTGAATATGGTGCACCTGCTCTTCACACATTACCAAGTGCTTTCCTGAATTTCTTTGGTACAATTTTTCTTTCTTGCTTTCAAACTTTTATTCCTTCTTCTCTTCTACCCTCTCTCTCTCCCTTCCTTTCTCCCTCCATCCCTTCTTTCCTTCTCTTTCTTCCTTCTTTCTGTCCTTTCTTCCACCCTTCCTCCATGCCTCTTCTTTTTCCATCATGGCATTTCATTTTATGGATACATGAAATAAAATTCTACTTATCACAAAGTCATTCAATTATGCTTTTTTTTTTTTCTACAGAGCTTATGGGACCTCTTGTCAGAGCTCTTAGATGGGACCTAAATATCCTTCTTGATTACAATGAATTTCAATTTCAGCAAGACAATAATGCTCTAATTTAAAACTAGGAGAGGTCACTTTTGAACAATAAGTAATTTCACCTCAACTTGATGAAAAGTAAGAGAAGGTTATTTCTTCAAATATGTAATGAAAATTTACTGCTTTATGTATATGTGTGGAATGGAGTTTACTTTCCAGATTTATTGGAAAAGTTATGATTTTTTAAAGATTTATTAAACTTATGGTTATATAAATATATAAAATTCATGTATATAAATTACTATATAATATATATGTATAATTGTTTAGTAACTGAGTTGTTTCTGAGTCTTGCAACCTCATGGACTGTAACCCACCAGGCTCCTCTGTCCATGGGATTTCCATGAAAACAGTAGTGGGTTGCTATTTCCTTCTGTAGTAGGTCTTCCCAATCCAGGGACTGAACCCCAGTCTTCTGGTTAGCAGGCAGATTCTTCACCACTGAGCCACCAGGGAAGATATATACATATATATGTACCAGTGATACAGACATTAAAAGCAAAAGAAAGTGGATTTCCCTGGTGGTCCAGTGGATAAGAATCCACATGCCAATACAGGGGACAGGAGTTCGATCCTCAGCCTGGAATTTTCCACATGCCATGGAGGAACTAAGCCCATGTGCCACAACTACTGAAGCCCAGGCTCTAGAACCTATGCTCCTCAACAAGAGAAGCCACCAAAATGAGAATCCCTGGCACCACAATGAAGAGTAGTTCCCACTCACCACAATTAGAGAAACCCCACTTGCACAGTGAAGATTCAGCACAGCCAGAAAAAGAAAAAGAAAGATCATTACTGCCTTGATCCTTATCATATATTGCTGCGTGACTATATAACCTCTCCTTGTTCACCAGGGCAGGGGGCACAGTTCTTGAGATGCTAGCCTACTGCATTCTCCCTTTACTTGGCAAGGTAATAAAGCCATTCTTTCCTTTTACTCCCTAAAGAAAAAAATAAAAAAAGTAAATCAAAACACCTTCTATGCCCCTCTTGAACATCAAAGTAGATTTTATAGACCTATATATGTTATTCATTATATATTCATGAATAATAAATACTCTGACAGGAATGACCACAGTGTGTTATAGAAGCATAATGGAAAAAGAACTAACTTTAACTTAGAGAGTTAAGCTATTTGTGTAGGTGGCTGTAGTATTTAGATACATTGCCACTATTGTGGACCATGGACCTGTCAAACCCAGGGATGGCAATAGATTTTTTAAAAAATAGTTGTATATATTTTGGCTGTGCTGGGCTTTCGTTGCTATGCAGACTTTTCTCTAGTTGCAGGGAGCAGGGACTACTCTTTAGTTCGATGCGTGGGTTTCTCACTGCAGTGGCTTCTCTTGCGGAGTGTGGGCTCTAGGGTGCTCAGGCCTCCATAGTTGAGGCACGTGGGCTAAGCAGTTGTGGCTCCTGGACTCTAGAGCACAGGTTCAGTAGTTGAGACACACAGACTTAGTTGCTCTGCAGCATGTGGCATCTTCCCTGCCTAGGGATCGAACCTGCATCTCCTACACTGGCAGGCAAATTCTTTACCATGAAGCCACCAGGGAAGCCCAGGGATGGCAACAGTTTAAGGTCGCCGCAGTAAACCAAGATTGTTCTGTACCCGGGACTTCAACAAATGACAGGACTATTCTTTCTGAACGTAGCCTCTGGAGAGTCTTGGTTTCATGCAAAGGGAATACATGCAGTCAAAGGGGGAATAACTGCCTTTCCAAGTCAATTAAAGGGGACTGTCTGTTGGAACACCCAGAAGGTACCTACGGTAAGTATCATGGAGTATATATAATAAGGCAAAGCTCCTGAGAAAGTGAGGCTCGAAACCCGAATTTCCGCATACTGTGTCTCCTTATTCTTTAGCAGTAGTGTAGAGCTCATTGGAAAAGACTCTGGTGCTGGGAGGGATTGGGGGCAGGAGGAGAAGGGGACGACAGAGGATGAGATGTCTGGATGGCATCACTGACTCAATGCACGTGAGTCTGAGTGAACTCCGGGAGTTGGTGATGGACAGGGAGGCCTGGCGTGCTGCGGTTCACGAGGTCGCAAAGAGTCGGACACGACTGAGCAACTGAACTGAACTGGAATGCTCAGTCGCTCAGTCGTAGACGGTTGCCCAGTCTCCTCCATCCATGGGATTCCCCAGGCAAGAATACTGGAGTGGGTAGCCATTTCCCTCGCCAGGGGATTTTACTGACCCAGGGACTGAACCCATGTCTCCTGAATCTCCTGCATTGGCAGGTGGATTCTTTACCATTGACCCGCCTGGGAAGCCCCTCTTTAGGCCTTTGACAAATTTAACTCATTCTCTATACTTAACATTAATTCACACTCCCCAAATGAAAGCTGAGAGTACAACCAAGTTAACATTCCTCTTGGACCATGTACACTGGGTACTAGAAAATACAGCTGTGGTCCACTGAGATTTTCATGTCTCACATAAGCCACCCTCTTACTAGAAGAAGAAAATAGTAGAACTGCAGAATTTTTTACTCTGGCTATAGCATAGTTCAGGCACATGTGAAATTCACATTATATTATTTGGTGCTCTCTGTTTGTTTTTAATATTCCATCTCTTTTTATTATCTTAAAACTTGGAAAGATGGCATACTTGATTTGAACCACATGGGCAGGGAGGGCAGGGTTGCCACAAAACTTCAATTTGTGAAAAAATTATACTTGCAAAGCACAATAAAGCAAAGCAAAATGAAACAAGGTCTGCCTGTCCTGCCTTCATAGCATGATATTCACTACATCTAATACAAGTAAAACTACCTTAAGGTAGTTACGTTTACAGCAATCTTTCATGTGGCAGTCAACAATTCAAGTGGTATCACATATAGTAGATGAGAAACTCTATAACTAGATAGTGATCTTTACAGGTTACCTCAAGTTATTATTCATGGAAAAGGAAGAGAATTCTTTAGCTGAGCAAAGCTTCTGAATAATGCCGTGTTGTAGTATTTATAACACATGGATGTTAACTTGAGAATTAGAGCAGAATGCAGGAAACCGGAACAAAGCTCTACTGGACAAAATATTGCTTGCTCAGTAGCTAAGTCATGTCCGACTCTTTGCGATGCTATGGACTGTAGCCTGCCAGGCTCCTCTGTCCATGGGATTTTCTAGGCAAGAATATTGGAGTGGTTGCCATTTCTTTTTCCAGAGTATCTTTCAAACCCAGAAATGAAACCCTTAACTCCTGTGTCTCCTGAATTGGCAGGCAAATTCTTTACCACTGAACCACCTCGGAAGCCCATAGACAAAACATAAAGTATGACAAAATCACCATCTTGAATAATTATTTTGTCACAATTGTGACAGAAAAGAACACATTTAGTAACATCTGTAAAGGTTGAATATTTTTGTCCTCATAAAAGGACGAAATATTTCTTGGTGCACAAAATTTTCTGCCTCTGTACAAAGGGCTGACTATGATACTTGTCTCTTCAACCTAGTACAGGTGGAGAGTTTAAATAAAATAACTTGTTTTGTAATATTTACAAAAAGAGACCAAAGTAATTCCTGAATTCCTGTACAATATTTACCAGATGTTAAACTCAAACTAACAAAATTTTAATATTTTCATAGATAATTTTCAAGTTCAAAAGCTTAAATAAAATTAGATCATCCTTCTTGAAGGTATTATGTTGATATCTGTATTTGTGAGGTTTCCTTTAAAAGTGAAACTATATTTCCATACATACAAGTTTCCATTTTCCCACATTCATTGTAAGGGGTAGTTGATGACATTAGAGTAGTTGATAGTCTCCTTTGGAGGTAAATGAGACTAAAACTCATGTATTTTTCTCAAGAATACCAAAACCACATTATCTCAGATTCTCCACTTATCAGAAACTCAGTATTTTAATATTGAGCTTCCATGACCACATAAAATTTGTAAGGTGACTGCCATTGCATCCTTCAGCGTAACTGCTGAAATATCCCACAGTGTAGGGAACAGCTTCTGCCTTATTTTTCTGACTGTTGTTATTCATTTGCTGACTTGTGTCTGACTCTGTGACCTCATGGTCTGCAGCCTGCCAGGGTCCTCTGTCCTCCGCTAACTCCCAGAGGTTGCTCAAATTCATGTCCATTGAGTCACTGATGCTATCTAGCTATCTCATCTTCTGCTGTCCCCCTCTCCTACTGCCCTCAATCTTACCCAGCTTTAGGATCTTTTCCAATCAGTTAGCTCTTCGTGTCAAGTGGCCAAAACATTGGAGCTTTAGCTTCAGTGATTGCCCTTCCAATGGAGAGTCAGGGTTGATTTCCTTTAGACTTGACTGGTTTGATGTCCTCCAGTCCAAAAGACCCTCGAGAGTCTTCCCCAGCACCACATTTCAAAAGCATAAATTTTTCCAACTAGCTAGACGTAGTAGAGAATGTGGGTGATGAGGATACCATCCATGATAAAATCACTGTCAGAGATAGAGAACAATTTTATCAGTCATTCTATCAAGAGGAAAAGATAAGCCCATCCATTTAACAGATTTCATTTTTTATGAAGTTTTAGACTAATAACTTTTGTAAATTTTGAATTCTATTCCCAATGAGATATATGTTTATTTTAATCAAATTTATGGCCAGATTACCTAATTTTCTTTTCTAGATAATATATTAACATTCTTGTTCTTTTTTGATCTTTGGTTTGATGTACTACTCACACACACTACTGCATTCCCTAGTTTGAAGATCATGGCCAAATGTCTCACTGAAAAGGACAGACAAAGCTTCCTCATCTAGTAAAATTATATTTAACTTAGTAATTCAAGCTAAAAGTTTAAATTAATATTAATTTAATCTAGTAAAATTAAATTTAATCTAACAAGATTAAAATTGGAAAAATATTAACTAGTTAATTAAATGTTTTATTTAATAAGTTTGAGAGCAAGTAAGTTCTATCTGGATAAAAAAACAGTGCTTTTATATTTATTTATATATTACTTGGCTCTTTTTTTGAAAAGAAATGACATTGAAAGAATTTTTTAAAAACTGGGATCAAGTTACTTCAGAGATATGTCTCCTTTGTAACTGGTAAAGTTTGGTTCATTGTTTGCTCTTGGAGCCAAATTACAGAGGTGAACATAGTCAACTATTGAAATCAATATACCTATAAAATTAAAACAGATGAGTTGTACTTGAACATTGTTTTTTCTTTTTTTTTTTTTGCATGCTTTATATCTGGGTTTATTAAGAATGGGTAAGATTTTATGGTTACAAAAATTGTTAATCTTTTTTTCTCTGCATGAAGCTCTTAGAGATAAAGATACTATCTGCAGGTTCACTAGAGTGTTTTACATATATTTGCAAAAGCCTCAACCCAGGAATCATTCCCTTTGTTAGCAAAAATCATAGATATTAGTTCTGATTGATAGTAAAGGGAAAAGTGAAAGTCGCTCAGTTGTGTCTTACTTTTTGCAACCCCATAGACTATACAGTGCATGGAATTCTCCAGGCCAGAATATGGAGTGGGTAGTGTTCCCTTCTGCAGGGGATCTTCCCAACCCAGGGATCAAACTCAGGTCTCCCACATTGCAGGCGAATTTTTTACCAGCTGAGCCACAAGGGAAACCCAAGAATGATGGCCTGGGTAGCCTATCCATTCTCCAGCGGTTCTTCCCAAACCAGGAATGCAACCGGATCTCCTTCATTGCAGGCGGATTCTTTACCAGCTGAACTATGAGGGAAGCCCTGTAAAGGGAAACTGAATGAAAAAATAAAATATCTTTTCTGTAGAAATCCTTGTGAAGCAACAAGTCCAAAAGCCATTTCCTTAATTTCAAAATAAGTGCACTTAAATAAGGCATTTGATAAAATTTTCATTTATTTTGATTTATTGAGTGAATTATATGTTCTACATACTCCTTAAGGAATTGTGGAAATAATAAACAAAAATGGCAAAGGAGAGTAGACATTACACTCAGTCAGTTCATTTCAGCCATGTCTGACTCTTTGCGATCTGGCGGATTGCAGCACGCCAGGCTTCCCTGTCCAGTAAACTCTGAGTTTACTCAAACTCATATCCATTGAGTGGGTGATGCCATCCAGCCATCTCATCCTCTGTCTTCCCCTTCTCCTCCTGCCTTCAATCTTTCCCAGCATCAAGGTATTTTCAAATGAGTTAGTTCTTCGCATCAGCTGTCCAAATTGTTGGAGTTTCAGCTTCTGCATCAGTCCTTCCAATGAATATGCAAGACTGATTTCCTTTAGGACTGACTGGTTAATCTCCTTGCAGTCCAAAGGACTCTCAAGAGTCTTCTCCAACACCACAGTTCAAAAGCATCATTTCTTGGTGCTCAGCTTTCTTTATAGCCCAACTCTAACATCCATACATGACTACTGGAAAAACCATAGCCTTGACTAGGTGGACCTTTGTTGGCAAAGTAATGTCTCCGCTTTTTAATATGCTGTCTAAGTTGGTCATAACTTTCCTTCCAAGGAGTAAGCGTCTTTTAATTTCATGACTGCAGTCACCATCTGCAGTGATTTTGGAACCCAAGAAAATAAAGTCTCTTTCAGTTTGCGTTGCTTCCCCATCTATTTGCCATGAAGTGAAGGGACCAGATGCCATGATCTTTGTTTTCCAAATGTTGAGCTTTAAGCCAACTTTTTCACTTTCCTCTTTCACTTTCATCAAGAGGCTCTTAGTTCTTTGCTTTCTGCTGTAAGGATGGTGTGATCTGCATATTTGAGATTATTGATATTTCTCCTTGCAATCTTGACTCCAGCTTGTGCTTCATCCAGCCCAGCGTTTCTCATGATGTACTCTGCATATGCTGCTGTTAAGTTACTTCAGTCGTGTCCAACTCTATGTGACCCCATAGATGGCAGCCGACCAGGCTCCCTAGTCCCTGCGATTCTCCAGGCCAGAACATTAAAGTGGGTTGCCATTTCCTTCTCCAATGCATGAAAGTGAAAAGTGAAAGTGAAGTTGCTCAGTCGTGTTGGACTCAGCGACCTCATGGACCGTAGCCTACCAGACTCCTCCGTCCATGGGATTTTCCAGGCAAGAGTAGTGATGTGGGTTGCCATTGCCTTCTCTGCATATAAGTTAAATAAACAGGATGACAATGTACAGCCTTGACATACTCCTTTTCCTATTTGGAACCAGTCTGTTGTTCCATGTCCAGTTCTAAATGTTGCTTCCTGATCTGCTTACAGATTTCTCAGGAGGCAGGTCAGGTGATCTGGTATTCCCATCTCTTTAAGAATTTCCCACAGTTTGTTGTGGTCCACACAGTCAAAGCCTTTGGCATAGTCAACAAAGCAGAAATAGATGTTTTTCTGGAACTCTCTTCCCTTTTTAATGACCCAACAGATGTTGGCAAATTGATCTCTGGTTTCCCTGCCATTTGCAAATCCAGCTTGAACATCTAGAAGTTTCTGGTTCACGTACTCTTGAAGCCTGGCTTGGAGAATATTGAGCATTACTTTGATAGAATGTGAGATGAGTGCAATTCTGCAGCACTTTGAGTATTCTTTGGCATTACCTTTCTTTGGGATTGGAATGAACACTGCCCTTTTCCAGTCATATGGCCACTGCTGAGTTTTCCAAATATGCTGACATATTGAGTGCAGCACTTTCATAGTATTGTCTTTTAGGATTTGAAATAGCTCAACTGGAATTCCATCACCTCCACTAGCTTTGTTCATAGTGATACTTCCTAAGGCCCACTTAACACAAATTATATGTCAGTTGGTGACAAGTGTTGCAGAGAAAAATTGTGCAGGATGATAGGAAGAAAAATTGCAAGAACTGGGTTATGTCTATTTTATAAAAAATATTTTTTTAATTGCACTTGAAGGGTTGAACTGAAAAAGGAAAACATTTTTCAAGACTATTCCAACAGATGCCAATAGTAGTACAATAGGGAGAAATCCTGAACTCAGTTGCATTGATACAAAAGGCAGGGCAGTTTCTAAGTAGAAAAATTATAGAAGGCGTTAAAGTAGAAACTGGTCATTTTGATTAGACCATTTGTGCTTGCTATTTGGTACTCTCAGAAATAAGGCTCTTGTGCTCTCACAGAAACAGATAAGGGTTCTATCTTTCTAGATAAGTTTATTCCAAGGAAGAGGTAGTGGTTTTCAAGTTTTTGAGAAAGATATTTCTGGGTGGTAGAACCAGGAAGAGACAAAAGGCTGGAAGAAGATTTACATTTTGAAGGGGCAGAGAAAGAATTTACAAATGGAAGTTCTTTGTTTTCTTCCCCTACCCACCCCTCGCCCCTACACGGCGAAAACAAATGCCCACATTTTGTTCGTACCAGGAAGAATGTACGCATATTCAGGATGTTAATCTGAAACAGGACCTGCCACCCCCACTTCTCTGAGACCTCACTTTACACTTTCCTCCTTGTCTACTCTGTTTGGGCTATACTGGTAACCTCCCTGTTTCTGGAACACACTAAACTAGCCCTACCTTTGATCATTATCATTGTTTACCATCTGCATAAAATGCTCTTTAGCCAGGTCTGCCTTCCCTGCTTCATAAATTGTATACCTTGGCTTGAGTGTCACTCATCAAGGGGGTCTTGTCTGACCACCAAATATAAAATAGCAATCCACATCACTGCACACCCCATGTGCTCCCATACCCATGTTATTTTATCCATAGCCCTTATCAGCACCTGGCATTTTATTTATTTATTTATTATCTATCGATTTATTTATTTATATTTTTAAACTGTGGTAAAATACCTAGACCATAAAATTTTCTATCTTTGCCATTTAAAAGTTTTTTTTTAAAAAATCAAAGGATTATTGCTTTACAATGTTTGTTGGTTCTGTCACACAATGAGATGAATCAATCATCATTATATGTATATCCCGTCCCCCCTGAGCCTTCTTCCCCTCTCCCATCCCACCCCTTTAGGTCATCACAGATTGCCAGGCAGAGCTCCCTGTGTTACCTAACAGCTTCCCTCTAGTTATCTGTTTTGCACGCGGCAGCGTACATATGTGAGTGCTGCTCCCGATGCATCCTACCCTCTCCCCACAATGTCCAGAAGTCTGTTCTCTACATCGGTGACTCCATTTTCCCCCTATAATTAGGTTCATCAGTACTGTTTCTCTATATCCCATATTTATGTTAATATACGATACTTGTCTTTCTCTTTCTGCCTTCACGCTGTGTAACAGGCTTGTCTTTGCCATTTTTAAGGGTATAGTTTAGTAGTGTCAAGTACATTCATACTGTGCAGCCAGTCTCCAGGACTCTTTCGTCTTTATAAGCTGAACCTTTATTCCCATCAAACAACAATGTGCCACAGGCCCTGGAAAATTCCATTTTACTTTCTACAGAAATCAAAGTTTTTCTGAAGTATGCCCTCTAAGAAAAGAGAGGTCGGGGAGGTAGTCAGGAAGAAGACTGTCTAGGGTTAGGCAAGCTGAAGGGAATGTCAAGGCCATCTTGATGAGACGGTTTAGTGAGAATCTGCATATGTGGTAATATTAACTCGGAGCAGGTTTAGAACAGTGAATACAGTATAAGGTGGCAAGATTCTATATATATTTAGAAGATAGAAGTAAGAGGATTTGCTTATAGATAGCAGGTAGAATAAGAGTAGCAGAAAATAAAGAATACCTTCAACTATTTTGGCTGAGAAAGTAGAAGACTGAAGTTTGTTTTTACTGAAAATTTAAAGATATTTGTTATAAAAATTCTGATAGTGATCCAATAGAAAAATATAAACAACTTAGTATGTTTGGAAACAAAAACCATGCATACAATCATAGATTAAGAAATGACTCTGGAAAACTCCCAACATATTTTCTCTTTGACTCCTTATCGTTTGTCCAATTTCATTACTTTTATATGTAATGATCTCCTTTTTCTTTCTTTTTCTCCCTTTGGTTTCCCCTGTGGCTTCCCTTGTAGCTCACTTGGTAAAGAATCTACCTGCAGTGCAGGAGACCTGTGTTCGATCCCTGGGTTGGGAAGATCCCCTGGAGAAGGAAATGGCAACTCACTCCAGTATCATTGCCTGGAAAATCTCATGGACAGAGGAGCCTGGTGAGCTGCAGTCCATGGGGTCGCAAAAAATTGGGCACAACTGAGCGACTAACACTTAACGCAAAGTAAAAAGCTAAATTCAGTGACCCTCAGTATCAAGTTCAGTTCAGTTCTGTCCTTTAGTCGTGTCTGACTCTTTGTGACTCCGTGGACTGCAGCACGCCAGGCCTCCCCATACATCACCAACTTCTGGAGTTTACAAAAACTCATCTCCATTGAGTTGATGATGCCATCCAACCAGCTCATCCTCTGTCGTCCCCTTCTCCCACCTTCAATCATTACCATCATCAGGGTCTTTTCAAATAAGTCAGTTCTTCACATCAGGTAGCCAAATATTGCAGTTTCAGCTTCAACATCAGTCTTTCCAATGAACACTCAGGACTGATCTCCCTTAGGATGGAGTGGTTGGATCTCCTTGCCATCCAAGGGACTCTCAAAAGTCTTCTCCAACACCACAGTTGAAAAGCATCAATTATGCAGCACTCAGCTTTCTTTATAGTCCAACTCTCATATCCATACATGACTACTGGAAAAACAATAGCCTTGACTAGACGAACCTTTGTTGGCAAAGTAATGTCTCTGCTTTTCAATATGCTGTCTAGGTTGGTCATAACTTTCCTTCCAAGGAGTAAGTGTCTTTTAATTTCATGGCTGCAATCACCATCTGCAGTGATTTTGGAGCCCAGAAAAATAAAGTCTGACACTGTTTCCACTGTTTCCCCATCTATTTGCCATGAAGTTATGGGACCGGATGCCATGATCTTAGTTTTCTGAATGTTGAATTTAAGCCAAGTTTTTCACTCTTCTCTTTCACTTTCTTCAAGAGGCTCTTTAATTCTTCTTTGTTTTCTGCCAAAAGAGTGGTGTCATCTGTATATCTGAGTTATTGATATTTCTCCTGGCAATCTTGATTCCAGCTTGTTCTTCATCCAGCCCAATATTTCTCATGATATTCTCTGCATTCAAGTTAAATAAGCAGGGTGACAATATACAGCCTTGATGTACTCCTTTTCCCATTTGGAACCAGTCTCCATTTGGAAAGTCACTTATCTTGAAGGAGGAAAGCAGTGTAACACATGGATATTATTATTTTTCAATGAAGGAGGTCCATATAGATGCAGGTGTAAATAAATAGATAGATAATCACTTTTGTATATGATAGCTATTTTACATGTTGCATTGCACATTGATGAGATCCAAAGGATTTAAGTGTATTTGGAGCAATGTTCTTCCCACTATATGGTATATCCAAATCCAGCTAGTTTCCAACTAATGGTAGACCCTAGGAAATAAATATAAGACTATGTTTTGTTAACTGGACTTTGCTTCTCTTGCTGTCTTGGTACACTTTCAGTTTTATAATTGTGCTATTGTTTTTGTTTGCAGTATCATATGTGTCCATAGAATTACTTCAGGAATAAAGAAAGTCAAAGATCATTAAGAAAACAGGATTTTATATCTTTGTGAAGGCCTAAAACCAAAAGAAAACCACTTTCAATATTTTTGTATATTTCTTAACTTTTTATATTTTATTTCACCTGTTCTGCACTTTGAAATTTGATTTTGTGTTCAAAATGGTTGTATTTCCATCCTTTTGTTTCTCTGCTGCTCCTAGATTATGACAACCTCCAGAACTAAGAACTAGTAATAAAACAGTGAGATCTTTCACTCATTCTTTTTTAAATTTAGATTTTTTAAATATTTTAATATTTTAATCAATGGATAATAGTTTTATAGTGTTATGTTGGTTTCAGCTGTACAACAACATTAACCAACCATAAGTATACATATATTCCCTCCCTCTTGGGCCTCCCTCCCAACCCCTTCCCCACTCTACCCATCTAGGTCACCACTGAGCACCCAGTTGAGCTGCCTGTTTTATGTAGCATTTTCCCATTAGTTATTTTACATTTGATAGTGTGTATATTTCAATGCTATTCTCTCAGTTCATCCCACTCTCTCATAACCCTGCTGTGTCCACAAGCCCGTTCTCTACATCTTTGTCTTTATGTCTGCCCTACAGATAGGTTCATCAGTATCACTTTTCTAGATTCCATGCGTTAATGTGTTAATGAATTTTCTAGATTTGTGTGTTAATGAATTACATTGGTTTCTGACTTACTTCACTGTGTATAAAAGACCCTGAATAGCCAAAGCAATCTTGAGAAAGTAAAACAAAGTAGAGGAATTAACCTTCCTACTTAGACTATACTACAAAACAGTAGTCATCAAGACAGTGTGGTACAGGCACAAAACAGAAATATGGATCAGTCCAACAAGACAGAAAGCCCAGAGATGAAACCCATGCACCTATGGGCTCCTTATCTTTGACAGAAGGCAAGAGTATACAATGAAGAAAAGATATTATCTTCAATTAAGTGATGCTGGAAAGACTGGACAGCTATGTGTGAAACAATAAAATTATATTCATTCTATGTCCTTAGCACTTACATTAGCACATGGCCCAGGAAAATCTATTCAGTAATGCTGCTGCTGCTGCTGCTGCTGCTGCTGCTGCTGCTGCTGTTGCTGCTACTGCTAAGTCGCTTCAGTCATGTCCGACTCTGTGCAACCCTATAGACAGCCCACCAGGCTCCTCCATCCATGGGATTTTCCAGGCAAGAGTAATACCTTCTTAATTACTGACTTTGATAATTCCTTAGAGTGTATAATACTAATTTGATTTTTTTAATGATATCTTAATTAAATATTTTCTACTTATAAATTAATATGTATCATTTTTGTCTACTTCTGTGAAAGATTGTGATTTACAAGTACATATAAACTCGTTTCTCAAATCACTAGTTTATCTCTTTTCTGACTTCACTTTCATATAAAAACTTGAAATATCATGATTTCCTTTAAATACTTGTCCCCTTAGTTACTGATTTTGATATACTTGGCATGCAATCTGAACTCTGATTACTACAATTAAATTTATTCAGTGTAACATATTTTATTCCTCATATTTTTCACCAACATTCAATTCTATAGCTATATTTACAATCTCGCTAAATTCTCAAAGCTTAATAATGATCACTTTATACCAGTTTACAAAATTTATTTTGATTTACCTCTTAATGTGCTATACTTTTTACTCTCTTTCTCTATCCTACTATTAAATATCAGATTTTCCAGCACTTATGCTGTAATTATTCTATTCAATCAATATGTTATCCCTAGGCTTCTAGTACTAGCTTAACACAATTAGTTAGGACTTCATTCTGAGAGCTCTCAAAGTTAGCATATACAAAATTTCATTATATTAAAAACATTAAGCCCCTTAAAACATTCATTGCAGTAAATGGTGCCTACATATCAAGCTACTAAAACTAGACATATGGGGGACATCTCTATCTAGTTGCTCTTCTTTACTTTCCACTCAAATTTATCTGCCTTAATGGAAAAATTCTTTTTTCATCCTTGTAGCTGAATAATCATTTTCTTTCCTTAAAGCTGCAATTCAAATATTACTTCTATTAGCTCCATGCTAACTGCATCAAATATGATGAGTAATGTTGCCAAAGAGCATATAAAAATTTAATATTTCATAAAAGTAATGAGTTAATCTTATACTGAAATAGCTTAGATTTAGGGAGCAAATGACATCATCATTGTGTATATGCATGCTTAGTTGCTCAGTCATGTCCAACATGACATCAAGTTTAAATCTATGTAAATACTAGAGAAAATGTGGTCCACATACCTTTGTTCCTGTTATTCTTTATGTGTAATATTTATTATATTAGATAGAATGAATATGAGTCCTCATACAAAGGTGGAAATTTGTAGAGAACTAACATTTATTAAATCCATTCTATGTAATTGTTCAACATTCAAAACATAAACTGGTTTCCCAGGTGACACTAGTGATAAAGAATCCACCTGCCAGTGGAGGAGATATAAGATATAAGAGATGTGAGTTCAATCCCTGGATTGGGAAGATTCCCTGGAGGAGGGCATGGTAATCCACTCTAGTATTCTTGCATGGAGAATCCCTATGGACAGAGGAGCCTGGTGAGTTCATAGGGGCACAAAGAGTCAGACATGACTGAAGTAACTTAGCACACATGCATATATAAGCTAGCTTCATTAGTTCTCACAGAAACATTTTGCATTATAATAATATAGAGTATTATATAAGACATGATACCAAAATGTATAGTTTTAAGATATAGTATTAAATCTTTAATTCTTGAGAAATTTAGGCCCAAAAATATTAACATTGTCAAATATATATCCCATTAACTTGAATTTAAGACATAAATCAAAACACATTTATTCATGAAGGTTATATTCTTTATATATTGTATGTCTATATTCAAATTTATTTTTTTAACTTCTAGAATTATTGAATTTTGATGAACATGGTGCATATGTTGTATATAAAAAGAATGTATTTCCTGCAAAACTGCATTCAATAGACAAAGACTTATATATATTCTATGTGACTTTACATAGTTTACAAACCTTAGTTGAATCCCTTTCCTCTTCTATGTCATTTAACTAAACTGGATATTTCATAAATTAGATATAAGGAAATAATTTTATATATTTTTGTGTAAAATCTTTTAAGAATATATACACATATATGAATATATATACATATATATAAATGAATATATACATAAAAAGACAGAAACACCATTTATAATATTAAACCATTGAATAAATAAAAAGTTAACATAAATAATTCAGCATTCATTATTTTGAATATTTTCTTCTACAATAAACAGGCAAAAACACTTAAAATTCAGGGAGCATAATAAAGTTGAAAAAAAATCAATTCTATACTTTATTAATAAGTTTGGTAAATTGTATTCTCAATGAAAGTGGAACAGAAAAGACAGAATTGAAATTAGTATTTCATCGTGATATATTTCACTAAGTTTTCTAAGCTCTCAAGATTTTCTGTTTCATCTGCTGCCTTGAATTTTATGTACTCATTTTGGAATGGTGATAAATCAGAATTCAATATTTACAAAGTGTTTTTCAACTAGTAATAACCCAATATGTCAAGTCAGTGTTACTTTATTTGATTTTAAGAGTATGGGTAAAATGTATGAGTAGTCCATCATAATAACTGTTTTGATATGACAAAGTAGCTGTCTCCACCTACCTAAGCTAATCTCTTATTTTGTGAGTGTGTCAAATTGGATAATATAATAGCTTGTTTCTATAAAACTATTTAGCAACAATTAAAAAGTTGACATCCTTCAAAGAAAATGGAAGTTGTGAATGTTTCTTGTCATGCTTTTCAAACATTTATATTAGTGTTGGTTAGACTATGAAATATTTTAAAACCTGGGCAACTTGATTGTAAATATAAGTTTTTGTCTTTTCAATTAACTAGAAATCATCTTAATAATTTTGGGGCTTCCCTGGTGTTTCAGTGGTAAAGAATCCACCTGTCAATGCAGGGGACATGCATTCACTCTCTGGTCAAGAAAAGTCCCACATAACACAAAGCAACTAGACCTGTGTACTACAACATACTGGGACCATGCACAGCAGTTACTGAAGCCCACATACCTAGAGCCCATGCTCTAAAACAAGAGAAATCACTTCAGTGAAAAGACATCTCCTTGCAACTAGAGAGGAGCCCCTGCTCACTGCAACTGGAGAAGGTTGATGCACAGCAGTGAAGACCCAGAACAGCCATAGATAAAAATAAATAAATTTTTAAGCAAATTAATACAACTCTGACCTTAAACAGGTTGCCTTCTCTCCCTAGATCTCAGCTCCTCATGCTAAAACATGTTCTGATCTAACCAGCATTTCCCTATCTAATCTGTGCATACTAGTCTTGGGGAACTTGGATTAAAAAACAAAAAAATTCCCTGGTAAAATTAGTTTTTAAAGGTATGTTTATCAGTCATTCTTTTGGAGATCACAATGCATGTTTTCACTATTTTCTGCGTCTTGTATTTCATTCACTAGATAATTATTTGTGTGCTATTTGCTTGGCACAGTCGGGTAGATTGCTTTTATAAAAAGTTGAGAAATACTGAAGCATAGAACAAATGCAGCAAAGTTAAGTGCCTTCTAAACTTTGCCTCATTCAATATTTTTCAAGGACATTTGATCACAGAGTACAATCATGGTACTCTCTTCTTTCCCTCCATCTCTCAATTAAACCTGTAGTGGAAAATACTGGATAATCTGTAAATTCCACCCTAAGCAAAGTGCTATGGTAAGTAATCCCAAAAGCCATCTCTATATCACCATATTTGTAACATGCAATAAGAGGATAAAATAAGTATGTTTTCTTTTACCCTTTTCTTCAGAGAAACGAGCTCATATCAATCATAGGGTTTTCAAATCTTTGGGATGTAAGTGCCGTCAACTGAGAAAGAAAAGAGCTGTGAGTTAAGTTTTATTTGGGGCAAAGTCAAGGCTATAGCCTGGGAGAGAACATCTCAGATAGCTCTGAGGAAGGAACTTGTTTGAAGAGGTAGGGGCAAGGTCCATATATATGTGATTTTAGTGAAGGGAGATACATGGAATAAAGCATACATTTTTGCAGAAGGTAGTTGCTAGTCATAAGGAACAGATATCTCTGTTAATGACTGTAGTGCTTTTCTAGGTGCAAGAATTTGGCCTCATGAAATCTTCTCCTGAATATATCTGATTACCTGAAGTTCTTCCAGTTATTTGCCAGAGCAAACTGTCTCTTTCCTGACCTCCACTCTGAACTCCTTTCAGGATATATTGAAGGTCAGTGACTGTAGTGACTAGTGGCAATTCCTGTAGAGGCAAATGAAAGTGAAAGTGTTAATTGCTCAGTCGTGTCCGACTCTTGGAGACTTCATACACTGTAGCTTGTCAGGCTCCTCTGTCCATAGGATTTCTCAGGCAACAATACTGGAGTAGACTGCCATTTCCTTTGCCTGGGGATTTTCCTGACCCAAGGATCAAACCTACTTTTCCTGCATTACAGGAAGATTCATTACCATCTGACCACAAAGAAAGCCCCTGAGGCAAATGGCGAGTACAAATGGAAAGTGCCAGTTTTTAGTTAGCAGTGCCAGATCCTCAGCATTTGTGTAATAACTTATTACATCCTATCTCAACTAATTATTTTTATATTGTCATAACTTTATTACTATTCATAGATTCAGTTCATTGTTCATGAAAAAGTAGAATCATAAAGCACATATGTGTTCTGAGTCTCTAAATTTTAACTTCTACCTGGTTTATAGTTTATTCTATTTATTTTTTATTTATTCAGTATATATTTCTTTATTCCTTCTTTTATATTCTATTCATCAATATATCATACACACACTAAACATTCTGTGATTATGATTAATGTTTAATTAACCATTGAGCATTATGATTCTTAACACATCATACACATTCTTAATATTCCCAAAACTACTTCCAAAAGACAGATTCCTGTGTAGAAACATATTCACCTCAGAACCAATTTTTAATTAACATTGATTCTTCTTTTCTTTCTTTCTTTTCTTCATCCTCAGTAGAATCTCAAAAAGACAGCTTTTGGAGACTGGAAAATTGTTTACAAGGCCATGTATGTTTCACTTTAAAAAAATGTAGATTCAGAATATGATTAAAGAAGAAAATCATTGACTCTAGGAGAGAAGTTAATCACACTGTATTTTTAAGACATTTCTTGGACTTCCCCAGTGAATAAGAATCCACCTGCCAGTGAAGGGGTCAAGGATGCAATTCCTGGTTCCAGAGATTTCCATACGGCATGCAGCAACTAAGTCCATATACCACAACTACTGAGCCCCAGCTCTGGAGCCTGTGAGCCCCAACTACTGAAGCCTGAGCACCTAGAGCCTGTACTCTGCAACAAGAGAAGCCACTGCAATGAGAGGCCTGTGCACTGCGATGAAGAGTAACTCTACCACAGCTTGAGAAAGCCAATGCAAAGCAGTGAAGACCCAGCATAGCTAATAGTAAATAAATAAAATTATTAAAAACAGACATTTCTTAACTAGTATTATACATCTGACTCAATCCAGTCATAGTCATCACTTTTGCTATTTTTTTCTTTCTTTACTTCCCTCTGAGAATCTTCACTAGTACTCTTCCACCCTTAACTTTGTTTAAATGTTGAAATGTAGTTCAGACAATGGAAACTTTTGTTCTCGTTATTTAAAATTTCCACCACATACAACTGATTTTTA
This sequence comes from Capra hircus, assembly GCF_001704415.2. Lineage (NCBI taxonomy): Eukaryota > Metazoa > Chordata > Mammalia > Artiodactyla > Bovidae > Capra > Capra hircus. Next base: position 14,138,545 of record NC_030822.1, on the reverse strand, counting down.
AATTGGCTGTCTGTATAACACTCACTCCTCTCAGCCCAACTCATTATTAGGTCTCTAATTCTCTGCATTCTAAGATTTTGAACATAACCTTACTAGTCTATGAAATGAGTGCAACTGTACAGTATTTGGAACATTCTCTGGCATTGTCCTTTTTTGGGATTGGAATGAAAACTGACCTTTTTCAGTCCTGTGATTGCTGCTGAGTTTTCCAAATTTGCTGACATACTGAGTGCAGCACTTTAACAGAATCATCTTTTAGGATTTAAAGTAGCTGAGCTGGAATTCTATTACTTCCACTAGCTTTGTTTGCGGTAATGCTTCCTAAGGCTCTCTTGACATCACACTTCAGTATGTGTGGCTCTAGGTGAGTGACCACACCACCATGGTTTTCTGGGTCATTAAGACCTTTTTTGTATAGTTGTTTTGTCCATTCTTGCACCTCTTCTAATTCTCTTCTGCTTCCCCTACCATTTCTGTACTTTATCATGCCCATCTTGCATGAAATATTCCCTTGATATCTCCAATTTTCTTGAAGAGATCTCTAGTCTTTCCCATTCTATTGTTTTCCTCTGTTTCCTTGCATTGTCCACAGAAGATGGCCTTCTTATTTCTCTTTGCTATTCTCTGGAACTCTGTATTCAGTTTGGAATATCTTTCCCTTTCCCCTTTGCCTTTTGCTTCTCCTCTTTCTTCTGCTATTTGTAAAGCCTCCTCAGAAAACTGTTTTGCCATCTTGCATTTCTTTTTCTTTGAGACAGTTTTGGCCACTGCCTCCTGCACAGTGTTACAAACGTCTGTCCACAGTTCTTCACACTCTCTAACAGATCTAATCCACTGAATCTATTTGTCACCTCCACTGTATAATCATCAGTTCAGTTCAGCTCACTTCAGTCGCTCAGTCGTGTCCGACTCTTTGCGACCCCATGAATTGCAGCATGTCAGGCCTCGCTGTCCATCAACAACTCCCGGAGTTTATCCAAACTCATGTCCATCGAGTTGCTGATGCCATCCAACCATCTCATCCTCTGTCATCCCCTTCTCCTCCTGCCCCCAATCCCTCCCAGCATCAGGGTCTTTTCCAATGAGTCAATTCTTCACATAAGGTGGCCAAAGTATTGGAGTTTCAGCTTCAGCATCAGTCCTTCCAATGAACACCCAGGACTGATCTCCTTTAGGATAGACTGGTTGGATCTCCTTGCAGTCCAAGGGACTCTCAAGAGTCTTCTCCAACATCACAGTTCAAAAGCATCAATTCTTCAGTGCTCAGCTTTCTTTACCATCCAACTTTCACATCTATATATGACCACTGTAAAAATCATAGCCTTGACTATATTCATAAGGGATTTGAAATCCTTCGAGGTAGGGCTCATCTATGTGACAACTGAGAACTTCCAGATGTACAAGTTGGGTTTAGAAAAGGCAGAGGAATGAGAGATCAAATTGCCTGCATTTATTGGATCATAGAGAAAGCAAGGTATTCGAGAAAAACATCTACTTCAGCTTCATTGGCCACACTAAAACCTTTGACTGTGTGGATCACCTAATTCTATGGAAAATTCTTAAAGAGTTGGGAATACCAGACCATATCACCTGTATCCTGAGAAACCTGTGTCTGGGTTCAATAAGCAACAGTTAGAACAGGACATAGAAAAATGACTTGTTTAATATTTTGAAAGGAGTAGGTCAAGGCTGTATCTTGTCACCCTGATTATTTAACTTTTATGCAGAGTATGTCATGCAAAATGTTAGGCTGAATGAATCACAAGCTGAAATCAAGATTTCCAAGAGAAATAACAACCTCAGATATGCAGATGATACCACTCTAAATGGCAGAAAGTGAAGAAGAACTAGAGAACCTCTTGATGTCGGTGAAAGAGGAGAGTGACAATGCTGGCTTAAAACCCAGCATTCAAAAATGAAGATCATGGCATCCATCCCATCACTTCATGTCAAATAGAAGGGGAAAATATGGAAGCCATGACAGATTTTATTTTCTTGGGCTCCAAGATCACTGTGGACAATGACTGCAGCCATAAAATTATAAGAGGCTTGCTCCTTAGAAGGACAGATTTGACAAAACTAGCATGCATGTGTATGTGCTCAGTTATGTCCAACTCCCTGCAACCCCATGGACTGTAGCCTTCCAGGCTCCTCTCTCTTAGACAGCATAACGAAAAACAGAGTCATCACTTTACCAACAAAAGTCCACAAACTCAAAGCTATAGTTTTTCTAGTAGTCACATATTGATGTGAGAGTTGGGCCATAAAGAAGGCTGAGTGCTGAAAAATTGATACTTTAGAATTGTGGTGCTGGAGAAGACCTTTGAGAGTCTCTTGGACTGAAAAGAGATCATACCAGTCAATCTTAAAGGAAATCAACCCTGAATATTCATCAGAAGGACTGATGCTGAAGTTGAAGCTCCAATACTTTGGCCACCTGATGAGAAGAGCCAACTCATTGGAAAAGACCCTGATTCTAGGAAAGACTGAAGGCAAAAGTAGAAGGGAGAAGCAGAGGATGAGATAGTTAGACAGCATCACCAACTCAACAGACATGAATCTGAGCAAACTCTAGGAGTTAGTGAAGGACAGGAAAGCCTGGCAAGCTGCAGTCAGGGGGTCAGGAGATTTGAATATGACTTAGTGACTGAACAACAACAACATAGCTAGGAGAAACAAACATATATCATGCCTACAGAAAAAAATGATTTATTAATCCATATTTAACAAGTAGATAAGTTCATATAGCAGTTCACCTAGCTTCCATGTAAAAAAACATGCAAGGAGCAGAACAATGCTTGAAAGTAGTCCAAAGAGTTTAAGGTTCAAAAGAGCAGAATTTTCCAGGAAACTTTTGCATCCTCTTTCACTTACTAAAGACATCTGATATTCACATTTTCATATTTTGCCCCAGGAATCAAGTTTAAACACTGGTTTAAGCATGTAAACCACATTATCTAATTGATGGAGGTTACAATTACCAAGAGGAAAAGGATGATCAGTTAAATAAATACAATGCATTGTGATATCAGTTCAGTCACTCAGTCGTGTCTGACTCTTTGCAACCCCATGGACTGCAGCACACCAGGCTTCCCTCTCCATCACCAACTCCCAGAGCTTACTCAAACTCATGTCCATCGAGTCAGTGATGCCCTTCAACCATCTCATCCTCTGTCGTCCTCTTCTCCTCCTGCCTTCACTCTTTCCCAGCATCAGAGTCTTTTCCAATTGTGACATAGTTAAGCATAAAAAATAGTAAGGAAATTAATGGAGTACAAGCGAATTGGCTACATAAGAACTTTTCCTTTAGTTGCCATTTGGACTGTATTCTTGAAATAGCCATAGAAATTCACCAGGAAATGAGAGAGGGATTAATATGGGAAAATCTTTTAAGTAGACAGTCTTTTGCTATGTTTAGGAAAAGGTACCTGGAGTTTCAAAACAGATTTAAAGGATGAAATTCAGTAGGCATAATGAAATGAAGACTAATTAATGTCATTACATTTGTTCCATTGTAGTTGACTAAATGTATGTGAACATTAAATTCATTAATATATGAATGTTCTTAGACCAGTGACTAATGCTCAGTGTTATATAAGTATCAATGCTATCATTATTAGTATTCTTATGAGTAGTAGATTTCTAGTTTTTGGCTCCTAATCTTTAAAAATAATCAAAGTGATTATTTAAAAAGCTACTCAAATTTTAACATAACTCATTCACATTGTCCTGTCTTCCTATTTTTTGAAAGTACCGAAGAATATAGTATTTCTCCATAAAAATGAAATATCTTCCCATTTATTTAAGTTTCTACTGCATAAATTCCATATAATGCTTTAACATTTCAGTTTTAAGTATGTTAAAACTGAATAAGCCATTTGAATATCATCTAGCAGTGAATATTGGATCAGTTTCAAAATTCTATTTGAATGCCACATGAGGAAGGGTAGTGAGAACAGATATTAAATATTCAATTAAAAAGATTATGGAAGATAACCCTAATAAAGATGACAAAGTTATGATCAACACTCTCCCAGGAGATGCCTTTGAATTCCTTACATTACTGCAGTCCACAGAAGAAAATGTCACTATGTTATTCTGAGCTTCATGTCATACGCAAATGTACATAGTTTCCAGTTACATTAACATAGGTTAAAGGGCAGTTTGATCACATGCTGCAAAGTTGCTTAAAAAAACTTAAATCAGATTCCTAAGGAATTGAGCTTGTGTTTGTGTGTGTGTGTGTGTATTATTATTATTTTTTAATCTTAACCTCTTGTCAGCATGTTTTTACAGGAATTTTCCCAGACCATTAGTTTTATGGGTCATTGCCAAGTAGCATATTCAATCTTTTTACCATCTGGGACTCTCTGAAGACAAGACAAGTGCAGGCTTACAGAATGAATTTGAATCCACATATATAATTTATGGTGCCTAAGAAGACTCTTGAGAGTCCCTTAGACTGCAAGGTGATCAAACCAGTCAATCCCAAAGGAAATCAACCTGGAATATTCATTGGAAGGATTGATGCTGAAGCTGAAGCCACAATACATTAGCCACCTGATGTGAAGAGCTGATTCACTGAAAAAGACCATTATGCTAGGAAAGACTGAAGGCCAAAGAAGGAGGGCGCAGCCCAGGATGAGATGTTTAAATAACATCACCGACTCAATGGACGTGAATCTGAGCAAACTGCAGATTATGGAGGACAAAGGAGACTGCTGTGCTGTAGTCCATGGGGTCACAGAGAGTTGGACATGACTTAGTGACTGAACAACAATATAATTCATATATTCAAAAGAGGGCTCACACTTTGAGAATTCCTGGGATGATTTTCCACAGAATTTGACATTCTGGAGAGAGCTCCTTCTTCATTCAAGATCAGTAATATTAAAGCAATCTAAGACACCCAGAATTTTCTGGCTAGGCCTTCTGTCAACTTCAAACCTACCATGAGGTATTTTTAATGGCATTTACTGTTCACTTCTTCCTCAGTGCTTACACATTGCACTTGCTAACTAAGATGACAAAGCTGAAACAGAGAGACAAAATAAAATTCTTACCAAATGCCTTATTTTCTCAATTTCTGTTTCTCAGTATCTGGCTCTTTCAGTCTCACTCCTGCTTTCTACTCCTTATCCATAGTTTTCATATCCACCTCTACTTTGGCCTTCTGGAAGCCAATTTTTTTCTAAGATATCTAAATCCATCCAAATTCATTGCTTTTTTATATTACAGAGAATACCCACTCACTGATTTCAATGAAATTAAAGGAATTTATTTTTAGTTACTGTTGGTCAATATTTTCTCTAATTATATATACTGAGGTCTATAACTCCTTATTGTTACTTCTAGACTCCAGAAATCTTCTCTCCCCAACTGAGCCGCATTTCTTTTTATTTATTTGTGGCTGTGCCAGATCTTCATTACTGTGCAAGTGCTTCCTCTAGTCGTGGTGACTGGGGGCTACTCTCTAGTTGAGGTGGTGGGTTTCACATTGAGTGGCTTCTCTTGTTACAGAGCAGGAGCTCCAAGGAGCATGGGCTTCAGTAGTTGTGGCTCCTGGGCACTAGAGCACAAGCCCAATTGTTGTGTTGCATGGGCTTAGCTGCTCTGCAGCATGTGAGAACTTCCTGGATCAGGGATCAAACCCGTGTTTCCTGCACTGACAGGCAGATTCTTCACCACTGACCCACCAGAGGAGCTCTAACTTGCTTTTAGATATTAGAAAATAATAGACAAAAATATCTTGCTGGATAAATGGTTGAAAGAGACTGATCAATTAGTTGATCATTATTCAATTCAGTTCTATTCAGTCGCTCAGTCATGTCCGACTCTTTGCAACCCCATGAATTGCAGCACGCCAGGCTTCCCTGTCCATCACCAACTCCTGGAGTTCACTCAGACTCACGTCCATCGAGTTGGTGATACCATCCAGACATCTCATCCTCTGTCGTCCCCTTCTTCTCCTACCCCCAATCCCTCCCAGCATCAGAGTCTTTTCCAATGAGACAGCCCTTCACATGAGGTGGCCAAAGTATTGGAGTTTCAGCTTTAGCATCAGTCTTTCCAAAGAACACCCAGGACTCATATCCTTTAGAATGGACTAAAAAAGTTTTAGAAATATCTTTTGGATTAAAATCCTCATACACACTGTTCTCTGAGGAGAAATTAAGATTCTAATGCAAAAGAAAAGTAAACAAAATAAGATAATTATTATAAAAGAGGCTTAATTGCTCTGAAAATGTTGTCTCCTTGAAAAATATGGTTCAGTTCAGTTCAGTCACTCAGTCATGTCTGACTCTTTGTGACCCCATGGACTGCAGCACTCCAGGCCTCGCTGTCCATCAGCATCTCTCAGAGTTTACCCAAATGTATGTCCATTGAGTCGGTGATGTCATTCAACCATCTCATCCCCTGTTGGCCCCTTCTACTCCCGCCTTCAATCTTTTCTTTTTTTCTTTTTTCTTCTTCTTTTTTTTTTTTTTACTTTATTTTAGTTTACAATACTGTATTGGTTTTGCCATACATCAACATGAGTCTGCCATGGGTATGCACGTGTTCCCAATCCTGAACCCCCTCCCACCTCCCTCCCCATACCATCTCTCTGGGTCATCCCAGTGCACCAGCCCCAAGCATTCTGTATCCTGCATCAAACTTAGACTGGCGATTTGTTTCTTATATGATATTATACGTGTTTCAATGCCATTCTCCCAAATCATCCCACCCTCTCCCTCTCCCACAGAGTCCAAAAGACTCTTCTATACATCTGTGTCTCTTTTGATGTCTTGCAATCTTTTCCAGCATCAGGATCTTTTCAAATGAGTCAGCTCTTTGCATCAGGAAGCCAAAGTATTGCAGTTTCAACTTTAACATCAGTCCTTCCAATGAACATGCAGGCCTGATCTCCTTTAGGATGGACTGGTTGGATTTCCTTGTAGCCCAAGAAATTTCAAGAGTTTTCTCCAACACCACAGTTGAAAAACATCAATTCTTTGGTGCTCAGTGTTCTTTATAGTCCAGCTCTCACATCCTTACATGACTACTGGAAAGACCATAGCTTTGACTAGATGGACCTTTGTTGGCAAAATAATGCTTCTGCTTTTTAATATACTATCTAAATTGGTCATAACTTTCCTTCCAACGGAAAGTTAATTTCATGGCTGCAGTTACCATCTGCAGTGATTTTGGAGCCCAGAAAAATAGTCTTTCACTGTTTGATTCCCCATCTATTTGCCCTGAAGTGATGGAACCAGATGCCATGATCCTAGTTTTCTGAATGTTGAGCTGTAAGCCAACTTTTTCACTCTTCTCTTTCAATTTCATCAAGAGGCTGTTTAGTTCTTCTTCACTTTCTGCCATTAGGGTGATGTCATCTGCATATCTGAGTTTATTGATATTTCTCCTGGCAATCTTGATTCCAGCTTGTGCTTCCTCCAGCCCAGCATTTTTCATGATGTACTTTCTAAAATACACACTGTAAACATGGTATACTATATAATAGACCACCTTAGTTTGCCTTAAAGTATCAAACTGGGATTTCATAATTATTTCTTTCAATTATAAAAGCAAAATAGTTCATGAATCATTTAATGTCACAGAAGTAGAAACTAGACAGTGTTTCATGTCTCAAATCCTTTTTAAAAAATCTTTATCCTTTATTGTTCTCTGACAACAATCATTGTAGGCAGTGACCACAATCTGAACCCCACAGGATGGCAATAGATATTCTAAATCCTTTGTATCTGTTTTTTTGCAATAAGCCTGAATATTACTGAGTCTCAGGTGACTCCTTTTCTCTCTCATCAGAAAGATTATCTTCCAAACCACTTAAGCATGACTTTGTATGATCAATAGGAAGACACTCTTTTGCTCAGAATATGATGAACTGTCTATAGAAGCAACCAAGAAATCATACTTATTTTCCCCCACAAATGGAAAAACAGAAATTTTGCCAGTGTAAACATTTTCCTTCTTTTTTTATAATAAGGTAAATATTTGTCTTTTGATAATCAGTCTTAACAACTCTAAAAATCCTAAGTATATCTTAGGACATATATTATATATACAGCTGCTGATTGAAGAGCATTATAAAGTTACAGGAACCATTATTAACTTAAGACAATTATGTACAATTTTCCCTCTATTTTCCTGCATTTCTAGCAGAATTTTTATCTTTCCATCGAAGCACTGCATTACTGATGATTATGTAATTTATGAAAACAACAAAATCTTCTGTTGATGGAACACTGTAATTAATAGGGAGTTAAACATCAAGGTTTTACTCTGATAACAACATAGGATCTTTTGTTGTGGTATATTTGCATTTCCAAATATGTTGTCACTATTCATAATTTATGAGCCAAGTAAAGTTATGATTTAGCACTAAACTAACTCTAAAGGCTGTGTGTGTGTGCAACTCAGTCATGTCTGGCCCTTTGCAATCTCATGGACTATAGCCTGCCAGGCTCCTCTGTCTATAGGATTTTTCCAGGCAAGAATACTGGAGTGGGTTGCCATGTCCTTCTGCAGGAGATTTTCCTAATCCAGGGATCAAACTTGCATTTCTTACATCTCCTGCATTGGTAGGTGGGTTCTTTACCACTGGTGCCACCTGGGAAGCAACTCTAAAGGCTAGAAATATCTTATATACTCATAAAATGAGAAGACCAACTGACATGTTCCTAAGATCTTAACAAAGCTGCTGAGATACACTGAATATGAATTTTTCACTAGGAAAGGAGAGTGAATTCATCATTAAATTCTCGTTTCCAAGATCTAAATTGATTAAAAGGAAAAAAGATGTAAAAGTTAAATATTTCTCTCTAATATGATCCTTTCCTACATTATTAAAGTATTAAAAATAATTGTGCTTATTATTATAATAATACTGGGAGTCCAAACACAATAAGTATCAATAGGTAAAAACTGCAATCTACATTTATTTAACTGAATGAGACAGAAGACAATAATTCCATAATAATTTATATAATTATTTGAACTATTTTATATTCTCCATAATGTAATAATGGTGATTATTTTCCTTCTACCTAACTCAATCTAATGATCAGTAAGGAGTCCTTATATATGAGTGAGAATGAATTTTTGATCATAGCAGTGTTAGAAATGCAAGAGATCTTACACACTAATTTATCTGAACCCTTCATTTTGCTCCTTAGAAAGCTGAGATCAAGAGGCTTTGTCCAAGTGAAAACAGTGTTCAAATAAGCCCTTGAGGACTTGATCTCAGTGAGATCAACACTGGGTCATAGCTCATATCCTCTGAAATTCTTTCAAAAGAGAAGAATTTGGGATCAAGATGCAGGGAAATTAAAAAAAAAAAGTATAAGTCATCAAAAACTATGAGTTTCAATATAGTAATTGGTCTCATATCATAGTCCATTTATAGCTCATATATTCTAAAATTCTTTCAAAAGAGAACAGTTTGGGATGAGAATACAGAGAAATAAAAAAAGAAAACAGTGCAAGCAATTGGTCATCAAAAACTGTAATTTTCAATGTAGCAATTGATCTCATATCATAGTCCATGTAAAGCTCATATTCTCTGAAATTCTTTCCAAAGAGAAGAGCTTAGGATGAGAATGCAGGGAAATTAAAAAAAAAAAAAAAAAAGGAAAAACAGTACAACCAATTGGTCATCAAAATCTATGCATTTCAGTTCAGCAATTGCTCTTGTTTCATAGTCTATGCATCAGTCAGGGTTTCATCTTCTACCACAGAAAGTCTCTCTCCCTTTGTCTCTCTGTATATTTATATGACAGATATTGCCAAAACCATTTTTTTGTTTGTTTGATTTTTTGTATTGTCTCTGGACTACTCTTTTCCTGGTCCTTTCACTAGTGATATCAGACTCTTCTTGGAGCTATTTTTTTGTACATGCCTATTGATGGGCCTAGGTTGTAAATTTCTTCAGGACCCTGTCCAAAATACATAATAAAACCAAAACTAACTGGGTTTTGATTTTCAAGTTGTTAGGTAGTTAGAATAGGAAAAAGGAGCCCAAATGGCTGTGGCTAAAAGATGAAGAAACAGAAACGCCTGTGAAAATGGCACAGATAAATATAATAAAATACATTTTATTTTATTGAACAAAAATAAATCCACGAGCTAGAGTGAGAACTTCAGGTAGAACAAACACTCCCCCTTCTTGGCCAGCCCAATATGCATAGGGCAGGCTCAAGGAGGAGAGGAGGAAAACATAAAAGGAGGAAGCCAAGACTGATTAAGGCCTCTCCTTTTGGGTCGGCCCACCCTCAAGCCTCGAGGGTGTACTACACTTTTCTTGCCAAATAAAACCGAGCTGTAACCAAGCTGTAACACTGGTCCACTGTTTCAAATCTTTGCTGTGGTGAGACAGAACGGAGGATTTACAAACTCCCTTGACATATCGACGAGGGTCTTGGTGGGCTACCTTTTTTTGCCATCTTTTAGAGTCTTCTTATGTTTGTTTGCTTGATTATGTTCAAGTATTTTATGTGAAACTGAGAGGACCTAGGAGGAAAAGGACTACTGTATCATATGAGAACAGGGAGTTAAGGATGACCTTTAAGTCTTACTGGTGTAAAAGGGCACCTTGTGAAGGTGTATAAGGAGTGATGTACTCTGAGAAGAATCTGTCTTTCCTGTGAGTTTCCTGTATGGAAAGGCATTCCAAATATGAACAAAGGCTGGAAGGATTGAAAATGCAGAACTAAGGAATGATAAGTAGTGTGGGGAATCTGTAGCACATATTGCAGGAATCCACCCATATCCACCCATAGACCTGCATCAATATGCACATCTACATATTGATGCCAGCAGAGGGAACTTCTGGAGATTTAATGCTGGAAGCAACCTTCAGCCAATGATGTAACTCATTGTTGTTTAATTGCTAAGTCACGTCCAATTCTTTTGTTACCCCATGGGCTATAGCTGGCCAGGCTCTGCTGTCCATGGGATTTTCCAGGCGAGAATACTGGAGTGGGTTGCCATTTCATTCTCCAGGGGATCTTCCTAACCCAGGGAACAACCCTGGGCCTCCTGCACTGACAGGCAGATTCTTTACCACTGAGCCATCTGGGAAGCCCAACGATGTAGCAGGAAATGACCTTAGCTTCCTCATTCACAGTTGGGATAACTGACACAAATTGTTTGCAGTGGTTTTAGACAGAAGTCTAAAACTACTGAAGTACTGATCTCATGTCCCACAGTATGCAATGATTATTTGATTTAAAAATTTCACGTATCACCCAATTCCACTCCCAGCCTCACTTTTCATTCTAGAAGATTTGCAAATATATGCCATAACTCCATGATGCCAGAAAAACTCTATCTGCAAAATTTTCCCAGTGAAATTCAATACTAGAACATCAATTACTCTCTTGCTTCATACACAGAAAATACTGACATGTATGAAAAATTTTAATTTCACTTACATATTTTACTTTGAAACATATTTTTCATCCTTGAAATACCTGAAGGAAACCTGGGGAGCTACAAAGGCATAACAGAATCCTAGTCTTAAATCTTATAATTAGCTGTTTTTGTTACAAAAGTTAAAGGATATTCAACTGATAGTAAGGTCATTTAGTACATTTCTGTATATTTCTACCCAGATTAAATTAAGTAACTCAGATCACCACTGTTTTATTAAAATGGGCCTTGGGTTTCTCTCTTTTCAAACACAAATACCAAATACTTAAAATGGTCTATGATGTAAGATTCTTGTGATGTAAGCCCCATGTTTATTGCTTGAATCAGAATTTAAATATTCTGTTGACCTTAATCCTTGATTGAATCTTTTACAGTGTGATGTATAAAACTAAAATATGGATTTGAAGACAAGCTGTATCATTTCAAGATTCCATGATAATGTGCACACTAGTGTATCATTATGAGCCTCAGCTTCTTTTTTAAAAAACATTATTCAGTAAACTTTATTGGCAAAGCAAAATTTTTTTGTTTCTAACTGAGGTTTAATTGACTTATAACATCATACTAGTTGCAGGTGTTCAACATAATGATTCAATATTAGTATATATTGAGACATGATCCTCATGATGTATCTGTCACAATCCATAGTAACAATTTTTCTTTCTTGGCATAAGAGTTTTGAAGATCTACTCTCTTAGCAACTTTCAAATATGTAATTCAATATTATTAACTATAGCCAACATCTCAGCTTCTTCATCTTTAATGCAAGAATCTTTAAAGTAAGCTTTTCCTGCCTGCTTCAGAAAAGAGTTATAAAGAGGAAATGGGATGGTTTATATGAGCATATTTTCTAGAGTTCCCATAGAACTCATTCTTATAATCATCAATATTAAAATCACTATTAAGATGATATTCCCGAAGGTCAGCTAGAATAATTAAGTTATCCCTCAGGCTCACTGTTTTCTATCTCAATTCAATCTCAGCCTTTCAAAATGTTACTCAGAGCCTTCCAAAAAGCTCTATTTGTGAAACTGTTAGTTTAATTACACTAACATACAAATCTATAGAGTCTAAATGGCTTCACAGATTCATGAGCTATGATACCTTGATGTGGAATTCATGGAGTCAATAAAAGCTGTCAAATAAACTCATATTTTATTTGTGTTCTTTATTGTCTAGGATACCAAGGAGCCTTATGGATTGACAGTTCCATTTATAATTTCAGAAAAATATTATGTTTTAGGATATTTATATCTCTGGCCTTAGTCCCAGCTGTGTTATCTTATGGAAAAACATGTGAGAACACTTTATGATGGGTTAATCATTCAGAAAGATTAAAAAAAGATACTTCCTGTATTCCGAAGTTATTGAGGTTCATTAGAAAGAACAAATATTTGGGAATCAGACTGTCAGATTGAAATGCCTCTTCTGAGTGTTATACTTCTATGACCTTTGGTCACAAAACTTTCAAACTCCCTGAAGTTCATTATTATTGCTTATAAAAATGAGATGATATAAACACGGTTATAACTTTCTTGGTAGTGCTTGTGGCTTGTAGTACCTAAGAAGCATTAAATTAAATGCTCTAGCTATTTCTTGAGTATGATTAAAATCTTTATATATTACTTAATAATCATGTGGACCATATCATTTGAATGAGCTGAAATTATGTGTAAATATGTAAACACTGTAAAGGTACCTAATTAGTTCATACAATGGCAAGTACTTAATACTTATTTTTTCTATCAGAATTCCATGTCAAAATTTTTGTACATAATGCTATTCTTATTTTTCAAATGAGAAAACTGAAAATCAGAGATTAAGAAATCTGCCTAAGTGGTCCCTCTGAATGTACAAAAATATTCATTTATATCTGGAAATGTAAATATTTAGTATATTACATTCAGTAAAATTATTTTGAAAATCTCTAAGAATTCTGATTACCTGCTTTTAAATAGATTTCTGAAATTTTCTTAATGGTAATCAAACCTTCTATGATGGAAGAAACCTCAGAAACATAATATAAAAGACATTTAGGGGAAAAGGCATATTCTGTCATTTAGAACAAGTCTATAGTTTCAGTAGAGTGTGTTTCTAACTTACAAAGTCTTCCTCCTTCAAAAAGGAAAAACATGTTTTCTGCAAGCTAGAGAGTCCACAATCCAAAATGTTAAAAGCAACTTTTGTATCACCTGTCCAATTTAGAACCGATGACATGGAGACCCAGATTTCAGCTTTCTGCCCACCTCAACACAATGGGAATCTGGATTCTTGAGATCTTCTTGGTGTTATTATTCCTTTTAAAGTCCCATGATGACTGTGAAATTACAGAGATTCTGGTAAAGAAAGTGCAGTCACCGAATTATATAATGCAAAGTCTTCCACTGCCGCTGTGTTTATATTTGTCTTATATTCCTTCAATATATGTTTAAGTTTTGAAGAGTTTGTTCTAACCACATGTCTATAATGAGTTGTAATATTAACAAACTCACTACACAGCAAGGAGAAACTTTATGTAATGCAATAACGTTCATGTTTTCCACTGAAAAACTTGTATTGGCATAGGACAGTGAATACATAACTCCCCTGAGATCAAGTGCCTTAGCTAGAAGCAAACCAGATATAAGAACAAACATTCTTTGAAATTTCTTTTTTCATATTAAAAATTCACATTATTTTTTGCATTCTGTTCCATAGTATATCTTTGCTTATTTTAATATGAAAGTAATGTATTTTTCTAAAATTCTTCAAAGCTGATGCTCTAAGATTTACAATGTTTTCAGTCAATATAGTATAGATTCTGCAATAGGACTGCCATTACCATGCATACTAACTGTGACTTTGGGCGAATGGCTTAAACTTCTCGGCCTTAGCTTTCTCATCTGTTCAGTTCAGTCACTCAGTCATGCTCTACTCTTTATAACCCCCTGCAACACATCAGGTTTCCTTGCCCATCACCAACACCCAGTGTTTGCTCAAACTCATGTCCATCGAGTCAGTGATGCCATCCAACCATCTCGTCCTCTGTCATCTCTTTCTAATTCTGCTGTCAATATTTCCCAGCATCAGGGTCTTTTCCAGTGAGTCAGCTCTTCACATCAGGTGGCTAAATATTGAAGCCTCAGCTTCAGCATCAGTCCTTCCAATGAATATTCAGGACTGATTTCCTTTAGGAAGGACTAGCTGGATCTCCTTGCAGTCCAAGGGACTCTCAAGAGTCTTCTTCAGCACCACAGTTCAAGTGCACCAACCCTTCAGCACTCAGCTATCTTTATGAAACTCTCACATCCATACAAGACTACTGGAAAAAACATAGCTTTGACTGGACAGACCTTTGTTGGCAAAGTAATGTCTCTACTTTTTAATAAGCTGTTTAGGTTTGTCATAGCTTTTCTTCCAAGGAGTAAGTGTCTCTTTATTGCCAAATTCAGGCATAAATTGAGGAAAGTAGGGAAAAACACTAGACCATTCTGGTATAGCCTAAATCAAATCCCTTATGATTATGCAGGGAGAGTGACAAATAGATTCAAGGGACCAGATGAAAGACAGAGAGCCTGAAGAACTATGGATGGAGGTTCATGACATTGTACTGGAGGCAGTGATCAAGACCATCCCCACGAAAAAGATGCAAAAAGGCAAAATGGTTGTCTGAGGAGGCCTTACAAATAGCTGAGAAAATAAGAGAAGCTAAAGGCAAGGGAGAAAAGGAAAGATACACCCATTTGAATGCAGAGTTACAGAGAATACCAAGGAGAGCTAAGAAAGCCTTCCCCAGTGATCAATGTAAAGAAATAGAAGGAAACAATAGAATGGGACAGATTAGAGATCTCTTAAAGAAAGTTAGAGATACCAAGGGAACATTTCATGCAAAGTTGGATACAATAAAGAACAGAAATGGTATGGATCTAAAAGAAGCAGAAAATATTAAGAAGAGGTGGCAAAAACACACAGAGGAACTATACAAAAAACATCTTCATGACCCAGATAACCATGATGGTGTGATCACTCCCCTAGAACCAGACATCCTGGAGTGTGAGATCAAGTGGGCCTTAGGAAGCATCACTACTAACAAACTAGTGGAGGTGATGGAAGTCCAGTGGAGCTGTTTCAAATCTTAAAAGATGATGATGTTAAAGTGCAGCACACCATATGCCAGGAAATTTGGAAAATTCAGCAGTGGCCACAGGATTGGAAAATGTCAGTGTTCATTCCAATCCCAAAGAAAGGCAATTCCAAAGAATGCTCGAACTACCACACTATTGCACTCATCTCACACACTAGCAAAGTCGTTCTCAAGATCCTCCAAGTCAAGCTTCAACATTATATGAACTGGGAACTTGCAGATGTTCAAGCTGGATTTAGAAAAGGCAGCAGAACCAGAGATCAAATTGCCAACATCTTTTGAATCATTGAAAAAGCAAGAGAGTTCCAGAAAATCATCCACTTCTGCTTGATTGACTATGCCAAAGCCTTTGTGTGGATCAAAACAAACTGTGGAAAATTCTGAAAGAGATGGGAATACCAGACCACCTGACCTGCCTTGTAAGAAATCTGTATGCGGGTCAAGAAGCAACAGTTAGAACTGGACATGGAAAAACAGACTGGTTCCAAATTGGGAAAGGAGTACATCAAGGCTGTATATTGTCACCCTCTTATTTAACTTATATACAGAGTACATCATGAGAAATGCTGGGGTGGATGAAGCACAAACTAGCATCCAGATTGCAGGGAGAAATATCAATAACCTCAGATATACAGATGACACCACCCTTATGGCAGAAAGTGAAAAGGAACTGAAAAGCCTCTAGATGAAAGTGAAAGAGGAGAGTGAAAAAGTTGGCTTAAAGCTCAATATTCTGAAAACTAAGATCATGGCATCCGGTCCATCACTTCATAGCAAATAGATGGGGAAACAATGGAAACAGTGGGGGACTTTATTTTTTTGGACTACAAAATCACTGCAGATAGTTACTGCAACCTTGAAATTCAAACATGCTTCTCATCTGTAAAATGAAAATTATGAAACCTATCGTGATAAACATGGTAATCACTGTTTTGTTTTTCAAGTTGCTGTTACTCTTTTACAGCATCAAGGGTTGCATGTACCAAAATCTGAGAAAGACAGGTGGTATAAGAATTATAGTGAATGGAATGATAAGAACACTTATCACAGAGTGATGGGCAATATTATAGATAGATAGAAAATTCATTATATATATAATATATATGTATATATATTATATATATGTATATTAAATATATATATTATATATATATATATATATAAAATCCTGATGCTGGGAGTGATTGCAGGAGGAGAAGGAGATGACAGAGGATGAGATGGCTGGATGGCATCACTGACTCGATGGACATGAGTTTGGGTAAACTCCGGGAGTTGGTGATGGACAGGGAGGCCTGGCGTGCTGCGATTCATGAAGTCAAAAAGAGTCAGATACGACTGAGCGACTGAACTGAACTGAACTGATAGATATTCAAATATTATACTTGAATCCCTAATTCGAGCCAAGTAAATGAATTTACTAACAAACACAGCTATCTTCATTCAATGACTGTTATCATAGACAATAGCCAAGAACCCTGTGAATATCTAAGATAGAGAACCTACATTTTTGAAATTTGCCTTCATTTTTTGGACACTCATGCTGAATTCTTTAGAAAAATAAAAGGAAGTATTTATCTCACGAAATTTGAGTGAATGTTTTCAGTACTCAATTCTCAAAAAAACTCAAAGTTTTTTTTGAAAAAGAGACCCTTTCCAAAGATAATAGGATGAACATAGTTGTTTAATCTGCATTTCATTTCAGTTTTATGATACTTTGACCTTATGTGTAGTCTGACTAACTTCCTGGAATTATGTAGATGTCATACATGATCCTCAGTTGAATGAACATGATTAACACTGTGACTCAATGGTATATTTTCCATTGTTGTTATTGTTTAGTCACTAAGTCATGTCTGACTCTTTTGGGACCCCATGGATTGTAGCCTGCCAGGTTCCTCTGTCCATGTGATTTCCCAGGCTGGGAATGGAGTGGGTTGCCATTTTCTTTTCCAGGGGATCTTCAAGACCCAGAGATTGAGCCTGTGTCTCCTGCATTGGCAGACAGATTCTTTATGCCTGAGCCACCAGGAAAACCCATCTTTTTCCATTCAGTTCAGTTCAGTTGCTCAGTCAAGTCTGACCCTTTGTGACCACCAGACTGCAGCCCGCTAGGCTTCCCTGTCCATTACCAAGACCCAGAGCTTGCTCAAACTCATGTCCATCGAGTTGGTGATGCCATCCAACCATCTCATCTTCTGTCATCCACTTCTCCGCCTGCCTTCAATCTTTCCAGCATCAAGATCTTTTCAAATGACTCAGTTCTTCCCACCAGGTGGCCAAAGTATTGGAGCCTCAGATTCAGCATCAATCCTTCCAATGAATATTCAGGAAATTTAGGATTGACTGGTTTGATCTCATTGCAGTCCAAGGGACGCTAAAGAATCTTTTCCAACACCACAATTCAAAAGCATCAATTCTTCAGTGCTCAGTTTTCTTTATGGTCCAACTCTCACATTCCATACATGACTACTGGAAAAAAGCACAGCTTTGACTATACAGACCTTTGTCATCAAAGTAATGTCAATTTTTAATATGCTGCTTAGTTTGGTCATTGTTTTTCTTCCAAGGAGAGAGCCTTTTGTAATTTCATGGCTGCTGTCACCATTTGCAGTGATTTTGGAGCCCCCCCCCCAAAAAAAAAATAAAGTCAGCCACTCTTTCTACTGTTTCTCCATCTATTTGCCATGAAGTGATGGTACCAGATGCCATGACCCTAGTTTTTTGAATGTTGAGTTTTAAGACAGCTATTTCACTCTCCTCTTTCATTTTCATCAAGAGACTCTTTAGTTATTTGTTTTCTGCCTTAACTATGGTGTCATCTGTATGTCTGAGTTTATTGGTATTTCTCCCGGCCATCTTGATTCCAGCTTGCGCTTTATCCAGCCCAGCGTTTCTCATGATGTACTCTGCATATAAGTTAAATATGTAGGGTGACAATATACAGCCTTGATGTACTCCTTTCCACAAATGGAACCAGTCCTCTATTCCATGTTTGGTTCTATCCATTGCTTCTTGACCTGACTACAGATTTCTCAGGAGGCAGGTAAGGTGGTCTGTTATTTCCAGCTCTAAAAGAATTTTCCACAGTTGTTGTGATCCACAGAGTCAAAGCATTTAGTGTAGTCAATAAAGCAGAAGTAGATGTTTTTTCATTAACACCAGGTAATTTATCATCTGATATATCAGTATAAAACAAACACTGATAGATCCAACATTTGATTTAGAAAAGAAAGCAAGGTCTGAACCACAGTCTATTCCCCTATCCTGGATTTCTTTTCCTTCTTGAAAAAGAATAACTAAACTTAAAACAAGCAGAACTAAGGAAATGTACAGGTTACAATATAAATTAATGAAACAGGAAACAGGAAAACAGCAAAGAAAATCAAGAAGAAATCTAGTTTTTTGAAATAATCAAATAGTTATGGAAATGTTAGACTCAGATTCATCCAGTGTGAAGAGAAAAGGCTCAAGTTACTAGAATGAAAGGGACAATGAAATAGTCTAAGAAAACAGTTGTAAAAATAGGTATTGAACTGGATTATTCTTTCAAGGCTAAAGATGAGGACATAAGCATTGGTAGAATGGGGAACATAGACATGATAAAGTATTGCCAGCATATGGCAATCCACTTAATAAACCTTTTACCTTGCAAATTTAGAAGGTATGCCATTTGAAGGGAATGTGTAGTCTGGTGCAGTGTATCAGGCATTTTGGAAATGTTTGGGAGTTAATAACTATAAGGACATTGCTAGGCTAAACTGAGGCTTTATATGAAGAAAACAGACAAAAAGTTATTTGTCATTTGAAGGCTCACTAAGAAAAATCAAAAGACCTTGTTAATAGCAGACACGTAAGT
The DNA here is from genome assembly GCF_001704415.2 of Capra hircus. NCBI lineage: Eukaryota > Metazoa > Chordata > Mammalia > Artiodactyla > Bovidae > Capra > Capra hircus. The sequence continues at coordinate 14,119,133 of NC_030822.1, read as the reverse complement.
CTTACCTCCTGGAGGAGAAAGACACAGAAAACTGAGGACCAAGCCCAAAACTTAATTGTCAGAGCAGTTAAGCCCCAAGGTATGTTAAACCTTAAAACAAAGGAAATGTGCTGTACTGAGGTCAAAAATCTGGATTAGAGAAGAACAGGAATCTGACAAAGAGGATGAAGATATCTAAATTGAAGGACTTTGGAGTCCTTGAGCTGCAGAAATTGCCAGGTCATCCCTATAAAATGCTGACATTCCTCCTTGCTTAGAGATAACGCACATAAAACATGTTCCATCCATCTCAGGTTCTTTCCTCAGCATGCCTCCTGGAAAAAAGGCTTGCAATGAAGGCTAAGTGAAGACATTGGTTGAAGATATGCTGAACCTACTAAGAGAGCGAATTGCTATACTACAACACAAGAGGTGCAAGATCTAGCTAGCATATCCTGGGCAGAGCTGGAGGAGTACATGCGGAATTGACAGTGCTTGATAAGGTCAGTTGGAAATAAAATTGTATAAAGAGGAGCTTATTGATTTGTGAGTATTCTTCTGGGTTACAGGAATCATACTATGGCAAACAACCTGGGTGATGGAGACTTACTAGTAGGATGGCTTCTAAGAGCATGAAAAAAAGAGATAGTCCATGTTACTTTGGAGGACCAAATGAAAGAAGGAATGATTAAAAGGCTCAGAAAAGTGAACATTATGTAAGACAAGAAAATGAAACATGTTTATTTTCTATAGGAAAGCACAGAATATGAACTGTTTTCTATGGCCATAAAGAATATACAGTTGCTAGGGGCACCAGATCACTCATATCAGTGGTGCTTTTACATGCACTGGGGCTAATAGTGCTAGAGGCTCTTAGGAAACTCACAGAGAGCAAAGGCAATGAAAAGATCCTAAAACAAGAGTCCTGGTGGTAAGACTGTGCTTGGTGGTAAGTAGCTGTATACAATTATTATAATAAATGGCAAGGTGGCAACCAGGCGAGTCTGCCCTATAGAAAACATGCTGTTTAATAGAAAATAATATCCCTTGGGGCAGAAGCGATGAGCAAACCGTGATACTACTTAGCCCATGAAAAGAAATCAAGAATGGATAATCAAGAGTCTGTTAACAGTTACCCCTAAAAAAAAAAAAAAAAAAAAAAAAAAAAGCCTTGTTTCCATGCCAAATTTCTGGAAGGAAGTGATTTTTAGACCCAGAAACCCATGAACTAAGAGGTGGATGCCCTAGAAAAAGGCACCTATTACACCTCAGTAAGTATACAAATCATTATCCTTATAGTCCTACAACAAAAGGACAGATTACCATTTCTTTAAGTAACCATGCACTGGAAAAAAGAAACCTTTCAAGGACTATTGTACTCAGATTCCAAGTTGATACCAACATCAATACCACCATTAGTTATGGCACTGTAATTATTCTGAGACTTCTGACTTGACTCCTAAGGAGAGTTTCTGCTACTGCTCTTATTCCCAAAATCCATTTTTCAGACATCAGATTTTCCCTTTAATATGAATCAGACTGTGTTATTCTTCTGCTTAAAACCTTCCCCATGCCTTTACTTTTCTTAACAGTCTATTTCCAAAGCTCTTAATTCTTTCTTAAAGATCTGATTGCCCCACTGGCATTGTATTTTTTTTTCAAGTTGAGGAATTTTCTTTAGCATTTCTTTTGGTTAGGAGTGGTTGAATTTTCTTAGCTTTCATTTATCTAAAGATGTATTTGGTTACACTCATTCATAAAGAATATATTTTGGTAGATACAGAATTACAATTCTGTGTTGATTATTTTTTTAATTTATGCACTATAGAGATATTAATTCACCATATTACAGAGCTCATATTTTGCAATGAGAAATCAGCAGTCATTCTTGTTATTTCCACATTTCCCCCTAACCCATGTAATTTGTTATTTTTACTTTCACTGCTTGCAGCATTTTCTATTAGTCTTGGGTTTTCAGCTGTTCACCATGATGTCCCTAGAAATGTTTCTTATCTGCTTGAGGTTAATTGAAGTTTTTAAATCTTTAGAATTATATATTTCAAAAAATGGCAAAATGTTGATAGTTAATTCTTAAAATATTTTTTTCAACCCAGTACCTTCCTCTATTCCTTAAGGGTGATGTTAAAACTTTTGATGTTATCTCAAATTTCCCTGAAGCTCTGTATATTTTATTTTCAATCTTACTCTTTTATTTTTCAGAATAGATAATTTCATTTATCTGTTTTTAAACTTACTAATTCTTCTCTCATCTCCATTCTATTGTTAAGTTTAAAGAATTTAAATTTTCAAATATTGTAGTTTTCAATTCTAAAATTTATTTTTGGCTCTTTTAAAAATAGATTTATCTGTTTAGATTTCATATATAGTTATTAATGATTACCATATTTTTCATTCCTTCATTGAATATAATTATAATAGATACTTGGTATTATTTTGTATTCAGTTAAACAAATCAGCATTGGTCTGTATTGATTTTTTTTCTTTTGAGAATGGGTCATGTTATTCTAATTCTTCCTTTATTGAATAATTTTGGATTTTATCCCAGATGCTTTCTATATTCTGTTCTGAATGTCTGGATTCTATTTTACTGCTCTGAAGAATGTTGCTTTTTCTTTCTTTGCTTTCAAGTTTTACATTGGTTAAACTCAAACTGCAAGGTCTGTCTCTCTGAAAACTGTTCTAATTTTAAGGGATACCTTGACTGTAAGCCGGGCATTTGTAATTGAGGGGTCTGCCAGATATTTAGGCATAGTTTATACACAAAATTCATGATTAGTCATCTTCCTTGCTTCCTGGTTCTCTAGTATCTGAAGTACTGTCTTAAATTTTTGGTTGCTATAGCTCCCTCAGTCTCTATCTTCTCATTTCCTAAGGCCAGAAAAATGGCAGATTTTCAACTAGAGTTTTAACCACTCTGTATATGCTGAATAAGTCCTGCCCTCAGGCCAGAGGGCTTCCCTCATGGCTCAGTTGGTAAAGAATCTGCCTGCAATGCGGAAGACACAGGTTCGATCTCTGGGTTGGGAGGATCCTCTGGAGGAGGGCACATGGCAACCCACTCCAGTGTTCTTGCCTAGAGAATCTCCATGGACAGAGGAGCCTGGTGGGCTAGACTCCACAGGGTTGCAAAGAGTAGGACACGACTGAGCAACTAAGCATCCATCAGGCCCACCTGGTGCTGACCCCTCCTTTAAGTCTTGGCATCCTTTCAGGATTTGTGTGTATTTCTGTTTTCAACATTGAGTGCCTTCAGATCGTTGTGCGTTTTGTTTTTCAGTATATTTTACAGTTCGGGGTTGTTCTATTTATAAGAGAGTCAATCCAATATGAACTTATTTTATCACAGAAGGTTGCACTCTCAACTGCTACAATTCAATTAAAATCCAAATACCTTTGAATGATGTTTGACTCCCAGATCTGGCTCCTATCTACCTCCTATACCACATCTCATTTCATCTTCCATTTTGCTGGAAACATACGAAGTACATGGGTAATGTTTAACTGTGAGCATTACAAGCTAGTTCCTCTTTAAGGTCTTTTTTATCTTGCTTTCTTTATGCCTGAGATTTCTGATCTTAACTTTTCACACACATAGCTGTTCATGTTCGTTAAATTATCATTTTATATGTCACTTCTCTGAAAAGACTTACATGATTATGATCAATCTCAAAAAGGATTTTGTCAAAATCACTCTGTTTCTGTCACATTGTTTCATTTTTCTCTTAAATATCACTATTTGAAATTATTTAATAGGGTTATCCATATTTTATAACATTCCCTCCCCATCTAAAATTTAAGCCAACAATCAGCATTTCAACTGTTTTGCTTACTGGATTGCCATAGTAGAAAATAGTGTTTTGACATGTAGAAGATATTTGATAGATAATTTATAAGTTTTGGGGAGCATTAGGTAAATAAAAGCATTTTTAAAAAAGTTATATTGAATAAATGTGATTTTGTCTACTAAAAATTTAGTACATGTAAATGTATATACATTATTTCTCTGAAATTTTGCTTGGATCTGCTTGCATAGAACTATTTAATGTCTTATAAGAAACTGTATCCATCTTTTTCTTTCCTTAAGACCCAGTATGAATTGTTAAGTCCCATTTCAATTAATATAATTAAGAAACAAAAAAGGAAAGCAAGAATAGTTCTACTAGTATCAAAGACCAGGCTGGGAGAATTTAATGAAATTTGAGCAAACAGCTCTCTTAAAACCTGAGTGGGTATACGAATCACGTATAAAATACTTACCAGATAGAACCTCAGCAGAAATAACATTCTGCATAATATATTCTAGATGATAATTTATGATTTTTAATTGCATAATCATTGTACTTCTTTTAGCCTGGAGAGATAGGCAAAATGTCCCGAATTTATTTTATGACAAGTGATTATTTTGTACAGGACATTTGTTGATTACTTTGAAATTCAGCAGTGGGTGACAAAACTCATTTCATTTCTTTCCTCTCTTTCCATCTTATTTACTAGTTTACATATAAATGGTCTTGTGTCAGGCAAATTCTTACTTGAATCTGAATTGTGCTGACACCAGAAATATTTGCAACTATTTCTTGACATGTCATCAAGCGTCTTGTCAATTTGTACCTTCCAAATTTATACATATATAGACATTCCAAATGCTGTCCTCAGCTCAAGCAAGATGCAAAAATTACTCTATGAAAAGGGTTTGTCAACAAGATCTATGCGAAGGTCTAAAACTGTTTAAAATAAGCAAAAAAACAAACAAACAAAAAACCTGCAAGCTTTTTCTCTGTTTAATAATTTCCATTTCATTATACCCTAATCTTATAAACATTACTCTAAGAGAAATTATACCTACATTTAAAACAAATTATTTAACTTTGATAAAGATATGAGAAAATCTTCCTTATTTAGAACTGATATTCTTGAAAATTTATAGAGAAAAAATATCAAACTGGGTACTTAAACGATAGGTAATAATTTCTTACCCATTTTCTTAACTGGCATTCTACATAATTAAGGTCTTCTCTAGCCTGGCACACTATTCAACAAAAGATTTTTTTCTCTGTCTTTCAAAGAGATGCTACATAAATGTTAAATTGCCTATTTCTGTCTTTATCTTTTCAATAGTATATCATTAGTTAAGTGTATAAATCTTAATTTCAGGTATCTGTGGAATAATGAAAGGGACTTGTTAAAGTTGGCTATTAACAGTCATTCTCCTTTAAATAAATTCACTAAATAAAATTCCAGTTTTACACAAGAAATGTATTTTATATTTGTTAATATTTTTAGAGGACATTTGCCTGCATGTTCATCAGTGACATTGTCCTGTAATTTTTTTTTTTTTTTTTTAGTGTTATCTTCATCTGGTTTTGGTATCAGGATGATGCTGGCCTTACACTGAATACCAGTCATATGAGTTTGGGAGCATTCTTCCTCTGCAAGTTTTTTGGAATAGTTTGAGAAGGATAGGTGTTACTCTCTGAATGTTTGGTAGAGTTCACCTGCAAAGTCATCTCATCCTGGACTTTTGATTATCAAGAGTCTTTTTTTTTTTTAATTACCAATTTAATATCATTACTGTCAATTTGGTCTGTGCATGTTTTCTCTTTCTTCCTTCTTCAATCTTGGGAGATTGTACACTTCCAGGAATTTGTCCATTTCTTTTAGGTTATCTGTTTCATTGGCTGACCTCCATGGGTTTGCTGATAGATGTGGCTGGTCCCCAGTCTAGTTGACAGACAGGTCCTGCATGGCCCTGTGTCTTGGAGTGTGTGAGATTTTATGTGTGCCCTGTAAGAAAGGAATCTCTATTTCCTCCAGGCCTCTGATTCTTCTGAAAGTCCCATTGGCCTGCAAAGCCACATTTTCTGAGGGTACATCTTCCCAGTGCATTACCCCTGGGCTGGGGAGACCAATGCAGGGCTCAGAGACCTCCCTCTTGGGGGAAAACATCTGTAATTATAATAATCCTCTCATATGTGGATCTTCCACTAGAGGTATGGGTCTTGACTCTACTGTGTCTCCACATCTTCCTAGACACCTCGCTGTGGTTCTTCTTTTACAGCTTCAATTGCATAAGATCTTTTCTGCTAACCTTCAGGTCTTTCTCATCCTTTTAGTTGCCCTGTAAACAGTTGTAATTAGGGTGTGCCCCAAGAGGAGGTGAACACAAAGGCTTTCTACTCCACCACGTTGTTCACTCCTCTCATCAGTCATTATTCTTGTATAAAACTTTAAAGGTTATTAAATGATGCTGTAATACATTCTATAATCTCACTTATTCCTCAGTTACTCTAATTATAATATTTAGATTGAAAAACAGGCAAATAATTTCAGCCTTATAAATCACTTTTCTTAGGCGCACATTCACTTTTCTATTGGTACTAGTGTACAACATTTAATTAAGAAGATATGTGTAAGCTATGTGCATCTGAAAGAGAATGGTAAAAAAAAATGACAATTTTAGATAATTAATTACATATCACATGTGAGTACTGATTTTATTTTTTTAAGAAATAGCTTATTCTAGAACTATATTTTTAGAACTAAAATAAGAAGATAATTCAGTCAGTTCAGTTGAGTTGCTCAGTCGTGTCCGACTCTTTGCAATCCCATGAACCGCAACACGCCAGGCCTCCCTGTCCATCACCAACTCCTGGAGGCCATCCAAACCCATGTCCATCAAGTCGGTGATGCCATCCAAACATCTCATCCTCTGTCGTCCCCTTCTCCTGCTGCCCTCGATCTTTCCCAGCATCAGACCTAAGCACCAGCTCTTCTCATCAGGTGGCCAAAGTACTGGAGTTTCAGCTTCAGCATCAGTCCTTCCAATGAACACCCAGGACTGATCTCCTTCAGAATGGACTGGTTGGATCTTCTTGTAGTCCAAGGGACTCTCAAGAGTCTTCTCCAACAACACAGTTCAAAAGCATCAATTCTTTGGCACTCAGCTTTCTTTATAGTCCAACTCTCACATCCATACATGATCACTGAAAAAACCATAGCCTTGACTAGATGGACCTTTGTTGGCAAAGTAATGTCTCTGCTTTTTAATATGCTACCTAGGTTGGTCATAACTTTCCTTCCAAGGAGTAAGCGTTTTTTAATTTCATGGCTGTAATCACCATCTGCAATGATTTTGAAGCCCAGAAAAATAAAGTCAGCCACTGTTTCCACTGTTTCCCCATCTATTTCCCATGAAGTGATGGGACCAGATGCCATGATCTTAGTTTTCTGAATTGTTGAGCTTTAAACCAACGTTTTCACTCTCTTCTTTCATTTTCATCAAGAGGTTCTTTAGTTCTTTTTCACTTTCTGCCGTAAGGGTGGTGTCATCTGCATATCTGAGGTTATTGATATTTCTCCCAGAAATCTTGATTCCAGCTTGTGCTTCCTCCAGCCCAGCGTTTCTCATGTTGTTCTCTGCATATAAGCTAAATAATCAGGGTGAAAATATACAGCTTTGACGTACTTTTCATATTTGGAACCAGTCTGTTGTTCCATGTCCATTCTAACTGTTGCTTCCTGACCTTTTAAACTAGCTTAGGGCTTCCCCGGTGGCTCAGAGGTTAAAGTGTCTGCCTCCAATGCGGGAGATCCAGGTTCGATCCCTGGGTTGGGAAGATCCCCTGGAGAAGGAAATGGCAATTCACTCCAGTATTCTTGCCTGGAGAATCCCATGGACGGAGAAGCCTAGTAGGTTACAGTCCACGGGGTTGCAAAGAGTTGGACACGACTGAGTGACTTCACCTCACCTCACCTCAAGAAATGCTAACTGGTCTCCCAGTCAAAAAATGGCAAACTGGGTACATGCTACAATCACTCATTCGAGAGTTCCATTCAAATAACAAACAAAATAAACAAATATAGATTCACTGATTTTAACCTTAGAATAAAATCCTAACAACAAAGTAATAATGTCAAGGACAGTATCAGGGCTGTCCTCTGGGTGTATGGATCTCAGACAAGTTACTTTTTTGGTAGGTACACTGTCTGTAGGACTTCCATTGTGGCTTAACAGGTAAAGAATTCTCCTGCAATGCAGGAGTCCAGGAGATGCAGGTTCGATCCTTAGGTTGCATGGCAATCCACTCCAGTATTCTTGCTCGGAGAATGCCATGGGCAGAGGAGCCTAGGGGGTTATAGTCCATAGGAACTCAAAGAGTTAGACGCGACTGAGCATGCATGCATACATCGATACATCGTATCTATATACATAGTTTGATTTAATAGTGTATTATTAAATTCATTGGCTTATGTGAGATATATTATATTTCCAATAAACAGTTACAATAATCAATAGAGAAGAGGCACTAGCTTATGTGTTCATTGTTCAATCACATGAAGATTCTCCATAGTGTCCAGGTACCATCTCTTTCTGCTTATGTCCAGGAACCCAGTTTTTCATGTCCTTTATTGCTAAATGAACTGTTGCTGGGTAACTCCATATCTTCCAACACTTAGTGTGGTGGGTTAAGTAAAATCAGCCCAAATTCATATGTTAAGGTCCTAACCTCTAGTGCCTCAGAATAGGACCTTATTTGGAAATGGGGCTGTTGCAGATGTAATGGGTTAAGATGAGGTCTTATTGGAGCAGGGTGGATCCCTAAAGCAACATTACTGGGGTCCTTTCTGAAAGGGGAAATTCAGACACAGAAACATGCGCAGGGAGGACACCATGTAAAGTTTGGACTTACCCTGCCACAAGTCATGGAACTATAAGAACCTATGAGAATGACCTGGAAGAGATTTTTCCCTGCCACCTTGAGACTGTTTATTAGCAGAGTATGTCTCTGCTAATACCTTGATCTTGGACTTCTGGCCTCCTGAACTGTAAGACAATACATTTTTGTTGTTTAAGCCATTTAGCATGTGGAACTTTGTTATGACAGCCCCAGAACACTAATATACATGAAAAGAAGGTAGCCACATGGAGTTACCTGCAGTAGCATGGCTCTTCAGAGATAATGGCAACAACAGTCTTCAGCTTCTTCTGTTCTCTAAATTCATTAATTTAATGCTTTTTACATCACTCCTAATGATGCTACATCATCCTTCATGCCACCGGTAAATATTGGTTTTCCAGTGTTTCACACAAAGATGTGCTTTGCTTATAATGACTATGAATGAAAGCCCTGGTCTGCTGTGCAGGAAAATGTGAGCAATAATAATTCATTTTCTATTCATATTGAAGTTTCTGTTCATAATTTTATAGGGTAAAAATTCTTAGATCTTCATGAAGTCTTTAGGCCATAATCACTACATTATTGAATGTGGTCTATTTCATTGTTGATTGCACACCTGCCTTCCATGAAACATTTCTGGTGGAGCAGAGGAGGGCACTTAAGGTTGTAAGAAGTAATTGATGAACTGAGAAGAGTGGTGGTTCTTCTTTTATTTGTCTTTCCCTTCCAATACATTAATTAAGATTGCTACAGAAGGACAAAACATTTCCACATACGTCAGAGGCAAGAGAGGACATTAATCAGAGTGGCCCATTGGCCCTTCAGAGCAAAAGCCTCGAAAGTTTCTTTGAGGACAAAGGAGAGGCCATCCTTGGATGACTGCCTGGCATATGAGATGAAACTTTTGTGTTAATCCCTCAGGTGTATCCAACAATTTGCTACCCCATAGACTGTAGTCTGCCAGTCTCCTCTTTCCATAGGAGTCTCCAAGCAAGAATACTAGGGTGGGTAGTCATTCCTTTCTCCAGGGATCTTCTTGACCCAGGGATCAGACCTAGGTCTTCTGAATTGCAGGATGATTCTTTACTGTCTAAGCCAGCAGGGAAACCTGATGTGGAGCACACATGGGCTAAAAGATGACTATTCCACCACCGAGGTGGTGGCGGGAACATGAATGGATGAAAACCCAGATATAGGCCAATGGCTAGAGAAGTTAGTGATATACCATGGATATGCCAGAGCCCTGGAGAAATCAGTGATGTACCATGGATATCCCAGAGCCCTGATCCTTTCTTCTGTCTAGTGTGAGCAACAGTCATCTAAAATCGGCATGTTGGAATCACTCTGGACCCTGATCTGTCTCACCAAAGAAAGGCAATTCAGTGGGAATGATTCACTCACCAAGCTGCCTTCTTAGAATATGGTCAACCACCAGGTCTCTGGACCGCCTTGGTGCCTCAGATCGAGCCCATATAGTGGGTGCAAATGTAAAGCAAACTTTCCCAGTGGATGGAGAGAGGGACCCAAGACAAAGGTCTTGTCCTGAGTGTCAGAACCCTATCTTTCCAGTCTGGCTGGCCTCTACCAATAGAGAGGGACTTCCAAAATTTTAGAGCATGCATCTGAGCCATGAATTATCTCATGTGTGGAGCTTGAATTAGGTGCCCCAAATTACCCTGGTGCCAGTGTGGTTTTGCTATGAGGTCCTACAGTGTTCTTCCATTTAAATATGGTAACACATGCATCTACCTTTGCCAATTGTTTTACCTGGCAATAAATGAAAATGAAATACTTTTTAAAAGAAAAATTACATTTTAAAATTGTTGAAAATTGTAATGTGTGCCATCAATGGTTCATAATTCTTAAAAGAGGAAGCAAGCAAATAAAATCCAATAGATCGAGAATATATATATTCTAAGCATAGATTTTCCTAGGGTAATTCTTGGTTAACCGTGATCTACAAAAAGTTTAACAGAGCTAGTGAATAATTACTAAGATTTTTTTTAATAATTAATACTTGTATAAGTAGAGAGTTAACATTGTTCCTTTCTTAGGGAAAATAGAATAGCTGGCAGGAGTATGCTTTCAGGCTAAAGCTCAAGAATTGGTATCTAAAAAGGGGAGTAATGTGTTTAGGTATCGATCCTGAAAAAGGTACCAGGGCTGGATGGAATAACATAATAAAGGTGGAGGCACTAGTATTTTCCCTATTCTAAGATAAACACCTGCTATATTTTGGCAATTGCTGCCAATTGTGGTGATTCCTTATAGAAAGTCCCATAGAAACTCTTTCCTCTTAATGAAAGTAATAACTAGTATTTCTGTCTAAGGCTAGTATTAATTGGAAAAATAGTCTATGTAATTGCAAGATAACCCTATTTCAACTCTTTGTACTAAAAATAGAGTTCATGTGTTATAAATAAGAATGCTTAACTAAAGATTATAGAAATCTGAGGGCAATGGATAGCATGAAATAATGGATTAATACAAAATGTAAACTGACGCATAAACAAAATAAATAGGCAAACGAAACAATAAACAGGGCTATTTCAGGAAACCAAATATATACTTTAAAAAATTCAAGCTTGCATGCTCTGCTATGACCAGAATAGACATTTTATGTGTTTTATATTTGGGCTTCTATTATGATTTCATGAGAATCAATTGATCTGTGCTACCTATTCCCATATTTAAAAGCCACTAAAATAGACAATTTGAAAGGTCTAATTTGGACTTCTCAAGTGGTGCTAGTGGTAAAGAACCTAACCAGCAATGCAGGAGACATAAAATACATGAGTTCAATCCATGGATTGGGAAGATCCCCTGTAGGAGGGCATGGCAACCCACCCCAGTGTTCATGCCTTGAGAATCCCAAGGACAGAGAAGCCTGGTGGGCTACAGGCCATAGGGTTGCAAAGAGTTGGACATGACTGAAGTAACAGCATGCACACAAGCACCATCTCATTTACTACAACTCTCTTACTCAAAATGGACCCATTAACTCCAAAATAATGTTGGCAAACCTTTTTCTTCTTCCTGACATGGTGATCTCCAAAATGTCATCCTCTTTACTAACATATCTCAAAATATTCTTTCTAGTGTGTGCATTGGAGAAGGAAATGGCAACCCACTCCAGTGTTCTTGCCTGGAAAATCCCGGGGACGGGGGAGCCTGGTGGGCTGCCGTCTATGGGGTCACACAGACTCAGACACGACTGAAGCGACTTAGCAGTGTGTACATGCTCAGTTGCATCCAACTCTTTGTGACCCTATGGACAGTAGCCCTCCCGGCTTCTCTGTCCATGGGGTTCTACAGGCAAGAATACTGGAGTGGGTGGCCATTTCTTCCTCCAGGAGATCTTCCCGACCAAGGATCATGCCTCTTCTTTGTCTCCTGCATTGGCAGATGTATTCTTCACCAAGGGGCTACCTGGGAAGCCCATTCTTCCTAGAGATAACCTTTTATAATTAGAGTTTTATTGTCTACATAGTCACAGGTGACCTTCAAGCCTACAGTTACATATTCCATGTTAAACATCCTACTGGTGATGCTCACATATATCGCACAAGCAGCAATAAACTGCAGAACTAATTATATATCATCATATTACCTCTAAACATATACAATATTCCTGAAGACCCCTTTTCATTAATTGGAAACACCATCACTCACTTGCTTCTCAAAACAATAAACCAGATATCTCTCTAGTCTTTACCCTTATCCCTCACTCTCCCACCCAATCCCCAGCCAGCCAAGAAATCCACTTGACTTTAAAACCCTTTTTATCTACCTACTTTCTCAGTCCTCTCCTTTTCATTGTTAATGCTATTGCCTTTATTCAGGTTCTCATCGCTACTTTTTCTTCCCTTGTAAACAGCTTTATTGAGATAGAATTCATTTACCATACAGTTCGTCCACTTAAAATGTACAGTTCTATGATTTTTAGTACTTTCACAAATAAGTGCAATTATCTGCACAGTAAATTTTAAAACATTTTTACCACTTTAAAAATAAACATTATGCACTTTGTCACTCCTATATTCCTTCACCCTACTCCCCACCTCCAGCTGTAAGTAAACACTAATCTCCATAGTTTTCCCTATTCTGGGTTCTCTTGTGAATTCAATCAAATGATATTTTGATTTTTATGATGATTTCCTCTCAGTATAAAGTTTGCAGAGTTTATCCAAGCTGTTACATGTGATAATACTTTGTTCCTTTTAAATAGCCAAATAATATGCTATTGCAAGGATGCCCCATATTTTATTTACCCAGGCATTGGTTGAGTGTCAACTGGGCTCTTTCCATTTTTGGTTATTATAATTAATGCTGCTTTAATCATTTATGTTAATTATTTTGTGTAAATATGTCTTCACTTCTGAGTGTGTAAGAGCTGAATTGCAACATCTTATGGCAACTTTGTTTCATCACTTGAAGAACTTCTATACTGTTTTCCAAAGTAGGTAAACCATTTTACATCTTCACTCTTCATTCTGACTTGGATTCTGCTAACAGGTCTCCAGCCTTCAAATTCACTACCACTCCTTCATCCTAGCCTTCCAACACAACCTCAGACTTGTTCAGTCTCACTCAAGTATCATTATGCTACTTTCTGCATAAAACCCTCTTGAGTTCTTATTATCTTCAAGTTAATTTTGAATTTTATTACAAAGTCCTTACATACATGGAAAAGCCTCTCTATATTGTATGCTTTATTTAATGTAAATACTACATTCCAGGAAAAACAAATTTATTGAATTTGTGCAAAGCTGCCATATTTACTATATAACTACATGCTTTTGCATTTAACAATTGTTGAGCCAGGACTTCCTTCTGTCTGTGTTATTTGTTCATCTAATCATCAAAAAATAACTGTACTCAGTAACACCTACTGGGGTGATAATCTAAGTCAGCCTCTTTTAACTTCTTTTAGCATCTGTGCTCAGTTCTAGCAAAGGTGTTGTGTTTAATTCTAATTTCTGTAATAGCTGTTTTTAAAAGATACTGAAAATTAATTTAAGTAAATTACTGTGCTTTTGATATTTTCTTGATTACCTGACAGATAGCAAGAAAACAATCATTATTTGCTGAATAAATAACTATGTTATTAAAAAGGTACTTTTGAATCATCTTGACAAAAGACTATGTGAAACATTCTAGTCACTAAAATTATATTTTTGTACAGGGATCTGTACTTAAATTTAAACAATGTCTAAGAAAACAAGGGCATACAAATATTTGAATTAATCAGTCTTACAATTTAGAGAAGATCATCTAATTAAATGTACATATTCTTGATGTCATCTCTACTCTATAATTGGCTTATAATTGTCTATTGGGATTGGGGATAATATGAATTCAGCTCATGTTTTTGAAGTCACAAATATATTTTAAAATTTACTGTGAAAATAACCATACATATCTGTGACTATATTAAAAGTCATAAAACTGTACTCTTTAACTGGGTGAAATGTATGGTAAATAATGACACCAACATTTGATTATGCCAAAGTTTGGATAATAGTTTGTCAGTTTAGAATTTTGCACGTGGCTATTTTCAGGTAGAGCTATAAATATTGTGAGTGCAGAACGAATTCCCAGAAGGCAAGAAAGTAGTTCCATCGATGGAAAATAAATAAATAAAATCAACATCTGTATAGTCAGAAATAGAAAGCACAGAGGAAAGTCTTAAATTGGCTGTAGCTAAAGCTTGGCAATCATCTTTTATCAAAACTAAAATAACTGGGCACCATGGTACCTACCTCAGCTGTGAAAGCACCAGTTTGTTAAACCAGGTTAGATTGACAAATTGGATTAAAAACTTCAACAAAGATTGCACTGGAGGAACATTGGAATAGCTTTAATACTCTGGGGGTTGAGGAAGAAGGGAAGGAGGTGGGTAAAGTGAGAAAAGGTGGAAATAATAATGCATTTTATTTTTTTTTTATTTTTTGTTTCTAAATCTATTATCATCTAATAAAAATCAACATCTACAGAGTTATTCCAGTTGCTGATCCTCAATCTTAAAGTTCAGGTCATTTTACTGGCTTTTTTTAGACATGACTGAGCAACTGAACTAAACTGACTGAGTGTAATGTCTACTCCCCTTTATCATTTTTGTTTATTACTTCCGTAATTCCTTGAAGAGTATGTAGAATATATAAATCACTCAATAAATAAAAATAAATGAAAATTTTTATCAAATGCCTTATTTAATTGCACTAATTTTGAAACGTAAGGAGAGGACTTTTGGACTTTTTGCTACACAGGGATTTCTACAGAAAATATATTTTATATTTTCTTTCAGTTTCCCTTTACAGGACTTCCTTTATAGCTGGTAAAGAATCCGCTCAGCTGGTAAAGAATCTGCCTGCAATGCAGGAGATCCTGGTTGTATTCCTGGGTTGGGAAGAACTGCTGGAGAAGGCATAGTTTACCCCCTCCATCATTCTTGAGTTTCCCTTGTGGCTCAGCTGGTAAAGAATTCACCTACAATGTGGGCAGATCTAAGTTTGATCCCTGGGTTGGGAAGATCCTCTGGAGAAGGGAAAGGATACCTGCTCCAGTATTCTGGCCTGGAGAATTCCCTGGACTGTATATTCTACGGGGTTGCAAGGAGTTAGACATGACTGAGTGACTTTCACTTTCACTGATCTATTTATTTGATAGTTCCTAAAGGGTAATACAGATCATACTGAAATTTTGACTAAGAAACCCAGTTTTAATTTTGCTTTCTGCTTTGTACATGTTTTAAAAGCTGAAAAAAATAGAAGACTACAAGGCCAGTTTATTTATTTACTTATTTTTGTCTTTTTATGGGGCTGAAAAGTTGTATCAGTTGCAGAAAATTTTGGGGGAAATGAAGTTTATCAAGAAAGAAATATATTTTCCTCCTTCTTTCAAACAAATTTACTCTGACGTTTAGTGTAAAAATGAAATGAGAAATCTCTGTTTTAGTATCTAATTTTTCTATCCTGTGTATAGAAATGTCCAACTATTTTGATAAGTAGTTAATGTCATGAAAGGAACAGTAAATTTTAAAAAGGCATTCTAAATCTATTCCCAGGAATCAGTGCCATTGGATACTCCCAAGAAACTCAATATTAGGGCCCGTGTGTGTTCCAATCTTGCCAATGAGTCATATTTCTAGCAATTGTAATAATGTCCAGGAATAGCAAGATCCCTTTTATGAAAGGTCTTTTTTTCTACATAGAGTTTTCAGGTAGTAAATGAAATGTCAAAAAAAAATACATATTGGGTGTATCAAGGTTGATAAAACTTAACATACTTTGGTAATATTTTAACATGCCTAAATCATCCATCCAGTCAAGGTTATGTTTTTTCCAGTAGACATGTATGGATGTGAGAGTTGGATTGTGAAGAAAGCTGAGCACCAAAGCATTGATGCTTTTGAACTGTGGTGTTGGAGAAGACTCTTGAGACTCCCTTGGACTGCAAGGAGATCCAACCAGTCCATTCTGAAGGAGATCAGCCCTGGGATTTCTTTGGAAGGAATGATGCTGAAGCTGAAACTCCAGTACTTTGGCCACCTCATGTGAAGAGTTGACTCACTGGAAAAGACTCTGATGCTGGGAGGGATTGGGGACAGGAGGAGAAGGGGACAACCGAGGATGAGATGGCTGGATGGCATCACTGACTCTATGGCCGTGAGTCTGAGTGAACTCTGGGAGTTGGTGATGGACAGGGAGGCCTGGCATGCTGCGATTCATGGGGTCACAAAGAGTCGGACACGACTGAACGACTGAACTGAACTGACCCAGTAAGTAGTATTACCTCCATACTCATCCTTTACAAAGCAAGGTATTTGTCCATCTTAGATTAGCAGTGAAATTCTGAGCTCAAGTTACCAGCTTCAGCTTCACTTGTTTCTCAGGATAAATATAGTGATGACACCCAACCAAAATTCCTGGGCAAATATTAACTGAAACAAAGGCAATTCCAAGTGTTCAGAAACTTTCTGATGTTAACTGATTGTAGCTTACAATGATTTTTTTTTTATTTCTCTCAAGACCTGGAACCTTGTATGCCATTGAGGAAACTGAGTTTCTAAGTTATTTTCCAATGGTAACTTTTATTGTCCATAGTGTATATTTTTAGCCTCTGCCTTGACACCTACTCTTAGAAATTGGCATTAGGCCCCTGAGCCCAAACTCCACACCAGGTGCTTCATATTACTTCTGATTCTTACTATAACCTTGAAAGATGACTGCCACAAGCTCATTTCATGAGTAAGGAAAATGACATTCAGGAAGGTATCCTCAAGGCAATTATCCAAATAGAATTAAAAGTAGTAATAGCAACAAGGTTTAATTGTTAATAATTATATATTGCTATAATTATTATTTTTTAAATTTATCTAATTTTGGCTGTGCTGGGTCTTTGTGCTTCATGAACTTTTCTCTAGTTGCAGGAAGTGAGAGATACTGTCTAATTGTGGTGCACTGGGTTCCCACTGTGATTGTTTATCTTGTTACCGAACACTGGTTCTAGGGCATGTGAGCTTCAGTAGTTCTAGCATGCAGGCACAATAGTAGTTGCAAGTCAGCAGGCTCTAGGTGTGGGCTCAGTAACTTTGGCACACAGGCTTAGTTGCTCTGCGGCATGTGGAATCTTTTAAGACCAGGGATCAAACCCATGTCCCCTGAATTGGCAGGCAGATTCTTAACCATTGGACCATGAGGGAAGTCCCTGTAATTCTTAATATTCTCTTTCACATATTATCTATCTTAAAACAGTTCTGTTCATCTCAAAACAAGCCCACTTCACAAAAGAGGAAGCTGAAGTACAGAGAGTACAAGTCGCATGACAGAGCCTTTTTTAACAGGTAGAACTAAGACCCACACACTTCTGGTTTCTAACTCTGTGCTCTTACTTTACTACTATGCCTACTCCAAATGGTTCTTCTAATCAGAATACTCAATCCACTCCAGAGCTGAAGCCTGACCCCAAATCCTGGCTAGATGCCTGAAAGACAAAGGCCCTGCTAACATTCAAGTGTTTGGACTCTGCCTGATTCCCCCACTATTTGGATTGCTTGTCTAAGTAGGAAGCTGGGGAACTACTATCTGAATCACAACTGTACTTGTCCTAATATTTAGCTTCACCTATCTACAGAACTTGAGATAACCTTTTCAAATATGTCATTTTTTTTTTTTTCCCCCAGAACCTCTATCTTCTCCTTTTGGATATCTTATGGTCATATGGTATACCCCACCTACTGAAAGAATCAAGGTCAATTGTCTCACGCCTCTGGAAGAGTACAAAAATGTTGACTAGAGAGCTAAATATCAATATATTAGTATGCATTTCCTCTATTTGTAAATATGAGAAAGTATACCCAGAAAGTATACCCAGTATGTGGTCTTGCCCAGAGAATGGGCTTGTGGACATAGCAGAGGAAGGAGAAGGTAGGACAAATTGAGAGAGTAGCATTGAAATATAGTCATTATCATGTGTAAAATAGCTTGTGGGAATTGCTGTATAACATAGGAGCTCAGCCTGGTGCTCTGTGAAAACCTAGAGGGACGGGATGGGGGTGGCATGGGAGGAAGGCTCAAAAGAAAGGGACTATATGTATACTTATGGCTGATTCACATTGCTGTATGGCAGAAACCAACATAATATTGTTAAGTAATTGTCCTCCAATTAAAAAAAAAAGATAGATGTTATAATAGCTGAATGATATACTTTTCTTGTAATAAATATTTGGTGGTAGATACTTAGACAAAAACTCCTATTTGGGGGTAACCACCATTTTCTTCTCTCAAACTTTTTTCTACTATGAGAACATAAGCTAACATCTTATGCAGGTTGTGATGGTCACTTTCTTCCCAGTAACATAACTACTACCAACCTATAACAGAGACTATGGTGGAGCATGGAGTAATACAGGCAAATCATCATAAGAATATGACTGGTTAAGCTTTTATAAATCTTGGATTTAAGGCACCAAATTGAGACTCATTTTCCTTATTAATGAAAAGCAATTGGCTGTCTCTCAATGATATTTACAGGATTCTGGATAAATTCCCCAAATTTCTAGCCTTCAGTTTCATTCAAATAAAATAGAGATGATAGTATTTATCACAAAGTGTTGCTGTTGGTAAAAATGAGATCTAGGAGTTTTAATATTAATATGCAATGATTCTATAAATATGACTCGCTAATGTTCTTTCAATTCTTTCCTCCAAATTTAACTACTCTTGAGACTAAACAAATTCAGAAACATACCAGTCCCCAATTTACAAGTAAACCTCATTATCAAAATGATTTGATCACATATTCCCCAGTGGATGGCAAATTAAGAGGGTGCCCACTTAGGTTGAAGTGACCTTTGAAATTGAGTCTATAGGACACAGTGGTCTACTGATGCTGGACTTTAATCATATAGTTTGACTTTCTCTTCACCCATAGAATGTAAAACAAATGAGATACGATTCTCAAGAGTAACTATTAGTGCTATTAATGTTAGTCAGAACAATGGTAAATATCAAGCAAGGTCTTGAGGAAAAAAGAAGTATTCTAAAGACCTGATGAAGTATGGAAATCCTGAAATGCATTTGCTAGATTAATATTATCATTCCACCCAAATGGGACAGTGGTAAAGTATCTGCCTGGCAATTCAGGAGACACAAGAGGCATGGGTTCCATCCCGGGGTCAGGAAGATCCCCTGGAATAGGAAATGGCAACCAACCCCAGTAATCTTGCCTGAAAAATGCCAAGGCCTGAGGAGCCTGGTGGGCTACAGTCCAATGGGTCGCAGAGTCAGACATGTTTACGTGACTAATCACATATGCACAAATACCACCAACACCGCCGCCACCACCACAACCACCACCACCAAAGTAATTTTTCTGCTCCTAAATATTTTCCTGCCTTCATTTTATGGAAATATAATTAGATAGAAAATAGAGTCACTTTAAATGTGACAACTGCACATCACTTTTCATATACCAGACCCTCACCAACAGTGAACAGCACAAAGCTAAGGAAGTATTTCAGATGATACTTGCAATAGTTCAGTTACCTGCTCATGAGCATTGCTTAAAATACCAATATGACTTAATCCAGAAAAAAAGTACACTTTTAGAGTAATTGCCAATGACAGCCGTCAGAGAGGGTGATTCTGAAATTCTGAAATAGAGTTGCTTAAATACTATGCCATATATAGGGATGCATTTTAAAGTAATCCAGGAACAAATCTAACTTTGGTTTGGAAGAATATTCTCCATGAATCTTCTGTGTTTATGAACAATTTGAATGGGAGTATAAATGGACTTTCTTTTACATTATCTTTACAAAGATTATATAATGATCAGCTTTGGACATGTCTTTCCCATTGGAGCAAATCAAAGGCATGCTAACTTATTCTGAAGTCTTCTAAACATAATTTCAGAGTAGGCATGCTTATTGGACACTGTACAATATAAGATTCAGGTTTCCAGTGCTGAAGAGTTTTCTCCAGGAACTCAACCCACAGTGTTTTCAATTGTCACCTGAATCTTTGTCCTGGGGAAACTGGGGCTCAGGGAACCAGGAGAAGAAAATGCTGATCTGCCCTCTAATGCTATTTCTGTCAGTTATATTCCTTTGTGCCTGACCTAGAATTAACATGTATTTTTCTACCAAACAAAACCTGTGGCAGGGTAACTATTAAGACTAAATGGCAAGAACTTTCACATTTATTGACAACTTACTTATCCAAAATTAATCTCAGAGTGACTAATTTTTCAGAAACATTCAGTTAATTGTAGGAGTATATCTTCATCTAAAAGTTTACCCTCAAACTAATAAGAGATGTTATCTTGAAGGCAACATGATTGTACCTCAGATATGTCATTATTTTTGTGCTTATTAGCACTATATAATAGATTAGGTAAATTTAAATTTTTGTTGCACAGATTTTTTTCGAGGGGATGCCAAATTGTTGTTGTTGTTGTTCAGTTGCTAAGTCATGTCCAACTCCTTGCGACCCCATGGGATATTGCACACCAGGCTCCTCTGTCCTTCACAATTTCCTGGAGTTTGCTCAAATTCATATCCATGAGTCAGTAATGCTGTGTAGCCATTTCATCCTCTGCTGCTCTCTTCTTTTTTTTGCCTTCAATCTTTCCCAACATCAGAGTCGTTTCCAATGAGTTGGCTGTTTGTACCAGGTGGCCAAAGTATTGGAGCTTCTGCTTGAGCATCAGTCCGTTCAATGAATAGACTATTCGGGGCTGATTTCCTTTTGGATCAACTGGTTTGATCTCCTTGCAGTCCAAGGGACTTTGAAGTTTTCTCCAGCACCACAGTTTGAAAGTATCAGTTCTTCAGGTCTCAGCTCTCTTTACGATCCAACCATAAAATTCATACATGACTACTGGAAAAACCATAGCTTGACTATATGGACCTTTGTTGACAAAGAGATGACTCTCATTTTCAATACATTGTTTTGGTTTGTCATAACTTTCCGTCTAATGAACAAATGTGTTTTAATTTCAAGACTGCTATCATCATCCACAGTGATTTTGGAGCCCAAGAGAATAAAATATATCACTGTTCCCCCTTTTTCCCCTATTTTGCCATGAAATGATGGGCCCAGATGCCATGATTTTAGTTTTTTGAATGTTGAGTTTCAAGCCAGCTTTCTCCCTCTTTTCTTTCACCTTTATCAAAAGGCTCTTTAGTTATTCTTCACTTTCTACCATTAGAATGGTATCATCTGCATATCTGAGATTTTTTTGATATTTCTCCCAGCAATCTTAATTCCAGCTTGTGAGTCACCCAGCCTGGCATTTTGCATGATCTACTCGGTGGTGGTCGTTTAGTCCTAAGTCTTGTCTGACTCCTGTGATCCCATGCACTATAGCCTGCAAAGCTCCTCTGATCATGGCATTCTTCAGGCAAGAATACTGGAGTGGGTTGCCAGGTTCCTCCTCCAGGGGATCTTCCTGAGCCAGAAATCAAACCCTGTCTCCTGATTTGCAGGGAGATTCTTTACTGACTGAGGTATGAGGGAAGCCCTTGTGATGTACTCTGCATAGAAGTTAAATAAACAAGGTGAAAATATATAGTCTGTTGTAATCCTTTCCTAATTTTGAACCAGTCAGGTGATCCATGTTTTGTTCTAATGTTGCTTCTTGACCTGCATACAGGTTTCTCAGGAGACAGGTAAGGTGGTCTGGTATTCCCATCTCTTTAAGAATTTTCATGTTGATGTATGGCAACACCAATACAATATTGTAAAGCAAAAAACAAAACAAAACAAAAAAACAAATAAATTCTAATTTTTGAGAAAGGAAAAAAAAGGTTTCTTAAGTTTGTTGTGACCCACACAGTTAAAGGCTTTAGTGTAGTCAATGAAGCAGAAGTAGATGTTTTTATGGAATTTCCTTGCTTTCTCCATGATCCAATGAATGTTGACAATTTGATCTCTGGTTCCTCTACCTTTTCTAAACCCACCTTGTACATCTGGAAGTTCTCAGTTAGTGTACTGCTGAAGACTAGCTTGAAGGATTTTGAGTATCACCTTGCTAGCACATTGAATGAGTGTAATTTTATGGTAGTTTGAAAATTCTTTGGCATTGTCCTTCTGTGCAATTGAAATAAAGACTGACCTTTTCCAGTCCTGTGGCCACTGCTTAGTTTTCTCAATTTGCTGACATATTGAGTGTAACACTTTAACAGCATCATCTTTTAGGATTTGAAATAACTCAGCTCAAATCATGTCACTTCTACCATCTTTATTTGTAATACTGCTTCCTAAGGCCCACTTGACTTCACGCTCCCTCATGCCCAGCTCTAGGTGAGTGACCACAGCATCGTGGTTATCTGGTTCATTAAGACCTTTTTTGTATAGATCTTTCATGTGTTCTAACCATTTCTTTTTAATCTCTTTTGTTTCTTTACATCCTTGCAATTTCTGTCCTTTATCATGTCCATTCTTCCATGATATATTCCCTTGATATCTCCAATTTTCCAGAAGAGAACCTAATTACTTTGTTTGAATTCCCATTTTCTAGGAGCATATTTGTTTTATTCCCAACTATCAACTCATTGTGAATAGTGAAATTGTCTAATTTTTGTCTGAATTTTTGGTAACTAATATTGGGTAGCACATAATAGATTTCTAAGAAAAACAGGGTGTATTTCATATGAATAAAAGAAGAAAATGAATTTCTCTATCAGAAGGTCAACAAAAGAAGAAAAATCAATAGATTATTAAAAGGAACTACTGTATGCTAACAGAGGAAGAGAAACCTGCCGTTTGCCAATGATATCACAAGTTCACAAGAGGTAATACATAAGAAGTAAAGCTCAAGAATTCTTTTTGAAAAGTTATTTCTACCTACATAGTTCTATTCTTAAATGTACAGTAATTTGAGTTTTAGAAATTGCATATACCTATAAATTACACCAAGCAACCTGTGTAAAATCCACCCTTCACTCCAGAACATTTCTGTGTTACCTCTTCCAGTCAATTCCACCCTTCTTGGAAGAAAACCACTGTTTGTGTTCTGAGCACAATAGATTAATTTTGCCTGTTCTAGGATTTCTGAAAATTGGAATCAGCCCATATAATTCTCAAGTAAAACTGCATTTTCTCATCTAAATCTCTGTGAGATATATTTTTGTTGTTGCATATATCAATTATGTGTTTAATTTGTGAATCAGTGTAGTTGGTGACACTGAAGTTTAAATCATTTATAGCCTTACTGAAAAATTTTCCCTCTACTTATTCTGAATTCAGATTGGCAAAGGAGATTGTCAAGGATGTATATTGTCACCTGCTTATTTAACTTACATACAGAGTACATCATACGAAATACTAGGCTGGATGAAGCACAAACTGGGATTGAGATTGCCGGGAGAAATGTCAATAAGAGGAACTAAAGAGACTCTTGATGAAACTGAAAGAAGAGAATGAAAAAGCTGGCTTAAAACTCAAAATTCAAGAAACTAAGATCATGGGATCCAGTCCCATCACGTCATGGCAAATAGATGGGGAAACAATGGAAACAGTGACAGATTTTACTTTCTTGGGCTCCAAAATCACTGCAGATGGTATATGCAGCCATGAAATTAAAAGACACTTGCTCCTTGGAAGAAAAGTTATGACCAATAAAGACAGAATATTAAAAGGCAGAGACATTACTTTGCTGACAAAGTTCTGTCTAGTCAAAGATTTCTTATTCCAGTAATCATATATGGATGTGAGAGTTGGACTATAAAGAAAGCTGAGCACCAAAGAATTGATGCTTTTGAACTGTGGTGTTGGAGTAAACTCTTTAGAGTCCCCTGGACTGCAAGGAGATCAAACCTGTCCATCCTAAAGGAAATCAGTCCTGAATGTTAATTGGAAGGATTGATGCTGAAGCTGAAACTCCAATACTTTGGCCACCTGATGGGAAGAACTGACTCATTTGAAAAGACCCTGATGCTGGGAAAGATTGAAGGCAGGAGGAGAGGGCGATGAAAGAGGATGAGATGGTTGGATGGCATCACTGACTTAATGGACATGAGTTTGAGTAAACTCTGGGAGTTGGTGATGGACAGGGAAGCTTGGCATGCTGCAGTCCATGGGGTCACAGAGAGTCAGAGACACTAAGCGACTGAACTGAACTGAACTGAACTTACTCTGATAATTATGGAGAGAAGGTTGCTGACCTTTTAGAGTGATGTCATAAATAATTGGTATCAAAAGTAATAATTTTAGCATTACTTAAGCAATTAGAAATTGGTGTATGAGTGAGAAAAATTTGGTGATAGAACTGAAACTTCAAATATATACATTATGATATATCAGTGAGACACGTATGAAGAAATATTGAGTAAGTAGCTGGAGGTTTGAGAAAATAAGTGAATACATATAAAATTAGTATAGCTCTTAGAAGGCAGAAATTGCTTAATAATTATGAAGTGCTATAGTAACTAGATGGCTTAGAGATTATTCTATTTTTATTTCTGTCCTTGATTATAAAGAATAAGGATCTACTAGGCTTTTTGTTATTGTCTTGGGAAAAAAAACAGCTCTTGATTTGCAATCTAGTCATAGATTAAGCAAATGTGAAAATTCTCAAAGGAGGGGGACATTTACTATAAATTTTAAAAATCTTTGAGAACATCTATTATCTTTGTAGTTATTAGAAATCTATAGGGTTCAGTCACAGAATACATATTCTTTTCAATGCATCTACATTTTCCCCAAGCTTTGCTATAAAACTAAAATTTTGATATTTTTAACAATATTAAAATAATACAAAAATATTCTTTGATGAAAACAGTGCTGAATAAGAAAAGTTTTATTCTTTGAAATTATTGAGAATTCTTGTTTTTTGAGACATAGTTTTACTCTTTCTCATAGCCTAACTCTCCTACTTTTTTGTTTTCTTCATGATAGTTCTCAAATTTTTGTAATCATTTAATTTGTCTTGCTCTTTAGAAACAGAAACATCCAGACAATTGTCAGGATAAACATTTCTCTCTGGAAAGAGAGGTGTCTGAATTCCAGATGGACAATATCTCAGATGATGATAAGTTCCAGAACAGCAGAGTGGTAAAGGGTATATGTAATGGAGTGGATTAATATCAAGGCCATGAGAACCTGTGGTTCAAAATTAGTCAGCCATGCAGCAATTGAACTCACCCAAGTAGACAGCAGAGCTAGAGAGTATAGAGGAACATTGGGCATCCATTAGTAACTCTTGCTGAGGGAAAGTTAATGGTCTCAAATGATGTCCCTGTAGAGTATGAATGAGAGCATGAACTCCAGAGGAGAAGAGTTCAAAAAAGAGTGAAATGAGAATGCTTTGAACACTGCATCGGAAAATAAGAGAGCTAGTGCGAAAAAACACTTGAACTCATCTCACATGTTAGTAAAGTAATGCTCAAAGTTCTCCAAGCCAAGCTTCAACAGTACATGAGCTAGGAACTTCCAGATGCTCAAGCTGGATTTTGAAAAAAGCAGAGGAACCAGAGATCAAATTGAGAATATCTATTGGATCATTGAAAAACCAAGAGAGTTCCAGAAAAAAAAAAAAATCTACTTCTGCTTTATTGACTATGCCAAACCCTTGGATGGTGTGGATGAAAACAACCTGTAGAAAATCCTTGAAGAGATGGGAATACCAGACCACCTGACCTGCCTCCTGAGAAATCTGTGCACAGGTCAGAAAGTAACAGTTAGAACTGGACATGGAACAACAAACTGGTTCCAAATAGGGAAAGGAGTACGTCAATGCTGTACATTATCACCCTGCTTATTTAACTTACACGCAGAGTTCAGTTCAGTTCAGTTCAGTCACTCAGTTGTGTCCAACTCTTTGCGACTCCACGAATCGCAGCACGCCACACCTCCCTGTCCATCGCCAATTCCCGGAGTTCACTCAGATTCACATCCATCAAGTCGGTGATGCCTTCCAGCCATCTCATCCTCTGTCGTCCCCTTCTCATCCTGTCCCCAATTCCTCCCAGCAACAAAGTCTTTTCCAATGAGTCAACTCTTCGCATGAGATGGCCAAAGTACTGGAGTTTCAGCTTCAGCATCAGTCCTTCCAAAGAAATCCCAGGGCTGATCTCCTTCAGAATGGACTGGTTGGATCTCCTTGCAGTCCAAGGGACTCTCAAGAGTCTTCTCCAACACCACAGTTCAAAAGATCAATTCTTCGGCACTCAGCCTTCTTCACAGTCCAACACTCACATCCATACATGACTAGTGGAAAAACAGCCTTGGACTAGACGGACCTTAGTCGGCAAAGTAATGTCTCTGCTTTTGAATATGCTCTCTAGGTTGGTCATAACTTTTCTTCCAAGGAGTAAGCATGTTTTAATTTCATGGCTGCAGTCACCATCTGCAGTGATTTTGGAGGCCCCAAAAATAAAGTCTGACACTGTTTCCACTGTTTCCCCATCTATTTCCCATGAAGTGATGGGACTGGATGCCATGATCTTTGTTTTCTGAATGAAGAGAACATCATGAGAACTCTGGGCTGGATGAAGCACAAGCTGGAATCAAGATTTCCAGGAGAAATATCAATAACCTCAGATATACAGATGACACCACCCTTATGTCAGAAAGCGAAGAACTAAAGAACCTCTTGACGAAAGTGAAAGAGGAGAGTGAAAAAGTTGGCTTAAAGCTCAACATTCAGAAAATGAAGATCATAGCATCCAGCCCATCACTTAATGGCAAATAGATGGGGAAGCAATGGAAACAGTGAGAGACTTTATTTTGGGGGGCTCCAAAATCACTGCAGATGGTGATTGCAGCCATGAAATTAAAAGATGCTTACTCCTTGGAAGAAAAGTTATGATCAACTTAGCCAGCATATTAAAAAGCAGAGACATTACTTTGCCAACAAAGGTCCATCTAGTCAAGGCTATGGTTTTTCCACCAGTCATGTATAGATGTAAGAGTTGGACTATAAAGAAAGCTGAGCACCTAAGAATTGATGCTTTTGAACTGTGGTGTTGGAGAAGACTCATGAGAGTCCCTTGGACTGTAAGGAGATCCAACCAGTCCATCCTAAAGGAAATCAGTCTTGACTATTCATTGGAAGGACTGATGCTGAAGCTGAAACTCCAATACTTTGACCTCCTGATATGAAGCACTGATTCATTTGAAAAGACCCTGATGCTAGGAAAGATTGAAGGCAGGAGGAGAAGGGGCTGACAGAGGATAAGATGGTTGGATGCCATCACCAACTCAATGGACATGAGTTTTTTGTAAACTCTGTGAATTGGTGATGGACAGGGATGCCTGATGTGCTGCAGTCCATGGGGTCACAAAGAGTCGAACATGACCGAGCAACTGAACTGAACTGAACTGAGTGCAAAAAAAAAAAAAAAAAAAGATGTTGTTACCTCTAGTTAACAGAAGAGCAATAAGGTGCTGAGGGGACAACAACAGAGGATGAGATGGTTGGATGGCATCACCAACTCAATGGACACAAATCTGAGCAAACTCTGGGAGATTGTGAAGAACAGGAAGGCCTGATGTATTGCAGTACATGGGTCACAAAGAGAGAAGACTGATCGATGGAAGAACAATAAGGTATTGGAGAACACAGGTCTGTGAGTGATATAAGTTAATTTTTGACTGTCTCCACTGACCACATGCAGAAAATATCCTTTTCATTTTCCTAATAGGAAAGGACTCCACATTTTCATCAGTAATATTCTCTAGCAATCTGTAAGATTCTCTAAACCTTACAAAGAGCATGTGGTCCTCCAATCCCAATGTGGCACGTTCTATGTAAAAGTTAGAATAAAGACAACTATTCTCTTTATTCTATTCCACTCCACATAGCATATGGAGGAATAAAAGGACCAGATTCCCAAAGCCTGCAAGGCTGAGCCTTGATGTGCTCATATGCTCAGTCATGTCCAACTCTTTGCAGCCCATGTAACGTAGCCCACCAGGCTCCTCTGTCCATGGAATTTTCTAGGTAAGAGTAGGATGCCATTTCTTACACCAGGGTATATTCCTGACCCGGGGATTGAAACTGTGTCTGTTGTGTCTCCTGCTATGGCAGGCAAAATCTTTACCACTAGCACCACCTGGGGAGCCTTGCTGTAAACTTATTCAAATGAATCATTTACTGAGTTACTATGAAAACCCTGGTGTACTATATCTCTGACTTCCTTTACACTGGATACAAAAGGAAAGAGTGAAAACTGCATCTATCGAAAAACTATGTTTTTCCCCCTGAAAATTTATGAAAAGTATAAAATATATAATATATGTTGATCCCAAAATGAAGCCAAACATTTTAATTGATATTGGTTCTTGATTAAAAATCCATATATTTGGGTCACTCTCCAGGACACTTGAGTAAAAATCTCTAGTTTGGAGCCTAGAATGTGGATTTTGACCTTTGTCCTTGAATCTTCTCTGCAACCAAGTGCTTGAGAGTCATAAACTACTTCCAAAAATATTCATAGAAATATATATTGGCCTATCTGTCATATGCTATCAGAGATTAGTTTTCTTTTACATTTAATTTAACATGTGATTAATGCATAAGTAGAATTTTCATTGCAGAAAATTATATTTCAAGATGCAGTTCAGTTAGTAAGTTAATGATTCATGAATGAAATGATTTATAGCATTTGAATCATAATAAGATACTTGGTTCTGTGGTTGAAATAAGTTTCTGTTCTTTGAACCCTTCATAAAAGGGTAGAACATATTTTGTCAGAAAGTATCTGATAAAAAATAAAAGAAAGTATCTAATGGAGAAATAGTTAAGAGGAAGTTTTCTTCCTGGCAGTTTAAAAAAATGAGAGATAAATTGTGAGGAAAAGTGATAAAATTCGACAAAGATAAATAAATCCTAAATTTATTTGGATAAATACTGCCAAAGTCATGGTAAGTTCATGAAACAAGAGGCAATGAAATATTTTCTTATGAACCAGTTCTTCCAATACTAAACGTTCTCTATGAGGAATAAAATTTAGTACTAGATAGGAAAAAACTGAAAATATTATTTCTAAACCACTATTAATGATTTCACTGAGTGTTGAGACAGCTAAGATATGGAAATACATGACTGCTACTCTTATTTTCAATCAAAATTGCAGATTAATTATTAATATTCAAAAGAGATAAAATTTTAACTTGATTTTGCTTTCACCTTATGCTTTTGAGCATCTGAAGGAGGAAACAGGGATCTGAAGAGTACCCCTATTAAGAACAACTCAAACAAATTGTCCTTGACACTGACAATAAGTCGGTCAACTATACAGAATATAATTGGAATCTGGCAACATTTCCACAAAGGCTGTTTGGATTTACTTAGAAAAATGTAGAATTTGAAGATGACACAAAGTAAATTAAATACATATTTAGCTGTCTAAATCTCAGTAACATGACTGTGCTTATGTAATTAATTTGTGCCAATAACAATATATACTCTCAACTATTTGCTAAATAAATTATTTTAAACTATGGAGAAGGCGATGGCATCCCACCCCAGTACTCTTGCCTGGAAAATCCCATGGATGGAAAAGCCTGGTAGGCTACAGTCCCTGAGGTCGCGAAGAGTCAGACATGACTGAGTGACCTCACTTTCACTTTTCACTTTCATGCATTGGAGAAGGAAATGGCAACCCACTCCAGTGTTCTTGCCTGGAGAATCCCAGGGACGGTGGAGCCTGGTGGGCTGTCATCTATGGGGTCGCACAGAGTCAGACACGACTGAAGCGACTTAACAGCATTTTAAACTAACTTAGATGAACAAAGAAAACAGGTTTTTGAATGAGAAACTGGGGAAAATATGTTGTACAATAGATTCAAGATCCAAAATAAAAATGATTTGTTAGAAAATGGAATATTTCTATTAACATTATTCTTTTGCCTTCTTAGTGGCATAGTCATTTATCACTTCTTTCCACTCACTATTTTTGTGATATTATTTCCATGGAGAAAGTTAAAATACTGTATTTCATTCTTGTATCTTATATAATTTTAATAATTTTCCATTTTTTACAGGTTTATATTTTTTTACTGGTATTGTCCCCCTGCTTATTTAACTTATATGCAGAGTACATCATGAGAAACGCTGGGCTGGAAGAAGCACAAGCTGGAATAAAGATTGCCGGGAGAAATATCAATAACCTCAGATATGCAGATGACACCACCCTTATGGCAGAAAGTGAAGAACTAAAGAGCCTCTTGATGAAAGTAAAAGAGGAGAGTGAAAAAGTTGGCTTAAAGCTCAACATTCAGAAAACTAAGATCATGGCTTCCGGTCCCATCACTTCATGGCAAATAGGTGGGGAAACAGTGAAAAAGTGAGAGACTATTTTGGGGGCTCCAAAATCACTGCAGATGGTGAGTGAAGTCATGAAATTGAAAGACACTTGGAAGAAAAGTTATGACCAACCTAGACAGCATATTAAAAAGCAGAGACATTACTTTGCCACCAAAGGTCCATCTAGTCAAGGCTATAGTTTTACCAGTAGTTATGTATAGATGTGAGAGCTGGACTATAAACAAAGCTGAGCACCAAAGAATTGACACTTTTGAATTGTGGTTTTGGAGAAGAATCTTGAGAATGCCTTGGACTGCAACGAGATCCTATCAGTCCATCCTAATGGAAATCAGTCCTGAATATTCATTGGAAGGACTGATGCTGAAGCTGAAACCCCAATACTTTGGCCATCTGACTTGAAGAACCGACTCATTTGAAAAGACCCTGATGCTGGCAAAGACTGAAGGCAGGAGGAGAGGGCGATGACAGAGGATGAGATGGTTGGATGGCATCACTGACTCAATGGATGTGAGTTCGAGTAAGCTCTGGGAGTTGGTGATGAACAGGGAGGCCTGATGTGCTGCAGTCCGTGGGATTGCAAAGAGTAGGACATGACTGAGCAACTGAGCTGAACTGAACTGAATGTCATAAGGGCTTTCCTGGTGGCTCAGTAGTAAATAATCCACCTGCAATGCAAGCGCCACAGGAGGCATGGGTTCAGCCCCTGGGTTGGGAAAATCTCCTGGAGGAGGGCATGGCAACTCACTCCAGCATTCTTGCCTAGAGAATCCCATGGACAGAGAAGTCTGGTGAGCTACAGTCCATAGGGTCGCAAAGAGTCAGACGCAACTGAAGTGACTTTACATGAACATGGATGTCACACAAATGCTTAGGGTTATTGAAAAATTGGAAAGATCTCTGTCAAGTGTATTTTATACATAAGCTGCAATATTGTATAGAACTTTATGAGTTTGGCTTTTTGCATTTGACATCTTGTACTTCATCCCATGCCCGCATATTTCTGGTCTTCAAAGCTGTGGGAAAGTTCACAGTCTGAAATGAACCCTGGCCATGAAAATGTTACCAGTTTTGTTTGTCAATGAGATGAAAGCTGTTCCTATGGCAGTAAGGTTGACAAAAACCTAGCTACATGCAGATATGAATGCAAATCATAGACAAAACACACACATGCATGCACGCACACACGTATATGCTTAGTACTTATGACATATATGGTTATACCTCATTTTATTGTGCCTCCCTTTATTGTACTGCACAGATATTGCATTTTTCATAAATTGAAAGTTTGTAGTAACCCTGTGTCAGGCAAATCAATTGTCATTTTTCCAACAGCATTTGCTCATTTTGTGTCTCTGTGTTATATTTTGGTACTTTTAGTGGTATTTATACTTTTTCATAATTTTACACTTGTTATGATGACCTGTGGTCAGTGACATATGACTGATTGGAGGCTCAGATGATGGTTAGTATTTATTAGTAATAAAGTATTCTTAAAGTATGCCCATTGCTTTTCAGACATAATGCCTGTGCACACCTAACAGACTATAGCATAAACATAAGTTTTGTATGCTGTGGAAAAACAAAAAAATTC
This sequence comes from Capra hircus, assembly GCF_001704415.2. Lineage (NCBI taxonomy): Eukaryota > Metazoa > Chordata > Mammalia > Artiodactyla > Bovidae > Capra > Capra hircus. The sequence continues at coordinate 14,087,087 of NC_030822.1, read as the reverse complement.
ATATGTCTTGTTTTATTGCAGTGGTCTGGAACCAAACCCACAATATCTCCAAGGTATGCCTGTGCTCACACACACACAGATATGTATAATGCTAAATATATACTAAATGTACATGGAAGCCTAGATTACTCAACCCAAACTGAGTGTCCAATTGCATCTCAACTTCCCAAGAAATGGACAGTAGATCCACTGGGAGCCACTTACACTATTTAATATGAGAGTTATGTGATGAAAGGGACACTAGAACAATCAATGGCCATACCTAATCTTAAAATATTTAGTTTTTAAAATTTTATAAAAACCTGTGTCCATGTGAAAACATTGGTTGGGCATCTCCTAGGGCTCTTGAAGATGACTGAAAATGTGAGGAATCTTTAAAATTTTGCTTTCTGTCACATTCATTGCATGGAAAATGCTGTGGTCAAATTCATCTCAACAACGTGTTTTCAACACTATATTTTCACAGGATACAATAAAGGGAAAGGGGGTCTGATGGGGTTGGAGGCTCACATTTAGAAGGAGAGAAAAGGCTCAGTTATATAAGACTTGAGCAAAAAATACAGGCAATATGAAACACAGACAGTGCTTTGAACAAAAAGATAGTGCTCTACTGCTCCCAGCCCAGATGGATTGAATAAACTACACTTAAGGAGAAGGCAATGGCACCCCACTCCAGTACTCTTGCCTGGAAAATCCCATGGACAGAGGAGCCTGGTGGGCTGCAATCCATGGGGTCTCTAAGAGTTGGACACGACTGAACAACTTCACTTTCACTTTTCACTTTCATGCATTGGAGAAGGGAATGGCAACCCACTTCAGTGTTCTTGCCTGGAGAATCCCAGGGATGGGGGAGCCTGGTCGGCTGCCGTCTATGGGGTCGCACAGAGTTGGACACGACTGAGGCGACAGCAGCGGCAGCAGCAAGCAGCAGATAATTGTGGCAAATGTACTCAGTTCATGTCTTTATCAACAAAAAGGGGGCAACTCAATTAATCATCCAAAAAATACTGTATAATCAAAATTGGAATTGGTCAAATAGAACAAAGTATTGGAATGAAATGACACTTGGTCTGACAATATCTCATGAGATGAAAGTGAGCAGAGAGAGAGATTCTCAATGTGGAAGGAGAGCAATTTAAATGTTTTACAATGCTCCAGGAGATGTTCATTGAATATATCCTGTCAATTTTTGTCAGAGGCATTGGAAGGAAGAGTATACTTTTGTAAGACAGTGCTACATTCAATATTGCACATTCAGAAATAAGTATATTATATAGGAATAATAAAACTCAACATTCAAAACTTAAGATCATAGCATCTGGTCCCATCATTTCATGGCAAATAGATGAGGACACAATTGAAACAGTGAGATTTTATTCTCTTGGGCTCCAAAATCACTGCAGATGGTAACTGCAGCCACGAAATTAAAAGATGCTTGCTCCTTGGGAAAAAAAAGCTATGACAAATCTAGGCAGCATATTAAAAAAGAAGTGACATTACTTTGCTGACAAAGGTCCGTATAGTCAAAGCTATGGTTTTTCCAGTAGTCATGTATGGATGTGAGAAGTGAAGTCGCTCAGTCATGTCCAACTCTTTGAGACCCCATGGAGAGTGTAGCCTACCAGACTCCTCCGTCCATGGGATTTTCCAAGCAAGAATACTGGAGTGGGTTGCCATTTCCTTCTCCAGGAGATCTTCCCAGCCCAGGGATTGAACACAGGTCTCCCACCTTGTAGGCAGACACTTTATCATCTGAGCCACCAGGGAAGTGAGAGATGGACCATAAGTAAGGCTGAGCACTGAAGAACTGATACTCCTGAACTGTGGTGTTGCAGAAAATTCTTGAGAGTTCCTTGGACTGCAAGGAGATCAAACCAGTCAATCCTAAAGGAAATCAATCCTGAATATTCATTGGAAAGACTGATGCTGAAGCTCTACTACTTTGGCCACCTGTTGCAAAGAGCCAACTCATTTGAAAAGATCCTGATGCTGGAAAAGATTGAAGGCAGGAGGAGAAGGTGATGACAGTGGATGAGATGGTTGGATGACATCACCAACTCAATGGACATAAGTTTGAGCAAGTTCCAGGAGATGGTGAAAGACAGGGAAGTCTGGCATGCTTCCCTGGAGTCACAGAGTCCATGGAGTCACAAAGAGTTGGACATCATTGCACCTTTTAAATGTCTTATCTGATTTAATCCAGCAAACAATCATATGAGGATGTAAATTACTGAATTTACAAAGGATGAGATACTGCTTTGTATCATTTACAAATGATGACAACAAATAACAATGAGAAAGAAGAATGGAACTGGAGGAATCAACCTGCCTGACTTCAAATTCCACTACAAAGCCACAGTCATCAAGACAGTATGGTACTGGCACAAAGACAGAAATATACATCAATGGAACAAAATAGAAAGCACAGAGATAAATCCATACACCTATGGACACCTTATCTTCGACAAAGGAGGCAAGAATATACAAGGGAGTAAAGACAATCGCTTTAACAAGTGGTGCTGGGAAAACTGGTCAACCACTTGTAAAAGAATGAAACTAGATCACTTTCTAACACCATACACAAAAATAAACTCAAAATGGATTATAGATCTAAACATAAGACCAGAAACTATAAAATTCCTAGAGGAGAACATAGGCAAAACACTCTCCGACATAAATCACAGCAGGATCCTCTATGACCCACCTCCCAGAATACTGGAAATAAAAGCAAAAATCAACAAATGGGATCTAATTAAAGTTAAAAGCTTCTGCACAACGAAGGAAACTATAAGCAAGGTGAAAAGACAGCTTTCGGAATGGGAGAAAATAATAGTAAATGAAGCAACTGACAAACAACTAATCTCAAAAATATACAAGCAACTTATGCAGCTCAATTCCAGAAAAATAAAGGACCCAATCAAAAAATGGGCCAAAGAACTAAATAGACATTTCTCCAAAGAAGACATACAGATAGCTAACAAACACATGAAAAGATGCTCAACATCACTCATTATCAGAGAAATGCAAATCAAAACCACAATCAGGTACCATTTTACGCCAGTCAGAATGTCTGCGATCCAAAAGTCTACAAGCAATAAATGCTGGAGAGGGTGTGGAGAAAAGGGAACCCTCTTACACTGTTGGTGGGAATGCAAACTAGTACAGCCACTATGGAGAACTGTGTGGAGATTCCTTAAAAAATTGCAAATAGAACTGCCTTATGACCCAGCAATTCCACTGCTGGGCATACACACCAAGGAAACCAGAATTGAAAGAGACACGTGTACCCCATTGTTCATCGCAGCACTGTTTATAATAGCCAGGACATGGAAACAACCTAGATGTCCATCAGCAGATGAATGGATAAGAAAGCTGTGGTACATATACACAATGGAGTATTACTCAGCCATTAAAAAGAATACATTTGAATCAGTTCTAATGAGGTGGATGAAACTGGAGCCTATTATACAGAGTGAAGTAAGCCAGAAAGAAAAATACCAATACAGTATACTAACGCATATATCAGAGAAGGCAATGGTACACCACTCCAGTACTCTTGCCTGGAAAATCCCATGGATGGAGGAGCCTGGTAGGCTGCGGTCCATGGGGTCGCTAAGAGTCAGACACGACTGAGCAACTTCACTTTCGCTTTTCACTTTCATGCACTGGAGAAGGAAATGGCAACCCACTCCATTATTCTTGCCTGGAGAATCCCATGGATGGAGGAGCCTGGTGGGCTGCCGTCTATGGGGTCGCACAGAGTCGGACAAAACTGAAGCGACTTAACAGCAGCAGCAGCAGCAATGCATATATACGGAATTTTAGAAAGATGGTAATGATAACACTATATGCAAGACAGCAAAAGAGACACATGTATAGAACAGTCTTTTGGACTCTGTGGGAGAGGGAGAGAGTGGGATGATTTGGGAGAATGGCATTGAAACGTATAATATCATATATGAAATGAGTTGCCAGCCCAGGTTCAATGCATGATACTGGATGCCTGGGGCTGGTGCACTGGAACCGCCCAGAGAGATGGTATGGGAGGGAGGAGGGAGGTGGGTTCAGGATGGGGAACACGTGTATACCTGTGGCTGATAGATGTTGATGTATGGCAAACCCAATACAATATTGTAAAGTAATTAACCTCCAGTTAAAATAAATAAATTTATTTAAAAAAATAATAATTTCCTTTTGAGTATTAAAACGTTGCACCAAAACAAATTAAATGTGCTCTCAAATTTAGTCTATTCTCTATAATTCATCTTTCCCATACAAAGCTTATGGAATCAACTTATTTCTTGTCTTCACTATCATCTTCAGTTTGGTAATCACATTTGCTCTTCTTTGTTGTGAGGTTTTTATATGATCAGTCAGCTATTTTATATCCTTTTAGCAATCCAGACTCTAGTTCTTGGATTTCTAGGCCTAATTTATGAACTTGAAGCCTGAGACATCATCCCTTTTGGGTCTGCTTACCTCCACACTTCACCTGATTTTCAGTTAGAGATTGAGTTTTATTCTTTATAAAAAGTTCATTCCAACTGGAGAGAGGCATGGACGAGGAATCTTATTAAAACTATGGAAAAATACATCTGCAACTATATTTCTGCTTTGCAAATAAGTTCATCTGTATATTTTACTAGTCACAGATGTAGAGAACAAATTTATGGTTACCAAAGGGGAAAGTGGAATGGGACGAATTGGGAGATTGGGATTGACATATATACACTACTATCATATAGATTACTAGTGAGAATCTACTGTATAGCGCAGGGAACTCTACTCAGCACTCTGTGGTGATTCGTATGGAAAGGAAATCTGAAATAGAGTAGACATATGTATGTGTGTAACTGATTCACTTTGCTGCACAGCAGAAACTAACACAATACTGTGAAGCAACTATATTCCAATAAAAAATTAATTTTAAAAAGCTGTGAACAAATAAAGCCCTGATAGCATGTGGATGTGCAGTATAGAGCTGAAAGTAGGGATATTATGCTTGGAGTGCTGTCTCAAACTCTGTCTATAATTGGACTTCACTGAATGTGTGTGTGTGTGTGTGTGTGTAGGGGAGTGGTTGCCAACATGAATACCTGTCTCAATGTATTCTGCATAACTACCTAACTAGTCACTTTAACTAGTAAACAAAATATTTATGGATTTCAGTCTGTGCTTTATCTAGAAGGGCAAAATGCAATTTGAAATGGAATAAAGCTCATCAATTTTGAAAATCAAAACCTCATATTTTAAATTAGGATCTAAATGGTTAAAATGATATTTTCTTCTATTCATAAAAATGAAGATATAAGAGTTTATAAACTGTGAGTGCATTAAAAATCACCGACTGCATTTTCCATAGCTCTATGTTCAATATACAAATCTTATAAAGCATAATTTCCAGGAAATAACATTTTTTATATTAAAAATTTCTAGGTAGGCAATGTAAGGAAAGACAGACGTTTTGTGAGAAAGTGTGTGAGAAGGTGTTTATTCAATCAATTACCAAATATTATGCACCTACTATGTTACTAGGAGTAAAATGTCAGTATCCTTATTCAGTTTAGTTAGTGGAGAGAATATGATAATAATACATACAAGATTTTAATTAAAATTTTAGTTTAGTTCTGCTCTTGACCTTGGGTCCATAGTATATGCTTTAGACCTGGGCCTTTACATGCCCACAAGACTCAATACATTCAAGAGGGAGGGATTCTCAAGTCAGTTCTTGGGCTTGGTCACAAAATTAATTCCAAGAAATTAGTGGGTTCACTTGAATAATCTGTGTACTAAAGAGAGATGGCAGTGAATATTTTCTTTTTAATTTTCTTGATGCATCTCAAATTCCAAATTTCATGCCCCCCATTACATAAATAATTGTTTTACTTGCATTTAATGCAATTTAAATAAAAATATGACTTTTATCTCCACATCTTTAAGACTTCATTTTCTCCCATTATTATGTTACTTGGAAACTGAGTCTCAGCACTTTGGTGATTTAATGCACTGTAATAATTTTACCCATTTCTCCAAAGTATATTAAGTGTACCTCTTTTCTCTCTACCTGTGTAAAGTCTAACTTTGTTTTCTTTACCTCTTTGTAAGAGTTGAATTCCACTATAAACCATGTTTTTTTGTTTGTCTGTTTTTTTTAATTTTTGACTCCTGGGTCTTCACTGCTTTGTGAGGGCTTTCTTTAGTTGCAGTGAGTGGGGGCTATTTGTTGTAGTGTGGGCTTATTGCAGTGGCTTCTCACATTGCAGAGCATGGGCTTTAGCTGTGCTGACTTCAGTAGTTTTGTTTCTCAGACTCTGAAGCACAGGCTCAGTAGTTGTGGGAAACAAGCCCAGTTGCTCGGAGCAAGTTGGATCTTCCCATGGATTGAACCAGTGTCTACTGCATTGGCAGGCATATTCTTTACCACTGAGCCACCAGGGAAGCCGAATCATGTTATTTTATTATGAGATATTTCAGCAATATCCTCAGACAAGAGTGTGTGATTTGACTGAGAGAGAAAGAGAGAGAGAGAGAGAGAGAGAGAGAGAGAGAGAGAGAGAGAGAGAGAGAGAGAGAGAATGTGTGTGTGTGTGTGTGGCACATACAGGTGTGCACATATCTGAAAATCTAAAAGAAGCTGAAAAAGAGCACTGGTCAGTCCAAACACAATTAAAAGTTGGCTTTGAAAATCATCAAGGACGGAGTATATTTTCTTGAAAACATAACTTTTTTCTTTCTTTTTTCTTAATTCATTGTTGTAAAACCTGACTCTCCCAGAAATTGATTAATCTCTTTTCAGTTCAAACTAATTGGATTTATAGTGTAAAGCACTCTGCTAGGAGAAAATGAAAGATTATATTTTACTCTTTGATTCTCACTTAATGATTTATCTTAACTTGTTATACTCTCTTGGCTTTTCCTATTTTGTATCAACCTGTGAGTTAGACCATGTGTTAAAACTGTAGAGCTTAGACTTTCAAATCTACTTGCTATGCTAAATTTTCCCATGTAGGAATTCTTTATTCTTATGAGTTGCATTATAATTGTTAGTGTCAAAAGGAAAGTAACTTGCAAGTAGTATGACGATGAATTATTTTCAATCTATGAGGGTGAGAATGATGATGAATAAACACTGTGGGAGAAGAACACAGTCTGAAACTTTCTGATTAATGTTTTCATGTCAACTGTCTAACAGAAACAATACACACATACACCCACACAAGCACAGACATTTATCTCTATGGGTCTTGTGATTACACAAACTTTCTAAGCTTCAGTTTTCTTATTTGAAAATAAGGGGGAAATATATAAGCAATTTTTAAAACACTACAGAAAAAATCAGCCCAAGCATTTATCTGTTCTCTGAATGGAAGAGCCTGTAGGCTCTACAGATCCTACAGCCAGTGATAGTAACAATCATCTACATTCTTTTTTTTTTAACTTATTTTTTTTTATTGAAGCATAACATCCATAGAGTAAAGTGCACATATCATAGGGGAATAGCTGGATTTTTTTTTATATAAATTGAAACTACAATATAATTAGCCCCTAGATCAAGAGCATTACCAGCACTCTAAAACATTCTTTGTGCTTCTTACAATCACTCTTCACTCTCCTCTCAAGCTTAGCCATTTGTAGAGGGTAGAATTGTATTTCCTCCAAAAATATGTTTGAATCCTAACCCCTGGCACTTGTGAGTGGGATCTTAGGTAATCATCTCCATTCTAGATGACTGCTAAGTTGCCCTGAATGTGGATAACATTAATATTTTATACATGGATGCCCAAAGCTGTCCCTTTGTGGAATTATTTAAGAGAAATTTTTTCAATTTGCAGATAATCAAGGTAATGAAAAATGAAAAAAAATAGATTTTTTATTTACTTTTTTAGAAAAAAAAAGATGAAATGGGAAGTTGATATGCTGTATATCCAACAGGAAAATTGTGATTCTAAGATTCATGATATTTTCATATCTTGGAGTTGAAATGATTAAGAGCAGGCTTTCAATGATATTCAATCAACATTTTTATAACACTGGTACTACAAAAATAGCAGCACACCACTGCTACAACCAGTCTTATACTAATATCAATGGTGGTTGAGATGTATTAAGTATTTGCTAATTGTGAAGAAATGTGCTATTTACTTCACTTACATTACTTCATTGAATCTTAAAATTCTTTTTATGACTGCTTCTCTTATAAAGATGAAGCAACTGAAGCAAAAGACTCTGGAGGAAATGACCCTAAATCACCTAGTAGTAATGCCAAAATCACTGACTCTAGTCTTCTTTACTCCAGAGTCCAATTCTGAACAAGTTAGATGCAGTGTCATGTTTTAAGAGGGATAGGAATCCCTGAAATATATACATATATACATATGGATGTGTGTGTATATATATATATAGTTCAGTTGCTAAGTTGTATGAGACTGTTTGTAACCCCATGTCTTGCAGCACACCAGGCTTCTCTGTCCTTCACTATCTCCTCTCCTGGAGTTTGCTAAAACTCATAAATATTTATACATATCTATTTATTAAGAAAGTTGCAAATTTTTTCCATTCCTGCCATAAAAATGACCACAAACTGGCTTAAAACCACACACATTTATTGTTTTATAGTTCTGAAGCCTTGTACAGTTCTCACCAGGCTAAGGCCAAGGTGTTGTCAGGGCTGAAATTTTTTCCTCCTATAGGAGGAAATCTGTTTCCTGGCTATTCAAATTTTGGCAGAATTTAGTTTGACATGCTTGCTAGATGGAAGTCCCATTGTTTCAGTGGCTCTTGGCTAGAGCCACACTTAGAGTCTAGAAGCCTTCTCCACCCTTGCAAAGAGCCACCTCCTTTTCAGAACCAGCAATGGGAATTACATTCTTTTCACAGGGTCATCTCTCTGACCCTTCTGATAGGTACTCTATAGTGGTGAAAAGTCCTCTGTTTTTAGGGATTCAAGTGATTAGATTGATTCCGCTGGAGTAACTCAGTCTATTCTTAAAAATCTGTATCCTGAATCACATCTACAAATTCTCTTCTACCCTGGCAACACTTCACAGGTCTGGAGATTAGGGTGTGGACATCTGTAAGATCCATTACTCTGCCTGCCACAAAAAATCACAGAAGGCCCACTTTACAGTACAGCCTTGGGTATTCTTCCATTTGACAGCATCATCTTTTTGTTGTCATCATTATCATCATCATTATTATTTGACATAACTTTAGCCAAGGAAAAATTAACAGAACAAAAATATCAAATTATCCACAGCATTATGTGCGTGTGTGTGTGTGTGTGTGTGCACAAGTGCATTATAGAAACGGTGAAGGAGCAGTGGAGAGCAAGGGAAGCTTTTTCAAGATGACAGAATTTGCATGGATTCAGGTTTAAAGTTGGAAGATATATCCTAGAATGGTTTTAGCAGAATTTTTTAAAACTATTTCTCCAACTCATGTATGTTCTCAATTACCCAAGTAAATGTGTGAGAAGAAAAGCAAGATTTAATTTAGTAGACTGAAGAGAAATGTTATTTAGATCTCAAATTTCAGAGTAGATATACCCCAATTAGACTCTAAATTTTAGATTCCCTCTCTTTATCAATCTTCTGCTTGCCTTTCTGTCTCCCTTAATGGTAGAATTTTGGGGACACCAGGAATTTGGTAGAATGAAGGTAAAGAGATCATTGCCAGTAAAACTCCCTTTGTTTTGGAAATATATGAAGATGAATATTTTATTTACATAGATGTGGTATGACAAATTTTCACAATTTCTGTAGATAACTTTAACATCCTTGATTATGAAAATAGCCTTGATGTTATGTTTTCTTTAGTAATAAAAATTTAAGGATGTCTTTAGATCAATGATAAGTTCAGTTCAGTCACTTAGTTGTGTCCGACTGTTTGCAACCCCATGGACTACAGCACACCAGGTTTCCCTGTCCATCACCAACTCCCAGAGCTTGCTCAAATTCATGTCCATCGGGTTGGTGATGCCATCCTACCATCTTATCCTCTGTCATCTCCCCCTCTCCTACTGCTTTCAATCTTTCCCAGCATCTAGCATTTCCAACCAGTCAGTTCTTTGTATCACATAGCTAAAGTACTGGAGCTTCAGCTTCAGCATCAGTCCTTCCAATGACTATTCAGGACTAATTTCCTTTAGGATGGACTGGTTTAATCTCCTTGCAGTCCAAGGAACTCTCAGGAGTCCTCTCCAACACCTGAGTTTGAAAGCATCAAATTCTTTGGTGCTCAGCTTTCTTTATGATCCAACTCTCACATCCATACATGACTACTGGAAAAACCATAGCTTTGACTAGAGAGAGTTTTGCCAGCAAAGTAATGTCTCTGCTTTTTAATATGCAATCTAGGTTTGTCTTTAGATAGACTTACTCTTAAGAAAGAGAAGTTTCATTTCATCAAAATAGTTCTGACTACTGGGGCCACCATTTGGGACTAATTCAGTTTGAAAAATCAAGACTTTACAAGCTTGTTGTTGACCTTTGGTGGTTCCATCATATCCTTTGCTTTTATCCCTCAATTTGGGGAATTTTAGTAAGATAAGAAGCATTTGTGTTTGGTAACTCTGTATCACACATGTGAGCTTGAGGAATAGCTGCAGAGAACAGCCTATGAAAACAAAATTCTTCCACGACTGATTCACACTATTAGGCAATGTAATAAGGTTTGATCATTCCAACTGAGTGAGCCACTGTAGAGGTCCACATGAATGTAAAGGAAGAGAATTCTCAGGAGCATAATGACCTACTTATAATTTGCAAGGTGGGACTCATATTTATTTAAACAGAAATACGTTATTATTATTTTTTGACCCAAATTACTAAAGCAGGTTCTATCAGCTATAGACTTACATCCATGACAGTGAAGGAGTACTGATAACAAGGGATAAGTGTAAATTCATTCTGAATTTTTGGCTCAGAGGTTAAAGCATCTGCCTACAATGCAGGAGACCTGGGTTCAATCCCTGGCTTGGGAAGATCCCCTGGAGAAGGAAATGGAAACCCACTCCAGTATTCTTGCCTGAAAAATCCCATGGACAGAAGAGCCTGGTGGATTATACTCCATGGGGTAACAAAGAGTCTGACAAGACTGAGCGAATTCACATACATTTTTTTTATATAAAACTCATTTAAAGAAAGCAATTAGAAAGTGATAACATTTGGCAAAATTTTTAGAAGAAATTTCAGTTCAGTTTTCCCATACTTGATCAGGCTGGAAGTTTCTGTGGTGGTTAATAAACAAGAGGACAAATGCTGGAGTAAGAACACTGGGTTAGCATTTTGACTCTGTGTTTTATTTGCCACATGAACTTAGACAAGTTATTTAATCTGTCTTCATCTCAGTTTCCTATCTTCAATAAGGAAAAATAATAGTACCAATGTAACAAATTTGTTGCAATTGTTAATTTTGTTGATATACCCAATGGTTTAGCTCAGCACACTTAAGTTACCAGTAATATTAGCAAGTATATGATGATCCTCACTCACTTCTCCAGAGGGGCTTTGTTCAACAAATCCTGAAGGCCTAGATGTCTCAGTCTCAGCACTTTATGTAATTCCTTTACTAATGAAATAAATGAATGAGGAAACTCTGATATGGAATGATGTTATCATTTGCAGTCAAGTGGGAAGAAACCTGGCCTCAACTCTGGTCCTAGTGAAGAGAAACATAATCTTGCAAGAACAGGTAACAGAGATGACAGACAACCTGATCATCAATACCTGGACTTCAGTTCCATCAGGTTTTATCCAGCAAATTCTGACATTGCTGTTGCAACGTGTTATACAAACTAAGCATCTCATTATTCCTGTATAAGAGTTGGCTCAGAGGTTAAATCATCTGCCTGGAATGCTGGAGACCCGGGTTCAATCCCTGGGTTGGGAAGGTCCTCTGGAGAAGGAAATGGCAACCCACTCCAGTACTCTTGCCTGGAGAATCCCATGGAGGGAGGAGCCTGGTAGGTTATAGTCCTTGGGGTGGCAAAGAGTCGGACACGACTGAGTGACTTCACTCATTCACTCACTCACTCACTCACGAAGATTCCCTAACTTATTTTTAATCCAATCTGTAACCTTATAAACATACATCAGAGTTCAGCATCACAAAAGAGGTCTTTTCAAAAATTACTTATTTTTGGCTGCACCGGGTCTTTGTTGCTGCGTGAGGGCTTTCTCTAGTCGTGGAGAGCAGATCTCCAGATGTGGTTCATGGGCTTCTCATTGCCATGGCTTCTCTTGTTGTGGAGTACAGTTCCCTCTAGGGAAGTCCATCAGAAAGATCTTGAAGAGCTAAAACTTTTGGTTAAGACTGCCAAGTCTCCAGGTGTTCTAGTAAAGCTTATAAAAAACTTGATTTTCTAGTGACTCTCAGGAAGATCGTTGAAAGGCTACTGCCTAAATATATACATTTTAAAGATGTTGACTCAGGCTTATGCTTTGGAATCCTAAAGCTGAAGCTTCTGCCTAGAAAAATAATGTGTAATATCTGATATCATCAGAGTCCTAACAAGATACTTATTTATGTCCCCCAAATGGATACATTTACCATTTGAGCAAGGGCCAAAGTCATGTCAAGCAATTGAAAAGTATTGTTTATAAACTATAGTAATGATTCAGAAACAAGAGCTGAATCTCAGAATCTCAGGAGTGATCTTTCAATCCCAGGGGAACACATGTTCTAATAGATAACTAAGATGCCAGAGGTGTGCCAGTCACCAACTTGTTGTGAAATGTGAAGTCATGTGTATTGTGTGAATAAATGATGCTTCAGGAGAAGTGTGCAAGAGCATAGAGATTTTGTCTGGGATTTGAGAATGTCAAGAACTGTAGGTTTGTGCAGCTTAAAGTACTGCTCATCAGAGAAAATATGCTTGCTTATGTACTGTGGCTCAGAAGAGTAATTGAAGATAGTTGCTAAGGTAGCAGTGGATCAGGAAATGTTTACAGAGCCTGTTTTCGATAGCTGGGGACAAGGACTAATAAGTAACACACTTTCATTGATGTCAGTCAATGGACGTTAGCTTTGTATTTCCAAAGAGACAGCACTCTCAGTCAATGACAGAGGATGACAGAGTGACAGAAAATAATGAGGAAAGAAGAAGAAAGTCTAAAAATACATAAAAATGAGGAACAGTTCTAAAAAGGAAAGCTTACTTTACTGTAGGGTCTTCTCGGGTGGTGCTAGTGGTAAAGAATCCACCTACAGTGCAAGAGAAATAAGAGACTCAGGTTTGAGCCCTAGGATGGGAAGACACCCTCAAGAAGGACATGGTAACCCACTCCAGTATTCTTGTCTGGAAAATCCGGTGGACAGAGAATCCTGGAGGGACTACAGTCCATAGGGTCACAAAAAGTAAGAAGTGACTGGGAAAGACTAGAGATCTCTTCAAGAAAATTAGAGATACCAAGGGACCATTTCATGCAAAGATGGGCTTGATAAAGAACAGAAATGGTATAGACTTAACAGTAACAGAAAATATTAAGAAGAGGTGGCAAGAATACACAGAAGAACTGTGCAAAAAAGATCTTCAGGACTCAGATAATCACAATGGTGTGATCACTCATCTAGAGCCAGACATCCTGGAATGTGAAGTCAAGTGGGCCTTAGGAAGCATCACTACGAACAAAGCTAGTGGACATGATGGAATTCCAGTAGAGCTATTTCACATTCTCAAAGATGATGCTGTGAAAGTGCTGCAATCAATATACCAGCAAATTTGGAAAACTCAGCAGTGGCCACGGGACTGGAAAATGTCAGTTTTCGTTCAAATCTCAAAGAAAGGCAATGCCAAAGAATGCTCAAACTACCACACAATTGCACTCATCTCACACATTAGTAAAGTAATGGTTAAAATCCTCCAAGCCAGGCTTCAGCAATACATGAACCCTGAACTTCCAGATGTTCAAGCTGGTTTTAGCAAAGGCAGAGGAACCAGAGATCAAATTACCAACATCCACTGGATCATCAAAAAAGCAAGAGAGTTTCAGAAAAACATCTATTTCTGCTTTATTGACTATACCAAAGCCTTTGACTGTGTGGATCACAATAAACTGTGGAAAATTCTGAAAGAGATGGGAATACCAGACCACCTGACCTGCCTCTTGAGAAACCTATATGCAGGTCAGGAAGTAACAGTTAGAACTGGACATGGAACAACAAACTGGTTACAAATAGGAAAAGGAGTACATCAAGGTTGTGTATTGTCACCCTGCTTATTTAACTTCTATGCAGAGTACATCGTGAGAAACGCTGGGCTGGAGGAAGCACAAGCAGGAATCAAGATTGCCAGGAGAAATATCAATAACTTCAGATATGCAGATGACACCATCCTTATGGCAGAAAGTGAAGAAGAACTAAAAAACCTCATGATGAAAGTGAAAGAGGAGAGTGAAAAAGTTGGCTTAAAGCTCAACATTCAGAAAACGAAGATCATGGCATCCGGTCCCATCACTTCATGGCAAGTAGATGGGGAAACAGTGGAAACAGTGTCAGACTTTATTTTTTGGGCTCCAAAATCACTGCAGATGGTGACTGCAGCCATGGAATTAAAAGATGCTTACTCCTTGGAAGAAAAGTTATGACCAACCTAGATAGCATATTAAAAAGCAGAGACATTACTTTGCCAACAAAGGTCCGTCTAGTCAAGGCTATGGTTTTTCCAGTGGTCATGTATGGATGTGAGAGTTGGACTGTGAAGAAAGCTGAGCACCGAAGAATTGATGCTTTTGAACAGTAGTGTTGGAGAAGACTCTTGAGAGTTCCTTGGACTTCAGGGAGATCCAACAAGTCCATCCTAAAGATCAGTCCTGAGTGTTCATTGGAAGGACTGATGTTGAAGCTGAAGTCCAATACTTTGGTCACCTGATATGAAGAGCTGACTCATTGGAAAAGACCCTGATACTGGGAAAGATTGAGGGCTGGAGGAGAAGGGGACAACAGAGGATGAGATAGTTAGATGGCATCACCGACTCAATTGACATGGGTTTGAGTGGACTCTAGGAGTTGGTGCTGGATAGGGAAGCCTGGCATGCTGCAGTCATGGGGTCGCAAGGAGTCGGACATGACTGAGCGACTGAACTGAACTGAATGAAGCAACTTAGCATGAACACATGCCTTTTCTATAATCTTGTAAGATTTCTTATGTGGAGGATTAGGGATGGATGAGGATGATTCCTTAGAAGGCCTAAAATCGGCACAAAGTATAAAAAGGGATACCAAAGTGGTCCACATGATAAACCTTCCTAAGCTATTACTGGGTTTCCTTGGTGGCTCAGCGGTTAAGTATCCACCTGAAATGCAGGGGATGCCAGCTGTATCCCTGGGTCAGAAATATCCCCTAGAGAAGGAAATGGCAACCCACTTCAGTTTTCTTGCCCATCCCATGGACAGTGGATCCTGGCAGGCTACAGTCCAAGGTTTTTCAGACGGGTTTTCAGATGGGTTTTCGGAAGAGTCGGACATAACTTAGTGACTAAATGACAAGAAAGTTATTATGGATGTCAGAAATATGGTCATATGAAAAATAAATAAAATAAAATACATGAGGTATTTACCATGTAGAAAATCAAGGATAACAACTTACAATTTTATGTAGTTTTATAATAAGAGTCCAAGCTGTTGAAAAGTGTAACTGACCAAGACTCTGCTGTATAGGTTCAGAAGTTTGCCAGTAAAACCATTCTATGATTTTAATGCTGGAAGCATTTGACTGTGTGTTGTGATTGTGTCATAATAGTCACCTAGATGTCGTGGAGGCAGTAATAATTTAGTGATTTGAAATCAAAGCATGTAGGACCTGAGCACCTTGAGAGGGAGTAACTCAACCTTTTTACAATGTCTCCTAGTATTGTGGATGGCATCAAGTAATAGCTTCCTGAGTAGCTCAGCTGGGAAAGAATCTGTCTGTGAAGGCAGGAGACCTGGGTTTGATCCCTGGGTTGGGAAGATCCCCAGCAGAAAGGAAAGGCTACCCAGTCCAGTATTCTGGCCTGGAGGATTCCATGGACTGTATATGCCATGGGGTCACAGAGCCAGACATGACAGAGTGACTTTCACTTTTCAAGTAATAGTGTCTGTGGATATTTTTCATTTCCTGCATTTTGGAAATGGCAAGATAGAAATGAGTGCTACTTTTTGGAGTAACTGCTGACCATCAGTGAGGCTGTCCAATCATTTTCTTAAAGGAGAAATACTTCCAGGGAAGAGCAAAAGGAGGGACTGGAAAGAATGACAGGATCCTTGAACATTAAGATCTAGACACACTAAAATCCCTGAGACTGTTGCCTGACACCAGCGTAAATTGACACCAGTTATGGAAGACCCAGGACATCATACATTCCTTTTGATTAGAAAGAAATTCAAGAAAAACATGATTGTGTATTGTTTACTGAATTTTTAATGCTATAAAGTATACCAATACTTGTGTTCCAAGTTTGAAATGTCCTAGTCTACTTGCTGAAGAACCAGGGGCTATGAGATCTGGATTTAAGGGAGAATGCATTATCAAATATTTATTATTGAAGAAGACAAACTAAAGAGAAATTTAATCTCTTTATTAAGAGGCACTCATTTGAAAGGATGTTTACAGGATCTCAGAGATTTTCTAGAATTTAATGTTGGGTGGGTAAAATGAATTTAGAGTAGTATACTTATTGGTATATATATCTATATATGTGTGTGTGTATATATATACATATATAAACTTTAAAATGCTTTATTTTAGATAACAAAACAATATTTTGTACATTTTACAAGACTTTAGAGAAACCTCTATAAGATTACCTGCTGGCAGATGTAACCCTATTTTCTCTGAGGCTCAAATGGGTCAAAACAATAAGGAAGTATAATCCTAAAAAAATCTCTTCTAGAACTTTAACTCTTTATCCCATTAATTACAGAAGAATTCCTATGATTTCCAGGTATGATAACATTGTAGTAAATTTGTGAAAACCATTCTCCACATTTGCATAAATCCATCTCTCCATGCATCTGTCTGTTGCAGTTACTCACAGAACCACAGGAATCAGGAGGAAGAATATTGTCACACAATAATGAATTCAGCACAAAGCAAATCAGAATTCAGAAATTCTTCCACTGAGATTCTTTAGCTCAATTGCCCTGAGAAAAAATATCTAAAATGTGGGTATTTTTTGGTGTCCTTATATGAAAAATGGATCAGTTCAGTTCAGTCACTCAGTCCTCTCTGACTCTTTGTGGCCCTATGAACGGCAGCATATCAAGCCTCCCTGTCCATCAGCAACTCCCAGAGTTTATCTAAACTCATGTCCATTGAGTCAGTGATGCATTCCAACCATCTCATCCTCTGTTGTCCCCTTTTCCTCCTGCCCTCTTTCTTTCCCAGAATCAGGGTCTTTTCAGATGAGTCAGCTCTTCACATCAGGTGGTCAAAATATTGGAGTTTCAGCTTCAACATCAGTCCTTCCAATGAACACCCAGGACTGATCTCCTTTAGGATGGACTGGTTGGATGTCCTTGCTGTCCAAGGGACTCTCAAGAGTCTTCTCCAACACTACAGTTCAAAAGCATCAATTCTTCTGCGCTCAGCTTTCTTCACAGTCCAACTCTCACATCCATACATGACTACTGGAAAAACCATAGCCTTGCCTAGACAGACCTTTGTTGGCAAGGTAATATCTCTACTTTTTAATATGCTGTCTAGGTTGGTTATAACTTTCCTTCCAAGGAGTAAGTGTCTTTTAATTTCATGGATGCAGTCACCATCTGCAGTGATTTGGCTGCAGTGATTTTGCACCACTCCCCCCCCTCCCCGCCCCCCGCCAAAATAAAGTCAGCCAGTTTCTCCACTGTTTCCCCATCTTTTTGCCATGAAGTGATGGGACCAGATGCCATAATCTTAGTTTTCTGAATGTTGAGCTTTAAGCCAACTTTTTCACTCTCCTCTTTTACTTTCATCAAGAGGCTCTTCAGTTCTTCTTCACTTTCATCATATCTCTTTGTATCAAATGACTGTGTTCCATGTTAAAGTTAAAAATGTGAATATCTATAAATAAAAGTTCACATTAAAATCAACAAACACATCAAGAACATTTATGAGAGGTTTAAAAACAGACCAATACTTATACTACTATTTAAGATTTTTGAAAAGATATCAAAATGAAGAGGAACTAAAGAAACTCCAATACTTTGATCACCTGATGTGAAGAGCTGAATCATTGGAAAAGATCCTGATGTTACGAGAAAGTCGGGTGGGGGAAAAGGGGGTGACAGAGGAAAAAATGGTTGCCTGGCATCACTGACTCAATGAACATGAGTTTGAACAAACTCCAGGAGATAGTGAAGGACAGAGAAGCTCGGCATGCTGCAGTCCATGGGATCAGAAAGAATTGGTCATGACTTCACAACTGAACAACAACGAAACCACTTAAAATTGTTTATTAAAAAGAAAAGCGATGGCCTTATGTAAAACTGTATCCTCAATCTAGGACTTAATTACAGTGAATAACAATGGTTATAAAAGAATTCAGAAAACAAAGAATAATTTGAAAAAAATGGGACACATGCTGTAATACCTCCATGAAAGAAAGAAAGGTTAATTTGATATAGTCAAGCATTATATAAACCTAGATAATCTATAGCTCACAGCCCTGCAACTATTCTGACTTCTAATATTGAAACTATTATCTGCAAAAATTTTCTCTCTAATTGATCTATGCATTGCAATTTCTTTATTTTTTTTCCTCTAATTATCTTTCTCTCTCCTTCCCTGCTCCTTTCTTTTTCTCTACTGGATAAGTCTATGTTTTTGTTTGTTTGTTTGTTATTGTTGTTGTTGTTTTTAAACAAAGAGTCCATGGGCCTTTTCATGGGAAAGAATTCCTCAAAATTTCCAGGACTTTCTTACCTTGTCTTGTAATTCTCTACAAGATGAAGCACAAGAAAGAGTGAGAGGTGATACTTTGATTTGTTAATATTCTTTGTTTTACAAGGAGACAGAGCCTCACTGGAAAAATCGCAATGCTGTGCAACTGAGGGCAAACTTTTAGAGCATTTGTTGTCAAATTGTAGGCCACCAAGTATTTCAGCCTGTGAGTCAGTACATTTTGAAGTCAAAGAGTCAACTACAAAAAAAAAAAAAAAAAAAAAAAAGACAGTTTTAGGAACTAACACAGTAATGTAGAGAGTTGATTCCAGATTTTGGAGGGTGAACAAACACTCTGATGGAGACATTACATAATTCTGTAGCTACTATGGTCCTAGCTCTAGAATCTGTAGAGGCATATGAACAATTAAATTTGGCTGTAGCCTCTCGTTCAGATTAGGGGGTTACAAATTAAAAGAAAAAAAAAGAAACAAAAAAACTGACCTAATTTATCTGCTATTCCTTTTTTACTGAATATTTGATTATGTTCATTGATGGGTTGGGACAAAAGTAACTCACTTAAGATCCTTATGGCGGATGACATCATAATTCTTTGGCAGCTCATGCTTTGTCTTTACACAAGCAGATATGTAAATGGCAATTGCTAGAGCTGCAATTCTTGGTTCTGGGTTTAATACGGATATATACTAATAAATACATAAGTCATTTCTATCATGCAATAGGTTAAAGTTTTTTGTAATAAGGGATTTTTATTTCAACGAGAACTAAAATGTATCATGAAAAAAAAATGATAGCTGTTTTGTCAGAGGCTTTAAACTGCCTGCTCAGATATCAGTTCAGTTCAGTTCAGTCGCTCAGTCGTGTCCAACTCTTTGCGACCCCTTGAATTGCAGCATGCCAGGCCTCGCTGTCCATCACCAACTCCCAGAGTTCACTTAGACTCACATCCATCGAGTCAGTGATGCCATCCAGCCATCTCATTCTCTGTCGTCCCCTTCTTCTCCTGCACCCAATCCCTCCCAGCATCAGAGACTTTTCCAATGAGTCAACACTTCGCATGAGGTGGCCAAAGTCCTGGAGTTTCAGTTTCAGCATCATTCCCTCCAAAGAAATCCCAGGGCTGATTTCCTTTAGGATGGACTTGTTGGATCTCTTTGCAGTCCAAGGGAGTCTCAAGAGTCTTCTCCAACACCACAGTTCAAAAACATCAATTCTTTGGCACTCAGCTTTCTTCACAGTCCAACTCTCACATCCATACATGACCACTGGAAAAGCCATAGCCTTGACTAGATGGACCTTTGTTGGCAAAGTAATGTCTCTGCTTTTCAATATGCTATCTAGGTTGGTCATAACTTTTCTTCCAAGGAGTAAGTGTCTTTTATTTTCATGGTTGCCAGTGTCCAGCCCTGGTGGATCCAGGGAATTCGAAGCCGGGACAGCATTTGTGAAGGAAAAAAACTTATCATTATTATTATTTATTAATATAAGATTAGATTAGGAAGAAATAGTGTAGTAGGAAAATTAAGTGGAGAAAAGAGGCTGAATAACTTGGTTTACATGGAAAGCCAATAAAGTTCCAGACAAGGAGCTTGCATGATCTACGTTAGGCCACTGGTGTCCGTTTGAATATCGGAGAGTGCCCCACCTTGGGCTCTCTCTCTTACGGATCTTAGAAGCCAGGACAAGTAAGTAGACATGGCGAGCCTCCATGACCCAGATGGGAATTCAGCCAGAAATTAGAGTAAAGAGAAGACACGGGGGAAACCAGTCCAGTGACTGGCCCGGCCTCTATTGTCTAGAAAGGGCTTTTATACTTTTTAGACTGTACATAGAGATCAATGGGTAATACAAAATTATACAGCGTTAGCAGCCCAGACTCTTATCAAAACCAGGCTTTTCTCTCTGCATACCTAGTTGTATACACAAGTCTTAGGTGATTTACATCATCTTCCGGCCAAAAGGGCCAATTAACATTTTACAGCCTTTTTTCTGATAAGGGTTTGTGAACCAGAAGACTTATTTGTGTTGTTCTTCTCAAAGTTTGGTGCCACTCTCAGGAAAGCACTAAATAAAGTTACATTCTTACATAGCAAGGACACAAGAGGAGTGCAGTAATATATAACAAAGAGAAAAGTAATTAACTCAAAAGTCTAGTGTTGCTAATATCAAAACTATTATATATCTTTTTCCATATCCCATTTACATTGATTAACATCTTCCCAGGTGCCTAAAAGATAGAGAATACGGAGGCCTGGCAGCAATCATTGGGTCAACAGTGAAAACCCATCACCAATATGATTTTTAGCTCTTTAGAAAAGGCTGTTTATCTTTAAGATGTTTTAAGCTTCCTGCCTCTCGCGGTTGTGGGGCTGTAAGCAATTCACAAGCTGTAAGAGGTCTGGGGGAACCAGTTAGGCAAGCTACAGAGCTATCAGAGGGGGTTTTAAGCCGAGACATTCTTTTGCAGGAGACTAAAGCTCTGAATTAACTTTTTCCAGAGAATGTCAGAAGACTGGAAAAGCAGAGTACAAAGGCCAGCGGATTTTCGGTTTTGGGGATACATGCTCAGGAAATTCCAGGGGGAACACCTGAAGCCTGATCACATCCTTACATTTTGTCAGGCTTCCTTCCTCATGACCTTGTCACGGGTGGGATTCCTCATGCTAGCCCCTGGCACATGGCTACAGTCACCATCTGCAGTGATTTTGGAGCCCCCTAAAATAAAGTCTGACACTGTTTCCACTGTTTCCCCATCCATTTCCCATGAAGTGATGGAACCAGATGCCATGATCTTCATTCTTCATTGTAAAGCTTCCATAGGGCAAAAGGATGAAGATTCTAAACCAGTAATCTTGCTGATAGAGCTGCAATAGTTGCTGTAGGTTCAGATTTTAATACAAGAACAAGCTTTTGGCAAAGGCAACAAGAGCAAAAATAACAAATGGGACTACATCAGCTATATAGATGATGTTCAGCAAAGGAAATCATCAATAAAATGCAAAGACAACTTATGGAATGGGAGAAAATATTTGCAAACTACATGTCTAATAAGGGGGCATGATCTTGGTTTTCTGAATGTTGAGTTTTAAACCAACTTTTAAATTTTCCTCTTTCATTTTCATCAAGAGGTTCTATAGTTATTCTTCACTTTCTGCCATAACTGTGGTGTCATCTGCATATCTGAGGTTATTGATATTCTCCTGGCAATCTTGATTTCCACTTGAGTTTCATCCAGTCCAGCATTTCTCATGATGTACACTGTGTATAAGTTAAATAAGCAGAGTGACAATATTCAGGTTTGATGTACTCCTTCATGCTGGCTGCGATGTATTATGCAGAATCATGGCTGAGAGGAGCTACCCCTTGCCCAAGGTCAGAAGTGGCGGCTAAGAGGAGCTATCCCACGTCCGAGGTGAGGGGCGACAGTTGAGAGGAACTACCCTATGTCCGAGGTCAGGAGTGGTGCCCAGGAGGAGCTACTCCACTCCCAAGGTTGGGGCGGCAGCAGAGAAGAGCAAACCCATGTCTAAGGAGAGGTGGTTGCATGGGTGCAGGAGGGCTGAGAGGACATACTCCATGTAAAACATCAGAAGGGGCTGCGTGAGAAGATACCCCTTGTCCAATGTAAGGAGCAGCGGCTGCACTTTGCTGGAGTGTAGTGAAGAGATACCCACCAGTGAAGAGATACCCCAAGCCCAAGGTAAGAGAAACCCAAGTAAGATGGTAGGTGTTGCTAGAGTGCATCAGAGGGCAGACACGCTGAAACCATAATCACAGAAAACTAGTCAATCTAATCACACGGACCACAGCCTTGTCTAACTTAATTAAACAGCCATGCCATGTGGGGCCACCCAAGATGGGCAGGTCATGGTGGAGAGGGCTGACACAATGTGGTCCACTGGAGAAGGGAATGGCAAACCACTTCAGTATTCTTGCCTTGAGAACCCCATAAACAGTATGAAAAGGCAAAATGATAGAATCCTGAAAGAGTAACTCCCCAGGTCAGCAGGTGCCTAATATGCTACTGGAGATCAGTGGAGAAATAAATCCAGAAAGAATGAAGGGATAGAGCCAAAGCAAAAACAATACCCAGTTGTGGATGTGACTGGTGATAGAAGCAAGGTCCTATGCTGTAAAGAGCAGTATTGCATAGGAACCTGGAATGTTAGGTCCATGAGTCAAGGCAAATTGGAAGTGGTCAATCAGGAGATGGCAAGAGTGAACGTTGACATTCTAGGAATCAGCGAACTAAAATGGACTGGAATGGATGAATTTAACTCAGATGACCATTATATCTATTGCTGTGGGCAGGAATCCCTTAGAAGAAATGGAATAGCCATCATGGACAAAAAACGGGTCCAAAATGCAGTACTTGGATGCAATCTCAAAAACGACAGAATGATCTCTGTTCGTTTCCAAGGCAAACCATTCAATATAAGAGTAATCCAAGTCTATGCCCCAACCAGTAACACTGAAGAAGCTGAAGTTGAATGGCTCTATGAAGACCTACAAGACCATTTAGAACTAACACCCCCAAAAAGATGTCCTTTTCATTACAGGAGACTGGAATGCAGAAGTAGGAAGTCAAGAATCACCTGGGGGCAAGAGGCAAATTTGGCCTTGGAATATGTAATGAAGCAGGGCAAAGGCTAATAAAGTTTTGCCAAGAGAACGCACTGGTCATAGCAAATGCCCTCTTCCAACAACATAAGAGGAGACGCTACACATGGACATCACCAGATGGTCAACACTGAAATCTTATTGATTATATTCTTTGCAGCCAAAGGTGCAGAAGCTCTATACAGCCAACAAAAACAAGACCAGGAGCTGACTGTGGCTCAGATCATGAACTCCTTATTGCCAAATTCAGACTTATATTGAAGAAAGTAGGGAAAACCACTAGACCATTCAGATGTAACCTAAATCAAATCCTTTATGATTATACAGGGAAGGGAGAAATAGATTTAAGGGACTAGATCTGATAGACAGAGTGCCTGATGAACTATGGACAAAGGTTCATGACACTGTACAGGAGACAAAAATCAAGATCATCCCTATGGAAAAGAAATGTGAAAAAGCAAAATGGCTATCTGGGGAGGCCTTACAAATAGCTGTGGAAAGAAGAGAAGTGAAAAGCAAAGAAGAAAAGGAAAGATATAAGCATCTGAATGCAGGGTTCAAAAGAATAGCAAGAAGAGATAAGAAAGTCTTCCTCAGTGATCAATGGAAAGAAATAGAGGAAAACAACAGAATGGGAAAGACTAGAGATCTCTTCAAGAAAATTAGAGATACCAAGGGAACATTTCATGCAAAGATGGGCTCAATAAAGGACAGAAATGGTAAGGACCTAAGAGAAGCAGAAGATTTTAAGACGAGGTGGCAAGAATACACATAAGAAATGTACAATAAATATCTTCACGACCCAGATAATTAAAATGGTGTGATCACTCACCTAGAGCCAGACATCCTGGAATGTGAAGTCAAGTGGGCCTTACAAAGAATCACTACAAACAAAGCTAGTAGAGGTGATGGAATTTCAGTTGAGCTAATTCAAATCCTGAAAGATGATGCTGTGAAAGTGCTGCACTCAATACGCCAGCAAATTTGGAAAACTCAGCAGTGGCCACAGGACTGGAAAAGGTCAGTTTCATTCCAATCTCAAAGAAAGGCAATGCCAAAGAATGCTCAAACTACGGTAGATTTGCACTCATCTCATGCGCTAGTAAAGTAATGCTCAAAATTCTCTAAGCCAGGCTTCAGCAATAAGTGAACTGTGAACTTCCAGATGTTCAAGCTGGTTTTAGAAAAGGCAGAGGAACCAGAGATCACATTGCCAACATCCGTTGGATCAAGGAAAAAGGAAGAGAGCTCCAGAACAAACATCTATTTCTGCTTTATTGACTATGCCAAAGCCTTTGACTGTGTGGATCACAATAAACTGTGGAAAATTCTGAAAGAGATGGGAATACCAGACCACCTGACCTGCCTCTTGAGAAACCTATATGTAGGTCAGGAAGCAACAGTTAGAACTGGACATGGAACAACATACTGGTTCCAAATAGGAAAAGGAGTACATCAAGGCTGTATATTGTCACCCTACTTATTTAACTTCTATGCAGAGTACATCATGAGAAACGCTGGGCTAGAGGAAGCACAAGCTGGAATTAAGATTTCCAGGAGAAATACCAATAACCTCAGATATGCAGTAGGCACCACTCTTATGGCAGAAAGTGAAGAGGAACTAAAAAGTCTCTTAATGAAAGTGAAAGTGGGGAGTGAAAAAGTTGGCTTAAAGCTCAACGTTCAGGAATGGAAGATCATGGCATCTGGTCCCATCACTTCATGGGAAATAGATGGGGAAACAGTAGAAACAGTGTCAGACTTTATTTTAGGGGGCTCTAAAATCACTGCAGATTGTGATTGCAGCCATGAAATTAAAAGACGCTTACTCCTTGGAAGAAAAGTTATGACCAAACTAGATAGCATATTGAAAAACAGAGACATTACTTTGCCAGAAAGGTCCGTCTAGTCAAGGCAACAGTTTTTCCAGTGGTCATGTATGGATGTGAGAGTTGGACTGTGAAGAAAGCTGAGCACCAAAGAATTGATGCTTTTGAACTGTGGTGTTGGAGAAGACTCTTGAGAGTCCCTTGGACTGCAAGGAAATCCAACCAGTCCATTCTAAAGGAGGTCGATCAGTCCTGAGTGTTCATTGGAAGGACTAATACTGAAGCTGAAGTCCAATTCTTTGGGCACCTCATGCGAAGAGTTGACTCATTGGAAAAGACTCTGATGCTGGAGGGATTAGGGGTAGGAGGAGAAAGGGACGACAGAGGATGAGATGGCTGGATGGCATCGCTGACTCAATGGACATGAGTTTGAGTGAACTATGGGAGTTGGTGATCTACATGGAGACCTGGCATGCTGCAATTCATGGGATCACAAAGAGTCGGACCCGACTAAGAGACTGAACTGAACTGAACTGAACTGAACTTTTGTGATTTGGAATCAGTCTGTTGTTCCATGTCCAGTTTTAACTGTTGCTTTTTGAACTACATACAGATTTCTTGGGAGGCAGGTAAGTGGTCTGGTATTCCCATCTCTTTAAGAATTTTTCATAGGTTTTTGTGATTCACACATCAAAGGATTTGGCATAGCCAATAAAGCAGAATTATATGTTTTTCTCGAACTCTCATGCTTTCCAATGATTCAACAGATGTTGACAATTTGACCTCTGGTTCATCTGCCTTTTCTAAATCCAGCTTGAACATCTGGAAGTTCATGGTTCATGTACTGTTAAAGTCTGACTTGGATAATTTTGAGCATTACTTTACTAGTGTGTGAGATGAGTGCAATCGTCCGGTAGTTTGAGCATTCTCTGGCATAGCCTTTCTTTCAGATTAGAATGAAAAGTGACCTTTTCCAGTCCTTTTCTTCTATTTAATTCTGAATTTGACAATTAATTGCTCATGATCTGAGCCATAGTCAGCTCCCAGTCTTGTTTTTGCTGACTGTATAGAGTTTCGCCATATTTGGTTGCAAAGAATATAATTAATCTGATTTCCGTATTGACCACCTTGTGATATCCATGTACAGTGTTCTCTTGTGTTGCTGTAAGAGTGTGTTTGCTATGACCAGTGCATTCTCTTGGCAAAACCATTAGCCTTTGCCATACTTCATTCTGTATTCCAAGGCCAAATTTGCCTACTACTGCAGGTGTTTCTTCACTTCCTACTTTTGCATTCCAGTCCCGTATAATGAAAAGGATATATATATATATATATATATATATATTTTTTTTTTTTTTCGGTGTTAGTTCTAGAAGATCTCGTAGGTCTGCATAGAACTGTTCAGTTTCAACTTCTTCAGCATTACTTTGTGGGGCATAGACTTGGATTACTGTGATATTATGTGGTTTGCCTTGGAAATGAAGAGAAATTATTCTGTCATTTTTGAGATTGCATCCAACTACAGCATTTCAGACTCTTTTGTTGACTATGAGGGCTACTCCATTTCTTCTAAGGTATTCTTGCCCACCGCAACAGATACAATGGCCATGAATTAAATTTGCCCATTCCAGTCCATTTTAGTTCACTGATTCCTAAAATGTCAATATTCACTCTTGTCATTTCCTCTTTGACCACTTCCAATTTGTCTTAATTTATGGACCTAACATTCCAGGTTCTTATGCAATATTGTTCTTCCCAGCATCAGACTTTACTTCCATCACCAGTCACATCCACAACTGGGTGTTGTTTTTGACTCCCTCTCTTCATTCTGGCTCAGATAGTAAAGCGTCTGCCTGCAATGCGGAGACCTGGGTTCGATTCCTGGGTTGGGAAGATCCCCTGAAGAAGGAAATGGCAATCCACTCCAGCACTCTTGCCTGGAAAATCCCATGGACAGAGGAGCCTGATGGGCTACAGTCCATGAGATCGGAAAGAGTTGGACAGGACTGAAGTGACTTAGCAGCCCTCTGATGGAGAAGGATAAGAGGCTTATGAAAATTTCCTGATGGCAGAGACTGACTGAGGGGGAAACTGGGTCTTGTTCTGATGGGTGGAGCTGTGCTCAGGAACTCTTTAATCCAATTTTCTGTTAATGGGTGGGGCTGAGTCCCCTCCCTGTTGTTTGACCTGAGGCCAAACTGATGAAGTTAATGTAGATATTGGTGACCTTTTCAAAAGGTCCCATTCACACACTGCTGCAATCAGTGTGTAGCAACCCTGCAGCAGGCCACCACCAATGCATGCCTCTGCCAAAGCATCCTGGACACTCATGGGCAAGTCTGGGTCAGTCTCTTGTGGACTCATTGCCCCTTTCTCCTGGGCCCTGGTATGAAGAAGGTTTCATTTCTTCCCTCCAAGAGTCTGTTTCCCAGTCCTGTGTAAGTTCTGGTGGCTCTATGGTGGGGTTAATGGTGACCTCCTCGAAGAGGGCTTATGCCATACCCAGGTCTGCTGCACCCACATCCCCTTCCCCTGAAGCAGTCCACTGCTGACCCGTACCCTGCAGGAGACACTCAAACATAGTTCTGTCTCAGTCTGTGGGTCTCTGGGTATTGGTGCTCCCAAGGTTTTGTTTGAGCCCTCTGAGCATCTCTGGCTGGTATGGGGTTTGATTCTAAACATGATTTTGCCTCTCCTACCATCTTCCTGGGACTTCTCCTTTGCCTTTGGATATACCTAGATATACCTAGATAATGAAATACAGCCCAACAACAAGTTATAAACTATTGCTACCTGCAGGAATATGAGCAATCCTCAAGAAACTTACACTGAGAGAACTAAATTTTAAAAGAATACATATTATATATATAAAGTTTGAAAATAGTCATGATTATCAATGACAGAAAAATAACAGGGATTTCCTTGAGGGGTGAGTGTAGCAATTGGCAAGAAAAGGGCCTGAGGGAACTTTCTGGGAGATGTTAATATACTTTAATAGTGGTATGGGTTACAGGACTGCATGTAAACTGTCAGTTCAGTTCAGTTCAGTTCAGTCGCTCAGTCGTGTCCCACTGTCAAAGCTTGGCAAAGAAAAATTTAGTATTTGGGATGAGCATTGTGGATAAATTTCATGACAAAAGAATAAGCTATAAATAAATATTTCAATGCCAGTAAGTCAGGGCTTCTCTGGTGGCTCAGCAGTAAAGAATATACCTGCAATGCGAGAGCTGTGGGAGATACAGGTTTGATCCCTGAGTCAGGAAAATCCCCTGAAAGAGGGCATGGCAACCAACCCCAGTATTCTTGCCTTGAAAATTCGATGGAGAGAAGAGCCTGGAGGGCTAGAGTCCATAGGGTCACAAAGATTTAGACACAACTGAAGCAACTTCAGTTGTTTCTGACCCCTTGCAACCCCATGGACTCTAACCCTCCAGGCTCCTTTGTCCATAAATTTCTCCAGGCAAGGATACTAGCGTGGGTGAGCATTCCCTTCTCCAGGTGATTGTCCCAATCCAGGGACTGAACCTGTATCTCCAACAGCTCATGCATTGGCAAGCAGATTCTTTAAAACTGAGCCACCAAGGAAGGCCCAAGAAAATGCACAGGTCAGAGCAAACACCTGTTTCCAACAACACAAGAGAAGACTCTACACATGGACATCACCATATGGTCAACACCAAAATCAGATTGATTGTATTCTTTGCAGGCAAAGATGGAGAAGCTCTATACAGTTAACAAAAACAAGACCAGGAGCTGACTGTGGCTCAGCTCATGAACTCCTTATTGCCAAATTCAGACTTAAATTGAAGAAAGCAGGGAAAACCACTAGACCATTCAGGTATGAGCTAAATCAAACCCCTTATGATTATATAGTGGAAGTGAGAAATAGATTTAAGGGACTAGATCTGATAGGTAGAGTGCCTGATGAACTATGGATGGACATTTGTTACATTGTACAGGAGACAGGGATCAAGACCATCCATGGACAAGAAATGCAAAAAAGAAAAATGGCTGTTTGAGGAGGACTTACAAATAGCTGTGAAAAGAAGAGAAGTGAAAAGCAAAGGAGAAAAGGAAAGATATAAGCATCTGAATGTAGAGTTCCAAAGAATAGCAAGAAGAGATAAGAAAGCCTTCCTCAGCAATCAATGCAAAGAAATAGAGGAAAATAAGAGAATGGGAAAGACTAGAGATCTCTTCAAGAAAATTAGAGATACCAAGGGAACATTTCATGCAAAGATGGACTCGATAAAGGACAGAAATGGTAAGGACCTAACAGAAGCAGAAGATATTAAGAAGAGGTGGCATGAATACACAGAAGAAATGAACAAAAGAGATCTTCAGGACTCAGATAATCACAATGGTGTGATCACTCACCTAGAGCCAGACATCCTAGAATGTGAAGTTAAATGGGCCTTAGGAAGCATCACTATGAACAAAGCTAATGGAGGTGATGGAATTCCAGTTAAGCTATTTCAATCCCAAAAGATGATGCTGTGAAAGTGCTGCACTCAATATGCCAGCAAGTTTGGAAAACTCAGCAGTGGCCACAGGACTGGAAAAGGTCAGTTTTCATTTCAATTACAAAGAAAGGCAATGCCAAAGAATGCTCAAACTACCACACAATTGCACTCATCTCACACGCTAGTAAAGTAATGCTCAAAATTCTCCAAGCCAGGCTTCAGCAATAAGTGAACCATGAACTTCCTGATGTTCAAGTTGGTTATAGAAAAGGCAGAGGAACCAGAGATCACATTGCCAACATCAGCTGGATCATGGAAAAAGGAAGAGAGCTCCAGAAAAACATGTATTTCTGCTTTATTGACTATGCCAAAGCCTTTGTGTGCATCACAATAAAGTGTGGACAATTCTGAAAGAGATGGGAATACCAGACCACCTGACCTGTCTCTTGAGAAACCTATATGCAGGTCTGGAAGCAACAGTTAGAACTGGACATGGAACGACAGACTGGTTCCAAATAGGAAAAGGAGTATGTCAAGGCTGTATATTGTCACCCTACTTATTTAACTTCTATGCAGAGTACATCGTGAGAAACGCTGGGCTGGAGGAAGCACAAGCTGGAATCAAGATTGCTGGGAGAAATATCAATAACCTCAGATATGCAGTAGACACCACCCTTATGGCAGAAAGTGAAGAGAAACTAAAAAGCCCCTTGGTGAAAGTGAAAGAGGAGAGTGAAAAAGTTGGCTTAAAGCTCAACATTTAGAAAACGAAGATCATGGCATCTGGTCCCATCACTTCATGGGAAATAGATGGGGAAGCAGTGGAAACAGTGTCAGACTTTATTTTGGGGGGGCTCCAAAATCACTGCAGATGTTGATTGCAGCCATGAAATTAAAAGATGCTTACTCCTTGGAAGAAAAGTTATGACCAACCTAGATAGCATATTCAAAAGCAGAGGCATTACTTTTCCAACAAAGGTCCATCTAGTCAAGGCTATGGTTTTTCCAGTGGTCATGTATGGATGTGAGAGTTGGACTGTGAAGAAAGCTGAGTGCCGAAGAATTGATGCTTTTGAACTGTGGTGTTGGAGAAGACTCTTGAGACTCCCTTGGACTGCAAGGAGATCCAACCAGTCCATTCTAAAGGAGATCAACCCTGGGTATTCTTTGGAAGGAATGATGCTAAAGCTGAAACTCCAGTACTTTGGCCACCTCAAGCAAAGTGTTGACTCATTGGAAAAGACTCTGATGCTGGGAGGGATTGGGGGCAGGAGGAGAAGGGGACGACAGAAGATGAGATGGCTGCATGGCATCACTGACTCTATGGCCATGAGTCTGAGTGAACTCCGGGAGTTGGTGATGGACAGGGAGCCCTGGCGTTCTGCAGTTCATGGGGTCACAAAGAGTTGGACCTGACTGAGCGACTGAACGGAACTGAACTGAACTGAAGCAACTTAGCACGCACACTCGCAAGCCAGTAAATTATTAAACTCTAATGGTAATTCATGCTAAAGTATTTAGACAGAAGTGTGTTAATATCTGCATTTTACTTTTAAATGCAAAATTAAGAAAAAATTAGATGGATTATCACCTGGATGGAATGATTAAGGGGATGGATATGGTAAACTTAGAATCTATGTTGTGGGTATTCAAATGTAAAATCTTTCAAAGTTGCTTCATGTTTTCTTTTTGTGTGTTTGTTATGTCCCTGATGCTAGTTTTTTTTTTGTTTTTTTTTTTTTCCCTCTCTTTTTTAAACTTTTTGTTAGGTACAGAGGAACCTGGTGGGCTAAAGTCCATGAGATAGTAAAAGACTCCGATTAAGCTTAGCGACTAAACAACAATAGCCAATTAACAAACAATGGTTCAGTTCAGTTCAGTTGCTCAGTCGTGTCCGACTCTTTGCGACCCCATGAATCGCAGCCTGCCAGGCCTCCCTGTCCATCACCAACTCCTGGAGTTCACTCAGATTCTCGTCCATCGAGTCAGTGATGCCATCCAGCCATTTCATTCTCTGTCATCCCCTTCTCCTCCTGCCCTCAATCCCTCCCAGCATCAGAGTCTTTTCCAGTGAGTCAACTCTTTGCATGAGGTGGCCAAAGTACTGGATTTTCAGCTTTATCATCATTCCTTCCAAAGAACACCCAGGACTAATCTCCTTCAGAATGGACTGGTTGGATCTCCTTGCAGTCTAAAGGACTCCCAAGAGTCTTCTCCAACACCACAGTTCAAAAGCATCAATACTTCGGCGCTCAGCCTTCTTCACAGTTCAACTCTCACATCCATATATGACTACTGGAAAAAACATAGCCTTGACTGCTGCTAAGTCGCTTTAGTCGTGTCCGACTCTCTGTGACCCCATAGACGGCAGCCTACCAGGCTCCCCCGTCCCTGTGATTCTCCAGGCAAGAACACTGGAGTGGGTTGCCATGTCCTTTTCCAATGCATGAAAGTGAAAATTGAAATTGAAGTCACTCAGTCATGTCTGACTCTTTGTAACCTCATGTACTGCAGCCCACCAGACTTCCCCATCCCTGGGATTCTCCAGGCAAGAGTACTGGAGTGGGGTGCTGTTGCCTTCTCCGTAGTCTTGACTAGATGGACCTTAGTCAGGCAGCTGCGACCGGTGCACTAAGCACAGGCAGCTGGGACCAGCGCACTAAGTGCTGCTGAGGGGAGCTACCCCACGTCCGAGGTCAGGGGCAGCGGCTGAGGGGAGTTACCCCATGTCCAAGAAATGGTGGCTGCGTGGGCCCAGGAAGGCCTAGAGGAGCCATCCCATTTGAAGGTCAGGAAGGGTGGCGGTGAGGAGATACCCCTCATCCAAGGTAAGGAGCAGCAGCTGCGCTTTGCTGGAGCAGCCATGAAGAGATACCCCACACCCAAGGTAAGAGAAACCCAAGTAAGATGGTAGGTGTTGCAAGAGGTCATCAGAGGGCAGACACCCTGAAACCATACTCACAGAAAACTAAACAATCTAATCACACTAGGACCACAGCCTTGTCTAACTCAATGAAACTAAGCCATGCCCGCGGGGCAACCCAAGACGGGTGGGTCATGGTGGAGAGGTCTGACAGAATGTGGTCCATTGGAAAAGGGAATGGCAAACCATTTCAGTATTCTTGCCTTGAGAACAAACAATGGTACTCAGCCATAAATATGAAAGTATCCATTTTCCCCCAAACTCCCCTTCCATCCAGGCTGCCACATTAACATGGGGCAGACTTCCTTTTGCTATACAGTAGGTCCTTTCTGGTTATCCACTTTAAATATAGTGGATATCCACTTTAATACAGCAGTGCGTCCATGTGAATCCCAAACTTCCTAGCTCTTCCGTCCCCCCAGTAAATTATTGGGGTGAAATAAAGAATAGAATGAACAAACAACTGGAGGTGCAACAATTTTGCTAAAATATCTCTAGTTATTTTAGCTTGAAATTAAACATGGGTTTTTTTTAGTCAAGATTAAACTATTATTTTTACTTACAGATATAGCTGCATTGTTCACCTCGCTTCTTCTTCCCTTTACTGTGATGCAATGAGAACCAGATAAACCCTTCATGTACTTATTATTATTATTAGCCCTATTGAACCCTGGAATAATCAAACCCCTTCCCCCTCTCCTGAGAGAGAGTGGCAAATACAATCTCCCAAAGGTAAACTAATCTCTGGGAAGAGAAGGGAAAAGTCTCTAGTATGCAGTCCTTTGCCTGGGAATTTTATCACCCTTTAAGCTCTGCGGAGGAAAATTGTTACAACTCTACAAAGATTTCCTAGATTTTCAATCACCTTTTGACTTCTAAAGTTTGTTCTTTAGCTGAGATTTCACTTTCCTTTTTTTTTGAAAAACCCTAACTGCAGAAACATGAAAATATTTTTTTCTGCAGTTCTATTGACACCGGTGTCTGTATTCTTTATCAATTTTCTGTACCATATTAATATTACTTTGCCTAGAGATGTGCAATCACTGTTTCCTTGTAATAATTTTTCCCTCTTTCAATAAATACTTGTTTAGAACCCAATAAACTATTAACTTTGCTTTGGCCTTGTACTCTATGTTAGTTATCTTTCAAAAGCTTTTAAATTTTGCTTTTCCAAATTAAGAATACAACACCGGTTAACATATCTGCGATGGATTTGGGTACCTATAAGGTTTAGAAAGTCTTATTCTATTCATGCATTTTTTCTTTCACATTGTAATGTTGTAGAACAGAGATATTAAGGTAATTAATGTATATAATTTATATCTCCTAATCCGCACAAAACCAGATAGTTATGAACTGGTGCATTGTAGAATCAATGGCATTTTAGGATGCAGAGTTTATTGTAATAATTCTTCAGGTTCTGCTCTCATTAGTGAAATGTTAAGGGCTTCCATGGCTCTAATAAATAATAGCCATAATTTTTTTTTCTGCTCCATTTTATATATTTAATGGAGGTTGAGCAGAGACTCTTTTACAGTCTTTGTCAGTCCCTGATTCTCAGGAAGAAACTGTTTTTTATTCTAATCTTCTAATCTGATGTCTGTAATACAGTATTCTAATATGTTTGCTTTAGTAAAATTTTTCTAGTTGTCATTATATGTAAATATTTTATGATCCCAAGGATTCTGAATCAGAAGTTTTATGTATCAGTCCTAAACTAGCCATCATCATAGAGATTTAAATTTTTCTTGTTTTTTCCTTCTCTCAATGCATTAAATAGCCAGTTCATTGAGTGTGTGTTTCGTTCCCTTGGGTCAGTATTTTAAGACAAGAAACTGATAAAGTAATTGAAGAAAAAGTGCTAATGGCTAAAAAGGAATTGATAAATTGAATCTCTAAGAAAAAAGTTGTCTTTTTTATATACTTATGCTTAAATTAATTTATACCTTTAACTTTTGTATAGATTTTTACATTTAACTTCTGTATAGATTTTTATACTTGTTCACTTACCAAAATTGGAAACAATTTGAATCAGAATCAGTGAATGGAAAGAATTAAGAGGAGAAAAGTAAGACTAAAAGAATGCACTTCAGAAGACTGAATATCTGATTCATGTTTTGTTTCATTTCACCAGGATTCTAGTTGTCCATCTGCCCTTATTATATAATATGTCAAGTGTTTAAAAATGATGATCCTGGATATTTATATGTTGTAGCTGGGAGACTTTAGTTCTAACTTGGAAAACAGCTGATAGACTGCAAAATCCTTTAAGCAGATAATTCTGTAAGTTCGGCAAAATCTTATTTACTGAAAAAAGCTTGACCCTAACTCATTCTATTCTATAAATCATTTCTGTATGATTTAGTATTAATATTTTACATTTTATGGGTCATTATCTTATTTCCACAATTTGTTGCTATTTATGGAAATCGATTTAATGCTAAGTAACACAAAACAAAAAAATTTCAGTTTTGAAAATTTTGTTGACAATTTCTGTAATGGGTTTAAGATAGTAATTTGACCAAATCTGACATGAAAATAGTTTATAAGTGTATAATATTACATAACAATATAATAATTATTACTATTTATAATTCATAGTACATTTTTGCATTATAAATGCTTATGACCCAAATGTATTCCAATTAAATAAGATTTCAGGATATAGCATAAATGGAAATTAGAGAGACCTTAACCAGCTCTTGGAGACTCACAAGAGCTAAGATACTAATACTTCCATTAATACTAATACTGTACTTCAAGATACAAATTCTCCAATAAATCTGTTGAAACTCTTTGACTTAATTTATTCCCAGTATTTCCAAATGTGTTTGACTACAAGAATCTCTTAGGCAACCACCAATAAGTGTGTGTCTATCAGGGCTTCTCTGCTGGCTCAGACGGTAAAGAGTCTGCCTGCAGTGCGGGAGACCCAGGTTTGATCCCTGGATCAGGAAGATCACCTGGAAAAGGAAACTACAACCCACTCCAGTATTCTTGCCGGGAAAATCCCATGGATGGAGAACCCTGTCAGTCTACAGTCCATGGGGTCAGTAAGAGTCGGTCACGACTGAGTGACTTCAGTTTCACTTTCCATCTGTGT
Organism: Capra hircus; assembly: GCF_001704415.2. Lineage (NCBI taxonomy): Eukaryota > Metazoa > Chordata > Mammalia > Artiodactyla > Bovidae > Capra > Capra hircus. Next base: position 14,051,284 of record NC_030822.1, on the reverse strand, counting down.
GCATACATGCCCGTACACACATATGTGCTATGTGTGAGACCAATGAACATCTCACGGGATACTAGCACTTCTGTGTAAAAGTCTATAACACTCCCCTAATTCATTATATAAACCCCAAAGTCCTGTGAGTTATCACAGGCTGGCAGTGCTGTCAGTCAATGGAGGTCTTGGGTGCTGACTGTAGTGAGCAATTCAATTAATAATTCCTAGAATTTAGTAAAATATTGATAGTGATAATCACTTGGATGTCTCATAAGCAAACAAGCAAACAAAAAAACAAAAAAAAAGAGTGGATTCTAAATCCCCACCCCCAGAGAGTCGTAATGAGTATCTCTATTATTTATAAGAGGGCTTCCCTAGTGGCTCAGATGGTAACGAATCTGACTGCAATGCAAGAGACCCAGATTCATTCTCTGGGTCGGGAAGATCCCCTGGAGGAGGGAATGACTAGAGGTTCTTTAGTTATTAGACCTTTCCCAATGACCAGTTAGTTTGGAGGATCCCTAATATCCTTATAGAACACTAATGTTGTATAACTCATGTGTTTGGAAAGATGCACATTTTCCCTAGATGAGAATTCCCTGAGGTTGTGAAATATGTATTATTCATTTAATTATCTTAACACTTACATAATGCCAGGCACATGCAATTAAACTTTTAAAAACTCTGAGCATAAATTATTTCACTAATTGGGAAAATATTGAGATTGTTGAGAATCTCTTTTTTGATAATCTAGAACACATTCAGATATGGATGCACAACATTGGAAGATGGGTCTTAGTCTTTGGCTAAACAGGCTGGTTAATACTTTACTGCTAAGTGATGCATAATTACACACATAGTCACTCAAACAGTGAGCCAATTGTAGGACTCCTCTAAAAAGACAGGGTATTACAGCATATGACAGAAAGCAAATCTAAACATCTGATGCCTGCAGGTTGGCACATGTTTTGACATAAAGTATAAGAAGTTTTGACATAAAGTATAAGAAGGGGTCTTATAAGAAAGCCTTCTTCAGCAATCAATGCAAAGAAACAGAGGGAAACAACAGAATGGGAAAAACTAGAGATCTCTTTAAGAAAATTAGAGATATCAAGGGAATATTTCATGCAAACATGAACTCGTGAAAGGACAGAAATGGTATGGAGCTAACAGAAGCAGAAGATATTAAGAAGAGGTGGCAAGAATACACGGAAGAACTGTACAAAAAAGATCTTCAAAACCCAGATAATCATGATGATGCGATCACTCATCTAGAGCCAGATATCCTGGAATGTGAAGTCAAGTGGGCCTTAGAAAGCATCACTATGAACAAAGCTAGTGGAGGTGATGGAATTCCAGTTGAGCTGTTTCAAATCCTGAAAGATGATGCTGTGAAAGTGCTGCACTCAATATGTCAGCAAATTTGGAAAACTCAGCAGTGGCCACAGGCCTGGAAAAGGTCAGTTTTCATTTCAATTACAAAGAAAGGCAATGCCAAAGAATGGTCAAACTACCACACAATTGCACTCATCTCACACGCTAGTAAAGTAATGCTCAAAATTATCCAAGCCAAGCTTCAGCAATACGTGAACCGTGAACTCCCTGATGTTCAAGCTGGTTTCAGAAAAGGCAGAGGAACCAGAGATCAAATTGCCAACATCTGCTGGATCATGGAAAAAGCAAGAGAGTTCCAGAAAAACATCTATTTCTGCTTTATTGACTGTGCCAAAGCCTTTGACTGTGTGGATCACAAGAAACTGTGGAAAATTCTGAAAGAGATGTGAATACCAGACCACCTAACATGCCTCTTGAGAAATCTGTATGCAAGTCAGGAAGCAACAGTTAGAACTGGACATGGAACAACAGACTGGTTCCAAAAAGGAAAAGGAATACGTCAAGGCTGCATATTGTCACCCTGCTCATTTAACTTCTATGCAGAGTATATCATGAGAAACGCTGGGCTGGAAGAAACACAAGCTGGAATCAAGATTGCTGGGAGAAATATCAATAACCTCAGATATGCAGATGACACCACGCTTATGGCAGAAAGTGAAGAGGAACTAAAAAGCCTCTTGATGAAAGTAAAAGAGGAGAGTGAAAAAGTTGGCTTAAATCTCAACATTCAGACAATGAAGATCATGGCATCTGGTCCCATCACTTCATGGGAAATAGATGGGGAAAGAGTGGAAACAGTGCCAGACTTTATTTTTTGGGGCTCCAAAATCATTGCAGATGGTGACTACAGCCATGAAATTAACAGACACTTACTCCTGGGAAGAAAAGTTATGACGAACCTAGATAGTATATTCAAAAGCAGAGACATTACTTTGCTGACTAAGGTCCATCTAGTCAAGGCTATGGTTTTTCCTGTGGTCATGTACGGATGTGAGAGTTGGACTGCGAAGAAGGCTGAGCACCAAAGAATTGATGCTTTTGAACTGTGGTGTTGGAGAAGACTCTTGAGAGTCCCTCGGACTGCAAAGAAATCCAACCAGTCCACTCTAAAGGAGATAAGCCCTGGGTGTTCTTTGGAAGGAGTGATGCTAAAGCTGAAACTCCAGTACTTTGGCCACCTCATGCGAAGAGTTGACTCATTGGAAAAGACTCTGATGCTGGGAGGGATTGGGGGCAGGAGGAGAAGGGGACGACCGAGGATGAGATGGCTGGATGGCATCACGGACTCGATGGACGTGAGTCTGTGTGAACTCCGGGAGGTGGTGATGGACAGGGAGGCCTGGCGTGTGCGATTCATGGGGTGGCAAAGAGTCGGACACGACTGAGCGACTGTACTGAACTGAACTGAACTGAACTGATAAGAAGGGGTCAAGAGGAACAGACCTACTATCATTCTTTGTCCCAGATTCACCATATTGGTCACCTTTCTATGCCTAAGCAGAATTGAATAAGGAGTGAAGCCAATGCTAATATCCATAAGGAAGTGTCCTCTTGTGAAAACATCAGCACAGATCAGACAAAAAGACTGGGTTCAGGAAAAAACAAAAAAGTAAATTGTAAAGTCAAACTCAATTGTGATATTTTAGCTTCCACTCCAATATTTTTTTCCAAAAATAAATCTTGCAGACAGGGTTATGAAATTGACATTTTCAAGTTCTGTATTTTCATTATGTAGTTCATTTATTCAATCATTTTTATTAAACTTATACTTTGGGTCAGAACGTGTGTGGGATTGAAATGAAAGAATGAGTATAAGTCATTGTAGCCCACAACTTAGAGTCAAAAAATAAATAATACAGCACACTACAGTACGTGCAATGTTTGAGATACTTGTAGGTTGTCACCAAGGGAAGAGAGTAGGGGTACTCTGTCTGCAAGCACAGAGGAAGATTGATGAAGGAAAAGATTCCTCAGAGCAATCTCAGATGATGAGTGGGAGATAATGAGTTAAAGGCAGCTGTGGAGAATTGGGCATTCCCAGCATGGAAAAAGAGGACAAAAAGAGAACAGAATAACCATGCTATGTATGGGAAATTCCTGATAATTTTTTATATCACTATAAAACTACATACATGGCAAGGGTTTATAGCCATCAGACTAGAGGGCCAGGATGAGGTCAGATTATGAAGGGATTTAATGTTTTAAGGTTAGAAGCTTACAAGTTATCTTATAGATGACTGAGAGCCTGAATGAACTAGAATTCTTTCAACTGCAAATAGAAGAAACATAACTAAAAATAACCCAGTTCAAAAAGGAAGTGTATTGGCCCACATAACTTTGAAATCGTGTTGGATCTTTTAAAGCCTCATATTATTATCAAGTCAGATATAATAGCAAGAGCTGGAGCAGCATTTTAAGCTCTTGAGTGAGGTACTGCAGATAGAATATTTAAAAAGAAAAGAACCAGGATTCGTGACAATTGGAGCTATTATAGCAGCCTGGAATACTTATACATTAACTGCTTTATGAGAAAAAGGAATGAACACTTATCTTGTCCAGGTTAATCTGCCTTTTATTGTAGCAACACAATCTATATTTCACAAGTTTATAGATAACGTCTATCAGTCGTGTTTGCCTTTTTGTGACCCCATCGACTATATAGTCCATGGCATTCTCCAGGCCAGAATACTGGAGTGGGTATCCTTTCCCTTCTCCAGGGTATCTTCCCAACCCAGGGATCAAACCCAGGTCTTGTTCTTTACCAGTTGAGCCACAACGAAGCCCAAGAATATTGAAGCAGGTACCCTATCCCTTCTCCAGTGGATCTTCCCAACCCAGGAATTCAACTGGGTCTCCTGCATTGCAGGCAGATTCTTTAACAACTGAGCTATCAGGGAAGCCCATGCACATGGAATCTTTAACTATTTTCTTCTTCGTGGTGATGACACAATGAGTTAGCATTGGTCCACACAAATATTTAGTTAATTAAATAAAATTACTATGACAAGTTCAGAAGGAAATGAAATGTGTCTGAAGTACCTCTAAGAATTTTCCAAAAATTCAGGCTTAGTTTATTCTCTTTTTATTTACAATCCAAAGGTATCCTATTATGAATTTATCTTTTGTTCATCATATGATTTATTTTAAATAGTTCTCTCCAACCTCTCCTAAACCAAAGGTAGCTCCCTCCACTGTGATAATTAACTCCATTTTCAGGTGATTTTTCCCACTATCATGTAGGAGAGCCCAAAACACTGACAAAACTACAAAGATTTTGTTCAATATATGCCAGTTTAAGTTAAATCTCCAACTTTGTGTTTGAAAAATACACCTTTGCTCTTGTTTTACATGACTTTTATTTTCTCAAGTCAGTCTCTCCTATCAGAAAGCTTCCATAAGCCTCTTATCCTTATCCTTCAGAGGACAAACAGACTGAAAATCACAATTACAGAAAATGAAACAATCTGATCACATGGACTACAGTCTTATCTAACTCAAGGAAACTATGAGCCATGATGTTTAGGGCCAACCAAGACAGACAGGTTATAGTGGAGAGGTCTGACAAATCGTGGTCCACTGGAGCAGGGAATGGCAAACCACTTCAGTAGTCTTGCCTTGAAAACCCCATGACCAGTATGAAAGGCAAAATAATAGGACACTGAAAGATGAACTACCCAGATTGGTAGGTGTCCAATATGCTAATGGAAAGGGTGGAGAAATAACTCCAGAAAGAGTGAAGAGAGGGAGCCAAAGCAAAAACAACACCCAGTTGTGGATATGACTGGTGATGGAAGTAAAGTCTGATGCTGTAAAGAACAATATTGCATAGGAACCTGGAATGTAGGTCCATAAATCAGGGTAAATTGGAAGAAGTCAAATAGGAGATGGCAAGAGTGAACAATGACATTTTAGGAATCAGTGAACTAAAATGGATGGACTGGAATGGAAAAATTTAACTCAGATGACCATTACATTTACTACCATGGGCAAGAATCCCTTAGAAGAAGTGGAGTAGCCACCATAGTCAACAAAAGAGTCTGAAATGCAGTACTTGGATACAATCTCAAAAATGACCAAATGTTTTCTGTTTATTTCTGAGGCAAACCACACAGTATCACAGTAATCCAACTCTATGCCCCAAACAATTATCCTGAAGAAGCTGAAGTTGAAAGATTCTATGAAGACCTACATGAACTTCTAGAACTAATGTCCCAAAAAGATGGCCTTGTCATTACAGAGGACTGGAATGCAAAAGTGGGAAGTCAAGAAATACCTTAAGCAACAGCCAAATTTGGCCTTGGAGGACAAAATGAAGGAAGACTAATGCTAACAGAGTTTTCGCAAGCAAACACACTGGTCATAGCAAACACCTTCTTCCAACAATACAAGAGAAAATTCTGTACATTGACATCACCAGATGGTCAGTACCAAAATCAGCTCGAGCATATTCTTTGCAGCCAAAAGTGGAAAAACTATACAGTTAGCAAAAACAAGACCGGAAGCTGACTGTGGCTCAGATAATGAACTCCTTATTTCCAAATTCAGACTTAAATTTGAGAAAGTAGGGAAAACCACTAGGCCATTCAGGTATGACCTAAATCAAATCCCTTACATTTATACAGTGGAAGTGACAAATAGATTCAAGGGATTATCTGATATACAGAGTGTGTGAAGAACTATGGATGGAGGTTTATACAGGAAGCAGTGATCAAGACCATCCCCAAGAAAAACAAATGCAAAAAGGCAAAATGGTTGTCTGAAGAGGCCATACTCAGAAAAGAAGTGTAGTGAAAGGCAAAGGAGAAAAGGAAAATTATATCCATTTAAATACAGAGCTACAAAGTTTAACAAGGAGAGATAAGAAAGCCTTCCTCAGTTATCAATGCAAAGAAATAGAGGAAAACAACAGCGTGGGAAAGACTAGAGATCTCAAGAAAATTAGAGATACCAACGGGATATTTCATGCAAAGATGGGCACAATAAAGGACAGAAATGGTATGGACCTAACAGAAGCAGAAGATATTAAGAAGAGGTGGCAAGAATACACAGAAAAACTGTACAAAAAAGATCTTCATGACCCTGATAACCATGATGAAATGAATACTCACCTAGAGCTAGACATCCTAGAATGTGAAGTCAAGTGGGCCTTAGGAAACATCACTATGAACAAAGCTAGTGGAGGTGATGGAATTCCAGTTGAGCCATTTTAAATCCTAAAAGATGATGCTGTGAAAGTGCTGCACTCAGTATACCAACAAATTTGGAAAACTCAGCAGTGGCCATAGGACTGGAAAAGTTCAGTTTTATTCCATTCCTAAAGAAAGGCAATGCCAAAGAATGCTCAAACTACCGCACAATTGCACTCATGATATGCTAGCAAGTGAAAGTGAAGTCGCTCAGTCGTGTCTGACTCTTTGCGACACTGTAGACTGTAGCCTACTAGGCTCCTCTGTCCATGGGATTTTCCAGGCAATAGTACTGGAGTGGATTGCCATTTCCTTCTCCAGGGGATCTTCCCAGCCCAGGGCTCAAACCCGGGATTCCTGTATTGTAGACAGACGCTTTACCATCTGAGCCACCAGGGAAGTCAAAGAAATGCTCAAAATTCTCCATGCCAGGCTTCAACAGTACATGAACCATGAAATTCCAGATGTTCTAGCTGGATTTAGAAAAGGCAGAGGAACCAGAGATCAAATTGCTAACATCCACTGGATCATTGAAAAAGCAAGAGAGTTCCAGGAAACCATCTTCCTCTGCTTTATTGACTACACCAAAGCTTTTGACTGTATGCATCACCACAAACTGAAAATTCCAAGAGAGATGGGAATACCTGACCACCTTATCTGCATTCTGAGAAATCTGTATGCAGGTCAGGATGCAACAGTTAGAATAGGACATGGAACAGCGGACTGGTTCCAAATCAGGAAAGAAGTACGTCAAGGCTGTATATTGTCACCCTGCTTATTTAACTTCTATGCAGAGTACATCATGCAAAATATCGGGCTGAATGAAACACAAGCAGGAATCAAGATTGCCAGAAGAAATATTAATAATCTCAGATATGCATATGAGGAATGGCAGTAAGCGAAGAGGAACTAAAGAGCCTCTTGATGATAGTGAAAGAGGAGAGTGAAAAAGTTGGCCTAAAACTCAATGTTCAGAAAACTAAGATCATGGCATCCAGTCCCATCACTTCATGGCAAGTAGAAAGGGAAACAATGGAAACAGTGAGATACTTTATTTTTGGAGGCTCCAAAATCATGGCAGATGGTGATTTCAGCTATGGAATTAAAAGAGGCTTGCTCCTTGGAAGGAAAGCTATGACCAACTTAAACAGCCTATTAAAAAACCAGAGACATTACTTTGCTGACAATGGTCTGTCTAGTCAAACTTCGTTTTTTCAGTAGTCATTATGGAGGTGAGAGTTGGACTATAAAGAAATCTAAGTGGTAAAGAATTGATGCTTTTGAACTGTGGTGTTGGAAAAGACTCTTGAGAGTCCTTTGGACTTCAAGGAGATCAAACAAGTCCATTCTAAAGGAAATCAGTCCTGAATATTCATTGGAAGGACTGATGTTGAAACTGTAATTCCAACACTTTGGCCCCCTGATGTGAAGAACTGACTCCTTAGAAAAGACTGATGCCGGGAAAGATTGAAGGCAGGAGGAGAAGGGGCAACAGAGCATGAGGTGGTTGGATGACATCACCAGCATGATGGACATGAGTTTGAAAAAGCTCTGTGGGTTAGTGATGGACAGAAAGCCTGGTGTGCTGCAGTCCATGGGAGTCACAAAGAGTCAGACACGACTGAGTGACTGAACTGAGCTGAGCTGAGATTTTCTAAAGACAACTCTAAAATTAGGACATGTCCCCTAAGCTCACAGGGTAAAGAATCTGCCTGCAATGCAGAGATCCTGATTCGACCCCTGGGTCCAGAAGATCCCCTGGAGAAAGAAATGGCTACCTTCTCAAGTATTCTTTCCTTGAAAATTCCATGGAGAGAGCAGCCTGGCAGGCTACAGTCTATAGGGTTTCAAAGAGTCAGATGCAACTGAGGGATTAACACTAACTTTCCTGAGTAGTAAGCCATTCATGTACTTACTGTTTTGTTTTCTTTAGATACTCGGTCAATTACTTGACAAATATGAAAACAAAATGTGGGATCCTAGGTTAGAACTAACTATTTTACCATGTCATTGAATATATATTCTATGTATTTCAAGGACAATGAAAAGTAAATAAATTAAAAGTCAAACAGAACTGGGTTCTAAGAAAACTCTTAACTGTTAGTAATTGGTTCAGGATTCTTTTAGCCTCAAATTATAGAAAACCCAACTTAAAATGATAAAGGTGAGGAAATTTGCTTTTTCACACATCAGTTCAGTTCAGTTGCTCAGTCGGGTCCGACTCTTGGCGACCCCGTGAATCGCAGCATGATAGGCCTCCCTGTCCATCACCAACTCCCAGAGTTCACTCAGACTCACGTCCATCGAGTCAGTGATGCCATCCAGCCATCTCACCCTCTGTTGTCCCCTTCTCCTCCTGCCCCCAATCCCTCCCAGCATCAGAGTCTTTTCCTGTGAGTTAATTTCACACATAGTATGATATTAAACAATTATAGACTCTGTGCTTCTTTTGGTTTTTCCTTCAGGTTGGCTACTCTCATAGCTGAAAATGGCTGCCAGTATCAGCAAGAACAGATTCTCTCTTAACAGTCAGTGGAGAGAGATAGCTGTTTACTTAACCATAGAATAAAAATGCTTCTCTTCAGTCAGTTTGAGCTAATGTAAACTATGTGCCTACTTGTGGACCAATAGTGATCAACAGGGAATAACATATGTCAATTGCTTGAAGCCAAGGCTTCTGAGCTATCATTGGTAAGATAGATGGAGTGCCATAATTGGCTTAGAATAATAAAGATTAAGTCTGAAAATAGAGTCAATGAAACTCAAGTCAAAAAGACTGCTCAAAAGAGAGATGAGTAACTTAACACATTTGAGTTGCATGCAGTCACCAGTGTTTAAATGTCTCATCTTTTTCTACAAGATGCATTTTATAATATTTTAGCCATTAGGGCCTTAGAGCAGAAAAACAGTATTACCTAAGAACATTTCAGTAAGTCAGTTTGTTCAACTATCCTTCCCTCAAGTAGACTATTCTTCAAGATGAACCTCTCTTTCCCCTCCTGATGCCAATAAACTCCTCTGCAAAATGTCCTCAATTACTTAATGTATTTGGAGAAATGGGATCATAGTAGAAGACTGTCTCGTTTTATAGAGGAAATGGGTTGTGAATATACATAAGCAGTCATATGAATAAAAGGATATAAAAGAGCAGAAACCTCTTATCTATAGCCACCACTTTCATTTTTGGGTGTTATAGTAGTGACACATTAAGTAAAAGTTCAATAAAATGCTGCTAAAGAAGAGATTCTTTTGGACCAAATGAATAAGCCTAGAATTTAGTCTCTAGTCAGAAATAATTTAAAAATATGATCATTTATTTCCAGTTGCCCCAAGTTTTTTAACATGGGACATAAAAGTTTGTCATGCCAATTAATTCTTAATAATGTGCTAAAAGTTTCTAAAATAAACTTTTTCTATTTTACTAGTATTTAGTATTTTAAGGTTATATGCTACATTATCCTACTATGTCTTAGGCTCATTTTGAAAGATCTTCTGTAGGTTGCTCATTTTTACTTTTCATAAGACTTTAAAATTTTCAGATCATTCTATTGTACACCTGTAACTCATATAATATTGTGCATCAAATATAAATGTAGATAAGCAAATATATAAAGATTTTGTTAATGATTCTAATAGACAACTTACAAGCTGCTGCTAAGTCACTTCAGTCGTGTATGACTCTGTGCGATACCATAGATGGCAGCCCACCAGGCTCCCCCGTCTCTGGGATTTTCCAGGCAAGAACACTGGAGTGGGTTGCCATTTCCTTCTCCAATGCATGAAAGTGAAAAGTGAAAGGGAAGTCGCTCAGTCGTATCCAACTGTTAGCAACCACATGGACTGCAGACTACCAGACTCCTTCGTCCTCAGTATTTTCCAGGCAAGAGTACTGGAGTGGGGTGCCATTGCCTTCTCCACTTACAAGCTAGGGTCTTTATTTTCTTCTTTCATTACAAAATTTCCTTCTTATTCAATAATTAGCATATTCTTCTTAAGAGATATTTTATTTAGCTAACTTTAAGCAATCCAATACTAAAATAATCTCAACAATTAGAATAATTTAATAAAAATTCAGTATTCTTGTACACATCTGTGTGTTATTTTAATATTTTAAATCAATACTAAGGTTGTTATAAGTACAACATATCTGTATATCAACTAGAAAGTCAAGCATTTTATTTGGTTTTGTATTTTTTATCTATATGTTTTCAATGAGAATACAGATTTCACTGTCATGTTTTTCAAAAGTTTTGGCTCATTTATTGGACCTATTTATATGCTATCAGTGGTTACATACAGGTTGCCGGTCAACACAGATATCTCTATTTGGTGTGTCATACTAAGCTGCATCACTTGTTTCCTATTGAAAATGACCCAAATTAATGCAACAGTATAGCTGCAACTTGAAGCCCCTTAGCTCCAGTAGCCTGCATTATGCTGGAAAATGAAAAAAAGTAAATTTTAGGCAGAACTTTTCAATTCTTCCATAAGCTATGATGTTCAAGGAACCCACTGCTTTTACAATCTAAAATCATAGGAAAGTATCCAGAAGATCTTGCTTGGCTTTGCATTTCTGAAACACTTTGGGATCCAAGAATCTTCCTACTGTTTGAGTTGGCAGTAGACCAGGCTTGGATCTATCAGAATTTCTAGTCAGATTGCTCAGCACATATTGCACAGGGAAGGCTGCAACCTCTGGGGAGTAATTATTCTCCAAATTCTTAGCAAAACAGAGTTAGGAGGCTGACGAGCAGGCCTCACACTTAGCTAAACTGTATTGGCAATGCTGTCCAGAGAATAGGCAATGCCTCAAGAATAATTCAAAGGTGAAATAAGAGGGAATGTAACTGAGCTTAGCTTACTAATAGTTGAGGTTATTTTGTAATGGCCTGTGTCAGTAAACTGTTTGAAATTCACTTTGAAGTGATTTTTTCCAGCTTTGATAAGTAATCTCCCTTCTAGCAAGTTACAGAAAAAAAAAAAAAAAAAAAACTCTTTAGGAGTTTTGGGTATTTGAATACTCTTCAATAAGCAGTTTCCTCCATCATGACTTCCTGGAAACATAACCAGCTAGCTTTAAGTGAAATATCATATTACAGCAATATCTTAACTATCCAGAGATCACATGTTCATAATATATCGTTAAAAACTGGAAGAACACAAAACTCTTCAGAATCACATCATATAATATATAAATAAATATATATTAAACACATTTATGTATACAAAAATGTTCTTATACTACCATTCTAATATGATTAAACATCTAATCCATATACCACCACTACTCATGTTCAGACTCCACCACAGCTCTGAATCTATGTTTAAAAAGCAAATGTTTGGGAGAGAACAAGATGTGCAGAGGAGTAGGTGGACATGGAGTACATCTCTCTCCACAGATACATCAGGAGTACACCTTCAGAAACAGAAGTGCATGCAGAACACCACCTGAGAGCAGACAGGAGTACCTGATCATTGGAAGAGAATATATAGACCCATGCAAAACTCAGTAGGATGAAGAAACTAGGGGAAAAACAGGAGTGTTAGTAGGACTGGCCTGCCCTCGGTGGGTGGGGGAACTGAAGCAGGGGTCTGATCCCCACATTCAGGCAATTGTCTGAGTGAGAGGAGAAACATTCAAGGCTGAGCGTGAAACAACTGATTGGTGGCAGCCTAAATGGACTGAGAATCAGACAGTTCTTGCCATGGTCATAGATACAGGGACAGAGATCCCCTGGAAGGCACAATGGCAGGGAGCAGGAGTTTAGGCATTCTGGAGCAATCCCCGGGTAAGGGCTGCTGTTGACTGGGGAGAGACAGATGGAAGAGATGTGAGGCAGGAGATTGTGGTGGGAAATGCCTGTGGAAGAAAGCCTGGCAGCCATGGAAGCAAGGCGATATTGCTGAGTCACACTTAGGGGGTGGAACCATCACCATAGCCTCTCTCTCCTGACAAGTCAGCACTGGCAGCAGAACAATCCGGAGGCTGGCCCATCAAATGCCTGATGTACTGAACTACAGAGTAGGACCCCATGAAGGGTGCTCCTTTAAGTGACTCCAGTGCTGATCTGGAGTAGGATCCCAGTTAGGGGGCCCCTCTATGTGCCTGACATGCTGAACAATGGAGAAGGACCCCAGGCAAAGAAGCCCTTTAAGTGCCTGAATGGGTGGAGGTATGGAGAAAGACTGGCCAAAGAGGCCTTCTGATCGCCAGCTACAAGAGGCTATAAAAAACACTGATAGGGCCGTAACTCCTGCAGCAGAGGCAGTCCATGTCCCTGCACACTTGCTGCCACCAGGGTCCCCACAAGCCAAGCAAGCTGTGCCACCTTCACGTTAAACTCTCACAGGGACAGAGGTGCCACAGGCAAAAAATGTCTTGTGTCTCTGTGCACAGGGTTGCTGCTGTAGTGTCGATTCTATGTGACCCTGAAGACTGTGGCCTGACAGGCTTCTCGGTCAGGGAGGAAGATTCTCCAGGCAAGAAGACAGGAGTGTATTGGCCAATATTTGTTGCCATACACTTCTCAGTTCAGTTCAGTTCAATTCAGTCGCTCAGTCGTGTCTGACTCTTTGTGACCCCATGAATTGCAGCATGCCAGGCCTCCCTGTTCACCACCAACTCCCAGAGTTCACTCAGACTCATGGCCATAGAGTCAGTGATGCCATGCAGCCATCTCATCTTCTGTCGTCCCCTTCTCCTCCTGCCCCCAATCCCTCCCAGCATCAGAGTCTTTTCCAATGAGTCAACTCTTCCATGAGGTGGCCAAAGTACTGGAGTTTCAGCTTTAGCATCATTCCTTCCAAAGAAATCCCAGGGCTGATTTCCTTCAGAATGGACTGGTTGGATGTCCTTGCAGTCCAAGGGACTCTCAAGGGTCTTCTCCAATACCACAGTTCAAAAGCATCAATTCTTCAGTGCTCAGTTTTCTTCACAATCCAACTCTCACATCCATACATGACCACTGGAAAAACCAAAACCTTGACTAGACGGACCTTTGTTGGAAAAGTAATGTCTCTGCTTTTCAATATGCTATCTAGGTTGGTCATAACTTTTCTTCCAAGGAGTAAGCATCTTTAATTTTATGGCTGCAGTCACCATCTGTGGTGATTTTGGAGCCCCCCCAAAATAAAGCCTGACACTGTTTCCACTGCTTCCCCATCTATTTCCCAAGAAGTTATGGGACCAAATGCGATGATCTTCGTTTTCTGAATGTTGAGCTTTAAGCCAACTTTTTCACTTTCCTCTTTCACTTTCATCAAGAGGCTCTTTAGTTCTTCTTGACTTTCTGCCATAAGGGTGGTGCCTTCTGCATATCTGAGGTTATTGATATTTCTCCAAGCAATCTTGATTCCAGATTGTGCTTCCTCCAGCCCAGCGTTTCTCATGATGTACTCTGCACAGAAGTTAAATAAGCAGGGTGACAATATACAGCCTGACATATTCCTTTTCCTATTTGTAACCAGTCTGTTGTTCCATGTCCAGTTCTAACTGTTGCTTCTTGACCTGTATATAGGTTTCTCAAGAGGCAGGTCAGGTGGTCTGGTATTCCCATCTCTTTCAGAATTGTCCACACTTTATTGTGATCCACACAGTCAAAGGCTTTGGCACAGTCAATAAAGCAGAAATAGATGTTTTTCTGGAACTCTCTTGCTTTTTCCATGATCCAGCAGATGTTGACAATTTGATCTTTGGTTCCTCTGCCTTTGCTAAAACCAAATTGAACATCAGGAAGTTCACGGCTCACATATTTCTGAAGCCTGGCTTAGAGAATTTTGAGCATTACTTTACTAGCGTGTGAGATGAGTGCAATTGTGTGGTAGTTTGACCATTCTTTGGGATTTCCTTTCTTTGGAATTGGAATGAAAACTGAAACCTTTTCCAGTCCTGTGGCCACTGCTGAGTTTTCCAAACTTGCTGGCATATTGAGTGCAGCACTTTCACAGCATCATCTTTCAGGAGTTGAAATAGTTCCACTGGAATTCCATCACCTCCACTAGCTTTGTTCATAGTGATGCTTTCTAAGGCCCACTTGACTTCACATTCTAGGATGTCTGGCTCTAAGTGAGGGATCACACCATCGTGATTATCTGGGTCATGAAGATCTTTTTTGTATAGTTCTGTGTATTCTTGCTACCTTTTCTTAATATCGTCTGCTTCTGTTAGGTCCATACCATTTCTGTCCTTTATTGAGCCCATCTTTGCATGAAATGTTCCCTTGGTATCTCTAATTTTCTTGAAGATATCTATCATCTTTCCCATTCATTTGCTTTCCTGTATTTATTTGCATTAATTGCTGAGGAAGTCTTTCTTATCTCTCCTTGCTATTCTTTGGAACTCTGCATTCAGATGCTTATATCTTTCCTTTTCTCCTTTGCTTTTCACTTCTCTTCTTTCCACAGTTGTTTGTAAGGCCTCCTCAGACAGCCATTTTTCTTTTTTGCATTTCTTTTCCATGGGGATGGTCTTGATCCCTATCTCCTGTACAACATCACGAACCTCCTTCCATAGTTCATCAGGCACTCTGTCTATCAGATCTAGTCCCTTAAATCTATTTCTCACTTCCACTGTATAATCATAAAGGATTTGATTTAGGTTATACCTGAATGGTCTAGTGGTTTTCCCTATTTGCTTCAATGTAAGTCTGAATTTGGCAATAAGGAGTTCATGAGCTGAGCCACAGTCAGCTCTCAGTCTTGTTTTTGCTGACTGTATAGAGCTTCTCCATCTTTGGCTTCAAAGAATATAATCAATCTGATTTTGGTGTTGACCATCTAGTGATGGTCATGTGTAGAGTCTTCTCTTGTGTTGTTGGAAGAGGGTGTTTGCTATGACCAGTGCATTCTCTTGGCAAAACTCTATTAGCCTTTGCCCTGCTTCATTCCGTATTCTAAGGCCTAATTTACAAGTCACCCCAGGTGTTTCTTGACTTCCTACTTTAGCATTCCAGTCCCCTATAATGAAAAGGATGTCTTTTTTGGGGTGTTAGTTCTAAATGGTCTTGTAGGACTTCATAGACCTGTTCAACCTCAGCTTCTTCAGCATTACTGGTTGGGGCATAGGTTTGGATTACTGTGATATTGAATGTTTTTACTTGGAAACGAACAGAGATCATTCTGTCGTTTTTGAGACTGCATCCAGGTACTGAATTTCGGACTCTTTTGTTGACCATGATGGCTACTCCATTTCTTCTGAAGGATTCCTGGCCATAGTAGTAGATATAATGGTCATTTGAGTTAAATTCACACATTCCAGTCCATTTTAATTCACTGATTCCTAGAATGTCAACGTTCACTCTTGCCATCTCCTGTTTGACCACTTCCGATTTGCCTTAATTCATGGACCTAACATTCCTGTTCCTATGCAATATTGCTCTCTACAGCATCGGACCTTGCTTCTATCACCAATCACATTCACAGCTGGGTATTGTTTTTGCTTTGGCTCTATCCCTTCATTCTTTCTGGATTTATTTTTCCACTCTTCTCCACTAGACTATTGGCCACCTACCGACCTGGGGAGTTCCTCTTTCAGTATCCTATCATTTTGCCTTTTCATACTGTTCATGGGGTTCTTAAGGCAAGAATACTGAAGTGGCTTGCCATTCCCTTCTCCAGGGATCTAACCCTAGGGGTTATCAAATAGTGAGAACTCACACAATGGAAATCACTGGAATACAAGACCATCACCCAACCACCAGTAGCATCCTGTGCAGGATGCCTCATCTAAAGAACAAACAAAACTAAAATACAAACCCAATCATCAGCATACAGGATTACCACTTCAGGTTGCCCATCAGCCGAAACAGCAAACAAACAAACAAACAAAAACTCAGCTCCAATTTCACCCTATATGAGGCTTACACAAACCACTGGGCAAACCTTAGGAGAACAGAAACCAAAAGGAAGAAACAATTCAGCCTTGAAGCCTGGGAAAAAGAGACAACAAACACAATATTTAAAAAAATAATAATAATAATAATGAAAAGGCAGAGGAATACTACAGAAATGAAGGAACAAACTGGAAACACAGAAGCCCAAATAAATGAAGAGGAAATAGGCAAACCACTTGAAAAAGAACTCAGAATAATGATAGTAAAGATGGTCAAAAACCTTGAAAATAAAATGTAAAATGAAATAATCAATTAACAAAGACCTAGGAGAATTAAACAATAAACATGCAAAGACAAACAACACATTTACTGAAACTAAAAATACTCTAGAAGGAAACAATAGAAGAACATCTATAGCAGAAGAATGAAACAGTAAGCTGGAAGATATAATGGTAGAAATATCTTCTGAATATTAGTATAAATTAAAAAGAAATAAAAGAACTGAGGATAGTCTCAGAGACCTCTCAGACAATATGAAATTCACCAACATTTGAATTATAAGGGTCACAGAAGAAGAGATAAAGAAAGGATATGAGAAAATTTTTGAAGAGATTATAGTTGAAAATTTCCCCAACATAGAAAAGGAAATAATCAATCAAGTCCAAGAGGCACAAAGAGTCCCATACAGGATAAACCTAAGGAGAAACATGCCAAGACACATATTAATAAAACATATTAATTAAACACAAAGAAAGAATATTAAAAGCAGCAAGGGAGAAGCAACAAATAATGTACAAGGGAAACCCCATACACTTAACAGCTGACCTTTCAGCAGAAACTCTGCAGGCCAGAAGGGAATGGCAGCATATATTTAAAGTGCTGAATGGGAAAAATCTACAACCAAGATTACCGTACCTGGCAAGGGTTTCATACAACATTGATGGAGAAATGAAAAGCTTTTCAGACAAGCAAAACTTAGGAGAATTCAGTACCACCAAACCAGCTTTATGACAAATGTTAAATGGATTTATATCATCAAGAAATACAAAAGAAAAAAGATCTACAAAATCAGCTCCAAACAATTAAGAAAATGACAATAGAAACATATATATATATCAATAATTACTTTAAATGTAAATGGACTAAATGTGCCAACCAAAAGACACAGACTGGCTGAATGGATATAAAAACAAGACCCATATATATGCTGTCTACAAGAAACCCACTTCAGACCTAAAGACACATATAGACTGAAAGTGAGAAAATGGGAAAATATATTCCTTGCAAATGCAAAGGAAAAGAAAGCTGGAGTAGCAATCCTCATATCAGACAAAATAGACCCTAAAATAAAGAAGATTACAGGAGATAAGGAAGGACACTACATAATGATCAAGGGATCAGTGCAAGAGGAAGACATAACAATTATAAATATCTATGCACTAAACATAGGAGCACCTCAATACATAAGACAAACACTAACAGACATAAAAGCAGAAACTGACAGTAACACAATTATAGGAGACTTTAATACCCCACTCATACCAGTAAACAGATTATCAAAGCAGAAAGTTAATAAGGAAACACAAGTTTTAAATGATACATTGATGAGATGGATCTCATGGATATCTTCAGGACATTCCATCCAAAGGCAGAAGGATACATTTTCTCAAGTGCACATGCAATATTCTCCAGGAATACCATATCTTGGGTCACAAATTAAACCTCAGTAAGTTTAAGAAAATTGAAATAGTATCAAGCATCTTCTCTGACCACGTGCTATGAGACTAGATATCAATTACAAGAAAAAAACTGTAAGAAACACAAACACATCAAGATTAAGGAACATGTTTCTAAATAACCAACAAGTTACTGAAGAAATCAAAAGGAAATTTTAAAAAAGTATAGAAACAAATGACAATGAAAACATGACAACTCAAAACCTATAGGATGCAGCAAAAGCAGTCTTAAGAGGGAAGTTTACAGCAACACAATCCTACTTCAAGAAACAAAAAAAGCATTAAATAGACAACCTAAATTTACACCTAAAACAACTGGAAAATGAAGAACAAAAAGCCCCCCAAAATTAGTAGAACAAAAGAAATCATAAAAATCTGAACAGAAATAAATGAAAAAGAAATGAAAGAAAAAAAATAGTAAAGATTAATGAAACTAAAAGGTTGTTCTTTGAGAATATAAACAAAATTGACAGGCTTTTAGCCATACTCATCAAGAAAAAAGGAGAAGAATCAAATCAACAAAATTAGAAATGAAAAAGGAGAGGTTACAGCAAATAATACAGAAACACAAAGGATTACAAGAGACTATTATGAACAACTATATGGCAATAAAATGGATAAACCAGAATAATGGCCAGTTTCTTAGAAAAGTTCTCAATCCTCCAATACTGAACCAGAAAGAAATAGAAATTATGAACAATGAAATAATAAGCACTGTAATGGAAGCTGTGATCAAAAATCTCCCCCTAAAACAAAACTCCAGGTCCAGATGTCTTCAAAGGAGACTTCTATCAAACATTTAGAGAAGAGCTAGTGCCTATCCTTCTAAAACTCTCAAAAAGTTGCAGAGAAAGGAACACTTCCAAACACATTCTATAAGTCCAGCATCACCCTGATACCAAAACCAGACAAAGACAACACAAAAAAAGAAAACTACAGGGCAATATCACTGATGAACATACTTGAAAAAATCCTCAACAAATTTTAGCCAACAGAATTCAGAAATACATCAAAAAGCTCAAACACCATGATCAAGTTGGGTTTATTCCAGGAATGCAAGGATTCTTCAAAATACACAAATCAATCAAAATGATACACCATATTAAGTAATTGAAAGATAAAAATGTATGATAATCTCAATAGATGCAGAAAAAGCCTTTGACCAAAATCAGCAAACATTTATGATTAAAACTCTTCAAAAAATGGGCATAGAAGGAACCTACCTCAACATAGTAGAAGCCATATATGATAAGCCTACAGCACATTATTCTCAATGGTGAAAAACTGAAACCATTCCTCCTAAGATCAGGAACAAGACAAGGGTGTTCACTTTCACAACTATTATTTAACATAGTTCTGGAAGTCCTAGCTACAGGTATCAGAGAAGAAAAAGAAATAAAATGAATCTAGATTGGAAAAGAAGAAGTAAAGCTCTCACTGTTTCCAGATGACATGATACTGTACATAGAAAACATTAAAGGTAGTATCAGAAAATTTCTGGAGCTAATCAGTGAATTTAGCAACTTTGCAGGATACAAAATCAATACACAGAAATCACTTGCATTTCTTTTGCTAACAATGGAAAATCAAAAAGAAAATGTAAGGAATCAATCCCATTCACCATTGCAACAAAAATAATTCAATATCTAGGAATAAACTTCTCTAAGGAGACAAAAGAACTGTACACAGAAAATTATAAGAAACTAATGAAAGAAATCAAAGTTGACATGAACAGATGGAGCGATATTTCATGTTCCTAGGTAGGAAGAATCAATATTGTGAAAATTACTATACAACCAAATGCAATCTACAAATGCAATGTGATCCCTATCAAATTGCCACTGACATTTTTCAAAAAGTAGAACAAAAAATTTCACAATTTATATTGAAACACAAAAGACCCTGAATAGCCAAAGCAGTTTTGAGAAAGAAGAATGGAGCTGGAGGAATCAATTTTCCTGACTTCAGATTATACTACAAAGCTGCAGTCATCAAGAGAGTGTGATACTGGCACAAAAACAGAAATATAGTCTAATGCAACAAGATAGAAAGCCCAGACATAAACCCATGTACCTATGGGTACCTTGTTTTTGATGAAGGAGGCAAGAATATACAATGGGGCAAAGACAGACTATTCAATAAATGGTGCTGGAAAAACTGAAGAGCTACATGTAAAAGAATGAAATTAGAACACTTCCTAACACCATACCAAAGATAAACTCAAAATGGGTTAAAGGCTTAAATGTAACACCAGAAACTATAAAACTCTTAGAGGAAAACATAGGCAGAACACTGGATGACCTAAATCAAAGCAAGATCCTCTATGACCCACCTCCTAGAGTAATGGAAATAAAGACAAATGCAAACAAATGGGACCTGATTAAACTTAAAACCTTTTGCACAGCAAAGAAAGCTATAAGCAAGGTGAAAAGACAATCCTCAGAATGGGGGAAAATAATGCAAATGAAACAACTGACAAAGGATTAATTTCCAGAATATACAAGCAGCTCATACAACTCAATGCAAGAAAAAACAAACAACCCAATCAAAAGTGGGAAAAAGACCTAAACAGACATTTCTCCAAAGAAGACATACAGGTGGCCAACAAACTCATGAAAAGATGCTCAACTCCACTTATTACTAGAGAAATGCAAGTCAAAACCACAATGAAATATCACCTTGCACTGGTCAGAATGGCCATCATCCAAAAGTCTACAAGCAATAAATGCTGTAGGGGGTGTGGAGAAAAGGGAACACTATTGCACTATTGGTGGGCATGTAAATTGATACAGCCACTATGGAAGACAATATGGAGATTCCTTAAAAATCTAGGAATAAAACCACCATATGACCCAGCAATCCCACTCCTAGACATATACCCTGAGGAAACCAAAATTGAAATAGACACATGTATCCCATTGTTCAATGCAACACTAGTTACAATAGCTAGAACATGGAAGCAACCTAGATGTCCATCGGCAGATGAATGGATAAAGAAGTTGTGATACATATACACAATGGAATATTACTCAGCCATAAAAATGCACACATTTGCCAGTTCTGATGAGGTGGATGAACCTAGAACCTATTATACAGAGTGAAGTAAGTCAGAAAGAGAAAGATAAATATTGTATTCTAACACGCATATATGTAATCTAGAAAAATGGTATTGATGAATTTATTTACAGGGCAGCAAAGGAGAAATACACATGGAGAGAATAGACGTATGGACATGGGGAGAGGGGAGGAGAGGGTGAGATGTATGGAAAGAGTAACATGGAAACTTACATTACCATATGTAAAATAGATAGCCAATGGAAATTTGCTGTATGGCTCAGGAAACTCAAACAGGGGCTCTGTATCAACCTAGAGGAGTAGGATGGAAAGGGAGATGGGAGGGAGGTTCAAAAGGGAGGGTATATATGTATACCTAAGTCTGACTCATGCTGAGGTTTGACAGAAAGAAGAAAAATTCTGTAAACCAATTATCTTACAATAAAAAATAAATTAAAAAGAAAATGTTTGATTATATATTTACTTCTTATGAATAATTCTCAATGGAAGAATGTGTTAGCTCATAAATATAAGGGTTTGATTCTTTTGTCAATAGTGTTACTTACATTCAATATTGGCAATAGATCAGAACTCAAATTTATATAAAATTGTCTCCTCCTGAGTTACACTATATCAAATATACATAGTTTCCATATCAGTTTGTACCTTTTGCTAGTCAAAGATCTCACATTTTTTTTAAGCTTGGCAGAAATACAACAACAGGTAAATTCTAAATTAATCTTTATTTCTTTTAGGGCACTTTGTGGCAGCTATACAAATTACACTGGAGAACAATTATTCTGTTAATGATAAATTAACCAAAATATAATGCCCCCTTCAGAGACTTGAGTTATTTATGTGACCATCACTGACAACAACCTTAATTCCTCTATAGCATTTTTCCAAAGTCAAAAAGTTGCTGGTCAATGACTTTTAGAAACCATGAAACTTTAGAATTTTGTTCTTCAATCACAAGGAGGATATAAATATTTTAAATATAGTATTATCATCTTATGAGTTTTGATTTTTCCTTTTTCTCTTTGACTATTCTTTGACCAAACTGAATACAGACTTAGATAATTTTTTATTATGAAATTAAAATATTTTTATATACTATGCTAGTAAAACTATTTAACAGTTGAACAATGACTTTAAAATACTTTCTTTTATATAAATATTATATCATTTTAATCTAATATTTGGTAGAAACTATAGATTGATAAATATATGAGAAAATTACACACTTGAGTTAAACATCTTGTCTAAGATCATATGGCTAGGACATAACTAAGCCAACAGTGGAACCCAGGTCTCCAGCTCTCAATGGATGCATTTTGTGACTGTAACAATTAGCCCATTTATACTCAAATGGTTTTAAGTAGATGGCTGAAGTTCTGATTGATCTTTCTACCCACAACATGAAGCAGATAGATAAGGCTTGTCAACTGGCAGCTGGTGTCAGAAGAGAAAGGAACAATCCTTAGATGGCCATCTACCTAAGAAATGGCAAACCAAGATTTTCAGAAGTATCCTTAATAAAAATAGGCAGCTTTTGCTAGAACTTCTTTTTCCTCCCTAGAGAGAGCAGTTTATTATTATTATTTATTTATTTATTTTTATTTTTAAATATAAATTTATTTATTTTAATTGGAAGCTAATTACTTTGACAATATTGTATTGGTTTTGCCATACATTGACATGAATCCGCCATGGGTGTACATGTATTCCCCATCCTGAACCCCCCTTCCACCTCCCTCCCCATACCATCCCTCTGGGTCATCCCAGGGCACCAGCCCTGAGCATCTTGTATCATGCATCAAACCTGGACTGGTTATTCATTTCACATATGATAATATACATGTTTCAATGCCATTCTCCCAAATCACCCCACCCTTACCCTCTCCCACAGAGTCCAAAAGACTGTTTATACATCTGTGTCTCTTTTGCTGTCTCGCATACAGGGCTATTATACTATCTTTCTAAATTCCATATATATGCACTATTATACTGTATTGGTATGTTTCTTTCTGGCTTACTTCACTCTGTATAATAGGCTCCAGTTTCATCCACCTCATTAGAACTGATTCAAATGTGTTCTTTTTAATGGCTGAGTAATACCCCATTGTGTATATGTACCACAGCTTTCTTTTCCATTCATCTGCTGATGGACATCTAGGTTGCTTCCATGTCCTGGCTATTATAAACAGTGTCGTGATGAACATTGGGGTACACGTGTCTCTTTCAATTCTGGTTTCCTCGGCGTGTATGCCCAGCAGTGGGATTGCTGGGTCATATGGCAGTTCTATTTCCAGTTTTTTAAGGAATCTTCACAATGTTTTCCATAGTGACTGTACTAGTTTGCATTCCCACCAACAGTGTAAGAGAGTTCCCTTTTCTCCACACCCTCTCCAGCACTTATTGCTTGTAGACTTTTGGATTGCAGCCATTCTGACTGGCATGAAAAGGTACCTCACTGTGGTTTTGATTTGCATTTCTCTGATAATGAGCGATGTTGAGCATCTTTTCATGTGTTTGTTAGCCATCTGTATGTCTTCTTTGGAGAAATGTCTATTTAGTTCTTTGGCCCATTTTTTGATTGGGTCATTTATTTTTCTGGAATTGAGCTGCATAAATTGCTTGTATATTTTTGAGATTAATTCTCTGTCAGTTGCTTCATTTGCTATTATTTTCTCTCATTCTGAATGCTGACTTTTCACCTTGCTTATAGTTTTCTTTGATGTGCAGAAGCTTTTAATTTTAATTAGATCCCATTTGTTTATTTTTGCTTTTATTTCCAGCATTCTGGGAGGTGGGTCATGGAGGATCTTGCTGTGATTTCTGTACGAGAGTGTTTTGCCTATGTTCTCCTCTAGGAGTTTCATAGTTTCTGGTCTTACATTTAGATCTTTAAAGCATTTTGAGTTTATTTTTGTGTATGGTGTTAGAAAGTGTTCTAGTTTCATTCTTTTACAAGTGGTTGACCAGTTTTCCCAGCACCATTTATTAAAGAAATTGTCTTTATCCATTGTATATTCTTGCCTCCTTTGGCAAAGTTAAGGTGTACATAGTTGTGTAGATTTATCTCTGGGCTTTCTATTTTATTCCATTAATCTATATTTCTGTCTTTATGCCAGTACCATACTATCTTGATGACTGTGGCTTTGTAGTAGAGCCTGAAGTCAGGCAGGTTGATTCTCCCAGTTCCATTCTTCTTTCTCAAGATCGCTTTGGCTATTTAAGGTTTTTTGTATGTCCATACAAATTGTAAACTTATTTGTTCTAGCTCTGTGAAAAATACTGTTGGTAGCTTGATAGGATTGCCCTGAATCTATAGACTGCTTTGGGTAGTATACTCATTTTCACTATACTGATTTTTCTGATCCATGAACACGGTATATTTCTTCATCTATTAGCGTCCTCATTGATTTCTTTCAGCAGTGTTTTATAGTTTTCTATATATAGGTCTTTCATTTCTTTAGGTAGATATATTCCTAAGTATTTTATTCTTTTTGTTGCCATGGTGAATGGAATTGTTTCCTTAACTTCTCTTTTTATTTTCTCATTATTACTGTATAGGAATGCAAGGGATTTCTGTGTGTTGGTTTTATATCCTGCAAGTTTACTATATGCATTGATTAGCTCTAGTAATTTTCTGGTGGTGTCTTTAGGGTTTTCTATGTAGAGGATCATGTCATCTGCAAACAGTGAAAGTTTTACTTCCTCTTTTCCAATTTGAATTCTTTTTTTTCTTTTTCTGTTCTGATTGCTGAGGCCAAAGCTTCCAAAACTATGTTGAATAGTAGTGGTGAGAATGGGCACCCTTGTCTTATTCCTGACTTTATGGGAAATGCTTTTAATTTTTCACCATTGAAGATAATGTTTGCTGTGGGTTTGTCATTTATAGCTTTTTTTCTGTTGAGTTATGTTCCTTCTATTCCTGCTCTCTGGAGGGTTTTTTATCATAAATAGATGTTGAATTTTGTCAAAGGCTTTCTCTGGATCTATTGAGATAATCATATGGCTTTTATTTTTCAATTTGTTAATGTGGTGTATTACATTGATTGATTTGTGAATATTGAAGAATCCTTGCATCCCTGGGATAAATTCCACTTGGTTATGATTTATGATCTTTCTAATGTGTTGTTGGATTCTGATTTCTAGAATTTTGTTAAGGAGTTTTGCATCTATGTTCATCAGTGATACTGGCTTGTAGTTTTCTTTTTTTGTGGCATCTTTGTCAGGTTTTGGTATGGACAAATTCTTAGAAAAGTACAACTTTCCAAAACTGAACCAGGAAGAAATAGAAAATCTTAACAGACTCATCACAAGCACAGAAAATGAAACTGTTATCATAAATCTTCCAGCAAACAAAAGCCCAGGACCAGACGGCTTCACAGCTGAATTCTACCAAAAATTTAGAGAAGAGCTAACACCTATCCTATTCAAACTCTTTCAGAAAATTGCAGAGGAAGATAAACTTCCAAACTCATTCTGAGAGAGCAGTTTAAATGTATCTTGTTATGAGCTCTATAACTTCCTTTTTCACATGTTACATTCCAAATTTTTCTTTGGTAACACATACTCTTGGAAACAAAGAATGGAGCATCAAATAACTTTCACTACCTGTCTTAGGGCATAGAAAAGGAAGTTAATTTACCCACAATATCACTGGAAATTTAGAGTTTGGAGACAATGAAACTCTATATAAGAAATAAATTACTGGGACTTCTGTGGTGGTCCAGTGGTTAAGAATCCACTTTCCAGTGTAGGGCATTCAGATTTGATTCCTTGTTCAGGAACTAAAATCCCACATGAAGCTAAGCATATCTGCTGCAACTGTAATGAGCCTGGAAGCACCTCAGCTAGGAGACCAATGCAACCAAATAAAGAAAGAAATAAGAAATAAATCACTAAGCCAATTAAATAATAAAACATTATTTAAATGAATTACACACATTCGTATACAGATTATATGAAAAACTGCCACATATTGAAATTATTCCAAGCACTGCCTTCAAACAAAAATTTTGTGTTCTTAGCAAAAATAACTACTTTCTCTTATTTCTCAGTTGGTACAATTTCTCTCATAGATAAGGCCTGAGGGATTGTTTATCCTATGATCAAGATTAATGCAATCTTTTCTTTAGGTCAGTATGGAACAATTAGTCTTGTATATTCCTTTTCTTTCCCTATAAATATTTATTGATCATATACCAGGATTTCAACAACATCAGTGAAAAAACAAGATCATTAGTACTTTCAGAATGTTCATTCCAGCAGAGAGAGACTAAGTGAAAATAAACAGCAAATTAAAAGTATAATACATTGGAACACTGCATAATATATTAGGAGGTATTACGCATAGAAAGGAAAGTTTTATAGGGTATCAAGGATCAGTCCAAGATGAATGTGGTTTGCAATATTAAACAGGTGGTCAAGTTTGGCTTCAATAAGATGGGACTTGAGAGAAAACTTGAAAGAGGTGAAGAAAACTAGCAAAATAGATATGGTTATAAGTAAAGAGCTGAGCAAATTTTCTAAGGGAGGAACAAGTCAGAATTGAAAGGCAGAGTTCAAAGACTATAATGAAGTGAGTCAGAGCAAGGGCTAGGTTATGAGGGCAAAGCAAAGTGTATATGAACAAATGAGGTATTAGGAGAAAAAAAGTAATCAGGACTTTCTACACTACTGGAAGAACTTTGGCTTTCACTATAATTGAAATAAGAAACCTGAAACTTTGCTGAAATTACAGGGTTTGGGAACAGAACTGATACGGTTTGACTTTCCTATTGGAAGTCTGGCTACTCTGGCTACTATATTGAGAACCAACATGAGGAGCAATGAGAAAAAACAGTGCACCAGTTAGGAGACTATTGCAAAAATCCCAGCAAAAAAAGTTGAGAAGACAGGAGAGAGTGGTATGTAGTGTATTTTCCCCTGCTTCTTTCCTGGACTTGCTATTTAGGTTCAGTAAGGATCACCTAACTCCACAATCACAGTTACCATGTTTTACTTTGGAGAAGGAAAAGTCCATCATCTACTGGGGAAATGATTCACCTTCTGTAAATAACATACTAACTGCATATCTACTAATAGAGCATTGATATGTGTTGTGTTTATATGAGAACGGAATATAATTGCTATGTAGACAATTATTTCTAAAACACACATGCTCTAATTCTAGGAATCAAGGATGCCTTTAGAAGAATTACAAAGTAAATTCAAGAGGTACTGTCAGAGCATGAACCAGGAGAAAATCCCACGCTTAAACCTATGCTCAAACATTCAGTCACGTCCGACTGCTTGCAACCCTGTGGGCTGTAGCTCATCAGCCTCCTCTGTCCATGGGACTTTCCAGGAAAAAATACTGGAGTGGGTTGCCACTTTTTCCTCCAGGGGATCTTCCCGACCCAGGGATCAAGCTCCTGTCTCCTGCGTCTTCTCCCTTGCAGGTGAATTCTTTACTGTTGAGTCATCAGAGAAGCCCTGAACCTATGAGGGAGGCAAATAAAAAGTAAATACGAAAAATAAAAATACAAGACTTTTTAGGTCTTGAATGAATTAATGATAGATCAGAAGAAAATAGTAGATGAATAGGCTTCATTCCTTTCTCCAGGGTATCTTCCTGACACAGGGTTCAAACCTTGGTCTCCTGCATTGCAGGCAGATTCTTTACCATCTGAACCAACAAGGAAGCCCCTTTCGTAGCAAAGAATGATCTCTCTGGTGTCGCCTCCTAGGTTTTCCCTTTTCCTTCTGTCATACCATCCAACCCTCATGCTCATTGTGGAGAAAAATATTGTTTGGTGATTGACAAGCCAAAAAAAAGATCTGGTCATGATCTTTGCAGTCAAATGCCTGTGACTTTTTGTAGGTGAGTTAAATTAAAATAATAAAGCTCTGTTACTCGAAATAGATAAATCATAAACAAATGTTATTAATGGTTAAGATATAATAGAAAAAATATATAAACACGTATGTATAAGTAAATATTTATTTACTTATACATCTGTCTATGTATGCCTAGTTTATTGTTCACTATTCAGAAAAATTAACATGAAAACAGCAAATGTGAAAGTAGATGAAAATATTCTATTTCATTCCAGTGTAACCTATTAGACAAAGGACTAGCAAACATTGTCTTCATGTCTAGAGAGGAAATATTTTAATAATACTTTGTTTACAAAAACAGACTGTGGACTGGATTTGACCTAAAGACTATAGTTCAGACCTCTGAATAGAGGTATTAATTGCATATTGGTATTGTCCCAACCATAGATACACTGTATCTCTGATCACATCATATCTGGTATATATAATTCAATAAATACTTACTGAGTAATTATTAGCTAATAAATGTACTTTTAAACATGTGTAATTATGGACATAATGCTGATATGCATAAATCCTCTTTACATAGGTATACACAATAGCTTAACTTTGTAAATTGATTGTGCTATGATCAATTTCCAAAATGACTAATTTTTAATTCTAGAAAACTTAAACTAAATAAAAAATTATGCAACCAAGTCATCCAAGGATAAAAGAAAATGAAGTGTGATCAATTACCTGAGTGAAATGGGACTGTTAAGAAGAGAACAATCTAGCCTTTTAAAAGGAAGGAGAGGATATGATGGGATTAAAGGGCATGAAACTCTGAGAATTAGTGTTCAGGAATTAGAGATTTACAGATACTTGCCTTAATTCTCTGGCAACTGTAAGATTTTATGGTCATATTTATTTTTTTAATATCATCAATAAAGTTCAAAAATAAAATGACTTCGTTAGCAAAAATATGACTTTACAATATCAAATATTCATTTTCATACTTGGTAATATGCAGTACAAAGCAAGCTATTTATCAATATGAAAGTCAGAAAAATAAAGAAAATAACACTTAAAAGTAAACAACTTCTAAATACATATTTCCTGACACTGCCTAACTTAGAGCCATCTGATAAATTAATGAGGGCTTAGCTCTTTAAAAGTCTTTAAATATTGATATCACCTTCATAATATATAGTGGAGCAGTTGAAATTATTTCTATTACATGGAATCCCTGATTTAAAGGAGTTTGAGCCATAGAAGAAATGTTTGATAAATTATTTAAAGTTTGTAACTGTCTGTCACAGTGGAACAAACCAGTATAAACATACACACACACACACACACACACACACACACACACACACACACACACACATATATACACACATAGACCCTTTCTAGAGATTGGGGCAATTGACTGACAATGACAAACATTTTTAATCATAACTTTCTAAATGCATTTTAAAATGCGTTTTGTGATTTCCACCCTCCAGTATATGAAAGGAAATGACCAGAGACAAAGATAAGAATCAAATAAGTGAAATTTAATATAAAATCAGTAATGCATTGTTTAATATACTTAAAGCAGAACCAGATGGGGAAAGAAATGAAGTTGTATGCAATAGCTAACTTCATCTACTTAAAAAAAATAAAATAAAATCAACTATTGAGATTTTATATATAGGATTAAATAAGTAACTTTTTCTTTTTTATTAGTATTAATAATAAGTTGACAGTAAATCCAGGATACAAATTCTACTTTACTACTTACTAATCACTCAGTTGACTGTGGAGAAGGCAATGGCACCCCACTCCAGTACTCTTGCCTAGAAAATCCCATGGATGGAGGAGCCTGATGGGCTGCAGTCCATGGGGTCACTAAGAGTCAGACTCTACTGAGGGACTTCACTTTCACTTTTCACTTTCATGCATTGGAGAAGGAAATGGCAACCCACTCCAGTTTTCTTGCCGGGAGAATCCCAGGGATGGGAGAGCCTGGTGGGCTACCGTCTCTAGGGTCACATAGAGTTGGACACGACTGAAGCGACTTAGCAGCAGCAGCAGCAGCAGCAGTTGACTGTAGCCCACAAGGCTACTACATCTGTGGGATTTCCTAGGCAAGTATACTGGATTGGGTAGCCATTCCCTTATATAGGGGATCTTCCCATCCAGGGATCGAATCCAGGTCTTCAGCCTTGTAGGCAGATGTCACCATTTGAGCCACCAGGGAATGCTAACACAAGAGACAACTCTACACATGGACATCACCAGATGGTCAATACTGAAATCAAAGTGATTATATTCTTCGCAGCCAAACATGGAGACAGTCTATACACTCAGCAAAAACAAGACCAGGAGCTGACTGTGGCTCAGATCATGAACTCCTTATTGCCAAATTCAGACTTAAATTGAAGGAAGTAGGGTAGTAAAACTCTAGGTCATTCAGGTGTGACCTGAATCAACTCCCTTAAGATTATACAGTGGAAGTGACAAATAGATTCAAGGGTTAGATCTGATAGACAGAATTCCTGAAGAAAAATGGAGAGAAGCTCGTAACATTGTACAGCAAGTGGTGATCAAAACAATCTGAAAGAAATGCAAAAAGGCAAAATTGTTGTCAGAGGAGGCCTTACAAATACCTGAGAAATGAAGAGAAGTTAAAGAAAAAGGAGAGAGGGAAAGATATATCTATCTGAATGCAGAGTTCCAAAGAAAAGCATAGTTCCAGAGAAAGCCTTCCAAGTAAACAATGCAAAGAAATCGAGGAAAACAGTATAGTGGGAAAGACTAGAGATTTCTTTAAGAAAATCAGAAATACCAAGAGAACATTTCATGCAAACATGGGCACAATAAAGGACAGAAACGGTATGGACCTAACAGAAGCAGAAAATATTAAGAGGTGGCAAGAATACACAGAATAGCTATATAAGAAAGAGCTTAATGAACTTGGATACCCACGATGGTGAGATCACTCACCTAGAGCCAGACATTCTGGAGTGCAAAGTCAAGTGGACCTTAGGAAGCATCACTTTGAACAAAGCTAGTGGAAGTAGTGGAATTCCAGCTGAGCTATTTAAAATCCTAAAAGATGATGCTGTGAAAGTGCTGCACTCAATATGCTGGCACATTTGGAAAACTCAGCAGTGGCTACAGAATTGGGAAAGTCAGTTTTCATTCCAATCCCAAAGAAGGGCAATGCCAAAGAATGTTCAAACTACCACCCAACTGTACTCATTTCAGACGCTAGTAAGGTCAGGCTCAAAATCCTTCAAGCTAGGCTTCAACAGTATATGAACTGAGAACTTTTAGATGTAGAAGCTGGATTTAGAAAAGCCAGAGGAATCAGAAATCAAATTGCCAACATTCACTGGATCATAGAAAAAGCAAGAGAATTCCAGAAAAACATACTTTTGTTTCATTGACTGCACTAAGGTCCTTGAGTGTGTGGATCACAACAAACTGAGGAACATTCTTAAAGAGATAGGAATACCAGACTATCTTATCTGCCTCCTGAGGAATCTGTATGCAGGTCAAAAAGAAACCGAACTGGACATGAAACAATGGACTGGTTCCAATGGGAAAGGAGTACATCAAAGCTGTATATTGTCATCTTGCTTATTGAACTTATATGTATATTATACCATGTGGAATGCCAGGCTGGATGAAGCACAAGCTGGAATTAAGATTGTTGGGAAAAGTATCAATAACCTCAGATCCACAGATGATACCACCTTTATGGCAGAAAGTGAAGAACTAAAGACACTCTTCATGAAAGAGAAAGAGCAGAGTGAAAAAGCTGGCTTAAAGCTCAACCTTCAAAAAACTAAGATCATAGCATCTGGTCCCATCTCTTCACAGGAAATAGATTGGGAAACAATGAAAATAGTGACAGACTTTATCTTCTTCAGCTCCAAAATCACGGCAGAAGGTGATTGCAGCCATGAAATTAAAAGACACTTACTCCTTGAAAGAAAAGCTATGACAAACCTAGACAGCATATTAAAAAGCAGAGACATTATTTTGGTGACAAATTTCCATATATCAAAGGTATGGTTTTTCCAGTAGTCATGTATGGATGTGTGAGTTGGACCATAAAGAACTCTGAGCGCTGAAGAATTGATGCTTTTGAACTGCGGTATTGGAAAA
The DNA here is from genome assembly GCF_001704415.2 of Capra hircus. NCBI lineage: Eukaryota > Metazoa > Chordata > Mammalia > Artiodactyla > Bovidae > Capra > Capra hircus. The sequence continues at coordinate 14,019,127 of NC_030822.1, read as the reverse complement.
GACTTCTGAGAGTCCCTTGAATAGCAAGGAGATCAAACCAGTCAATCCTAAAGGATATCAATCCTGAATATTCATTGGAAGGTCTGATGCTGAAGCTGAAGCTCCAATACTTTGACCATCTGATGTGATGGATTGGACCGGTTGGAAAAGACCCTGAGTCTGGGACTGATTGAAGGCAGGAGGAGAAGGTGACAACAGAGGACGATATGGTTGGATGGCATCACCGACTCATTGGACATGAGTTTCAGCAAACTGCAGGAGATGGTGAAGGACTGGGTAACCTGGCTTGCTGCAGTCCATGAGGTTGCAAAAAGTCAGACATGACTGAGCAGCTGAACAACAATAGTTTACTAATCTATTTAATGTGCACATCCACTCTCAGCTCTCCATTCCTTGCCCTTAATTCCAGAGGTAGAATAAGGTGTACATTACCCCACTTATTCTTCTCCTCTTCATTCTTCTCCTTTATCTTCCTCATCCTTTCTCACTTTGCTTCCTTCTTTTTCTCTATTGCCTTTCTCTTCTACCTTATCTGTCATCATCATCATTTCTTATTCTATATCCAATTATTTATATTTAGTGACTGGTAATACATTAAATGGGGCTTCCCTGGTGGTACAGAGGTTAAAGCATCTGCCTGCAATGTGGGAGACCTGGGTTCGATCCCTGGGTCAAGAAGATCCCCTGGAGAAGGAAATGGCAACCCACTCCAGTATTCTTGCCTGGAGAGCCCCATGGACAGAGGAGCTTGGTGGACTGCAGTCCACGGGTCGCAGAGTCAGACACGACTGAGCGACTTCACCTTCACCTTCAATGCATTAAATATAAAAGTGAAGGGATGCACATATGTTAATCTGGCTTAAAAATGATACACAAAGAAGAAACCAATAGCAATGATGATATAAACTCTGAAAATCAACCTTATGCTTCAATGGAGAATATGTTTCAAAACCCTTTGTAGAAGCTGCAGCCACAGTAATAACATCTTTATATGCTCACTCCTCTTTGTAGACAGTTCCCACTGCTAGACGGTTTCCCTTCCTCTACATTTTTCAGTGTAATATGCATGGGATAGCTGGTAGTATGTGCATAGTTAGATGGATACATAGATAGATAATAAACGGAGTTGCTGTCTAAATTATTTTGTGGGTAAGTCTCAGGTGGTCTTGGTTCTTCAGTAAGCTCTTCTAGTCTTCAAAATAAGTTTATTAAGGGGCTCTATATGCCCATTAGTGTACTAAGTAAGGGTAATGTGGCAGGAAAGGAATTAGACATGATTCCTCAAGAAATATATATTCTGATTGAGAAGAGGGTAAACTTATAAAAAATGTTATAGGGAAATGAAATGAGCAGTAAGTTTAGTGTATTAGGTCATGCTTTCTCATACAGAGGTTGAATAATATTCGAAGGACTATGTAAACTCCATTAACCATGAGAGGTATCTTTAAAATATTTAATTATCTCCTTACATCATTGACTCCATGGTGATAATGACTCTGTAAGAATGATTACCCTCTGATTAGGTATGAATATATTACTTAATGTGATTCTCATATAAAATTCTAACACTGATATTTAGAGACAGTTTGACCAGAGTCACATAGCAAAAATTTGGTGGAACTGATATTAGGTCAGCTCCAGTTGTTTCTGGATCATGGATGAATGAACTTTAATTATCATGAACATCAGATATATATGAATGACATTCCATAGCATGTACAGTTAATTGGCTGTGGTGTCCAATTTATATTTTCAGGTTAATTTATAATTCTTATGATGGTCAAGGTCATTTTTGCACAAATTTGGAAATTGATAAGGCAAGTGGCAGAACTCACTGCAGCATGAGATGTCTCGTCATTTTGGTCCAGTTCTGCTTTTAAAGCTATATTGCATAAGGAAAGTAGAAGCTGACTGGGAGTTTTAGTATTTATTCTTCATTTTGACACCTATTCTCTTTCTAAATTATTAAGTCACATAAGTATTCTAAGTCTAATTTTCCTAAGTACAAATTCAAGAAATTCAATTAAGATTTTTGTCTGTGGGCCTACTTCCAGGAAATTATTGTACATAGGTGATCAAAAGCCTAAACTGCTTCCATTTTGCTAAACTCATATAATTCACCTTTCTCCATTTTAAGACAATAAATCTTTTACTAAATAAGGGATTCACCTTAAAGTCCCATACATAAAACCACTAAGAGAGCCTATTTGATTCATAGTAGTCCGACAATTTTAATAACCAACTAAATCATTCAGTGAAAATATATTTTGCAATAAACATCACTAGTCACCAAAATGATATAATGTCCTACTGATTTCTTAATAATTATATCTCTGTTTGTCACAACAAAATTCTAGAATAACCCTTGGCTCTTTTAAGGCATATACTGAAATTGAGATTTGAGTGAGTCTTGGCAGTGCTTCAAGCAAAGAAATTGTTCATTGATTTGGACAGGTTGGTTGAAAACCTGTTTCACATGAGCCATGATTTCACCTGTTAGATTTCATTTTCAGAAATATATAGAAGAAAATCTAGGAGAGGGATGTCTGTTTAAAAAAAAAAGACCCTGAAATAGTATAAATTTGAGGTGAATGGTGGTAGGCACACAAACTAAATGGTCATCTGTATGCATGGGCCACCCACTCACATCTTGAAAGTGCAGTTAGCTCTTCAGTAAAAGTTACAACCTCAATCTATCAGGCTAAAATACAGAGCGGTTTTCAAAGTTTTTGTCTGTCATAATCTGAATTTTGTAAACTTAATCCTTTGTTTGAAGTACTTGGCTATCCAATTTAATAAAAATTATTATTCAAAAATCTATAAAACATATGTAGAATTAATTTATGGCTAAGATCTTCTGCAACTCTATTAAATTTTTCCCTGTAAAATTACTGTTATGGTTATTAAACAGACATTTCCAATAAATGTTTCACTAATGAAAATGGAGAATTTTGCCCATTTTAAAGCAATCCCTTTATGTCATTAATAACCACTGTGGAGTGCTTATGAGAAGTCTCTCCTGTAATTTAAGAGCAGAGATGATTATGATACTATCATCTCCCTCTTATTGGCAGAAAAAAATGTTCATTAAATGTTCTACTGTTAAATTTTTCATTGTATCTTCAATCCACCTTTTCCTCAATGAAAGTTAAAGACTTTAAAAAGAAAATCCGGAAATAGTTGTAGAGATTGTAATGGGAAAAATCATAGACTCTTCATTTTAAGTGGGATATTTTAGGCTATAAAGTTCTTCTGTGCTCTACACTTAAATGCTATACAGCTGTATAAAAAACAATAAATTTGGCAAAGACAGCTGAACTATTTACTTGAAAAAAAATCAAAGAAAGCTATTTATCCTTAAGATTCCTACTTTGATGATTTTGTTAAATAAGCTGATAACTAGTTTTGTGATGATGTTATAGAAACCTATATATATTTTTTCTAACTCTAACAGAGATCAGAAAACTCTGGCACACACAACAAATATGACCCACCTTCTGTTTTTGTAAATGAAATTTTATTAAAACATCTATACGTAGTCCCCTAAATCTTGCCTATAAGAGCTTTCGCATTATAATGATAGAGTAATTGCATCAGAGACTGGAAAACATAAAATATTTAATATCTGGCCCTTTACAGAAAAAAAATACCTCTTTATCTATAATATGGCATTTTAGTTATCATTGCTGAAAAAAATACACCTTGGGCTTCCCTGGTGGTCCAGTGGTTAAGAATCTACCTCCAATACTTTTTGGCCATCTGAGGTGAAGAGCTGATTTATTGGAAAAGACCCCGATCCTGGGTAAGATTGAAGGCGGGAGGAGAAGGGGATGAAAGAGGATGAGATGGTTGGATGGCATCACTGACTCGATGGACATGAGTTTGAGTACACTCCAGGAGTTGGTGATCGACAGGGAAGCTTGGCATGCTTCAGTCCATGGGGTTGCAAAGAGTCAGACACAACTGAGTGACTGAACTAAACTGAACTGGACTTACAATACAAGGGACACTGGTTTGGTCCCACATGCACGGAGCAACAAAGCGCCTGTGCTACAACTACGGAGCCTACACTTTGGAGCCCATGAACTGCTACTACTGAGCCCACTGGCCACAACTACTGAATCCATGCTCTGCAACAGGAGAAGCCAACAGAGTGAGAAACCCACACTCCACAACTGGAGAATAATCCCTGCTCACCACAGCTAGAGAAAGCCTGAGCACAGTAACAAAGACCCAGGACAACAAGGAAAGACAAAGGCTCTCTAAAACAGCAATTTAGAGCAATATCTGACACAGATTTCTTTGTATCAGGAATCAGAAAATGGCCCATCTGAGTGGTTCTGGCTCAAGATCTATCTTGAGGTTGCAATCAAAGGCTATAGGCATCTGAAGGCTGGATTGTGGCTGAAGGATCTGTCTCCGTGTCAGTTCACTCATATGGTTGGGAAATAAATGTTTTTGTTGACAGGAGACCTCAGTTTCTCCATAGGGTTCATGACATGGAAGCTGGTTTTCCATAGAGCAAGTGGTCCAAGAGAAGGCAAGGTAGAAACTAGCATTTTAAAAACCACATACCCACAGAAACTCCACAGTATCATTCCTGTGATATTCTATTGGCTGCCAGTAAGTGCTAATTGAATATACAGAGTATACAAGGGTGTAAACACCAAGAGACAAGAAACATGGGGAGAAATCTTGGAAGCTCTCTCGAACATGTGAGGGCAGTTGACCCTAGAATTAGACCTGGGCAATCAGAAGCTCCTGACCCCAAGCTTGTCTTTAGAATGTATGTTCTACCCATTGTTACTGAACTAGGAGCCATTTCAAGGACACTCGAGAGAGTAAGGTGTTTTTGAGACCATCTGGACTGAATACAGGACTGAACCCTATAAGGCCTCCATATGAACTCTTAAGATTCTGGTGGGCAAATGTGGACACCTATTCTTTCTGCTACCTAAGACAAGCCTCCTGTGTAACTTCTCTTGCTTGTTACAAGTGCCACCTACTCATCTAGAGTTATCCGTCTCTTTCTTTGGTCTCTTTTTGCTGTTTCTTTTTGAGGGTCAGTTTTGAATTTCACCTGAGAAGCCCCCAAGTTTGCAAAACTATATGAAGGCAATCCATTAGAAGTGGGAAAAGGGATTAAGATTTTCATGCTCATCTTAAAAATTTAGGTGATATTCACTTAAGATAAAGGTTGTATAAATGAAATGTCTGAGGAAAAAATATAGACCAAGAGATGATTTCTTTGAGAATGCCAAGATTTTTAACTTATAAGTCAGCACACTGGAGAGAAAAGGAGAGACAGCCAGATAAGAAAAGGATAAGATGAGAGTTGTATCTTGACTCTTGGAAAAGGGAACAGATCAAAGAACCAGGAAATTAGTGTTAAAGTCTGCGCTGAGATTGTGAAGATTAAAACAAATCATTGGCTCTAGGAACTATAAAAAATATAGATGACTTTGGAAAGAGCCTTTCCACAGTAACAGTAAAAGCAGATGTCAGAAGTAAGGATTAAGACAATATAAAAATTAATCAAGAGGGAAAGAAACTAGAAATAAATTTTCTTTGAAGAATGCCAGTAATAAAAAGAATGAAAAATAGGGCAGCATTTGAAGTGGGCAAGTGAGAAAAGAAAATGTTCCTTTCGATTAGATTTGAGAGTCAAGAGATAAAAAACTAATAATTAACATGAAGAAAATATTTAAAGAAGCAAAATGAATAATATCTAATCATTTAAATGGTACATTGTATCATGAGTTTAGGTATTTGCATAGGTGTGGGCTGCCATCCATGGGGTTGCACAGAGTTGGAGATGACTGAAGCAAATTAGCAGCAGCAGCAGCAGGCATAGTTTGGCAGAGAAAGAAAAGAGAGGCAGAATACTTTTAAAAAGGAATGTTTTTCCTTCTATGGAGATATGCACAATAAAGCTTCAATGAGTTCTGTATAACTGATGTTGATGTTTTCTGTTCTGAACAAAAGAGGTCAGCCAGGGAGCAAGAAGACAGAGGAGATGCCTTGGAACAACAGCTTTGATTAATTTAATAGAGATGTTGCAAGGAATGAACAAAGGATTATAAAACTCCTAGAAGGAAACAAAGGGGGAAACTGCATGACATTGGTCTAGGCAAAGATTTCTTTGTGACACCAAAAGCCCAAGCTACAAAAGCAAAAACAGATGTGTAGAACTGCATCAGAGTAAAAAGTTTCCACACAGCAAAGGAAACAATCAACAGAGTAAAAACGCAACCTTTACAAGTGGAGAGAGATTTGCAGAGTATGTATCAGATAAGGGATTAATATTCAAAATATGTAGGGAATTCCTTATAACTAAATAGTAAAAAAGTGATTTAAAAAATGAGCAAAAAAGCTTGAATAGATATTTCTCTAAGAAAAAAGTACATACAAATGGTCAATGGGTGTACTAAAAAAATGCTCAACATCCCTGTATTCCTAAAAACCGAGATAAACCCTCTCTAAAAGACTATGAAATAATGTTCTTTGTGATGATGAAATAAAAAACATACACAGAAATTCAGTAATAAATCACATGTGGGTTAGTTATGAAATGAGTGCCTGGGAAAGAAGTGGGGCTGATAGCTACTGAGCTTGTATTGAAGATTATATAATTAATACATTCACTTTATTTTGTACATAAAGTAGGAAAATCACCATGGATGACAAATACAGCAGATTAAAAAATACTAAATTAAGAAATACTAAGTAGGCTTTTTAATCAATTTGTAATGGTTTGGCATTTAGATATTCTTAGAAAATTTTTCACATTTCAAGTCTACGTTTTTCAGCTCATTGCCTGTGAGGCCTTGCCCTGGAATAATATTATTTGGTTGAAAATTTGACTATTGCCCTAATTTTAATACCTGAGATCAACAGAGTGCTGTGCTTCATCTTCATTCAAATTTTTTAGACATGAATTTCTTCCTCAAAATGTTGTTCCATGCATTTTGATCCTAATGTGGTTTTATTTTACAAACGTCATTCTTTGCAGTTGATTCCCAGAAAGCATTCTTAATATGATTAATTTCACCTACCTGTTCCAGGCCTCCCCACTTGATTCAAATGGTGATCATGAAAGATAATACTGCAAATAAGTAAATTTATCTAGCTGATCCCATTGACTTGAACAACTTCAGAAACTCAGATAAGTTCACATTTTCACCATTTATTTCTGTGTTTTATTTCTGGGTGGTCCTTACAAGGAGCTAGCCTACTCATGCTTTATTAATAATATTACCACTTCCTTAAGGAGGGCTCACGCGAAGAGCTGACTCATTGGAAAAGACTCTCATGCTTGGAGGGATTGGGGGCAGGAGGAGAAGGAGATGACAAAGGATGAGATGGCTGGATGGCATTACCAACTCGATGGACCTGAGTTTGAGTGAACTCTGGGAGCTGGTGATGGACAGGGAGGCCTGGCGTGCTGCAACTCGTGGGGTCACAAAGAGGCAGACGCAACAGCCACTGAACTGAACTGAAGGAGGGCTTCGACTTAAAAGTTGGTGGATGGATTCCTTCTCATGGATGCCAGTAACATCCATTAAAGATGTCTTCCTAACCTAGGATACACTCCCAGTCCCAATAAGCAACAACCACAACAAAAATTCAATGTGTTAAAATTTGAATAATTTATGCAAACTTGCAAATACATACACATATACTTTGATATGCCTCATTTCAAAGGTTGGAACTTAGGAGTTCTGAGACCAAATTCCAATTGCGTGTGTTGAGGGGTCTGGTTTCCCACACAGCATTGACCTTTTGCTCAGATGCTGGGAGGGTGTCAGCCAAGTCAGAAGCTTGCAGATCTACGCAGAGAGCAAGCATCAGGTTGAGCACTCAGTCCTACAAGGCCGCCCTTGCATCCACTTGTGACACTTGTGGCACCAGTTACAAGGTTGGAAGCTGTGCTTCTAACAGCTATTATCAGAGGTCCCCATGACCTCCTCCTTGGGTCTGATTAACTTGCTAGAGTGGCTCCCCAAACCCAGAGAAACATTGATATTCACTAGATCACCAGTTTGGTATAAAGGAATTTAACTCGAGAGAAGCCAGATGGAAGTGATGTGTAGAACAAGGTAAAGAAGAGAGCAGGGCTCTCCCATGCCCTCGCAATCTTCCTCTCTTGGCTCACCCTCTCTGAAGAGAAGCCAGCGTGTGATCTATATGCTATAAGGACACATTTGCAGCCCCGTGGAAAGGTTCATGTATGAAATTCATGTGGAAAAGAACCAACTTCCCAGTCATGTAATTGAGTCAAGATGGAAACAGATTTTCCAGCCTTAAGCCTTCAGATAATTTCAGCACCCCTGCCCCCAAACTTCCAGTCTTCCAGCTAAAGCCCCACACATCTCAGGACAGAGACAAGTCATCCCCATTGTGTCCACTCACAATTTCTGATCTACAGACACCAAGTGGTAATAAGTATTACTGTCATTTTGAACCACTAATTTGGGTGTAATTTTTATTTTTTAATTTTTTTCCTTTATTTTAATTTACAATACTGTATTGGTTTTGCCATACATTGACATTAATACAACAAAAGATGGTAAAATGTATACATATTTCTTTTAAGAAATATGTCTTGAGGTTTATACTATGAGTTTATATCTTTTATTTTAGCCCCACAAGTATTAAAATAAGGGAATAATTTTATTACACCTACCTTGAGATTATTTCGCATTTTTTCATGTGCTTTTTTGCCAAAACCATTTACAGCAGGTCACCAAAGTATCAGAAGCAGTTTTTGGAGGAATAGATGATTCTGTTTCTTTTAGCAATAGAGGTATGGATGATTCATGTTTTAACTACAGCATATAAATGTCATAGAGCCTAGCTTTCGGAAAGTTATAGACCACAAATATGCAAATATATACATGCACTAGGCTTATGCAAACAATCTACAACATATTAAACAGATAATGATTTATAATTAATGAGTTAACAAGGCTACGAATGAAAATCAAGACCAAGTCAAGATACCATCAAATCATTCTTGTATAACACATGCTATCTGACTATCTGCATGGAAACGTGCTCTCTCCTTAAATTGCTGCATTAGAGCCTCAATATCTACAACAATGGACTTTCCTGGTGGCTCAGAGGTAAAGAAGAACAACCTCCAATAAAACACATACAATATAATTTAGGAATACTTAATTTTAGTGGTCTTTGATAATGTAGTTAGTAGATTATTATTAATAAATTCTTAGCTATATGCAAAAATGAAAATCTATTAAATTCTCTTTGCAATTTGTCACTTGAAAAACTATTTACATTTTTTAAAGACTTTGTGACAAATTTATAGGTATTTTGAGAGCCCACATGCACCAGGACTTGGAAATTTTGATTCCATAAAAAATAGACATTGTCACTGGTCTGGATAAGGAGAATACTCACAGTCTTGTCTTCAACTACTTTTCTTTCTCTTTGTGATCCTAAGTACCATAAAGCACTGAATACCTATTCTTCTCTTCTGTAAATATATATTTTACAGAGAAGCCTCACAAATCCTATGTGACTAGTCTCAGTTTACCTTTAACCCATGGCACCACTTCATGATCAAGAGTTCAAGCTGAAACAGGAAATTCTGCAGTATATAACACTGATGAAACTTGAAGATATTGCGCTTAATGAAATAAACCATTTCTAGAAAGACAAATGCTGCAAGTTTCCACTTACATGCTGCTGCTGCTGCTAAGTCACTTACATGAAGCATCTATTAATAAAATAGTTAAATTCGTAGAATGAGTGAGTGGTACTTGCCAGGGGCTGGAAGTAGAGGGAGACAGAGAGTAAATAAAGGTCAGTACAGTTTCAGATAAGTAAGATGAATAAGCTCTAGGCATCTGCTGTACAACATTGTACTTATAGTCCACACTAATGTATTATGCACTTAAAAACTTGTTAAGAGGGTCAGTCTTGTGTTGATTGTTCTTCTGATAATAAAAGTTAAAGGAAGAAAGCAATATTCCAAGCACAAAACTGAAAAAAAAAAGGTCTTGGCATTTTACAACCTAACCGAACTACTTGTAGTCTGACCGAAGTGGAGTGTGGACTTCATGATGATGGTCCAGATGCCATCTTGTCTGCATCACTTGGAAACTTTAAAAGATGTGTGATTTTGTTTTCTTACATGTAAAATGAAGATTATAATAGTACCTATGTCATATGTTATTTTATTAATTTATTGGTTTTGGGGGAGATTAAATGGGATATTTGGGAAAAAAATATAGAGCACTATCTGGCACTTATAAAGTTTTAATCATTTGCTAATTGTTATTAGTGATATTGATGCTATCATTTTGGCAGATATTTTCATGAGATGTGTTTTCTAAGTATGACCTTAAGATTCATATTGTAACAAAATGAACATTTTCTTCTTAGATTTTTTCCTAGGCTTCTCAGATTGAAAACTCTAAGTGGCTCAAAATACACAGCATGGAAATTTAGGGCCTTCTTTGTAACACATACAGTCAAGATATTTACTATGGCTGAAGGATTGATTGCTCCAATTTACCTTGATTGCTCCAGTCCCTTGAAAAATGGAACTGTCATTTCCAGTGCTCAGCTCTATGCAGCAACATAAACTGATGAATCACAATACATAAGATAAAAAGTTGAAGTTTAGTTAAACTTAAATGAAGGTTTATTAAGTTTAAACTGTGACACTTTCACAATAGGTAAAATCTTCATTTCAGAACTTATTGTATCTGATGACTGCTCATATCAGCAGCTTAGTTTGCACTTGCATTCACATTTCTTTTAATCTCTCCTTTTATTCATTTCAAAGCATTTCATTTCAAATTTTGATCCTTGATGAGTTTCACTATGTAATTCCTCTCATTATATTTTTCATATATAATTTCCATACACCAAGTAATATAGTACTTATACACATTTTTCATATCTCTTTGTGTCTTTTATGGTTATATAAGGAGAAATGATTGGTCAAAGAATGATATATTTTTGAAGGATTTTGATGCATATTACTGAATTACTCGCCAGATACATTGCAGAATGCTTCATGTTTAAAAAGTTAAAACAGTTCTTGGCAATATGGGCAAAGCATTAAAACTACATTTACTTTCAATATGAACTCACCAAAATTTGGATATGGTCTCTCCAGGATTCTTACCCAGCTGCTAAGGAGCAATTTTTATCACAGACACCCACAGGTAAAAAATGGAAATAACTTGAAAAATGCACTAATAGGTTGGCAATGGAATCATTATTTGCATCTTTCTATTATTCACAGAAACAGAAAAAAAAAAAAAAATCTTAAGAATCTATGTGAAACCATAAAAGACCCCAAATAGCCAGAGCTTTTCTGAGAAAGAACAACAGAACTGAGGACATCACACTTCCTGATTTTTAATTATGTTAAAAGCCATAGTAATTTAAGGAGTATGGTACATGCATAGGGATAGTCACACAGACCAATGGAACAGAAAAGAGAGCCCAAAATTAAACCCCTACATATGTATTCAACTAATATTATGCAAGTATATGGGAGTTCTTATAAAATAATTAAAATGAGACTTATCATTGAAGGCAGTTTATAGTTTATTATTTATAATGACTTACTGATAACTACCCTTGGTTTCAAGATTACATCAACCTTAAAAGCTTCTGAACAGTAAAGGAATAACAAAATAAAAGCAATCTAGGGAATGGGAGAAGCATTTTTCAAACCATATATTGAATAAAATGTTAATATCCAAAATATATAGAGAACTCATAAATAAGCAAACAAAAACTCAAATAATTCTATTAAAAGAAAAAAGGTTGAGGAAGTAAATGGATGGTTATGTTTTCCCAGGAAGATATACAAATGTCCAATAGGTACATGAAATGAGGCTCAATATCACTATTTCTCAGGGAAATGCAAATCAAAACTGCAATGAGGTATCGCCTCACACCTGTTAGAATGACTATTATCAAGAAGGCAAGATATAACAAATGTTGGTGAAGATATGGAGAAAAAAAAATAAAAACCTTATACACTGTTGGTGGGAATGCAAATTGGTTCAAGGACAATCAAAAGCAATATGGAATTTCCTTTCAAAAGTAAAAACAGATCATGTTATTGCAGCATTATTCACAACAGCCAAAACATGGAAACAATTTAATGTAAAGATGCGGTATACAATGGAATATTTTTAAACCATGGCAAAGAAGGATATCTTGCCACTTGCAACAACATAAATAGACCCTGAGGGAAAAATAGCTAGACCCTGAGGGAATAAGGCAGAGGAAGAAAACTACGATATTATCTTACCTATATGTAGAAAGTAAAAAAAAAAAAAAAAAGTAAACTCATAGGACTCATAGACACAAGGAACACATTAGTGTTGCCAGAGGCGGGAGGTCAAGGTAGGGGTTGATGGAATGGGTGAGAGGTGGGAAAGTACAAACTTCCAGTTATAACACAAGCAAGTCCTGGGGATGTAATATACAGCATGGTAACTATGGTTAATAGTATCAAATGGTTACTGTATGGTTATTGTATCGAATCTTTCAAAGTTACTAAGAGAGTAGATCTTAAAAGTTCATATCACAAGAAAATCAGTTTGTAGCTATGTGATGATAACTGTTGACTAGACATTGTGCTGTCTATATGACTAGACATATATTTTGCAATATATACAAATATCAGATTATTATGTTCAGTTCAGTTCAGTCCAGTTCAGTCGCTCAGTTGTGTCCGACTCTTTGCAACCCCATGAATCGCAGCACGCCAGGCCTCCCTGTCCATCACCATCTCCTGGAATTCACACAGACTCACGTCCATCGAGTCTGTGATGCCATCCAGCCATCTCATCCTGGGTCGTCCCTTTCTCCTCATGCCCCAATCTCTCCCAGCATCAGAGTCTTTTCCAATGAGTCAACACTTCGCATGAGGTGTCCAAAGTACTGGAGCTTCAGCTTTAGCATCATTCCTTCCAAAGATATCCCAGGGTTGATCTCCTTTAGAATGGACTGGTTGGATCTCCTTGCAGTCCAAGGGACCCTCAAGAGTCTTCTCCAACACCACAGTTCAAACGCATCAATTCTTCGGCGGTCGGCCTTCTTCACAGTCCAACTCTCACATCCATACATGACCACTGGAAAAACCATAGCCTTGACTAGGCGGACCTCAGTCGGCAAAGTAATGTCTCTGCTTTTGAATATACTATCTAGGTTGGTCATAACTTTTCTTCCAAGGAGTAAGTGTCTTTTAATTTTATGGCTGCAGTCACCATCTGCAGTGATTCTGGAGCCCCAAAAAATAAAGTCCGACACTGTTTCTACTGTTTCCCCATCTATTTGCCATGAAGTGATGGGACCAGATGCCATGATCTTCGTTTTCTGAATGTTGAGCTTCAAGCCAACTTTTTCACTCTCCTCTTTCACTTTCATCAAGAGGCTTTTTAGCTCCTCTTCACTTTCTGCCGTAAGGGTGATGTCATCTGCATATCTGAGTTTATTGATATTTCTCCCGGGAATCTTGACTCCAGCTTGTGTTTCTTCCAGCCCAGCATTTCTCATGATGTACTCTGCATAGAAGTTAAATAAGCAGGGTGACAATGTACAGCCTTGACGTATTCCTTTTCCTATTTGGAACCAGTCTGTTGTTCCATGTCCAGTTCTAACTGTTGCTTCCTGACTTGCATACAGATTTCTCAAGAGGCAGGTTAGTTAGTCTGGTATTCCCATATCTTCCAGAATTTTCCACAGTTTATTGTGATCCACACAGTCAAAGGCTTTGGCATAGTGAATGAAGCAGAAATAGATGTTTTTCTGACACTCTCTTGCTTTTTCCATGATGTTATGTACCTGAAATTAATATAATTTTATATGTCAGTTATATCTCAAAAACATGATAATGAGACTGACACTTATTGAGTTCTTATCCTATGCCAGAAACTTAAATCATTTAATATTTAATTTTCTAAGTAATCCTGTGGGATATGTACTATTAATACCCCCATTTAAAGATTAACACATGAGCTCAAGGAATTTAAGCAACTTGTCAAAATTTTTATATCTAGATAGGTATAGAGTCCAATTTTGAACTTAGGTAGTCTGACTAACATCTATGCCCTTAGGTGATAATTTATATGAATCAATTTACTAGATATCACTGTCATATTTGCCTGAGCAAATCTTCATTGATCTCCTTTGTAATTTCTTCTTTGTCAGTTTATCCCTTAGATGTCTGTATTTCTAATCAGTGAACTCATTGAAACCCATGGCTTTCATTGCTGTATGCAATTTTAATAAATTTTTAATCTGTATCTTTATTTCAGGCTTCACAGATCATCACTACTTATAACACTTAACAGAAATATTTTTCTTGGATATTCCACTGGCACCTCAAACTCAAAATATCAGAAACCAAATCCATCATCTTTTTGTTCCATAAATATTTTCTTCAAGCATCTCTTTCTTTAGAAAATAATGGTAGCAAGAAAATGTTCGTCCAAAACAAAAACTGGGAATTATATTTGTCCTTTTCATTCTCTCTTACTGCCCTTTTTCTGTACTTTATAGCTGACCAAGCTTTATAGTTACTTTCACAATAATTATTGTATTTGTCACCATTCATCCTACCTTAAACTCATGCCTTTGAAAACTTGTATTGGTACCATAGCATCACTAGTTTTCTAGCCTCTAATTTTAGCCCCTATGTAGATAGTCTCTAATCTAGATGGTTGGATAGCATCTCTGATTCAATGGACATGAGTTTGAGCATTCTCTGGGAGATCGTGAAGTACAGGGAAGCCTGGCATGCTGCAGTTAATGGGGTCCCAAATTGTCAGACATGACTTAGCAACTGAACAGCAACAAAATTAAGATCCCCTCCAATCCATCCACAATACTGCCAGCAGAATAATTGCTTTAAAAATTGCAATCATATGAACAGTCTGCTTTAAATGTTTCAGTGACTCACATAACTTGCCAGATCAGTTTCAAACTCTGTAGATTAGCACACTTGTCCCTCTCAAGCCTCATCTCCAATCACACGTCCATTTGTGATATTTACCATAATAAATAGAATAAGGTTTATTGAGGAAGACGTGTGGTGTCATGCTACCATGATTTCACACAGGCCAGTTGCTATGTCTGATAATGAACACTTGTGAGCAAAATTTAAATTTGAAGATTCAGGTAATTTAATATTTCTCTAGGGATCGAAGCTTGATCCATGAATAAAAGTCTGATTCAGGTGTTCTTCCTGTTTCCTTCCATCATGAATGCATTATTTGTCATTTCACTGTATTTTTGTATAATTTTTCTTTGTTGCTGTTTAGTTGCTAAGTCCATAAGATTTTCCGTATAAGAATACTGGAATGAGTTACTGATCTTTGTGATAGACTATAAATGGTAGGCTATATAGACTATGTGAAAGTCAAGTCGCTCAGTCGTGTCCGACTCTTTGCGACCCCGCAGACTGTAGCCCACCAGGCTCCTCCGTCCACGAGATTCTCCAGGTAAGAGAACTGGAGTGGGGTGCCATTTCCTTCTCCAGGGAATCTTAATAGACTATAAAAAGGCTATAAATCCTATAAACTGATGGCTGATACTGCGTATTTAAGCTGGTTCCTCAGATTCCTAACATGATGCCTGCCAGGAAGTACGTACACAGAGTGTAATTGCTTGTTAAGTAAAATTATTGTTGATTTCTACAGATATTGAAAAAGCTTCAGGTGCTCTGGAAATAACTGCTTTACCTCTATCCTGAGTGGATAATAAAGTAAGGCTAGAAAAGAATATTTCATCTGATTTCTGTCCTAGAAATGACAAAACAGGTTTAACTGCAGCTTGTGGGGAGGTTAGCAAAAACACTATTTCCTTGTCATATATGAGCAGTTTGCATGCTTTAAATAAAAGTTTTTTTTTATTTTTCTTTTGATATCTTGTTTTCGAAGATATCAGTGTTTGTTCAAATATTTTGATAACTTTTTCAGTCTGGAGAGATTCAGTGATTTCTTCAAGAACCCCTGGATAGTATATGTTGAAATAAGTGTCAGTCTCTCAGTCGTGCCCAACTCTTTGCGACCCCATAGACTGCAACCCACCAGGCTCCTGTGTCATGAGATTTTCAAGTCAAGGACACCGGATTGGATTGCCTGCCATTTCCTTCTCCAGAGGATCTTCCTGACCCAGGGATAGAACCTGGGTCTCCTGTACTGCAGGCAGATTCTTTACCAACTGAGCTACAAGGGAAGCCCATATGTTGAAACAGAAAATGTAAAATTAATCTAGTGGTATGAAAAGAGATAAAGTACTCTGAAAATTGCATAAAATATAATTGCCAAATGCAGAATTGTTCTTATGGAGAGTAACAGAGTGTTTCTATATTTATAGAAAATTTGCATACAGTTTATATGAAGAAAAAGCATTCAATATTTATAAAATGTCACTGAAAAATTAACAAAGTGAATGTTCATTTAATGTTCATTTAAACTTGACCCAATTGGCATATAAGGTCTCCTCCGTGAGTACGTTTGTGTGTTTGCAATTACAGCTGTCTTCCTGTGTGAACAGTTTAATGGTTCCACACATTTCTTTATGTTTTATATTTGATATTTTTGCTTTTTTAAATGTTCTATGTGTAATTTCATGAGACATATATAATGTAATTCCATGCAGAAGTCCAGATTTTCAAGTTTCAACACGTGTTACTCTCCAGTCATGGGCAAGTTCCTTACCTTTACTTTGCTTTTCTGAGATAGTAATCATAGCTATACCACAAGGTCACTTGGAGTATTTAGTGAATTAAAATCCATGAGGAGTTAAAAAGAAAGCATATATGTATTATTACTGCCTTTGTGCATAATAATTCTGCAAACAAATTAGTTACAATCTATAATTATTAAGCAAACTTGCTTTATAAACATAGAGATGTTTATTTATATACAGCAACAGAGTGGGGACAATATAGAGCAGAGATCTTAAAATTGGCTTTTTTGATCTAAGTCCTCTTTAGTGAAAGTGCAAGCTGCTCAGTTGTGCCTGGCTCTTTGTGACCCCATGGACTATACAGTCCATGGAATTCTCCAGGCCAGAATACTGGAGTGGGTAGCCTTTCCCTTCTCCAGGGGATCTTCCCAACCCAGGGATGGAACCTATGTCTCCTGCATTGCAGGTGGATTCTTTACCAGCTGAGCCACAAGGGAAGCCCAAGAATACTGGAGTGGGTAGCCTATCACTTCCCCAGGAGATCTTCCTAACCCAGGAATCAAACCGGGGTCTCCTACATTGCAGGCAGATTCTTTACCAACTGAGTTTTAATTCTCTGATGGTCCAGTGGTTAAGACTTTGCCTCTACTGCAGGGGCCAAGGGTTTGATTCCCTGTCAGGGAACAAAAATCCCACATGCCATAGGGTGTGACCTAGGCGGAGGGGCGTGGGGGGAAGACAAGTCCTCTTTAGAAAAATATCAAAGATTACTCATGCCCTCCCTCTTCTCCACCCTTTCTTTCCTCCACCTCTACCCCCTCCCCTTTTTTTGTTTTTTTTTCTCTCTCTCAGTCTCCCTGTTTCTCTGTGCCTGCCTGAGAGTCTTTGTGTGGCTGCCACACATACCTGGGGTGCATGACAGGTAAAAAGAGAGCTACATGCTAATGGATCATCAGTTCAAATGCAGAAGCTCTGTATTTAGCTGCCTTATTAATTGGCTCTACATGAGATTTTATTCACTGAAGTCTTTATCAGCTTTAGTGAGCTATAATTGACAAATACTGTTAAATATATTTAAAGTGTACAATGTGTTGATTTGACATATGTATAATTTCTGAAATGATTACCACAATCATGTTAATTAATACATCCATCAACTCACACAGTTGCCATTTTATGTTTATGCAGCAAAACCCCTTAAAGTCTACTCTCTTAGATTTCAAGAACACAATCCAGTACTATTAACTCCAGTCACCATGCTGATGCTATACGTTAGATCCCCAGAGTTTATTCATTATATAGCTGAAGTCTTATGCCCTTTGACCAGCCCCTGGTAACAATCATTCTACCCTCTGTTCTACTGGTTTCATTGACTAGTATTAATGTCCATAAAGACTCTTTCATAAAATGCAGCAGCCAACATTCTTAGTTTATTTTGCATGTTCTGCTTCTAAAACAGTACTATGTAAAACTTTAAAGATAACTTAGTTGATAAGATGAAACCCATTTAAGCACAGGAAATGAACACCGACTAGCAAAAATGTATGAAGGCAAACACTTCACAATTACACAGTACAATAAATCTCTTCTGTTGATGAAGCCTAAATATAGCTAGAATTCTACTTTCATTCTGTGTTCTGTGTGTCTTTTAATAAAATATTTCCTAATAAGATATCATCACTTTCAGAAAAAGAATAGATGTGTAAATGTATAACTGAATCAATTGTACACTTAAAATTAACACAACATTGTAAATCATCTCTATTTCAATTAAAAAAAATAAAACTACAGTGTGTGCTGAGTCATGGAAGAGTTTGTGCTTAATGAGTCTTTAGATTTCACAAGGCTATTTGCTTTTGTCATAATGCAAATTTCTAATCTGATTTTTCTTCCTGCTCTCTAAGACCCACTATGAAGAAGCAGCTCATTGAGAAGTCCACACATTGGACTTCCTCTTAGGATATATTGATATGAGGAATTGTTGCTAGTCATATGTCAAAAAGAAGAAAAGGAAATCATTAGTCTCGTGAGCTTTCAATTAGTGGTGTTATTTAATCAGAATTTCCATTCTGCTTTGATCTTGTTGTTTTGCATAGAAATCTTGAAATCAGTATTAGCATTAAGAACTTGAAGTCAAATTGTTTTCTCTACAAGATGCCAAAAGAACCAATCAATAGAGTAAATGTAGGTAAGGCATCATTCATACTGACTGGATGTATGCCATCTATTATATGGAACTTTAATCCAAGGCGATTATAAACGTAGGAGCGGCCTGTCGAAAAATATTTTGACACTGACTACTTAGCTGGAGATTGAATTCACACACACATGTGAAAATGTGGGTTTGGTTGAAAGACACCAAACGATACAACTGAAAATTAACAAAAATCATCACCATTCAGGAAGTATTCACCAATTCCCTGATAGTCTAAAATTTATCAGATTTTGAGAAAGGATAGAAAGAAAACTGTGGTCATCAGCCCCTTGGGAATTTAAAACACGAATCACATATCTATAATTTTTGAGGACATCTGTGAGTTATTTGAAACAAAAAAACCTCTAGAATCACCAATAAATAAGAGCAATAATATAGAAACCAAGGAAGGAGAGGCAGTTCTACAGGGAAAATAATGCGGGATAGATAAGATTTTATGTAGGAAAAAAGAATTGACAAATGTTTAAGATTTCCCCAAACTTTACTTATCTTATAATCAAAGGCACAGTTATTTGTAACAAGCACCAAGGGACTTTCCAGTTGGCACTAGTGGTAAAGAACCGACGTCCCAATGCAAGAGACATAAGAGATGCAAGTTTTATCCCTGGGTTGGGAACATTCCCTGGAGGAGGGCATGGCAACCCACTCCAGTATTCTTGCCTGGAGAATTCCATGGACAGAGGGGCCTAGCGGGCTAGAGTCCCTAGGGTCACAAAGAGTCAGACATGACTGAAGCAGCTTAGCACACAAGCACCAAACAGAAATAATTCAGGTGCAGGCAAGCAACTCAAAGGACATGAATTTGCATAAACTCTGGGAGATAGTGGAGGACAGAGTAACTTGGCGTGCTACAGTCCATGAGGTTGAAAAATTAGACATGATTTAAGAGATGGAACAAAAATAACAAAGAGTTGAATAGGTATGCATATTTAAATATGCATCCTATGTGAATTATAGCTTTAGCAATATTCCTTCCTCAAATTTGGAATAATCTTCTCATATTTAAGTACTTATTGCAATTAATATTGGGTCTTCCCTTGTGGCTCAGAGGTTAAAGCCTCTGCCTGCAATGTGGGAGACCTGGGTTCTATCCCTGGGTCGGGAAGATCCCCTGGAGAAGGAAATGGCAACCCACTCTGGTATTCTTGCCTGGAGAATCCCATGGACGGAGGAGCCTGGTGGGCTGCAGTCCACGGGGTCGCAAAGAGTCGGACACGACTGAGTGACTTCACTTTCTTTCTTTCTTTTCTTTCTCATATTTAAGTACTTATTGCAATTAATATAAAAATGCTATCATATTTTATATCTTTACATTATATAGTATTATATCCTATTACAATTTCTACTATAAAACATTTCTTGGGCAGCTGTGTAGATCGTGATTTTTTTTCCTTGTCTCAAATTAGTAATTATTCTCAGCAGTTTGCTGGGCATCTTCACAAAAGATTATGTGCTTTTTGATGAGGCTATTCATTTCATAAGTGAAATGTTATTTTGGTTGCTTATAATTAATTACTGTGTATTTATGCTTTAATCTCCCATGCTTTTCATAGCAACTCCATTAAAATATCAATAATCAAAATTCATGCTTCATGTGAAACCACGTTCTATTTTGGCTGAGGTTCAATATTTACAAGTCATAACAACTGGTTCTGCCAGATTGTTACCTGTCTGCAAGGTATATTTTTAGATCCTTCATCCAAGGAGATTTTAAAATAGAATCAAACAGCTTCTGGGTACATTCATCAGTGTTTTCCCACAAGACTATATTGAGCACAAAGAGCAAAGGAAACTGAACTTCTAGCTCTGGGCAACACGTGGTTATCAGTAGTATACGATGTGAAGCTTGAAGTTGCCTTCAAATTATCATTGTCCCTCTGCCTGCCACTGTAGTACCATAAAGGGCTAGAGAGGCAGCAGGAAAATGTACAGCCCTGGATAACAGAGAAAAGCATACTGTTCTCTTCATGATTGTTAATAGGTCTTGACAGTTGTTCCCAAACTGCCTGCAAGCCATTACAACTTGCTACTCTGGAGTATGACAGTTGATGCAACGAAGGACACACCAACATAACTGCTGCAAGCAAGGCATTTCCCTCACAAATGCTTAGAGCACTCACTGGCTTTGGGGCTCTTATAGGTATTTTCTTTGGGAGGCAAGCAAAATGTCTTAATTTAACTCTGTTTAGTTTAAGTAGGCTAAAAGATGGATTCCATTCCATTCCCAATTCCATTCAGACTTGGGAAAGAGATTGTGTTTTAGGAGCTGTAATTGCTCTATAAAGTGAAGTGAAGTGAAGTTGCTCAGTCGTGTCCAACTCTTTGTGACCCCATGGACTGTAGCCTACCAGGCTCCTCCATCCCTGGGATTCTCCAGGCAAAAATACTGGAGTGGGTTGCCTTTCCTTTTCCAGGAGATCTTCCCAACCCAAGGATCAAACCTGGGTCTCCTGCATTGCAGGCAGACACTTTACTATCTGAGCCACCAGGGAAGCTTCTGTGAAATTATGTTAAAACAAGACTTTTGTTTAATATAATAAAAGAAAGCATTAATAATAATCAAAAGAATATTCTATAATTAACGTCATTTTATAGACATTTGTGGTTTCCCAAAACCTTGTTAAATTTTCTCATTTAGTTATGCAATTTTCATAACATTGTGAGATAGATGTTATAGTTTCTATTTTACAGGCAAGAAAAAGAGACTGAGTGAGACTAAGTAATTCACTTAGTGTTATAGAGGTAGCAATTGGCATGATAAAGAATTTGAATGCTGATAAACATAGCCTATGGGGAAAAAAGCATGCTTTCTACCAGTCTTCATCTCTTTTGAAGGTAGTAACTGCAACAACTACAAGTTGTGCTCAGCTCTCCATAGGATCACAAAGAATGAGACATGACTTAGGTGACTGAGCACACACGCCCTACATATACTGCTTAATTTAATCCGCAATAAAATTACTCTGGAATTATCTCATTTGCAAATTATAAAATCCTGTCCTTTTGGATTACTAAAGAATAACCATGGTATTCTAGAAATGTTTGTTTTTTCGTTGTTGTTCAGTTACTCAGTTGTGTCTGACTCTTTGTTACCCCATGGGCTGCAGCACACTAAGCTTCCCTGTCCTTCACTGTCCCCTGGAGTTTGCTCAAAGTCATGTCCATTGATTTGGTGATACCATCCAACTATCTCATCCTTTGTCACCCTATTCTCTTCCTGCCCTCAATATTTCTCAGCATCAGGGTCTTTTCTAATGAGTTGGCTCTTCCCATCAGGTGGCCAAAGTATTGGAGCTTCAGCTTCAGTATCAGTGCTTCCAAAGAATATTCAGGATTTATTTCCTTTAGAATTGACTGGTTAGATCTCCTTGCAGTCCAAGGGACTCTCAAGATCTTCTCTAATACCGCAGTTCAAAAGCATCAGTTCTTTGGTGCTCAGCCTTCTTTATGGTCCAACTCTCACATCACTAAATGACTACTGGAAAAACCACAGCTTTGACTATATGGATCTTTGTCGGTAAAGTAATGTCTCTGCTTTTTAATACACTGTCTAGGTTTACCATAACTTTTCTTCAAAGAAGCAAGCTTTTTTTGATTTCATGGCTGCAGTCACCATCCACAGTGATTTTAGAGCCCAAGAAAATAAAGTCTGTCACTGTTTCCATTCTTTTCCCGATGTCTTTGTCATGAAGTGATGGGACTGGAAGTCATGATCTTAGTTTTTTGAGTGTTGAGTTGTAAGCCAGCTTTTTCACTTTCCCCTTTCAACTTCATCAAGAGGCTCTTTAGTTCTTCTTTGCTTTCTGCTGTTAGGGTGGTGTCATCTGCATATCTGAGGTCATTGATATTTCTTGATTCCAGCTTGTGCTTCTTCAGCCTGGCATTTCTCATGATGTGCTCTGCATGTAAGTTAAATAAGCAGAGTGACGATATACAGCCTCGGCCAAATATTTATTAGAGTGGCTAAACAAATATCTTAGGCCATATATTTTCCCTTCTAATATGGGAACACTAAGAAATTAAAATCACTTTTAAATGTAAGAAAACAGTTACAGTGATTATGTGATATACAATAGTTTGTTCCTTAAATAGGAAAAGAAAATAATAAATTATCATTTAGATATAGTTTTAAAGCAAAATTAAATGAATAAAATTAAGTGAATAAAATGATAATGAACATATTTATCCAAATAAACTTAAATGCATACTATCCTAGGAAAAAAAGATCCTTGAAATAGCTATTAAAGAATCCAAGAATAGATATTTTTCCTAGTTAGTCACTACATCCTATTTTAGGAATTGTCGACATGAAACTTTTGCGAATTTTTCAAGAAGCTTACACTCTGTGTAAGATGTGTAGTCAATAAAGCATTCTCATATACTTCTGATGGAACTGCAAACTGGTGAAAATATTCCAAATTTTGAAAGGTGCTAAATACAATCACAAGAAAAAATTTGCTTAATAGGCAAAGCTACATGTTAAAATAAATGAAAGATAAACCTAAAAATGTACTGGAAAAGGAAAATTTCTGAGGAATTGTAAGATTTAAAAGTATTCAACATTTACTCAAGGCTAAAACACTCAGGGCTAAAGAAATTCTTGTTTCCTATAGCCAGAGTGGAGATACCTCTATGAATACACAGGCTTGAGACCATAAAAAAAAAAAAAAAAAAAAGACACATTAGAAGTGGAAGGAAATTAGCACTTGAGCAAAGACTCCATAACATGCCTTGCTAAGTCACTTCAGTTGTGTCCGACTCTGTGTGACCCCATAGACGGCAGCCCACCAGGCTCCCCCGTCCCTGGGATTCTCCAGGCAAGAACACTGGAGTGGGTTGCCATTTCCTTCTCCAATGCTTGAAAGTGAAAAGTGAAAGGGAAGTCACTCAGGCATGTCCGACTCTTCGCGACCCCATGGACTGCAGCCTACCAGGCTCCTCTGTCCATGGGATTTTCCAGGCAAGAGTACTGGAGTGGGGTGCCATCACCTTCTCCAATAACCTGCCTTAGAAGGGCTAAAAAATAAGCCTTGTGTTAGTCGCTCAGTCATGTCCCACTCTTTGTAACTCCATGGACTGTAGCCCTCCAGGCTCCTCTGTTCATGAAATTGTCTGGGCAAGAATACTGTAGTGGGTGGGTAGCCATTCCCTTCTCTGAGGGATCTTCCCAATCCAGGGAACAAACCCAGGTCTCTCCTGCACTGTAGGCATATTCTTTACATCTGAGCCACCAAGAAAGGCCTTGGTACCCTGTGCCTGCTGCGCTAAGTTGCTGCAGTCGTGTCTGACTCTTTGTGACTCCATGGACTGCAGCCTGCCAGGTTCCTCTCTCCATGGGATTTTCCATGCAAGAATACTGGAATGGGAAAAAGAAAAATAATACTGGAATGGGTTGCCATTTTCTTCTTCAGAGAATCTTCCTGACCCAGGGATCTAAGGGTCTTGGGTCTTTTTTCTTGGGTCTTGTACATGCTGGCAGGTGGATTCTTTACCACTGTGCCACATGGGAAGCCCCCAGAGAAGCCCCCTACTTTTCTTTAAAAAAACGCCTACTGGAAAAAATGTTCATCAATTTTGATTAAAAGAAAAAAATTCAGTATGAAGAAACATAAAATTCTAAACATCAGACTTTTCACAAAAATTACCAGATACATGAGGAAAAAAATATATAGGCCATAAGAAGAAAAAAAAAATCAGGCAATAGAGACAGAAATAGAATAAAATAGATGATGATACTTGCAGACAAGTATATAAAAAGGCTATTATAATATGTTCCTATGTTAAGATGTATAGCAAATGTAAGCAAATTAAAGAGATACATTGAAAGATATATAAAAGGCACAAAGTACTTTTATCTTAGTTTGGGCAGATGCCCTGGAGGAGGGAATGGCAACCTACTCCAATATTCTTACCTGGAGAATTCCATTGGCAGAGGAACCTGGTGGGCTACATACAGTCTATGGCGTTGCAAAGAGTTGCACACGACTGAACAATTAACTCTTTCACTTTCTGTGAATCACAGCCTAGAGGTGTAGCTAGGTAATGTGGACTTAAATCAAGAGGAATTATTTATCATTGAATGTTTCCCGCATAATGGATGTGGGATAAATGACTGTAATTTGATTTATTAATTTCTGATGTATCTTGATTTTTAATATACCTTCTAAGCAAGTTGCAAACTGCTGCTGCTGCTGCTAAGTCGCTTCAGTTGTGTCTGACTCTGAGCGACCCCACTGACGGCAGCCCACCAGGCTCCCCCATTCCTGGGATTCTCCAGGCAAGAACACTGGAGTGGGTTGCCATTTCCTTCTCCAATGCATGAAAGTGAAAAGTGAAAGTGAAGTCCCTCAGTCATGTCCGACTCTTAGCGACCCCATGGACTGCAGCCTACCAGGCTCCTCCGCCCATGGGATTTTCCAGGTAAGAGTACTGGAGTGGGTTGCCATTGCCTTTTCCAAGTTGCAAACTATAAAATAGTAAAGATAGTCATTCAGTCACTCAGTTTTCCTTAAAATAGTTTAATAGCATCTTCATGAATTTGGAAAATGGAATCAGTTTTCATAAAGTTTTCATAAAGCTTTGAATGTTTACTTTGGTTTGCTTACAGATGTCATGATAATTTTCTAATATCAGAGAGAAATTTTAATATGACAGAATCATGGACCTCTGTCTCCCAGGCATGGGTTGAATTTTGATTTGGGTCTCTAATAGGTATTTTGAATATTTTTATCAAGTTATTAATAGTATAAATAATTTTTACCTGAAAGGTAGGGATAATTCAAGTACTTCACCTTATCCCTTCTCCCAAAATTAAATAAGATATAATATATACATGTATATATATAACATATTCATTACTATGCCCGCTACAGATAATGCTCATAATAAATTTTGGAAAGTTTTTCTTGTAGCTTAAATTTTACAGTCCCAGGAGCCCTGAGAGCAAATTCTGAGCTGTTTAATTCAGTGATGGAGAATTATCTCTTTTCAAAATTAAACACATGGAAATCATGACCTAATATTGATTAGGTCATGATCTAACCAAAGGATTCATCTAAAAGTCCTATAATGCTTGCTTACACATTATGCTAATAAATAAAAAGAACAGACTGTGCTCAGTTCTGCAACCCTATGGACTGTAGCCCGCCAGGCTCCTCAGTCCATGAAATTTTCCAGGCAAGAATACTGGAGTGGGTTGCCATTCCTTCTGTAGGAGATCTTCCTGACCCAGGGATTTAACCTGTGTCTCTTGTATCCCCAGCATTGGCAGATATATTCTTTACCACTAGTGCCACGTAGGAAGCCCTAAAAAGAATAGAATATGGAGTCCAAATAAAATAATTTAGATCAATCTGTATTCACCCTTTGCTCCAGCCTTTTAAAATCCAAGTTCTTTTATCCTATTACAATCAGAAAGTGATGAGTTGGACCACAGTAGAGGCTTCTTCTTGGTTTAGATAAGCACTTCAAAGGTTGGGTGTTTATCTGAACTATCTGCCAGTCTTGAGAGAGAAAAATTATTTTGGATGATATCTTTCCAGACCAGGATTACTTACTCTATCTTTTTCCTCTTTTAAAGCCTTCAGGATGAAAGCACAATGAAAAAGCATCCAACTCTATTCTTCTGATCTGACCAAGGTCAGAAATCATACAAACTGAATGCACTGTATACTTTAGAAGTCAATGAAAATTCTAAATTTCCTAAATTTGTCAAAGTAGCCATAAATCCCCACAGTAGATTTGCAAAGTAGGTGGCCACCTGTTGTCAAAAATCTCCTCTATTTTGCATTTCTGGAAACAATTTATTATATAAAGAAAAGAAAATATGGGAGTAAAGAATAACTGGGGAGAAGGCAAACAGTAAGAAGGAGAATTACAATGTTGTTACTAACGGCCGTAGAATGAATAATTGGAAATATTTTTCTCAATATGAGAATATCTCAGAATGTAAGTTATGTTATTTCTCTCTCTCTTTCTCTCTGTCACACACACAACACACACACCTGATACTTTTACCACTGTTGCTAACTAGAGATGTGATTTTTGCAAAAATTTTCTGCCATTATAATCCAGAAAAAAAGAATAGTTTACAATAGATACATGACAGTCCTTATTCAGCCCCCAAAATAAATAAAATCAACTTTTTTCATTTATTTGATGATTCAACAGCTTTTGAGCAAACACTTGTTATGTAGAAAACCCCAGTGTAAGATGCTGCCAGGAATGCAAAATGAATGTGACTAAGAACCTGCCTTTATGTTTGTTAAACAAATAGCAGGCTATTACATATAACTTTCTATTAAAGAAAGATGTTCTGAAATTATGCATATATGAGGATTTCTTTACAGAGAAAAACAGTTAATATTGAGTTTGACTGTTAGCTCCAAGAAGAGTTTTGCAAAGGTAAAATTTGAAGCCTCAAATGAACAGCAGATCTTTATTTCCCAAACAGAATGGGTTTATATGTAGGGGAAGTATATCTGATGCTGGCTCCCTGATGGCTCAGAGGTTAAAGCGACTGCCTGCAATGTGGGAGACCTGGGTTCAATCCCTGGGTCGGGAAGATCCCCTGGAGAAGGAAATGGCAACCCACTCCAGTACTCTTGCCTGGAGAATCCCATGGACGGAGGAGCCTGGTGAGATACAGTCCATGGGGTTGCACGGGGTCGCAAAGAGTTGGACACGACTGAGCAACTTAACTTTCATTTTCACTTTATCTGATGCTGTGTTTCAGCATGAAACATATGAAAAAAATATAATCAGAAATGTTATTTCAAACAACATTGAATGAGCCCATGATATAAGAATTGGACACTTGGATTTTTAGCTGTAGATAACAGGGAGTTGAAAGTTTTTGGAGAAATAAATGATATGATCTTTTAGCTTTAAATATTTCATAGACCCCAGAGGTATTGAAGGAAGTACAAAAAAGGAAATTCTTTGACTAATATACAACAAATTTCACAACTGGATCACATTGCTGGTTGCTTGTGAAATCGCTCAGTCATCTCCAACTCTTTGTGACCCCGTGGACTGTTGCATTCCAGGCTCCTCCGTCCCTGGGAATCTCCAGGCAAGAATACTGGAGCGGGGTGCCAGGTTGCTTAGTGTTTCCTTATTTCTTCCCTCCATTCAGTTCAGTTCAGTTCAGTCGCTCAGTTGTGTCCGACTCTTTGCGACCCCATGAATCGCAGCACACCAGGCCTCCCTGTCCATCACCAACTCCCAGAGTTCACTCAGATTCACGTCCATCAAGTCGGTGGTGCCATCCAGCCGTCTCATCCTCTGTCGTCCCCTTCTCCTCCTGCCCCCAATCCCTCCCAGCATCAGAGTCTTTTCCAGTGAGTCAACTCTTCGCATGAGGTGGCCAAAGTACTGGAGTTTCAGCTTTAGCATCATTCCTTCCAAAGAAATCCCAGGGCTGATCTCCTTCAAAATGGACTGGTTGGATCTCCTTGCAGTCCAAGGGACTCTCAAGAGTCTTCTCCAACACCACAGTTCAAAAGCATCAATTCTTCGGTGCTCAGCCTTCTTCACAGTCCAACTCTCACATGCATACATGACCACAGGAAAGGTGCCTTATTCAGTCTTTACAGGAAAGTAGATATTTTATTTAGTAGCCCCATCTACTTTCCAGATGAGGTTCTTTTTGGTTTTCAAAGAATCATCCACCCTCTAACTAGAAAGGTTTAGCTTTGACTTAATTTACATTAAAATTTTAAACAAGATGTTGTCTGTTTAAAAATTTTAAACAAAGTTTAAATGACAAAAATTATATATTAAAAAGAACACTTTTAGTGAATGCCTTTAACAAAAGTTTTCCACTTCTTTTATTGTGTATTCTTGCTGAACTTCTCTCTGATCCATTCATTACGCTACATCCCTTTCTGGTTTTGAGTGAGGATTGGCACTCTGCCTTTATGATTTATTACTGGCATGTAAAAACACCCAACTATCATTCTTTCACTAGTAATTAGTATCACATAGATTTTTTTTTTTAACACGGAATTGAGGCCCACTCATTACTAGGCACAATGGAAAAGACAAGTCATTTAAATAAAAAATGCTGTCTTGTTGAGAAGTAAACACTAAGGACTGTACCTTATATGTTTACATGATTATAGCCTATATTGAAATGTACTCTCCAAAGAAAAGCCAAATATAAGTATGGTATTTACCTGGCTTATTCCATTTTATATGAATCTTTCTTGTGATTTGGTGGCTACACTGTAGATAAAACTGGGGTTATATCTGTGTTAAGTTCTTTTTGTTTCCTAATTGTCTGTCTCTCTGACACCCACTGTTTAAAAAGTTTATGGAGCATCTTTTCTTTGGCATTGTGATGGTTTTACTGTCAGATAGTCTTATTAATAAAAATAAGCAAAAGACCTCTCAAAAACATTCTAATACTTGTCTGAGGCACCATGATTACTGGTTTTGTTACTGTACTATTATTTTCCTTTGTTAATATTGCCTCTCACGCTGTCATATATGTAGAGATAATTTGAATTTTCTTACTGAATATTACAGGGGCTTCCAGCAGGAAGAAATTAATTTATTTTTTATTTAAGAAAAATGCAACCTTTACTGAAGCCACTGAAATTAAGTTCCTCTTTTATAATTGGATCACACCATCAATAAGACTGCTTGCAATTTCAATGGGCAGCCATAGAATTTTATGAGCTACAGCTACTAATACCAAGTAGACCTTAAAAATATATGATTCACTTGCTTCTCCTTCTCCAACCTCTTTTGTTTCTGCAGGATAACGATTTATAGAAGAAAGGCTCAGATTTTTGCAATATTGTCTCTACATAGCTGCCACTTTGTAAATCAGGATCATTCAACATTGTTTGCCACTCTAATAGTGATACCATTCGTAATACTAAAAATGACCTTTACATTTCCAAAGTGACTTTCCTTGAACAACCAGAAGAACAATGTGTTCCCTTATTTCTTACTATTTTTTCATCCTATACAGCCTTCAGAGAACATAATCTATAAGGATATAGCCCCTAAAATAATCTGCTGCTGCTGAGGATGACCCATTTAATTGACAAATAGATCTTTAGCCTGCTGGATGGATACATCTTTCTAACAGAAAAACATGCATTTTGTCTTCTTGCTCAGACATTTTTGTCAATATTTCTATATTGTTGTTCAGTTGCTAAGTCATGTCTGACTCTCTGCGATCCCATGGACTGCAGCACACCAGGCTTCCCTGTCCTTCACCGTCCCCCAGCCTTTGTTCAAACTCATGTCCATTGAGTTGGTGATACCAGCCAACCATCTCATCCTTTGTCACACTATTCTCCTGCTGCCCTCAATCTTTCTCAGCATCAGAGTCTTTTCCAATGAGCTGGTCTTCCCATCAAGTGGCCAAAGTATTGGAGCTTCAGCTTCAGTATCAGTCCTTCCAATGAATATTCAAGGTTGATTTCCTTTAGAATTGACTGGTTAGATCTCCTTGCAGTCCAAGGGACTCTTAAGAGTCTTCTCCAGCACCACAATTCAAAGCATCAGATCTTCTGTGCTCAGCCTTTTTTATGATCCAACTCTCACATCCATATGTGACTACTAAAAAACCATAGCTTTGTCCATAGGGACCTTTGTTAGCCAAGCTTACCTGTTGTTCAGCCTTATTTTTCTTGCTGAGATACCTGGGGTTTTGATTGGGAGCCTAGTTGATGCTCAGTTTCTTTACCTTGAAAGTCTACAATAAGTCCCTGTCTTCTGCTTCCTAGGTTGTCTCTCCACCCTTCCACACTACGTAGGTGCAAGTCTGAGAAATGCTGGTACCTGAGTGCATGTTGGAATCAGACTCCCTCTTTTGTTGTCTGTACTTCACAGGCACTGGGAGATTGAAGACTATATCACTCTGTGTTTAAGAACCTCATGGCTTAGCACTCACCACCCCCCACCCCACCACCAACCCCTACCCCCGGCCTTCTGTGTGTAAATACCAAAGTGCTTATGTCAAGCCAGGTGATCATCTCTAAGTCTCTGTTTTTTGTTTTTTTTTAACTGCCTGTTCTGAGTGACCACTGATAGTTCTCCTGTTCTCTTTCCCCCAGTGAAACCTCTCTACCTGTGTGTGTGTGTGTGTGTGTGTGTGCGTATGTGTGTGTGTGTGTGTTAGTGAGCTCAGTCATGCCCAACTCTGTGATCCCATGGACTGTAGCCCAACCAGACTCCTCTGTCCACGGAATTTCTTTCTACCTTCTCCATCTCTACCTGAGATAAGCCTAATTCTTAACCTTCGTCCAGAATCAAGAACCACCACTGGGGGAAAGCTGTTATTGTTTATCAGTGTAATTTATGAAATTAAAACTCTAAGAAGGAATGAGTTAGGAGATGCCAAGGAAATATGGTGGTATAGAAATGAAGTGTGACGATGCTTCAAGAATTACGAACTTCCCTTACATGCTGATGTAGCCAGAGGCAACACTGTGCTGCTGCTACTTCCTTTTTACAATTCTGCTGTTAAATACTAAGGCAATTGACGATGAAAAGTCTCCAATATTTTAATTTAATCTTGGTAATATCTAAGATTGAAATCTGAAACCAGATGTTTAAAGTTAGAGATAATGAAAGGAAGAGAATTTGAGAACTTGAGAGCTTTTGACAATGCCATGTGCTAATTTAGCCATTATCCTTTGTCCAAATAAATAAGGAAAGTAAATAAAATTTACACTTTATTAGCCTGTATTTTGTTATTATTTAGTTAAAGTTCTGTTCAAATGTATACAATAAGGGCAAAGCATTTTCTGTATTATTTAGTGGCTTGCTTTTGTAGTTCCATTTTTTATAACCTTGAAATTATAAATATTCCTTATGAGAATATATCTGAAATAATTTTTTTCTAGCAAGTCACTTTTTAAAAATGGATATGTAATTCTTTAGATTTTAAAACAATGAAAAATGTAATCTTTTTATAGGCCTAACTTTTGCAGAATCTACTTATTGTTCAAAACTGTCTTGAGTTACATATGCAGACATTAAGGTACAAAGCTAAAAGAATACTAATGTGGTGTATTGTTTTACAACTTATATCCATCTAGAATTCCTATTAATTGACTAATGGACACAGAGATAAGTTTCCCCAATTTGACTACTGTATTATAATCATGTATTTGTAGCATTTGCTGTGTATCCACTCAAAACTATTTCATCCTTAAAAAAAGAAAACTTACATATGAGCTATTTATACCACTGAATGATTTTATAGTGGTCATAATTTCTTTTCTAGTAAATCTATGAAGGAAATTGCAATACAAATATTCATAAAATTGATGTTCACAAAAGTATAAAGATGAATCCAGTACCACATGTAAAAATATATCCTGTTCACATTAGTTATATTTAAAATTAAGTTTCTTGGGACATATTTTACAATTCACATCCTCCCACACAATTTTAGACAAGGTCTAAGTTCACAACACGGAAAACAGCAGCAAATAAGAGTTACAAAATTTGATGTGCTCATATGAAAATGTCAGAATCAGAGAATGAAAAAACTGCAATTAACCTCTGAGATAATTTATCTTCATGATAGACATATCAGAGAAAAGAATTTGCCAAATTGATCCCCTTTTTTGTCTTTTGAGTACTGTTCAGAAGAGAAATGAGATTTCAGAAAATTGCACAAAGCAATAGCCGTTGACTCAAAATTTTTAAATTCTGTGTTCTTACAGTTTAGGCTTCTACCCTCCCTCCACCCCACCTCTTTCACCTGCTTTGCTTTTAAAATATGGTAAGAGTTATAGTTAAATCTTACTCAATCTTTGGAATTCTGAGGAAAATCTCATTAACTTTCTTTTAAACTCAAAATGAAATTCTGTAGGAATTAACAAATAAAATACTTATAGCACAGGGTACTCTACTCAATAATCTGTAATGGCTTATATAGGAAAAAAGTCTTGGAAAAAAAAAAAAACAGTGGAGATATGTCTGTGTATAGCTGATTCACTTTGCTGTACAGCAGAAACTAACACAACATTGTAGATTGTGTACTCCAATATTTTTTTTTTTTTAAGAATTAAATGAAAACTCCAAAATATATATCATGAAATTGTGTATATCCAAGTGAGGTCAAGGTAACTTTATTTCTGAATTTTACCTAGCTGCTGACATTTTATATCATAACTCCAAGATATTATTTGAAATCTAATTTAAATGACTTAATTGACTCTAAACTGAATAATAGCCTTATGGTCTTCTATTGATTGAAAGTAAATGTCAAGGTGATAAAAACTAATCAACTCTGTTTTACTCCATTGAAATGTTAAAAGTTCTATAAACATAAAATTCACAAACAATAGTTGTCCTTACTTTAAGGACACCAGATATTGCCACTTTTATGATCCTACTAGGTTTCCAGAACAGTTTCTGGATTCACATCAGACACCTATAAATGCTTCAAGCTTTATGGCATTAAAAAGAAAGACTGCCAAAAGACCATGAATATTTCAAATAACTTTCTTATAAACTTTCTTAGAAGCTGAACTTCCCATGTTAATGGGAAATTGCAATTATTAATCTGAATATCATAGGGTAATAAATCAAATGGCCAAACATAGTAGGTATTCCTAATTATTTTGAAATTATATTCTATACCATTCACTAATTTTGTAATGTTAATTTATAAAAACAAAATGGCTGTCAGGTGATTAGTCATTTGTAAAGCATTGCTGCTTGGAAAGCTTTTATGAAACTTGAAATTTACAGTAAGTCAGCTTTAGTCATTCTTTTATTCTTCTAGAGTGAATGGTAATAAATCTCGTTGCATATGTGCTACATCAGTATGACAATTCATGGTATTCAGGTAGTAAATGAAACTCTTAAAGCTGTGTATTTAAATATGCTCCATTTCACTCAAGAATAGGAAGCACTGATTATGAATCAACTTGATTTAAGGACATGATTTAAAGATTTTTTTTTCCTTCTTTTCTTCTTCTTTTTGACTGTAATCCAGGAAATTCAGCCATCCAAAAAAACAACATGGCTAGATTCAGTCATAAATAACTTCTTGTCAGTGTTGCTAAATGTATAAGATAGAACTCTGCACTATGTTGAATAGAATCAAAATAAATTAGAAAATAGTGTAATCCTCTGGTCAACTTGTAAAGGTTATAGGAATGGGTATTTAAACAATAATACTGAACTTATTGCATGCTCTTGTAAAGGTTATAGGAATGGGTATTTAAACAATGTGAATATATTGCATGCTTTTGTTTGCTTCCACTTACAAGTTCATCACATATTTAAGTTGGAATTCTCAGAATAATCTTTTTCCTAATAAAAAATCAGATCCATCCTTTGGCACCCTAGGTATCATGCTATGAAAGCTTCTCATTTTGTTAATCTTTGTAATTAATCTGGAAGGCAGTAGTCAGGTGAGAAGGAAGAGACTGCTGACTGGTTCTAAAATGACCTCAGACTCATGTTCCAAAAAATATGCTCCATTAAAAATATCAGGTCAGAAAGGTGATATAAATCTCCTTGACAAGAAGTAGAATGAAGTTGTCATCCAGTAAAGTTTGGACGCCTCACCACTGTCTCTCTAATACATACTTGCCTAAAAATAAAATAAGTAAGAAACTTGCCAATTCTTAACTCCCACCTGAATGAGTAAAAAGGTTCTGACTAAAGTGAACAGAGGTAGGCTATATACTGTAGGATCCTTTCAGCAGATAGGGAAGAAACTTTTGCATTCTAGACCATTCCTTTATAGTTGTTGCTGACCTGAAGAACCAAACCTATTTAAATTCAAAGAAAAATATTTGTTGAATTGAAAATTATTCCAAACTTGAAATCAGACTACAAGAGCTGGCAAATATGTTAGTTTATGTGCCTGCTTCAGAAAAAATAAATAAATAAAGTTATATTCTATGCTGTTATAAATTTAAAAGGCTTTACCTTTAAAATACTAAAAGTATTTAAAATACTGAAAGTATTTTACTTATAAAATATCAGTACTAAAGTTGCTGAGCAACATGGTTATCCTCTTCCAAACATATATCTTGTGTATAGATATGTAACAGTATATTTCTATAGTTCAGTACTTAGACTTTTGCTAGGTCTAAGACTATAGCTTTTGTACCTGTGCATTTCCTATGAGACAGTGCAAGGAACAAGTCACCAATCAAAAAACAATAATTATCATCCTTATTAAATAGCCCGCAAATAGATGTTCTTCTAGAAGACTTCTTTCACTAATTCTTCATGATATCCATGGCTTATCCATGTTCTCCCTGCTATATTTCAAGATATCAGCCTCTTCTTGGTGATTTCTCTACTGCAGTTGCTGTTCTGATCATCTGAATAAAGGGAAGTACTCCTCAGGCTTTGTTTTCTGATGAGACAATACATAATCAGCAGCAAGATTTTCTCTCCTTCATCTCATGCTATTGATATCTATTCTTTAATTTGTAGAGCCATGTAAAAAGTTCTTTAATTCCTAACGTTCAGCAGCTAGAAGAGAGTTTTAAAGACCCTAAGCATATATTTATTTTTCCTAACAATGTCTTCACCTATGGCTTCACTGATATCATTCTATAGGGTGTTGAGGAAAAGAAATCAAACTAGGAATCAAAACACCTAAGTTTAGTCCTAACTCCAATACTAAACTTTGGGAATGTCTTTAGGGAATTCTTTTGACATATCAGGATCATAGTCTTCTCATTAGTATCATAAAGGAGGGCTTCCCTGGTGGTTCAGTGGTAAAGAATTCACCTGCCAGTGGCAGGAGATGTGCATTCAAGCCCTGGATTGAGGAGATCCCCTAGAGAAGGAAGTGGCAACCCCCTCCAGTATTCTTGCCTGGGAAATAACATGGACACAAGAGCCTGGCGAACTATAGACCATGGTATTGCCAAGAGCTGGGCATGACTGAGAGGCTGAGCACACATGCCTATTACATAATGTATAGTTCTGTGTTTCTTCAGAAGGATCGTCACTTGTCATAAGTCTCCTATACAGTAGAATAGAGAAAAGAATGGTTAAGACCAACTAAGATTAAAATCCAAACCCAGTATTCATTAACTGTATTACTTTGGTACTTTATTGAATGTTTCTGAACCTTCATTCTCATTTAGAAAATTAAAATAGTAGTAAATACCTTGCACGGTCTTCCCTGGTATCTCAGCTGGTAAAAAATTTGCCTGCAATGCAGGAGACCCCAGTTCCACTCCTAGGTCAGGAAGATCTCCTGGAGAAGGGATAGGTTACCCCCTCCAGAATTCTTGGGCTTTCCTGGTGACTCAGATGGTAAAGAATCTGCCTGCAGTGCAAGAGACACAGGCTCAATCCCTGGGTTGAGAAAATCCCCTGGAGGAGGTTATGGCAACCCACCCCTTCATTCTTGCCCAGAGAATCCCCATGGACAAAGGAGCCTAGCAAGCTACAGTCCACGGGGTCCTAAAGAGTCATACCTTACTAAGTGACTAAGCACAGCACAGCAAATACCTTGATACCTGTTACATGAGTTACATGATGAACTAGAACTAAGGTTAAATTAATATTAACCCCTTTACTCATTGTGCTGTGTGCTAAGTCGCTTCAGTTGTGCCTGACTCTTTGCAACCCCATAGACTATAGTCACCAGGCTCTTCTGTCCATAGGATTCTCCAGGCAAGAATACTGGAGTGGCTTACTTCACTCTGTATAGTAGGCTCCAGTTTCATCCACCTCATTAGAACTGATTCAAATGTATTCTTTTTAATGGCTAAGTAATACTCCATTGTGTATATGTACCACAGCTTTCTTATGATGGACATCTAGGTTGCTTCTATGGACATGGAAGCAACCTAGATGAACACTGGGATACACGTGTCTCTTTCAATTCTGGTTTCCTCAGTGTGTATGCCCAGCAGTGGGATTGCTGGGTCATAAGGCAGTTCTATTTCCAGTTTTTTAAGGAATCTCCATACTGTTCTTCATAGTGGTTGTACTAGTTTGGATTCCCACCAACAGTGTAAGAGGGTTCCCTTTTCTCCGCACCCTCTCCAGCATTTATTGCTTGTAGACTTTTGGATTGCAGCAATTCTGACTGGTGTGAAATGGTACCTCATTGTGGTCTTGATTTGCATTTCTCTGATATTGAGCGATGTTGAGCGTCTTTTCATGTGTTTGTTAGCCATCTGTATGTCTTCTTTGGAGAAATGTCCATTTAGTTCTTTGGCCCATTTTTTGATTGGGTCATTTATTTTTCTGGAATTGAGCTGCAGGAGTTGCTTGTATACTTTTGAGATTAGTTGTTTGTCAGTTGCTTCATTTGCTATTATTTTCTCCCATTCCTAAGGCTGTGTTTTCACCTCGCTTAGGAATGATGCTAAAGCTGAAACTCCAGTACTTTGGCCACCTCATGTGAAGAGTTGACTCATTGGAAAAGACTTTGATGCTGGGAGGGATCGGGGGCAGGAGGAAAAGGGGACGACAGAGGATGAGATAGCTGTATGGCATCACTGACTTGATGGACGTGAATCTGAGTGAACTCTGGGAGTTGGTAATAGACTAGGAGGCCTGGCGTGCTGTGATTCATGGGGTCACAAAGAGTCGGACACGACTGAGCGACTGAACTGAACTGACTGATAGTTTCCTTTGTTGTGCAGAAGCTTTTAATTTTAATTAGATCCCATTTGTTTATTTTTGTTTTTATTTCCAGTATTCTGGGAGGTGGGTCATAGAGGATCCTGCTGTGATTTATGTCAGAGAGTGTTTTGCCTATGTTCTCCTCTAGGAGTTTTATAGTTTCTGATTTTACGTTTAGATTTTTAAACCATTTTGAGTTTATTTTTGTGTATGGTGTTAGAAAGTGTTCTAGTTTCATTCTTTTACTAGTGGTTGACCAGTTTTCCCAGCACCACTTGTTAAAGAGATTGTCTTTAATCCATTA
This sequence comes from Capra hircus, assembly GCF_001704415.2. Lineage (NCBI taxonomy): Eukaryota > Metazoa > Chordata > Mammalia > Artiodactyla > Bovidae > Capra > Capra hircus. Next base: position 13,981,328 of record NC_030822.1, on the reverse strand, counting down.
TATATTCTTGCCTCCTTTGTCGAAGATAAGGTGTCCATAGGTGTATAGATTTATCTATGGGCTTTCTATTTTGTTCCATTGACCTATATTTCTGTTTTTGTGCCAGTACCATACTTTCTTGATGACTGTGGCTTTGTAGTATAGCCTGAAGTCAGGCAGGTTATACAGAGTGAAGTAAGCCAGAAAGAAAAATACCAATACAGTATATTAACACATGTATATGGAATATTGAATGATGGTAATGATAACCCTGTATGTGAGACAGCAAAAGAGACACAGGTGTATAAAACAGACTTTGGGACTCTATGGGAGAGGGAGAGAGTGGGATGATTTGGGAGAATGGCATTGAAACATGTATAATATAATGTAAGAAATGAATCGCCAGTCTAGGTTCGATGCAGGATACAGGATGCTTGGGGCTGGTGCACTGGGATGACCCAGAGAAATGGTATGGGGAGGGAGGTGGGAGAAGGGTTCATGATTGGGAACACATGTATACCTGTGGTGGATTCATGTTGATGTATGGCAAAACCAATACAGTATTGTAAAGTGAAATAAAGTAAAAGAAAAAAAGAAAAGAAAGATATCTCTGTGAGTTGGAATGGCAAGCTCAGGCTTCATGAAAAATATAGAACTTATCAAGTCAGTTAAAAAATGAAAAGATTTTTGATGACAGAAATCTGGGAGACATGAATTTTCAGAAAGTTTCCCCTTAAGGGTCAAAATTTCAGCTCAAGAGGAATAAAGAAAAATTAAAATTTTCTTTTCTTTTCAAAAAAAAAAAAAAAAAGAATACTGGAGTGGGTTGCCATGCCCTCCTCCTTTACCCATTATTCAAGCCCAATTCAAATTGATGCCCTATTGAAGATGTTGATGATTTCTTTATTTCAAGGCACATACTATTCTAGGTATGCAGTTTTTGTTTTTAATATTTGAATTACTATCAGCAATATTTCTGTATCCTATATTCTTTCTTTATTAGGAATAATCACTATGTGATAAATTGCAGTATTGATTTAAAGTTGATTTCATAATACAAGTGTTCTAAAATGTTGTTGCATTAAATTAAAAGGTCATAACTTTTTGCTACAATAAAAAGTGGTAGAATATGTGAATGAAAATAGTAATGAATATAAATTTATTGCACTTAATCATATTGGAACCTAATTAGTAAGAATGGGCAAATGAGTGTCTGGGTTTTGATCTTGAAAAGCTGAGAGTTTGAAGCCGCAGAAACCCAACTCTGCACTTGGAAGAGACTAGGATTTCAATGAAAATGCAAGTCATTGTCTAACCTGGACTGTCAATTCATGAACCCTGAATAACAAAACTAAGAAATAGGAAGATAACTATAATCAAAATAATTCTAGAGAATGTGTACTTAAAAAAAAAAAATGACTGAAATAAAACTCCATCACCCTGAAATTTTTTGTAGAACACTTCAGTTTGGCTTTTGATCATGCCCACTTTATACTAAAATGACCAAGCAAACAATACAATTTTGAGTGATAGTCCAGAAATTAGTTTGTTTTAGTCAGTTTTGTGGTGTGCATTTAGCTAAGCATTGATATTTGGAGTTATAGTATCTTATGCATCTCTGAAGATACATACTTAGTTCATGGTATCTTAAGCTCCCTTTATTGAGGGCTTATTATTTAAATAAACCATTACCATGTTTCATGCTTTTAATTGTACCTGATCTTGACATTTAAGAATAAAGTAGTTTTATTTTCAACTAAGATTTTTTCTTTCACATCAAGAGAGAGAAACTTTAAAGTCTAACTGCAAAAGTTACTACATCAATCAAATCAACTTCTTAGAAATCACTCTTTCCTTCCACTGGATCAACATGTGTAGGTGCAGACATCCTGCAAAGTTCCTGTTAACAAAATTGAAATTCCCAATATTAATGTTTGTTGATTCAATAATTATTAACAAAAAAAATCATTGAGAACCTAGAGTCCAGTAGAGCTTGTCATTTCACTGTTATTTGGGGTTGAAGAGGAATGGTGATTTTTAACATCATGGCTGTTAATTTGATTGTATTATATCCTCCTGTACTTATTTTGAGTTGAACTGTGAAGAAGGCTGAGTGCGGAAGAATTGATGCTTTTGAACTTTGATGTTGGAGAAGACTCTTGAGAGTCCCTTGGACTGCAAGGAGATCCAACTAGCCCATTTTGAAGGAGATCAGCCCTGGGTGTTCTTTGTAAGGAATGATGCTAAAGCTGAAACTCCAGTATTTTGGCTACCTCATGCAAAAAGTTGACTCATTGCAAAAGACTCTGATTTTGGGAGGGATTGGGGGCAGGAGGAGAAGGGGACAACGGAGAATGAGATAGCTGGATGGCATCACTGGCTAAATGGACATGAGTCTGAGTGAACTCTGGGAGTTGGTGATGGACAGGGAGGCCTGGCGTGCTGCGACTCATGGGGTCGCAAGGAGTCGGACACGACTGAGGAACTGAACTGAACAAAACTCTACATATTTAGTAATGATTGCTCAATTTTTCAGGAATGTGCATATTTGTCATTAATAAAACACAGAAAGATAACCTACTTATAAATATAGGTTATTTGAAATTAATCAAAAAAGGAAATCCATAGCTATTTTAAATGTCAACAATAGAGCAATTCAAGAGGTCTTTAGAGGAGCTGGCCTGGAAGCCAGTGGAGGACACAGTTGCTGCCTGTGGAAGCACGTTAGAATGGCCTCCATCTGGGGCTTTTGGTGTGCCAAGTCTTTCTCGTAAGTGGTCACAGCAGTTAGGTTCTTTGCTCCAGATGAGAGAAAAAGGCACCAAAGGGAACTATTCTCCACCCTGCAATCAACAAGAAAATGCTGTGCTGAGAGAAATTATAATTATAAAGTGATGTGTTAATGAGCTTTGAAAATGTTTGGTTGGATAAAGAGAAAAGTATCTGGGTTGACTAACACAACTATGACCCTGAAAATATAATACAGATTATTAAGTCTAAGTCTGTGTGCCAGAGTGTATTTGTCCGCATATGGGTGCATTTATAGAGAAGTTGTATGAATACCTCCTAGATGTCCTTGTGTATGCTCACACAATCAGTTTATTAAAATGTCTCCATATGAATTAAGAAATAGCCTCAGGATATTACCATCTTATTTAAATAATCCAAGGAAAACAGTATAACTTTCAGCAAATTTTAGATAGGACAATCAAGTCCAAGAACAACCACCTTTGAAAAGTAAATTTTCTAGGAAACATTTTACGTTTTTTTAAAATATATATCTCATTTTCTTTATTCATTCATCTGTCGGTGGACACTTCAGCTACTTCCGTATCGTGACTATTATAAATTATGCTGCAATGAACCTGGAAGTGCATATATTTTTTCAAGATATTTTCTTTGTTTTGAATAAATACTGAGAGTGGAATTGCTGAATCAAAGGCTAGACTCTAGACATTGTTCTTTATTTTATTTTATTTATGTTTTAAAATATAAATTTATTTTAATTGGAGACTAATTACTTTACAATATTGTGTTGGTTTTGCCATACATCAACATGAATCTGCCACAGGTGTACATGTGTTCCCAACATTTTACTTTTTGAATGGATCCAGTTACAAACCCTGGTGGCTATGACTCTCTGCTCACAAAATATCCAGTTCTCATTACTATAATTAACTTGGTCAAGGTTCTTAAATTTAAAAAAGAGAGAGAGAGAGAAAGAAAGAAAAAAATCCTAGTAAGTAGTTAAAAGGAACCCTGAATACAGGACAATATAATTTACATTAGTTCAAATTCTCTGCTGATTCCTATATTTACCTGCATATTAATTGAGAAGCTAAATTATCTATTTCTATGTAGTGAACTAGGTTGTCCCTCATCCTTATGTCTCACCCAATTATAACACTGACTCCACCACCATGTTTCCTGGTCTGCTATTCAGATCTTCCAAAATTACGTTACTGCCAAGACTGTAGGATGAAAATTGCCAATTGCAAAGTTTAAGCACAAAGTGACTGTTGCTCAATGCACACATGGCCCCCAAACTTAAGCTCCAGGTTGCATCAGCATGACATTAAGGTGTCTATTTACAATGAAGACACTGCATTAGCTTTGTTTTAAATAGTCTATGATTAATGATTTTAAAGAGTCGGACGCAACAGAACGTCTGAACAACAGATGATCTTCAAGTGACTAAGTGCAATTGGTTTGACTTTCAATAATTAGGAAACATTAAATTTACCTCAATATGGCCTCTCATGTATATACCAGCATGCTTTCTTAAGTATGGAAAACAAGTAAAGTTAGTATATGCCATGATCTTTCACTGAAGAATGCTTAAAGAATGTACGCATGTGTGCTAGCTTGCTTGAGTTGTGTCCATCTCTTTGTAACCATATAGATCAAAGCACACCTTTCTCCTTTGTCCATGGAATTCTCCAGGCGAGAATACTGGAGCGGGTTACCATGTCCTCCCGCAGGGGATCTTCCCCACTGAGGGACTGACTTCATGTCTCCTGTGGTTCCTGCACTACAGGCAGGTTCTTTACTGCTGAACTACCAGAGAAGCCCTAGAGAATGTATACAAGTCCTGTTTTTCGTTGAGGAGAGAAACAGCAGTTACTGAGCTAGAATTCTAACATCTTAAGGCTAGAACTCCCCAACTTTGGCTGCTGTAGCTGCAAGCACAGTCTTCTGTCTTCATACTTAAAGTATGGCACATAGACTGGTAGGATCATAATTAGCATTATGATTTAGAAGCTTGCTAAAAATTTAGACACCCATTCTCCTTCTCAAGACCAAGTAAATCAAAATCTGTGGTTTAATTTAACAAGATCCCCAGATGACTGATTATACATTAAATTTCAGGAAACTACTCTAATATGCAGGATCATCCAGTTACTTGGGCTTTCATTTCATTGTAGAATGTTTCTGTAAGTGTTGTTAGATACCTCGTCTTGATATACCAGGTATATACTAATCCAGGAGGGTAAAGGAAATTGCAATGAAACAAGCCTATGGCTACTTTTATAGGTAGATGTGCCAGGGAACATTTGGCAATATGAATAGTAACAGTTTTTAAACTAGTGGTTCTCAAAACTGGCTTTGCATTAAAAGTCATGCGGAGAATTTTTTTAAATTACCTGTGCAAGAGCCTTATGCTAAAACAAATCGGGGTTACCAAAGTTGAAACAGGGTCATTGGGAATTTTGAAAAGCTTCCAAGGCTGTTCTAATTTGCAGTCAAGGAAAATACACAATATTACAGAAAATTTAGCAGATACTTTAATTGGATTAAATTGAAATCTACCATATTATGGAAAATTTAGCAGGGAATTTAATTGAATTAAAGCAGTCTGGACCAATGACTTTCAAATATTTATATAAGATTAAATATATAAAGATCCAGGATTCAAACAAATTCAAATTATAGGTACTACTTGAATTTTTAATAAGCACAAATATATTAAGAACTTACCTTTATAACCAAACACTGCTTTAAAGTAAACCAGTGTGATTTTTTTCCTGGATGGAACAAAACTTCTATACTACCTGTATATAACCAAAATTGGAGCTCAACAAAAAATAGGTGAATGATCTGGAAAGGATTTAATTAAATTATACTAGCCAATGATTAATAATTTTTTAAAGATTTTCTTTTTAATCTATATACATTTATTTCTTTTTCCTGCCTAGATTCCTTAGAAAACTGAAAATAGAACTGTCATATGACCCAGAAATCCCACTGGTGGGCATACACATAGAGGAAACACAATTGAAAGAGACACGTGTACCCCAATGTTCATCGAAGCACTGTTTATAATAGCCAGGATATGGAAGCAACCAAGATGTCCATCAGCAGATGAATGGATAAGAAAGTGTGGTTAATATACACAATGGAGTATTACTCAGCCATTAAACAAATACATTTGAATCAGTTCTAAAGGTGAATGAAACTGGAGACTATTACACAGATTGAAGTAAGCCAGAAAGAAGAACACCAATGCAGTATGCTAATGCATATATATGGAATTTAGAAAGATGGTAACGATAACCCTGTATGCAAGACAGCAAAAGAGACACAGATGTGTAGAACAGTCTTTTGGACTCTGTGGGAGAGGGCAAGAGTTGGATAATATGGGGGAATGGTATTGAAACATGTAAATTATCACATGTGAAACGAATTGCCAGTCCACGTTCGATGCCTGATACAGGGTGCTCGGGGCTGGTGCACTGGGATGACCCAGAGGGATGATATGGGGAGGGAGGTGGGATGGGAGTTCAGGATGGGGAATACATGGACACCCATGGCGGATTCATGTCAATGTATGGCAAAACCAATACAATATTGTAAAGTGAAAAATAAATAAACTGGAAAAAAAAGAAAAAGCCAAAGAACTTCCATACAATGCTGAATTGGAATGATGACTGAGGATATCCTTGCCTTGTTCTTAATTACAGAGGGAGAACATCCATTCTGTCTCAATTAATTATGATGTTAGCTATAGCTTTTTAAAAATGCTCTTTATCCATTAGAGGAAGTTGCTGTTGGATTTTGTTAAATTCTTTTTTGACATTAATTATATGATCATATCATTTTTTTACCCTGTTGATGTGGAAAATTACATTGATTTATTATTAATGGATGAATAGCCTTTGATACCTGGAAGAGGATGTCATCGAGCAGAGATGGCCACCAGTTGACACTAGAGTTGGACCTGGGCAATCAAAGGCTCCTACACCCTCCACCATTCTTAGAATTTATGTTCTACCCACTGTTCCCATAGCTAGAGTTGTTTTCAAGGACACGGTCTTGAGAAAAGCAATGTGTTGTATAGAGATTCCTTTAAAAACTAAAAATAGAGCTACCATAGGACCCTGCAATCCCATTCCTGGACATATATCCAGAGATAAATATGATGCAAAAAGATACATGTACCCCAAAGTTCATCGAAGCACTGTCTACAATAGCCAACACATGGAAGCAACTTAAGTGTCCTTCAACAGAGGAATGCGGTACATATATTCAGTGAAATATTTCTCAGCCATTAAAAATAATAAAATAATCCCCTTTGCAGCAACCCGGATGAACATATTAGATTGTCTTACCGAGTGAAGTAAGTTAGGTAGAGAAAGAGAAATATCAGATGACCTCCCTTATATGTAGAATTTAACAGTAAATAATACAAGCGAACTTACTAAAGAGAAAGAGATTCAAACTTAGAGAATGAACTCCTGGTTGTTGGGGGTAGTACAGGGAAGGAGTAGTTAGGGAGTTTGGGATGGACATATACACACTGCTATATTTAAAATGGATAACCAACAGGGACTGTATTGCATATGGAACTCTGCTCAATGTTACAAGGCAACCTGGATGGGAAGAGAGTTTGGGAGAGAATAGATACATGTATATGTATGGCTGAGTCTCATCGCTGTTCACATAAAACTATCACAACATTATTAATTGGCTACCTTCAAATACAAAATAAAAAGTTTTTCAAAAAAGCAATGTGTTGTTGAGACCATCTAGATAGTATAGGTGTCTGACCCAGTTAAAGCCTTTATATAAACTTTTAAGATGCTGGCAGGCAGGAGCATCCTCCTCTTGTATCCTCAGGACACACCATGTATATTTGTCCCCTTGCTTGTTAAACCTTCCACCTAACCATCATGAAATTAAAAGACACTTACTCCTTGGAAGGAAAGTTATGACCAACCTAGACAGCATATTAAAAAGCAGAGACATTATTTTGCCAAAAAAGGTCCGTCTAGTCAAGGCTATGGTTTTTCCAGTGGTCATGTATGGATGGGAGAGTTGGACTATAAAGAAAGCTGAGTGCTGAAGAATTGATGCTTTTGAACTGTGGTGTTGGAGAAGACTCTTGAGAGTCCCTTGGACTGCAAGGAGATTCAACCAGTCCATCTGAAAGAAGATTAGTCCTGGGTGTCATTGGAAGGACTGATGTTGAAGCTGAAACTCTGATACTTTGGCTACCAAATGCGAAGAGCTGACTCATTAGAAAAGACCCTGATGGTGGGAAAGATTGAGGGCAGGAGGAGGAGGGGACAACAGAGGATGAGATGGCTGGATGGCATCACTGACTCAATGGACATGGGTTTGGGTGGACTCCGGGAGTTGGTGATGGGCAGGGAGGCCTGGCATGCTGCTGTTCATGAGCTCTCAAAGAGTCGGACATGACTGAGCAAATGAACTGAACTGAACTGAACCATCTGAAGTGGTCCTCCTCTTTTCTCAGCCTCTTCATGCCCTTCCTTTACAGCATCCAATTTAGGAACCAACACCACGTGGTTGTGGTGTATAATTCCTTTTATTTAGATTCAACTTGCCAACAGTTTATTGTGGAATTTTGCATCCATCTTCACAGGAGACATTCGCCTGTAGTTTTCCTTCCTTGTAATATCTTTATCTGGTTTTGGTTTTTGAGTAATACTGGTATCAGAGAATGAAATTACTTGCAATCAAAAATTTTTCTGGAATAGGGTTATTTGGATAAAATGTTATTTAACTGAATTTAAAAAATTAAGTATCTGATATAAATTAAGCATACTGACTCTCAACACTTCGATTTTCATAATATAAAGTGTTTTGCACTAATTTAGATTACATTGACACATTTTATCTCATTATAAAAAGATTTTATAAGGATTATACTATTATATTATTTAGTGTTATATTATTGTATTAATAATTATCATTTAATTATTGGGAAAGACTCTGATGCTGGAAGGGGTTAGGAGCAGGAAAAGAAGGGGATAACAGAAGATGAGATGGCTGGATGGCATCACCGACTCGATGGACATGGGTTTGGGTGAACTCCGGGAGTTGGTGATAGACAGGGAGGCCTGGTGTGCTGCTATTCATGGGGTTGCAAAGAGTTGGATACGACTGAGTGACTGAACTAAACTGAACTGAACTGCCTCTTTTCTGACCCCATGGACTGTAACCTTCCAGGCTGCTCTCTCTATGAAATTTCCCAGGCTAAGAATACTGGAGTGGGTTGCCATTTCCTCCTCCAGGGGTTGTTCCTGACCCAGGGATCAAACTCATGTCTCCTGCATTGGCAGGCAGGTTCTTTACCACTGGGCCACTAGGGAAGCCCCTGACATATAATAAATACTCATTATTTTCTGGCCCTAAGGAAGAGAAAATAAGGCACATTATTCATTGTTAACTCAGTTTTGCATAGCTTGTTTTTTTCACTCTTAGATAATAGCAATTATTCAGGGGGTATGTGGCTATTGGACAATTGAGGTATACAACTTACCTGGTAAGTAATATTATAAAAAGCATTATTCTGTGAAGAAATTTGCAATGGGTATACTTGACAATATCCTGCCATCTTTATACCCATTGCAAATTTCTTCACAGGATGCGGTTTACCTTTTTACTCTAAAAATAATGCCTTTTAATGAAAAAATTTCTCTCAGTTTTAATCTGATTTAAATTGTTGAAAATTTATTTATGCATGGATGTTTTGCTATCTTGTTTAAGAAATATTTTATAGTTTATAGAGTGAAACATGTTCTCTATGTTCTTTTGCATACTTCATAGATTAAATTTTTATAATTTTATATGGCAGTATGTCTGAAGTAGATATTTGTGTATGAAGTGGAGCTGAGATTCACATTTCTTCATAATATATTTAGTTATATCATCACTTTCTGAAAAGACTGTCTTTTATCCATTTGGTTGTTGTGTCCCCTTTATTATAATATATTTTATATGTCTATATGAGAAGCATATAATAAACCAGAAATCATCATATTAGTTTTTATTCTGATTCTTCACAAATTTACTGTGTATTATTGGACATGAAGGACAAATTATAAAGCCTCTTACAGTCAATGAGTGAATCTAATACAGTCCTTTTTTAATACATTTTGGCTTTCTCACAATGCCCAAATGGGAGTGAATACATGTAAAAGAAAACAATTAATTTTTTTAAGGTTTTTTAAAATATTATATAGGTATTAGGGTTTCTTTAGAGATTACAAAAAGTAGTTTGAAAATATTGATGATTTTCATAAATTTATTCATGCATTCCAAATCATTGATCTCATGTTATTTTGGAATGGTGAAATTTATTCCTAATAAAATATGAATCTCTGTCTATATAAGGAGGATTTTAAAAAATAATACAAATTAGCAAAATAATATTTATCAAGAAACAAGAAATTCTAAAGTAAAGCCTTTCATGTACCATCTTTTAGTTTTAGCTTATGATTCTGAGTTTAAAAAGATATATAAATAATTCATGACTCCAAGGGAAATTCTATGTGTGTATGTATATATATGGGGCTTCCCTGGTGGCTCAGATGGTTAAGAGTCTGTCTGCAATGCAGGAGACCAGAGTTCAAGCCCTGAGTTGGGAAGATCCCCTGGAAAAAGGAAAGGCTACCTGATATGTATGTGTGTATGTTTGTATATATGCATATCATCTACCTATTTTCTATAATTAATAGGGCCTTATATCAGTTCTTAGGATATTTAAGATGCTGAAAAGTATGTGTTGAAACTAAGATACTTACCTAGACATATCACCACCTCTTACTTCCCCAGAACAGTCCATAAAACAAAACATAATTAAGGACTCATCTTTTGCAAAAATGCTGCAGTTTAATTGGGGATGAAAAAGTTATTTACTAATTATATATGTGTATTCATTTCTGACCTAGGAATTTTTAAAAATTAAGCACATATATTATTGTTTCAAAGCCATTAAAAAATAAACATAAAAAACGACAATTTTGGATTGGTGAACAACTCTAATCAGTTCTCAAAGTGTTTAATATAAGTTAATATTAATATTAAAATTAAAGTTCATCTCTTATCAAAAAGTATTATTGAATTCTAATTGTAGCATTTTGATAAAGCAAGAAAATTGTCAGGCATCAAAAATTTTGCAGAAAGATTAATTTCTGTTAATAGTCAAAGCTTACTTTATATATGATGAAAAAAATATTTCTTCAAATTCAACTTCATTTTCCTTAATACACTTGACTTTATTATTTAACTGATCATTAGAAGACAACTTAAATAATTTGGAAGATATAATTTTGTCAAATTGATTAACTCTGTCAGTTCAATAAAATAACAGTTTACCTATAAAATAAAATCTAGGTTTTAATTAAATTTATATATATGTATATATATATATTATATGCTTAAGTAAGGAAAAATTTTGCAAACAAAACATAATGCCAGAACACCAATGATTTTAAAATGCATCCTGGTTTCCAACATACTAAAATAAGTAAAAAAGAAAAGTAATTGCCATTTGAATAATGATAAGTAGCATGTGACAATACATATTTATACACATATGTAAGTGTATGGAGATATGAATTCATGAACATAGATATTTGTATATTAACATATTAAAAATATAAGTATATAAACATAAAAGAAGCCATAAATTAAACTGAAGAGACTAACTGAAGCCCTGCATGGGCCAGAATTACAGTGATAGTGTACTTAAAGAATAGAAAAACTATCTAAATTCAAGTTCCATTCTTCAATGGTGGAAAAAGATTTGTGATCCATACATGAAACCGTTTTAAAAATCATCTTTTACTTTCTTTTCTTTGCACATTAAGCTTCACTTATACGTTATCTTTATCAGCTGAGCCACCAGGAAGACCCAAGAATATTGGAGTGCATAGCCTACCCCTTCTCCAGTGGATCGTCCCCACCCAGGAATAGAACCAGGGTCTCCCACATTGCAGGCCTGCAGTACAGGAGACCTAGGTTCGGTAGCTAGGTTGAGAAGATCCCCTGGAGAAGGGAACAGCTACCTACTCCAGTATTCTGGTCTGGAGAATTCCATGGACTGTATAGTCCATGGGGTCACAAAGTGTCACACATGACTGAGCGACTTTCACTTTCACTTATATGTTATCTATAATTTTGTGTTTCGTTTTACAGCACTTCTTAGGAAACTGATTTCACAGCTTCACCTGAGGCATCTCTTGTCCATTACAGCTGACCCCACATAGCAAAAACAAAAACTAATCTACCAGAAACTGAAGCAACTCTGTTATCATGTAGACAAAGAAACAGTGGAACCAAGGTGGTTCCTATCTAGGAGACAAATGGCAGAAAAGTCTAATAGCACAAATATGCTAATATTGCCCAGTGTGTACACATAGTTGAACTCGTGTATATACATGCTTCTTTGTGTATATGAGTGTAGACCTTTGTTTGTGTTTCTATACTGTTCTCAGTTCATTGGGCAATATTACTCTTTCTGATGGAAATTTAAAATCATCACAGGTGCTGTCAAAATGATTTTGATGTTGTTACCCGAGACACAATTCTTAAGGGAACTAAACAATTAAGTATGTACAATCAATTTGCTTAAAGTTACAACTTAATGAGCCTCTCTGAGGAATATTTCTTTTAAAGACTTTTAAATAAATGAAACCACCAAGAGGAATTAACATTTTAACTTAATCAGAAATCCTGTCTAACCATTAAATCATTTTGAAAGACTCTCATAACACTCATAACACTCCATATTAGCTATTGCAATAAAAGTTTTAACAAATATTAAGGGATTACAAGCTTCCCTGATAGCTCAGTTGGTAAAGACTTCACCTGCAATGCAGGAGACATTGGTTTGATTCCTGGGTTGGGAAGATCCACTGGAGAAGGGGTAGGCTATCCATTCCAGTATTCCTGGACTTCCCTTGTGGCTCACCTGGTTAAAAAAGAAAAAAATCCACCTGCAGTGCGGGAGACCTGGGTTGGGAAGATCCCCTGGAAAAGGGAAAGGCTACCCACTCCAGTATTCTGGCCTGGAGAATTCCATGGACTGTATAATGACTGAGTGACTGAGTGACTTTCACTTTCACTTTCACTTTCACCAGGGGATTACAAAGTAAAGGTAGTTTAACTACCTGGGACATAGCAGAAATATTCTTAGAAAAGATTATATTTCAGTTGGGTCCAAATGAAAGCAAACAGAAAACAACCCCTTCTGTCAAAAGTATGTTTGAATTCTATTGGGGTAATAAATAGTACCTTTAAATAGGGTGGAGGTTTTCTTTTTTTTTTTTTTTTTTTTTTCAGTCTTTAAAATAAACCTCACAGGCCTTTAAACCTACAAAATTATTGTAAATTGTAGTCACCTGCTCAGAAACACAATAAAGGCTTATATATAAAAACAAAAAAAAAATCAATTATTCATTTGTTTAAAAAAATCTATCCTATATTACAGATAATTTTTTAGGCTTCTTAATTTCTGAGGCAGAATTAGGGTCCAGAGTGGATTATTAAATTATGCAGACCAGAAAAATCAGTGGCTGTGTGCAAGTTCTAGTCTAGTTTCTCCCCATCTGGATTATAATGTTCAGCTGAAATCACCAAGCCTCATACTGGAGTAAGTAACAAAATGTGAAAATTTACTTTTTCTCTATGTCCTAGCCTCAGCTTGAAAAAAGTAGGGCAAATCACTAGGCCATTCAGATATGACCTAAGACGAAACCCTTATGATTATACAGTAGGGATGACGAAAGATTCAAGGGGTTAGATCTGGTATACAGTGCCTAAAGAACTATGGGCAGAGGTTCACAACACTGTACAGGAGGCGTTGATCAAAACCATTCTGTAGAAAAAGAAATGCAAAAAGGCTAAGTGGTTGTCTGAAGAGGCCTTACAAATAGCTGGGGAAAGAAGAAACGAAAAAGGCAAGAGTGAAAGGGAAAGATATAACCAAGTGAATGTGGAGTTCCAGAGAATAGCAAAGAGAGTAAGAAGCCCTTCTTAAATGAACAATGCAAAGAAACAGAGGAAAACAATAAAATGGGAAAGACCAGAGATCACTTCAAGAAAATTAGAGACATTGAGGGGATATCTCATTCAAGGATGGGCACAATAAAGGACAGAAATGGTAAGGAACTAAGAGAAGCAGAAGGGATTAAGAAGAGGCATCAAGCATACACAGAACTGTACAAGAAAGGTTTTAATGACCCAGATAACCATGAGGATGTGACCACTCACCTAGAGCCAGACAACCTGGCTGTGAAGTCAAGTGGGCCTTAGGAAGTATTACTATGAACAAAACTAGTGGAGGTAATGAAATTCCAGCTGAACTATTTCAAATCCTAAAAGATGATGCTGTTAGAGTGCTGTACACAATATGCCAGCACATTTGGAAAACTCCAGAAATGGTCACAAGACTGGAAAAGGTCAGTTTTCATTTCGGTCCCAAAGAAGGGCAATGCCAAAGAATGTTCAGACTACTACACAGTTGCACGCATTTCACATGCTAGCAAGGTAATGCTCAAAATGCTTCAAACTAAGCTTCAATAGTATAAGAACTTTCAGATGTAAAAATTGGATTTAGAAAAGGCAGAGGAACCAAAAATCAAATTGCCAGCATCCACTGGATCATAGAAAAACCAAGAGAATTCCAGAAAATCTACTTCTGCTTCACTGACTATGCTAAAACTTTTAACTGTATGGATCACAACAAACTGCGGAAAATTCTTAAAGAGATGGGAATACCAGATTATCTTACCTGCCTCCTGAGAAACCTGTATGCAGGTCAAGAAGCAACAGTTTGAGCCCCGCCATGGAACAACAGACTGGTACCAGATTGGGAAAGGAGTACATCAAGATTGTATATTATCACTCTGCTTATTTAACTCCTGTGTAAAGTACATCATGAGAAATGCCAGTCTGGACAAAGCACAAGCTGAAATCAAGATTACCGAGAGAAATATCAATAACCTCGGATATGCAAAGGACACCACCCTAATGGGAGAAAGTGAAGAGGAACTAAAGTGCCTCTTGATGAAAGTGAAAGAGGAAAGTGAAAAAGGTAGCTTAAAACTCAACATTCAAAAAATGAAGATTATGGCATCCAGTCCCATCACTACATGACAAATAAATGGGGAAACAACGGAAATAGTGACAGACTTTATTTTTGGGGGCTCCAAAATCACTGCAGATGGTGACTGCAGCCATGAAATTAAAAGATGCTTGCTCCTTAGAAGAAAAGCTATGACCAGCCTAGACAGTATATTAAAAAACAGACACATCACTTTGCTGACAAAGATATGTATAATAGCCAACTGATGTGGACACAAATAGGCAGTGAGAGTCCAAGGGTTGGTCATTGTTTAGCTTTTTCTTTGTTTGATCTAATTCCGCATTCAAAACACCCTTCGAGATATCTCTACTCATGAATCTTTGCAGCATTTTAATTTGTCATTGAAAACCTTTTTCGGCAACTAAGCTATTTCTATTAACCAATAGCTGCTATGTTTCTTTCTTTCTTTCTTTTAATGTTCAGAGGGTCCATGAAAAATGCTAGAGCTAATTACTTGCAATTTAACATCATTTTACTAATTTCCGGCCCAACAGGATGTCCCCTGTTATCAAAATGCCAGGAGTGTCTTTTACTAGCCTCAAACCAGCTGGCTCATCTTAGGACATGATCACACTTTATTCTGTTTTAAAACCTGCTTGTGTATTTTCCCTCTTTGTATAAATTTGAAATGGTGTCTATGAAATATTTTATAACGTTGTTAGTAGGCATATCACTTATCCTAGGAAATGCTGTTGAGTAATGAACAGCTGGGATTTTGGAGGGTAAAATGTTTGAAAGTTTCCTAGAACTACTTACACTTAGGGATTGGAATGAAGAACAAACATTGTTAAGGTCACTAGTCTTTCCTATATATACCTAGGGTAACATTCAAGAAACTAGGTTTTATCTTATTCAGGGAAATGGAGTAATATGAATTAAAAGAAAGAGCCACACACAAGAAATAAGATATTTGTGCCTTAAATCTGATTTTGATTTGATTAAGTTTGGGGATACCATCTGTAATCTGTCTAGTAATAACTTCCCAAGTAAAATTAGCACAGCCATCGGTGACCAAAGTTTAAGGTGTAGCATCATAGATCCCCTAAAGGAGGAAATGGCAACCCACTCCGGTATTGTTGCCTGGAGAATTCCATGGACAGAGGAGCCTGGCAGGCTACAATTTATGGCGTCACAAAAGAGGTGGACATGACTTGGTGACTAAACAACAACAACACTCGTGATCTAAAGTAGATAGTAGAGTGATTAACCAACTGTTGAGTCGCTTCAGTTGTATCCGACTCTGTGCGACCCCATAGACGGCAGCCCACCAGGCTCCCCGTCCCTGGGATTCTCCAGGCAAGAACACTGGAGTGGGTCGCCATTTCCTTCTCCAATGCATGAAAGTGAAAAGTGAAAGTGAAGTTGTTCAGTCGTGTCCAACTCTTAGCGACCCCCTGGAAACCAAAGGGTGCCAATTTATTAAAATAATTTAATTTAGCTTTACCAAATGGGTATGTAAAATTCCAGAAAAAATTATACAAATAGATCACCACTTTTCTTTTATAGTACAGCATAACTCTCTAAATCCTTCATAACATGCCCTTAAAATGTTTATTTTTGTCACTGAAAGGATTAAAAACATTAAAATATATATATATATATATATATTTCAACATGAAGTGATTATCGCTAGGTGACTCTATAGAACTTTTAAAAACTGATGCAAATATGTATTGAAAAGCTTTTTGGAACTCTTGCTCACAAGACCAAAGATCTATAGTACATGTGAGCACCAGATTTGACACTGAAAAATATTATTTTATAGATACCATAGACTCTTGCAGTGAAGGGGAGGGAAGGATAGTTTATGTCTATCTTATCCTCCACATTTCTGAAAAATAATCAATCCTACTTGGCAGTGAAAAGGCTTTATGAGATCTGAGCTCTAAACCAATAGGGCAGATTCCCCCAGAGCACCCTTTCAATTTCATTTTCAATCCTACAGGGGGGATTAGTGTAGTCTTATCCTCTGATAGACAGATATATCTTTTAGGATGTGGAGACTTAACATTTAATAGACAGGATCTGTGCAATCGACCAGAGCTAAAGCGTATTATCAATTTATATAGTAAGGAAGAAGTATATTTTTAGTTCATTTCCTTATAATAAGAGGTCTGTTAAGCCTTTTTTGGTACATTTTGTCTCTTTGCTTAGATTTTGTACACTCAGAGGCTAGATATTTCTCCAGTAATTCCAGCATAACGTCCCGTGTATAAAGAAGCACAAGTTTAAATGAAATTCAACATGATTATAGGGCTATGTATATTTCTGTGCTGTGGAGAAGGACAGACACTGTATCTCTTGGGACAACCAGAGTTTCCACAACCATACTGAGGACTTCATCTAGAAAATCTAACATCTGTAGTTTGAGACTTGGGGTCATGAAGGTGGCTCATTTAATAGCTATGCTTGAGTTGATGAAAGTGAAGAAATCTTCCAAGATTATATGCACTAGGAAACTAGACAAAACATCTCAAATTACTGAACACTTAAAAGCTCAGATTTCTAATGTCAGCAATGTAGATCATATTTAAACTGACACATAGCTGAGAATAATATCTAATGGTTGATAATTCTGGCTTGATTTAAGGAGATGAGCCCACTGGCTCGAATTCTGTTGTTCTTTTCATTCAAAAACAATTTAAGTTCTTGTTTTGTTCCAGCATAGAGCTAGCCCCACCTGCCCTGACTTACATGGTCTTGTGTTGGAAACAAAAATGTAAATAACATGAATTATGAAAACATATCCATCATTAACATATAGAGAGTATATATGTTTTGCTGATATTAAGGTTTACATGGTTATTTCTCCTAGTTCTCCTAACTACTTATTTACGTGAAAGCAGGAATAAAATGGACATAAAATTTAAGATTGTTGGTAGATTTAGTTATTCAATAGCTTTTTACTAAATTTTAATTAACATTTAACAAGCACAATGTAAAATTTATTTCATTTGACTGATTATATGCTATCAGATTTACAAATGTATAGAATATGATTAGGCTTTCCAGGTGGCACTAGTGGTAAAGAACTCGACTGCCAATGTAGGAGACATAAAATACATGGGTTCTGTCCCTGTGTTGGGAAGATCCCGTGGAGGAGGGGATGGTAACCCACTGCAGTATTCTGGCCTGGAGAATCTCATGGACAGAGAAGCTTGGTTGGTGAGAGTCCATAGTATCGCAAAAAGTGGGACATGACTAAGGTGGCTTAGCACACACACACACATACGTAAGCAGAATATGACCAAAAATGCAGAAATTAAAGTAAAATAAACCTGAGTTTATCTGGACAAAAGCTGTTGAGTTGCACTATAGCTATGCAACATAATTGGGTAATATGTAATAACAGTAGCAGAAATAAAGAATAAGGAATTTTTTCCTGAAATATTAAGAAGGGAAAATTAGAATGAGTTGGCGATAGGCTACAGGAAGCAAAGGGAAAATTTTGGAATGAATCTTCAATATAAATCCATGGTGTTACCACAGATCAAGAAGTAAAGTGCAGAAAATAAACAGCAAGAGAGCAAAATGATGAGCTCAGTTTTGAAGACACTGAGAATGAAGTGTCAGCACCGCGTACATGGTAGAACCTCAAAAAATAGTTGTCGAATAAATGACAAATTAGCTGGTGATGTCTTGTAGGAACTGAATATATGAATCTGGGCTTAAAGGTAGAATGAGGGGAAAGGGAGGTATGTTTTGGACAGTTAAACCTAAATGAGTGATGAAAGCGAATAAGTAGCAAATATTTGTCATTTGGAGCTATCCAAAACTTAATTCCCTTCATATATGGTAGACTTATTATATGTAACAGTGAAGGTCATAGCAATAGCTTTTCAAGTCTTTATTTATTTATTCATTGATGTGGACCATTTTTAAAGTCTTTATTGAATTTGTTACAACATTGCTTCTTTTTCATGTCTTGGTGTTTTGGCCAGGAGTCATGTGTGATTTTAGCTTCCCGACCAGGTATTGAACCCATATTCACCACAGTGGAAGATGAAGACTTAACCATTGGACTGCCAGGGAAGTGCCAGAGACATAGCCATATTAATCCCATTCTCAAGAAACAAAGTGGAAATATTCTTCCACAGTCTGCCTTCTGACAGCATGTGACTAAAATTCAGATCTCTGAATGGTTTGCTCTTAGATTTTATTGTGGAATGAGAGACACAAAGACTGAGAATTCAATTTCTGTAGCTACAGGGGTGTACAGAGATTTTTGCAATGTGGCATGCTGGCGACAGTGGTCATGTTAAGAAGCTGTCGTTATACTTTCTGTGCCTTGGGTCTGCCTGACAGCTGCCTTAGTTTCTGCTCTTTTTCCAAGAAGATTGTTCACACTGTTGGATTCCATGCTGTTGATATTCAGTAAATTCCTCCATTTCTAAAGATAGTTTATTTCCAGTTTCTGGTAAGCAACAGCCTTGGCAGACACAGAAAACATGCAAAGTGAGAGTATCAATGAGCTATAAACCCTACAGAAAACCCCAATGTCTACAACCAATTAGAGTGAACTATAACAGACAAATAGAATAATGTTTGACCAATCAAGAGATATATAGGGTCAAACATATGCAGATGATACCACTTTAATGGCTGAAAGTGAAGAGCCTCTTGATGAAGGTGAAAGAAGAGAGCAAAAAGAGTGACTTAAAACTCAGCTATCCAAAAATGAAGATCATGGCATCTGGTCCCATCACTTCATGGGAAATGAATGGGGGAAATGTGGAATCAGTGACAGATTTTATTTTCTTGGGCTCCAAAACCACTGTGGACAGTGACTGCTGCCATAAAATTAAAAAATGCTTGCTCCTTGGAAGAAAAGACATGACAAACCTAGATGTGTATTAAAAAACACAGACATCACTCTACTGATTGTTTTTCTAGTAGTCATGTACAGATATGAGAGTTGAATCATAAAGAAGGATAATCTTGAAGAATTGATGCTTTCAAAATGTGGTGCTGCATAAGATTCTTGTGAGTTCCTTGGTCTGCAAGGATATCAAACCAGTCAATACAAAAGGAAATCAACCCTGAATGTTCATTAGAAAGGAAGCTCCAATACTCTGACCATCTGATCCTAGGGGTCGACTCATTGGAAAAGACCCTGACGCTGGGAAAGATTGAGGGCAGGAGGAGAAGGGGGCGACAGAAAATGAGATGTTTGGATGGCATCACTGACTCAATGTACATGAATCTGAGCAAACTCTGGAATATAGTGAAGGGCCTGGAAACCTGGTGTGCTGCAGTCCATGAAGCTGTGAAGGCTTGAACATGACCAAGTGATTGAACAACAAAAGTCAAATCAGAAGGATTTTTTGCTACTATTGCTTTCTTTATCTCAGTTCATATATTAGAAAAAGCTTTTCAGGCCATTTAGAAGCTTATCAGACCACCTCCTGGTTCTGAAACTAAGATAAACATAAATACATAAATATATACATACATACATTTCCTATTAATTGATTAAAAACACAAAGTCCCAAAGATACTAGACTTGTCTTAGTATTCACATATAAAGGATATATTTATAATTATTAAACAAATTCAAGTTGCCTTCGTTTTTTTAATACTTCTCCCTAGACCATTGTTCTAGTTTCTTGGGATATAAATATGTTCCTTATTTGAGTTCTTTACAACAAGCTTCAGCAAAGTAATTTTTTTAAAAAGTGAGTCCACTGGGAAATTTAAATAGAAACTAATAAAATAGCTGTTGGTTACAGAATGACAAAAATACCTCAAATACTATTTTTCAGCATAAGGCATGCTAGACTGCAGCTGTGCCTCTTGTATAAAAAAATCCATTATTATTTTTTTTTTACTAAGATGAAAATGATAGAAGTGATTAGACAGAATGGTAATTTCCCTTCTAATTTCATTTAAAATATCTTTCTTCGTATTAACCACATCATCAATTGTCTATAAGTAATTAAGTCAAATGTCGAGTCAAGTGTGTTCAGTAACTCAATTGTATCTGACTCCTTGAGGCCCCATGGACTGTAACCCAAGAGGTTCCTCCGTTAATGGGATTTTCCAGGCAAGAATACTATAGTGGGTTGCCATTTCCTTCTCCAAGGGAATTACCCTGACCCTGGGATAGAACCCATGTCTCCTGTATTGGCAGGCAGATTTCCACTGAGTCACCTGGGAAGTCCATCATATAAAATTAATTAAGCTTCCTTGAAAATCATCATGGATATAAAAAAATTAAATTAGTTTGACACTGGTACATCACAGAATACATTATCTATTAAATAAATATTAAATTGTGGCTTGGAAGTATTAAGGTATCTGCCCCAAATTCTGTTCTCCCAGTAGATAGTAAGACAATTCTTTTGAACTTTAATTATGGAACTGACCCATAATTGTCCATCAATTCAGAAACTGGGAATGAGGCAGAAGTAAGCACAGATCAGTAGACAGATAATCAGGACAGAGAAGAATCCTGAGAGCTAATAAAGTACACTTAGATAATACACAGAGAAACAATAAACCTCTAATTTCTGATGATATTAATCAGGAAATTTGTTTTACTTCCTGATATATTTTCTTGCATTAATTTAAAAATTAAATAGAGCACAGACTTTAAGACCACCTGCTTGAGGATCCCCTGCCCTGTGAGGACTTGACTTTGGCTCTTCTTTTGTTATTTTCCACCAAGGGCAGGGAGTCCAGACAGCCACTGGGCTGCGGGCATACAGTGGGCATGTCTGCCTTTCTAGCCAGGTCTGGAATTCCCTACCACGTGCTTCACATAAACTTCTAAACCTGGGAGGCCCTCTTTTGTAGGGTAGATTGCATTGCACTTCTGGGAAAGATGTAAGTCCACAGAATGGCCAATTGGAAGGATTTTTCAGGGGGTGGAGGGTGGGCAGTAGCTCTGTTGTAGCAGACAGAGTGAGACAGGCAAGGGGCCACTGCTTCCTGTACGGTCACATACCAAGGAGTCGAAAAATTTAGAATTTGAACCCGGGCTTTCTGTGTGCTATGAAATCTATTCCCCTGATGTGTAACATTTAAATGTTTATATATTGATATGAAGGTCAACTTTGTACTCTTCACTGGGCTCCAAGTTTTACAGACAGGCCTGTAGGGCTGTAGATGCAGCGCTAACCAGGTAGAGATTTGAAACCAGGGTCCTGTCTGATTACTAAATTGTGGTAAGCATTGCTTGATTTAAAATGGGCAATTGAAGTAGGTGAAGTCTGTTCCAGGCTAAAGCCGCTAAATGAAAGTAAACATCCTCTTGAGAGTAATAAAGAAATTTGGGCAAAAAGCCTAGAAAATACAAGAGTAATACAGGGATGAAATATTGGAAATGATGAATCAGATAATAAGAGGAACCATGCATACCATCATTTTAGGTACCAAGGATGAGTCACAGACTAGGAACGGCAAGTAAGAAGTATGAGACTCTGGTGGAAGAGGGAAGGTAGAACATAACAATGCTTCATTTCAATTGAATAGAAATGTCTGAATTTTAAAGAAAATGTAATGCCCCACACTTAACATGGTATTTAGTATAGTATCAGTATAATGGATTATTTAAAATTTTTTTTTCTCTAAGTGTATTTTGATTTTGTAAACTCTCAATTCAAAACTGTTTTCTGATTTTGAGATCATATATATAGAAAATTCTGAAAATATAGAAAAGTATCATATTAATCTGAGAAAATATCTCACAGGAAAAAAGAAAAAATAGTTTGAACATATATTTCCTTTTTTGATAAAGAGAAAACCCTCATATATGTATCTTACTTTTTCACTTGGTTGCTTGTCATGCATCATTAAAGTTTTTTTCATGTTCGGTGATGAACTTATAATAATTTCACAACAATTCACTGAATGGATAAAATTTTTATAGCTTATGTGCTTTTATAGACCTGACAATTTAATATTCAGATCATCTAGAGAGAGAGAAAATCACTCAGTCGTGTCTGACTCTGCGATCCCATGAGGCTCCTCTGTCTGTGGGATTATCCAGGCAAGAGTACTAGAAAGGGTTGCCATTCCCTTCTCCAGGGGATCTTCCTGACCCAGGAATAGAACCCAGGTCTCCTGTATTGTAGGCAGATTCTTTACCATCTGAGCTACAGGGAAATCACTCAGATCATCTAGATTTATAAGCATAAGTAAACAGAAAGGATAATAGATTTGTTTATAATTTTAAGGGTTTTTTGTTTTGTTTTGTTGTTGTTCTCTTAGCATGGATTTCTAAATTCAATTCTCTGGATAGAATAATTCTGCTCCAAACAACAAACTATTGTCTCACTACAAAGTTTGGGGATAACCTGATAGACTGAGATAAACAATTAGGGTCAATTTTAAGAGTCTCTACATATAGGACACAAAACAAATACTAGCAAAATCTAAATAGTAAAACATACTTCATGCTAGAAGCCATATATATCCAATTAATTTATGTAAAATTCCTAATGGAAAATTTCATTTATGTCTTATTTCATCCTGATGTATGTTATCATACCAATTTATGCTTTTGTCCTAAATAAGTCTTAATTTGGCCTTTTTTTCTCTAAAAATTTTAAGAGGAGGTTTAAGAAACTTTGATATATATCAGTGTGGGAAATTTCAGTAGTATTCTCAAGAGAGGAAACTATCTTCACAGAGCGTTTCAGGAACATAGGTCATTTAAATTGAACTTATAGTCCTGATGAGAAATGGAAAAACTTAATTGAACTCAACATAGCAACTGGATTTTCTAAAACTGAATGAATATGTGGAAATATGCACTGAAGTTCTGATTGTTCCTAAATTTTTTCTAACATGAAGTTTTACAACTTCAAAACTTGAAAAACAAACACTGTGGTATTTTAAACTTATAAAATTGCACTCTGCCACTACTTTAACCAAGATTTCTTTACACAACTCAAGAATATTTCAGATCCCTTTTTCGTTACAGCTTCCAGCACTTTTGAGTAGAAATCCTTGAATAAATGTCACCAACTCTAGAGTAAGTCACCAATTATTTAAGTCACTTTTTTGAGTTCAGTAGAAATTTTAGCTTCACCTAGACAATGGCAACCCACTCCAGTACTCTTGCCTGGAAAATCCCATGGATGGAGCAGCCTGGTAGGCTGCAGTCCATGGGGTTGCTAAGAGTCAGACACAACTGAGCGACTTCACTTTGACTTTTCACTTTCATGCTTTGGAGAAAGAAATGGCAACCCGCTCTAGTACTCTTGCCTGGAGAATCCCAGGGACAGGGGACCTGGTGGGCTGCCGTCTCTGGGGTCGCACAGAGTCGGACACGACTGAACTGACTTAGCAGCAGCAGCAGCAGACAAGATTGAGTTAGAAATATTGCTTTTGGGGGCTTTGTTTTGTGCAGACTTTGGTCCTAAATAATTTTCTGTCCTGAGAATGTACCAAATGTTTGTAGTTTTTGTTTTTACTTTCTTTTGAGAAGGGATCTGTGGTTTGCAAATCTGGGGCTCTGAATGTGACTTCCTCACCAGTTTTCCTGCTTTGCTAAAGTAAGTGGGGCATCCAAGGGTAATATTTTTACCATCTTTGGTAAACAAGGCTGAGTTGATTCAGAGAATGATAAAGAGCAACATCTTTCTGATACCGTGCATATTAATCATAACACCAGTTCTAATAGCGTATATGAGCATCTGATATGTATGAATGTTGTGTTTCACTAATACACTCACTTGATACACACAACATCTGTATGAGCTAGTTGCTATCAATATTAACCTAATTTTTCAGATAGCAGTTAAATATTTAATAACTAGCTAATGAGCATGTTACAGAACAAAGAGCTAAAACTGCTTCTAAGGGAGTCCAGTTTCTGGTCTTACAGATCATGGTGAGCATCATTGTTTAAGAAAATTAAATGCCTTCCAAAATCATTTATCGATTTTTGCAAGGTTTGATGCACATCTCTTTGAAGAGTTTATCATAGTAAATGGCTTCCCAGGTAGCTTAGTGGTAAAGATTCCTCCTGCCAAGCAGGAGATGTGGGTTCAATCCCTGGGATGGGAAGATTCCATGGAGATGGAACTAGCAACCCACTCCAGTATTCTTGCTTGGGAAATTCCATGGTCAGAGGAAACTGGCAGGCTACAGTCCATGGGGTCACAAAAGAGTCAGGCAGGACTTAGCGACTAAACAATCACAACAAAGAAAAATCAGATGTGTAAAGAAAAAGCACATGTATAAAGAAAAAAAATCATTTATTGTAGAATTAAAGAATAATTCTAGCCTTTAGAATTTTCTTGGAGCTGGAAGAACCTAAGATAACCTTTGAGCTAAGAAATTATACTAATTTAGGGACTGGTGTCCAAAACGTTTAAGTGACACATTTGAATGTTGTAGTTTTAATGAATGATACAACCAGAATTAAAATACAGATCTCCTGGATTCCATTGTAGTGCTTAGGTATAGTCATATAGTCAGAGTTAGTGTTAGTCACTCAGTCATATCAGGACTCTTTGCAACCCTATGGACTGTAGCCTGACAGGCTCCTCTCTCCATGGGATTCTCCAGGCAAGAATACTGAAGTGAGTGCCATTCACTTCTCCAGGAGATCTTCCTGACCCAGGGATCAAACACAAGCCTTCTGCATTGCAGGCAGATTCTTTACCATCTGAGCCACCTCAGTTTCTAAGTAAAATCACATAGAAAGTTTGAACTCGATGATAGTTTAAATAGATCAGACTAAGTATTTTTCATATGGCTTAAAAATGAATTAAAATATGATTTTTGTGAAAGTAAGCAGTGTTGGGTATCTCCCAAATATAAAACTCACATTGAAAGATAGACTTATGAAATATTCTGGACAAATTCAGCTAAGCATTGACAGCAGTTTAAACCACTCAGGAGGCAGTAATATAACACTGTATACGAATTTTGCTTGAGGAAATGCTATAATTTGTTTTCTTTTAAATGCAATCCAGTTCCAATTTTAGTGCCTGACAAAATCTTACTAAATAAAGCAGCAGAATTGTAAGAGTAAAGGTGTTTTTAACTGTCTCTCTCTGAGAATCTCTGCTTCTGTAAAGTCTCAGAAAAGTTTCCCTTTCCAATGAGAAATTTCTGATTTGCTAATTCCCTGTTTACCCAGTCAAAAATGCTGGTCATACATATAGAAAAATAATTATCATTACTTATAAAAAGCAGGAAAGCACACAGCTAAAGTTTGCAAGGACCAAGAATAAGCATGAGTTTCAGTTCTTATTTTGTATTGTGTCTGAATTTTCTGGCCAAGTTATAAATTATACTGAAAGTGATAGACTAATCTGTA
The DNA here is from genome assembly GCF_001704415.2 of Capra hircus. NCBI lineage: Eukaryota > Metazoa > Chordata > Mammalia > Artiodactyla > Bovidae > Capra > Capra hircus. The sequence continues at coordinate 13,955,178 of NC_030822.1, read as the reverse complement.
AACTGATAACTTTCTTGATAACAATCAGAAATATCTTGTCAAAACTTTAAATGCAGGGACTTTGGCATTCCAGAACTATACCTTTAAACATTTATGCTGTACAATTATGTATGTGTTTGAACAAAGATGTTCCTGAAAGGTGTTTCCTGTAGTAATGTTTATAATGTCATGTTGTATGATGTATGAAAATCATATAGATATTAATCAGTCAGTGAATGATTAAATAAAATACAGGGCATTGATAATTGTTAAATAATACAAGCCTTTACAAAGGTTGAGGTTAAACTATTTATATTACTATAGATGCTTAGGCTAACATACCAAAGAAATATATATACATATATATATGTAAAAAAACTGTAAATCACAAAAAATATACAATTCAAATTAGGTATTAATTACATCTATATGGAGATGTAAATAGAAACATTTACAGAGACAGCTAGATAAATACACATAAAACCAAATTTTTTATAGGTAAGTTTATTAGAGGAGGAGTAGGATTAGAAAAAAAACTGTTTACTTTTTAATCTCTTGGTATTCATATTTTACTTTCAGTTCAGTTCAGTCACTCAGTAGTATCTGATTCTTTGCGACCCCATGAATCGCAGCACACCAGGCCTCCCTGTCCATCACCAACTCCCGGAGTTCACTCAGACTCATGTCCATCGAGTCCGTGATGCCATCCAGCCATCTCATCCTCTGTCGTCCCCTTCTCCTCCTGCCCCCAATCCCTCCCAGCATCAGAGTCTTTTCCAATGAGTCAACTCTTCGCATGACGTGGCCAAAGTACTGCAGCTTCAGCTTTAGCATCATTCCTTCCAAAGAAATCCCAGGGTTGATCTCCTTCAGAATGGACTGGTTGGATCTCCTTGGAGTCCAAGGGACTCTCAAGAGTCTTCTCCAACACCACAGCTCAAAAGCATCAATTCTTCAGCGCTCAGCATTCTTCACAGGCCAACTCTCACATCCATACATGACCACAGGAAAACCATAGCCTTGACTTTACTAAATCATATAATTATGTTGGATTTAGCAAGGCAAAATGAATGCTATGTTTAAAAATTTTTCAGCTTTTAAATTTGATTTGGGAAAACAGTTATATATCTTATCAGCCAAGGGAATTATATTAGAAGTTATGGAAAATAAAGCATTATTAAAAATTGTCCTCCAGTCAGTACAAATTTCTTTCTTACTCTGAAATTCTAGCAATCCATAATTACCCTTCGACGACTAAATTGCATACAACCACCCAAGAAGTTATTTCAAAATATTTCTTCCAGAAGATGACTGTTGAAAATCCTCTTTCCAGGCTTCATTTTCAGCTGTTGTCTACTGCCTGGGTTTCTGGGTCACAGACTAGAGGGAAACATTCGTCTTCTGTATATGCACGAACATGCACTTTTTCATTTCTTCTACAAGATATTTAAGTCTCAAAGTGCTTGAATGATTTGATTACCTGCTTCAATATAGAGGGCTAATAATCATGGAAGACAGATCGATTGCTGGTGAATGAAAACCTGTCAATGATTTATTAGTGCTTTGGAATGGCAATGCAATAGTTATGGCTGAGCAAGCATTTCCATTATAAATATCTATTTTGCTTCTGTTTTATAGCAAAAACCATGCACAAGGCAGAAGGTTTCATTTCTTTAACCACAGTTTGTAATTATTGAGTCAAAATTATAGCTCTGAAATTTGAGGTTAATTGAGATAAATTTGTGGTTTTCCCTTTTTGTTGTGGTTTTTCAATGACATAAAAATCTCATTTTGAAATTCTTCAAGCATTTTATAGCATGTGGTACACAAGGAAATTTTTAAATACTCCAGAGTTTTGTGACACTCTGATATCACAGAAAAGTGATATGTTTTGAAAAATGACACAAAAGAGGGCATTTCAGCTAGTAAAATCATTTACAAGGTGACTAGTTGCTTTAGAAATCACCTTCCATTAATCTAACATTGTTTGATAACATTTTATTTAAAAAATACTACAATCACTGGTCCACACTTATGGTTTCCAGTGACTCACTTTGGTGTCTAAAACAAACAATATCTTTTTCCTTATTGCTTTCTAAAATGTGGATAGATTTTGATTAAGTTTAATTTAACACTAAAATATTTTAACAAATTCTGGTTGCAGACATTTTCATCTGTATCCAGTGCAAGATTAAGACCAAAATATATCTCAAATTTATGTATTTTTGATATCTAAAGGAAATTCAGTATGTAAATACATGTCAGAGAAATATGTGATATTACTGGTTAATATTTTTCATTTGCAGCACTATTTGTGAAAACATTATATAAATGTGGTCAAGTATTTGAAAAATAAACCTATTATTTTTGAGGGTGAAGGCATAAAGAAAGTAAATATTTGTGAAAGCTTATTTTTGTGCTAGGAAATTTTCAGCATTATCTCATTTATTCCTCAAAATAGCGTAGTGTGGTAAGAAACTGCTTGCAGTTGATAAATGACTTGTTCAAGTTCTGACAGTTAATGAAAAACAGCTTAGACTTGAACCCAGGACTGTATAACACAAAACTTGTGCCTTTTCAACTCTGACTCTCCTTTTCTACCTGATTTTTAAAAATAACAATGACAAATACATATATATATATATATACATATATATACATATTATATATACACTTATTTATAAAAACAAAAAACTTTTATTTCAGCACTGTTCAGTCACTCAGTTGTGTCTGACTGTTTGTGTTAAGGTAAAATGTAAGCTGTGTGAAAACAGAAAGCACGTCTACGGTGTTGCTCATTATGGACCCAGCACTTACTTCAGTGCCTGATGATGGCAAGTGCTTGATGAACATTCAGTGAATGTTCGTATCAATAGAAATAAAAGGTATTTAATATCCATTCAAATAAATATCAATAACATAAATTATAACACCTATGAATAATATAAATGCATAATTTATGTACTATGTTTCAATATGTGAGAGCTTCCCAATAATTCAGTGCAAAGACCACATTTTTTTCCTATGGTAAAAAACATAAATTTACCATTTTAAAATGTACTGTATAGTAGTTTTAATTACAATATATAGATCTTATTTTATAACAAATTTCTAGAACTTTCTCAACTTGCAAAACTGAAACTCTAAACCTTTTGCTCAGGTTCCCCTCTTCCCCTTTCCCTGAGCCCCTAGCAGCCACCATTTTAACTAGTTTCTAAGAATTTGACTAATTTCAGTTCAGTTAATTAAGTTGCTCAGTCATGTCTGACTCTTTGCGACTCTATGAACCGCAGCACGCCAGGCCTCCCTGTCCATCACTGACTCCTGGAGTTTACTCAGACTCATGTCTATTAAGTTGGTGATGCCATCCAACCATCTCATCCTCTGTCATCTCTTTCTCCTCCTGCCTTCAATCTTTTCCAGCAGCAGGGTCTTTTCAAATGAGTCAGCTCTTCATTCCCATCAGGTGGCCAAAGTATTGGAGTTTCAGCTTTAGCATCAATCTTTTCAATGAACACCCAGGACTGATCTCTTTTAGGATGGACTGGTTGGGACTCCCCTTGCAGTCCAAGGGACTCTCAAGAGTCTTCTCCAACACCACAGGTCAAAAGCATCAATTCTTCAGTGCTCAACTTTCACTATAGTCCAACTCTCACATCCATAAATGACCGCTGAAAAACCATAGCCTTTACTAGATGGACCTTTGTTGGAAAAGTAATGTATCTGCTTTTTAATATGCTGTCTAGGTTGGTCATAACTTTTCTTCCAAGGAGTAAGCATCTTTTAATTTCATGGCTGCAGTCACCATCTGCAGTGATTTTGGAGCCCCCAGAATAAAGTCTGTCTCTGCTTCCACTGTTTCCCCATCAATTTGCCCCATCTATTTGACTACTTTAGATACCTCTCTTCAGTTCAGTTCAGTCGCTCAGTCTTGTCTGACTCTTTGCGACCCCATGAATAGCAGCACGCCAGGCCTCCCTGTCCATCACCATCTCCCAGAGTTCACTCAGACTCACGTCCATCGAGTCCGTGATGTCATCCAGCCATCTCATCCTGGGTAGTCCCCTTCTCCTCCTGTCTCCAATCTCTCCCAGCATCAGAGTCACTTCCAATGAGTCAGCTCTTCATATGAGGTGGCCAAAGTACTGGAGCTTCAGCTTTAGCATGGTTCCTTCCAAAGAAATCCCAGGGTTGATCTCCTTCAGAATGAACTGGTTGGATTTCCTTGCAGTCCAAGGGACTCTCAAGAGTCTTCTCCAACACCACAGTTCAAAAGCAACAATTCTTTGATGCTCAGCCTTATTCACAGTCCAACTCTCAAATACATACATGACCACTGGAAAAACCATAGCCTTGACTAGACGGACCACAGTCGGCAAAGTAATGTCTCTGCTTTTGAATATGCTATCTAGGTTGATCATAACTTTTCTTCCAAGGAGTAAGCGTCTCTTAATTTCATGGCTGCAGTCACCATCTGCAGTGATTTTAGAGCCCAGAAAAATAAAGTCTGACACTGTTTCTACAGTTTCCCCATCTATTTCCCACGAAATGATGGGACCGGATGCCATGATCTTCATTTTCTGAATGTTGAGCTTTAAGCCAACTTTTTCTCTCTCCTCTTTTACTTTCATCAAGAGGCTTTTTAGCTCCTCTTCACTTTCCGCCATAAGGGTGGTGTCATCAGCATAGCTGAGGTTATTGATATTTCTCCCAGCAATCTTGATTCCAGCTTGTGTTTCTTCCAGTCCAACGTTTCTCATGATATACTCTGCATAGAAGTTAAATAAGCAGGGTGACAATATACAGCCTTGGCATACTGCTTTTCCTATTTGGAACCAGTCTGTTGTTCCATGTCCAGTTCTAACTGTTGCCTCCTGACCTGCATACAGATTTCTCAGGAGGCAGGTTAGGTGGTCTGGTATTCCCATCTCTTTCAGAATTTTCTACAGTTTCTTGTAATTCACACAGTCAAAGGCTTTGGCATAGTCAATAAAACAGAAATAGATGTTTTTCTGGAACTCTCTTGCTTTTTCCATGATCCAGCAGATTTTGGCAATTTGATCTCTGGTTCCTCTGCCTTTTCTAAAACCAGCTTGAACATCAGGGAGTTCACAGTTCATGTATTGCTGAAGCCTGGCTTGGAGAATTTTGAGCATTACTTTACTAGCATGTGAGATGAGTGCAATTGTGCGGTAGTTGAGCATTCTTTGGCATTGCCTTTCTTTGGAATTGGGATGAAAAGTGACCTTTTCCAGTCCTGTGGCCACTGCTGAGTTTTCCAAACTTGCTGGCATATTGAGTGCAGCACTTTCACAGCATCATCTTTCAGGATTTGAAATAGCTCCACTGGAATTACATCACCTCCACTAGCTTTGTTCATTGTGATGCTTTCTAAGGCCCACTTGACTTCACATTCCAAGATGTCTGGCTCTAGATTAGTGATCACACCATTTTGATTATCTGGGTCATGAAGATCTTTTTTGTACAGTTCTTCCCTGTATTCTTGCCACCTCTTTTTAATATCTTCTGCTTCTGTTATGTCCAGACCATTTCTGTCCTTTATTGTGCCCATCTTTGCATAAAATATTCCCTTGGTATCTCTAATTTTCTTGTGGCGGTCTCTAGTCATTCCCATTCTGTTGTTTTCCTCTATTTCTTTGCATTGATTGCTGAGGAAGGCTTTCTTATCTCTTCTTGCTATTCTTTGGAACTCTGCATTCAGATGCTTATATCTTTCCTTTTCTCCTTTGCTTTTCACTTCTCTTCCTTTCACCGCTATTTGTAAGGCCTCCGCAGACAGCCATTTTGCTTTTTTGGATTTTTTTTTCCATGGGGATGGTCTTGATCCCTGTCTCCTGTACAATGTTACGAACCTCTAGCCATAGTTCATCATGCACTCTATCTATCAGATCTAGACTCTTAAATCTATTTCTCACTTCCACTGTATAATCATAAGGGGTTTGATTTAGGTCATACCTGAATGGTCTAGCAGTTTTCCCTACTTTCTTCAATTTAAGTCTGAATTTGGTAATAAGGAGTTCATGATCTGAGCCACAGTCAGCCCCTGGTCTTGTTTTTATTGACTGTATAGAGCTTCTCCATCTTTGGCTGCAAAGAATATAATCAATCTGATTTCAGTGTTGACCATCTGGTGATGTCCATGTGTAGAGTCTTCTCTTGGGTTGTTGGAAGAGGGTGTTTGCTATGACCAGTGCATTTTCTTGGCAAAACTCTATTAATCTTTGCCCTGCTTCATTCCAAGGCCAAATTTGCCTGTTACTCCAAGTGTTTCTTGACTTCCTACTTTTGCATTCCAGTCCCCTATAATGAAAAGGACATCTTTTTTGGGTGTTAGTTCTAAAAGATCTTGTACATCTTCATAAAACTGTTCAACTTCAGTTTCTTCAGCGTTACTGGTTGGGGCATAGACTTGAATAACTGTGATATTGAATGGTTTGCCTTGGAGACGAACAGAGATCATTCTGTCGTTTTTGAGATTGCATCCAAGTACTGCATTTTGGACTCTTTTGTTGACCATGATGGCTACTCCATTTCTTCCGAGGGATTCCTGCCCGCAGTAGTAGATGTAATGGTCATCTGAGTTAAATTCACCCATTCCAGTCCATTTTAGTTCGCTGATTCCTAGAATGTCGACTTTCACCCTTGCCATCTCCTGTTTGACCACTTCCAATTTGCCTTGATTCATGGACCTGACATTCCAGGTTCCTATGCATTATGCTCTTTACAGCATCGGATCTTGCTTCTATCACCAGTCACATCCACAGCTGGGTATTGTTTTTGCTTTGGTTCCATCCCTTCATTCTTTCTGGAGTTATTTCTCCACTGATCTCCAGTAGCATATTGGACACTTAATGACCTGGGGAGTTCCTCTTTTGGTATCCTATCATTTTGCCTTTTCCTACTGTTCATAGGGTTCTCAAGGCAAGAATACTGAAGTGGCTTGCCATTCCCTTCTCCAGTGGACCACATTCTGTCAGGCGGAATTATGCAAAATATTTCCTTCTGTGTTTGGTACATTTCACTTAGCGCAATGTTCTCAATATTCATCTATGTTATTGCAAATGGCAAGATTTCCTTCTTTATTAAGGCTGAATAATATGCCATTGAATATGTATACCATATTTCCTTTATCTGATCATCCATTGATGGATATCTAGGTTGCTTCTACTTCTCGACTATTGGAAATAGTGCTGCAACGAACATGGCTATGAAAAAATCACTTTGAATTCCTGCTTTCAATTAATGTGGATATACACTGAACATGAAATTACTAAATCATATGGCAATTCTCTTTTTTAAGTTTTTGAGGAAGCTTCATGATGTTTCCCATAGGAGTGCACCATTCACTTTATATTCCCACCACCTTTATACAGCATTCTGATTTCTCCAGATCCTCATCAACACTCATTCTTTCCTCTTCCCTTCCCTTCCCTTTCTTCTTCTCCTTCTTTTTCTGTTTCTCTCTCTTTTTTTTTTCTTTTTTTTGAAACAGGCCACCTAATGGTGTGTGAGATAATACTGCGGTTTTGATTTGGTTTCCAGATGATTACTGAATTTGAGTCCTTTTCATATGTTTGTTGGCCATTTGTGTATTTCCTCTGGAAATATGTCTATTCAACACTTTGCCGATTTTAAAAGTTGGATTGTTCATTTTTTGTTGTCAAGTTACACGAATTCATTATCGATTTTCAATATTTTTAACCTTTTATTAGATATATGGTTTGCAAATATTTTCTCTTATTCTGTAGGTTGCCTGTTCACTTACTTATTGCACAAAAGTTTTTACATATAATATAATTTCCTTTGTATAGTTTTTCTATTGTTGCCTGCTGTTTTGGTGAAAATCCCCATGCCATAAAACTATATCCCTATGTTTTCTTTAAGGAGTTTATAGCTTCTGGACTCATGTTTAATACTTTGATCCGCTTGAGTTAATTTATGTAAATATATATATGTGGATATATTTATGGGTATATATGTACAGATATTTATATATAAATTTATATATTTATATATGTATATTTGTACATATATATTGTAAAATAAAGGTCCAACTTAATTTGTTTGCATGGTGATGTATAGTTTGCCCAGCATCATTTATTGAAGAGACTATCCTTTCCTCATTTGTTAGCTTCAACATGGTACTCATTTGAAAGTTACATTAGGGTTAATTTTTACCCAGTTTCATTGGTCAAAATGTCTAGCTTTATGCTAGCAGCATAGTGTTCTGATTGCTATAACTTTGCAACATATTTTGAAATCAGAAACTGTGAAGTGTGCATGTTTGCTTTTTTTCTCAAGGTCATTTTGGTTGTTTGAATTCCTTTGAAATTTCATAACAATTTTAGCATGTGTTTTTCTATTCCTGACAGAAATGAAATTGAGATTTTGGTAGGGATTGGCTTAAATCTATATGCTGTTTTGGGTGATATGCACATTTTAACTATATTAAATCTTCCAGTCGATGAACATGAAATGTCCTTCCATTTATTTGTGTCTTCTTCAACTACTTTCAGCAGTGTTTTGTGATTTTCAGTGTACAAGTGTCTTACCTCTGTTTCAGTTTTATTTTGCCATTTTTTGTACTATTATAAATGGAATAGTTTTCTTAAGTTCCTTTTCAATAGTTCATTTCTAGTGCATGAAATTTCAACTGATTTGTGTGTGTTGATTTGTATCTGCAGACGTGTGGGATTTGTTTATTAATTCTAATAAAGTTTTAGTGGAATCTTTAGTGTTTTCTAGGTATAGGATTGTGTCATCTGCAAACAGTAGTTGAAATGAATTTAGGGCATAAATGAATGCATGTATGAAAATTAGTTATTGAGATATTTTGACTGATTCTATCCTTACACTTTTATTTCTTATATAAAGCAAAGGTACTGCATTCATGAAACTAATCTAAATCCAAGAAGTGTGCAAGTTCTGTGTTATTTATATTAACTGTAAGATGTGGTGATTAAGATAAAACCAGTTTGGAGAAAAAAAAGAAAAGAAAAATGAGAATCAATCTTAGTGCCAAACTCCTTGAGTGTGACCTTACTACAAATCCATTATGTGACTTTTGGCAAGTGTCTCCATTTCTCTATGCCTCAGTTGATTCATATATCATCACAAGTATAAAGTCCTGAAAAAGTACTTGGCACATATGAGCATTACATATTTTCAAGCAACTTTTGTACAAGAAAAATAACTTCCAATTGAGTTTAGTTGCTCAGTCAAGTCCGACTGTTTGCAACCCCATGAGTCGCAGCATGCCAGGCCTCCCTGTCCATCACCAATTCCCGGAGTTTATGCAAACTCATGTCCATCGAGTCAGTGATGACATCCAGCCATCTCATCCTGTCGTCCCCTTTTCATCCTGCCCCCAATCCTTCCCAGCATCAGAGTCTTATCCACTGAGTCAATTATTCACATGAGGTGGCCAAAGTATTGGAGTTTCAGCTTTAGCATCATTCTTCCAAAGAACACCCAGGACTGATCTCCTTTAGGATGGACCAGTTGGATCTCCTTGGAGTCCAAGGAACTCTCAAGAAACTTCTCCAACACCACAGTTCAAAAGCATCAATTCTTCAGCATTCAGCTTTCTTCACAGTTCAACTTTCACATCCATACATAACCACTGGGAAAACCATAGTCTTGACTAGATGGAACTTTGTTGGCAACGTAATGTCTGTGCTTTTGAATATGCTATCTAGGTTGGTCATAACTTCCTTCCAAAGAGTAAGCGTCTTTTAATTTCATGGCTGCAATCGCCATCTGCAGTGATTCCAGAGCCCAAGAAATAAAGTCTGACACTGTTTCCACTGTTTCCCCGTCTATTTCCCATGAAGTGATGAGACCAGATGCCAAGGTCTTAGTTTTCTGAATGTTGAGATTTAAGCCAACTTTTTCAGTCTCCTCTTTCAGTTTTATCAAGAGGCTTTTGAGTTCCTCTTCACTTTCTGCCATAAGGATGATGTCCTCTGCATATCTGAGGTTTTTGATATTTCTCCTAGCAATCTTGATTCCAACTTGTGCTTCGTCGAGCCCAGCATTTCTCATGATGTACTCTGCATATAAGTTAAATAAGCAGGGTGACAGTATACAGCGTTGATATACTCCTTTCCCTATCTGGAACCAGTCTGTTGTTCCATGTCCAGTTCTAACTGTTGCTTCCTGACTTGCATATAGGTTTCTCAAGAGGCAGGTCAGGTGGTCTGGTATTCCCATCTCTTTCAGAATCTTCCACAGTTTGCTGTGATCCACACATTCAAAGGCTTTGGCATAGTCAATAAAACAGAAATAGATGTTTTTCTGGAACTCTCTTGCTTTTTCCATGACCCAGCAGATGTTGGTAGTTTGATCTCTGGTTCCTCTGCCTTTTCTAAAACCATCTTGAACATCTGGAAGTTCATGGTTCACGTATTGCTGAAGCCTGGCTTGGAGAATTTTGAGTATTACTTTACTAGCATGTGAGATGAGTGCAAATGTGAGGTAGTTTGAGCATTCTTTGGCATTGCCTTTCTTTGGGATTGGAATGAAAACTGACCTTTTCCAGTCCTGTGGCCACTGCCGAGTTTTCCAAATTTGCTGGTGAAGTGAGTGCAGTAGTTTCACAGCATCATCTTTAGGATTTAAAATAGCTCAACTGGAATCCCATCACCTCCACTAGCTTTGTTTGTAGTGATGCTTTCTAAGGTCCACTTGACTTCGCATTCCAGGATGTCTGGCTCTAGGTGAGTGATCACACCATCGTGATTATCTGGGTGTGAAGATCTTTTTTGTACAGTTCATCCCTGTATTCTTGACACCTCTTCTTAATATCCTCTGTTTCTGTTAGGTTCATACCATTTCTGTCCTTTATTGAGCCCATCTTTGCATGAAATGTTCCCTTGATAGCTAATTTTCTTGACAAGATCTCTAGTCTTTCCCATTCTCTTGTTTTCCTCTATTTCTTTGCATTGATTGCTGAGGAAGGCTTTCTTATAGCTTATATCTTTCCTTTTCTCCTTTGCTTTTCACTTCTCTTCTTTTCACAGCTATTTTTAAGGCCTCCCTAGACAGCCATTTTCCTTTTTTGCATTTCTTTCCCATGAGGATGGTCTTGATCCCTGTCTCCTGTACAATGTCATGAACCTCTGTCCATAGTTCATCATGCACTCTATCAGATCTAGTTCCTTAAATCTATTTCTCAATTCCACTGTATAATCATAAGGGGTTTGGTTTAGGTAATATGTGAATGGTCTAGTGGTTTTCCCTACTTTCTTCAGTTTAAGTCTGAATTTGGCAATAAGGAGTTAAAAAGTTAAAAATAACTTTAGATTTAGTAATTTGTATCTATAACTCTGGCTTAAGGACATAACATGGGGAAATAAACTTAAACCCAAAAGGCAAGTAATAGTGTTAATTCACAACTCTCTCTTCTGAAATATATGTTGGTCAATTGAGATGCCAAGTAAATTTTAATCCCATAAAATAAAATAAAAATAACAATAATAGTTATAATAACAGCTGCAATAATAACAATAATACTATATTTTTAAAATAATTTCAAATCTTGCTACAGTCATTGTGCACCCTTTTTTTATCAACTTGAGCTTTAAGCTCCTTAGTTCTAGCTTTTGGTGTTTTAGTTCTGAGCTGTAGAGTTTTCAAGGTGGGTAAGACAGAGAGTGAGCCCTTGACACTTTTGAGAATCACCTGAAAGAACCAGGGACTTGCAGATTCCATCCTGCAATCTTAGCCACACACAGCATCTATTGACTTCAGTTCTCTGGCTTTGTTTCTCTGCAGAGCATATCCAAGCGCAAAGCTCCCACTGTCCTCAAAAAGAAGCTTTGTGCCTGGATGGGCTCGACAGGAAGAAGACGAGAAGCTGATCCTTGGTTCTCATTTTTTTTTTCAGATGAATTTGCCTATAAGATGCTGTGCTAAGGAATGCAAATGCTGTACAGTTTTTAATAGTATAGCAATTTTTAATATGTAGAGCATATGTAAGTTTTTTCAAGGCAAGCTGCTAAAAATTGGCAGACAGGAAGTGCATTTTTAACTTTATTCTGTTGAATTATATAATGGCAAACATACAAGCAGTCCTGATGTGAAACTTTCACTTAGTTACTGTGATAAAAGTTAATATTAGACCAAATCAAATACATCTTAACAATTTGTTGCATAGAGTCTATTTGCAACTGTATGTTGAAGTGACCTAAATACCTGTAAGCTAGCCAAGAATCCTCATGATATTCTGCCTTGGCTTCAGAGGTATTAAATAAGGGATTCAGGTGTTGTTCTTATTCTTACTCAATTCCTCCATGGTTTCAACTCCAGGAGGAAAAAAGTTATCACATCTTTTTATATTTATTCTATATAGTTTATGGGATTCAAATGCAGTAAGAAACTCTGGGCCAGTTCTCTAAACCAGCAGTGTTTCTGCATGCTACAGAATTGCATTTTGCACATAACTTTGCATGTTATCAGGCTTCTTTGGAGGCTCTGATGGTAAAGTATCTTCCTGCAATGCAGGAGACCTGGGTTCAATCCCTAGGTCAGGAAGATCCTCTGGAGAAGGGAATGGCTACCTACTGCAGTATTCTTGCCTGGAGAATTCAATGGACAGAGGAACCTGGCAGGCTATATAGTCCATGGTGTCACAAAGAGTCGGATAACTTTCACTTTCAATTTTCCATGTTATAATAGCACTCTGTAAGCACTGAGATAATACAAATATCCTCATGTTCTCTGTGGAGATGTAATTGAAGTGGAATGGACCAACATAGCTTAGCATCACTGGACTGTATTTTCAAAAAAAAAAAAAAAAAGAATATAATAGAAGTTACTTTAAACAATGATTTTTAGAGTTATTGGGAATATACTAAATAAAACCTCAAGGTCCTTTTTTTTTTTTTTTTTTTTTTTTACCTTATGAATTACTAAAAACCACCCTCCATTTTTTTTTCTTTATTTTTTCTACCCTCCATTTTTAAAATCTGATTGAAATTTATACTTTTTTCCCAGGGTCACTGTTTTCCAAGTCTACCCAAACTTTGAAGGATTAAAAGAAACATAAGACTTTTGAAGAGCAAGCATTCTTCCTGTATTCTTATGTGGTATATTTTATATTTGAATTGCATTTTTCCAGGAATGCAGAAATATGTCTTTGCATATATGAAGTTTTGCTAATAAACTGAAGGAATTTAGTGGATGTAAATTTTAAAAAATTATGATGTTTCTAGTATTTAGAAACATTCCTTGCTCTGTCTCTAAGGAAAGGACACTGAAAAAAACTATTTTGAAAATGAAAGGGAAAAACCCAATCTAGAAGAGATCATTCACAACATACCATGTGTTTCTTAAAGAGTTGTATACAGAATATATAAAGTGATCCTACAACTCTGTATAAGATGAAGAGTCCAATTTTACTATATAAGAGAAATATTTCACATATATTCTACTAGAGAATATATTAAGATTACAAACAAGCACATGAAATATGTTCAATGTCCTTAACCTTTAGTAAAATTCAAAGTAAATTTATGCTCATTAGAATGCTTAGAGTAAAAGAGATTGACAATACCAAGTGTTGGTAAAGACACATACCAGCTAGGACTCCTCATATACTGCTAGTTGGAATATGAAATGAGACACACAATTTTAGATACAACTGACAGTTTTTGCTTATGAAGGGAAACATATTTAGCATATAATCCAATGATCCCCCTCCTAAGTATTTATCCTGTGCTTAGGTGCTTAGGTCACAGAAACTTTACTCATTAAAGTCCCAAACTGGAAATAACCCAAATAAAGATGGTCTTCAGTGTACAGCTTTATATTCTCTTCAACTGTGTATTCTTAACATTTATTTTCCAAATATTCTGTTAGTTTTTCTTTCCTTTTTTTTTTTTTTTGTTTAAATTCTAAGGAATGTCATCTCTCCCTCTCCTCCGCAACCCAGGTTCTCAATTCCTGTTGTAAATTCATGACCACATTGAATGAACACAGCCATGTCTAGTTCTTCTCTTTTCACTGATATATGCTCAGAGCTCAGTGGATTTTTCTGTACTCTGTTCACATTTTATCTAAGATGTATGTATCTTCCTCAGGGCGTTACAACGCAAGGTGCCAGATGTTAAATTCTACCAGTTTCTCTTTACCTCACAGAAAAAGACAAGGGAAAAATGAGGAGTGAGAAAGTCAAGCCCTCCACTATGTCTTCACTGTTATTCTTCTAAATATGTTATAAAAGTTTCTAGACACTCGGTAGAGGATTCAGCTGAGTGAGCTAGTAGCTGTACTGCTTCGCCGTTCCTGAGGCCTCGCTTTTTGCCACTGCAATGTGATTATATTGATACTCTCTCAGTCTGACTCAATGGACATGAATTTGAGCAAACTCCAGGAGACAGTGGAGGACAGGGACACCTGGCACACTGCAGTCCATGAGGATGCAAAGAGTTGGACATGACTTAGACACCGAACAGCGAAAGTCTGACAGTGACTAGTGCCGTACTGGTAAGCTTCCTGGCGGCTCAGTGGTCAAGAATTGCTTGCCAATGCAAGAGAGGTGGGTTCGATCCCTGGGTCAAGACGATCTCCTGGAGAAGGAAATGGCAACCTGCTTCAGTATTTTTGCTGGAAATCCCATGGAGAGACGAGCCTGGCAGGCAACAGTCCATGGGGTCGCACAGAATCGGACACAACCTAGCAACAGAGCACGCAGACAGGCGATATCGATAATCTTTGCTCAAGCAGTAGCTTTGTCATTTCTGCCCCCGCAGTCTCAACTCCTGCTCCATGCAAGAGTTTATGTGACTGGGCTTATCCCGTAAGTCACCACCATGAGAATATACCTGAGCTAAGGTGCAGTAAAGTGAGAATCACAGGCAACACTGTCTCTCTTCCCACTTGTCCAGCTACAGTCAACTGGATGCCTGATGTGTGAGTGTTCCCACACTAGATAAGCCACTCAGTCATGCAGCCACACCCAACCTAAATCCCTGAACTGAAGAAGCATTATCAAATAAATGACTATTTGTTCTATGTTTGAGTTCGAAGGTGTCTATTTGCAAAACACTGCTGTCACAAGGAATAGCTTGTACAGTGACAAATCCTCTTCCTTTTACAGCCAGAGATTTTTCTCTCCTGGTTTAGCATGAAGATTTCCTTTCTGTAAGAAGATATCAGCTTAGACTCTAATCCCGTGTATTTTACTTGGATGCATCAAGCCAAGCTTTAAAGATTCTTTATCTTTTGTGTGACATCACCTTTTCTCATGTTAGTTATTGGTTTAGTATTGCTGGTACTTTTTTGCTCATTTATTTATCAATTTTGGAAGTTTTGAACTGTGGTTTACTATGTTAAACAAGAAGCCCCGCAGATTTTTATAAAAGGTTATTACCTCTTTATACATGAAAAAAATGTCCAAAACATTCTCAAATTTGAAGCAAGATCTATTCAGCCAATTGTATACCATGTATGATTTGAAATCTTTAGTTTTCAGAATATGGACTTGTATAGCGGGAATTTAATATATATATAATACATATTTTAACATATAGAAACTATTTAGATGACAAAAGAGATGGATTTGTAATATGTCAACCATATTCCTAGCATATGGTTGAATTTCAATTAAGGAAAAAATATAAAAATGATTTGAAAAGCTATTCAGCACTTAATGTTAAGTATTTCTTATAGGATTTTTAAAAAATCATAGTTCATTTTAATAATAGTATATGTGGGTTTGGAAATTGTATGAGATTCAGTGTTGTTTTTCATGTCATGGTCTAACCATATTATTAAAGAAAGTTACAGTATGTCCTCTACCCCACCACATGTGGCCAATCTCTGAATTACTACCAGAGCAAACCCCAGAGACAATACTTGGTCAAATAACATTTGATTAAATGGAATGACCATCTATCATCAGAGGAAAGTGATTAAAATGTCCTCTGTTATCAGCACCAACCTCCACTAGTTAAAAGTAGAATTCAACAGAGGAAAAAAAAAAAAGCAATCAAATGAGGTAAAAATAAGTTTAATAAGCTTTTAATTACTAAAGACTCAGAGAGCCTTTCAGAAAAGCAAGGAAATGCTTTCCATAAGAATATCTAAACATAAACCAAGGATGAATGTATAACATTTGATGTTACTGAATGCTCACAGTGGCATTTGTGGTCTTGCTGAAATGTCCTCAAAGTACTGTCAATCTTTCCTTCAGTCATCACAGTTCAGTCAATCAGTCGTGTCCGACTCTTTGCGACCCCATGAATCACAGCACTCCAGGTCTCCCTGTCCATCACCAACTCCCGGAGTTCACTCAGACTCACGTCCATCGAGTCCATGATGCCATCCAGCCATCTCATCCTGGGTCGTCCTCTTCTCCTCCTGCCCCCAATCTCTCCCAGCATCAGAGTCTTTTCCAATGAGTCAACTCTTCGCATGATGTGTCCAAAGTACTGGAGCTTCAGCTTTAGCATTATTCCTTCCACAGAAATCCCAGGGTTGATCTCCTTCAGAATGGACTGGTTGGATCTCCTTGCAGTCCAAGGGACCTTCAAGAGTCTTCTCCAACACCACAGTTCAAATGCAGCAATTCTTCGGCGCTCGGCCTTCTTCACAGTCCAACTCTCACATCCATACATGACCACAGGAAAAACCATAGCCTTGACTAGGCGGACCTTAGTCAGCAAAGTAATGTCTCTGCTTTGAATATACTATCTAGGTTGGTCATAACTTTTCTTCCAAGGAGTAAGCGTCTTTTAATTTCATGGCTGTAGTCACCATCTGCAGTGATTTTGGAGCCTCTAAAAATAAAGTCTGACACTGTTTCCACTGTTTCCCCATCTATTTCCCATGAAGTGATGGGACCGGATGCCATGATCTTCGTTTTCTGAATGTTGAGCTTTAAGCCAAGTTTTTCACTCTCCTCTCTCACTTTCATGAAGACATTAGGGCTAGAGGGGATTCTGGCTAAAGGGGTTTAAGGAATCTTTCCTTAGTATTCTGCATTTGATTGTTTTCCAAATGAAAAGATCACCTCTTAATCCTATTATCCTGGAGGGTTCAATGTTTGGAATTCTATGTTCCTCTTTACATGACCTTGGTAAGTCACTTTAGCAAGAAATCTCACTCCGGATCTCTGATCTCTTTAACTATCTCATCAAATCGCATCCCCATCATTCACCGGGACCTGTCTTCAGCAAGAATACTGTAAACCCCTTTAGCCAGAATCCCCTCTAGCCCTAACGTCTCCTACTAGTAATTTTCCACCAGCTGATCACACTACCCTGCTCCTTGACTATATAATTCACACTTTTCCTTGTGTTCAGGATTGAGCCCAGTTCTGTACTAAGGTCTCTTTTCTTATGTTTTAGTATTTCCTGAATGAAATTTGGCTTTACAACTTTAACTGATGTTCAGCTGTGGGTTTCTTTGACACAATCAAGGTAAAGCAAGTTGCCCTTTGCTCAGAGGAATAGCATTTTGCCTAGCACAAAATACTAATTTTAGCATTCATTGTTATAACCTACTTGAATTATATAGTATGTGAGTACATGATTCTAAGTAGTTTTGAGAGTTCTGAGAAGACAAATGAGGCTCTGATTGTATGCTGAGGAGGGATCTACAAATTGAAGAGATATTGAAAGACCTTAATGAAGCATTCTTAATCCTAGGGCTTTTTTCTACTCTATTCTTAACAATAAGGTAGATGCCAAAGTATATTTAATCTAAATATAAAAACAAATTGATTTATTAAGAGGCCTGTATTAGATTCTACAAAGTTTTTTTTTTAAATCAAGTAAGAATATCTAACTTTATATTATTAAATATCTTAAAGATTAACTAACCAACAGATTTGCTTACAAAATTTTTGATATTATTTGTAATCAGGGATATACAAATTAGAAGACTATGCATTCCTAATGAAAGATCCCTTCAGGAAAAATCCAATTCTTTATGCATGGCATGACATAGCAATAACTTACATTTACAATACTCTCTTATTTTACAGAGGAATATATCAAATACTCTAGTGTCACCAAGTTGAGCATAATGTTGTTTGCAGATTTTCCTGGCAATTTTCCAACTCAATGTTCTGTAAATGATAGTCCCCATGTCTGGAACACCTTCTTCAATGAATGTCTGTGTTCTGTAGAATAAGCCATCCTTAATATTCCCATATTATCTCTTCCACGTAGCCCTTCTTAATCCACTTGAATCATAACATCAGTCACTTCGTCTTGCCCCTCAATTCCTCTTGTGGCTAGATGAATCACAAACTGGAATCCAGATTGCCAGGAGAAATATCAGCAACCTCAG
Organism: Capra hircus; assembly: GCF_001704415.2. Lineage (NCBI taxonomy): Eukaryota > Metazoa > Chordata > Mammalia > Artiodactyla > Bovidae > Capra > Capra hircus. The sequence goes on along the minus strand of NC_030822.1, from coordinate 13,936,881 downwards.
ATACGCAGATGATACCACTTTAATGGCAGAAATTGAAGAGGAACTAAAGAGCCTCTTGATGAAGGTGAAAGAGGAGTGTTAAAAAACTGGTTTAACACTAGCACTCAAAAAACTAAAGTCATGGCATCTGGTCCCATGGCAAATAATTGGGGAAATAGTGGAAACAGTGGTAGATTTTATTTGGGGGGCTCCAAAATCACTGTGGACAGGGACTGTAGCCATGAAATTTAAAGATGTTTGCTCCTTGGTTGGGGGGGAAGCTATGACAAAACAGCATATTAAAAAGCAGAGACATCACTTTGCTGACAAAGGCCCATGTAGTCAAACATATGGTTTTTCCAATAGTCATGTACGGATATGAAAGTTGGACCATAAAGAAGGCTGAGTGCCAAAGAATTAATTGTGATCCTGGGGAAGACTCTTGAGAATCCCTTGGATAGCAATGAGATCAAACCAGTCAATCCTAAGGGAAATCAACCCTGAATACTCATTAGAAGAACTGATGCTGAAGCTGAATCTCCAATTCTTTGGGCACCTGATGCAAAGAGCCAAGTCACTGGAAAAACTTTCACGCTAGGAAAGATTGAGGGCAGGGGGAGAAGGTGGTGACAGAGGATAAGATGGTCGGATGGCATCACTGACTCAATGGACTTGAGTTTGAGCCAACTCAGAGAGATAGTGAAGGACAAGGAAGCCTGGCATGCTGCAGTTCATGGGAAAGTAAAGAACTGGACACGACTTAGCAACTGAACAACACATATTTTGTTAGTTTTCATGATTAAACTTTTGTTTGGCAAAGATCCCTCTTAATCATGTTTCACATGGCAACTAGAACTCACCGTACAAATATAAATATATATATATATATATAGGCATATATATATAATTACAACAAGCACAAACATAAAAATCTACCATAGTTTAAAAATGTGAATGAATTTCATTTTTATAATATTCTAACAATTTCTTCTATGTGGGATAAATGAGGAAGTCTTTGAGACCCTATGGACTGTAGCCCACCAGGCTCCTCTATTCATGGGGATTCTCCAGGCAAGGCTACTAGAGTGGGTTGCCATGCCCTCCTCCAGAGGATCTTCCCAACCCAGGGATTGAACCCAGGTCTTCCACATTGCAGGATTCTTTACCATCTAAGCCACCAGAGAAGCCTACCCTTAAATTTCATGATAGTCACTGAATGCAAGAAGATACTCTGTGAGGATGGATATGACTTTGGCCTGGAGAGAAGGTCAAAAAGTTGCCTGTGAAAGCTCACAACAGCTGGCTTCAAGCAGAGTATTTAACTTGTCTCTGGAAGTTTGGGGCTAAGGGTTAGATATCACTCTGTGATTTTCTTGTCACAACAGTTTCTGTGATGTTTTAACAAATATGACCACTCAATTCACTAAAACAACTTTTTTTTTTTCTGGTTTGTGTTTGTATACTGGAAATGGCAGAATTGGTGATTTTCTAAGATAGAAGAAGGCCTGTGAAGGGCCTGACAATCCCAAACCTTCTAGAAACTATTTTTGAACTTAGTAAAGACACCTTATGTCATATTAGAACTTTACATAATTTTTCTTATATTACCGTCAGTTTTATTCAATTTATCCTTTTAAACAAACTTTAAGCAACTCAAATGAACCTATCACATGGTCTTTTATGCTGCTCAACATATAACTCAATGTTTCACATGTATCAGGTATTTTGTGTATGTCTGATAATAAACAGAAAGGGAAATATCAGACAAGTCGTAGTTGAAGAAGTAGGTAGAGGCTAAACCACATAGGGTTTTGAAAGTCATGTGAATGGTCTTTTACCAAGATCAACAGGAAATCAAGGAAATATTTTTAAGCAAAATTATGACACAAATTAATATGTGTTTTAAAAAAGTTTAATTTCAGTGCAAATATTAACCATAAGAAGATGAAAATATATGCAGTTGGGCCCAGTATGGTTAAGGTGGTAGCAATAGATCTGATAAAACAGATTCAAATGAGAGGCAAAGTCATAAAGGTAAGCAGTGGAGTGAATACAAAGGAATGAAGGCAAGGTCAGTGTCAAGAGTGAATCTTAGATCTTTCACTTGCCTATTCATTATCATTACCCAAATCCAGAAAAATTACCTGGTACACTGTGGTGGGAGGTTCCAAGATGGCCCCCAAGGATCCTTACTGTTTGGTGTTCACAATTTCTGTGTACTTCTCCTCTCATTCTAAATCCCGACTGACCTGAGTACCTGAGAGAATACTGTGGAGGTGATATGGCAGCACTTGTATTGGTCTCTTGGAGAAGCCATCCACCATCGAGACCTCAGCAGTAGCCCATGTGGAGAGTAAAAAAGGCCTTCTGATAACACAATCTTGATTGCCCAGACTTGTGAGTAAGGTACTTTAGAAGTGTATCCTCCAGTTTCATCAAGCCTTAAATTCCTGCGGTCATGGGCTACACCTGACTGAATATCAAGCTGAAATGATTTAGTTAAGCCACTCCCAAATTTCTGACTTAGAGTAACTGAGAGAAAATAAATATTTGATTTGTATTCAGCCTCCAAGTTGTGAGGTAATTTGTTACACAGAAATAGAGGACTAGTACATGCAGGATATCTCTGAGTTTGACTTCGGGCATGTTAAGTTTGGATAGCTGCCACATATCCAAGAGGAGTTTAAAAACTGGCAGAGTTTAGAAACCTGGGAGCTGAGAGGAGAGACTGGATTTGACATGCAGAATAGGGAGTGATCTGGTTGTCACTGGGAGCTGAAATCACTAGAGGGAGAATATAGAATTAAAAAAATAATAATTATGCCTATGAAAAGATTAGGGGTTTCAACACTGAATGGCTGGGAAGAAGAGGATAGGAGCACAAAGAAATATTGATAAAAAGTATGTGGAGAGGAGAAAGAACTCAAGATATTCAGAGGATTGTGTGATATCTGGAGGAAGGTATGATTGACAGTATCGAGTATAGAAAGGTCCTGTAATAAAGGTTAAAAAAAGCATTTTGAATTCAGAAACAGATTTCTGACCTTATTGAGAATTGCTTGCATTTAATATTTTGAAAGAATAGAAACAGTGGAGAGAGTGGCAACTTATCAGCTTCCTTCAGAGGCATTAACTCTGGCAATCCAAAGTGCTTTCTAATTTGGCCATCTGAAAGTCATAGTGAAACACTTTCGTGGTTCATTTGTACAGTCAAGTAGAGATTAAGTCATACCTATATCAAGTTGTGGTTTAAAACACTGACCATTTAATGTTAGAGACATCTAAGCAATTCTAACATAGAAAAAGCAAAGCTAATTTTAATTGTTAATATTTTGTGTCCCCAATGTAATCAATCATATAGAAAAAATTCACACTGAACAGAATCACAAAGCCTTATAACAATGGCAGAAAAAGAAATTGAAAAATAAAAGAACAACGTAAGAAATAAGGAATTGCTATGATTTTGCATCACAGATTCAGTAGTAATGGATGTATTTCCCTAGAAATTAGCGGCAATTATCATGAGAGAGAAATGAAAAAAAATACAGGAAATACAATGTGTTCTACAAAAGAAAAGAGCATGAGGGAAGAGCAAAGTATTTACTCAAACCTAGAAATGCCTTGTTAGTTTGATTCCAAATACATGACAGGCAGTGTTCTATTATAATAGAATGGTTTGTTTTCCTTTCTTCTTTATCTGCCACTTCACAACTGCTACCTGCCAGAGTACATCTGAAACTGCAGTCCCTTAAATGGAAAGGAATATTTATTATGTATTGTAATCATTTTCACAATCAAAATGGTAAAATGAAATAAAGAGGAAATTTCTCACCTATTTACTTCCTTACTAAGAAGAATGTGCTACATGAGACAACTACATATCAAAAAATGCAACCAATTCTCTCAATTGTAAATACAGATAAATCAGATATTTAATAAATAATATCATAGTAATTCAAAGAAAAGGAAAACTCAAAATTTATATTCAGCTATATATTTTATTTCATTATATATTGATAAGCATGACAGTACAAACCAAAAACGCTTTCTTAAAGTACTGTTTCTCAGTTTAATACCTAGTAGTCAAAATGAATACATATGTATTATTACATTCTCCATAACCACCTCTGCTTTGAATTATTTTTCAGTGATGACATGTCTATGTTTTTCTCATTCATGGCTATCCATATTGCATATTTGAAATTATTTTTGATTCCATATTGTAGGTGTTTACTATTGTAGTAAAGCTGTTGGTTTTCTAGTTTTAATAAAGTCAAGGTTGTTTAGTTGCTAAGTCATATCCAGCTCTTTGCAACAACGTGAAGCTGGCCGCATGCCAGGTTTCCCTATCCTCCACTATCTCCCAGAGTTTGCTTATATTTATGCATCAGTCAGTGATGATATCTAAACATCTCATCCTCTGCTGCCCCATTCTCCTTTTGCCTTCAATCTTTTCCAACATCAGTCTTTTCCAATGAGGCAGCTTTTCACATTAGGCGGCCAAAGTACTGGAGTGCCAGCTTTGCTTTCTAATGTTAGTTTTTCTATGTCACGGTTCCATATATTGGAAATCCAGGGGAACTTAGCTAGGTTCTATTCTCAGGGTCTCAGAAAGCTGAAATCAAAGTGTCAGCCAATTGCATTCTTATTAGAAAATGTGTTCCTCTTCCAAGCTCATTCTTTCTCTCTGCAGAATTCAGTTCTCTGAAGTAGTAGGACCAAGGATTTCCTTAATTTGCTGGCTTTTAGCCCCAGAGACTTTCTCAGTTCCTTAAGACCACCACACTTCTCAGGTCACACATTTTATCCTCAATCCCACATTACATCCACCCCTTCCAGAGTTCTATATCTCTGACTTCTGCTATCAGACAAATACATTTTCATTTTGTTTTGTTTGTAAGGGCTCATGTGATTAGGTAAGGCCCAGCAAGATCATCTCCCTGTCTGAAGGTCAGCTGAGACATATAACCTAATATCATTGTGAGAGTGACATCTCACCATATTTACAGGGAATTAAGGTGTGTTATCTTTAGAAGCCATTTTATAAATTCAGTTTACACACCAGGAAAAAAAGAGATTCTTTCAAAAAGTAAAAGGCAAATCTATATGATTTCTTTGAACTGCAGCATCTAAATACATTTATTATCTTCCCTACCTCTCTTGCCCAAAACTCTAGGCCAAGTTATACAGTTATCCTGCAAGTCATTCCCACTACAAGTATCTGTCTTTGGGTAGCATTTTATGTTAATCACATTTTCTTGCTTTCCATTAGAGTAATTGTTTGTCTCTCTCCCTCCTGTGGAAGATTATTACGTCTACAATCTATCTACATAAGTGTTATGGGTTGTAAATGTATGTATTCTCCCTGGGTGACTATTATATACATAATCTGTTACCTTTTTCCATTAAGCTAATGAATGGTTGACACTTGTGATGAGAGCAATCTGGCATCTTTAAATGTTGTCTTAAAAGTAAAAAATTGAGGGTCCATAGTCAAACCTACTGAACAACATCTGTTTTGCATTCAGCATACAGCAAAGAGTTCTTGCTTTCCTACTGACAACAGAAGACATTAAATGGATTATGACTTAATTTCTCTCCTACTTTAGTCGAAGCAAATTTGCTGACTCCCCAGTTCAGACAAAGCGCTTGGCATTTTGGATGATTACGGAAAACTTTAAAAAGACAAACTTTGGAAATAGAATACAAACTCTTTACCACCAATGGAAATCCCATGGACAGAGGAACCTGGCAGGCTACAGTCCATCGGGCTACAAAGAGTTGGACATTACTTAGTGACTAAGCCCGCACACACTCACGTGTTATAGAATACCACATTAAATCTGAATAATGACAGCACAGTTATATGTAAGTAGTAAGTTTGATTCAAATGACTGGAAAAATTCTGTGAGAGAACATTTGGATTATTTACACCAGATAATTCAAAGGATTCAATAAAAGAAGGCATTTCCTTGGTTGGAAATTCAAGAGTATATTTTAAATCTACATTTAGTTTTAGAACAAGTAGAAGATGAAGATGACTCTTCCAAGATGGTTCAAATTTGAACTCTCAAGTGAACTTCACTTTTATATATAAAACTGGAGGTATAATTTCTCTATTTTAAAATTCCTACTCTCAAGACATAGTTCAGTTCAGTTCAGTTTATCAGTCATGTCTGATTCTTAGCAAACCCATGGACTGAAGAACACCAGGCTTCCCTGTCCATCACCAACTCCTGGAGTTTACTCAAACTCATGTCCATTGAATCGGTGATGCCACCCAAGCATCTCATCCTCTGTCGTCCCCTTCTCTTCCCACCTTCAATCTTTCCCAGCATCATGGTCTATTCCAATGAGTCAGTTCTTCACCTCAGGTGGCCAAAGTACTGGAGTTTCAGCTTTAACATCAGTCCTTCCAATGAGCATTCAGGACTGATCTCTTTTAGTATGGACTGGTTGGACCTCTTTGCAGTCCAAAGGACTCTCAAGAGTCTTCTCCAACACCACAGTTCAAAAGCATCAATTCTTTGGTGCTCAGCTTCCTTCAGAGTCCAACTCTCACATCCATACATGACCACTGGAAAACCCATAGCTTTGACTAGCCAGACTTTTGCTGGCAAAGTAATGTCTCTGCTTTTGAATATGCTGTATAGGTTGGTCATAACTTTCTTCCAAGGAGTAAGCATCTTTAAATGTTATGGCTGCAGTCACCATCCAAAAATCCTCTTGATAAAAGTGAAAGTGGAGAGTGAAAAAGTTGGCTTAAAGCTCAACATTCAGAAAACGAAGATCATGGCATCTGGTCCCATCACTTCGTGGGAAATAGATGGGGAAACAGTGGAAACAGTGTCAGACTTTATTCTGGGGGGCTCCAAAATCACTGCAGATGGTGACTGCAGCCAGGAAATTAAAAGACACTTACTCCTGGGAAGAAAAGTTATGATCAACCTAGATAGCATATTCAAAAGCTGAGACATTACTTTGCCAAAAAAGGTCCATCTAGTCAAGGCTATGGTCTTTCCAGCGGTTATGTATAGATATGAGAGGTGGACTGTGAAGAAAGCTGAGTGCTGAAGAATTGATGCTTTTGAACTGTGGTGTGGAGAAGACTCTTGAGAGTCCCTTGGACTGCAAGGAGATCCAACCAGTCCATTCTGAAAGAGATCAGCCCTGGAATCTCTTTGCAAGGAATGATGCTAAAGCTGAAACTCCAGAACTTTGGCCACCTCATGCGAAGAGTTGACTCATTGGAAAAGACCCTTATGCTGGGAGGGACTGGGGGCAGGAGGAGAAGGGGATGACAGAGGATGAGATGGCTGAATGGCATCACTGACTCGATGGACGTGAGTCTGAATGAACTCCGGGTGTTGGTGATGGACAGGGAGGCCTGGCGTGCTGTGATTTGGGGGCCTAAAAAACTGAAGTCTCCCTCTGTTTCCCCGTTTCCCCATCTACTTGCCATGAAGTGATGGGACCAGATGCCATGATCTTAGTTTTCTGAATGTTGAGCTTTAAGCCAAATTTTTCACTCTCCTCTTTCACTTTCATCAAGAAGTTCATTAATTCTTCCTCACTTTCTGCCATAAGGGTGGTGTCATCTGCCTCTCTGAGGTTACTAATATTTCTCCCAGCAATCTTGATTCCAGCTTGTGCTTCCTCCAGCCCAGAGTTTCTCATGATGCACACTGCATATAAGATAAATAAGCAGGGTGACAATATGCAGCCTTGACATGCTCCTTTTCCTATTTGGAACCAGTCTGTTCTTCCACGTCCAGTTCTAACTGTTGCTTCCTGACCTGCATAGAAGACATATAACTCAGCAATTAAAATTTGGTCTTCTTTCCTTAATATTTACTCTCACTCATTCTCTACTTTTGCATCAATACTACCATGGTTTTTGATTACTGAGCTAAAATATTGTCTATACATTTCTTCTCATATATTACATTAAATGTCTCACTCAAGCTTGTTCTTGTTTCCTGTTTGTTTCACTGCTGATACTTTAGTTTACTGCTCTAGCACCTCAATCTTATATACTGTCCATGTTGGTAACTGGTTCCCTTACCTTCAGTGGTCTCTGTGTAATTCATTCAGATTACTTGTGAAATACTAGTTTCATCACATCAGGAAAGGTTTCAAGTACTTTTCATGGCTCCTAATTTAGGATCAAGTTCAATTTCTCTCTCTCGAGTGCAAAGTCAATTATTATTTCACCTTTGTTGTCTACTACTTTTCACATAACCTATTGCAATCTTCTTTATGTTATTCAGGTCAGTTCAGTTACTCAGTCATGTCCGACTCTTTGCAACCCCATGAATCATAGCACACCAGGCATCCATGTCCATCACCAACTCCTGGAGTTCACTCAAACTCATGTCCATCGAGTCAGTGATGCCATCCAGCAATCTCATCCACTGCCGTCCCCATTTCCCACTGCCCCCAATCCCTGCCAACATCAGGGTCTTTTCCAAGGAGTCAATTCTTCACATGAGGTGGCCAAAGTATTCGAGTTTCAGCTTTAGCATCAGTCAATCCGATGAACACCCAGGACTGATCTCCTTTATGATGGACTTGTTGGATCTCCTTGCAGTCTGAGGGACTCTCTAGAGTCTTCTCCAACACCACAGCTCAAAAGCATCAATTCTTTGGCACTCAGCTTCCTTCACAGCAAAACTCTCACATTCATACATGACCACTGGAAAAAGCATAGCCTTGACTTGATGGACTTTTTTGGCAGAATAATGTCTCTGCTTTTCAATATGCTATCTAGGTTGGTCATAACTTTGCTTCAAAGGAATAAGTGTCTTTTAATTTCATGGCTGCAATCACGATCTGCAGTGCTTTTGGAGTCCCCCCAAAAAAAAAAAAAAGTCTGACACTGTTTCCACTGTTTCCCCATCTATTTCCAATGAAGCGATGAGACCATATGCCATGATCTTAGTTTTCTGAATGTTGAGCTTTAAGCCAACTTTTTCACTCTCCTCTTTCACTTCCATCAAGAGACTTTTTAGTTCCTCTTCACTTTCTGCCATAAGGGTGGTGTCATCTGCATATCCGAGATTACTGATATTTCTCCAGTCAGTCTTGATTCCAGCTTGTGGTTATTTCAGCCCAGGGTTTCTCATGATGTACTCTGCATAGAAGTTAAATACGCAGGGTGACAATATATAGCCTTGATGTACTCCTTTTCCTATTTGGAAACAGTCTGTTGTTCCATGTCCAGTTCTAACTGGTGCTTTCTGACCTGCATATAGGTTTCTCAAGAGGCAGGTCAGGTGGTCTGGTATTCCCATCTCTCAGAATATTCCACAGTTTATTTTGATTCACACAGTCAAAGGCTTTGGCATAGTCAATAAAGCAGAAATAAATGGTTTTCTGGAACTCTTTTGCTTTTTCGATGATCTAGCAGATGTTGGCAATTTGATCTCTGGTTCCTATGCCTTTTCTAAAACCAGCTTGAATGTCTGGAAGTTCACGGTTCATGTATTGCTGAAGCCTGGTTTGGAGAATTTTGAGCATTACTTTACTAGAGTGTGAGATGAGTGCAAATGTGCGGTAGTTTGAACATTCTTTGGCATTGCCTTTCTTTGGAATTGGAATGAAAACTGACGTTTTCCAGTTCTATGGCCACTGCTGAGTTTTCCAAATTTGCTGGCATAGCGTGCAGCACTTTCACAGCGTCATCTTTCAGGGTTTGAAATAACTCAACTGGAATTCCATCACCTCTACTAGATTTACTCATAATAATGCTTATTAAGGCCCACTTGACTTCACATTCCAAGATGTCTGGCTCAGGCTGAGTGATCACACGATCGTGATTATCTGGGTCGTGAAGATCTTTTTTGTACAGTTCTGTATATTTCTGCCACCTATTCTTAATATCTTCTGCTTCTGTTAGGTCCATATCATTTTTGTCCTTTATCGAGCCGATCTTTACATGAAATATTCCCTTGGTATCTCGCTTTTGCTGACTGTATAGAGCTTCTCTATCTTTAATCTATCTTCTCTATCTATAATCAATCTGATGTTAGTGTTGACCATCTAATAGAAGCAGAATATTTAAGAAAAGGTGGGAAGAATACACAGAAGAACTGTACAAAAAAGATCTTCATGACCCAGATAATCACGATGGTGTGATCACTCATCTAGAGCCATCTAGAGCCAGACGTCTTGGAATGTGAAGTCAAGTGGCCCTTAGAAAGCATCACTACGAACAAAGCTAGTGGAGGTGATGGAATTCCAGTTGAGCTATTTCAAATCCTGAAAGATGATGCTGTGAAAGTGCTGCACTCAATATGCCAGCAAATTTGGAAAACTCAGCAGTGGCCATAGGACTAGAAAAGGTCAGTTTTCATTCCAAACACAAAGAAAGGCAATGCCAAAGAATGCTCAAACTACTGCACATTTGCACTCATCTCACATGCTAGTAAATAATGCTCAAAATTCTCCAAACCAGGCTTCAGCAATACGTGAACCATGAACTTCCAATGATCAAGCTGGTTTCAGGAAAAGCAGAGGAACCAGAGATCAAATTGCCAACATCTGCTGGATATTGGAAAAAGCAACAGAGTTCCAGAAAAAACATCTATTTCTGCTTTATTAACTATGCCAAAGCTTTTGACTGTGTGGATCACAATAAACTGTGGAATATTCTGAAAGAGATGGGAATACCAGACCACCTGACCTGCCTCTTGAGAAACCTATATGCAGGTCAGAAAGCACCAGTTAGAACTGGACATGGAACAACAGACTGGTTCCAAATAGGAAAAGGAGTAGGTCAAGGCTGTATATTGTCACCCTGCTTATTTAATTTATATGCAGAGTACATCATGAGAAATGCTGGACTGGAAGAAATACAAGCTGGAATCAAGATTGCTGGGGGAAACATCAATAATCTCAGATATGCAGATGACACCACCCTTATGGCAGAAAGTGAAGAAGAACTAAAGAGCCGCGTGATGAAAGTGAAAGAGGAGAGTGAAAAAGTTGGCTTAAAGCTCAGCATTCAGAAAAATAAGATAATGGTATCCGGTCCCATCACTTCATGGGAAATAGATGGGGAAACAGGAGAAACAGTGGAAACAGTGTCAGACTTCATTTTGGGGGCTCCAAAATCACTGCACATGGTGTTTGCAGCCATGAAATTAAAAGGCACTTACTCCTTGGAAGGAAAGTTATGACCAACCTAAATAGCATATAGAAAAGCAGAAGCATTACTTTGTCAACAAAGGTCCCTCTAGTCAAGGCTATGGTTTTTCCAGTGGTCATGTATGGATGTGAGAGTCGGACTGTGAAGAAAGCTGAGCACTGAAAACTTGATGCATTTCAACTGTGGTGTTGGAGAAGACTCTTGAGAGTCCCTTGGACTACAAGGAGATCCAACCAGTCCATTCTAAAGGAGATCAGTCCTGGGTGTTCATTGAAAGGAATGATGCTAAACCTGAAACTCTAGTACTTTGGCCACCTCATGCGAAGAGTTGACTCATTGGGTAAAGCTCTGATGCTGGGAGGAATTGGTGACCGGAGGAGAAGGGGATGACAGAGGGTGAGATGGCTGGATGGCATCACCGACTAGATGGATGTCAGTTTGAGTGAACTCTAGTAGTTGGTGATGGACAGGGAAGCCTTGTGTGCTGCAATTCATGGGGTCGCAAGGGCATGGACACAACTGAGCAACTGAAATGAACTGAACTGAAACCGCTAGCTTTGTTCATAGTGATGCTTCCTAAGGCCCACTTGACTTCATATTCCAGGATGTCTGGCTCTAGGTGAGTGATCACACTATTATGGTTATCTGGGTGGTGAAGTTGTTTTTGTTTTTTTGTTTTTGTATAGTTTGCTGTGTATTCTCACCACCTCTTCTTAATATCTTCTGTTTCTGTTAAGTCCATACCATTTCTGCCCTTTATTGAGCCCACCTTTGCATGAAATATTCCCTTAGTGTCTCTGATTTTCTTAAAGAAATCTCTAGTCTTTCCCATTCTATTTCTTTGCATTGTTCACTGAGGAAGTCTTTCTTATTTCTCTTTGCTCTTCTTTGGAACTCTGCATTCATATGGGTATATCTTTCCTTTTCTCCTTTGCCTTTTGCTTCTCTTCTTCGCACAGCTATTTGTAAGGCCTCCTCAGACAACCATTTTGCCTTTTTTGTAACTCTTTTTCTTGGGGATGGTCTTGACCACTACCTCCTGTACAATGTCGGGAACCTCCATCCATAGTTCTTCAGGAAATCTGCCTATCAGATCTAATCCCTTAAATCTATTTGCCACTTCTACTGTATAGTCATAAGGGATTTTATTTAGGTCATACCTGAATGGTCTATTGTTTTTCCCTACTTTCTTCAAATTAAGTCTGAATTTGGCAATAAGGAGTTCATGATCTGAGCCACAGTCAACTCCCAGTCTTGTTTTTTGCTGACTGTGTAGAACTTCTCCACCTTTGGCTGCAAAGAGTATAATCAATCTGATTTCGGTGTTGACCATCTGGTGATGTCCATGTGTAGAGTCTTCTCTTGTGTTTTTGGAAGATGGTGTTTGCTATGGCCAGTGCATTCTCTTGGCAAAACTCTATTAGCCTTTTCCCTGCTTCATTCTGTACTCCAAGGCCAAATTTGCCAGTTACCCCAGGTGTTTCCTGACTTCCTACATTTGCATTCCAGTCCCCTGTAAAGAAAAGGACATCTTTTTTGGCTGTTAGTTCTAGGAGGTCTTGTAGGTGTTCATAGAGCTGTTCAACTTCAGCTTCTTCAACATTACCAATCAGGGCATAGATTTGGATTACTCTGATATTAAATGGTTTGCCTTAGAAATGAACACGGATCATTCTATCATTTTTGAGACTGCATCCAAGTACTGCATTTCTGACTCTTGTTGAGTAGGATGGCTACTCCATTTCTTCTAAGGGATTCTTGCCCACAGCAGTAAATATAATAGTCATTTGAGTTAAATTGATGCATACCAGTACATCCTAGTTTGCTGATTCCTAAAATGTCAGTGTTCATTCTTGCCATCTCCTATTTGACCACTTCCAATTTTCCCTGATTCATAGACTTAACATTCCAGATACCTATTCATTATTACTCTTTACAGCATTGGATTTTAATTCCATCACCAGACACTTCCACAACTGGATGTTGTTTTTGCTTTGGCTCCATCTCTTCATATTTTGTGGAGTTACTTCTCCATTGATCTCCAGTAGCATATTGGACACCTACCTACCTGGGGAGTTCATCTTTCAGTGTTCTATTTTTTGACTTTTCATACTTCATGGAGTTCTCAAGGCAAGACTACTGAATCAGTTTGCCATTTCCTTCTTCAGTGGACCACGTTTTGTCAGAACTCTTCACCGTGACAAAATCCTAAAAGATGATGCTGTGAAAGTGCTGCACTCAATATGCCAGCAAATTTGGAAAACTCAGCAGTGACCACAGGACTGGATAAGGTCAGTCTTCATCCCAATCCCAAAGAATGAAAGTGCCTAAGAATGTTCAGATTAATTGCACTCATCTCACATGCTAGGAAAGTAATACTCAAAATTCTCCAAGCTAGGCTTCAATAGTACATGAAATTTGAACTTTCAGGCACTCAAGCTAGATTTAGAAAAGGCAGAGGAACCAGAAATCAAACTGCTAATATCTGTTGGATCATCAACAAAGCGAGAGAGCTCCAGAAAAATATCTATCTGCTTTATTGACTATGCCAAAGACTTTGACTGTGTGGATCAAAACAAACTATGGAAAATTCTTCAAGAGATGGGAATACCAGACCAATTGACCTGCCTGCTGATAAATCTGTATGCCTGTCATGAAGCAAAAGTTAGAACTTGACATGGAACTACAGACTTGTTCCTAATCGGGAAAGGAGTACGTCAGGGCTGTATATTGTCACCCTGCTTATTTAACTTATATGCACAGTATATTATGCAAAATGCTGGGCTGGATGAGGCACAAGCTGGAATCAAGATTTCCAGGAAAAATATCAATAATCTCAGATACGCAGATGACACTACCCTTATGGCAGAAAATGAAGAGCTAAAGTGAAGAAGCCTCTTGATGAAAGTGAAAGAAGAGAGTGAAAAAGTTGGCTTTAAACTCACCATTCAGAAAATTAAGATCATGGCGTCTGATCCCATCACTTCATGGCAAATAGATGGGAAAACAATGGAAATAATGACAGACTTTTTTCTTGTGGCAGGAGGGTGCACAAAATCACTGCAGATGGTGATTGCAGCCATGAAATTTAAAGATGCTTACTCCTTGGAAGAAAAGCTATGCCCAACCTAGACAGCTTAGTAAAAAGCAGAGACATTACTTTGCCAACAAACCTCTGGCTAGTCAAGGCTATGGTTTTTTCAAGTACTCATGTATGGATGTGACAGTTGGAGTATAAAGAAAGCTGAGCAGTGAAGAATTTATGCTTTTGAACTGTAGTGTTGGAAAAGACTCTTCAGAGTCCCTTGGACAGCAAGGACATCCAACCAGTCCATCCTAAAGGAAATCAGTCCTGAATATTCATTGGAAGGACTGATGCTGAAGCTGAAACTCCAATATTTTGGCCACCTGATGTGAAGAACTGCCTCATGGAAGAGTCCCTGACGCTGGGGAAAATTGAAGGCAGGGCAAGAAGGAGACAACAGAGGATGAGATGGTTGGATGGCATCACTCAATGGACATGAGTTTGAGTAATCTCCAGGAGTAGATAATGGACAGGGAGGCCTGGTGTTTACCATCTATGGAGTCGCCAAGAGTCGGACAAAACTGAGCGACTGAACTGAACTGAACTGAAATGGATTTAGTTGGGGATGATGGAAAAATAGATTGTAAGAATCTTCATAGTTATGAGGAGAAAATAGGAGTCTTATTTGTTTGATAGTATGAGATGTGAGGTCTCTAAACGTTGTAGTCATTTTCTGACCACAATAACAAGAATTACATCTGACTCATGTGTAAGACTTACATTCCATCAGTCGTTGAACTGAGAGCTTTACACTTTTTTATTAACTCTCAAATTTCTCAAAAATATGTATGTATTATTGTTGTCTTCTCTCTCAGATAAGGATACTAGGGCCCAGTTGAGGATGCTAAGGAAGAGATAAGGAAACCAAGGCTACACAGCGATTAAAATATATGCTGTTTGTGCTAGAGTCTAACTTTCTAGATATTTACCCTATATAAGAAGTCATCATATAGAGTTGCAGTCACAGTGTAAGAGTCAGAGAAAACATGAGTAGAAAATGATTCTTTTAATAAATGTTGGGTTTATACATTGAATCTTGTCCTAATCTCTAAACATTTTAGTTACAGTAACCAATGGATATTTTATTGCTTGTGGTTTTATTGTTTCTCTGTTTAGTTTTGTCTAATCTGTCTGTTTATTTGTTTCTTTATGCATTAAGTCAGGTAGAACTCATCATTTTAATTTAATCACAGTGTGTTCAGTGAGAGAATGAAAAATACTCACCATAATGACCAAAAGTTATGAGTATGGGGATCTCATTACAGAATGGCACCCTAAATCTACAACTGTGACTTACATATAATTTTTATGTGTCATGATGATTAGCATTTTTCTGTTTTGATTCAAATAAATGAATAATTGCTCATGATTTCATAAAGTAAAACCCACTACATGATAAAATTGTTTCATTTTTATTTCCTTTATTGCCTATTCATACAGTATTGAATAATTTAATTAGTCCACAAATATTGCAAGACAAATCATTTAAATATTATTTGATTCACAACATCATTAGCAATTCAACACAGCACAATTTATTTTCCTTAATTAAACATATCAATCCCAGGGAATTACATGGTTTGAAAGAATGTTATTGGCAGTTGATTTATTTATCTGTTGTTTGGTTTGTTGACTTACTCATTTATTACCTCCAGGTCACTGAGCCTGATCAAATTGGAGTGGGAAATTATTATAATAAGATGGGAGTCTCCTGATTTGCATCAGTGACCAGGTTACACCAATATTGTTCCTTCACATAAAATATGAACATTAATATCACTAATTTGAATGCTTGCACTGAGACATTACTTCAGGCAAGTCCATTAAATGAAATTTTGACACCCTTTCAAACAAACCACCTTTCCCAAACTTATGAGTATATATTGGCTGTAGATAAAAATGCTTTCTTGCATTTCTGAGGTTAGTCTAGGAAGAAAAAAAAGTACAGATTTTGTTCCCTTCTTAATAGTTTCTTTCTGAACCATTTTCTACTCATGGGATCACTTGAGTAATTCCCATTATAATTTATTCTAGTTTGAAAAAAAATTATCACAGACATTTGTACCATTTACTTACATAATTTTATAAATCTGTCTTTCTAAAGGTATACAAATGTACTTGTTTTTTTGCATATATATATATAATACATGATAATTATAAACAATGCTTAAAATGAAAAGGCAGTTAAGTGGTATTATTAAAGTCACTGAAATATGACATGCATTTGGTAGTTGGTCACTGTTAATGTTTTGGACAGATTATGAGGCCTCTAGCTACCACAGTAATGATTATATTTAGAAAAAGATGATCTCCAATGCCTAGACTGGGGTTTTGTCTAAAGGAATCTCAATAAATATTTATTAATATAATTCATTATATATGGAAATACATTTTGATAAGGCTTCCCTGGTGGCTCAGAAAGTAAAGTGTCTGCCTACAACTCAGGAGATCCGGGTTCAGTCCCTGGGTCGGGAAGATCCTCTGGAGAAGAAAATGGCAACCCACTCCAGTACTCTTGCCTGGAAAATCCCATGGACAGAGGAGCATGGTAGGCTACAGTCCATGTGTCAAAGAGTCGGACACAACTGAACGACTTCACCTTCACTTTTCACATTTTGATAAACAGTATTGTGGAATCTATATGGTGTACTACTACTCATTTTTTTTCTAAATAGGATTTACAGCTTAAAAATCAATAGTATATTGAGGTGTTCTAAATTTCTGCATATATTATTATAAAACTTGGCAAATTATCCCTATGTCTGATAGGAGCCAACGTGTCTCAATTCAGAGTTTAAAAACTTCCAGCTGGATTAAATGTGCCTACCAGGCTACTCTGTTCATGGGATTCTCCAGACAAAAATAGTGGAGTGGGTTGCCTTTTCCTTCTCCAGGGGATCTTCCCAACCCAGAGATCAAACCCAGGTCTCCCGCTTTGCAGGCAGATTCTTTACCATCTGAGCCAGGATTAAATGAGTGAAGAGAAAACCATATAGTTTCCATTACAACTCTAAGTTGGGGCAATTTAGTAGGTTTTTCTTTCTAAACTCTGAAATAATTGTCCAGATATGACTCTATCCTCTGATTCAAGTCAGTTCGTATGCCCAGTGTTTGAGTGATGCATGGTTGCAAATAATAAGTCCCAAACTGGTATGGTATCATTTCTGCCATGCTATTGGTCAAAGCGGTCAAAGATCGGTCCAGATTTAAGGAGATGGGGTCCTTGAAAGTGTAAGTTGCTCAGTCATGTCCAACTCTTTGCAGTCTCGTCTGACTATACAGTCCATGGAATTCTCTAGGCCAGAATACTGGAGTGGGTAACCTTTCCCTTCTCCAGGGGATCTTCCAAACCCAGGGATGGAACCTACGTCTCCCGCATTGCAGGTGGACTCTTTACCAGCTGAGCCACAAAGGAAGGTCAAGAATACTGGAGCGTGTAGCGTATCCCTTCTCTAGGGGACCTTCCTGACCCAGGAATCTAACTGGGATCTTCTGCATTGCAGGGGGATTGTTGTTTTACTAACTGAGCTATCAGGGAAGCCCAGTGGGGACCTTAATATGCTCTAGTTTCCAGACACGTTTCTGTTGTCACACTGAGGATAACTTAATTCGATACTTTGGTTCCTATAAAGGAAATAAAAAGAATATATGTTACTTGAAAATGAGATAAAAATGATATAAATTTCAATTTTTAATCTTTCATCTCATACAAAAGATATAGAAATAGATTGAATTTTTAAATAAGAGTAGGGCATGACTGAGCAGCTTTCACTTCACTTTAAATAAACAGCAAAAAGACTGTACCCTAGATTTGTTTTCCTTCCATGAACAAATGTTTTAGCAGGAAAAATCATTGAAAACCTAGAGTGGTTTAACTTATACATGCTTTATTGTAAAACAAGGTAAGTGAGCAACATATATCATTACTAATTAGGTTATAACCTGTTTTTCTTTTTCTCTTTTTCTTGTATTAACTTGAATGCCCAACTGAAAGTTGCTCACTCGTGTCCAACTTTTTGGGACCCCATGGATGGTACAGTTCACGGAATTTTCCAGCAGGAATATTGGAGTGGGTAGCCTTTTCTTCTCCAGGCGATCTTCCCAACCCAGGGATCGACCCAGGTCGCTGGCACCGCAGGCAGATTCTTTGTCAGCTCAGCCCCAAGGGAAGCCCAAGAAAACTGGAGTGGGTAGCCTATCCCTTCTCCAGTGGATCTTCCTGATCCAGGAATCGAATTGAGGTCTCCTGCCTTGCAGGTGGATTCTTAACCAACTCAGCTATCAGGGAAGCCCCATGAATGCCCAAAGCACACTCTTAAAAAACCAACAGAAACATTCTATTTTGCTGTTTTCTTTTCTACATATGCTGCTTTATGCATTTGAGAATACAAATAAAGTGAGTAGCCATCTGATGACAGCTCTAGTATCTGTTTTCGCTTGGCTGTAATTTAATTCCCTCTGTTCTTGATTATCTTTTGCATCCTCTTCTGCAATCTTCATGTTGCGTCTTGAGTGTGTTATTTATTTATTTATTTTGAAAGGTGATTTAAAATAATTACTTTCTAGCAGCCCCTGAGCCTATTTGAAAAGCTATCTTCTTAAATCTTACTAGATTTCAACTTTTCATTGTTTGTATCTGGAAACTGGGCCACAAAGTCTAGGCTGGCACAAAGTGAAATTGTGCTATTATAGCAGTAAAGATGCTTCACGTTTGGGGAGTCTCCTGGAAATATAGCGATAGTTGTTATATTTTTGAAAATTGCATGAGATAAAGCTTTACAGATTCTCACTTTTGAATTCATTGAAAAGGTTAAGAAATGTCGATCAGATATGGTACATATTTTCCATTTTGATTTCTTTCCCTAATTGTTATAGGCAGAAATTATGGGTTTTCACCAAATACCTTTTCGGCTCTTCTGGCTTCTTATCTATTTCATATTCTCATTTTTAATTCTACTAGATTAATTTTTTAAGCTCACTGGCTGTCATATGTCTCATCTGTTATCTAACAGCTCTTTTGTGTTTTAATTGTGGTGTATTTGGAGATATTTCTCTGCTTGAGCTAATGATCACTAGGAAGAGATCCGACCTATGTTTCACAAAAAGGAAAGCCATATGTTGGTGAGATGAGGGTGACAAGTAGTGAGATGATTGTGCAGAGAGGAGATGGAAACAAAAGCCAAGTTGAAAGAGAAATAGAAAAGCAGCAGTTCAAAAATTACCCTTCCAGTTGAGCATCATTGAGAAGAATAAGACTAGGAAAGAAGCAAAAATTTTTAGAAAAACGATAAAAGTAGAAACTATAAGGGAGTTAAGAGTCAAGGAGATATAAAGATAAAAAACCATTTTACAATAGCTTCATTTAAAGGTAGACATTTAATTTCTCATTTAAATGCTTTCTTCTCTGCAGTCACCCTCTGTGTTTTTTCAGTCTTTTAAGTTTATTGAGGCCTACACAGGCGAAGTCAAAGATCTCTCCCGGTAAATGTTACACTGCACTCAAAAATATGTCAGTTATTTTCAAATATCTTTTGATATTGATTTTTAGCATAATTCTACAGTGATAAGAGAACAGACTCTGCATGATTTCAACGCCTTTAGACCATGACATTTTTGCACCTTATGTTCCTGGATACATCCCAGTGTTTCTTTAGTCTATGGTAACATGAATGGAATTTGTTTCCTGTTGTAATGTGAGAATTGTGCAAATCGCAATTATGGTAAATAGGTTCAGGGTGCTTTTCAGGTCTACTATATCCTTCTATTCTTCCGTCTATTCATTATATTAATTTGTGAGAGTTTGATACGGAAACTGCAACAAAAATCTTGAGTTATTTGCCTACAAAATAACTGCAATATGTAGTGGACCTAATGTCACTTTGATCTGTATTTCACAAGTTTCCTATAAATGTGCTGTCATAGTCTCATAATTTAAAAAATAAAAAAGAAAGAGAAAAAAGAGTCAAAATGATATAAAGATAAAAGACCATTTTATACTAACTTAATTTTGTCAGTATATCTATTTATATTAATAAGAGTGTATCAATTTTGATGGGATTCCCCAGTATCTGCATTCTGATACATTTGTTTGATGTTGTAAACCAAATAAGGAAATAATTGGAACCATTCATCATATTCTAATGCAACTGATATTTTTTTATTCATTAATTTTAAATACTATAAAAAGAAAATGAGTTTGTATTTACATTTGGAAATTGGCCACATTAAAAGATATATTGAGATATAAAAAAGCACATATGGGTAAGACAATATTTAATTTGTGTTAAGTGGTTACAATTTGTTTTGACTCAGGCCTCAGCACAACTCTACATTACAGATTCCCTGCCCAAACTACTCTGGGCACTATAATTTTGTAACTCAGTTTCTCATAAAAAGATGGATGGCATTTCCTCAGCTTGATCTAATATTTTTTAAAAAGAAGTAATTAGTTTTAATTTTAAAAATCTAGAAAAAGACCAGAGAGATGCAACATAATCATGATCAACAACATTATCTCTTATATTTAATAAATAGTAGCAATGGAGAAGGCAATGGCACCCCACTCCAGTACTCTTGCCTGGAAGATCCCATGGACAGAGGAGCCTGGTGGGCTGCAGTCCATGGGGTAGCTAAGAGTCAGACACAACTGAGCGACTTCACTTTCACTTTTCACTTTCATGCATTGGAGAAGGAAATGGCAACCCACTCCAGTGTCCTTGCCTGGAGAATCCCAGGGACGGGGGAGCCTGGTGGGCTGCCGTCTATGGGGTCGCACAGAGTCGGACACGACTGAGGCGACTTAGCAGCAGCAAAACATAAAAAGGGGAAAAAAAAAAACTTTAATACAAGTGTATAGGATATCACAGCACTGTAGCTATATAAAACAGGTGAAATAGTCAACATATTTATTAAGAATCCCAGTAAAATCTGTTGTTTGTATTAAAGAGATCCCATATATTAAAGTAAATGAATTACAGGGTTTATAAAAATATAAGAAAACACAGAGGAGGTTCAGTATAAAGATATACTCAGAATTAATTTCAAGGAGATTATCCTATTTATGATTCTACTGGAATCCCATATACAAGCCTCAATTACAGTGAAGGTTCACTTGTAAAGGCTGGAGTGAGGCTGAAGCATGGGGCACACGGCTCAGTCATGCTGGTCAATAATTTATGGGAGTTGACCTCAGGGAGATTAGGACCTACCACTTACTAGCTGTGAGTTGAACAGTATCACTGAGCTCTCTAACTCTTCATTTTCTGTGGAGTTCATAACTGTCAGGTAACTCCTGTTAAAATGTTTAGCAAAGTACTTGAATGAGTGAGTGATAGTCCTTCCATCATGTCCAACTCTTTGCGACCCCATGGACTCCAGCCTGCCAGGCTCCTCTGTCCGTGGAATTCTCCAGGCAAGAACACTAGAGTGTGTTGCCATTTCCTTCTCCAAGGAAGTTGCCTCATGCATATTAATTGCCCACTTAAGGTCTGCTGTCATTGATTCCATGTCCTAGGTTGCCCTCAAGCTAGAGTTCCAAGTTTACTTCTGCTGACCAGCTTGCATGTTGAGAATCCAAAGGAGCTACCATATTCCTCTATAACGTTAAAGGTGTAGTTTAAAGATATCTGTGCAATTCCCAATGTGTAGACCCAATATGCATCCATCAAATTTTAAAGAGGCTAACCCTAAGGCTATAAAATGAAAAAACTGGAAAAGGAAAGACAAAGAAAAAGGTACAGTTAAAAAGAACATAGAAAAAAGGTTTAAAGAAGTTGATCCTTGAAATACAATGCAGTGTAGAGTTGATGGTTACATTTCAAGCATATACAAGGTAGTAATCTCAGGTGATACCTACCTCAGGCTAAATAAATAATGTACATTTTGTCTACTTAATATCATGGTCCTAGTAATTGCCACTGCAAAAGCAGAAGCTTCATCAGAGAAACATTACTGAAGTCAAAAATAGTTCATTACAAAGTAAAAAAAGACCATTTTGAATCACTGGGCTTAAGATGCATAATATAAGGATAGTGCCCTTCCTCTAGGGGCTTCCCAGGTGGCACTAATGGTAAAGAACTTGCCTGCCAATGCAGGAGAACTAAGAGGCACCGATTTGATCGCTGGGTCAGAAAGATCCCCTGGAGGAAGAAATGGCAACCCACACCAGTATTCTCGCCTGGAAAATTGCATGGACAGAGAAGTCTGGCAGACTAAACAGTCCATGGGTTTGCACTGAGTCAAACACGACTAAAGTGACTTAGCACAGCACAACTCTTCCTCTAACGTAATGACTAGGCCCATTTCTTGCCTTTATTTGAATCAAGATTCCACAATTGACAGAAAACACACGGGTGAGGCATTATGTTATTGATTTCTCTCAATTTTTGAATTTTTTAAAAATGAGCTTATGAAAGAGCTAAAGGCATAACCATCAGCCACCAAATTACTTACAATTTGCAAGGCCATGGAGACACACTGGCCACATTGTTGAAGTTACTTAGAAAAAATTATCTCCACGATAGCACCAGGCCAAGGGTTACCAAATTTTTCTATCATGATTGAGCATTGGAATATACACTTAAGAATCTTGGAAACTACCTTTGACAGTGGAGGTGATGAAAAGATTCAAGGGAGTAGATCTGGTAGACAGACTGCCTTGAAGAACTGTGGACAAAGTTTCGTATCATGGTACAAAAGGCAGTGGCAAAAACCAACCCAAAGAAAAAGAAATGCAAGAGGGCAAAGTGGTTGTCTGAATGAGGTTTTACAAATAGCTGAGAAGAGAAACAAAAGGCAAGGGAGAAAGGGAAAAGCAAACCCAACTGAATTCAGGATTCCAGAGAATAGCAAGGAGAGATTAAAAAAAAAAAATTCTTCTTAAGTGAACAATGCAAAGAAATAGAGAAAAACAGTAGAATGGAAAAAAAGAAAACTAGAGATCTCTTCAAGAAAATAGGAGATATCAAGGGAATATTTTATGGAAGGATGGGCACTACAAAGGAAAGAAATGGTAAGGACCTAACAGAACAGATTAAGAAAAAGGGGGCAATAATGCACAAAAGAAATATACAAAAAGGTCTTCATGACCCAGATAGCCATAATGGTGTGGTCACTCACCTAGAGCAAGACATCCTAGAGAATGAAGTCAAGTGGGTCTTAGGAAGCATTACTGTGAATAAAGCTAGTGGAGGTGATGGAATTGCAACTGAGCTATTTCAAATCCTAAAAGATAATGCTGTTAAACTATCGCATTTACTATGTTAGCTAATTTGGAAAACTCAGCAGTGGCCATAGGGCTAGAAAGGGTCAGTTTCCATTCCAATTCCAAAGAAGGGTAATACCAAAGAATGTTCAAACTACTGGAAAATTGCATTCATTTCACATGCTAGCAAGGTAATGCTCAAAATCATCCAAACTAGTCTTCAGCAGTCTGTGGCCAAGAACTTCCAGATGTACAAGCTGGATTTAGAAAAGGCAGAGGATCCAGAAATCAAATTGCCAATATTTATTAGATCATAGAAAACACAAGGGAATTCCAGAAAAAAAATCTAATTCTTCTACTCCTGCTTTATTGACTACACTAAAGCCTTTGGCTGTGTAGATTACAACAAACTATGGAAAATTCTTAAAGAGATGGGATTACCAGACTACCTGACCTGCCTCCTGAGAAACCTGTATGGAGGTGAAGAAGTTACAATTAGAACTGGACATATAACAATGGACTGGTTCAAAACTGGGAAAGTAATGCATCAAGGCTGTATATTATCACCCTGTTTTTAAACTTATATGCAGAGTACATCATGAGAAATGCCAGGCTGGATGAATTGAAAGCTGTAATCAAGATTGCCAGGAGAAATATCAATAACTTCAGATATGCAGATGATACAACTCTAATGACAGAAAGTGAAAAGGAACTAAAGAGACTCTTGATGAAGGTGAAAGAGGAGAGTGAAAAGCTGGCTTAAAACTCAGCATTCAGAAAACAGATCATGGCATCCGGTCCCATCACTTTATGGCAAATAGAAAGGATAAAAAGAGGAAACAGAGACAGACTTTATTTTGGGGGGGCTCCAAAATTACTGGAGATGGTGACTGCAACCATGAAATTAAAAGATGCTTGCTCCCTGTAAGCAAAGCTGTGACACACCTAGACAGCATATTAAAAAGCAGAGACATCATTTTGCCAACAAAGGTCCATATTGTCAAAGCTGTTTTTTCTAGTAATCATGTACAGATGTGAGAATTGGACCATAAAGAAGTCTGAGACCGAAGAATTGATGGATTTAAATTGTGGTGCTGGAGAAGACTCTTGAGAGTCCCTTGGACAGCAAGGACATCAAACTTGTCAATTCTGAAGGAAATCAATCCTGAATATTCACTGCAAGGACTGATGCTGAAGCTGAAGCTCCAATACTTTGGCCACCTGATGCGAAGAGCTGACACACTGGAAAAGACTCTGATGCTGGGAAAAACTGAGGCCAGGAGAAAGGGGTGACAGAGGATAAGATGGTTGAATGACATCATCGACTCAAGGGACATGAGTTTGAGATAGTGAAGAACAGGGAAGCCTTGTGTGCGGCACTCCATGAGTTTGCAAAGAGTCAGAGAACAACAACTATGTCTCATCCAATTTTTAGAGTCTGTTTCTACTCTAAATAGCCAGCAAAAATTCACTGTAAAACAGCGAGATTATGAGATTTGAATATTTGAGCAAAATAAGGTACTGTGGTGTGTCTGCTTTTATCAAAGGATCAGATTAACGGGAAGTTTGATACTAGTCAAAGTCCACAACTGTTTAATATTCTATGCATGTGAAATTAGTTGGTTTATCATTAATCATATTTAGCTGCACCAGATTTTTTTTTTTTTCTGTAGAACTTACTATGCCAGTTTTATTACAGTGACTGTTCTCAGGAGGTTTATAACAGTGATTACAGCTCTGTTAATTATTCCACATATTTTGGGCTTGTTTCAATGTAATATTTTTAAGGCAAGGTTATCAGAAGGTAAAAAAAAAAGGTTAAATAATTTCCATTATGTTCAGAAAACTTTAGGTTTGGTTATTTTAATAATTATAATACAGTTCATTGATATTTATTATATTTCAAGTAAGAAAATTTATTTTATGAATGCAATCATTTATTCCTTTCCTATTCCTTATACCTCATCTGAACATGAGAAAAGAATTCTTAATTATCACAAATTTTCTTCCTCAGCCTTTTAAAGAATAAGCCTTCTTAACCAGCTACAGTTACCAATGAAAGTCGTTTCAAATTTCCAATATTATGTAAATAAAATCTTGACGATGCTGTGTTAATCTCCATGGAGTCGTTTATCACAAAGTACTCATTTTCAGATATTTGTATGGAGGTAAGAAATCAAAAATCAAATATTACATGTCTAGTGAAAAGTAGGTCTTCTCACTATCCATCAAAATTAAACCCTAATAGTTGTAAGAAAAGATTATGTTCTTAGATGGTCTAAGAACTTGGATTGACCAGATTCTATGGTAAAGAACTGAATCAGGCAGTAGGCAAGGATTAATTCAGGTTCTGAGACCAGAATAACATGGTGGTGGTCAATGCAAAGTCCCAAGAATTGATTGTGTTATTGAAGAGTGAAAAGAAGCAGAAAATCTAGCTAGATTGTCAAGGAGGCAGAATGCTATATGTAGTAAGGCCCAGTAGTTCTCTTAGGGAGTTAAGGAGCAAACAAGTTATAGAACTTGCAAACAGCTTTTTGGTTTGTTACCTTCTGATTTATAACTGAATAGTTATTCTGTTTGGAGAAGGCAATGGCACCCCACTCCAGTACTCTTGCCTGGAAAATCCCATGGATGGAGGAGCCTGGTAGGCTGCAGTCCATGGGGTCGCTAAGAGTCGGACACGACTGAGCGACTTCACTTTTGCTTTTCACTTTCATGCATTGGAGAAGGAAATGGCAATCCACTCCAGTGTTCTTGCCTGGAGAATCCCAGAGACAGAGGAGCCTAGTAGGCTGCCGTCTGTGGGGTCGCACAGAGTTGGACACGACTGAAGCGACTTAACAGCAGCAGAAGCAGCAGTTATTCTGTTGGTTAGCTCATTTTTAACTTAATAATTCTCTATGTACTTACCTTGAGGGCTTAAAAGTTATTATCTTTTATTTAACAAAATAAGATAGTAAGCCTTAGGAAAATTGAATTCCACAAGGCTAGATCATTATAGATCTCAGATCAGAATCATGGTTCTTGGATCAATTTCCTTTTCATGATATTGATCCTGATTTCCTTCTGTATTTATGGGATTTTGATGTTTCCTAATTTTACATCTCAATGATGAATGGTGGAAATAAAGCAAGCTATTTAAATATGCTTTCCTCAGTTTCCCAACAAACAACAGGGTAGATATGCAGGGTGCAAGAGATATATGGTTTCAAAGAAATTGAAAATTACAACTATATTCCCAATTACATAATAAATGAGTCTTTATGTTCCCTTCAGTGATTCTCATTTAGATAAAAAGTTTGCAGCATGTGTCTATGCAGGTGGAGATTTGTGATGCTTTTGCTGTATGGGAATATAGATGGGGATCACTTTAAGCAACTCAATATATGAAAATGAAGTTTATACAAACTAGTAAATTAAAGAGTGTTTCTTCAATACCTAGTAACTCTCCATGTGACTGGCAAGTATCTGCCACCTGAATGAATTAACTTGTTACATGTGTAAGAATCTCTAATGAGTTTAAATATTTATTTATGACTCATGGACATTATACCCACTCCAGTATTCTTGCCTGGAGAATCCCAGGGAGAGAGGAGCCTGGTAGGAGG
The DNA here is from genome assembly GCF_001704415.2 of Capra hircus. Classification (NCBI taxonomy): domain Eukaryota; kingdom Metazoa; phylum Chordata; class Mammalia; order Artiodactyla; family Bovidae; genus Capra; species Capra hircus. Next base: position 13,909,855 of record NC_030822.1, on the reverse strand, counting down.
TCGTCTATGGGGTCGCACAGAGCGAACATGACTGAAGCGACTTAGCAGTAACAGTAGCAATGAAGATTTGAACGAATTATTTTTTAGTCTGGTTTTTAACATGTGGCTGTGAATTCTCAAATTTCAGCCCATCTATATTATAGTGCAGGCTTCCAAGGTGGCTCAGTAGTAAAGAACCCACTCGCCAGTGCAGGAGACACAGGTTCAATCCCTGGGTTGGGAGGATCCCCTGGAGAAGGAAATGGCAACACACTCGAGTATTCCTGCTTGGGAAATCCCATGGACAGAGGAGCCTGACAGACTATAGTCCATGCTGTCTCAAAGAGTGGGGCACAACTTAGCAACTATACAACAGCAGCAAAATATTATGGTATAGTCTTCAGGAAATTCTCATTCATAATAGGAATATTTGCTTATAGGTATAAAATTCACTTAAAATTTAGGAATGAGGCTGGCTTATGGTTAAAAATAAAAAAAAAATGACTACTATTGCTAAGCCTATATTTGGCAAGCTTTGTTTATAATACATGACATAGTTCTCTGTGAAATTCTTTTACTTTTGTTTTTTTTTTAAAGATTTCACCACTGTTAAGTCTATGAAAAAGGCAACTATTATTTTTTTCACTTTGATAGATTAAACAAATGTGGCATGAAGTCTTTGACTGACTAATCTCCCACTCTGAAATCTTAAAAAAATTCCCTCTAATGTATTTGTGTTCACAAAGATGATTTATGTACTCAACTCATTAAAGTATTTTAAAAAGATCCTCAGCAAGGTGAGCATTAGACAAAGAAATTAATTCAATGCTGAGAATATAAATAGAATACCATATTCATAGAAAAATAATACAAATCAGCTCTTCCTTATCCAACATAAACTCCTTTCAAAAAATTACCCAGCTTCTATAATTACATTTTTATTGTGTTTTTTATTTATACCATATTCCTCTGGTAAGTAAGCTTGTAATTGCAGACAATTCTACTTTATGTATTTAAATTAAAGTCAAATGGAGTCAAACTCTCAGGGTTTTTTCTTTTGTCCCATAACTAAATAATAAAAAAGAATAATCTGGTTCTTGAGAAAAAATTCAAATGTTTGATTAACATATTTCAACACAGTGAGTAAAAGGAAAAGAAAACAAATAAACAAACAAAAGATCCTTTGTTTGTATGTGACCATACTGGATGCTTATTAAATCTATCATATTGTACCCCAAAGAAATTTTCTTAAATATATATATATATATATATATATATATATATATGTACACATTTTTGAAGACTTTTAATTTTGCTAGTATCAGAATTTCCAATACAGAGAGATTCTGAACAATAAGGTTCTAACTAACTCTCAGATGTGAAATGTCCAAAAGTACAGGGAATATCAGATTCAAATTAGGTCCAAGAGCACAACAGCATCACTAAGGATGGAGTCTTTCCTTCCCTCTTTTTTGAACTCCAACTATGTGGTCAACATCGTGCTAAGACAGGTCTCCTTCAGTAGGGAACACGATTGATGACAACTCCTACTGCTACAAAATCTTTGTTTTTTTCAGAGAAAAGAATGTTTTCTTTGTCTCAGTATTACAAGTGTTCTTAAATTTATTCTCTTCAGATTGGCTAAGAGTTACAGTTTTACTCCTGACTCCATCATTTTGACCACAAGGACTAAATGTCACCAAAGGACTGAAAGTGACAGTGAAAGTCGCTCAGTTGTGTCCAAATCTTTGCAACCCTGTGGACTACACAGTCCATGGCATTCTCCAGGCCAGGATACTGGAGTGGGTAGCCTTTCCCTTCTCCAGGGGATCTTCCCAACCCAGGGATGGAACCAAGGTCTCCATCACTGCAGGCGGATTCTTTACCAGCTGAGCCACCAGGGAAGCCCAGTAGTTACCCTGACAAAATTGGGGTGCTATTAGATGACAATAGTTATAAAGCAGAAGCTACATTGTTAGATAAGAGATGTTCACTAGTATGTTATTTCTCTTTAATAAATGAGGAAATAAGGTTTCAAGAAATCAAGCAACTTAGTGCTTACCCAGAATTAAAGCCAACTCTCAAAGTTTTTTATAACTCTGGAACTATAGCTTCCAACTCCATGAAAAAGATTGTATTTCCTACAGCGCCATGTATAGTACATGCCATATGATTACAAAGACACTTGGTTTGCCATTCTAACATTATATGGTTTATTAACTAACTGACTTTGTATGGTTTAGATAGCTATCTCTAAAAATCAGTGAAGGAGTTATTTTAATTTCATATTTTCAAATAAAAATAATGAGACAATTTTAGAAAATATGGACCTATGCTATACAATGAGTCCTACCCAGGTTATTAAACTCTCAATTTAAGGACAAACATATATTGAGTAACGTGATAGCTGAAGGTAATGCCTAACAATTACTCTGATCTCTGGGCTTATGTCACACCTTACATCAAGAGGTAGAACTTATTTACCTTTCCCTTAAATCAAGACTTCCCTGGTGGCTCAGATGGTAAAGCATCTGTCTACAATGTGGGAGACCTGGGTTCAATCCCTGGGTCGGGAAGATTCCCTGGAGAAGGAAATGGCAATCCACTCCAGTACTATTGCCTGAAAAATCCCATGGACAGAGGAGCCTGGTAGGCTACAGTTTATGGGGTCACAAAGAGTCAGACATGACTGAGCAACTTCACTTTACTTAAATCAAGGCTAGCTTTTGTGACTGACTTTAACCAATGGATTATGGCAGTAGCGACATTCTAGATACCTAGAATTTAAGATGACTGACTGCTTCTCCCTTCTTCCTCTGGAATCTTGAAGCTGCAGTATGAGGGCCAAGCCATGTAGGGAGAACTAACTTGCTCTTATTGCAGGTTCTGTCTGAGCTCTTGGCCAATAGTCAACCGTGGTAGTGAATTATCTTGAATGTTCCAGGCTAATCTGTGATTGTCTCGATGGCCTGGCATTCCATGGTCATTTGACCTTGAGCTAACCCACTTCTCTGGTGGCTCAGAGGTTAAAGTGTCTGCCTCCAATGCGGGAGACCTGGGTTCAATCCCTGGGTCGGGAAGATCCCCTGGAGAAGGAAATGGCAACCCACTCCAGTATTCTTGCCTGGAGAATCCCATGGACGGAGGAGCCTGGTGGGCTACAGTCCACGGGGTCGCAAAGAGTCAGACACGGCTGAGTGACTTCACCTTCACCTAACCGATATCACATGGATCAGAAAAACTACAAGGCTAAGTCAAATTATCCCACAAACAAATGACAGATAAGAACTTTTTTGTTGTTTTCCGCCCTTATGTTTTTTTTTATAGCTTATAAAGCAAGAATAGGAAATCTCCATAGATAGTCAACATCCATAATATGGTTCTTAAGTTAATTTTAAGAAAAATCACTGTTCATTATACAACAGGTAAAAATCTCAGGCAAAATTTGATTCTTTGTTTCTACTTTTTACTTCCTATCATGATAATCCATACCCTACTCTGGTCTGTACTTTCTAGTTCCATAACTAGTGTATTAAAGTTATAGAAAATTCTCACTCTCTCATAACACTATATAAAATATTATAGAAGTATGTGAAGTTGATAGTCGCATCCAACCCTTGTGAACCCATGGACTGTAGCCCTCCAGGATCCTCTGTCCATGGGATTTTCCAGGCAAGAATACTGGAGTGGGTTGACATTTATAGGTGCTACTATAAACATTCCCTGCCCACTCATCATCACTTTATTTCCAGGAAGTCTATTTATGATCATATCATGTCTGTTTTCGTGAGAAGTATTCTCAAAACATATTCTTAAAATTATTAACTAAATAAATGAATTCACATCGGGCAATTATATGTTATGTGATTCCATTTTTTTAATCTTAATTTTCCTGACCTATACAAACCTAGACAGTGTTTCATAAAGCAGAGACATCACTTTGTCCCAACAAAGAACCATATAGTCAAAGCCATGGTTTTTCCAGTAGACATGTACAGATGTAACAGTTGGACCATAAAGAAGGCTGTGTGCCAAAGAATTGATGCTTTTGAAATCAACCCTTAATATTCATTGGAAGGACTAATGCTGAAGCTGAATCTCCAATATTTTGGCCACCTGATGTTAAGAGCTGACTCATTGGAAAAGACCTTGATGCTGGGAAAGATTGAGGGCAGGAGAAGAAGGGGGTGACAGAAGGTGAGATGGTTGGATGGCATCATCAATTCAATGGACATGAGTTTGAATAAACTCTGGGAGAGAGTGAAAGACAGGGAAGCCTGGTGTGCTGCGGTCTATGTTGTTGCAAAGTCGGACCTGACTTCGTTAATGAACAAAAACAATGAATAGTGAACCACAGAATGCTAACTTCAAATCATACTTTCTCTTTAACCTTGTTTTTTTAATAGCATGGAAAAATCTTTGTTGTTGTTGTTGTTTACAAATTTACAATACCCAAATTAGATTATAATGTGTTACTTCTTGCATGGACTAATTTTTCAATAGATAACTAATGCTATACTACTGTATACAATATTTATTCTTTTTTAGGAAGAGTCCAATTTTAGATTTGCATTAATTAAGGACCTCTGTGTGTGTTAGTCACTCAGTTGTATCGGACTCTTCTCGACCTCATGGACTGTAATCGGCCAGGCTCTTCTGTCCATTGAATTCTCAGGCAAAAATACTGGAGCGGGTAGCCATTCCCTTCTCCAGGGGAATCTTCCCTGCCTCAGACATGGAAGTGGGTCTCCTGCACTGCAGAAAGACTCTTTATCCCTAATCTTATTTAAAATAAATTTACAGATCAACACATTGAATAAATTTTCACATTATCAAAGTGCATACAGCAAATAACAGGGGACCTCAAACCAATATAGAAGATTCTGAACATCACTGAATTTTGCCTTAATCCTTTTCCTAAAGCATTTAAGCAGATGTCAAAAACACAGTGCTCAAGACAAATAATAGTTTTTAAGGCAGTATTTTAAAAAATGAAAGCCAATGCAAGAAAAAAAATCTGTGATGGAAAAATATCAAGTATTAAAAGAGAGGTTCAGTATTACTGCTTTCTTTTGTTTCACCCTCCAATACAACTCAGTGTGGAAGTACTCACAGTGTGTGCTTCCAAGTATCTGAGCTCAGAGGGAGTCAAAGAAGTAAAGTGCAAATAAATGGAGTGTTGGGACTCATTGGTGGTACATATCTCCATCAGTAGGACTGTCAAGTTGGACTAATCGATGCCTTTCTAGAAGAAACAACCCTCGTATTGCTGTTGCTGCTGTTATATTACTTTTATGGAGTGAAATACCTGATACCTAAGTCACTGTGAATGGTGACTGCAGCCATGAAATTAAGACATTTGCTCCTTGGAAGATAAGCTATGACAGTCCTTGTTGTTCAGTCACTCACTCATGTCCAACTCTTTGCAATGCCATGGACTGGGGCACACCAGGCTTCCCTGTCCATCACCAACTCCCAAAGTTGCTCAAACACCTGTACATTGAGTTGGTGATGTCATCTAATCATCTCATCCTCTGTCATTCTCTTCTCCTCCTGCCTTCAGTCTTTCCAAGCATCAGGGTGGCTGACGTATTGGAACTCCAGCATCAGCATCAGACCTTCCAATGAATATTCAGAATTGATTTCCTCTAGGATTGACTGATTTGACTTCCTTGCAGTCCAAGGGACTCTCAAGAGTCTTCTCCAGCACCACATTTTTAAAGCATCAGTTCTTTCAAATTGTGGTGCTGGAGAAGACTCTTGAGAGTCCTTTGGACAGTAATTAGATCAAACCATGCAATCCTAAAGGAAATCATCCCTGAATATTCATTGGAAGGACTGATGCTGATGCTCTAATACTTTGTCCACCTGATGCAAAGAACTGACTCATTGGAAAAGACTCTGATGCTGGGAAAGATCGAAGGTGGAGCAGAAGGGGACAACAGAGGAGTAAATGGTTGGGTGGTCTCACTGTTTTAGTGGACATGAGTTTGAGCAAGCTTCAGGAAATAGTGAACGACAGGGAAGCCTGGTGTGCTGCAGCCCATGGGGTCACAAAGAGTCAAACAGTACTGAGTGACTGAACAGCAACAACCTTAAAGAGAGCTAAATATCATTATCCCTTCCGGTGTCTTCTCTCTTATTATTAATTGCTGAGGAGAAGGAGAGCTAATTGTTTCTAGTTTGAATTTGATGTACTCGTATCTAATTTGCAATTAAAGAGTTTTTATTTTTGAAACTCAATGGATCTTCTTCCCTTTAATCTATCTCTGTTACATCATTGTACATTAGCATACACACAAAAATGGTACATTTTCATTGGGTTGTCTGACATAACAAGCACTAAACATTTATGACCTTATTTCTCTGAAAGTTGCAGTGTTTCTGTACTGACATTTTACTAATGTGGAGAAATATGAATTTATTCTGGTGGCTGCTAGTTAATCCTTATAATTATACCAAGCACATTCAAAATCAGATGTGAAAAACAGTGGCTAAGAAGTAACAAAACATCTTTATCTGTAGGAATGTTTTACTATCTTAAAAAGCCTTCAACTGAAACATCAGTTTGAGATGAGTGGTGGACTTGGCAACTATTATTTTCAAATTAAAAAGAATTTAAATAAAAGATTAATTTGTGTGTGCTTTTTATACACTGTTTCAATGAAATATTGCAAAGTACTGAGAAAAATATTTTTGATAAAAAGAAATAGCTATTATATTTTAAATAAAACCACACAGTTCTAGATAGTTACATAAGTAATCTTTTATCCTCACAAAAACACCTTGAGGGTGATTTTTAAAATTTCTATTTTATGAACAAATAAAGAGACTTGAATCCTTTACATAATTTACCTAATGTTCTGAACTAAGATGTCCAAGTCAGAATTCAAATTATATCTTTTTTGATGCACATTTTGGTATCTTCTGGAAAACTTTGGAATTCCATTGTTTGCAACTGTTTAATTCTAATCTCTGTCTTCAGAGGAACTTCCCTTTGTTTTTCTGTGTCTCAAATCCACAGTTCTTTGTTTTTATAAGCACAACAAAGCCTACCCTAAATCCAGGATAACTTCATCTCAAGAGCCTTAACTTAATTATATCTGCAAGAAACATATTTCCAAATATGATCACATTGTCAGGTACCAGCTTTAGGGTTTGGGTTTATGTTTTGAGGCCATAATTCAGCCCCCTATACATGTTTCAACTGACTGATTCGAATTTAGGAGAAGAATACAACAAGGATGTATATTGTCACCCTGCTTATTAAACTTCTATGCAGAGTACATCATGTGAAGTACCAGGCTGGATGACTCACAGGCTGGAATCAAGGTTACTGGGAGAAGTATCAACAGTCTCAGATATGCAGTTGATAACCACTCTAATGGCGGAAAGTGAAGAGGAACTAAAGAGCCTCTTGATGAGGGCAAAAGAAGAGAGTGAAGAAGCTGGCTTAAAATTCAAAATTCAAAAAGCTAAATTTATGGCATCCAGTCCCATCACTTCATGGCAAACAGAAGGGGAAAAATTGGAAACAGTAAAATATTTTTTTGGGGGGGGGGTCCAAAATCAGTGCAGATGACGTCTGCAGCCATGAAATTAAAAGATGGTTGCTCCTTTGAAGACAAGCTATGACAAACCTAGACAGCATATTAAAAAAGAGAGACATTATTTTCTCCACAAAGCACCATATAGTCAAAGTTATGGTTTTTCCATAAAAAAAAATCTACAGATGTGAGAGTTGGACCATAAAGAAGTGAGTGCCAAAGAATTGATACTTCCAAAGTGTGGTATTAGAGAAGACTCTTGAGAGCAAGGACATCAAACCAATTGATCCTACAGCAAGGACATCAAACCAATTGATCCTAAAGGAAATCAACCCTGAAAATTCATTGGCAGGACTGCTGAGAAGCTGAAGCTCCAATACTTTCACCAGCTGATACAAAGAGTCAACTCATTAGAATATATCCTGATACTGGGAAAGACTGAAGGCAAAAGGAGAAGAGGGCAGCAGAGGATGAGATGGTTAGATAGCATCATTGACTTAATGAACATGAATTTGAGCAAACTCTGAGAAATAGTGGAGGACAGATAAGGCTTGGCATGCTGCAGTCTATGGGGCTGCAGAATCAGGGATGAATTTGTGACTAAGCAACAACATATATGTTTTATATTTTGTGTTGACAATAACTCAAGATGTAAATACATCGCCAATTCTAGAAAGACAGACAGAAATCAAGTAATTTACAAAAAATTTGTTGTATTATGAATCTGTCTATAAAATGATTCTTTCCATATTCAGTTCAGTTTAGTTCAGTCGCTCAGTCGTGTCCAACTCTGCGACCCCATGAATCGCAGCACACCAGGCCTCCCTGTCCATCACCAGCTCCCGGAGTTCACTCAGACTCACGTCCATTGAGTCAGTGATGCCATGCAGCCATCTCGTCCTCTGTTGTCCCCTTCTCCTCCTGCCTCCAATCTCTCCTAGCATCAGAGTCTTTTCCAATGAGTCAACTCTTCGCATTAGGTGGTCAAAGTACTGGAGTTTCAGCTTTAGCATCATTCCTTCCAAATAAGAGGCTGCAAATATCAGAGAGACAGTATGTAAAGGGACTGCATCAAAAGAGGAAAACAAGGTATTTATTGGGTTTATTATGTCTTCTATTTCAATGACCTGCCATTGCAATCATAGTTAAATGTCAAAAAGCAGATAGCAATAAACCAAACTGAATACTGAAGAAATAACTTATTTTTGTTTTTCTTTTGACATTGCCTACAAAATGCAAAGAGATACATGCGGGGCCACAAACTTTGCAATTAATGAACAAAAGGTTCATTCTACTGAATGGCATGGTTTTTTAATGAGAAGAGTGAATGTGCTGTGTTATTTTCAAAGCACAATTCATAGCCTCTTAGTTCTTTCCAATATTGCATATTGTCACCTCATCTTTCTCCTATCGTTTTTTATGTTTAGGTTCAGCCATGCATAACTAACCGTTATTAAGGGGAGAAGTGTGTACCAGCCATACATCTGGTTTAACAGAACATGACTACTATACCCGAAAAGTAAGGTGAATGTCAGAAAAGAGAAAGATATTGATTGTCAAAAAATGCTTTAAGTTCTTTCCTACAATAATTTCAAAGTTTTACTTGAACACATTTATTTTGATGTATGTATTTTGTGACTGAGATAATCATTCAGTTCATTGACTTTTGACCAGTAGCTTTCAGAATCCAACTGAAGTCTGGGTCACACAGCATCATACTGGTTAAGAAACTTATGTCACAAGTAATTGAATATATATTTACTTATGCAAGAATCACAGATGATTGAAAGTTTAAAGAAATGGATTGGTAAATAAAAACTATGAAAGAGCTATTCCTTTATTTGAAGAAATGAAAAAGAGACCATTTGACTCTATCAAATAGAAAAAATAGTTATTATACCAGGGACTGAAATTAATCTATGAAGATATGAGTTACTAATAACTGTTTAATTACAGAATAAGAGGAAAGCTTCATGAAAAAATTTATGAGAAGATTGATTCAGGGTTAATATTTGTGTGAGTAAGACACTTGGTCAAGGATCAGAGAATGAAAGGCCTTGATAGAAGATTAATAACTTTCAAAATGAGAGCAAATTGGTCAGTTCTGGACAAGACAGTGTGTCCTAGTATGATGACTGGGTTACCTAAGGATTGATACAGGAATTTAAATTCAACTCCTTTAAATTCTTTCAAATTCAACCTCAGATAATTTTAGAAGCCACTGAACCATACTACCCATGCACAGAAGTGTGGTTATTATCCAATACTAACTCTTCTCCTTCTTCCTCAGTCACATTGATTACTTCTGGTCCCTAGACCTGCTTTGCAAGGCCTTGTAATTAATTCAGCAATTACTCATTAAGTATCAACTATGTGTGTGGAGACTTCAAGGTGTTGTGAAGCTGTAAAGATGAACAAGATATAAAGCCATTTCTATGAGTATTTTTATTTAGTTATAGAAGTAAAGAAATATGCAAAAGGAATAATATAATATAGAGAATAACAAATATCATAAACACAGAAAACAATAGAAAGAGATTATTTTCCATTCTTAGAGAACAAAATGAGGAACATTTTCATGAAGATTTAGGCTTTTTAGCAAGGCTTACAATAATAAAATAGATTGGATTAAGACATATAAAGAAGACTAGGAATGGGTTTTCCTGGCAGAAAGCATAATGCAGGCAAATGCATAGGACAAGAAAATGAAAGGTATGTAAGAGAATCAATGAATTGGTTGGAATATTCTAACCAGTTCTGGGAAAAGGCTAATAGGCAATAGGTCTACTAAGGCAGATCGTTGTTCAGTCACTAAGTCATGTCCGAATCCTTGCAACTCCATGGACTGCAGCATGCCAGGTTTCCTTGTTCTCCACTGTTTCCAGGAGTTTGCGCAAATTCATGTCCATTGAATCAGTCAGTTATCCAACCATCTTACTCTCTGTTTCCCCCTTCTCCTCCTGCCCACAATCTTTCCCAGCATCACGGTCTTTTCCAGTTGGTTGGTTCTCAGCACCAGGTGGCCAAAGTATTGAAGCTTCAGCTTCAGCATCAGTCCTTCCAATGAATATTCAGGGTTGATTTCCTTTAGGATTGTTTGATTTGATTGGAGGACCTTAAATATATCAATTTAAGACATTTTCACTTTTTATACAAATATTAAGGATTTAGTGATGGATTCTAAAATCACTGCACATGGTGATTGCAGCCATGAAATTAAAAGACACTTACTCCTTGAAAGGAAAGTTATGACCAATCTAGACAGCATATTGAAAAGCAGAGACATTGTCAACAAAGATCTGTCTAGTCAAGGCTATGGTTTTTCTAGTAGCCATGTATGGATGTGAGAGCTGGACTATAAAGAAAGCTGAGCACAGAAGAATTGATGGTTTTGAACTGTGCTGTTGGAGAAGACTCCTGAGAGTCCCTTGGACTGCAAGGAGATCCAACCAGTCCATCCTAAAGGAGATCAGTCCTGGATGTTCATTGGAAGGACTGATGTTGAAGCTGAAACTCCAATAATTTGGCCACCTGATGCAAAGAGCTGACTCATTTGAAAAGACCCTGATGCTGGGAAAGATTGAGGGCAGGAGGAGAAGGGGAGGGCAGAGGATAAGATGGTTGGATGGCACCACTGACTCAATGGACATGGGTTTGGCTGGACTCCAGGAGTTGGTGACAGACAGGGAGGCCTGGTGCGCTGCAGTTCGTGGAGTTGCAACGAGTCAGACACGACTGAGAGACTGAACTGAACTGAACTGAGTGATAGATTCAGAGAAGTGTATTAAATGATCAGAAAAGGATTGTAGGAAGTCCAGCGTTTCTATGATACCATCCACTTATGTATACTGATTATTCTTTTCTGCCTTTTGTAATATTTTACCCTGCATCACTCAGCATCAAATATGTATATTATTTATGTGGTACAAACCATCATTGCTTAAGAGATATATGAAAGATATATGAAGGAATTAACAACTGACCCAAACAAAGTGGGACTTTCCACTAAAAAGCATCCCTAAATATGTGTTTATCAGCGTGTTTATAAACAGGGTCCTTATTTGTATTTGGGGTTGAGGTCAGGAGTGGCAGTTCATCAATGTACAAAACTCAAGAACATTTAGTATCTGAGGTTTGAAGAACTATATAAACCTTTAGTCATCCCACTCTACCAGTCATTTTGACAACCAAAAAAATGACCAAAAAAAATTGCATTTCTATTTCCACTCACATGAGAGTGTGTAGCATGAGGCAGAACATCCTTTGAGAACCATGGGTTCGAGCATATAGCAATTACACTTCATGTGTGTAAGTAAAGTGTCTAATGCACATCTCTGATTATATTTGTTAGGTTTCCTCATAAACACTGCAGTGAAAGAATTCTTTTTTGAATAGATTTAGGAGAAGGCAATGGCACCCCACTCCAGTACTCTTGCCTGGAGAATCCCATGGATGGAGGAGCCTGGTGGGCTGCAGTCCATGGGGTTGCTAAGAGTTCGACATGCCTGAGTGACTTCACTTTCACTTTTCACTTTCATGCATTGGAGAAGGAAATGGCAACCCACTCCAGTGTTCTTGCCTGGAGAATGCCAGGGATGGGGGAGCCTGGTGGGCTGCCGTCTATAGAGTCGCACAGAGTCAGACACGACTGAAACGACTTAGCAGCAGCAGCAGCAGAAATCCAGATCTTATTTATCTATTTTGGATTTTAGTGATGAACATTAGTGCAGGCAAGACCCATTGGTAAAACGTCAGAAAGGCATCATTTTAGCCTCACATAATTCCTCATTTCTGACACTTTCTGATACATCCTTTTTTGTTTATTGTCTAAATAAGCTGGTATCAGTTTTCAAAAGTGAAAAGAAAGTGAAAAAAGTGAAAGTGAGGTTGCTCAATCATGCTCGACTCTTTGCAACCCCATGGACTGTAGCTCACCAGCCCCTTCCATCCATGGAATTGTCTAGGCGAGAGTACTGGAGTGAGTTGCCATTTCCTTCTCCAGGGGATCGTCCCGACCTAGGGATCAAACCCGGGTCTCCCACATTGCAGGTAGAGGCTTTACCATCTGAGCTACCAGAGAATCCCGTTTTCAAAAGTGCTGATCAAATGGATGAGGGGATCTGCTGATGGATGTTTCCAGAAGGAAGAAAGGAGCTCTGAGTGTAGGAAGAGTCCAGTGTTACTGGAATCCTTCAGTGTGTGTGTGTCTTGTCTATTCAACATTCCTGCTCTCGTTCTTTCTCTTTTTATTCTCTCCATGTTCCATTGATTTATCTCCATACGGTTTATTCCTTCCTAACCATTCTCAACAACAGTGCTTGAAGGACACTGACAAGAATATGAAATAAGTGGTGACCATATTTTATTTGAAACATGTCTACCTTCTCTGCATTTTCAGTCTAATCATAATACTGTACTTTTTTTCTTACTGATAGAATTTTGGAAATTCTAGCCACTCACTCACTCTAATCGACTTTCTTACCTGATCTATTTATTGTTTTCGTTTGTATCTTGTTCACAGAATGGAAACACAACAGCTGCAGTTCTGATGGCATTTCTCTTCCTCACATACCTGAGTAACTGCAATTATATATGCATATCATTCTCTCACCTTCATACATTAAGCATATATATCAAACACTCGGCTATAAGAGGTGTTTACAAAATATGTCTGGGTATTATTCCAAGTGGCTAGTATTTTGCTAATCATACCTCTCTGGTAGGCACTGCCGTTGGGAGCAAATAAGTATTTGGGTGACACATGTACATATTAGTCAGATGAAGGTGTGATTGTGTTTCGCCTGCCAAGAGAAAAAGAAAACATATTTAAAAATAAAACTAGCTATCTCACAAGACTCGAAAGAAAGGAACACCTTAACAAAATATCAAGGGGAGCAATGAAGAGTGAATACAAACAGACAGTATAGTTTACATACTTGCTCTGTAAAATGGATTGTGTAAGATGCTGCAAATATTTATCATTTCTTTCTCAACATGCTGGGAGACACTTATCAGTAATTCTTACTAACACTGTCCCTCTAGAGGTGGATTGAGGCAGATTAATTTGGGTCACTTGCCTGAGGACACATAATGCATCATTGAGATGAATTCACTTCCATCTAACTCAAAGCCCTGGTTCTCTTTACAATGTTTCCTCTCTAGGAGAGTCCGCAGGTAATCTTGGACCTGTCTCCATTTCAGTTTGCTGGTCTACATATCCTCAATCTACTTATTTGAGGGATCTTTGCAAGAAATCATTCATTACAAGAAAATCAGATAAAGAAGCATTAATTTACATTCTTGGCTTCTTTCTCTATAGGTCACATCTTCGACCAAACAGAAATACTATTTTCCTTGTGATCAAAGTCAAGTAGAGATTATATTTGGAATCACATGAAAAGCACATATTTATTCATTTTTTGGTTTTGTTGAAATATGTGTGAAAGTCACTCAGTCATGTCTGACTCTTTACAATCCCATGGACTGTCCATGGAATTCCAGGCGAGAATACTGGAGTGGGTAGCCTTTCCCTTCTCCAGGTGATCTTCTCAAACCAGGGATCGAACCCAGGTCTCCCACATTGCAGGTGGATTCTTTACCAGCTGAGCCACAAGGGGAGCCCTTTGTTGAAGTATAGTTGGTTTTCAATATTGTATTAGTTTTAGGTGTATGACCTAGTGATTCAATTTTACTCCATTTAAAGTTATTAGAATATAATGACTATACTTTCCAGTTCTGTGCAATATGTTCTCAATGCTTATTTATTTCATTCATAGTAGTTCATATCTCCTGGACCTCTATCCCTATATTGCCCCTTCCCTCCTCCTTCTCCCCATTGGTAACCACTAGTTTGTTCTCTATATATGTGAGTTTGTTTCTGTTTGGTTATATGCATTTGTTTGAAAAGAAATGCATTTAAATCAGGTCTTTATCTCTTACAAACTATATGATCTTGGGCCATTTACTAAATGCCTGTGAATGTGTTTTATTTACATACACTGAATGATGGGTTGATGGTATCTATTGAAGTGTTCTTCAGAAGATAAGCTGTAATAACAAGTAGACACTCCATGCTCAATCCCTACACTCATTTGGCATATGATTTAATCTTTTTCTTATCTCTCTAAGTTCAATTAATATATCTCTGCACCAATGTGAATCCCAAAGTGAAAGAAGAAACCCGTCAACATCCCCTAGACTTGTATACTTAATTCATAAGACTAGAGGATGCTGATGGATTTCTTTGATGGTAGAATTAAGGTGATAAATAACTGGAGCGATATCCAGAAAAGTATGAGTTGCTTTTCAGAACATTCCATTAAAACCAAAGATTTGAGTTTAATTGTCAGATTGAAACTCTCATCATTACCACCAATATTTATTATCACTGTTCCTAAATTCAAAAGTAGAAGTTTTCCTGTGCAAAACAAGTTATTGTGTATTTGTGAGTGCAGTTATTTTTAGGACAGTGTATGTTGATGGTTTTCAGATTTACTTGTTATTCCTGAGACTGTATAAGTATGTGATGGCACTGTTCATAATTTAACTGATGCTGCAATCATTTTAATAGCAACATGCTTCAGTATAAATAAATACAATTCAGAGAAAATTTTTCATGAATATTCCCCAAGGAACTAAAAAAAAAAAAAAAAAAAAAAAAAAAAACCTCTGTGAAGCAAGATATTGCTATGGGAGGTTTATATTGCATGCACTGTGTTTTGGCAAAGCTTTGGGATATAATCAGTAAATAGGCTGGCTGTAAATTTGCTTCACTGGTTAATTAAATCCAAGAGTTTGCAAGGAAAACCATCATATTATGTTGAATTTCATTTCTTAAAACAAGTTGATTTTACAGAATTTGTTAACAAGTTCTGAAAGGGTAGTTGAATGCATTGGCAAAACTTTCATGGTCTCTCTTAAATCCAAGCCTGGTGTTCTGTTCTAATTTCAATTTTCAAGTTTGGAAGGAGTATATATATATATATATATATATATATATATACATTTTTGCTTTTTTGTTGTTTTGTCTTGCAAAAGAGAATAAATGAAAACATCTCTATATAATCTCTTATCATAACATCATAAACAAAAATGTCTTTTTGAAAATTCTTCAGAAAAACAAATATGGCATTAGCATTTGTGGGACACCATTTATAAATAGGAGATTATGCTAGAAGCTCTGTAAATAATCAGTGTATTCTGCTAAAGCCCCTCAGTATGGAAGTAATCCTACTCCCCAACCATACCACTTGCCCTATTATACAGTTGATGAAACTAAAGTTGAGAGACAACAAGTGACTTAATCAAGGGTGACTCATATTGGCAACTAGCATTGGTCGTGTTAAAATTTGAATTCAATTCCTTTGAGACCAAAGGAATTTTTTTTTTTAATTCCACTCCTACCTTCCCTAAAGTGTCTTATTTTTAAAAGTGGACCATATTGTCCTTATGGAAAAAGATATAATTTGTAAAGTGGAATATAAAATATTGAAGAGCCAAATACATGCACTTATAGAACCCTCTCTCATCAGTCGCTAGTTTAGCAAAATCTATCAAGCTCTATTTCAAAATTTAAGTAACAGGATTATCTTTCTAAGTTAAATATTTATCAAAGGGTGGAACCATTTAGATGATATAAAATAACACTGATAAAGCTTTTCTGTCATACCTAAATGTAAGGTATCTATTTGGAAAAACCACCTACTGAAATGTGGAAAAAAATGTAATTTAATTCTGTATTACTATTTGGATTTATTCAGTATTTTATATTAATCATTTTCTTTAGCCACATCTTATGTAAGGGTATTTCAAAGTAGGTCCATGCAAAACATTTATATGGGAGAAATAGAAAAATGGAAACATGAAAAGAGAATCGTGTGTATAGCATATGGATAGTGTTGCAAAGGCTGAAAAACAAATGGCCCTGGTCTTTATGCCATACACATTTGTGATTATTTCCAGTCTTAGAAATCTTAATTCAGTGCTAGTGCTTAATTTTTCACATTTCTGACAAAGCTGTTCCAGAGTTATGTGAAAGGAGCAGAACTGTCTTTGCTGTTTTAATACCCATTGGGTAGATGGGGATGTTGCTAAATGCCATTTCTATAGTAAACATACAGTCTTCACACTGGAGTAAAACTGAGACAGTAAAACTAATACTCTAAGGCATTTGTTGGAAGGTGTGTGTGTGTGTGAGTGTGTGTGTGTGTGTGTGTGTGTGTGTGTGTGTGTGTGTGTGTAGGGGGGCATATACTTTGTCTTAGAAAATTATGCTTATATTACTTACATTGTACATTTCTAATAACTATCTTGAGTGCATGTCTCTGGTCATTTCCTTATAGTTAAAAACTACAAATGAGTGATAAAAATAGATGAGTTGAGAAATCCAAGATTTCCAGGAGTGATATTTTTCCCTGGGAATTTTACAGTAATTACCAGTTTGCAAGAAGATAACCAATATAATTTTATCATAAAGCTATAAACACTGACTTCAATTTTAAAAGAGGAAAATCTCAAAAGATACAAGCTAGATCTTGGAAGATAAAGAGAAATAAAAGGTAAAGTTAATTGAATGGTTACTTTTTTCCAGGAACTGCTCAGAAAACTTTTAAAGTAATTCATTTAGTCTTCATGTCAGTCCTATAGAAAAGCATGGTTGGTTCTATTTTGCTTGCAAGGAAACTATATTTCCATTTCTGAGTGGCAATAACAATATAAATAAACCACTTGCTTAAGTTGTAGACAACTCAACAGTCAGAGAGGAAAACCTTGCCCAGGCAGTAGAGGGTAGAGCTGGAATTAGAATCTATATCTCTGCTTCACCCCCCAAAGTCATGCTCTTTCCATGCCAGCACCTTACTTAATACTTATCTGTACTTCTGGAAATTTACTAATTCATTGAGACTGATGAGTTGTGGGATCTAATAAGTACTATAAATGAACAAATAAATATATAATTAGAAAATATAATGATGGTTTTAGAAAATGTTAAATAAAACAGTTTTCAAAAACTCCTACGGAAGCTTTTAGAGTCACCCAGGTGGCTGAGTGGTAAAAAATCCCCTTGCGGATTCAGGAGACACTAGAGAAGCAAATTCTATCTCTGAATTGTGAAGATCTTCTGGAGACGGGAAATGGCAATCCACTTCAGTTTCCTGCCTGGAAAATCCCATGGACAGAGGAAACTGGCAGGCTACGGTCCATAGGGTCACAAAGAGTTGGACAACTGAGCATAGCAAAGCATGATGCTTTTGGGGACTAGGAATACAAGAGGATAAAAGCATATTAGTTAACGTCCCAAAAGCATATACAGTGGTTTAGTCTTTTGAGGGCAATATTATTGAATGATAATTGTCAGAATTACTCTTTTTTAATGCTGAAGTGGGCAATTTAGTAAAGTGGGAAAGAATGATCGTCCTTTTATATTTGCATTTAATAGTTGCTGAATGAACCAAGAGTTCCAGAGATCATGGAGGAGCTACAGACCAAGGAAAGAGCTATTTATAAACGGCGCTGTCTTCCTCATTCTAGATCACTATGACTAAATGGTTTAAAAAAATTGTTTGTCAAGACATAGCTGGTCACATTACTCAGTTAGCTTCATGATGATCCTCAGCATCTGTATTTTTATATTTTTTACCACTAGACTGACATGACTTGGACACATTTTCAACTTTCAAAAAAAGATGTTTTACTGGCCACAGAAAAATAAAGAATTCAGCAGAACCATGAAGCAGATCTTTGGATTTCACCAATTCTTGAGGCTGTTTGTCATTAGAAAATAAAACCCATATGTGAGATGCTGTTTTTGAATAGTTTTTTTTTAATTATTTTTAATCATTTATACATTTTAGTTTTGACAGTTCTGATTTTACCTCCTGATATGCTTTCATAAATATTTTTATTAAGTACTTTTCAGATAACAAGTCATTGTATACTGTGAATAAAAAAGAAACTTGGATGAAGTACAATTGTGATTTTAATGAAAAAAAAATCTTGCTTATAAATGGGTAAAGGTGCTAATGCTAACATGACATTCTGTGAGCAGTTAAATAAAGCAGATGCTCGAGATTCTAAAACACCCTCCAGAGCCAACTTCTTGATTACAGGCACTCATAATACCAACCTCATTATGCTCATGAGTACAGTTAGAAAGAGAACTAGAGCTTAGTATACATGCTGATTTCCCAAACCTTCTGATAACCTAAGACCCATGGTAGGAGGATATGAAAAAATAAATGAACCTCCTCAAAGCAGTTACCAGGAGTAACTGTTCAATGAAATGACTGGTTCTTTGTAAAATCTCTTGATTATGCCTTCGTCCTGTTGACAACACTATGTTGGGTACAATGCTGAGTCAGGTTTTGAGGATTTACAATATGACCACTGCCTACTGTTTGGACATGATGAGGCAAGGCATTTTGGACATATGACTAAGAACAATAAGCTAATTTCTAATAAAGGAAATGTGCATATGCTGTGCTTAGTCACTCAGTTGTGTCTGACTCTGTGACCCCCATGGACTGAGCCCTCCAGGTTTCTTTGTCCATGGGGATTCTCCAGGCAAGAATACTGGCGTGGTTTGCCATGCCCACCTCTAGGGAATCTTCCCAACCCAGAGATATAACCCAGATCTCCTGCACTGCAGGCAGATTCTTTGCCATCTGAGCCACCAGGGAAGCATTATGTCAGAGATAAAGAGCAAAAAGGTAGAGCAGAGAAATAACAAAGAAAATAACTTTCTTGTTTAGAACTCACAAAAATCAAGACTAGAAAAGAAGCAGAATGTGGAGCTGTCAGGACAGGTGATTCACAATTGAGCCCTTTTTTAGGGAAATAAAAAAGATAACTTTACTGGGATAGATTAGTGACAGGAAATGGGTTGTTGAAAGCCCAGCCAAGATTAGATGTTTTTCATTAGACTATATTGAGACATTGCAGTTTTTTAGCAGGACATGAAAAAAAAAATCATAGATTTTGTTTCTCTATATTAGAACAATTTACTAGTAAAGTGGACTGGAAGAAGCAACACTATCTTTTATTTCAGTTTTTCTGTGTGCTTTACATTGTGGTAAGCATTTTATCAACATTAACAGTTTGAATCCTCTCACTCTATATTAGTAGTATTTTACAATGCATCTTTGGTTCAGTTCAGTCACTCAGTTGTGTTGGATTACTTGTGACACCATGGACAGCAGCAAGCCAGCCTTCCTTCTCCATCACCAACTCCCGGGGCTTGCTCAAACTTCATGTCCATCGAGTCAGTGGATGCCATCCAACTGTCTCATCCTCTGTCATCCACTTCTCCTCCTGCCTTCAATCTTGCCCGGCAGAGGGGACTCAGTTCTTTGCATCAGGTGGCCAAAGGATTGGAGCTTCAGCTTCATTAATCCTTCCAATGAATACTCAGGATTGATTTCCTTTAGGATTAACTGGTTTGATCTCCTTACAGTCCAAGGGACTCTCAAGAGTCTTCTCTACACTACAGTTCAAAAGCATCAATTCTTTGGTGCTCAGCTTTCTTTACGGTCCAACTCTCACATCCACACATGACTACCAGAAAAACCCTAGCTTTGACTAGATGGACCTTTGTTGACAAAGTAATGTCTCTGCTTTTTAATATGCTGCCTAAGATTGTCATGCAGAAGGCAATGGCACCCCACTCCAGTACTCTTGTCTGGAAAATCCCATGGGCGGAGGAGCCTGGTAGACTGCAGTCCATGGGGTCGCTAAGAGTCAGACACGACTGAGCAACTTCACTTTGACTTTTCACTTTCATGCATTGGAGAAGGAAATGGCAACCCACTCCAGTGTTCTTGCCTGGAGAATCCCAGGGACGGGGGAGCCTGATGGGCTGCCATCTATGGAGTCACACAGAGTCGGACACAACTGAAGCAACTTAGTAGTAGTAGTAGGATTGTCGTAACTTTTCTTCCAAGGAGCAAGAATCTTTTAATGCCATGGCTGCAGTCACCATTTGAAGTGATTTTGGAGCCCAAGAAAATTAAGTCTGTCACTTTTTCCATTGTTTCCTCATCTATTTGCCATGAAGTTATGGGGCCAGATGCCATGCTTTTAGTTTTTTGAATGTTGAGTTTTCAGCCAGTATTTCACTCTTCTCTTTACTTTCATCAAAGGCTCTTTAGTCCCTCTTTCTTTTCTGTCATAAGGGTGGTGTCATCTGTGTTACCTGAGGTTATTGATATTTCTCCCAGAACTATTGGTTCCAGCTCCTGCATCATTCAGCCCTGAATTTTGCATGATGTATTCTGCATATAAGTTAAATAAGCAGTGTGACAATATACAGCCTTGATACATTCCTTTTCCAACTTGGAACCAGTCTGTTGTTCCATATCTGGTTCTAACTGTTGCTTTTTAACCTGCATACACATTTCTCAGGAGGCAGGTAAGGAGGTCTGGTATTCCCATCTCTTTAAGAATTTTCCAGTTTGCTGTGATCCATAATCAAAGGCTTCAGCATAGTCAATGAGGCAGAAGTAAATATTTTTCTGGAATTTTATTGCTTTTCCTATGATGAAACAGATGTTGGCAATTTGATCTCTTGTTCCTCTGCCTTTTCTAAATTCAACTTGAACACCTGGAAGTTCTCAGTTCACATATTGTTGAAGTCTACCTTGGAGAATTTTGAGCATTACTTTGCAAGCATGTGAGAAGAATGCAATTGAGTGATAGTTTTAACATCCTCTGGCATTGCCTTTCTTTAGATTTGGAATGAAAGTTGACTTTTCCAGTCCTGTGGCTACTGCTGAGTTTTCCAAATTTGCTGGTGTATTGAATGCAGCACTTTCACAGCATTATCTTTTAGGATCTGAAACAGCTCAGCTGGAATTCCATCACCTCCACTAGTTTGTTGGTAGTGATGCTTTCTAAGGCCTACCTGACCTCAAACTCCAGAATGTCTGGCTCTAGTTGAGTGATTACACCATCATGGCTATCTGGGTCATGAAGAACTTTCTTGTATAGTTCTTCTGTGCATTCTTGCCACCTCTTCTTAATATCTTCTCCTTCTGTTAGGTCCATACAATTTCTGTCCTTTATTGTACACTTCTTTGCATGAAATGTTCTCTCAGTATCTCTAATTTTCTTGGCAAGATCTCTAGTATTTCCCATTCTATTCGTTGCCTCTATTTATTTGCATTGATCACTTAAGAAGGCTTTCTTAATTCTCTTTGCTCTTCTTTGGAACTATGCATTCAGATGGATATATCTTTCCTTTTCTCTTTTGCCTTTTGCTTCTCCTTTTTTCTCAGCTATTTGAAACTCAAACATGATGGCTTTAATAATAAAAATGAAAATTTATTATAGTGGAGGCAAAGGACAGCTCCTAAAAGTCCAGTACTAGGTCTTTTGGCTACAGAAACTGAAGTGTTGGGATCTGAACCTACTTATCCATCTTTCAGGGGTTGCATATTCTACTCATGTCCATACCGCTCATTGATATCTTCTGCTTTCCCATCATGTAAATGCTTGTTTGTTTTGTCTTTACCCCCTGTGGATTTTTCTTTCAATTGGAGTATAACTGCTATAAAATATTGTGTTAGTTTCTGCTGTTCAGTTCAGTTCAGTTCAGTTCAGTTGCTCAGTTGTGTCCGACTCTTTAAGACGCATGAACCGCAGCATGCCAGGCCTCCCTGTCCATTACCAACTCTTGGAATTTACCCAAACTCAGGTCCATTGAGTCAGTGATGCCATCCAGCCATCTCATCCTCTGTCAGCCCCTTCTCCTCCTGCCCTCGATGTTTCCCAGCATCAGGGTCTTTCCCAATGAGTCAACTCTTCCATGAGGTGGCCAAAGTACTGAAGTTTCAGCTTCAAGATCAATCCTCCCAGTGAACACCCAAGACTGATTTCCTTTAGGATGGACTGGTTGGATCTCCTTGCAGTCCAAGGGACTCTCAAGAATCTTCTCCAACACCACAGTTCAAAACCATCAGTTCTTCTGTGCTCAGCTTTCTTTATAGTCCAACTCTCACATCCATACATGACCACTGGAAAAACCATAGCTTTGACTAGATGTACCTTTGTTGACAAAGTAATGTCTCTGCCTTTTAATATGCTGTCTAGGTTGGTCATTGCTTTCCTTCTAAGGAGTAAGCAGCTTTTAATTTCATGGCTGCAATCACCATCTGCAGTGATTTTGGAGCCCCCAAAAATAAAGTCAGCCACTGTTTCCGCTGTTTGTCCATCTATTTGCCATGAAGTGGTGGGACCAGATACCATGATCGTAGTTTTCTGAATGTTGAGATTTAAGCCAACTCTTTCAGTCTCCTCTTTCCCTTTCATCAAGAGGCCCTTTAGTTCTTCACTTCCTGCTATAAGGGTGGTATCATCTGCATATCTGAGGTTATTGATGTTTCTCCTGGCAATCTTGATTCCAGCTTGTGCTTCTTCCAGCCTAGCATTTCTCATGATGTTCTCTGCATATAAATTAAATATGCAGGGTGACAATATACAGCCTTGACATACCCCTTTTCCAATTTGGAACCAGTCTGTTGTTCCATGTCCAGTTCTAACAGTTGCTTCCTGACTTGCATATAAATTTCTCAAGAGGCAGGGTCAGGTGGTCTGGTATTCCCATCTCTTTCAGAATTTTCCACAGTTTCTTGTGATCCACACAGTCAAAGGGTTTGGCATAGTCAATAAAGCAGAAATAGATGTTTTCCTGGAACTCTCTTGCTCTTTTGATGATCCAGCAGATGTTGGCTATTTGATGTTTGATTCCTCTGCCTTTTCTATATCAAGCTTGAACATCTGGAAGTTCACAGTTCACATATTGTTGACACGTGGCTTAGAGAATTTTGAGCATTACATTACTAGTGTGTGAGATGAATGCAATTGTGCAGTAGTTTGAGCATTCTTTGGCATTGCCTTTCTTTGGGATTGGAATGAAAACTGACCTTTTCCAGTCCTGTGGCCACTGTTGAGTTTTCCAAATTTGCTGGTGTAGTGTGTGCAGCAGTTTCACAGCATCATCTTTGAGGATTTGAAATAGCTCTACTGGAATCCCATCACCTCCACTAGCTTTGTTCATAGTGATGCTTCCTAAGGCCCACTTGACTTCACATTCCAGGATGCCTGGCTCTAGGTGAGTGATCACACCATCATGTTTATCTAGGTCATGAAGATCTTTTTTGCATAGTTTTCGGTGTATTCTTGCCACTTTTTCTTAATATCTGCTGCATCTGTTAGGTCTATACCATTTCTGTCCTTTATTGAACCCATCTTTGCATGAAATATTCCCTTGATATCTCTAATTTTCTTGAAGAGATCTCTGTACAACATCTCAAATCATCTGTAAGTGTACATATATACCCTCCCTTTTGAGTCTTCCAAAAACCACCCTCCCATACCTCTTCCCAGCAAGGTCGCCAGAGAGCACTGATATGAACTCCCTGCGCTATTGACATACAGCAGCTTCCCATTGGCTATCAGTTTTACATATAGCAGTTTATATATGTCAATGGTACCTTCTCAGCTCATCCCACCCCCTCCTTTCCTTTGTGTCCAACAAGTTCCTTCTCTACGTTGTCTCTCTATTCCTGTCCTGCAACTAGATTAATCAGTACCATTTTTTCTAGATTCCAAATATGTGTGTTAACATATGATATTTATTTTTCTCTTTCTGACTTACTTCACTCTGTATGACAGACTCTAGTAGGTTCATCCACCAAAGACCCAATTTTATCCCTTTTTACTTCTGGATAATATTCCATTTATATTTTTATTTTATAAATATTTATGTATCTCTTGCTATCAATGTCTTTTAAACTTCATTTTAGAAATATTTATGTATCACTTGCTATCAATCTCTTAAACTTCATAGTGACACTGTGAGGGAGAGACTGTTATCTTCATTTTTTAAATGCAAATGAGGCTCAGAAAAGTTAAGTAGTTTGCCCAAGTTTCCCCAGGTAGAATGGAAGACACTACGATTTAGACCCTGGAAGTGTAGCTTCATATTCTTGATCTTAATAACTAACCTGCACAATTATATTAGCTAAGCATGATCATTAGGCTGAAATCTACATCAAGACTTACAGGTTATGCTTGATAGGATTTATTCTCATTTTTCTAGCTCAAATATTTGAAAGTTGGGGATATATGAAAAACTACTGAGCACTTGCTGTTTGAGTTAGAATTGGGAGTCAAGTAGAAGTAATGTGTGAGGGCAGGATCTGTAATATATAATATTTTTCACTCTGTTTTGGGAAATGCCAAATTGTTATCTTTCATATTGACTCAGCTCAGGGTCTGCTAATATGAAAATATCTTATAATTCTACTTAATGGTAGGTATAAAAATAAAGAGCCTAAATAAATATGAATATGTTGGAGGTAGAAACTTT
Organism: Capra hircus; assembly: GCF_001704415.2. Taxonomy (NCBI): domain Eukaryota; kingdom Metazoa; phylum Chordata; class Mammalia; order Artiodactyla; family Bovidae; genus Capra; species Capra hircus. The sequence continues at coordinate 13,884,964 of NC_030822.1, read as the reverse complement.
TGTAAAGTCATGTTTATTCATTACTGGGGAGAACTGAGAGCCTTAAATAATCAGGAAAATAGTTAAAAGAAGCTTCAAAGTTTGCAGACAGCAGAGGTAGAGAGAGAGAGAAAAAGAGAGAGGGGGAAATAGCTGCAAGACTAAGGGGTGAGGTGGGGAGAGAGGCATGAAAGAGAGGAAGCAATACAGATAAAAACAAAAGAAAAATCAACGGCCAATATATGGTACTGGCCAATATGCCATAAAACTTGGGCTTTGATACCAGATTTTTTTAGTATGAATTTATCATTTGCTGTTTGATCCTGAAAAATTGTTTATTCTCTACATGCCTCTGTATGCTAATTTGTATGCATTTTAAGATTGATAAAATTGCTACTTCTGAGGGTTGTTGAGAGGGCCAATATGGAGAATCTGCATTAAAAATGCATTCCTTCATGTTGCCACAATGAAAATTAAGATAGTTAAAGATATATGAACTTCTAAAGGAAAAAAAACCTATCTATTTAAGCTTAAAATTTTTTTTGTCTGTTGTGGCAAGTGAGACCGGTAAGAGAAATTGCAAAGAAATATTGTTTGAGGTGTGAAATTGAATTAGATAATCCCATAAAATATTAGAGCTCATTGACTATTTATAGCATTTCCTAAGATAGGCTAAAAACTGATTTAGTACAAAAAATAAAAGATGAAAATATTCATATAATCAAATATTTAACTTACCGCAATTTTTCTTTGACAGAGCAAATGTCTTTTGTTATGCACTTCCTCAATTATGAACTAACACAATAAGATTTAACATAATTGTCTATTGGTTAAAAGTAATTTTTCAATTAACTCTACACAAAGAATGTGCTCCAAAATTAGCAATGTAAGTTGACTCACAATTTTCTTTTATAAAGCATTTCAGTTATAATTTGTGGGAAAATTATATTGGAAGCAACCCCAAGTACTGGAGCTACTGTTTCCACGGTTACAGGCCACAACACAGGACATTTTCTCTTTAAATGCATGCTTTTACATTTCATTTCAGTTTTCGGTCTTCCTCCTTTTTAAAGGCTCTTTGTGCTATCTATCTTCAGATTAGGCTACAAAATGGAAATTATGGAAAAGAAATTTCTCATTTCTAAGATACACACATAAGATAGATGAAAGTGGTCTGCAGTCATTGTTGAGTCCATTGGACCTGATACATAATCAATCTAGAGAAAGATAGTTAACTCTGGGATTGCTGACTGATCCATCCATTATCACTAAATTCCTCTGTGTACATATGTGTATGTCTGTGTGTGTGCACACACACACTCAGTTGTTCAGTTGTGTCTGACTATTTGTGACCCCAAGGACTCTACCCCGCCAGGCTCCTTTACTCATGGAGCTTTCCAGGCAAGAATACTAGAGTAGCTTGCCTTCTCCAGGGGATCTTCCTAACCCAGAGACTGAACCCTCTCCTTTTGGATCTCCTGCATGCGCAGGCAGATTCTCTACCAGTGTGCTGCCCGGGTAGCCCAAATTCCTCTGTATCAGTTATCAATTGCTGCATAACAGATTACCCTAACTTTAATAACTTAAAACAACACATATTTATTATATCCAGGTTTCTGTGAGCTGAAAATGTGGGCACAGCTTCTTTGGATCTTCTGTTTTATGGTTTATTGTAAGGCTGTAATCAATGTACAGCCCAAATCAAAGTCCCATCTGAGGGCCCAGTTGGAGAAGCATAGGTTCGCAACCACACTCAGGTAGCAGTTGGCATGACTGAGCTCCTCAAGGGCTGTTGGATGGAGAACGGATGCAGTTGGCTGGAGACCTCCTTCAGTGTCTTACCACGTGGACTTCTCCTTAATGATGTCTTGCTTTTTCAAAGTGTATAAGTGAAAATCGCAATGAAGGGAGAGTCTACCATCAAGAAGGAAGTTATAACCTTTTGTAACCTAATCACGCACGTGACATCTCATCTGTGTTGTACTCTGTTGGTTACAAACCAGTCACTGGGTTTAGTCCACACTCAAATGGAGATATTCCAAAAGGGGTATTATTATCACAAAGAAGGGATCATTGAAGGCTGTCTTAGACATCTGCCTATCACAAACTCCATCACCCTGTTACACTGTCATTACAGTCTTTCATGAATTAAAAGAAAAAACTAGTCACTTACCACTAGTTCATTCACTCCAACCTCTGTCCCCTCAAAAGCAAAATTTGAGAAGGAAACAGAAACCATTAAAATGTGTATGTATCTATGCATTTAGAACTCAGAGATTTTTAACAAGACTTATCCTAATTCTGCTTCTGACTGGTCTTTGTTCTATTAAGGTCTTCAGTGATATTTAACTTTGAATTTTTTTAAATTTTTTTTCCTGCATTGCTCAAATGAAAACTTATGTGAAAGTGAGATTCTTTGCTTTTGAGTCATAATCCATATAGCTTTCTGCTTCAGCAGCTAATGAGGAACTGACTTCTTCTGGAACAGGGCACTTTGATAACACAGCATTCTTAAATTACATGGAACCGGCATTTAGCAGCAGGAAACACAGCGTTTCTCAGTGAGATACAGAGTTTACATATGCCATATGGCCCTCCCCAAGTTTGATTAGAAATGCAGATCACCTCTTCTAGCCAAGGAAACTCTGACCAGACTTGTGAAATAAGATAAATCTGGATAAGATTTCTGGGTCAACTGCGTTTTAGCTTAGTGACCATGGATGAGTGTTCTAGTCGCAAAAGTCTCCAATTTCCTAACATGCAAATAAAAATATTACCTTCCTTTGAAATAAGATTTTTTTTATTAGATGCCAGATAGCATCACTGGCAAAAATGGACATGAATTTGAGCAAACTGAACAACAATATAACTTATAACATATGCTTAGCACTTCATGCAATAATGTAGTTTCCAAAATTAGCCTTTTGACTTGGTTGTGCCATTTACATGATCTGCCCCATTTATTGCTATTTTTCGGTTGTTAAAATCATCTTGATGGTAGTAATTATTCAAAGGTGCATTTCAGACTGACTTTTTATTTGTTTTCCCAATAGCTCAGGGTCAACATGTGGTCAGTTATTACTTTTGGCACACCTGCGTAGTATTTATTCTAGACAATTTTATTGAACATTCATTATGTACTAAGTGCTGTTCTGCTTCTTAGATACACAGTTAAATAGGAGATATAACTCCTGTACTGACCACTACCTGAATATACCAGTAGATGCTTATCTCTGGGGGCCAATCCTGGTCATAGAAAGAAAGCATGTGGAGAGCTCTTTGAATTTCTCATAAGCTCAGCATCAGGTTGACTCTCCTTCTATCGCAGGTTTGTGTAATATTTGTTGGTCAAAGTTTTTATTTTTATGTGCCTATATTTTTTTCCATAAGCCATTTTTATTACACTCAAAGTATTAAGTAAAAAATGACCTCAAAATTAAGATAATATACCAGTTGTTAAAAAAGGAGAAAACACTACACATTGGAGATATTCACAAATGACTAAGATGTACAAACTGCGACAGAATTAACACGCAACTTGAGATGGGGTTGCTTGTTTTTACTTTTAGAAATGCAAATTTTCTTAACAAGAAAGAACAAATTAAATACAATGCTCTAAATCTGTGTAACCATGAGACGATTAAAGAAAAGCAGTCTTATAACACTTACACTATTAGCATAACAGACTCCATTGTTATCTATAACACCCTTTGCAACACCTGCCTACTCCCTTTCCTGACTTTAAGGAACATTTGTTTCTAAGCAATACTAGTGTAGCATAATCTTTACACATTTTATTTTTAAAGTTACAACCTATAGAAGCAAAATGATCCTTGTCTTTTCTATGCCTTTATCTGCATTATGATAATATCCCCAACACTCAGGTTCCTAGTTTTGTAAATTTCTTCCTCACATCACAAATTTGACTTGATTGCTATCATTCAGCTGATCTCATTGAAACCTGCAATCCTTCTGAAGCTATTAGTACTTCTTGCATGTCATTCTAACTCTCTTATTCTAGAAGATAACTTGGATAATTTGCAAAATAGATCCAGAATTTTGCTTATGAAATCCTAACACTCTTCCAATTTCTGGCTAAATTCCAGATGAATCAACTCTCATGGGTCTTACCAAGAGGTAAATGTATCAGCAATAAATATGGTTAACAATTATATTTGATGATAGTATTCCCCAGAATAAATATTATCTGCTAGATAAACACTACATATATCAATCTCACTCTGGAGAGTTCTGATCCAATACATAGGGACTTTTACGGTGACAAATTGTCAGATTGTACTAAAAGGTATAATGGTATTACAGAATTTAACCTATTAAAATATTGTAAAAACAAGAAAATGCTTTTCATGAAGATTCAATAGCCAGACAACTACAATTCACAGTATTGAGAGGTTCTTCTTTGTGAATCTTTATGAGTGGAGAAGAATACTTGAAGTTTTATCTGCTACAACCTGAGCCAGGGCTATGTCTATACTCACAGACTGATACTATGCCAGTTTCTTGAACTAATCATGTTATTTACTACCAATTTCAATATACAGAGAGGACAACACTTTATATATAATTATGCATACCCCTACTACTAAATCATATTTGGTCAATTTCCATCGTTGTTTCCTACAGTAAAGTAACTGGGTTATTTAATTCTGGAATTTTTCTGCCTCGCACACAGTATTGATTAAATCAGTACTTTTTGAAGAGGAAAGAAGGAAGACTAAATAATTTTCAGGTAAGAAGTGAAGAGAATGAAATCCATGCTCTCTTTTGCCTTCACTATTCCTCTTTTCCTACCTTTTCTTTTTTCTTCTTCCTTGATTTCACTGACAGGGTACAGCTTGGTTCTGCATACCATCTAAAATATCAGAGCCACATAAGGGACTATAGCTTCCTTCTTCCATTATAAAGAGTTTCTCAGTCTAACAATCTTTAGCTCATATACACTCAGTACTATGAGATTACTTTACTGAGCTCTTTCTGGTTTCTCAGTGGTACAATGAACAAAGCCACTGAGCAGGCCCTCAGATTTTGTCCTGAGCACCCACTAGCTTTTCAGTCATGGAACACGGTATTTTAAACAACGCCATGTAGGTAAGTCAGAGAAGGCAACAACAGCAAACAAAATGGGACAAACTAACAATAAGGAAAGAACAAAATCTGCCGGCCTGCTATTCAAGACTGTGGAGTTCTTGTCCTTTTTCTCTTTGGGGCTGCGTTCCTTGAGAATGCCACTTCACTCCCTGAATGCCCTCATCACCACGGGGCATGTCTTCTTAAGCTATATGAACCTTCCCAACTCACATTTTACAACCCTAACATGGCTTCAATGCTGTTTATAACTGGGCAGAAGAAGACAGGGGGATACAGGAAAGATCGTATTCAAGGGATCAAGAATTCCAATGGTACTGCAATTTATGGTTCCAATTTCTTTGGAGAATTATTTGTGCCCTTGTCCCTGTGGTCTGTGAGTTTTAAAAGGATTTTTGCTTTTTCATCTCTAGTTCCAATGGTTTCCTGTTACTCTAGGAAAACTAATAAGTGTGGTACCTGTGGTCAGCATATTAAAGTAGTCTATATAAAGTTGCCATGAAGAATTATAACTATGTTCCATAATGTAAAAATATATGTGTCCACTGCCTCCAAACTCAATGAAGTTACCTCCCTCCCTCCCCTTGGTAACTATAATTATGAGCTCTTATCCATTAGGTCTGTCAATTTTGGATAACACATATATTCCTTTTTTCCAAGATATTTTTTATCACTATTGGGCTGGCTACACTAGCAAGGTTGAAAATAGTGAGATACAATCCAACTTGGTGGTTAAGCTCATAGAATCTAAAGAATTTATTGCACCCTGGCTTCATGATTTACTAGCTGTGTGAACCTGGAAAATTATCTAGTTCTTTAGTACCTCAGTTCTCTGTTTATAAAAGGAGACTAATAATAGCACCTACTTCATGTTTAGAAAATTAAATTAATTAAACATTAAAGTCACTCAGCTAAGTGCAAGGGCCTGAGTAAGTGTTCATATGCCTTCTGAAATCCTTAGTTCAACATAAAAAAACTACTAGATTGGTGCAAAATAATTGCAGTTTTATAGTGTTGAACACTGCCATATGATATTGGAATACATTCTTAAATAAATGTGGTTATGTTATACATCATTTTAAAGCATAATTACTGCTTTAATTTTTTGTCCAATGAATTACTTGTTGTGTATTTTATATTTATTTTAGACCATGAAAATGATAGACAAAAAACAAATTCAAGCCATTTTCTTAATCGAGTTCAAAATGGATCGTAAAGTAGCAGAGACCATATCAGGAACGCATTTGGCCCAGGAACTGCTAATGATTGTACTGTACAGTGGTGGTTCAAGAGGTTTTGCAAAGAGGACAAGAGCCTTGAAGACGAGGAGTATACTGGCTGGCCATCAGAAGTTGACAATGAGCAACTGAGAGCCATCATCGAAGCTGATCCTCTTATACTATGTAAGAAGTAACCCAAGAACTCAATGTCGACCTTCTACAGTTGTTTGACATTTGAAACAAATTAGAAAGGTGAAAAAGCTCAATAAGTGGGTGCCTCATGAACTGACAGAAAGTTTAAAAAAAATTGTTGCTTTGAAGTGTTGCTTTCTTTATTCTATGTAACAACAATGAACCATTACTTGATTGGATTGTCATGTGAACAAAAAGTGGATATTATACAACAGTTTGTGATGACCAGCTCAGTGGCTGGATCGTGAAGCTCCAAAGCACTTAACAATGTCAAACTTACACCGAAAAAGGGTTATAGTCATTGGTGGTCTGCAGCAGGTCTGCTCCACTAGAGCTTTCTGAATCCTGATGGAACCATTATATCTGAGAAGTATGCTGAGCAAATCAATGTGACGCACCAAAAACCGCAGTGCCTGCAGGCAGCATTGATGAGACCTAGTCTTCTCCACAACAATGCCCAATTGCATGTTGCACAACCAATACTTCAAAAGTTGAATTAACTGGGCTATGAAATTTTGCCTCATCCGCCATATTTACCTGACCTCTTGCCATCCAGCTACCACTTCTTCAGCCATTTCGACGACTTCTTTTGTAGGGAATATGCTTTTACAGCCACAGGAGGCAGAAAATGCTTTCCAAGAGTTTGTTAAATCCCACAATATGGGTTTTAGGTTGTAAAATTAAACAAACATTTTGTATTGGCAAAAATGTGTTGATTATATTGGTTCCCATTTTGATTAATAAAGGTGTATTTGATCCTAGATATAATGATTTACAATTCATGGTCTGAAACCACAATTATGTTGGCATCAAACTAATAGTATTTTATAAAAAGTAGAGGGACCAGTGATCAAATTGCCAACATCTGCTGGATCATTGAAAAAGCAAGAGAGTTCCAGAAAAACATCTATTTCTGCTTTATTGACTACGCCAAAGCCCTTGACTGTGTGGATCACAATAAACTGTGGAAAATTCTGAAAGAGATGGGAATACCAGACCACCTGACCTGCCTCTTGAGAAACCTATATGCAGTTCAGGAAGCAACAGTTAGAACTGGACATAGAACAAAAGACTGGTTCCAAATAGGAAAAGGAGTACATCAAGGCTGTACATTGTCACCCTGCTTATTTAACTTATATGCAGAGTACATCATGAGAAACGCTGGGCTGGAGGAAGCACAAGCTGGAATCAAGATTGCCGGGAGAAATATCAATAACCTCAGATATGCAGATGACAATGGCATCGGAGAAGGCAATGGCACCCCACTCTGGTACTCTTGCCTGAAGAATCCCAGGGATGGGGGAGCCTGGTGGGCTGCCATCTATGGGGTCGCACAAAGTCAGACACGACTGAAGTGACTTAGCAGCAGCAGCATATAGATGACACCACCCTTATGGCAGAAAGTGAAGAGGAACTAAAAAGCCTCTTGATGAAAGTGAAAGAGGAGAGTGAAAAACTTGGTTTAAAGCTCAACATTCAGAAAACGAAGATCATGGCAACTGGTCCTATCACTTCATGGGAAATAGATGGGGAAACAGTGGAAAGAGTGTCAGACTTTATTTTGGGGGGCTCCTAAATTTCTGCAGATGGTGACTGCAGCCATGAAATTAAAAGACGCTTACTCCTTGGAAGGAAAGTTATGACCAACCTAGAGAGCATATTCAAAAGCAGAGACATTACTTTGCCAAAAAATGTCCGTCTAGTCAAGGCTATGGTTTTTCCAGTGGTCATGTATGGATGTGAAAGTTGGACTGTGAAGAAAGCTGAGCGCCAAAGAATTGATGCTTTTGAACTGTGGTGTTGGAGAAGACTCTTGAGAGTCCCTTGGCCTGCAAGGAGATCCAACCAGTCCATACTAAAGGAGATCAGTTCTGGGATTTCTTTGGAAGGAATGATGCTAAAGCTGAAACTCCAATACTTTGGCCACGTCATGTGAAGAGTTGACTCACTGGAAAAGACTCTGATGCTGGGAGGGATTGGGGGCAGGAGGAGAAGGGGACAACAGAAGATGAGATGGCTGAATGGTGTCACTGACTCAATGGACATGAATTTGAGTAAACTCCGGGAGTTGGTGATGGACAAGGGAGGCCTGGCGTGCTGCAATTCATGGGGTCACAAAGAGTCAGACATGACTGAGTGACTGAACTGAACTGAACAGAATTTTTGCATGACAGGAAAGATGTCCTCTCTACCTTTGGGACTGCACCTTGTAACACAGGCTTTAAGGCATATTTTACATTTTTAGAGGAACAATTTTCACTTAAATGTTTATGCTTACCCTGAAAGTCTATCAAATATTTACTTCACATAGGGCTTAAGCTCAGCAGTCAATCATCTTGGATTCAACATCCTGACTACATCAAGTCTAGGCATAAAGAAGCGATTAATAATATCATCTCTTCAGCAAGATGATCTTGGTTCAAATGCTGGTTTTATATACAGTGTGACATTAAGCAAAAAATTTTTAACACCTTTAAGCCTCAGTTTCCTCATTTATATAATGGAACAGATGTTAGTACCTAATTCATAAATTTGAGGACTTTCCAGATGGTGCTAGGGGTAAAGAACTCGCCAGTACAGGGGACATAAGAGATGTGAGCTTGATCTCTAATGGGATCTAAATGAATCAATATATCTAAAATGTATAGAATGATACCAGAAGTATCATAAGCTTTCAGTGCTTATATTATAACTATTGTCCTAATTTAAAACATCTCTCTTATATTTATAGTAAAACTCACTTACTATAGTTTCCATGATTTTAAGTAATATGAAATTACATTTAAAAATAGTCTCTGTTTTAAGTGGCAGCACTAACACTCTTTGAATGCAACAATTTTTCTTTTTTAAATATCCTTTAGTCAAAATTCCATTAGCATTCTCACACATAATGTTTGAGAAGTTGAGCCAATCACATCTTCCTGGTTATTATTCTCTGAGACATAGTCCAGATTCTTAATGTTCTTTGCAAAAGTGTGACCCAGAATTCCTGAATACAGACATTTTGTTGCAAAAAAAAGTAGGATTTTTAATATGTCTCCTCTCTTTTCGGCTATTATGTTTCCATTTCAAAATTCACCACTGCCTTCATAAGCAGGGCTTAGCATCCTTTTTTACTCTAAGCACGAATCTTTCTTACCTTTTATGTCTTTCCCCTTCAAACTCAAAAAGTTATATTTTTACATTATGTCTAAAATTTTGGTTTACACCTCAATTTTGTTACCTCTTTAAAAAAAAAAAAAAGAAGAAAGCCTTGTTACCTAATCTTATAGGTCTCTTCTGCTCTGAAATTCCCTGATCTAGTATCTTTATCTTTATCTTTATTATAATTCATAATATTTGTCCTGGCCCTTATTTCCAGCAGGTGGAGATATAGAACATTCATTCTGTCCTGCAACTTAATACACTGATTCTTCTCTTAAGTCCCTTGCTATAAGAAATTTAATAAATAAGCCATCTGCACCTTCAAGTGAGACAATGATTAGGAAAAAAATATTTTTGATACCAAGGACAGAATTCCCAAACAGCCCAATTAAATTCTTTAGTCATTAAATATCACTGTCTGCAATCTAATAACTTTAAATATGTACTACTTATCCTACTATAGTAAAGATGTCTAACCATATTTTATGTAATAAAAACCAATTTTTTTTCCCCTGATTCAGTATTTAGATGAAACTCTAGTGAGATTATTTCCTTAACTGTCAGTGTAACTTCTTTTTTTCCCCCCGAATCAAATTTTCAGAGCTAATTGTGAGCAATTGTTGCATTTATAAGGAAAATGTGCCTCATAAAGGTAATTTCAGGTAGAAAGCATGCAAAATTCAAGTTGGGCACCTAGTGTTAATCTGTTTCAGCTGGTGTTTGAAGTTATTTTTGAAGTAGCAAGAAAAAGGCCTTGACACAAATAGAGGAAAAGTAACACAATATTTACAAAGTGAAGGGAAAGAGTGTTTTAATTCTGTATCTTTGCCTATATTGGGAGAAAGTACTTGACGAACAGAGGGTGCATCTTCCTTTATACTATACGTGTTGCCCGATGCTTCATGACACAATCAGAATCAAGACTTCACAGACGCTCTGCCACTTTGGTGGGAGGACAGGTCACCATGCTTTCCGTGGAACTATCGCTTAACCTCAACTTCCTCTCTTGCAAATATTCGTCTGAATTTTCTGTTGATGCTATATTTACCTCTATAAGTAAACCTTTCAAATTCAATTTAAAAGGCAGATAAAGTACTCTACCTGGTAGAAATATTTATTGCCAGGTGACCTGACCTTCTGGTCCCAAGAGAAATTATTGGTGCTCATGTTATTATTTTCCTTCCTTTTTGGAAATATACATGAAAGTAATAAACATCTCCTGAATTTTGAAGTAGCTCTGAGATGATAATCACAATATTACTTATTTATGTATTTAAGGGTTATTATGGTCAGGAGGGTGGGAAAAAGATGGGGATTGGGGAAAAGGACACTATTTGGTGGGGTTTACTACAGAATAGACTGGGTACTCGGAGAAGGCAATGGCACCCCACTCCAGTACTCTTGCCTGGAAAATCCCATGGACTGACGAGCTTGTAGGCTGTAAGTCCATGGGGTCTCGAAGAGTCAGACACAACTGAGCAACTTCAATTTCACATTTTACTTTCATGCATTGGAGAAGGAAATGGCAACCCACTCCACTGTTCTTGCCTGGAGAATCCCAGGGATGGCGGAGCCTGGTGGGCTGCCGTCTATGGAGTCACACAGAGTCGGACACGACTGAAGTGACTTAGCAACAGCAGCAGCAGACTGGGTACTTGGTGTACTTTATATATGTGTATACAAAAGAGTTCAAAATACAGTTCTTGGGTGCAATCTCAGAAACAACAGAATGATCTCTGTTCACTTCCAAGGTAAACCATTCAATATCACAGTAATCCAAGTCTATGCCCCAACCAGTAATGCTGAAGAAGCTGAAATTGAACAGTTCTGTGAAGACCTACAAGACCTTCTAGAACTAACACCCCCCAAAACTGTCCTTTTTATCACAGGGGACAGGAATGCAAAATCAGGAAGTCAAGAGATAATGGAGTAACAGGCAAATCTGGCCTTGGAGTACAAAATTAAGCAGGTCAAAGGCTAACAGAGTTTTGCCAAGCTAACACACTGGTTATAGCAAACATCTTCTTTCAACAAGATAAGAAAAGACTCTACACATAGACATCACCTGATGGTCATTACCAAAATCAGATTGATATGTTCTTTGCAGCCAAAGAAGGAGAAGCTCTATACAGTCAGCAAAAACAAGATGAGAAGCTGACTGTGGCTCAGATCATGAACTCCTTATTGCAAAATTCAGACTTAAATTGAAGAAAGTAGGGAAAACCACTAGACCATTCAGGTATGACCTAAATCACATCCCTTATGACTATACAGTGGAAGTAAGAAACAGATTTAAGGGACTAGATCTGATAGATAGAGCACCTGATGAACTATGGATGGAGTTTCATGACATTGTACAGGAGACAAAGATCAAGACCATCCCCATGGAAAAGAAATGCAAAAAAGCAAAATGGCTGTCTGAAAGACCTTACAAATAGCTAAGAAAAGAAAAGAAGCTAAAGGCCAAGGAGAGAAGGAAAGCTATACTATTTGAATGCGAATGAAGAGTTTCAAAGAATAGGAGGAAAGATAAGAAAGTCTTCCTAAGTGATCAATGCAAAGAAATAGAGGAAAACAGAAGAATGGAAAAGACTAGCGATCTTTTCATGAAAAGTAGAGATACCAAGGAAACATTTCATACAAAGATGGGAACAATAAAGGACAGAAATGGTATGGACCTAACAGAAGCAGAAGATATTAAGAAGAGATGGCAAGAATACACAGAAGAACTATACAAAAAGGATCTTCATGACCCAGATAACCACGATAGTGTGATCACTCATCTAGAGCCAGACATCCTGGAATGTGAAGTCAAGTGGGCCTTTGGAAGCATCACTACAAACAAAGCTAGTGGGAGTGATGGAATTCCAGCTGAGCTGTTTCAAATACCAAAAGATGATTCTGTTAAAGTGTTGTACTCAATATGCCAGCAAATTTGGAAAACTCATCAATGGCCACAGGACTTGAAAGGTCAGTTTTCATTCCAATCCCTAAGAAAGGCTATGCCAAAGAATGTTCAAATTATAAGTGCACAATTTTACTCATCTCACATTCTAGCAAAGTAATGCTCAAAATTCTCCAAGTGAGGCTTCAACAATACGTGAACCATGAACTTCCATATGTTCAAGCTGGATTTAGAAAAGGCAGAGGAACCAGAGATCAAATTGCCAACATCTGTTAGATCAACAAAAAAGCAAGAGAGTTCCATAGAAACATCTGCTTCATTGACTACTCCAAAGCCTTTGACTGTGTGCATTACAACAATCTGTGGAAAATTCTTAAAGAGATGGGAATACCAGACCATGTTTGCCTCCTGAGAAATCGATATTCTGGTCAGGTCAAGAAGCAACAGTTAGAACTGGACATGGAACAACAGACTGGTTCCAAATTGGGAAAGCAGTTCATCAAGGCTGTATATTGTCACCCAGCTTATTTAACTTATATGCAGAGTACATCATGAGAAATGCTGGACTGGATGAAGCACAAGCTGGAATCAAGATTGCCAGGAGAAATATCAATAACCTTAGATACACCACTCTTCTGGCAGAAAGCAAAGAAGAACTAAAGAGCCTCTTGATGAAAATGAAAGAAGAGAGTGAAAATGTTGGCTTAAAAGTCAACATTCAGAAAACTAAGATCATGGCTTCTGGTCCCATCACTTCATGGCAAATAGATGGGAAAACAATGGAAACAGTGACAGACTTCATTTTTGGGGCTCCAAAATCATTGCAGATGGTGACTTCAGCCATGAAATTAAAAGACCCTTGCTCCTTGGAAGAAAAACTATAACTAACCTAGACAGCAGATTAAAAAGCAGAGACATTACTTTGCCAACAAAGGTCCATTTAAGTCAAAGCTAGGGTTTTTCCAGTAGTAATGTATGGATGTGGGAGTTGGGCTATAAAGAAAAATGCGCACCAAAGAATTTTGAATTGTGTTGTTAGAATAAACTCTTGCAAGTCCCTTGGACTGCAAGGAGATCAAACCAGTCAATCCTAAAGGAAATCAATCCTGAATATTCATTGGATCTTCTGATGCTGAAGCTGAAACTCCAATACTTTGGCCACATGATACGATAACTCACTGGAAAATATCCTGAAGCTAGGAAAGACTGAAGGCAGGAGGAGAAGGGACAACAGAGGCTGAGATGGTTGGATGGCATCACTGACTCAATCGACATGAGTTTGAGCAAGCTCCAAGAGTTGATGATAGGGAAGCCTGGCGTGCTACAGTCTGGGGGGTTGCAAAGAGTCAGAAATGACTGAACAACTGAACAATACTGAACTGATATGGATAACTGAATATTAAACATCTGATACAGAACTAGGGTTTCCCTGGTGGCTCAGACTGTAAAGAATTTGCCTGTAATACAGGAGACCTAGGTTTTATCCCTGGATCAGGAAGATCCTGTATAGAAGGGAATGAGTACCTACTCCAGTATATTTGCCTGGAAAATCCCATGGACAGAAGAACTTAGTAGGCTACAGTCCATGGGGTAGCAAAGAGTCAGACACAACTGAGTGACTGACATTTTCACATAGAATTATAGGTAATGATTTATAATCATGCCCATTATCTACAAAAATCTATTTCAAATTTAAAAGGAAGGAACAAAATGTTTTGGCATATGCTTTATAACTATGCACCTATACTTGCTTAAATATACAGAAACTAATGGTAAACTGAATGCTAAACTGAAAAGCATTAGATGTGCTCACCTCTGAGTGGTCAGTAGGACTTTTCATGGCTTGTTAAGAAAAGAGGAAAAGGATTTTAAGTTACACGTAGTTTTCACTTTAATTTTGCTAGGTTTTTTATCATTATTTTCTGTGTTCTATAATTATAATATCGTGGAAATAAGTAACAATCTAATGCTAAAATTTTAATTTAGAGGACAAAATATTATTTAATATCCTAAAAATAGAAATGCATGCCATATTTCTAAATAGAGAAAAGTAATGCTGAAAATATGTTTTTTTTCTTTATACCTTGGTTGACTTTCACCAAAGTAATTAACAAATGTACAGATTAAAATTCCCAGATTTCTTGCAGGTAGTTTAGGGACAATTTAATTATTTAAAATTTATCTGGAAGAATGATCACTTTTAAATAAATACATTTATTGAAAATGTTATATTTAGAATAAATTTGAGAAACAGGTTAATGAATTTAATCATAAATTAATAAAGCATTATACATTTAGAATACTGAAAACATTTTGGTACAGCTGTAGGAACAGAAGCATCATCCAAAAGAACATAAGAGGAATTTTTATGGCAGACCTGAAAATATATAAGTATCTAGAATGTAGTAAAGTTGATATTTCGAAGTATGGAAAAAGAATAGCTTATTCTATAAACACTACTGAAAAAACTTAACTGTGTTTTTTACTCTACACAGTAAAACAAAAATTCATTATTCATAATTTAGATGTGAGGTACAACCTATAAAAAAGAAAGTATAAATAAATAAAGAGAAATAGTTATATCTTGGAAAAGAAAAACCTTTTTAAAATATAGGATCACAGGAAGAAGCTGTAAGTAGACGATTTACAAACCCATAAAAATATCTAAAATATCTGTGGTATCACAAGTAATAATTAGAAACCATCTGTACTCTGGAGAATTTAACACATTTTAAGCAAACTATTAATAATAATTAGTATAAAAACCACAGACACATTTATTGGAGAAAGTATGACAACAACTGGAGAAGGAAATGGCAAACCACGCTGGTGTTCTTGCCCAGGGAAATTCCATAGGCAGAGGAGCCTAGTGAGCTATACAGTTCTTGGGTTCACAAGAGTCGAACACGACTGAGTGACTAAGCTACCGGATAAGAAGAACAGATCTTCCCAAGAGGCATTACTGGTAAAGAATACACCTGCCAATGCAGGAGATGCAAGAGACATGGGTTTGATCTCTGGATAGGGAAGATCCCCTGGAGGAGGGCATGAAAACCCGCTCCAGTATTCTTGCCTGGAGAATCCCATGGACAGAAGAGTCTGGCGGGCTACAGTCTGTGGGGTCGCAAAGAGTCGGCCATGACTGAGCGACTAAGCACAGCGCAGCGCAGTGTGTCATAAATGTAACGGCAAATGACAAAGCATAGTATGGACTTTAGGACATATGGGCACAAGGGAATGCTAATTTACATGGAATGGTCAGAGAAAGCTTCACTGAAAGAAATAAGGCCATGAGCTCTATGGGAAAATTGTTTCTCAGTCACAGGATATGAAGGTATGAGAAGACAGTTATAAAATCTGCTCGGACTAGTTCACTTTGCATATTACAGTGGGACTTACAATTAGGTAAGTTGAAAAATATTGCTATGGACCTGTATGGCGCGTTTTTTTCATGTCATAGAACATAATGAAAATAATAATCCTTGTCACAGTTCATTAGAGTATATACATAAGGTTGCTTCAGCCTGAAGCAACAGGGCTGCCAAGAGTTTACCTGCCCTCTCTAAGGACTGAAGAAAGCAATATTTTGTCATATATTATAGCTTCACAAAGAGAGTATGAAGAACTCCCTCACCATACTTTCTAGAGGAATTTGCAAAAAGTAATAATGCCAAAAGTCAAGGAAAATGCTTTTGAACTGTGGTCAAATTTTTCTATGAGCATAATTCAGCTTTGGAAATTCTTTGACGCTTATATGGCCCAGTATGCAATCAGAAACCTACAAAAGTCATCCATGGACTCAAAGACATGTTGACATAAAGGTTTCCAATTTCACGTAGGATTCACTTCATAGGCGATATATGTGGCTCAGTGGAATTTGGTTACCATTTATGTGTTAAATTTCCAGATAAGCAAGGAGAAGGCAGTGGCACCCCACTCCAGTACTCTTGCCTGGAAAATCCCATGGATGGAGGAGCCTGGAAGGCTGCAGTCCATGGGGTCGCTGAGGGTCAGACACTACTGAGCGACTTCACTTTCACTATTCACTTTCATGCATTGGAGAAGGAAATGGCAACCCACTCCAGTGTTCTTGCTTGGAGAATCCCAGCGACAGGGGAGCCTGGTGGGCTGCTGTCTATGAGGTTGCACAGAGTCGGACACGACTGAAGTGACTTAGCAGCAGCAAGGAAAGAAAAAAGTTTTCTGTCAAGTTCAGGTTGAAAAATAATAAAAAAAGAATGACAATTGTTATATGATGGGAAAGAAAATGTTTGGATGAATAGGAATCAGGTTAGGTCAATGCCAGAAGTTCTCCACAGCAAGGTTTGCTATATAGTCTTTTTTTTAATTTAAAAAGGAAAGAAAGGACTTCCCTGCCAGTCCAGTGGGACTCGGAGTGTCCAATGCTGGGGTCGTGGGTTTGATCACTGAGGAAACTAGTTTTCTAATCAGGAAATTAGTTTTCTAATCAGGAAACTAGAACCCACATGCCCACAAGGAAGATCAAAGACCCCACATGCCACTACTAAGACCCAGAGCAGCCAAATAAATGAATATTAAAAAAAAAAGAAGAAAGGAAAGGTAACATTGGACAGCCAGTGAATTCCACCTGTTTGTGAATTTATCAAAATAAAGAAGAAAAACAAGGAGACCAACATCATAATTAATCCCAGCTCTTGGACAGGGAGATAAAAAGACAAGAATGTCTCAATTGTTTTTAAACTTGGGTTTCCCTAAGTGAGGTCCCAGCAGGAAGTATGAATTTTGAGAATGGAATTTTACCCAGGTCATAGATTTATAGTCTGCTTCTGGCACGAACCAAGAGAAACTAACAAGATTACTGTGACTTCTCAATTGCTCATTTTCTGGCCCATTAAAGAAACAGCAGAGGTGGGACAAATTCAATAATGAAACTCAGGCACCCCACAATTGGGGGGATTCAAGATTATCTTATGATGATTTCAACTGTGTAAGTGATAGATAAATAATTAAGGGATAGCTGGCATATAATACAATATCTTTCTTCACTTGCCTTAGTCTTTGCCTGCTAAGTGAGCAGAGATTAAATTCTTTCACTGACAAGTTTCCTTTCTTCTTTTGGCAAGTCTATGAAGTACTACCTGACACTAACAGTCACTCTAAGCTTGACTATGCTCCCAGAACTTTTGAAAGGGAATTACTTCTATTCCTGCAGTACAAAACAGAAAGTAGGAAGAGAATTTGCCACTCAGGAGAGGAACCCATGAGCATGACAACAATCATGTCTCTCTTTTTGTGATCAGAAATGCTCACCAAGAATGTCTTAAGAGAGAAACACATTAAAGTGTTTCAGGCCCAGAGGTTCTGTGCACTGCTGTTCATGAGCTACAAGGAAGGACCAGGAGTGGGATAACCCTTCTGGAGGATCCAGGCACCATCATTAGGTAAAGGTGAGGCTACAGGTAGACAGTCTTATCAGCAAGGTGGTATAGCTGTTGCATGCATGGGTGGAATAAAGGAAGAGGAAAGTCAGACTACATTGGAGATGGTTTGTTGTGAAAGAATCTCTAGAGAAGTTATGGATTATAGCCTACCTGGGTTTGAAAAACAAGATTTTTAAGAATTCTGATTCTGGTTTGCTAGCATGCCACTTTGATGCTCTTCAAAAGGCAAATAATGATCAGAAATATCTTGTAATTATTTTTGTTTACCAGAATGTGAATTTTTATAATGATTCCATGCAGGAACCAAGCTCAGTGAAGCTCTAGAACATATGCAAGTTATAAAAACATCCCTTTTAAAGACACCCAGATGCTGACCACACTCAGTCAGCAAGAAAGGGTCATTTAGAGGTTTGGTGAAGATTTCTTCCAAATCAAACCATAGCTGGAGATGTCAACCAGGTAAAATCATAGCCAAATCAATCCCAATTATTGTTGGTGCTCAATAAATATTAATCTTGGAAAGGAAAAATATGCCTTCATAAATCTCTGCATTAGATATGGTCTGTCCAACACCTTTCATGTGTAAATGTGAAAACACAGATCCCAAGAAGTAAATGATTTGTACATATTAAATACCCATCACCCCAACTTAGACATCCAGTAAAAAAGTTTTCCACTAGTCTTTTCATTTTAGCAAAAATTTTATATAAACCTTCTCTACTTCTTCTCTGCATTTCTTTCCCTTTTTAATATCTTCTTTTCTTCTAGGAAGCTAGATGCTCTGAATTTTCCTTAGTACATGGGTGGTTCTTTAAAACGTTTATTTGTATGTGCTCAGTTGTGCCTGACATTTTGAGACCCTCTAGACTGGAGCCTACCAGGCTCCTCTGTCCATGGAATTTTCCAGGCAAGATTACTGGAGTGAGTTGCCACTTCCTACTCCAGGGGATCTTCTGACCCAGGGATCAAGCCTGAGCCTCTTGCATCTCCTGCACTGGGAGGCAGATTCTTTGACTACTCTGCCACTCGGGCAGCTCCCAAAAGATTATTGTCTATGAGTAAATTTCAAATTCTCAACAAAATTTTAAGTAAGTTTAAAATAAAATGAAACATGTCCTTTCATTCTTAGCACTTATCTCTGAATTTTGTCCTTTTTAGCACTTTAAAATGAATTGTAATCCTGGTTCATGCACCTGTCTGATAGAATGGAGACTACAGTTATCCAGCCAATGAAATGATAAATCCCATGAAATTATAAAACTTATACTGAATCTTGTTATGGGCCCCAGAATCAGGAGCCCAAGGGAACTCTTTCCATGTCAGCAATAAGGCCGTTTTGCTCTCTAATCATTTGCATGTTCAGTGGAATAGCACTTTTAATTTTCCTTAAGAATATTTTCTTTGCATTCACAACTTTGCTAATTGTTTGTACAAGCGGCCTAGCCTTCAGCCTATGTCAGCTTTCACCATGTATTCCTCACTAAGCTTAATCATTTCTATCTTTTGAATTAGAGTGAGAAATATGTGGCTCTTTCTTTCATTTGAATACTTAGGGGCCACCGTAGGGTTATTAATTGGCCTAATCTCAATCCTTCTGTTGTGTGAGGGAATAAGGATGCTCAAGGAGAGGGAGAGAGATGGGGGAACAGCCAGTTGGTGGAGCAGTCAGGATACATACATTTACTGATTAAGTTTGTTATCTTATATGGGCACATTTCATGGCACCCCAAAACAATTACCATAGTAACATCAAAGATCAATAATCACAAATCACTGTAACAATTGGGAATATCTGTACACTTGTGGTGGATTCATGTTGATGTATGGCAAAAGCAATACAATATTGTAAAGTAATTAGCCTCCAATTAAAATAAATAAATTTAAATTAAAAAAGAGAAAAAATAAAGATACACATAAGATATTTTAAAAAAAAAAACAAGAAAAGAAAATTGAAACATTGTGAGAATTACCAAAATATAACATGGAGACACTAGGCAAACTGTTGAAAAATTTTGTCAATAGACTTCCTCAATGCAGAGTTGCCAAAAGTCTTCAACCTAAGAAATACAGTATCTGCAAAGTGAAGTGAAGCACCATAAAAGCACAACTTTCCAGCCTCTTCCACATTTTTTGTTTTTCATTTCAAAAATGCCAAACTTTGTGCAGTTCTCAGAACTCATTACACTGTTTCAATTTCCACTTCTCTGCACCAGCTCTTCCCTCATCTGATGACTCTAGACTTGCAGTAGCTCCAAATACCCACTCCTGTCTAGTTTTCCTTTCCTTTAGGGCATAGGAGACGTTACCACTGTGCACCCCCGTGTGATTGGAAGAGGCCACAACACACTAAAACCATAATCACTGAAAACTAATCAATCTGATCACACTGACCACAGGCTTGTCTAACTCAGTGAAACTAAGCCATGCTGTGTGGGGCCACCCAAGACAGACAGGTCATGGTGGAGGGGCCTGACAGAATGTGGTCCACCGGAGAAGAGAACGGCAAGCCACTTCAGTATTCTTGCCTTGAGAATGCCATGAACAGTATGAAAGGGCAAAATGATAGGACACTGAAAGAGGAACTCCCCAGGTTGGTAAGTGCCCAATATGCTATTGGAGATCAGTGGAAGTGAGAAATAGATTTAAGGATCTAGATCTGATAGACAGAGTGCCTGATGAACTATGGACAGAGGTTCATGACATTGTACAGGAGACAGGGATCAAGACCATCCCCAAGAAAAAGAAATGCAAAAAAGCAAAATGGCTGTCTGAGGAGGCCTTACAAATAGCTGTGGAAGGAAGAGAAGTGGAAAGCAAAGGAGAAAAGGAAATATATAAGCATTTGAATGTAGAGTTCCAAAGAATAACAAGGAGAGATAAGAAAGCCTTCTTCAGTGATGAATGCAAAGAAATAGAGGAAAATGACAGAATGGGAAAGACTAGAGATCTCTTCAAGAAAATTAGAGATACCAAGGGAACATTTCATGCAAAGATGGGATTGATAAAGGACAGAAATGGTATGAATCTAACAGAAGCAGAAGATATTAAGAAGAGGTGGCAAGAATACACAGAAGAATTGTACGAAAAATATCTTCATGACCTAGATAATCACGATGGTGTGATCACTCACCTAGAGCCAGACATCCTGGAATGTGAAGTCAAGTGGGCCTTACAAAGCATCACTATGAACAAAGCTAGTGGACGTGATGGAATCCCAATCGAGCTATTTCAAATCCTAAAAGATAATACTGTGAAAGTGTTGCACTCTATGCCAACAAATTTGGAAAACTCAGCAGTGGCCACAGGACTGGAAAAGGTCAGTTTTCATTCTAATCCCAAAGAAAGGCAATGCCAAAGAATGCTCAAACTACTGCACAATTGCACTCATCTCACAGACTAGTAAAGTAATGCTCAAAATTCTCCAAGCCAGGCTTCAGCAATACATGAACTGTGAACTTCCAGATGTTCAAGATGGTTTTAGAAAAGGCAGAGGAACCAGAGATCACATTGCCAACATCCACTGGATCATCGAAAAAGCAAGAGAGTTCCAGAAAAACATCTATTTTTGCTTTATTGACTATGCCAAAGCCTTTGACCGTGTGGATCACTATAAACTGTGGAAAATTCTGAAAGAGATGGGAATACCAGACCACCTGACCCTCATTTTGAGAGATCTATATGCAGGTCAGGAAGCCACAGTTAGAACTGGACATGGAACAACAGACTGGTTCCAAATAGGAAAAGGAGTATGTCAAGGCTGTATATTGTCATCCTACTTACTTAACTTCTATGCAGAAGTTGAAACATCATGAGAAATGCTGAGCTGGAAGAAGGACAAGCTGGAATCAAGATTGCCGGGAAAAATATCAATAACCTCAGATATGCAGATGACACCACCTTATGGCAGAAAGTGAAGAGGAACTAAAAAGCCTCTTGATGAAAGTGAAAGAGGAGAGAGAAAAAGTTGGCTTAAAGCTCAACATTCAGAAAAATAAGATCATGGCAACTGGTCCCATCACTTCATGGGAAATAGATGGGGAAACAGTGGAAACAGTGTCAGACTTTATTTTGGGGGGCTCCAAAATCACTGCAGATGGGGACTGTAGCCATGAAATTAAAAGACGCTTACTCCTTGGAAGAAAAGTTATGACCAACCTAGGTAGTATATTCAAAAGCAGAGACATTACTTTGCCAACAAATGTCCATCTAGTCAAGGCTATGGTTTTTCCCGTGATCATGTATGGATGTGAGAGTTGGACTGTGAAGAAGGCTGAGTGCCAAAGAATTGATGCTTTTGAACTGTGGTGTTGGAGAAGACTCTTGAGAGTCCCTTGGACTGCGAGGAGATCCAACCAGTCCATTCTGTAGGAGATCAGTCCTGGGTGTTCTTTGGAAGAAATGATGCTAAAGCTGAAATTCCAATACTTTGGGCACCTCATGCGAAGAGTTGACTCATTCTAAAAGACCCTGATGTTGGGAGGGATTGGGGGCAGGAGAAGGGGACGACAGAGGATGAGATGGCTGGATGGCATCACCAACTCGATGGACATGAGTTTGAGTAAATTCAGAGAGTTGGTGATGGACAGGGAGGCCTGGCATGCTGTGATTCATGGGGTCGCGAAGAGTCGGACACGACTGAGCACCTGAACTGAACTGATGCAAGTAGCTATGGTCAATGGGTTATTGGCAGATTCTGAAAATGTCCAATATGGGAGGATTATACATTTCTGTCTAGCATGTGTTCAACTCTGTTCAAGACATTGCAAAAGTAATGACATATTGATTTGTGGTGATAAATGGAAGTTTTATTTGACAGTTCCACGTTCTACAGCCCTCTAGTTAAAGCATATATTAAAATGGAGTTTCAATAAAATCAGTGCAGCCTAGAATCTAAGCACTCTCAGGATATGTCACTGCTATGGAGAACTTACCAAACCTATAGTAGATATTGTGTAAGCAATAAATATAGTTTTTTTTTTCTAAGCCATTTGAGATCATGCAGAGAGAGTAGGGTGATGGTTTGTTCTTATAGAGTAGTCAATTCCTTCCTGTCTGAAAAAAGAATCTTAGCTTTCATCCCCTGTTCTGAAACCTCATAGGCTGAGTTAGAGGCCTGTGCTGTGATCATTTTAGAATCTAACTCCAAACACCCATACTTTCCTTTTAGGAATATATGACAACTACTTTTCAGTCTAAAAGATCTGTCTATGCTCCTGTCTAGCACCAGCTTAAGGATGGGGTATATAATGCACACCAGCCTCAGTCAGTGCAACAAACATCTGGAGATTGACTCGACTGTGGGTAACTGATTAAATACTCCTCCTCATAATGATGAGACAAAAATATTTTCAACTTATCGAACTGTTTTCAGCAGAAAGGAAATAGCTCTGTAGCTGCTGAAAGCCATTTTGTTGCCACAAACGATGTCCATTTAAAAATCAGAAACAACACAGGTGAAATCACATTACAGACAAAATTTTACATCCTAGTATATTATAGGGCCTTCTTTGAAAGCCATGCCTACAACCAGCCAACCCCGCTTCTGGACCTTCTGTTATGTTATTCAGTAACTTCTTTTCCTAAACCAATTCGGTCATAATGTCCCTGTATTTTTTACCCTAAAAATCATTAATGGCAGACTTTCTTTCTTCTGTAATTAGAACACCATGTGTTTTCTCCCAGTAAAGAATTTAAAGTGTAGTTTTCTGTATGTTCAGATGCTTGAATCTCCCTCTAAAACATAAGCTTCTTGAGATCAAAGTTTCTGTCTTACTTATTCATTATAGCTGATGCTTGGCTTACAGTTGATGGTTAAGACGTGTTTATTCAAATTACCTGAACTGAGCAGTTGACATAATATGTTGAGGCAAGATCTGGTTTCAGTGGAGTCAGCAGGCAGCCAAAGGAAGAAAATTTCTACCAAAGTCATGGATAAGAGGGATACTCAAAGAAAGCATCACAGATTTCCCAATATTTCTTGGGAGAAACTGGCAGCACTTCACAGTTTTTACAGTGTTTAAAAGTATCAGCTGTGGCCTTGCCAGAATTCCATCACTGACATTTGAAGAGGCCACCTCGGGTCTAGGAGAGCCATGCTTTACCAGCTAAACATGAGAAGAAGAAGTAAGGGTAAGAACACATTAACAGAATAAAGAAAACAAAGGCCTTTCTCTGAGAGGCCAAGGCAAAAATGAAGATATATTTTATGTTTAACAACCCTGCTTCTTAAAATACTCTTCAGCAGGAAATGGTCCAATACCTTTTCTCTGCTCGGGTCTTCCTTATGGATGAAGCTAATCCACTTTGAGGGGTTGGTAAGACACCGTAATTGATGCTCTCTCATTACTGCCAGCTCAGGGACAAGGCTCTTTGGAGTGTGACAGAACACATCCTACTCTTCTCAACCCGAATCACTATCACTTTTCCCTTCTTGACCTTTTTCTGGAACCGTGAAGACATCGTTCTTGACTGACACTGATAGCCAGGTACCTTGCCCCCAAGGATGTCACCCAGTGGCTCTTGGGCTGTGACTGATACCAAGGACTTTCTTCAATCAGGGGAAGAATATTATTTAAAAAGTGCTGACAACCACTGTAGTGGAGTAAGTATGATGGTATAATGCCAACCAGTATACTGCTGCTGAATGGCATCCTTCCCATTTTCTACCAGAACTTTCTCTTGATTCTTTTAAATAATCGTTGCACTTTAAAGTTTGTGGTTTTTTTTTTAAGACTTTTTGTATCTTCTTCAAAACACAGGAATTGTTTATCAAACATTTCCCATTTTTTAACAGTATTATAAAACCAAGCCTTTGCAGTTTATTATATTTCTCAAAGTATGGTCCATGAAGTTTGACTTTCAAAGTTACCTGTATACTGTGTTTAAAAATGTAAATATAGGCATCTCACAAGACCCACTGAATTTCTGTGAATCTTCTTACTCAGTATAGCAGGTGAATTTTTAAGGCCCAACAAAAGTTTGAGAACTACTAATCTATTGTCTTTTTTTTTTTTTCTTTTTTTTTTTATTAGGCACTGTGCAGGTCACCAGGAATATCAGGTGAACTGAGAGTTATCTTGAATGGAAACACTTTATCAAAATAACAGGCAGAAAACTGTTAAAAATAAACAATATCCTCCTTGCAAAATACTATGAAGATCAGAGCAATTAGGATTAGGTATACTAAACTTCCTCATTTGAGTATCTATAGTAGATAGATACTCAACTACTTTTTTTTTTTATTATTTAGAAGATGACTATTTTCGGATATTAGCCTACTGATTACATACAAGTCATTTATTTATATTTTATATAAAAATTATAGACATCCTTAATACTTTATGAACCGACTCCATGGATATGAGTTTGAGAAAATTCTGGGAGATGGTGAAGGATAGGGAAGCCTGGTCTGCTTCAGTTCATGGACTCGCAGAGTTGGACATGATTTAGTGACTGAACAACAACAAGATAATGTTATTTTAATTAAGCCAAATTTTTGTACAAAGATAACAATGGATTAATTTCTCTTATGTTCTCATGCCATCATGCAAGCCTTTCTTCTACCAAATGTCTAAATTGTGCTAATCAACACTCAGGGAACTAGAATTACTAATACCAGTAGGTATTTAGGCATCGTTCTTGCTCCTACTCAAGTTTTAAAGATGTGTTAAACCACATTAAATAATTAAAGAACTCAGTCATGCAAAAAGAATATCTATGCATAAAACCTGAGAGGTTTCACAATTAATTTTTAAACCTGAGAGGTAATGGGACTAGAAGATATAACAGAATTATAATGTATTCACAGAAGATTATAGGTATGAAGCAAAGGTATCTAGAGTGGATGGATTGAGAGGCCAGATAAATTATTTACCAAAGAAAACAAAGAAAGAAAGTCTTGAGATTGGCTTGTCATATTCTATTTTGGAAAATCAGGCTCAGTAATGACTGATGAAATGGCAAGCTGAACAACTGTCTTGATATTTATAAGAAGCAGTGAACTTCTCTGTGAGACACTGAAAATCAAACCAAATATCAGTTATGAAACAATAGAGGCTAGTCAAAGTAGAAGGGCACATTGTCCAGCTAAAGAATGAAATTTGCAAATTCACACCAGCAACAAGCATTACAATACCATCAATTCATGCAGAGACAATGAAGTCACGTTTAAAAATTCTCAGAAAAAGAAACTAAGAATTCCCTAGTGGTTCAGTGGTTAGGACTCTGAGCTTTCACTGTTGCGGGTACAGGTTCAATCCTTGGTCAGAAAACTAAGATCCCACAAGCCGCACTGTGTGGAAGTGAAATGAAATAAAATAAAATTATCAGAAAGGTAAATTAGAAAGACAAAAATTTAGACAGTAGCTTAAAAAAGTGGAAATATTTTCTAATAGCTCTAAATGTTAACTGTTAAAATCACAGTACTTTTACCCTGGAGAAATTTCAAACTATATCATATTATACTGAAGAAAAAAATCTTGTCACTCTTTTTTGCTATTGGAATGATCAATATGGAAACATACATCCAATACAGTCTCTAGCTCAAAAGTCACTCAGATCATCGAATTTGCCTTGGTATACACATGATTATGCAATTTTTTGAACATGGTCATAAATGTAAAATAATCAACCACTTAAAAATATATTTATTTTTAAGCTTTATTTTTCAGAGACAGACATTTTAGAAAAGATCTTATATTTTGGTGATGAAGAACTAGGATTTTGGCTTCAGGTCTGGTTCAAGTTCTCTACTGGCTGCCAATGAGCTATACTACCTGAAGTTACCTGACTATTATAAATACTAGCTCACCTGTAAAATGGAAACAAATAACCCTCATAAAATTATTATGCCAATTAAACTACCAACTTGGAAAGTACGTCTCACATAGGACACCTTCGATAAATATCACCAGTCTTTAGACTCACCTGCAATTATACTGGAAGATTCTAGAAACAACTACAAAAAAATTATATGCATGTATATATATAAACACACATATATATTCATTTATGAAAACTGTTAAAAGAATTTTTGTTTCATTAAAATAACTAAATCTGTCCCAATAACAGCTTATAAATGTTACCAGGGGCATTATTATCCTGATTCAAACACTGGCCTAAAGTTCTTAGCATGCTAATTGATTTAAGGTTGTAATGGGTTCTTTGTGGCTTCACATCTATTAACTCCAAGACACTCTGATTGAGGATCTACCATCATTATGATTTTAGTTTCTCTTTTAGTACTATAGGTTTAGAGGATATTAACCAGGTTCTTCTGAGCATATACTTAAGAAGCAAATAAAAGACACACTAGTAGTTTTCAGTGCATTCACCTTCTTGAGATACTATTTAGGTACACATGAAAAGAGCTGGAGATTTTACTTTATGTAAGAAAATGTGCAAGAAAGAACTTTACAAGAATATTTTGTGGAAAAGGAAAGTCCCTGCAATAGAAGTTAAAACAGAGAGACCCCTATGCCCAATCTTTGTGGCTGTGACATCATAAAGAAACAGTTTAAGCCCCAAGAGGCTTTTTTAATCTAACATGTGCAAAATCAAAATTGCTTCAGTCATTTCTTAGACTTTTTTTTTAATGAGGAATGAATAAGGCAATTCATATTTAAAACTGAATGTGTGTGTGTGTGGTAAGCGCTTAAGTCATGCGCAACTCCTTGCAACCCTATAGACTGTAGCCCACCAGGATTCTCTGTCCATGGGATTCTCCAGGCAAGAAAACTGGAATGGGTTGCCATGCCCTCTGTTGGGACCTAACAAATGCCATGATAGGCATCAGGGACTAAGGTAGGACTCATGGGAAAAGCTGAGTCATTGCCCAGTGAGGTCATCCCTGAGAATGCCAGGACTCGTCTAATTAGCATACTCCCCATAACCTGGTTTGAGTTTATCAGGACGTAAAAGACATCCCTCTGCAGCCAATAGCCAACTAGTAAATATCAGGAAACCCCTGCAGCCAATAAAGATTAGCCAATTAGTAAATACTAGGCAACTCCTGCAGCCAATCAGCCCTTGCCAACTCTCTGTTCTAAAACCTATAAATACTGCTGTAAATCTGGGCTCGGAGCTCCTTGCTCCACTCCACTGCTTTGGATGTGGCAGGAGCCCTAGCTTGAGCTAGAAATAAAACCCCTTCATGCTTTTGCATTGCTGTGGATGTCTTATTCTCTCAGTTTTGGGGACTCGGACTCTGGGCATAACATTTGGGGGCTAGTCCAGGATCCCTTTAACTGGGAAGAACAATACTCTCCCAGTAGAAGGGGTTTCCTCACTAGGAGGAAAGATATTTGAACACTGGTGTTAAGTCTGGTTAAGTCCAGTGTAAGGCCAAGGCCCAGCATATGCACTGGGAGGCAGCTGGCTCTTGTTAGGCCTAATCAGAGGCAAATTAGTTGTCCTAGCCACTGTAAAACCGATGCCCAGTGAGAGTGCTGGAAGGCAACTGGCAGCCAGCATAAGACCGGGGCCCAGCATTCGTGCTGGAAGGCAGCTGGTTCTGTGAGGGATTGGGAA
Organism: Capra hircus; assembly: GCF_001704415.2. Taxonomy (NCBI): domain Eukaryota; kingdom Metazoa; phylum Chordata; class Mammalia; order Artiodactyla; family Bovidae; genus Capra; species Capra hircus. The sequence continues at coordinate 13,856,468 of NC_030822.1, read as the reverse complement.
GGAACGTCTCTCCCGACTCCAAATCTGGTGGGCAGTGGACGCCCTTCGGCGAGATAACATTGGGAAGCAAGATAACAGTAACCAGGGATAGACCTAGTTCTGTGTTTTCGGCCGATATTTGTTTGTCTTCTGTCTTCTGTTTGTCTTCTGTCGCCTTTCTTTGTGTGTCCGCGCCATTTTTGTTTTTTGTGTGTGTTCATTGTGAGCTCCGTCATTATGGGTCAAAGCTCTTCCACCCCTTTGTCTGTAATGACTGACCATGAAGATTGGGAGAGTCAGAAGAAGCCGATACTCCAGGATCCTCTTTATATCCTAGCCTGATTGACTTAGGCACTGAAATCTCACCTCCCCCATATATGCAGCCACCCTTGCCCCCGCAGGTACCGCAGGTGTCATCAGTAGAACAAAGAAGGGACCCAGAACCCTTGGCTCCGCCATGGGAAGGGGGGCCAGCCCAAGGAACTCATGGAAGGACTCCAAGGGGCAGAGACTTGTCTGAGGACGGAAGCTGGGAGGCTCCTTCATCCACTGTTCGGGCATTCCTGTCCAGGTGGGGCCAGCAAATCCCGGTGGGGAGCGAACATACCAGTACTGGCCATTTTCTATGAGTGATTTATATAACTGGAAAACTCAAACCCCTTCTTTTTCTGAAAAACCCTAAGGTCTTATTGATCTCTTAGATTCTATCTTGTTTACTCACAACCCTACTTGGGATGATTGTCAGCAGCTGTTGCAGGTGCTCTTCACCACGAAGGAACGTGAGCGAATTCTATGAGAAGCACGGAAACATGTTCCAGGAGTGGATGCAAGACCCACCACGCAGCCCCACCTAATCGAGGAGGGGCTTCCTTTGATGCTACCGAACTGGGATTTTGAATGCGCTGAAGGTAGGGAGCGTCTCCGAGTGTACCGCCAGACTCTAATGGCTGGCCACCGGGCAGCTGCCAGGAAACCAACGAATTTGTCTAAGGTAAATTTGATAAGGCACGAGCTAAATGAGAGCCTGGCAGCCTTTTTAGAGAGGTTAATGGAGGCTTTCAGGCAGTATACGCCCATGGACCCTCAGGCTGATGAGCCATGCACAGCAGTCTTGCTGAGGGCAGCTGAGAAAGTGTTTAATAACAGAGAGACTCCTGAGGAGAGGGAGGGACGAATTAGATGGGAGGAAAGGAAATTTAGAGCTAAGGAAAACTGAAGAAATCAGAAAGAGCTGGCTCAAATTTTCTATGAGGCGACAAGACTGGGACCTGATTCCTGGAAGACTCGAGACATCCAGCCAAAAGGAAGGGAGAAACCAGCCAGACAGACCCTAAAGAGAGACCAATGCGCCTATTGCAAAGAGCAAGGGCACTGGAAAAATGAGTGCCCCAAGAGAAACCTGAAAAAAAGACTGTAAGAAGAGAAGAGTCTCCCTCGGTGGGTACTGCAGGCTATGGATCCTGGGGTTTGCTGAAAAGGCCCGGCCCCTATATGAAGGAAGTAGAGAAAGTAAGAACTGGACTTGGACTGAGCCAATGAGGTGGGCGTTTCAGGAACTCTGGCGGGCATTGCTAGAAGCCCTGGCCCTAGCGCTCCCTGACCTGGCTAAGCCATTTCAACTGTTTGTGGAGGAAAAGCAGGGAGTGGGAAAGGGAGTCCTGACACAGCAATGGGGACCTTGGAGGCGGCCTGTGGCATACCTCTCTAAACGGCTGGACCCAGTAGCTGCTGGATGGCCGCCCTGTCTCCGTATCATCGTGGCTGCTGCTCTCCTTGTCCATGACACTGACAAGTTGACTTATGGACAGCGCCTCCTGGTCTACACTCCCCATGCCATAGAGAGGATCCTCAAACAGCCACCAGATAAGTGGATTTCTAACGCTCGCTTAACCCATTACCAGGCCCTGCTGTTAGATGCTCCCCGGATACACTTTCAGACACCTTGTTTTCTAAATCCTGCTACTCTCTTGCCCATCCCGGAGGAGGATGGGCCTCTCCATGACTGTGTTGAAGTATGGGCTGAGGTAACCACCATACGAAGAGACCTCAGTGACATACCATTAAAGGACAGTGAGCTGATATGGTTCACAGATGGGAGCAGTTATATAAATGATGGGCAGAGAAAAGCAGGGGCAGCCATAGTAGATGACACTGGGAGGGTCGTCTGGGCCAAGGCTTTGCCCACTGGAACATCCACCCTAAAAGCAGAATTGATACAAGCACTAGAGAGGGCGAAAGGAAAAAAGATTACCCTTTACACTGACAGCCGGTATGCATTCGGCACTGCACATATTCAAGGCCCTATATATAAAGAGCGGGGGTTCTTGACGGCAGAGAGAAAAGAGATTAAGAACCTGCCTGAAATACACAGACCCTTGGCAGCAGTTCACTTGCCCCGGGCGGTATCCATAGTACATGTCCCAGGACACCAGAAAGGAGAAGATGCCAGGGCCCGAGGCAACTGTGCTGCCGATGCAGCAGCCCGCAAGGTGGCCACTGGATACTGCCAAGCTCATGTGCTGGCTGTAGGATTACAACCACCGGGGATGGGGACTCTCCCTCCAAGCCCCATATACTCCCCCTCCGATTTAAGCTGGATGCAGGATAACACCAACCGCCCTGTGGGCAAGAACGGATGGTATCAGGACCAGAATGACAACCTGTTGCTTCCTGCCAACCTGGGCAGACATCTCTGTACTCATTTACACCAAACCACCCATTGGGAGAGAAAAAGACTTTGACGCTTCTACAAGCAGCGCAGCTGTGGTTTCCCTGACAAAAGAAAATCATACAGGACATAGTCCGCACCTGCAAGGCCTGTCAGATGATGATACCAGGAAAAGGACAGCACACGGGTATAAGATACCAGCGGGAAAGGCCAGGACAGCATTGGGAGAGATTTTATAGAGGTAAGGCCAGGCAAGTATGGCTATCGTTACCTGTTAGTTTTGGTTGATACATTTTCTGGGTGGGTAGAAGCTTACCCCACTAAAAAGGAGACAGCAATAATAGTGGCTAAGAAGCTCCTAGAAGAGATAATACCTGGGTTTGGGCTGCTGGCATCTATTGGCTCTGATAATGGACCTGCATTTGTGAGCAAAATTGTTAAAGGACTGGTCCCAACCCTGGGGACCAAATGGAAGCTACATTGCGAGTACAGTCCCCAGAGCTCAGGACAAGTAGAAAGAATGAATCAGACCCTAAAAGAAACTAACAAAGCTGGCAATAGAGACTGGCGGGGACTGGGTAACCCTCCTTCCCTTTGCACTTTTTCAGGCGTCCAATACCCCCTATAAATTAGGTTTGACTCCTTCTGAAATTGTATATGGAAGTCCACCCCCCATTTGTTCAGTGTTTGAGGGAAAGACTAAACCATCTCTCTCGCTATGCACGTTCCAACAAGAGATGCTGGCTTTAAGTAAAGTGCATAAACATATCTGGTCACTGATACGAGAAGTTCATGAGGGCCAGAGTAAAGGAACAATCCCGTCCCATGATATGGGCCCAGGGGATTGGGTCTGGGTTAAGAGACACCATTCAAAAACCTTAGAGCCAAGATGGAAGGGCCCCTATGTTGTTCTCCTTACCACCCCCACTGCCCTAAAGGTGGATGGAATTGGACCCTGGGTGCACTGTAACCACGTGCGTCATGCCACCCCAGAGGAACAAGAAAAGGCCCCAAAAGAATGGAAGGTAACGCCGCATCCCACCAACCCCTTAAAAATGAAGCTCATCCGCCAGCTGGCCCCAGACGAATCCCCCTGACTCTCCTGTTGGTGGCCCTCCTTCTTCACTCCGGAACTGCTGGTGCTAACCCACATCAACCTGCTAAGATCACCTGGATGCTTTGTAATGGACTAACCCATGAGGTACTTAATTTGACTCCTGGAATCCCCCCAATGCTTGGTGGCCAGATTTATTCTTCAACCTTGGACCTTTGTAAAAAGAACATATCAGTACAGTTCAAGTGATGATGCTGAGACAACAATATCAGGCAATGTCTCAGAATGAAGAAGAGGATTCCCCTCCATGATCAAAGGACAGGGGGGAATGTTGGGACATAACAAACGCCATGATAGGCTTCAGGGACTAAGGTAGGACTCATGGGAAAAGCTGAGTCATTGCCCAGTGAGGTCATCCCCGAGAATGCCAGGACTCGTCTAATCAGCATACTCCCCATAACCTGGTTTGAGTTTATCAGGACGTAAAAGACATCCCTCTGCAGCCAATAGCCAATTAGTAAATATCAGGAAACCCCTGCAGCCAATAAAGATTAGCCAATTAGTAAATACTAGGCAACTCCTGCAGCCAATCAGCCCTTGCCAGCTCTATGTTCTAAAACCTATAAATACTGCTATAAATCTGGGCTTGGGGCTCCTTGCTCCACCCCACTGCTTTGGATGTGGCGCGAGCCCTAGCTCGAGCTAGAAATAAAACCCCTTCATGCTTTTGCATTGCTGTGGACGTCTTATTCTCTCAGTTTTGGGGACTCGGACTCTGGGCATAACACCCTCCTCCAGGGGATCTTCCTGACCCAGGGATATAAACTTGAAGAGACTCTTTCTCATTTACCCTGGAAACTTAACTACTTGACTTATGTTATACTTAATTGTCACAGAAGCCTTATTAGGTGGCTCTTATGATCTTCTTTATAGTTGTTTTCTTTTAAGGCTCAAGGAATCGAGTCATTTGTAATAAGTGATGAAGCAAGACTTCAAAATTCATCTTACTTGATATCTGAGTCTTTTTCTTCAAGACTGAGTCTCAACAAGAGTTTTGCTAGAAGGAAAAATATGTTCCTTTTCCCATCAGTGTCAGTTCAGTTCAGTTCAGTCGCTCAGTCATGTCTGACTCTTTGCAACTCCATGAATTGCAGCACGCCAGACCTCCCTGTCCATCACCAACTCCCGGAGTTCACTCAGACTCATGTCCATCGAGTCAGTGATGCCATCCAGCCATCTCATCCTCTGTTGTCCCCTTCTCCTCCTGCCCTCCTATCAGTGTAGAAACCAAAATTCAGGGCTTTGGTTGGAAATCATGATTAGATTACTATATTTTAATTGGCTTAAAAAATAGGTTAGGTTTAAAAATATAGTTCTTTTAACAATAAATATATTACAACACTGTAACATACTATCTCAGCATAGGTGTTAGGAAGAAATCAGACAGTGTGATTTCACACCTAGTTTAATCCCTAACTACAGCACATTTTAAAATTAACTTTCTTATCTTAAAATAGATGTGGGTATGCAATTATTTAGTTGATCTATATGAAGGGGCTTAGAAGACTAGGTTGATAGTAAACACAGTATAAGTTCACATGTTAATACTTACAAATAATGCCCTGTTATGTGGAAAAAAATAATTTACTTATAATAATGAAAGAAAAAAGAAGTGGTAGGGATAATGATATATATTTAAAATTTTATTAACTTTCTTTGGCATCCAAAAACCCTACACTTTCAATCTTCTTTTGCAGAGTGTTTGAGGACCACATGATGAAGTCCTAGCCAATGGAATGTAGGTGGGAGTAAGATAAGCCACCACCAGATGCAGAGATTTAAAAATTATGCACAATTGTCTTACATTTTTAAGGTAGACAACAAAAACAAATGCAAGAATACTATCTTGATCTTGTCATTTATGCCTACATTCAGTCATTACAAGTTTTTGAAAATGGGTATTTCTTATGTCACCATTCTAACACAGTCTCCAGAGGATTTAATGCAAAACCTTTGCTATCAAATAATCCTCAGTGTATAAACACATTTTTCCAGTTGCTTCCAAAAGGTACTTTTATGGTGAAAGTGAAAGTCGCTCAGTCATGTCAGACTCTTTTTGACCCTAAGTTTCCCTAATTCACTATCCAAACAGAATCCATTTACTATAACTTGCAGGTTCGTCCTTTTAAATGTAGAATCTCCCCTTGCTCTTGATTTAAAATTTCCTGTAGAATGCCCTGCTTTCTGAATTTGTTTTTTTGCCTCTTTCCAGAACAAGTTTGAATCTTCTAGTTTCAGATTTCCTATATCTGGTAGCATGGATTTCGTGATACTACAGATGTTCAGTGGGTCAGGGAGAGACAGCTGGCCCTCTGTTGTTGGTTGCATTCACTGATGACTCTTGGCTGAAATAAACAATTCATATTGCATCATAGGGGCTTCCCAGGAGGTTCAGTGGTAAAGACTCTGCCTGCCAATGCAAGAGCTGCAGGTTCAATCCTTGTGTCTGTAAGATCTCCAGGAGGAGGAAATGGCAAACCACTCCAGTATTCTTGCCAGGATCATTCCATGGACGGAGAAGCCGGGTGAGCTACAGTCCATGGGGTCACTAAGAGTCAGAAATGACTGAGAGACTAACACTTTCACATTCATTTGTATAGCATAAATATTAATTTATATATTCTTATATATTAAATATATTACATACTAAATGTTATTCATTATCACTGCATGTTGTTCAAACCCTTTTGCAAGCAGCATAATGTGCTTATTTGATTGATTTTATACCTACTTATATTTCCTGAAGGACCACAGTAAGAAGTTCAAAGTTAATATGATTTTCCCCAGGAAAGTCAATCACAAAAGGGTGTTTATGAGATGTTGGTAAGACCAACATGTGGTTGTGATAAGAGAATAATAATATGTTACCATCTCACTCATGCAGTCATCAAACTAGTGTTTTTGTAGCCTATGTTGCTGGAATCATCTCTGAACTGTTGGATACTTTCATACCCAGTGTTTTCTGAGCTTGTCTAACAACAAAGCACTGATTAAAAAAGAAAATAACACTTGCTTTGTTCATGCACGTCTAGAAAAGTTAGAATACAGTCAGGAATGACTTTTATTATTAGCAGAGTCCACTCTAAATCAGCAATAAAGCTGACAAATTTCACAGGCTGATCACAGTGGGAATATCAAATGTCTCAGTGTGTGATGGATTAAATGGGGGGGGAATTAAAGTTGTGAAAATTATTTCTATGCAGGGATTCTAATGTCAGACACAAAAATGATTAGACATGTGTGCTCAAGAATAATAATGAAACTGACGTTGATCCATGGATTGGTTCCTACTTCGTCTGGATGGCTGACATGCTTTAACATTTCAACCAGTCAGTCTTCTGTGAGAATAAAAAGTCAAATTGATAAACACAGGAAATACTGTTCTCTAGTGGGATTTTGACCAGAATTTAACATCTATTGTTAATAATTGGCACTTAATGAATCTACATCTGCAACACAAAGATAATTAATGCTCATGATGGGAGGCAGAAGATAGTAACTGAAAAGGATTTAGGGTCTGAAATCTAGCTAGGCCTTATCCTAAATGGGTGACATTTGGTAAGACACATTACTGAATGAACCTCAATTTTCTCATCAGTAAAATACTACTAGTAATATACCAGTTGCCTGCCTCAAAAGGTTTTAGTAAGGCTCAAAAATTGAAATTACAGAGCAAGAAAAAGGGCCATTATTTAACAATTAAATAAATGATGATACCCTCTATTGGAAAAAGTGTCAGATTTTACAAATTATGATTTAGAAATTTATTTAATGACAGGAGAAAATTAAGATAATTACTATAAATTTAAAAGCAGTTCAAATTATGTAAACTATGCTCACTCTACATTTTTCATAAAGGAAAAAATTATTAATTATATACATGGTAGTAAAAAAAGGTGCATGTCAGATACTAGTTGTGATTATTGGTGACTTTTTTATCCTTCATGTTTTTCTACCCTTTAAATCTTAATTAGGAGCAACTGCATTGAAATCCGAAAAAAAGGAAAAAATAGCAAAATAACACAATGGTATATAGCATATAGAAACAAGAATGATACCCATACATACAGATCTTTTTTTTGATAGGCAGCATGGCAGAGCAAGTGGAAAAAGAACAGTTACCACACAATTGATATAATTAGTACCCACACCAAGAAAAAAAAGGAAATGAAAAGGATTCCTACTTCAAACCACACATGGTAACCAATTCCAGAGGGATTAGAGACCTATACAAAATTTTTAAACAATAAAGCTTCTGAAGCATAAGAAAAATTTTCATGTTATCAGGGCAGGTAATATTTTAAAGAAAAGATCATTATGTTCAACTATATTAAAATTCATAGAGTTTATATTTCAAAATATACATTGGAAGTAAAAAATTAACACATGGATTGGAGAAATAACACATAAAACAACAAAAGGCTTATAAACAGATGATATAAAACTTCTCACAAATCACGACGCATAAATAGAAACCACAGCTAAAATGAAGGATAAAAATCATTGAAAAATATTTCACAAAAAAGAAAAATCAAATGGTGCCCAATCTAGTGAAGAATCAGAGAAAAGAAAATTAAAATGACTATTGATTAATGAATGTTGAATAGCATTAAAAACCTGATTGTGCCAAGTGTTAGTAAGGATGGAAATTTTAACATTCTATAAGCAGACATGTGACCCCTTGACATTATTTAATGAAGTTGAAAATATCCATGGTTTATGTCCCAGAAAAATACACTCCTAGAATACCATCTCAAGGAATTCACACAAGGGTACCCAAGAAAACAAAAATTAAAATATTCATACAAACATGTTCTTTTCTAATTGAAACGAACTTAAAATAGTCCCTCGCCCATTAACTGTAGAAAATGCAAATATATTGTGGAAAACTAGAAAGCAGCATTGTATATTTATACTCACCAGCAAAAAAATAAATAAAATAATATGATTCAGAAGATTGTGCTCTATTTCCAATATTACTTATTTTTTTCCATAAAAGTACAGAGGATAATACTTTATTATTTTAAATAGCTTATCAAATAGGAAAATCAAATTTTTGATCATTATGCATAGCATGAAGTATATTTTAACTAGTGGTGAGAAAATAATATAAAACATCAAATATGTTTATGTGATAAATAATATGTTTAGATTATATATATATACATAAGTAACATTTTCCTTAAATTATACATATATATCCATAAAGGCCATAATTCCAGTGGGTATATTCACTTTCAAGGATCATGCTAACTTGATTTAATTTTTGCAATCAATTTATCATTTATCCCAGGAGACCTGAGTTCGATCTCTGGGTTGGGAAGATCCTTTAGAGAAGGAAACAACAACCTACTCCAATACTCTTGCCTGGAAAATTTCATGGACGGTGGAGGAAACTGGTAGGCTACAGTCTATTGGGTCACAAAGAATCAGACATGACTGAACAACTTCACTTTATCCTTTATCCTATTGCTGTAATTAATTCAAACTACAGTAAAAAGACTCTTCATACTGCAAAGCAAATCTTCCTTCCCTTCATCATATTTTTTCATAGACAGACATTTAAACACTATCTACTACTGAACAGAGTCACTCACAAAGGTCCCCTTCTCCATCTCTGCCTGGGTCTTATAGGGGAGGATAATACAAGGTAGGCAAAAGAATTTCATATCAATTGTTCATAGACAGCCAGCATAAAGAAGGAATTAGTAGATCATCCCCTGGTAGAAACTCAATATTTTTAGAGGTTTTCTCGCTGTGAATGCACATCCTGAGGAACACAAAGCCTGATGCTGCTGCTACTGCTGCTAAGTCGCTTCAGCTGTGTCCGACTCTGTGCGACCCCATAGACGGCAACCCACAGGTTCCCCCGTCCCTGGGATTCTCCAGGCAAGAATACTGGAGTGGGCTGCCATTTCCTTCTCCAATGCATGAAAGTGAAAAGTGAAAGTGAATTCGCTCAGTAGTGTCCGGACTCTTAGAGACCCCGTGGACTGCAGCCTACCAGCCTCCTACGTCCATGGGATTTTCCAGGCAAGAGTACTGGAGTGGGGTGCCATTGCCTTCTCCAAGCCTGATTCTAGGAGTCTAATAATAATTGAGAGATGTAGAGGAATTGACGGAGGGAGGGGGGGAAATGCTTGAGTAAAAGTTTAGATGGTAATTTGTTTTGTTTTTAGATAATATGTGAATCTCAGGTAGGGGCATGGGAAAAAGTTAAAGAAGCTCATGTTCTCTAGAAGTTGAGGTAATTAAATCCAAGATTTTAGAGGGTAATGATATCTAACAACCCATTCACATTCTCTTGTAACACAGTTTTGTTCTGTTTATGATGCTGAAATGCTAAGGACATTGATGAGTGGATTTCAGACTCACCAGAATTAATCTGATATTTTTCTTTTCTTCTTACTCATATTATATATATGTGTGTGTGTGTGTGTGTGTGTGTGTGTATGTATGTATATATTTGAGATGTTCACACATTTATCTGTGAATACATATATTGGCACACATGAAAAAGAACATCATTATTTTAAATGATGAAATTAATATTTTACAGAGTTGTCCTACCATTTAATGCAGTTTCAGAAGGAAATCCTTCTATTTTATTGACTTGAAGCTTTCTGAAACCAATGCACTTATAAAAGGTAAAAATATCACTGTAAGCAAGAGTTGCCTACTGTTAGTGTGCTTACATTTATTGAGTGCAAGAGCACAGACCTGGCTAAATCTCTGTAATGCCCACTGGCATATTCTCAAGTTAAGAGCCTTTTTCAGTGGACTCACACATATCCAAAAAGACAGCGTATTACCTAAAACTCACTGTTGGGCACCAGAGTACATTAAGGTAAACACCTGTTCTGCTGTGGGTTGTGGTTGTGGTGGTGTTTGTTTTTCATTCCTAATATACTTCAGGCCACTGACTCTTCAAAAAGATTTACTTCTCAACATCAGTATCTGTCATTCCTTAGAGTTCATCTCGGTGTGTTCTTAGGATTTCTGTTTTACAGTCATGCCTTCACTTTCACCAGACCATTACTAAAACCACTGTAAGATATCAAATCCTTTGAGCTGTTCTTAGATAAATCAGATACAGCAAGCTATTTCTGCAGTTTTCTTTTCTTTCTTTTTTTTTTTCTCATGGTGCCTCTGGCTCCTTAGTTGTCTCAGTTTTGCAGTAACTCTCCTATTCATCTGTCTCAGAAATACAAGGAAATTTACAAATTTCTAAAAAGATGTATGTTTGAATCACCTTTTGCTAAAGGTTCAAATGTAGGCGGAGTACCGAAGAATTGATGTTTTTGAATTGTGGTGCTAGAGAATTGGACTGCAAGGAGATCAAACCAGTCAATCCTAAAGGAAATCAATGCTAAATATCACTGGAAGGACTGACGCTGAAGTTGAAGCTTCAATACTTTGGCTACCTGCAAGAAGTCGATTCATTGGATAAGGCCCTGGTGTTGGGAGACATTGAAGGCAAAAGGAGAATGGCACAGCAGAAGATGCCGTCACTGACTCAATGGACATGAATCTGAGCAAACTCTGGGAGTAGTGAAGGACAGGGAAGCCTGGCATGCTGCAACCCATGGGATTGCCAACCAGTCGGACACAACTTAGTGACTGAACAGCAACAGCAGATGTACCACTAATGAAATTTTGAAGTTTAAAGAACTAGCCTTAGTTTACCATTATTTACTTGTCTATAATAAAGCTACTTTACTTAAATGATATGTTTTCTATTGTAATTTATGTATGGAATATTTGATTTTCAATATCACTTTATCTTGTTTTTTTATTTAATAACATCATATTGTATATTTTTTTTATGTTTTGGAATGGTTCTCATGACTGCAAATTAAATGGCTAAATATAATTCTATCAGAATTTCTTTAACTCAAATACTTTATTACTATTAGACATTTGGATCATTCTGGGTTTTTTGCAATTATATATATATTCCAATGTTTATCTATCTGCATATAAAATTTTATCCTCTCAAATAATTTCCTTGTCATAAATTCTCAAAATGTGGTTGCTAGATGAAAGCATGTGAGCTTTATATTTATCATTTATGAATCTATGTTAGTAACTAGCTAAGGGAAGCTCCTCTCTACCTCCTTCAAATTTCGTTACAGTTCTGACAGTTGCAAATATGAGTCAGGGATAAATTGGCTCCCAAGAGATGTTATTGGGTGATGGTAGTAAAGGCTGACACAATCAGGGTGAAGAGAAAGATCTTTAATCGTACAGTCACCTTAAATTTCACCCCTTTGGATTCCTGGCCTGCTCGGATTTCTCTCATTTGGAAGTCACTTCCCGCAGAGTCTTTATTCCCCCATGAGCTTGGGGGAGTTCCAGTGCTTCTTTTCTTTGGAAGAAGTCAATCACTCTCATCCGATACTTGAAAGTTGAGAGAAGTAGTGACCTTTTGATATGATTTGATACAGTTTGATGTCAGAAGAAAATAACAAGTGAAGTAAAGAAATTTGACTCATTGCCCTAGTCTAAGAGAAGGCAGTATTTTTGTGCGTGTATGAAGGGAAGTGAAGTGAAAGTCTCTCAGTCGTGCCTGACTCTTTGCAACCCCATAGAATACTGGAGAGGGTAGTTGTTCCCTTCTCCAGGGGATCTCTCCCACCCAGGAATCAAACCAGGGTCTCCGGCATTGCAGGTGTTTTGTTTTTTGTTTACCAACTGAGCTATCAGGGAAGCTGTTTTGTGTGTATAGACACAGTAAACATTATAGGCTTTGTGAGCCAGGATGCAAAATAAAAGATACCATGTGGGTATTTATATGACAAGAAAGAAAACAAATTTCTATAATGTTTATATTTGATGAAATTCAAAGTATTTATAATTGTTCATTTTTTGTTGTAAAAAAAAAAAACGGTTCACAGATGAGAAGAACATTTTTGCATAACATTTTGCTTAATTGCTCTTTAAAGGTAGTATTCTTTGTGATTAAATTGATTTTAAATATTCACCTGTTCAAAAAAACCCTTACTTCACAGGCCATACAAACACAGGTAAAGCTTGTAGTTGGCCGGCAGGCCATGGTATGAAGCCCTCTAGAAAAATTACTTTCTCTTTCCTTGCCTTGTTTCCCTTTGAGATGATTGGTCCGTAAAAGAGGAATGGGCCTAAAAGAAAAGAATAAAAGCTAGGTTTTATTCTTTACCTAAAGACCTTCTTCTAAAGAGAAAAAGGATTCTTTCACTCTCTTGTAGAGATAAGACTGATTGGGTTTTTATTTAAAAGACTATTGCTTTTAATTTTACTTTTAAGTTTAAGTGAAGTGGAATTAGAAGCTACCTATGGCAGAAAGTGAAGAGGAACTAAAAAGCCTCTTAATGAAAGTGAAAGAGGAGAGAGAAAAAGTTGGCTTAAAGCTCAACATTCAGAAAACAAAGATCATGGCAACTGGTCCCATCACTTCAGGGGAAATAGATGGGGAAACAGTGGAAACAGTGTCAGACTTTACTTTGGGGGGCTCCAAAATCACTGCAGATGGTGACTGCAGCCATGAAATTAAAAGACGCTTACTCCTTGGAAGAAAAGTTATGACCAACCTAGATAGTATATTCAAAAGCAGAGACATTACTTTGCCGACTAAGGTCCGGCTAGTCAAGGCTATGGTTTTTCCAGTAGTCATGTATGGATGTGAAAGTTGGACTGTGAAGAAGGCTAAGCACCGAAGAATTGATGCTTTTGAACTGTGGTGTTGGAGAAGATTCTTGAGAGTCCCTTGAACTGCAAGGAGATCCAACCAGTCCATTCTGAAGAAGATCAACCCTGGGATTTCTTTGGAAGGAATGGTGCTAAAGCTGAAGCCCCAGTACTTTGGCCACCTCATGCGAAGAGTTGACTCACTGGAAAAGATTCTGATGCTGGGAGGGATTGGGGGCAGGAGGAGAAGGGGACGACAGAGGATGAGATGGCTGGATGGCATCACGGACTCGATGGAGTGAGTCTGAGTGAACCCCGGGAGCTGGTGATGGACAGGGAGGCCTAGCGTGCTGTGATTCATGGGGTTGCAAAGAGTTGGACACGACTGAGCGACTGAGCTGAACTGAACACACAAGACTGATAGAAAATTCCATAAATTATCACATCATAAATTCTGATGTATCTAAACTATTTAACCTAACAATTTTGTGAAATGGGCAAGGAATTTCAATATACGTTTCAGAGATGAGGAGATTTAGCCTAAGAGAAATTTGACTCTCAGATAACAAAGTTAAAAATAATAGAAGCTAGACATCAAATTGAGTCTTCATGCTCCCGCATTCTGTATATTAAAGAATTTATTTTTTTTTCTCAAATTCTGTGCTGTGCTGTTCTTAGTCTCTTGGTTGTGTCCAACTGTTTGCAACACCATGGACTGCTCCTCTGTCCATGTGGATTCTCCAAGCAAAAATACTGGAGTGGACTGCCATGCCCTCCTCCAGGGGATCGTCCCAACCCAGGGATCGAATCCAGATCTCCCGCATTGCAGGCAGATTCTTTATCATCTGAGTCACCAAGGAAGTCCTTCTCAATTCCTAATCAATAAATTAAATTATTGGAAACATTTGGGATTTTAGTCAAGGTTCTCCCGAGAAACAGAAAACAGAGTCAATAGGATATATCTATCTATTCATCAATCTGTAAAAGATTTATTATAAGGAATTGAGTCATGTTATCATGGAGGCTAAATAGTCCTAAGATCTACAGTTTGCAAAATGGAGGTTCACATGAGCTGATAATATAGTTGCACCCAGAGTCCAAAGTCTTGAGAACTAGGAGTTCCAAGAATGTTGGAACTCTGATCTGAAAGCCCACAGTCAAGAAGAACTGATGACTTAGTCCAAGTTCAAAAGCCAGAAAAGACCTGTTTCCCAGCTCTTGAAGTCAGGCAGCAGAAGCTCCCTCTAACTCAACCTTTTTGGTCTATTCAGGTCTCTGACTGATCAGATGAGGCACACCCTCTTTAGGAAAGATCATGCTTTATTCAGTCTACTAAGTTAAGTGTAAATCACCTGTAAAAACATCATTACAGAAATACTCAGCATATTATTTGGTCAAATATTTGGGTACCCCACAGCCCAGTAAGACTGACATAAAATAAGATACAATAATCAATTAAACGTCTGATAAATATTTGATTATTTCATCCCATCAATTAGGAATAGGCTGAATTCAGCTGGGTAAAGACCACAGCTAGGAAAAAATTGAGCAGAGCATGGAAGAATGAAAAAGATCTGTATCGACAAGGGAGAGTAGGATGAGAGAAATTATATCAAAATATGTCAGGAAAATAGAAAGTCAGCCTCGTCTCTGTGATTTTAAACCTTTGCTTTTCTCATCTTATGTCTGAAGCAAGAGATGCTAATCTCTTTTTGCTCATTTTTCAACTGTCTAGAAACAATGGAAGAAGGATAAAGCAGTAACCTGGTCTTTAATTACCTGTTCAGTCATTTCCCCCGTATTCTCCTTTTCACTGTTCTATTTGTTTATTTCATTCATTCATCGAGTTAATGAATCAACCGATGTCTATCCATTTAATGCTTACTGAACATAAGCTATCCTTGGGGCGCTGGTGACACCACAGCAAAGAAGATAGATGTAGGTGTGCCCTTGTGAAGTTACAATCAATGAGAAGACAAACATAAAGCAAATTACTTCAAATAATCAATAATTACTGTGCTATCTAGGAAAAATGGAATGAGAAGATAGGTTTGGGATACAGAATGTGGCTCAGTTTAGCCATACACAGTGTTATCTATTTAGTTTTCATTTATAAAATATTATGTTCCTTCACAAAATGTGCCAAACACTTTGCTAAGCTCTCAGAGTAATTGGGTATGACTTCAGAAAAACCAAAATTTCTTAAAAAGTAAGAATTTTAAAGAGAATTTAATGCCAAGTGTCTGGATAGCAGATTTATACCCCCAAAAGATTGCCTTGTATTTAGATAAAAGTTTCTGAAATTTCTATTAGTTATATTGATATTTCTGGATAGAAGAGAAGATAATGTATTACCTGTTAGGGATAATGCCCCTATATTTACTGATCAGGAAAATATCCTAGGTCTTTGTACCTTAAGAAAAAACACATAACTGTCATTTAAAAATATCAAAGAGGGTGAGCGTATTATCCTTTTATCTTTTCAGTCATTTCCAAACTAAGACTGTAAAGAGTCATGTGGTTACTACGAACTGCACAGTATAGCCCTGAGATGGAGGAAACACTTGTCTTCCAACACAGAATCCTGGGAACTCCCATTCTTCTTAAGATTTATTTGTACTTCTTAAAAAGAATAGAAATTTGAATTTAAGTGAAGAATAAAGGCCTCTAGCTATGAGTTATTGTGGAAAAACTGCCCAGTTAGTGAACATCTCCTTCATGTTCTTTCAAAAAGGAAACTCTTCTATCAGAAAGTTATTCGATATGGGAAGAAGCTTTGATATTAGAAGAGGGAGACAGAAGAGCCTGAATAGAATCACTTAGTATTTGTCTCTTCCTTCCTTTATTCTTTCTTTTCTTTTCTTTCTTTCTTTCCTCTCTTTTCCTCCCTTGCCTTATGCTGCAGTACGTGCGCGCACACACACATGTGTAATTGGTTAATTGACTTATTTATATATTATTTTGCACTGCTACAGAATACAAAGTGTTTTATATTTCCCTTCCTCACCTCTCACATTCATGTCTTATTAGCTTACACAACCAAGAAGCAAGAATCTAAGAATTTCTCTGTTTGGAAAATGAACATGCTGATATTTAGAACTATACCATTTAAAATGTACATTTCACACTTATTAAGCATGCAAACTAAAATTGCCACAGTATGGAGATTGTTTCCCTATGATGGTATCAGCAACTGAAAATAAATTGTAACCCCTTTCCAGAGTGTACCCAAAGAGGCACAGGATATCTGCTGTAGAGAAATAAAGATGCTGAGAATTTAAACTGGAGGTTTGTTCCCTGGAACCACAGGAAAGAAGCCCAAATGAAGACTTGAACACAGAGCTACAGAAGGCTGACTTTGACTAGAGGCTTGTGCTATGCTTAGTTGCTCAGTCAGTCCAACTTTTTGTGACAACATGGACCCTAGCCCCCCAGGCTCCTCTGTCCAGGGGGATTCTCCAGGCAAGAATACTGAGTTGTCATACTCTCCTCCAGGGGATCTTCCTAACCCAAGGATAGAACCCAGGCCCTCCACAATGCAGGAGGATTCTTTACCATCTGAGCCACCAGGGAAACTCCTGCCTGGAGGCTTGGATTGGTCTAATAAGTATCCAGTTGAGAACATGGCATGGATGTCTAGAGTTTCTTATTCTGTTTTTCTCAGTCAGTATGAAAGCTCTCCATGTGTTTGTGGCTACACACAGCAAGAATAAGATTGAATTTCTCAGAATCCTCTATAGTAAAAGTTTAGAGTCACTTTTCACTTGATTCAGAACACTTAAAAATAAGAATTTTTTACACCCAGAGCTGTGGAACACATTTTTCCTCAGTGCACTGAAATTTTCATGAGGCTCTATAATCCACTAGGTTTCACAAATCCTGATGCTGCAGAAATTTCGAGATTTAAAAAAAAAAAAAAAGTCCTTACTGAACCGAACTTGGTAAATAGAACCAACAAAGTAAAACAGGCTAAAAAATTAAATTTGATCTAGACACATATTTGCATAAATCCTCAGTCACTCAGTTGTATCTCAGTGAACTCTTTGTGACCCCATGGACTTTAGCCCACCAGGCTCCTGTCCATTGAATTTTCCAGGCAAGAATAATGGATGGAGTAGCCATTTCCTTCTCCAAGGGATCTTCCCTACCTAAAGATCTAATCCAGGTCTTCTGCATTGACAGGTGGATTCTTTCACCACTGCACCCTTGGTGGCTCAGAGGGTAAAGGGTCTGCCTGCAATGCGGGAGATCCAGGTTTGATCCCTGCATCGGGAAGATCCCCTGGTGAAGGAAATGGCAACCCACTCCAGTATTCTTGCCTGGAGAAACCCCATCGACAGAGGAGCCTGGTAGACTACAGTCCATAGGGTCACAAGGAGTTGGACACGAATGAGAGACTTCACTCACCATTATAGACTTAATTATAAATAAACACAGAAAGCATATAAGTTATTTGATTTATCTTTGTGTGAAATTATTGGAAAAGAGAAACCACAAGTCACAGTTATATTTAATTTTGAAAATGCAATAGTCTTATTGATGAAAAGACTTGAAAAATTTATACCACTAAAATGGAGATGAGATCATTGGATAATATTTACATTACAATTGCCTCAGAGGCTCAGGAAATAAAGACTATTAATTAGATTGGCCAAAGGCTTTGAGTTAAAATTTATATCCCCACTATGTAATCATGTTCACAATTCTTTCAGTGTTTCTTAAATAATGGAATGTAACTTTTTGAGATAATGAAAAACGTACAGAGATTGCAAATTGAACTCTCAAGAGTTTGGTTGTTTTAATCTTTTACCCACGGTAAAAAGACACATTTTAGAAATCACATTTTTTTACAATATGTTTAATATGGAAAGTCCTATTTGCTTAAGTGTTATAAGGATTTGGATATACTCGAACTATAAATTGAACCCATTATGCTTATGGAAATTTAAGACTTCTATAGCTTTATGTTTATTAATTCTACCTCTATAAATATAATGTTAATTCTCTTTAGTAAGAAAGTAGTTTTGGTTTTCTCCTCAAAAGCCAATTTATTACAAATACTAACCTTTGAAAATTTGACTTTCCACACAAGGTAAAATCCTGTTTCTCTCTCATTGTCAAGCCAAATAAGTTGATCTTATCATTAGAGCCTATACTTTATTTTGTCCGATCCTAAACTGACTTAAGCTACTTGATCAATTATAAATGGTGGACTTCCAAAACAGACAAGACTACATTGCACAGTGAGTGGTCTCCTCTAATGGTTCTAAAATGTTTGATTTCCAGACCAGCAACACCATTATCACAAGCATTGTCTGTTGATATGTTATGAATGCAGTTTAGAACTCCACTCTGGACCTACTGCATTTGAAGATAGTTCTGATTCACAGTGGACTTTAACAAAAACTGCTCTAGTTTACTTAGCAAATAGCACCATTCCCCATTATGGATAAATGTACCTACGTGGCTGTTTTCTAGTTTTTTTTTTTTTTTTTTTCTAGTATTGCCTTTAAGGCATTCATACTCCCTCAATTAACTCATGCTGTGATTGTCTCAGGTTTGTGGGAATAAAAGTAGCTTCCCCACAAAAAAAAAAAAAAAAAAAAAAAAATCTTTGACTCCACATTCTATAAAGACAGGTAGCTTCATCAAACACATGCACCTCAAAATTACAAGGATGAATAATCTATATAGAGACATTTTTAGTCTGCCTAATTTGCAACCATGATATCAGCTTCTTATGAGCCTTATATGTCAAAAGATCTGGCAAAGCAACAAATTCATTTTCCTGAGTGTTTGTTCCCCTTTGATACACTTTAAAAGCATTACAGGTAAAGAACTGAAGTGTCTATGTGAGCACATTTTCTCAGCAACTGATGTTAACTTTTAATTCACTTGAAGGAAGAATGATGACAAATATGAAGCTCTGACTGAACAGACACACAGCTGCTCTTAATACTTTACAGTTAAAATCCTTTCAACAAAAAATGTCTATTCTAGTTTTTCTAAAAAAAATTATAGAAAGCAATAAACGTATCTGAGGCATGACATAGTGAGGTGTGTTTGAAAAGATAAAACTACCTCACATTCCATTATATATTTATTTGTGTGAAAAGAATGTGAGTTTCAGGATAGTAGAGAGTTTTTTGCTAGTTCAGCCTGGAGTGGGCGCGTGTTCTAAATCTCTTCAGTCGTGTCTGACTCTATGAGACCCTATGGACTGTAGCCCACCAGGCTCCTCAGTCCATGGGATTCTCCAGGCAAGTATACTGGAATGGGTTGCCATGCCCTCCTCCAGGGGATCTTCCTGACCCAGGGATCGAACCCATGCCTCTCACATCTCCTGCATTGGCAGGCAGGTTCTTTAACACTGGTGCCACCTGGGTAGCCCGCCAGGCTCCTCTGTCCATGGAGATTCTCCAGGCAAGTATACTGGTGTGGATTGCCATGCCCTCCTCCAAGGGATCTTCCCCATCCAGGAATCAAACCGGTCTCCAGCATTGCAGGTGAATTCTTTACCAGCTGAGGTACCAGGGAAGAATGTATTTAATTTTAGAACTGGATAAATATATTTAAGTGATAAATGAAACAAGCATACAAACTGAGAATAAAGGATCTCTATCAGTCTTAGGTAACATTTCTTCTAAGAGTCTCAATTCTTCATCTGCAGAAAAAGACAAAGACTAAGGAGAGACTGATATACAAATGGATAACAGCCAGATTGCGTATAAAACTAGAACTC
The DNA here is from genome assembly GCF_001704415.2 of Capra hircus. Classification (NCBI taxonomy): domain Eukaryota; kingdom Metazoa; phylum Chordata; class Mammalia; order Artiodactyla; family Bovidae; genus Capra; species Capra hircus. Next base: position 13,836,299 of record NC_030822.1, on the reverse strand, counting down.
TGACCCACAGTCTGCAACAACTAGAAGGGTGACAAGCCACAATTTGAATAGCAATTGACTCCAAACTGTCAAGATTTGGCCAACTACCAGTTTTCCTAATTTCTACCTCCTCTTCTAAGGGCCAACCAGAGAAACTCAAATATATATCTTTAACAAACCTCATAGGACATCTTCCCTCTAGTTAGCCCATCTTCCAGCTTTCCCATTAGGGTATACCTTGAGCCTTCTCTTTCTTCTACTATAAAACTTCTATAATCTCCTGTCTGCCTATAAGTTTGTCCAACACAGGTGATGGTGGCTGACTTACTTGTTAGCAAACTCTGAATAAATAGCATTTGCCTGTTCTAATTTGAGTAATCTTTATTCATTTCTAAAGAAGCAAGCCTATAATATTTAAAATGCTCTAAGCATTACAATTTCATGAATTTCTAGAGACTGTGACCTCAAAGGAAGAATTTACATCAATCTAAATACACTTTTCCAACTCAAGATGATAAAAATCTAAATATTCATAATGAAGATGCTATGGGAAAACATTAAGAGTGCTAAGATTTTAATTAAAGATTTAAAGGCAAGGTTAGGTTAGCCACGGAATAAAAAAATCACACATTCCAAGTGGACTTCTTAAACAGGATACTGTCACATCCCTCACATTGTTTTAAATCACAATTTGCACCAAGGTGAATCAGAGTTCCAACCCCCTCATTACTAATTCCAGAACAGGGAAGCTTCGAAGAACACTACCAAAGTTGAGGATACTATTTAATAGATCCATTCTTCCACAGATGGACTTCAAAATGATGCAAGTTTAAGGTCTTTATCAGTGATCTTCCAAAGATAGGGTGGTGGGAAGGTCAAGTGTGAATGTCCACTTTGAGTAGAATGGCTAAAGTATCATTTATCTATATAGTACTTAAAAGCAACAATAAAACTGAGTAAAAGTTGCTTTGATTTGGATTATCCCCTGGTAACAATCTAAACAATGGTTTATCAATCTATACAATTTATTGGTAATCTAAACAATGCCAGTGTCAAAAAAAAATAAAAAAAAAATCCACTGGCAGGATAATGGCAGCATGGCCTTCTCTAAGTTCAAAACAACGGCTGTGGTTTAGAAAGAATCCACTCTGAGCAGACTGTGTACTGTGTGATTCCAACTATATTGCTTATAATGCATTCTAGGAAATGCATAACTGTAGAGACAGTAAAAAGATGGGTTGTTACAATGAGTTAGTGTGGAGGGGTGATGGACAGGCTAGGGCAGTGACGCTATCCTGTGTGACACTATCATGGTGGAAATATGTCATGCATTTGTCAAAGCTCATAGAATATACAGCACCAGACTTAAATGCTAATGTGAACTACAGAAGCTGGATGATGACGTATCAGGGGAGGTTTGCGGCATGTAGCAGATGCACCCTGTGGTATGGGAGACCCGACAGCAGGGTGGTTTCACCTGTGCAGGAACAGGAGGTGCATGAGAGCTCTCTGTACTTCCTACTCAATTTTGCTGTAAACTAAGCTGCTCTAAAAAATAGAATTTATGAATTTAAAATATAAAATTTAAAGAATGATGCTTTTTTTGTCTCTTTTGTACTGTTCATTTGATTTCATTTCTTTCTTTGTTTTAACAAGCACACTTATATGTATGAAGCCCAGTAAAGAGATTTTCACTTTCTCAACTTTTTTGTGTTTATTAGTATTCATTGTTCTTAATGATTATTGCAGAAAATGATTCTTATATAGAGAAACAAGTATTTAAAGTGTCTGATTTACATGCCCCAAACACTGAGTTCTCCACTGGCGTTTACAATTTTCTTAATACTAAAGGCTACATAACAAGTTTCCTTTACCTGCCACTGAATTCATACATCATATACCAGAGATAAAGGTAGAAGTCATAAATTGACATTTATAGCTCAATTTAGTTATCTGCTGCTTCTTTTTTTTGCTAACGTTTTTGAGATGAAAATTTTACGGTGTAAAAAAAAATCTCTCTTAAGAGTAATTCTTAACAATTTTTTTTTCTTCTTCTGAATGGGTGTTTCTTTGAAATATTTTTTGGAGAAAGTCTGTCCTTGATGTTTGCTGACCCCAAAGCAAATTTTCTCCCAAGAGATTTGAGATGAACAAACATTAAATTGATTATGTTTTCCTAACAAGAAACCAGAGGAACACTATACTTACCTTTTGGATAAAGCAAAGGAAAAGATTTTGAAAGAAAATGTCTATATTCCCCAGCTCTCTAATTCCAGATGACTTTTTCCCAAAACGTTTCCCATCCTTTAGAAATCAATCATTCATCCTATCTCCACATGCTTTGTGTATGTCTGTGTTGGTATTAACAGTATGCAACAAGTATTTGTTTATATCTCTGTCTCTGTCTCGTTAAGAAGACTGACCATACTGTGAAGTAATGGATATGTATATGTATTTGCATATGCCTAGGCAAGATGTCTTTGCAGTAAATACTCATAGAATATATGTATTTTTAAGATATCAACTAATTGTATTTGATAGTATATTAGTTTCAGGTATATAACATAATGATTTGATACATGTGTTCATCATGAAATTATCACCTCAATAAGTTAAAGATTTGTATGCACACAATTGCGTTTTTTTTCCCTAGTGATCAGAATTTTTAAGCTACTCTCTTAGCAACTTCTAAATAAAAAATACAATATTGCTAATTATAGTCACCACGCTATATACATCTCTAGCACTTATTATAACTGGAAGTCTGTACTTTTTGACCTCCTTCACCCATTTTTATCTATTACTTAAATCACCCCACCTCTGGTAACAACCAACCTGTTCTCTGTATCTATCGACTTTTTTTTTTTTTTTACATTCTACATATAAATGAGATCATATCCTATTTCTCTTTCTCTGTATACTTCTTTCTCTTAGTGTAATGTACTTAAGGTCCATCCATGTAAATAGTTGGAAACAGCAAAATGTCTTTCTTTTTATGGCTGAATAGCATTCCATTGTGTGTGAGTATTCATCCATTCATCCATTGGTGGACACAGGCTATGTACATATCTTGGCTATTGCAAATCAGCTACAATGCACATGAGGGTGCATATATCTTTTAAATTAGTGTTTTAATTTCCTTTTGATAAATACTCAGAAGTGGATTGGCTGGGTCATATGGTAGTTTTATTTACAATTTTTAAAATAATCTCCATAACATTTTGCATAGAGGCTATGTCTGGAAACTCCCATGGATGGAGGAGCCTCGTGGGCTGAAGTCCATGGGGTCACTAAGAGTCAGACACGACTGAGCGACTTCACTTTTACTTTTCACTTTCATGCATTGGAGAAGGGAAATGGCAAACCACTCCAGTGTTCTTGCCTGGAGAATCCCAGGGATAAGGGAGCCTGGTGGGTTGCCGTCTATGGGGTCGCACAGAGTCGGACATGACTGACGCGACGCAGTAGCAGCAGCAGCAGCAGCAGCAGCAGCAGCAGCAGCATACCCAACTTATATTCCTGCCAAGAGTGCACAAGGATTCCTTTTCTCCACATCCTTGCCAACAGTTGTTATCCGTTTTATTTTTTATAATAACCATTCTAAGAGATATTAGGTAATATCTAACTGCAGTTTTGATTTGCATTTCTTTGATTATTGGTATTGTTGACCAACTTTTCATGTGCCTGTTAAATAGCCATATGTCTTCCTTGGAAAATAATTTAGACTCACTCCCCTTTTTAAAAATGAATTGCTTGCTTTCATTTTTTGCATTTTATTATTGAGTTGTAAGAATTCATTGTAAATTTTGGATATTAACTCATGAGATATATAATTTGCAAATATTTTTCTCCCATACCATAGATTGCCTTTCATTTTATTGATGATTTTCTTTTAGTTTGGGGTATTCTCATTTACTGGGGGCCTCCCAGGTGGCTCAGTGGTAAAAAATCTGCCTTCCAAACAGGATACATAGGAGATTCCGGTTCAATCTCTGAGTCAGGAAAATCCCCTGGAGGAGAAAACGGCAACCCACTCCAGTATTCTTGCCTGGGAAGTCCCATGGACAGAGGAGCCTGGAAGGCTACAATACATGGAGCCACGAAGAGCTGGACGTGACTTAGGGACTGAGCATGCACACATTTCCAGTTACTTATTTTTGCACTTGCTGATATGTGTCTTTGATATTATTGATTTTCCAGATAAATATCTAGCTAATTCTAGCACTTTATATTAACAACTAGATAAAGAATCAGGTTAACTTTGAATTAATGATGCACAACCAGGACTTAACTGCTCAGGAAGGTTGTAGCAGAACAGACTGCCCTATTGGTTATAGTGCATGTTGAAGGGCTACTTTTCCCACCTCTGTGCTCATGATTTTTTTTTTTTTTTCTGAAATGTTAGACACTTTGCAACCTAACCAGGACATATCATTTGCACTTATATTCTAAAAGTGTTTTCATGTGCTCCAAGGCTCTTCCAGCTCTATGGCTACTTATGCTTAATATCTTCTGGTCTATGTTAATCTGGCATATTCAATGTATATGCAATCTTTGTAAAAACTAAAGAAAGAAAAGGCTAAAAATAATCATTTCTATTCAGAAATATTTTATGTAGTATTATTTCACTGCAAAAAATAAAATGGAATATGACTCATACTTTCCAGGACATTTTTATTTAGCATAAGAATTATGTGTATATGTTTGTGAACTGAGGTTGAGGAGAAATTTAAAAAAGGCTCAAATTGTTGGTGGCTTTGGCCTCTAAACTAAAGTTAATTGTTTGGCACTAAAGTTAGTCATTTGCTATAAAAGGAAATAAAGAACACTAACTCTTGTGTGACAAGTGACTGTGCTAAGCACTGCACCTCATTTAAAGCTCTTTTCAACCCTGAGAGGGTGATATTTTTATATCCTTTTTATGGACTAGAAACCTGGACTTAAAGGTTAATTAATTACACCTTCCATTGTATAATCATAAGGGATTTGATTTAGGTCATATCTGAATGGTCTAGTGGTTTTCCCTACTTTCTTCAATTGAAGTCTGAATTTGACAATAAGGAGTTCATGATCTGAGCCACAGTCAGCTCCTGGTCTTGTTTTTGTTGACTGTATAGAGCTTCTCCATCTTTGGTTGCAAAGAATATAATCAATCTGATCAGTGTTGACCATCTGGTGATTTCCATGTATAGAGTCTTCTCTTGTATTGCTGAAGGAGGGGTTTGCTATGACCAGTGCATTTTCTTGGCAAAACTCTATTAGTCTTTGCCCTGCTTCATTCTGTGTTCCAAGGCCAAATTTGTCTGTTACTCCAGGTGTTTCTTGACTTCTTACTTTTGTATTCCAGTCCCCTATAATGAAAAGGACATATTTTTTGGATGTTTGTTTTAAAAGTCTTGTAGGTCTTCATAGAACTGTTCAACTTCAGCTTCTTCAGCATTACTGGTTGGGGCATAGACTTGGATTACTGTGATATTGAATGGATTGCTTTGGAACTGAACGGAGATCATTCTGTGATTTTTGAGACTACATCCAAGCACTGCATAAGGCTATGGTTTTTCCAGTGGTCATGTATGGATGTGAGAGTTGGACTGTGAAGAAAGCTGAGCATCAAAGAATTGATGCTTTTGAACTATGATGTTGGAGAAGACTCTAGAGAGTCCCTTGGACTGCAAGGAGATACAACCAGTCCATTCTGAAGGAGATCAGCCCTGAGATTTCTTTGGAAGGAATGATGCTAAAGCTGAAACTCCAATACTTTGGCCACCTCATGCAAAGAGTTGACTCATTGGAAAAGACGCTGATGCTGGGAGGGATTGGAGGCAGGAGAAGAAGAGGACGACAGAGGATGAGATGGCTGGATGGCATCACTGACTCGATGGACTTGAGTTTAAGTGAACTCCGGGAGTTGCTGATGGACAGGGAGGCCTGGCATGCTGCGATTCATGGGATTGCAAAGAGTCGGACACGACTGAGCAACTGAACTGAACTGAACTGAACTGATCTGAATTACACCTTGGATTAGCATAGTCAGTGACTGAAGACGGATCCAAACTCTTAAGGGAAAATTTATTTTAAAAAGCAAAATTATGACTCATATAAATATAAAATGGACATAAGGTAAAGATTTTATGTATTCCTTTAAGTAAAATGAGATTCAGTAAGATGTTACCATGGGTCCAAGAAGAATTTAAAGAACCACATGCATATATATATATATATATATATATATATATATGCAATATAGAATTCTGAAATGAATTTACAAAGAGTGCAAAACTAGCCAATATCCATCAGACAGTGAACAATGGCAATCCACCAGACACATTTTTTTTTCATTGATATGGATAAGAAAATTTTGCATCTCTACAAATTTCTACAACTTACTAAGTTTTGAATAGCCCCAAGACAATGAAAGTTTCAGGTCATTTTAATATCAGCAACCATGGAAAGACAGTCTATGACTAGTCCTTCATTGAAAAGGTACCTAGTACTTTTTTACGGATTTCAATGTTTCACAATTTTAGTGACACCACTCAGGAGCTATTGACAAAGTTCATGCTCTATCTATTTGAGACACATATTTGGTCTTTAAGAAGTTAATGAAATTGATGACATTTGGTTTTCTTCTTGTGACCTATGTCTCTCCAAAATTAGAGTTCAAAAATATCTGTGGGTGTTTTAGTTAATTGTCTGGTTAGTTTAAGACTGAAATAATCACCACAGTATGAAAGTTTCCATGTCACTTTTGACCTAAAAAATTGATCAATATATTGACATCCTTATACATTTGTTTTCCCACAACACAGAAAGAAGGTCAGTATTAACCCCATAACACTCTGAAAGAAAATAGGTTTTGCCTCAGTTAGCAGAGGTAAAAGTTCATACTTTGTAGTAAGCCAGCCACAAAAACTATATAAAGTTCATGACTTTTTGGTCAAGTGGCTTATGATATTTTAAAGGAAATGCAACATGATATTTATTCTAGCAACATTATTAATTTTTACTGAGTTCAAATAATGAGTTCTTTAAATGTGTACATTCCTGCATAAGAATAATGCTATTTTGGTTCTCATTTTGTTTCATTGTTATCAAACAAAGAAATAACATGCAAAGATTTATAAACTCATTTATTGTATATGATTAATTTAAATTTGCAAATTTAAAAGCACCTTGATCATGGATTTTAAGCCTCTAGAATTATGAGAAGATATATTTCTGTTATTTAAGACATCATGTCTGTGATACTTTGTTATGGCAGTCCTAGTAAACGAATACAGTTACCTTCCCTCAACTTATTGGTTTCCCAGGTGGCTCAGCGATAAAGAATCAGCCTGCCAATGTGTTAGATGCAGGAGACATGGGTTCCATCCCTGAGTCCAGAACATTACCTAGAGTAGGATATGACAACCTGCTCCAGTGTTCTTGCTTGGAAAACTTCTTGGATGGGGAGCCTGGAGGGCTTATAGTCCATAGGGTCACACAGAGCTGAACATGACTAGGCACACACATTATGATCCTTTACCTAATGTTAGACAAATTGTAACTTGTTGGCACATTAAATATTATAATTGTATTTTATGTACATACTTAAAATTCTTGAGCCTCCCAAATAGACCTAGGACTTTCTCTTTTATTATTTGAAATCTTAAATATATTTATTTTACATAAAATTATTTTTAGTTTATGAGTGTGTTTGCTAACTAACTTATATATATATATATATATATATATATATATATATATTTAAATGTCTTCTTGTTATACTCCTATTCTTCTTCTGCTGAGATCCTTGATTCCTTTTGGCTGAATTACGAGTATTGAAGTTAGATCAATTTGAGTATGACTGGCAACTTTGTGAACTGAGAGAAGTTCTCTAAGGCTAAATTTTCTCATCCAAGGAAAGAAGAAATACCTATTTCATAGATTTTTGTGTGACTGAGACTGATAACTTTTAGAAAACTGTTTTATATAATTACTTTCAAACTTGGATAAGAATGTTCCACATATTATATTCGAATATGTTTCTATTAGAATGCCCAGATTTTTTTATTAGACATATAAACATGTAGAAATTGCATTTCAGTCTCTTGCTTTAGACTGGAAGTTTGATTAGTGACCATTCTTCATTTATGTTTTTATTCCAACATATGGTAGGAGTAATATTTAATCTGCAGAATATTTTTCTTACAATATTTATTTTCATCATTACAATATCCCTTTGAATGAAGTAGTGTATCATTATTATTATTCTGTATTTATAGTTGAAGACTTTGAAAATATTTTGGTTGGCATTTAATATAATCGATTTCAGAGATTCCCAGTGACCTACCTTTCTTCCTCCCTTTCTTTTTTCCTTTCTCTCTCTTTCATTTAAATATTACAGTCAAAGCACTCATCATTTTTGTAGTGTTTTAGTCAGCTTGGGCTGCCATAACAAAATGTCAGACTGGGTGGCTTAAAAAGTAGAAATTTACTTCTCATAGTTCTGAAGATTGCAAAGTGCAGGGTCAAGGTGCCAGCCAGTGCTGGTTTCTGGTGAGAGCCATTTCCTTTCTTGTAGATTGCTGCCTTCAGACTTTGTTCTCACATGGTAGAGAGAAATGAAGCAAGCACTGTGATGTTGTTTCTTAAAGGACTCAATCTTACTGAATCAGGGCTCAAATTTTAATATTTCATTTAAACTTAATTACTTCCTTAGATGCCCCACCTCCAAACATAGTCCCACTGTGGGGAGGGCAGATTAGGGCTTCCAAAGAAAAATTTAAAGGAGACCCAAGCATTCAGTCCATAATGTGAATTGGACTCAAATTTGGGTTGAAAATACTGGGCATGTTAAAAGAGAATACTGAAAATTGCTTATTTCTGTTATGCACGTTTATCTCTACTGAGACCTAGAAACTCCAGTGGTCATAACTGTAGCAAGTGCATTACGTGATTTTTGTCTTTTCTGCAAAACTGGCAAGAGATTTTAACAAAAAAAATAGCTACTGTGGTGCTGGAAACAGTTTCTCCCATGTACTTTTTAAAAAGCTTAATTGTATACAGGGTACTTGGTATTCATGTCATGCCAAGCAAAGGCTTCCTTGTCTCAAAAGAACTTGTGACATAGTCTTTTGAATTTAGAAGGCACTAGGTACAAATTTCCTGGAAAAATAAACTGAAAGAGACTTAAAGTTGTGAGAGATGAATGTCTTCTAGACCTAGATGATTTCTCCAGAATAAAAATAGATTGATTAAAAATGTTCTAAAAAAACCCTTTAGACTGTGAGTGAATGCTTCATATTCTTAACTTTAAAAAGAAGAATGGATATTTATTGAGTACGCTTACTATATTTCAAATTCTAATAAAGTAAAAACAAAAAGTACACTGGTAGACAACTCTCTGTTTTCATAAACATGAACATATTTCTGTAAAACGGGACCCAAATAAAAATTTTTTCTAGAACCCTAATGCCCTCTTCATGTTTCCTTCCAATCACTATACTATCAGTGCCTATTAAGGGTAATAGGCAAAGTTTTAATCTCTGAAACAGTCATTTAATATATTTTTGTAGGTTATTTTAATGGCATTATAGAGTATCTTTTAAGTCTGGCTTCCTTCACTCAACATTGTATTTCTGACATTCATTGATATTATAGCTGAATTCCATTCAACTGTGTGAATAATCAACCAATGATGGTAATTAGGCACTTCCCGGGTTTGGTCTATTATGACTAGTGCTAACAGAATCATTCCGGGACATATCTTCTGGTATTTGTACAGTAGAATTTCTATGCCATGAGAAATGCACATATCCATCTTTAAAAGATTCTGCCAAACACTCTTCCAAAATAGTTATATTCTGATTAGTAGAATAAGAGAATTCTGGTTGCTCGATGGAATTGTAACTTCTTACAATTTTTGAGCACTTATAATTGTTACTCTTCAGTAACAAGGCAACTTGCATAAATTATCAATAATCCTCTTAACAACCTTGTAATATAGAATGTAGTTTTCCCTTGGCAGATGAAGAAATTTTGTCAATAAGGTTAATATATTTCTCAAGGTCAAATATATAATAATATTAATGGAAGGACTCCAACTGTGGTTTACCTTATCATATTATTTCATAATCTTGATATTACCATGACTATCTTAGTCAAAAATTTAACAAGATAATGTCAGCAACCATCTGTAAACTTTAAAAATTCAATTGTCATTGTTGTTTCAACTTGTATAGTGTATTACATATTTTATATATTATCTGCATAGCAACCCTGTGAGAAGGTATTATCACCTCTGTTTCATAAATCAAGAAAATGAAGTTCTGATAATTAGCATTTATGAATTTATACTGAAGGACATCTCTATAAGGTCAGATACATAGAATATGGAACGTGAGTCATTTGAGGACGGAGACTCTTACTTATCACTGCTTCCCTAGTGCCAGGAAGAGGGTCTGGCACATTTGGGAAGCCCTTGATAAATCATTGATGAATAGTACCTAAATAAAAGAAAAGCCAAAAATAGGATTATATGAATATGTTTCTCTAACTAGTAAATAGGTAGACGGGAGCCTGACCTGTCTGTCTCAAACCCTTGGTAGGAAAAAAAGTTTCCTCCTGGAGAATGTATATATTAATTTTATCAAGTTTCTCTCTAAATAGAGTTGTTTTCACAAACCAAGAAAGTCACTTGCTTTCTTTCTATTAGAAATGCATACTGGGAAATTAAAGCCACATATTTCATTCTAATATTAGCATCTGGGAAAGTTTGTTTATTTTTATCCACTCATTTAATAAATATCTTCTAAATGCCTTTCAGGGACTAAAAAACATGCTATGTGATGGGGATGATTGATAGAAATGGAAAACATATTCCTTGTCTGTATAAACTTGATAGTTACAGTGACATATATTCCTTGGAACTGTTTCCTAATCTAAAAACTGAAATGATATTATCTAATATTATAATAACAATATTATAGTAATTTGATGATTGAGATAGTGCATCTATGAAATAAAACTTGACTGCTCGTAAAATATAATGGCCAATATTGTAAATATTCTTGATTTATCATAGCATCAGTTCAGTTCAGTTCAGTCGCTCAGTCGTGTCTGACTCTTTGTGACCCCATGCATCGCAGCATGCCAGGCCTCCCTGTCCATCACCAACTCCCGGAGTTCACTCAGAGCCGCGTCCATTGAGTCAGTGATGCCATCGTAGCACAGTGAGCACCAATTTATGGAATTACAGAAGACTGTTTTAGGTAAGTATTCAACTTCTGTTTTGTTTCATGGCCATAGCATCTTTAAAGAGAGGTACTCATTGAACCCTTTCAAGTACTAAACAACTTTTTGTTTTCGTTTTGTTTTTTACTAAGTAGAAACCCCAAGTCTTTTCTTGGCTGGTTTTTCTTACTACTTTTATATTCTATTTTACAACATAGCTGGCAAAGGAGTGCTGCGGTGATGACGCACGAGCACAGCCGAGAGGAGCTACCCCACACCCGAGGGCAGGGGTGGTGGCCAACAGGAGCTAACCAGGATCAGAGGTAAGGAGCAGTGGCTGCACTTTGCTGGAGCAGCCATGAAGAGACCCCACGTCCAAGGTTAGAGAAACCCAAGTAAGATAGTAGGTGTTGCAAGAGGGCATCAGAGGGCAGACAACTAGCCAATCTGATCACATGGACAGCAGCCTTGTCTAACTCAGTGAAACTAAAGCATTCCATCTGGGTCCACCCAAGATGGCCAAGTCGTGGTGGCGAGGTCTGACAGAATGTGGTCCACTGGAGAAGGAAATGGCAAACCACTTCAGTATTCTTGCCTTGAGAACTTCATGAACAATATAAAAAGGCAAAAAGGACACTGAAAGATGAACTCATCAGGTCAGCAGGTGCCCAAAATGCTACTGGAGATCAGTGGAGAAATAACTCCAGAAAGAATGAAAAGATGGAGCCAAAGCAAAAACAACACCCAGTTGTGAATGGGACTGGTGATGGAAGCAGGGTTTGATGCTGTAAAGAGCAATACTGCATAGGAACCTGGAATGTTAGGTCCATGAATCAAGGCAAATTGGAAGTGGTCAAACAGGAAATGACAAGAGTGACATCAACATTCTAGGAATCAGTGAACTAAGATGGACTGGAATGGGTGAATTTAAATCAGATGACCATTATATCTACTACTGTGGGCAGGAATCCTGTAGAAGAAATGGAGTAGCCACCATAGCCAACAAAAGAGTCTGAAATGCAGCACTTGGATGCAATCTGAAAAATGACAGAATGATCTCTGTTCATTTTCAAGGCAAAGATTCAATATCACGGTTATCCAAGTCTATGCCTCAACAGTAATGCTGAAGAAGCTGAAGCTGAACAGTTCTATGAAGACCTACTAGACCTTTTAGAACTAACATCCGAAAAAGCTGTCCTTTTCATTATAGGGGACTGGAATGCAAAAGTAAGAAGTCAAGAAACACCTAGAGTAAGAGGCAAATTTGGTGTTTGAGTACAGAATAAAGCAGGGCAAAGGCTAATAGAGTTCTGCCAAGAGAATGCACTGGTCATAGCAAACACCCTCTTCCAATAACACAGAAGAAGACTCTACACATAGACATCACCAGATGGTCAACACCGAAATCAGGCTGATTCTGTCCTTTACAGCCGAAGATGGAGAAGCTCTATACAGTCAGTAAAAACAAGACCAGGAGCTGACTGTGACTTGGATCATGAACTCCTTATTGCCAAATTGAGACTGAAATTGAAGAAAGTGGAGAAAACCGCTAGATCATTCAGGTATGACCTAAATCAAATCCCTTTTGACTATACAGTTGAAGTGAGAAATAGATTTAAGGGACTACATCTGATAGACAGAGTGGCTGATGAACTTTGGATGGAGGTATGTGACATTGTACAGGAGACAGGGATCAAGACCATTCCCAAGAAAAAGAAATGCAAAAAAGCAAAATGACTGTCTGAGGAGGCCTTACAAATGGCTGTGAAAAGATGAGAAGCCAAAAGCAAGGGAGAAAAGGAAAGATATACCTATTTTAATGCAGAATTCCAAAGAATAGCAAGAAGAGATAAGAAAGCCTTCCTCAGTGATCAGTGCAAACAAACAGAGGAAAACAATAGAATGGGAAAGACTAGAGATCTCTTCAAGAAAATTAGAGATAGCAAGGGAACATTTCATGCAAAGATGGGCTCGACAAATGGTAGGGACCTAACAGAACCAAAAGATATTAAGAAGAGGTGGCAAGAATATACAGAAGGACTGTACAAAACAGATCTTCACGACCCAGATAATCATGACGGTGTGATCACTTACCTAGAGCCAGACATCCTGCGATGTGAAGTCAAGTGGGCCTTAGAGAGCATCGCTACAAACAAAGCTAGTGGAGGTGATCAAATTCCAGTTGAGCTATTTCAAATCCTGAACGATGATGCTGTGAAATGATGCACTCTATATGTCAGCAAATTTGGAAAACTCAACAGTGGCCACAGGACTGGAAAAGGTCAGTTTTCATTCCAATCCCAAACAAAGGCAATGCCAAAGAATGCTCAAACTACCTCACATTTGCACTCATCTCACATGCTAGTAAAGTGATGCTCAAAATTCTCCAAGCCAGACCAGCAATACATGAACTGTGAACTTCCAGATGTTCAAGATGGTTTTAGAAAAGGCAGAGGAATCAGAGATAAAATTGCAAACATCCACCTGATCAACGAAAAAGCAAGAGAGTTCCAGAAAAACATCTATTTCTGCTTTATTGACTATGCAAAAGCCTTTGACTGTGTGGATCACAATCAACTGTGGAAAATTCTGAAAGAGATGGAAATACCAGACCACCTGACCTGCCTCTTGAGAAACCTATATGCAGGTCAGGAAGCAACAGTTAGAATTGGACATGAAACTACAGACTGGTTCCAAATAGGAAAAGGAGTACGTCAAGGCTGTATATTGTCACCCTGCTTATTTAACTTATATGGAAAGTACATCATGAGAAACGCTGGGCTGGAGGAAGCACAAGCTGGAATCAAGATTGCTGGGAGAAATATCAATAACCTCAGGTATGCAGATGACACCACTCTTATGGCAGAAAGTGAAGAGGAACAAAAGAGCCTCTTGATGAAAGTGAAAGAGGAGACTGAAAAAGTTGACTTAAAGCTCAACATTCAGAAAACGAAGATCATGGTATCTGGTCCCATCACTTCATGGCAAATAGATGGGAAAACAGTGGAAACAATGGCTAACTTTATATTTGGGGGCTCCAAAATCACTGCAGGTGGTGACTGCAGCCATGAAATTAAAAGGCACTTACTCCTTGGAAGGAAAGTTATGACCAACGTAGATAGCATATTCAAAAGCAGAGACATTACTTTTCCAACAAAGGTCTGTCTAGTAAAGGCTCTGGTTTTTTCAGTGGTCATGTATGGATGTGAGAGTTGGACTATAAAGAAAGCTGAGCACCAAAGAATTGATGTTTTGAACTGTCGTGTTGGAGAAGACTCTTGAGAGTCTCTTGGACTGCAAGGAGATCCAACCAGTCCATCCTAAAGGAGATCAGTTCTATGTGTTCATTGGAGGGACTGATGTTGAAGCTGAAACTCCAGTACTCTGGCCACCTCATGCAAAGAGCTGACTCATTTGAAAAGACCCTGATGCTGGGAAAGATTGAGGGCAGGACGAGAAGGGGATGACAGAGGTTGAGATGGTTGGATGGCATCACCGACTCGATGGACATGAGTTTGGGTAGACTCCCAGAGTTGATGATGGAAACAGAGGCCTGGCATGCTGCGGTTCATGGGGTGGCAAAGAGTCGGACACGATTGAGCAACTGAACTAAACTAAACTTACAACATAGACATTGGTTATCTGTGGATTAAAATGCAATTTTTGGCATTCTTAGACTTATCAATGGAATCACCTGAAATGACTATTTCCTAGGATGTGACATTTTTTGTTCATTTGTAAGTTTCCAATTCTAACTTGTTTTGTGACCTTTGCTTCTCTTTCACCCAAGAAAGTTTCCAAACCTCCAGTTTTCTCAAATAGAACTTTCAGGCCACTGGAGTAATCACGTTTTCCCACTTGTATTGTAAAAACAGTGTTTTCCTTTCCAGAGAGTGCAGGTGTTCAGGCATTGAATAGTGGCAGACAAATAATTCTACATGGCCTCACTGGGGGACCCTGTAGCATCCTGTCTTCCCATTGAGCTTCTGGGCCCAGGAAATATCTAACTTAGACTTTCCTTTTGTCCTGCTATTCGGAAGCTCAAATAGAAGGAGCTTTTTGAGTTTGCTCAGAGCATATCAATGATTTCTAGGTCACAGTATAACTATATTCCACTAGCAAGAATTCTGTTATAATACTACATGCAACATGAATAAATAATGCTCTATTCATTCATCATCAATCATTCAGTGAATGTATTGTTTGTACCAGACTTTGTGCTAAACATTGATGTTACAAAAATAAATATGATATAGTCCATTGCCTCAAAGACTACCAAATATTCTCCCTCTTGGTGATGTTATTAAGAGACACTCGTGTCATTTTATTGATGAGTTCTGAAAGGTCATCTTATGTTAGTCTTGGAATTCTTAACCTTTCAACATCAGTAATCAGAGCTTTCTCTTTCTAAAGGAAAATGTTTTAAAACTTGTTCTCAGTTTCCTTGACTTCCTGTCCTGGCTACAAGTCCAGTATTGCTTCCCCATCATGCTTACTCTTTTACTTATAATATGGTTAAGACATTATTTAGACAAAAGTAAAGAATAAAAACAACTTACTTCAGTGGAGAAATTAAGTGATTGTCTACCAAAATTGTGGTCATTTCTATATTCCTTATTATTTTATGCACAGTATCAAATATAAAGCTAGAAATTAGGATATAAAAATTCTTGTTAATATAGCTAAAGTACAACCACAAAAATCACAATTAAATCTCCTGAACCTACTCATGGCATAGGGTTACTAGATCCAGCACAATGATAACTCAGGAAGTTGAATAGCAGTGGTTTTACTCACACTTTGTTAAAGACACATATAGTTACCCATTCAGTATAGTCTGGGATATTCAATGTTTTTATGTAATGAAGAGCTAAGTATTTCTAACTTAATGTCTAAAAATTTTTGATACAGTATTTTAATAACTGATGTTCATGGTGCTAACATTGTAATGTCCCAAAATGTGAAATCCAGGCTTATTTTCTGTGATAAATAATATACCAAAATGTATGACATAGTTTTGAGTGATTTTTTCACTTATAATAATTAAAATTTAAAAGATACTTAAAATATTTCTTCCCCCAAATGGATATATTTCTCTTATTATAGAGAAAAGTAATTTTTTTGAAAATGTATTTCAAAGGAAAGTTATGTATGTGTGCAAACTGTTTCATCTGTAGGTGTGATATTTTCACTCACCTTAGTGGCAGATCTCTTTTGAAAGAATCTCTTAACAATTCCATTGAAACAAAATTAACAAGCACCTAAACTGAGATGCTGGGAGGGATTGGGGGCAGGAGGAGAAGGGGACAACAGAGGATGAGATGGCTGGATGACATCACTGACTCTATGGCCATGAGTCTGAATGAATTCTGGGACTTAGTGGTGGACAGAGAGGCCTGGCATGCTGCAGTCCATGGGGTCACAAAGAGTTGGACACGACTGAGTGACTGAACTGATTGACTGACTGGAACTGAGATTCACTGATGAAACTCAGATAGCTCTTGAACTCTATATAGGTGTTTACTATAAAAGACATTGAAAAAAATATATCAAAAGAATAAATAGTAAAATGAATGAGAAAAATATCTCAGATTCATTTTTAATACTGGTCATATGATTCTCATCAGCAAGTTCACGTAGTTGTCATAAAAAGTAACAAAGAAGGTGATATAGCCAGAGAACAAATTTAACCTTGCTTACCTAACTTAAGATTTGGCCAGAATTTCTAAAATGGTAGCCGAGAAATTTTCTAGTGAATGTGGGAAGAATCTGACTTCCAACAAAACTAGCTCATGATTGAAATTGGAATGCTTGAGAAAATTCAAGGAGTCTGGCTGTGATTCCCTTTGAATTTGGGAAACCATTTGGAACATAGCTGTTATGCTCATGTTGAGTTTAGCCATCTAGTCTGTGCACCAGGCTCACTTGGTGGTTGTGTATGAGACTCCATATAACATTCCAGAAATAACATTTGGATTTTATTTCTAATCTTTTTTTTCTGTTGTTCATTTGCATTCCTCTGCTTTTGACCAGAAAATTCTATACAGGAGATCAGCTAACGCAAGGCACCAACATCATGCTTGGAGATGTTGAGGCCACTCTAGTGCAGTTAGAACAGCACGTTTGCTTCCAGACCCCTTGGCAGGAGAATGACTTGAACGCACATGCTGTGTCAGAAGAAGTTGCTACTTCTGCCATTTTCACTCTCTCCTCCACAAAATTCCTGGCAAGGGAAAAATTACAAGCAAAGAGGAAGAATAGTACAAAGGAATTTTACATCTGTTCAGTCTCACAAGCAGCAACAAAATATATGTGCATAATTTTCCATTATGCTTGTAGAAAGAAAGTTTCACTAGGTGAGAAATAGGTGGAAATTTTCTGGGCAACTCTTAGGCAGGTGAGACAGAAGGAATAAAAATAAAAAAGGTAAAAAGTCGAACAAGGTAGTAAGGGTGGCTATATAAAATTAGTATCTAAGTCAAATCTGTGAAAGATTACCTCTCCCTCTCAATCATTGAACTGGTATTGACAGAAGTGCTCAGAATCGTCAAAGAAAATCATTAAACGTAAAACCCTAGTTAGATTGAAGAGAAACTATTTTTGAACTAGTGCTTTTATGTAGGCCCAAATATCTTATTGAAATGAAGCAATAATAAAAATAAATTTATAGTACTATATGACTTAGAGGAAATGGTGATTCCCTCCAATATTCTTGCCTGGATAGTACCACTGATAGAGAAGCCTGGCAGGCTACAGTCCATGGGGTCTCGCAGAGTCAGACACAACTGCACATATACACACACACTCACACACACACACACACACACACACACACAGATTTGGTTTAAAAATACTAGACCAATATTAAGGTCGATGTTCAAGTTTGTTGGAGAAGGGCTAAGCTTATAGTTACACCTTGGGAAAACATCAGTCTTATGAGAAGCAACTCTGCTGTTTATTTTTCTTCCTTTTCATAGCTTTCAGTAATTCAGATATTTTTGTCTTTCTTTTTTTCAGTGATATTCCTGTGCTCACCTTGGCCATTCACTTTCAGACCCCATGAACTGATAGATATTATTCTTCAGATTTTTTAGCTTTCTTACTTTCTCTGAAAGCAATCAGATAGCATCCTCCTAAATTTTCTACACTTAAAAAAATGCATGAGCTTTTCAGATGTGGGATGAGGGCAAAAGTATAATTTTTGAATAGTCACACAATTTTCCAGAAAATGTAACAGACAAATTAGGATAGCAAAAGAAACAACCTGTAAATTATACTCTCAAAACTTGATGGTGGGAAAGCCTGACAAACTTCAGACCATGGGCAAATGATCATTCTAAGATCAGAAGTCATCAGCTGGGGATAACAGAGAAGTGAAAGGAGGTCATTGAACGGACCTTACAAACTAAGGAAATACAGCATATACTCACATCCCAAAATAAAGGAATGTTTCTGCCCATAGAGACTAAAAACTGTAAAGGGCACTAAAGTCAAACAGTGAAATTGAGAAAATTCCTTACACATTCTAACTTTCTGGTGAAAACAAATAAATAAATATCCATCACATCTATGGACATAGGAGAATACATATGAAAATTTATAGAAGTGTGTCAGAGTTTTTATGACCTTCAGGAACATCCACTATGTACTCCTTTAAAATGGCAGAGCCTACTCATGAGGAAATATACTGAAAGTAAAAACGAATTGAGCATGGCAAATGAAAAAATGACCTATTGAATTGGAGAAAACACTTGAAAATGATATGATAAGGGATTAATATCCAGAATATATAAATGACTCACACAGCTCAATACTACAAAAAAGCAACTTGATTAAAAAATAGGCAAAAGATCTGACAGACATTTTCTCCAAAGAAGATATACAAATGGTCAACAGGCACATGAAAAGATGCTTAGCATTGCTAATTATCAGAGAGATGCCAATCCAAACACCATACCTGTTAGAATGGCAATCATCCAAAAGTTTACAGGTAACAAATGTTGGTGAGGATGTGAAGAAATGGGAGACACTGTGTCCTGTTGGGAATGTAAGTTGGTGTAGTCACTATAGAAAAAAAAGTATACCGATTCCACAAAATACTAAAAATAGAACCACCAATTGCACTCCCAGATATATATCCAAAGAAAACAAAAGCACTAATTCAGAAAGTTATATTGAACTCTAATGTTCACAGTAGCATTACATACAGTAATCAAGTATGGAAGAACTCTAACTGTCCATCAAAATATGAGCAGATAAAGAAGCAGTGGATATATATATGTATGTATACACACGCACAATGGAATACTGTACTCAGCAAAAAAAGAATGAAATTTTGCCATTTGCAGCAACATGGATGGACTTAGAGGGCATCTTGCTAAGTGAAATAAGTTAGAGAAAGACAAATACTTTGTGTTAACAGTTACATGTGGAATTTAAAATATAAAACAAACTAATGAATACAACCAAGCAGAAACAGACTCACAGATATAGAGAACAAACCAGTGGTTACCAAAGGGGAGAGGGAAGCAAGGAAGGGAAAGATAACAGAAGGGGATTAAAACTTATAAACTCCTGTGTGTAAAATAGATAAGCCTCAAACATATATGCATACAACAGAAGGGAAATATAGCCATTATTTTGTAATAACTTTAAATGAAGTATAATCTATGTTGTTGTTGATAATCTATAAGATGTTGCTTCAGTTCAGCTCAGTTCAGTCGCTGAGTAGTGTCCGACTCTTTATGACCCCGTGGACTGCAGCAGGCCAGGGCTCCCTTTCCATAACCAACTCGCAGAGTTCACTCAAACTCATGTCCATTGAGTCGGTGATACCATCCAACCATCTTATCCTCTGTCGTCCCCTTCTCCTCCTTCCTTCAATCTTTCCCAGCATCAGGGTCTTTTCAAATGAGTCAGTTCGCATCAGATGGCCACAGTACTGGAGTTTCAGCTTCAATATCAGTCCTTCCCATGAACATTCAGGACTGATCTCCTTTAGGATGGACTGGTTGGATCTCCTTGAAGTCCAAGAGACTCTCAAGAGTCTTCTCCAACACCAGTGTTCAAAACCATCAATTCTTCAGTGCTCAGCTTTCTTTATAGTCCAACTCTGACGTCCATACATGACTACTGGAAAAACCATAGCCCTGACTAAATGGACCTTTGTTGGCAAAGTAATGTCTCTGCTTTTTAATATGCTGTCTAGTTCATCATAACTTTTCTTCCAAGGAGCAAACGTCTTTTTATTTCATGGCTTCAACACCATCTGCAGTAATTCTGGAGCCCCCAAAAATAAACTCTGCCAATGTTTCCACTGTTTCCACTGTTTCTCCATCTATTTGCCGTGAAGTGATGGAACCATTTACCACGATCTTAGTTTTCTCAATGTTGAGCTTTGAGCAAGCATTTTCACTCTCTTCTTTCACTTTCATCAAGAGGCTCTTTAGTTCTTCTTCACTTTCTGCCATAAGGGTGGTGTAATCTGCATATCTGAGTTTATTGATATTTTTCTCAGCAATCTTGATTCCAGCTTGTGCTTCTTCCAGCCTAGCGTTTCTCATGATGTACTTTGCATATAAGTTAAATAAACAAGGTGACAATATACAGCCTTGATGTACTCCTTTTCTTATTTGGAACCAGTCTGTTGTTCCATGTCCAGTTCTAACTGTTGCTTCCTGACCTGCATACATATTTTTAAAGAGCCAGTTCAGGTGGTCTGGTATTCCCATCTTTTTTGGGATTTTCCATAGTTTATTGTGATCCACACAGTTCAAGGCTTTGGCATAGTCAATAAGCAGAAATAGACGTTTTTCTGAAACTTTCTTGCTTTTTTGATGATCCAGAAGATGTTGGCAATTTGATCTCTGGTTCCTCTGCCTTTTCTTAAACCAGCTTGAATATCTGGTAGTTCATGGTTCACATATTGTTGAACCCTGGCTTGGAGAATTTTGAGCATTACATTACTAGCGTGTGAGATGAGTGCAATTGTGCTGTAGTTAGAACGTTCTTAGGCATTGCCTTTCTTTGGGATTGGAATGAAGAGTGACCTCTTCCAGTACTGTGGCCACTGATGAGTTTTCCAAATTTGCTGACATATTGAGTGCAACACTCACGGCATCATCTTTTAGGATTTGAAAGAGCTCAACTGGAATTCCATCACCTCCACTAGCTTTGTTCATAGTGATGCTTCCTAAGGCCCACTTAACTTCTCATTCCAGGATGTCTGATTCTATGTTGGTGATCACACCTTTGTGATTATCTGGTTCATGAAGATCTTTTTTGTACATTTCTGTGTATTCTTGCCACCTCTTCTTAATATCTTCTGCTTCTGTTAGATCCATACCATTTCTGTCCTTTACTGAGCCCATCTTTGTATGAGATGTTCCCTTGGTATCTCTAATTTTCTTGAGGAGATCTCTAGTCTTTCCCATTCTATTTTTTCCCCTCTACTTCTTTTCACTGATCACTGAGGAAAGCTTTCTTATCTCCTTGCTATTCTTTGGAACTCTGCATTCAAATGGGTATATCTTTCCTTTTCTCCTTTGCTTTTGGTTTCTCATCTTTTCACAGCTTTTTGTAAGGCCTCCTCGGACAGTGATTTTGCTTTTCTGCATTTCTTTTCCTTGAGGATGGTCTTGCTCCCAGTCTCCTGTACAATGTCATGAACCACCATCCATAGTTCATCAGGTACTCTGTCTATCAGATGTAGTTCCTCTCACCCACTGTATAATTGTTAGGGAGAAGCTCTATACAGTCAGCAAAAACAAGACCAGGTGCTGACTGTGGCTCAGAACATGAACTCTCTATTGCCAAGTTCAGTTCAGTTCAGTCGCTCAGTCATGTCCGACTTTTTGTGACCCCATGAACCACAGCACGCCAGGCCTCCCTGTCCATCACCAACTCCCAGAGTCTACCCAAACCCATGTCCATTGAGTCAGTGATGCCATCAAACCATCTCATCCTCTGTCATCCCCTTCTCCTCCTTCCCTCAATCTTCCCAGCATCAGGGTCTTTTCAAATGAGTCAGCTCTTCACATCAGGTGGCCAAAGTATTGGAGCTTCAGCTTCAACATCAGTCTTTCCAATGAACACCCAGGACTGATCTCCTTTAGAATGAACTGGTTGGATCTCCTTGCAGTCCAAGGGATTCTCAAGAGTCTTCTCCAACACCACAGTTCAAAAGCATCAATTCTTTGGTGTTTAGCTTTCTTTATAGTCCAGCTCTCACATCCATATATGACCACTGGAAAAACTATAGCCTTGACTAGACGGTCCTTTGTTGGCAAAGTAATGTCTGTGCTTTTTAATATGCTGTTTATGTTGGTCATAACTTTCCTTCCAAGGAGTAAGCATCTTTTAATTTCATGGCTGCAGTCACCATCTGCAGTGATTTTGGAGCCCCCCAACTTTCATGCATTGGAGAAGGAAATGGCAACCCACTCCAGTGTTCTTGCCTGGAGAATCCCAGGGACGGGGGAGCCTGGTGGGCTGCCGTCTATGGGGTCGCACAAAGTCGGACACGACTGAAGCGACTTAGCAGCAGCAAAATAAAGTCAGCCGTTGTTTCCACTGTTTCCTCATCTATTTCCCATGAAGTGATGAGACCAAATGCCATGATCTTCATTTTCTGAATGCTGAGTTTTAAACCAATTTTTTCACTCTCTTATTTCACTTTCATCAAGAGGCCATTTAGTTCTCTTCACTTTCTGCCATAAGGGTGATGTCATCTGCATATCTGAAGTGATTGATATTTCTCTTGGCAATCTTGATTCCAGCTTGTGCTTCTTCCAGCCCAGTGTTTCTCATGATATACACTGCATATAAGCTAAATAAGCAGGGTGACAATATACAGCCTTGACGTACTCCTTTTCCTATTTGGAACCAGTCTGTTGTTCCATGTCCAGTTGCTTCCTGACCTACATTCAGGTTTCTCAAGACAAATTCAAGCTTAAATTGAAGAAAGTAGGGAAAACCACTAGACCATTCAGGTATGACCTAAAATGTTGCTTATAATCTATAAAAATATTGGACCACTACATTGCAAGCTTGAAACTGATATTTTAAATCAACTTTTCAAAGAAACATCTGAGTAGATTTACATTACATGGTATTGAACACATCTGTCATATGTCTATTTTAAAAAAATCACTGGAAAGAAAAATTAGACCACTTTGATTTTCTTATATCTGTCCTGATTTATTCTCTGGGAGAGCTTTCAGGGCCAACAAATATGTGATTCTATAAATGAAGAAAGTGAAAATTTACTTTCAGGTAGGTAACACAGTGTGTCCCATACTAACACATGGTTATCTGTCTAAAACTATTGATTTTAATTCTCATAGATCTCAGTTTTTCTCAAAAATCGCATTTAATCACAGGGAAGGAAGGGTCTAGTGGCCATCTTTCTCTGTTTTCTAAGCTTTATACATTTAGAAACTTAAAAACTCCATGAACTGAGAAGTTAGTATTTCCAAACATTCTTAATGAAAATACTTGGAATCCACTAGAATGTGAATTTCAAAGGTTGGAGACTTTTGTCACTTGGGTTTACTGGAGCATCTCACTGTGCTGCAGTGTGCCTGGCATCTGGTAATTGTTCAGTGAATACACGCTGATTGTGTTGCTAAACGGATATGTTTACATTCAAAAGAGAAAGGGAAAAAACCTTTAAAAGTTGAGAAAAATTCTTGCCACATGAATGTATTATGGCCTTAATGTGGACATGTGGGAGTATTTGGATATGTTTTGCTTCTCAACTGGTTTTGTTTTAGTCTCTCTCGCACACAAAATGCCTCAGAGAAGGATTTGACACCTATACTGTACCCATCAAAGCATTTTTCTTAGCTTGGTGGATAGACTAAGAGAGATATTTCAGTGAAGATGCAGAGAATGATAACATCTTTAATGTGCATTTTACTCATTTTTTTCTCCCTCTTTCCACATAGTCTCACTAATGGGTACTTTTTATATATTATTTATATTCTTCTGAGCCAAATGTTTAAACCTATGAGACAACCTGATACCTCCTTTGGGAAAGTTATTAAACTGAACATAGGGTTTTAGATGCTGAAAAGTAATGAAAGACCCCAGACATTAAAAAAAAAAAAAAAGAGGCATGATATTGAAATCAATCTACTGATTCAAGATCTGCTCATTAGGGAGCTAGAGACATTTATCCTGGATTTTCTGATGTATAATGGAGCTGTAAAACTCTGTATGATGGTTTCATTTTGTATGTTTGGATTTGAAAATTCAAAGCATAACTTGCTGCTGTTGTTGTGTTCATATTTTCTGTGTTGTTGCTGCTGCTAAGATGACATTTTTTTTAATCACTACTGATGTGTAGACAATTAAAAAATCCTTTAAGTTTTTTTAATAAAAACAATCAACAGCAACACACTGGTATCTCTGTGGGGAATACAAAATATGACAAAGATAACAGAGAGAGATGTAGCCAAAAGTTGGAGAAGCAATTCAAAAATCCAGCAGTCTGTGTTAAGATTGCCAAAGTAAGAGAAGATGTCTCTGAGTTTGTTTTCTGGGAGAGATTTTCAACTGGAGAAATAAAAAATAAATATTTACTTTTAAATAAATAAATATATAAAATAAATGTATATAAATTAATAAATAATAAATAATAAATATTTACTTAAAATCAATAAATAAAAATTAAAATTAAATAACCTTGGCAATTTTTTATGGACTAGTTGCCTGGACTTAAGTTTTAAATAAATATAAATAAATATAAATAAATAAACAAATATTAAATAATAAATAAATAAAAATAAAAATTAAATAACCTTGGCAATTGTTTATGGACTAGTTGCCTGGACTTAAGTCTAGGTATAAGAGAAATCCTTATGCTATCACTTTCAAGATAATGTGGGATTCTCCAGTAAGAAAAGCCTGATGGCACTGGGGAAAAATGGAGCTATGAACCTATTGACTGAAAAATATAGTCACAACCTGAAAGTAGGGAGTTACTTTATTTGGTGGTAATGCATCTGGTCCCATCACTTCATGGCAGATAGAGGGGGAAACAGTGGAAATACTGTCAGACTTTATTTTTGGGGGGATCCAAAATCATTACAGATGGTGATTGCAGACGTGAAATTAAAAGACGCTTACTCCTTGGAAGGAAAGTTATGACCAACCTCGATAGCATATTCAAAAGCAGAGACATTACTTTGCCAACAAAGGTCCATCCAGTCAAGGCTATGGTTTTTCCAGTGGTCATGTATGGATGTGAGAGTTGGACTATAAAGAAAGCTGAGCACCAAAGAGTTGATGCTTTTGAACTGTGGTGTTGGAGAAGACACTTGAGAGTCCCTTGGATGCAAGGAGATCCAACCAGTCCATTCTAAAGGAGATCAGTCCTGGGTGTTCATTGGAAGGACTGATGTTGAAGCTGAAACTCCAATACTTTGGCCACCTCAGGCGAAGAGTTGACTCATTGGAAAAGACCCTAATGCTGGGAGGGATTGGGGGCAGGAGGAGAAGGGGACAACAGAGAATGAGATGGTTGGATGGCATCACCGACTCAATGGACATGAGTCTGAGTGAACTCCAGGAGTTGGTGATGGACAGGGAGGCCTGGCGTGCTGCAATTCATGGGGTGTCAAAGAGTCAGACACGACTGAGTGACTGAACTGAACTGAAGGTTTAAGACTCTGAGCCCAGGAGACAGCATCTCAGTAGCTCTGACAAAATTGCTCCAAAGAGGCAGGAGGGGGAGCTAGGCTATACAGAAGTTTGCAACAAAGGGAACAGGCAATCTGAACATTAAAGAGGAGGCATCAGGTTAGGGAACTTAACATTCTATGTATGGGAAGATGCAAACCTCTGGGCTCACTGAATTAATTGTTTTCATACATATCTCAGCTATCTGGGGCTAATCTTGCTTCCTTGTTCACCTCGTTTCTTTTGTTCCCAATCTCCTTAGCAATCACTGTAGAGGGTGGCCACATCCACAGGATCACAGTTTTGAGAGCCCTCATTCACATTTGCTCCTCTGGTGGCTCAGACGGTTAAGCGTCTGTCTACAGTGCGGAAGACCTGGGTTCGATCCCTGGGTTGGGAAGATTCCCCTAGAGAAGGAAATGGCAATCCACTCCAGTACTATTGCCTGGAAAATCCAATGGACAGAGGAGCCTGGTAGGCTACAGTCCATGGGGTTGCATAGAGTCGGACACTACTGAGCAACTTCACTTTCTTTCTTTCATTCATATTTGGAGGCCAGAAATCACTGATGGCTATGACATTTCTTGCTTATGGATACAGCAGGAGATATTTCCACAAGTCAAAAACCCTAGCACAGCTAAGTGTCAGGTAATACTAACAGTAATCCACACTACTTATTATAAAATAGGAAATGATTCGTGTTTTCTAACTCATTAGATTTGAATATTCTGGAATTTAGGAGCCTCCTGCATAGTTTCTTAGTCCACCTATTAATTTTATATGCCAACAAAAGTTTCAGAATTAAGACTTACAATATAACTTTATATGAGTTGATATTTGTTATTTTCTACTTTGCTGCTCAACAGGGTAGCCACAAATCATGAGACATATTTAAATTTAAATTATTTAAATTTAAATAAAATTTAAGATTCAGATATAAATTTATATTGCTGTTGTTAGGTCACTCAGTCTTGTCCAACTCTTTGCGACCCCATGGACTATAGCCACCAGGCTCCTCTGTCCATGGCATTTCCCAGGAAAGCATATTGGAGTGGGTTGTCATTTTCTTCTCCACGGAAATCTTCCTGACCCAAGAATTAAACACACATCTCCTGCGTTACAGGTGGATTCTTTACCGCTGAGCCACCAGGGAGGCATAGATCAAATACTCTTCTCTCTGAATATACTTTCATTACTTTCCTCTATATTATACTATATAGGTTTCAAAGAGATTTACTATCCTATTCTTTGATCCAAACTTCAATTATCCGATCAAAAAGTTTCATCCTTCCCACATGCCTAGGCCTATCACTTTCTCTATGAGTTGTCTGCATCTAATCTTGCTGCCTGTGACTCACGGTCTTCCACAACCTCTGTCTGATATGATCTTTGTGCCTTTCTGGCATTTGTACTTCTAGGGGCATACACTCAAATAGAAATTATTCAAATAGAAATCATTAACTATAGTTAAAAAGTCATTCACATTAAGCAAAGAGCTATGCTTTTTCACTGCCTCATCTTGACTTTTTAAACAACACACAACTCTTTGCTTCTGGGCACGTAGATGTAAATCAATTATATCATTAAATATTATTGAACACCATTTCTATTTAAGACACTTTAATGTAATATCTTCCATTTCAATCAATGCTCTAAAACTATAAAATTCTAAGAATTAACATTTCCAATTAAAGGTTCCCTAGCCTGATGCACATATTAGCTTCTTTCATCTAAAGTTTAATGGTATATACTATAAATACACATACATTTATGGTCATTACATATTATTCATTATAATATCTGAATTTTTAACAGGTCACATATTCCTTTCATAGGCTTAATATAATACTTCATGGGATTGCAACCAAATTTTTTCTACCTCTGTGTCCTGTGTGGCTCTTCACATGGTATATTGTAACCATTAACTTGCTTTGGTTAATAAATTTATTTTATTGTTGATGGAATTGAGTCTGATATACCATGAATATATTTCAATTCTACCAAGCAACAAAAATGTCTTTGATGTTTAGTCACAAGCGTTGGCAATACTTAGATATGGAAAAAATACTTATACACGATTTTCTTTGGTCATAAATGTGTATATCTTTTCCCAACCAAACAGCAAAACTGTCAGCTCATTCACAAGCAGTTCATCTCTGATCTTTACCATCTCTAAGGTCTATTTCCCTAGACCCCAGCATCCTCAGTCTACTGCAGTTTTAATTAGTTTAAGTAATTATCAGAAAAAAGATGCTCATTAGTTGGATCACAGAGAGAGCACTATTTCAAACTTCACTAATAAGCCTATGGAGGTCATAGATAATCTCTAAAGAGTGGAAACATGAGTGGTGGTGGGTGGTGGGTTAGTCACTAAGTCGTGTCCAACTCAAAAACAAGGGTTAGGGGAGTGGTAGGTTGGATAGTTGTTACTACATTCAATTCTCTAATTGAAACATCTCCCTAACCCTTTTTGTGAGCTGTCTGGTGTGAGACTAGAGCCGGCAGAATTCTAAGATGGCCCCAAGATATTATAACCTTGATGATGTCATATTACATAGTGCTTCCCAAGTGGCTCAGTGGTAAAGAATCTGCAGGAGACATGAGTTTAATTCCTGGGTCAGGAAGATCTCCTGGAGAAGGAAATGGCAACCCACTCCAGTATTCTTGCCTGGGAAATCCCATGGACAGAGGAGCCCGATTAAAGTCCATTGGGTCACAAAGGAATTGAACACAACTTATCAACTAAACAACAACAAAAACAGCAATGCCATATTACACAGCAAAAGGTATTCTGCAAATGTGATTAAGGTTGCTTCATTAACCTTAAGACATAGAGGTTACCTAGGTAGATTTGTTCACATGACCCTTTTAAAGGTACACTCTGACTGGTTACAGAAGAAAGAAATTTCAAGCACGAGGGAGTTGATGGAATGGAGATTTTCCTTGCTGAGGAGGCCATGAGGCAAGTATATGAGAATAGTTTAGAGTATCTAAGAGCAGTCCCAGTAAGATATCAGGGCTTCAACCCTACAAGGGCAAGTAATTAAAGTCTGTCAATACTCTGAACAGGCTTCATAGCAGATACTTTCTCAGAGTTGAGAGCTTCCAATAAACACTCAGCCTGACCAACACCTTGAATTTGATCTTCTGAACTCCTAAGCAGAGAGCCCAATAAAACTACTGAGACTTCTGATCTACACAACTTTGAACTAAATCAAATTAGTATTGCTTAAAGCCACTAAGTTTGTCAGTAATTTGCCATGCAGCCACAGAAAGGTCATATAAGACTTGGAAACACTACAACTATTACTACTGCTATTACTATGAATGGCAAACATATTGCGCTTATTTAATGCCAGAGTGAAAGTGAAAGCGTTAATCATTCAGTCATGTGCAACTCTGCATCCCCAAGGACTGTAGCCCACCTGGTTCCTCTCTCCATGGCAGAAATGCTGGAGTGAGTTACCCTTCCCTTCTCCAAAGGATCTTTCTGACCCAGGGATCAAGCATGAGTCTCCTGCACTGGAGGCAGACTCTACTGTTTGAGCCATCAGAAAAGTCCCAAATAAATAAGATTCTATCTGAACCAGGACTTCTCAAGCTTTAGTCAGTGTACAATAATCTGGAGATCTTCTTAAAGCAAGATTATGTGTGTTAGTCGCTCAGTCATGTCCAACTGTCTGTGACCCCATGGACTATAGCCCTCCAGGCTCCTTGGTCCATGGAATTCTCCAAGCAAGAATACTGGAGGGTGTTGCCACTTCCTTCTCCAGGGGATCTTCCCCACGCAGGGATCAAACCCAGGTCTCCTGCATTCCAGGCAGATTCTTTACTATCTAAGCCACCAGGGAAGACCTGGTGCTCTTCTAAACACTTCAAAAACATTAATTGTTGCTTCTAACAATATAGAGAAAAGGTACTATTTTGTCTTCAAATATAGATGAAGAAACTGAGGTACATGAATATTAAGTAATCTACTCAAATAACAAACTAGTAACTGGTAGAACTCGTTTTAAGACTCAGGCAATCAGATGACAGATGTCACACTCCAAACTGCACATTATATCAACACATTTTTACAATACTATTGCATCCATTCACAGTATATTTATTTAAGATTGTTTGCATCCAGTTTCTTTTTTTTTTAAGTTGTAAACTCCCAGATGTTTGGTTTCGACCCTGATGGGATTCATTCATTCAGTGAATATTTACACAGTGGTTTGATTGCTAATACACAGAAAGCACAACAGCCCTCAAAGCATGAAAGATAACATGTTAAACAAAACCAACAAAGATGTCAGTCTGGTTAAATTTGAAGTCTAATAAAGGAAAGAAGCGATATGTAAATAAATAGAAGCTGCAGGGTTCACTTTTCGGCAGGATAAAGTAACTGATTCAGTATCCCAAACCAACATCATTTTACCCATCACCTACTGTGTTGGTGTTTGGCTGTTGTTTGTTTTTTTCTTTTTAAAAATTTTGTTCCTTGTGATTGTTGTTTTAGTTTACCTTTGCTTTGTTCACGATTGCATTTTCAGTACCTAGAAGAGGGCTTGGGATATAGGATAGTAAATAAATATTTCCAAGAATATGTAGCTATATGAATGTGTGGATATAAGAAATACCTCCTTACTCCATTGGTTATGTAACAAATAGTATTTCTGTAAGTACAGTGTTCATTGAGAAAGCATATATTTGCAGAGTAGAAATAACAGACTTTAAATCAAATCGATTTTGACATTGTCCTTTCTAAATAACTTACAAAAATGCAAAATACCAGAATGTCTGCTGTAAAATTAAGTGAATACCAGGTAACCTGCAATTAAAAAAGAAAGAGAAATGAAGAAAAGAAGGAAGGAAAAAGGGAATGAAGGAAGGGAGGAAGAAAGGAAAGAATGAACAAAAAAAGAAGAAAGGAAGCATAAATAGAGAAAAGCTACAGAAGCAAATTAGCATTTCCAGAGAAGGACAAACTTTTACTGTGTTTAATGAGGGGCCACATTCAAATCTGGAGGACTTACTGGGTCTGGGACACAAAACATTGGAAAAGCAAACTTGCTCTTGCCCCAGGCAAGTAAACCCTGTTGCAATTTAGAGAAATTAACTAAATGAATAATAGCCATATGTGGACAAGTATGAAAGATCTGAAACCAGAAGTGTCTTAACCACAGGGTTAGTTTTCTCTGCAGGTCCTAATTTTTACCATGGGACTTTTGCTGAATTAGAGGACAAAAGGGAACCTGGGGCTGCAGGACAGAAAACAGAACAAGGTTCTGAGTCTCAGAGTATTTACATGCCACTGCCTTGCTGGAGGAAATGGCCGGAAACCACCCATGAGATATTTTATATCATCAGGGAATTAATAATAATTAAAACCCTAATTGAGGTCTGACCCGCTTCAAATTCTGATTAGAAGGAGGAAGTAAACAAATACTCACCCTTGCTGCCTGGCAGTAGAAAGAACAAATTCTTTCTGAGGGAAGATTATAATCCTCTTTAGTCGGTCCTATTCTTTGTGTATAAAATGTCTAGTGCAAAATGCAAAGCCTATGAGATGTGCGAAGCAGCAGGAAAATGCATCTCATAATCAAAGGAACACCATCAATAATCAGCACAGCAGATCTTCAAGTAGCTCATGCTGATTTTAGAAAACAAGGACTCTAAATTAACTGGGTAAATATGGTAGATGGCTAAATGAAAGGATAGAGAAAAGCGGACGGAAAAATGAAATAATAAAGCAGAAAAATGAAGTTACAACCCAAATTCCTAGGACTGAAAAATAGAATGATTATAATGAAGAATTAAATTGGCCAAAACTAATAATGGAAATGACAAAGAACAGGTGAGGTCTGACTGAGAACAAGCCAATGGAACCTGTCCAAACTGAAGAGAGAATGACTGGAGAAGAAGGTATGACTATATTAATAATCACATGAACAGATGAATAGGATATTATATATTGATGAAAGAATCAAGTAGTCAAGATGATGTAAAATTATAAGTATGTATACGCCTAAAACGTAAGCAGGCCATGCCTCGCCAAAGAAGAAAGTAGAGATAGCAAATAAGCATATGAAAAGATGTTGCCCATCCCATGTAGTGAGAAGAAAGCAAATTAAAACAACTTTTCAAATTACTTTAAAAAGAATCGTCAGGCTTGTCATGAAATTGGTACATTTCAACAGTTTGTAAAAATTTATGAGTGTGCTTTTCAAATTATCCCTTCGAAGACTTCAGTGTTCTGTGGTTGTATCGATTTTTTGCATTCTAGATACTGGCAATTTTTGTTTCCTTTCTTTTCCTAGGTTAGTTTGGATAGTGCTGTATCAAATTTGTTGATCTTTTAGTAGAAACTACTTTTGGTTTTGGGCTTCCCTGGTGGTGCTATTGGTGAAGAACCCGCCTGCCAAAGCAGGAAACATAAGAGACGTAGACTGCATCCCTGATTAAGAAGGATCCCTGGATGAGGGCATGGCAACCCACTCCAGTATTGTTGCCGGGAGAATCCCATGGACAGAGGAACCCGGCAGGCTACAGTTTATAAGGTTGCACAGCTGGACATGACTGAAGCAACCTAGCATGCATGCCCTTTGATTTTGCTTATTTTCCTCTATTATTTTCTATTTTCAATTTTATTATTTATGTTCTTACATTTATTATTTTCTAGCTACCCCTTGCTTTACTGTTAACACTTCTTAAAATATATTTTTATTTTTAGGTACAAACTTAAAGTATTGATATGAGACCTTTCTTCTTTACTGAGAAGCATTTAATGAAAAAAAAAAAAAATTCTCCCTAAACTGTACATTAGCTGCATTGCACAAATTTTGATATATTTTCATTCAGTTCAAAATATTTTTTTAGGTTCTCCTGGCACTCCTCTTGACCCATATGTTATTTAGAAATGTTTAATGTGTTTAATGTCCTGTTTGGGTACTTCAGTGGTATCTTTCTATTGTTGATTTCTAGTAAATTTGATTAAGTTAAGGGTACAAAATTTAACTGATTTCAATAAAGAAGATAAAGATACCTTTTTCTATTTATCCATTCTTTTATATTTATAGTGAATTGCTCATCCTTCATTCATAAAAACACTTTTCCGTCTTTTATTTCCCTTCCACCAGAATAACACCTTTAACATTTATTTTATTTTATTTTTTTATTATTATTTTTTTTAGTTTTTTATTTTTTAAATTTTAAAATCTTTAATTCTTACATGCGTTCCCAAACATGAACCCCCCTCCCACCTCCCTCCCCACAACATCTCTCTGGGTCATCCCCATGCACCAGCCCCAAGCATGAAGTGGGCACACTGGTGATGGATTCTTTTAGCTTTCCTTCACCTAAGAACACTTCTGTTTGTTTGTTTGTTTCTTCTTCATTCCTGAAGTTTATATTCCCTTGGAATAGTGTTGACTTATTTTATTTTTTTTTCTTTCAAGACTTTAAAGAAATTGCCCTATTGTCTTCTTTTATGGTTTCTAGTATAAAATCCTGACTAATTCACTCATTATTTCTTATGCCAGTTTTCTTCCTCTGGATGGTTAAAAGATCTTTGTCTTAACCTTTGATTTTCTGAGGTTTTAGTCTGATATCTCTTGGTGGGATTTTAAGTTTATTCTCTTATATGTTTATTGAGTTCCTGGAAACTTTAATGCAGTCATACCAATTTGAGTTTTTCTCAACCATCATTTCTTCAAATAATTTTCTGTACCAATCTCTTTCTCCTCTCCTTTTGGCTCTCATGAGACACAAATGTTGAATCTTTTGATATTATTCCACAGATACATGTGACTTGTTTAATGGTTTTGATTTTTGCTCTGCTTCTCAGATTAGATCAGTTCAGTTCAGTTGCTCAGTCATGTCCAACTCTTTATGACCCCATGGACTGCAGCATGCCAGGCTTCCCTGTCCATTACCAACTCCCAGAGCTTATCATGTCCATCGAGTTGGTGATGCCATCCAACTATCTCATCCTCTGTCATCCCCTTCTCCTCCTGCCTTCAATCCTTCCCAGCCTCAGGGTCTTTTCCAGTGAGTCAGTTCTTCACATCAGAGGGCCAAAGTAGTGCGGTTTCAGCTCCAACATCAGTCCTTCCAATGAATATTCAGGACTGATTTCCTTTAGGATGGACTGGTTTGATCTCCTTGCAGTCCAAGGGACTCTCAAGAGTCTTTTCCCAAACCACAGTTCAAAAGCATCAATTCTTCAGTGTTCAACTTTCTTTGTAATCCAACTCTTACATCCATACATAACTATTGGAAAAAACAGCATAGCTTTAACTAGATGGACATTTATTGGCAAAGTAATGTCTCTGCTTTTTAATATGC
Organism: Capra hircus; assembly: GCF_001704415.2. Classification (NCBI taxonomy): domain Eukaryota; kingdom Metazoa; phylum Chordata; class Mammalia; order Artiodactyla; family Bovidae; genus Capra; species Capra hircus. The sequence goes on along the minus strand of NC_030822.1, from coordinate 13,802,093 downwards.
TATGTAGGTTGGTCATAGCTTTTCTTCCAAGTAGCAAGTGTTTTTTAATTTCATGGCTGCAGCCACATATACAGTGATTTGGAGCCAAAATAAATAAATAAATAAAGCCTCTCACTGTTTCCATTGTTTCCCCATCTATTTGCCATGAAGTGATGGGATCACATGCCATGACCTTAGTTTTCTGAATGTTGATCTTTAAGCCAACTTTTTCACTCTCATTTTTAACTTTATCAAGAGGTTCTTTAGTTTGTCTTCACTTTCTGCGATAAGGGTGATGTCATTTCCATACCTGAGGTTATTGATATTTCTCCTGGCAATATTGATTCCAGCTTGTGCTTCATCCAGCCCCTCATTTTGCATGATGTACTCTGCTCACAAGTTAAATAAGCAGGGTGACAATATACAGCTTTGATGTATTCCTTTCCCAATTAGAAATCTCTCTATTGCTCCATGTCCAGTTCTAATTGTTGCTTCTTGACCTGCATACATGTTTCTCAGGAGGCAGATAAAGTGATCTGATATTCCCATCTTTTGAAGAATTTTCCAATATGTTGTGATCAGACTGGAAAGTCAAAGGCTTTGACGTAATCAATAAGGCAGAAGTAGATGTTTCTCTGGAAATTTCTCGCATTTTTGATGATCCAACTGATGGTGGCAATTTGATCTCTGGTTCCTCTGCCTTTTCTAAATCCAGCTTGAACATCTGGAAGTTCACAGTTCACGTACTGTAGAAGCCTAGGTTGGAGAATTTTGAGCATTACTTTGCTAGCATGTGAGGTGAGTGCATTTGTGTGAGAGTTTGAATATTCTTTGGCATTGGAATGAAAACTGACCTTTTCCAGTCCTGGCCACTGCTAAGTTTTCCAAATTTGCAGGTATATTGAGTGCAGCACTTTCACAGCATCATTTTTTAGGATTTGAAATAGCTCAACTGGAATTCCATCACCTCCGCTAGCTTTGTTCATAGTGATGCTTCCTTATTAGATTGGATAATGTTTATTTATTTACCTTTCGTTCACTGTCATTTTCATTCTGATTTTGAGCTCCCTAGCTATATTATGTTCCAGTTACTGTAGTTTCAGTTATAAAATGTATATTTTGTTCTCTTGTATAATATCTATTCATTCCATAATATCTTTTAGCTTTTATCTTTTCATTTATTTCTAGTGTTCAACTTAACCTCATAAAGCATAATCATAATATCTTTTTTAAAGTATCGGACAATTCAGATATCTGGATCATCATTCCCTATGAGTGATCCCAATGTTCACTTTTCAAAGCTGTTGCTAGGTTGTTTGGGTTCACTCTACACATATGCCACTCCAGGTTTAGTCTGTGACATGGGTCATGCTTTATGGTGCAGTTCTCTTCCCATAACCTTTGAGATGTTTCTTATGTTTTATTTCACATGTGCATAGCACCTCTTCAAACCTGGGACTGAGTCATATCATACACTGTGTCAGAGAATTCTCTTCTCCAGCTGTCTTCAATTAGGTATTTCCTTGTACCCTGCAGGTATCTGAGACACATTTTCATGGTTTATGAGTTAAATAATTTTGTTTGATTTGTTTTGCTTTTAGATTTTCTCCACTTTGAAAAGAAAAAAATGAAAAATAAAGTAAGAATTCCACTCAGACTGTCCAGTTCATAAGAGGTTTTTTTAATTAGACCTCTAATCAGAAAGAAAATATTCTTCTTAGATTTGTTGTTGTCTGTGCTTGATTTGGATGTGAGATTTGGGCTATAAAGAAAGCTGAACACCGAAGAACTGATGCTTTTGAACTGCAGTGTTGGAGAAGACTCTTGAGAGTCCCGTGGACTGCAAGGAGATCCAACCAGTCCATTCTGAAGGAGATCAGTCCTGGGTGCTCATTGGAAGGACTGATGTTGAAGCTGAAACTCCAATACTGTGACCACCTGATGCAAAGAGCTGACTCATTTGAAACAACCCTGATGCTAGGAAGGATTGAAGGCAGGAGGAGAAGGGGACTACAGAGGATGAGATAGTTGGATGGCATCACCAACTCGATGGACATGAGTTTGAGTAAGCTCCAGGACTTGGTGATGGACAGGGAGGCCTGGCACGCTGTGGTCCATGGGTCACAAAAAGTCAGACACGACTGAGCAACTGAACTGTGCTTGATTTATAGTTATGTGGACCAATTTAGGGTCAAAACCAAAAAATAAAGGAGAAAAAAGCAAATAAAGATGAAACATCTTTAAGATAGTCTCTTTATCCACACTAACATTCATTCTTCAAACTTTGATTTTCATCTTACCATTCTTTACTCCTTGGTGTCCTCAGTAGTTGCTTCTGAAACTGCCTTAAATTTTTAGTCAAGATCAGTTCATGCTTGTGTGCTAAATCCCTTCAGTCGTATCCGACTCTTTGTGATCTTATGGACTATAGCCCCTCAGGTGCCTCTGTCCATGGGGATTCTCCAGGCAAAAATACCAGAGTGGGCTGCAATGCCCTCCTCCAGGGTTCTTCCTGACCCAGGGACTGAACTCACATCTCTTATGTCTCCTGCAATTGCAGGCAAGTTCTTCACCACTAGCACCACCTGCGAAGCCTGGGAGAGATGCATATATGGTGAGCCGTTCTATTTTAGCTGGTGCTGGAGTGCTGTCCCGAATGTTTCATTCACTGCATTCTATATATATCTGGAAGTTCTGTTTAGGGTTATGGTTTAGTTTTACCAATGTGATCTTTCTAATTTCATTGTCTTCTCAGATAATGTTGAAGTTTATCATCTATTAGTAAAAAGGAGGACAATTTGCTAAAAGATCCAATGTTTTAGTCTGTATGGGGCAAATAGTATTATCTTTTTTTTTAGTATTGCTTCAAGTTCATGTTTAAGTTGATTTTTTTGTGTGCAATGTGACTAGATATTCAACATTAGTCTTTGCTTGAAAAATTATATTTTGGTAGTTGGAATAAACTCAAATGAAGTTAAATATTTGACAGTCACTGGCCCAACCTACTTCATGTATAACTATGTAACCAATCCATGTGAAGGCAGTCTGAGGAAGACTTTTTTTTTCATTTTTCTTCCCTTTTTCACTCTATTTTGTATGAAGTCACAGTGGCATTTATAGAAGTTCCACATGATTAAGGTTGGAATGTGGAAAACAGTTCTAAAGCTGAGTTTCCAGTTCCCCCAAAGGTGCAACTCTCTGGGTTTTCATATGAAAACAAGAAAGGTCTCCTAGCACAACACCTACCTTGCTTGGGTGCTCAGTTATGATCTTTGCTCTCTGGCTTTCAAATGTGTATTGTGTAGATAGGTATGTTCAGAATAAAAGTGACTTTTCTTTCGTTATTCCCTCTACCTCTGTAGTTAGCCTCGGAGCCAAAACTCAGCCTGCATATCTCTTGATATCTTCTGGGATATTGAATATGTTTGCTAATGCAAAATTTTAATTCTTTACAGTGGGATTTTAATTTAAAAACTAGCATTTCACTAAAATAAACTGCAACTCTTTCAATCAAGACTCTTTAGGGACACATTTCATTTGTTAGAAGAGTCAATGCTCATCAATACCCATCAACTATATGAACAATCCCTCTCTTAGGGAATGAAATAATTATTTAATAATTTATACTCAAGAACACACCTTTCCTCATTATACAAACTATTTTTAACCTAGCAAAAATACAGTGTGAGAAAATTATGCCACAAAGTTTTTTATCTTCTAAACAATTCTGGTTATATAAAATCCTACTCCTCTGAAAGCATATGCCAAAAAGAGGTTTTAAGTTCCTTTTCCAGATTTGAAATGTTCTGTTTATCCACAATTGTTGATGATAATTTAAAATTCAGTTTAAAGTATAATTTGCTAATAAGCATTGAAGTCAAGACTACAATTGCTAGTGAGCTCTGTTATTGAGGAGGTATTAAATCAAGTGAGAAGGGAAACAAATTAATGAATCTAATTGTTATCCACTCAAGGCAGTAATGTTCAGATATTAACAAATCAAGCAAGATTTTCAGAGACTGAAAACGGTGCCTTTTAAAATACTCACAAATATGATGTTGTGTGACATCTGAAGAACCCAGGGCCCACTTTCAATTACTAGAAGACCTCCTCATATTTCATCATCTAATAGATTTTTAGTTATCATTTCTGTCAAGAGACTAATGCTGTGCTTATAATTGTATGGCTTAAAAACTTTACTGAAGCCCATGCTCACTTAATATAAACTTTATCAAGATTAACAAGCACATTCTCAAATGTTCTCCAATCTAGCTGCCTTTAAATAACAACAAGATTAACTAAAGGGCATATTAGCAAACAAAGAGTGTGTTAAATTTTATAAAAAGAGAGAATGAGAGATCTCTTGATTTCAAAAAGAGCATAAGTTGCAAAGTACCAAGAGACTGATGGACATTACAAAATAAATTAAGGTTCTAAAACTAAAACAAAATTATTGAATAGACAGCTACTTATAAAAGAATGAAATTAGAACACTTTCTAATGTCATGCACAAAACTAAATTAAAAAATGGGCTAAAGATCTAAATGTAGGGCCAGATATTATAAAACTCCTAGAGAAAAACATTGGAGGAACACTCTCTGATATAAATCGTGGCAATCTTTTTTGATCCACTTCCTAGAGTAATGAAAATAAAAACAAAAATAAACAAATGGGACCTAATTAAACTTGAAAGCTTTTGCATAGCAAAGGAAACCATAATCAAAACAAAAAGACAACCCTCATAATGAGAGGAAATATTTGCAAATAAATGGGACAAGAGATTAATCTCCAGAATATTCTGAATATGGAAGTAAAAAATAAAAGTCAATCATTAATATAAATTCCACAACTAGGGTGATACAGAGATGGAAAAAAGAGAGGGGCAAGAATCTAGCAACAAAGACAAAATTGCACTAACTATAAAGGGATTTATAATGATCTTAGTTATGTGTTAAAATTTTTTATTGGTATATGCATATGTATCATTATTATTTTTACCATTTCTATATTGTATTAAATATTTTATGATATCTCACCTAGAATCTTATTTCCTAAAGCCCAATTGACTTGGGAATGAATAGCTCATAGACAATTTATACTTGCGTGACTTAATGTTTATGGGTATGTGCATGTTGTTTAAAAATACTTAATTTTATCATAGTGATTTATAATTTGAATTATTAGTACACAAATAAAATCAGGTTTCATCTTCAAATAAAGTCGGTATGTTCAAAGATAACATCTGGGTGTAAGAATCTCAACAATTTAGGTTTCTTCCTATGCTCAGATGCATATGTTCATTTAGGCATTCTACAATGATTTACTGAATACTCACCAAGCTAATACTAGGGATACAGTGGTGAAAACACATCTTTTATCCACAAGGTAAACAGATATGAAAAGCCAAATGGATTATCATAATCCTTCTTAGGTTGGTCACAACAGAAATACATTTTAACTACTCAAAGAATGAAAGGCTGCATTTTTACTGAACCAAAGTGAAAGAGGGCTATGTCTCTCAACATGGCCTCATACATCAATGTGACTTAAAACCTCCCTTGTTGCAAACAGATATTCTGAAACTCACAGGGTTTGTGTGGGTAGGCATTTAATATGGAAGGTCTGGAACAGATGTGTGTCTAATTGCTTCCATAAAGTGAAATGTTTTTATTCTACTTCTGCCACTGAGGAAAACAGGAGATATCCTTCAGCAAAGGGCACCAGCTGAAAAATAATAAAAGAAGCTTTAAGCATTTATCCTATGATTGGCAGCTGTCCTGCCCCTTAGACTTCATAAAGCTTATAAGAGCAAAGGTGAAAAAGTTCAGCCTTTATATGTCCAGTTGAAAATTAAACATATAAATATTGGGAAATAAATTTGCTTCTGAAGACAGGTTTTTCTTATTTGTTGGTACATTTTTTTCTATTTTCTTTTTTAAAAGAAAAAAAAATATTTTCTGGTTCAATAAGGAAAAAGGAAAGTTGCAGTACTTTTTCACTAAGATAGCTGTTCTCATTTATTCATTCCATCTGCATTGTATATGTAGACACCCAGACACGAAGCTGGGTGCTGAGGACAATTGAAAACAAAGGAAAAATGTCCTTCCTTCAAATGCTTGCTTACGATCTCATGAGAAAGATATCTCATCAGTGAGGTAGTGAGCTAAATGAGACAAATATTCACTACTATTGTTTGCAGGTCATTTCTTCTGACATTTCTTTCCACTTAGTGAAATAAGCACAACGTTACATCAGAAGATTACTGACATGAATATTTCATCTTGTAAAGTGTGCCTGGTTTTATTCATTTTTAAACTTAAGATTGAAGAGTTCAGAAAATAGTTTAAAATATTATAAAATAGTATATGCTTCATCAACCCTCAATGGCAAATATCCTTTTATGATCTGTGTATGTATTAATAGTCAGTTGTTGCTGTTGCTTAGTCGCTAAGTCATGTCTGACTCTTTGTGACCTCATGGACTGTAGCCCTCCAGACTCCTCTGTCCATGGTATTTCCCAGGCAAGAATCCTGGGGTGGGTTGTCATTTCCTTCTCTAGGGCATCTTCCTGACCCAGCAATCAAACCTTTGCCTCTTGCATCTCCTGTTTGGCTTGCAAGTTTTTGTTTGTTTGTTTGTTTGTTTTTACCACTGAGTCACCTGGGAAGCCTTCCGCATGTGTACACATACTTTAATCTGTCATATATTATTCATCATAGATTATAAAAACTGTCATGCCATGGAGAACAATATTTGCTTTCTAGCATTATCACCTCATACTGATGAGATTTTTTCATACAAAGACAAGTTTGCAATATTTACCTGGAAAGGAATGATTGCGTCCCAGTGGGACTACGGTTTGGACCACCTATGTGACTTTATGAGATTCTGTCTTTGGTCTTCCTGTTTAGATGTTTTTCCCTTCTTTTCCTTTTATGTATTTACCACTGAGCCCCTAGGGAAGCCCATGCAGTTAGCAGGTGGAAGAAAAAATCACATGAAGGCATTTTCATGGTAAAAAGGCAGAAGCATGAACTTGTCCTAAGGTCTTAGACCTACAGGACTGTTCGACACTTAGATATCTATTTCTGGGTCATACTCTAACATATCCATCCAAAAAGGGCAGGGCCTGTGGGTATTTTCTTTACATTTATTGTAAGGGTACTTGCTGTTGTTGCCCAAACCTTTTATTGGTAAAATAATTCTTGAGGATCTACAAGTTTCCCACCCAGTGAGGCTATGCATCCAGGACTCTATCTTACTCTCTTCAAGACAAGATATAAGGCTATTCAGACACCATTCCCACTGGATTCAGAGAACCTCAGGTTTGGGTTTGATGGTTTTTGAAATGCTGGAAGATCACCAACCTAGTGCAATTCAAAATGTGGTCTGCACAACTATATTGGTACATGAATTGTTTGCTTTGGGCCCATGAGAGTAGAAAAATACAGAAATTGAGGGTCAATTTGTCACATCATTTGCATGCTAATTTTCAGAGTAGCTTTATAAAGAGAGGAAAAATCTTTCTCTCTAAAATGGGAGTTATTAAGGAGCCATGGGTAAAATGTTCTGTTGCCACTATGCGACGAGAAGTTTACCTGACATGTCAACACATAGGAAAACTGGGGAAAGACAGAGAGAGAGAGAGGCAGAATTTTATGTTTTGAACCTCTGGATTTCTTTCAAATTATCTAAGGATCCTAGGAGCTTATTCAGACCAGCAATGCAGTGAAGTTAATTTTATTTCCTCTTCATGAGAAGAAAGTACCATCAACCCCATTTGACTCCTTCTATAGCAGAACTTTCTTAATTTTCAACTAACTGGGCTAAATCTACCTTTCAAGCCTCGTATTCATCCACTTTGTGTGTGCGGGGTCAGTTATTCAGTCGTGTCCAACTCTCTGTGACGCTACGGATGGTAGACTGCCAGGATCCTCTATCCATGGGATTATTCAGCCTAGAATACTGAAATGGCCTGCCATTCTCTTTTCCAGGGGATCTTCCTGATCCAGGAATTGAACCCAGGTCTTCTGCATTGCAGGCAGATTCTTTACTGTCAGAGCCAAGAGAGGAAACCCTCAAGAATACTGAGTGGGTTGCCATGCCCTTCTCCAGGGGATCTTCCTGCCCCAGGGATCAAGCGGGTGTCTACTGTGTCTCTTGCATTGGCAGGCTTGTTCTTTAGCACTGAACCACCCAGAATCCATTTTACATTTTGGAATTGTTGTCTTCTAAATATGCCTTGATTTCAAGTCTTCTCATTATCCCCCAACCCACGATTTCTTTTTTTTTTTTTCCGTGCCTACTCAGTTTCTGCTGACACTTTACCACTACACTTTGAATTGCCTTGTTCATTTCCACTGTGAAAAAAACTATAACCCTGGTATGTAAACATAAAGCTGGCATTGCTAGTCATCCCAGACTACATCCTGTCTTTCATTCTGCACTGCCATCAATCACTCAGCTCTGTAAAGGTTACCTCTTAAATATGTCTTAAAGATGTCCAAGCAGCTTCTGCATATTTACTACTTTTTCTTAGTCATACTTCCTAATTTCTGGTATGAGCTCTTATAAGCCATCTCATTGCCCAAATTTCTCTCCTTACTTTCAGGCTTGTAATCCTCAGTACTCCAAGTCAGGAGTCCCCAACTTCCAGCATCTAATGTCTGATGATCTGAGGTAGAACTGATATAATAATAATACAAATAAAGTACATGTAAATGTCATGCACTTGAATCATCCTGAAATTGCTCCCATACCCCATCTATGGAAGAACTGTCTTGCAGGAAACTAGTCCTTGGTACCAAAAATGTTGGGAATCACTCCTCTAAGCAGTAGCATTTCAAAGCCTTAAATCGGCAACAATACCACACTATAGCCCACTGTTGTACCAACTGATAACCACTGCCCTTAGTGCAGCTGGATGGGGTTCCGAAGCAGGAGAGGGGTTGAAGCAAGCAAGCTGCCTCTTCCCTTTTCCAGCTGCTGCATGAATTTTATTACTTTTAACATATGCCATTATGGAAACAAAACCTGGAACACCTGCAAGAACTAAAGTATGTTTTCTCTAATGGACATTACCTGGAAAGATCTGCCTGTAAAACTTCAAAGCTGTAATAGGACACATATGAGCCTTCTGTAATCTAGCCTACTTCTCCAGTCTCATCCATTCCTGACTTGGAATTTGACCTGCTATTGCACAATAAGCTTTGTAATTCTCCTTGTGCTCTGTGATGTCTGTGTCCACTCTGGGCCCTCAGTGTATAGTAATCTTCCACTTGCTTTTATACTTGGTTCAGGGTTGCAGCCTGCAGAGAATGGCCCTTCTCTTCTCACCCCAGCTGGCTTGACTAGCCCTCCATTTTACTCCCACCTGACTCTTGGCATGTCTTATTTTGTTCTCCCACAGTGTTTCAAAGTCGCCATTTGGGAGTTTAAGTCTTCTTATCTGTGTATACACAGTTCTTAGTTCAACACACTCATATAATTATTGAAGGTACAGCTGATCAATTTTTTCATATATGCATCACCTAGCATCCTGTGGCCAATACATCTCAGAGATTCAATCACAGAGAAATACAACACCATCTCATAGAGATAAAGAAGAATCTCAAGTATTCATTAGCTTTTACATAAACTACACATTTATTTTTTTCCTCAGTTTTGCCAGTTTTATCAACATGCATATTCTGTTAACTGCTTGCAGAGCACTAAGACATGTTAGTATCTTTGCTTCTTACAATTTGTTATTGTATGGGCTTCTTGGGAGATTTAACTTTAATGCGCTAAAATTGCAAAATGATAAACAACCATTTCAGAGCAAGAGTACAACAAATGTTTTCAGTGGCTGCCGTTGTAGACCTGCAGAGCTATAACCATGACTCTTAGAACTGCCCTCCTCCAAAAGCCATGTTACACTACTTGAATAGATAATTTTGACTGGATCTGGGTTATGCACATAACCTCTCATGAACCAATCAATTTGACACACTTGAGAATCTGGAACCCTGATCAACTCACAGGGCCTTAACACTCCAGTTTGACTAAACATTAGCAACACTGCTTCCAGACCATAGGCCACTGACCACCTGCCTTTTCTCAGAGCATTTACTTGAGAAAACTTCTCATTTAAAATTATTTCTCTGCCCCTTTGAAAAGTGTAAAAGGCTTCTCCCCGCCTCTTGCCAGCTTTACAACCCAGGGACATTCTTCTCAAGCCACTCATTTGAAATCTGAAATCAAGGAAGACAGCATCCCTATGTCCCAGTTGCTTTGCAAGATGAGAAGCCTAACTTAGGTGGGTGTCATTTAGCAAAAAAACGGGGCCTAATGACATAGAAAAACATTTGCAAATTCAGGAGTAACTCATCCTGCTCAACACTTCCTACTGATCAACACCCCCACTGACATCCTCTAGTACTTTTCCACCCAGTATTTAGTAGTTTGCTCATCACAAGTCTTAAAACTACCTTTTGTTGCAGCACACTTGAGGCCAATCTCACTTCCCTATATACTAGCCTTGAATAAACTCACCCTATTTAACTTCTCCAGTGTATTTTATTTTACAGGCTTATGAGAGAATACTGGTCACTTTTGAAAACAGGACCTGTAAAATCGTTATTTGGTTTGGGGAAGTGAAGAAAAACATTCTTCAGAAAAACAAGTGAAACATATAGAAAAACAGACAAGTGAGATAAGTGATAAGCTTCCACGAGTGACAATAGTTTCCTCAATTACTGATGGGTTCCTGGTTGTTGTGGTTCAGTCGCTCAGACACATCTGATTCTTTGTGACCCGTGGCCTGCAGCACAGCAGGCTTCCCTGCCCTTCAGTATTTCCCAGAGTTTGCTTAAACTCATGTCCATTGAGCCGGTGATGCCATCCAACCATCTCATCCTCTGTCGCCCCCTTCTCCTTCTGCCCAGGCTTCCTGGTACCTGACTGTAGACATTAGGAAAAGCTTTCTGCAGTTAAAATCCATCTCTTTGTATTCCTGCTTTTTTGTAATCCTTTTTAAATCAGTTTCTGTAACTTAGAACCAAAATAATCCTGGCTTTAAAATGTAATTATTCAACATGGAAATGTCAATTCTAAGTGTTGACTATGTGTTAACATTTTTTTGGCTAGCATGAAGAATCCAGGCACGGAGTTTTTGTGGGAATATGAATGGCATTTTGTCAAGGTTTTTTCTTTAGTATGTCTCCTTCATTGTGAGGCAATACATATTTTGTAGAGCACCCTGTCATCACCTCTAATTGTTACTTTTAAAATGTGATGATATGAAGCATAATGTGATTTTGGAGTCAGCAATCCTTCTGTGGAATTATGTCACTTTATTTTCCAAGGAATAATGTTAACACAAAGCAAAGATAAACTTTTAAACAGAAAAGAAAGATGGGGGAAAAGAATCAGAGATGGGCAGAAATATTAGGAACCCAAGTGAAATTAAAGGCAAAAAATAGCACATTATTTTCTCTGCCCACTGGATAGTGCAAGCCTTATTATTAATAACCATTTAGAAAAAAGATTTGTGAAAAGAAATATAATTAAAAATGTCAAATGGAAGGTATATTAAAGTCACTAGTAGATATTAAAATAAAGTAGAAAAACTGAAAATTAACAATCTAGACAATCATCCTCTGAAGAAGTCAAAAGAGAAGCATATTGCATCTGATGAAAGTAATTATAAAGATAACCTCTAAACCCTATGTAAAACATGCATCATGAAAAGAAAAATGAGGGCAATTTACATAAATTGACAGGGAAATATTTGAGGTGCATATTATAAATTGAGACATGTAAACTAGCAATTTATAGAAAAGTATGCCTACTATCATCCCTATTATCCATTCATATAAAATAAAATATGCATACATACATCAGAATGGAATCATACAGAGATTTGTATGCATGCATTTCTTACATAATATATTTAAATCAATAAAAGAATATTACTCATATCATGATATCAATTATGTGATTATCTAGATAAAATGGACAATGTAATAAGAGAGTCTATATTTTAAAAAGAATTTAATATCAGGTAGAAAACTGAGTGGGCCAATATTTGTAGAGAAAATGAAAAATGTAATGCATGCTCAGTTGTGTCTGATTCTTTGAGACCCCATGGACTGTAGCCTGCCAGGCTCCTTTGTACATGGGGATTCTCCAGGCAAGAAGACTGGAGTGGGTTGCCATGCCCTCCTGCAGGGGATCTTCTCAATCCAGGGATCGAATCCAGGTCTCCTGCATTGCAGGAGGATACTCCACCATCTGAGCTAGCCGGAAAGCCCTGGAGTGGGTTGTTAACCACTGTTCCATGGGATCTTCCTGATGTAGGGATTTAACCCCATTCCCTGCTTTGGCAGGCAGATTCTTTACCACTGAGCCACTTAACTTCCCAAATGGTACAGTGAGAAAGAATGCAGTTTTAAATTTTTCCAGTAAGAAAATTCTATCAGATTTTCAAAGACCTGATAGGACAGGATTCATTTTTGCTTAAAGTATTCCAGAATATTGACAGAGGTGAATAAAAGTTCACCAACCATTTCTACAAAAAGAAACATTAAAGGTATCACAAATAAAAATTAAAGAAACTAAAATTAAGTACTAATTTAGACACAAAAATATTTAATTATAATATTACCAAATTGAATACATCAGACAGAGGAAGACAATGTATGATTTCACTTATATGTGTAAACTAAAAAAGAAGACAAAACAAAACAAAACAGACTAATCAATATAGAGAACAAATTGATGTTTGCCAGAGGAAACAGGGTAGTGAATGAATGGAATAGTTGAAGCGGATTGAGAGATACAAACTTCAGGTCATAAGATAAATAAGACATGGGGATGTAATATACAATATAGGGAATGTAGTCAATAATTTAACTTTATATGGTGACAGATGGACTACTAGACTTACCGTGGTGATAATTTCACAGTAGGCATAAGTGTTGAGTGACTATGTTGTACACCTGAAACTAATATAATATTGTATGTCAACTGTACCTCAATAAGTTTTCCCAGGTGGGGCTAGTGGTAAAGAACCTTCCTACCAATACAGGATAGGCAAGAGATGAGGGTTTGATCCCTGGGTTGGGAAGATCCCCTGGAGGAAGGCGTGGCAACCCACTCCAGTATTCTTGCCTGGAGAATCCCATGGACAGAGGAGTCTGGTGGGCTATAGTCCACAGGGTCGCAGAGAGTTGGACAGGACTTAAGGGACTTGGAATGCATGCACATACTTCAATAAAGAAAGGTGATTGTTATGCTAAGCCAGGGTTTCTGCAAATTAGTACCACTAACATTTGGGGCCAGAGAAGGCAATGGCACCCCACTCTAGTATTCTTGCCTGGAAAATCCCATGGACTGAGGAGCCTGGTAGGCTGCAATCCATGAGGTTGCTTGGACATGACTGAGCGACTTCACTTTCACTTTTCCCTTTCATGCACTGGAGAAGGAAATGGCTACCCACTCCAATGTTCTTGCCTGGAGAATCCCAGGGACAGAGGAGCCTGGTAGGAGGCCATCTATGGGGTCTCACAGAGTCGGACACAACTGAAGCGACTTAGCAGCAGCAGTAGCAGCAGCAGCATTTGGGGCTAACTTTTTATAGAGGTCTATCATGTGCATTACTGAATGTTTAACATGTCTCCAAATCTACCCACTAGATAATAGTAACAGCTTTCCCCAAAACCCATGTCTTGAACTCCAAAAATGTCTCTAGACATTGGAAATATCCATTAGGGTGCCAAATTGCTCATCATTGAGAACCACTGAGGTAAGGGACTATGTGACCATCACCTGATCAATTGATTTAGATTTAGAATTGATTTGAATCAGTTGATTTAGAATATGGAGTATGTGCAGTTAAATATTTTCTCTTCCACAGAAACACATTTTAAGAGCGCCATCTTAGGCTGATTACTACATTTCTTCAGCAGCAGCTACTTTCAATGGTGTTTTAGTGGTCCAGGGATATTTCAGTGCTCTCTGAAGAATGTTTCCACAGCTGACTACCGCACTGGCTTGAACCTCAGTGCTGCTCAGCCAGGAACAATGGGCCGCAATAGACTTCACCTTGGCAGTAGAGCTGTCATGTATCATAAGGCTCAAGAATTGTTCACTTTAAGAGGAAAAGTATTTGTTTGAAACTGAAATTTCAAAATGGGTCTGAAATGTGGGCCATCCTCAGGGAGAATAAATTCTTTTACACTCACATAGCTCACCTTAACACTGAAGATCTATTCTAGTAGATACACTTATACCTTGCCTAGTCATATATCAAAATGTAACCAGGGTGTCAGACAAATCTGAGGATATCTGGAAGTAAATTCCCCCATACCTGTATCTGTATCATAAAATATTTTCTTTAGATTTGCTGTAATAGCATTCGAAAGGAAGTGATTTGGTGAAAAGAAGAGAGATGAAATATGATTGTATAATATTATATTGCAAAAGTATCAATATATCTCCCATTATCTAAGTATAATGTTAATATTTAAAACCCATATGAATTTTATTCTAAATTATTGAAAAAAATAAGATATGTATGGCACATATTGATCATAGGGACTTATTAATGTTTATATCCAAAGTTTCACAGATGGCTCAGAAGCTGCCTGCCAAGCAGGAGACCAGGGTTCAATTCCTGGGTTGGGAAGATCCCCTGGAGAAGGAAATGGCCACCTACTCCAGTATTCTTGCCTGGAAAGGCCCATGAGGAGAGGAACCTGGCGGGCTACAGTCCATGGGGTAGTAAAGAGTTGGACATGATGGCGACAAAACCACCACCATCATGTGCAAAGCTGAATACTCAAGCCCACGGCCCAGGAAAGAAACGACTTGTTAAAAGGTTTTCCTTAGTAAAATTAATGTTGTATGTTAATATATTTAAGAGAATTCACATCTTAGTTGACATTTTTATAACAATTATTTTAAAATTTTGTAATAATTTCTGTTTTAGTGGAAATTGACTATATTGTTGATTAAATCTTCATCCATTGTCTTCATTCATTTTAATGAATTCATTATCTATTTTAATAGATAATGTTAGAAAATGTCAAAATCGTACCAGAAAAATATAAGATGAACGTGTGTCAAAGATTTTAACTTAATAGTGAACATGAAAACTATTAAAAACATTTCAGAAGAAAATTTCCAAATCCACACATACATAGGAAACAAATTCTGAAATAAATTTGTAAAAAGACTTTTTTTTAAAAGGTGTATCCTCAGCACAGTAATCAATTTCATTTCACTAGACACAATTGCCGTTATGAACAGAAATCTTTTACACTATCAGTTTTCTGTAACTTACAAAATTTCAAAATAGCTCATAGACCAAGGAAGATGTAGACCACTTGAATGGATAATCTAGATAATACACCACTAATATTTTCTGCAATTTAAAGGTTTTCAAACCCTTCTGACATTTTCTAAGACTATTTATAATATTATACTAATAATTCAATAAAGACTCTGAATTCTTGCATTGATAATTTCTTAAATATAAAAAAGTTCATTTAACATCATTGCCCACATGAAAATATTATACATACTCCATATTTTCATATAAATTTCAACAACTTATTTCAATTCTTTGCTAAGGAAAGCCATGCTGGAACATTATGATAAGCTGTTTGTTATCATTGTAATTTGACTATTTAGTGTTGCTGCTGCTGTTGCTGCTAAGTCGCTTAGTCGTGTCCGACTCTGTGCGACCCCATAGACAGCAGCCCACTAGGCTCTCCCATCCCTGGGATTCTCCAGGCAAGAACACTGGAGTAATTGTAAATGTAATATTAAATTTAAGTGAAAATGCATTATTAAGAATGTATGAAATCGCAAATAGGTTAGCAGATAAAAAGAATCAGTTCTTTGGTAATAAGAGTAAAATTTAATACTTAAATAGTCTAACAGATTTTCTTCTACACTAAAATTTTGAATATTTTAAATTTTATAATATATGTTATATATAAATTTTGGAAATATTCTTAAACTGAGACAAAATAAATATGTGAAATTATGTGAAACTATGTGAAATTGAAATAATTGATGCCACATACACATGAGGGTTTGCGTGTTTCCTGAGGAGAACAAAAAACTGAAGCAAAATTGGAAGAAAGCTATTTAGGCTCAGATTTCTGCTCTTTTCAAGAAACATTCCAACGTGTCTGAATATTAATAGCACTTAGAAGAAGTGGCTTTATGTCTCATAGTGAAGAATGTACTGATGACAAATCCTTGGGTCAGAGGTTAAAAATATTACAGTAGCAAAACAAATTCAGAACTGAAACTAGCCAAAAATAAAATTTATCTCACTACACTGGCTGTCAGGATCCCAGCTGTACTGATTGCACAGCAATATATGCAATGAGGGCATCCCCTAGTGGTCAGATGCCAAAGCAACGTCTTAGCATACATTCTCATAAACTTACGCAAAAATGGAGTTTAACAAAACATAAGCAATATACAGAGTGATATACTATAAGACAGTACCAGAGATAAACAGAAGGAACACCTTCTTAGCTTCTGCTCTGCTTCCGTTTCCCAGGCCATTCCCACTGACTGCTGGCACAGAGTGACTCGTGTGTGTGTGTGTGTGTGTGTGTGTGTGTGTGTGTGTGTGTGTGTGTGTGTTGGGGTTGGCGGGGGAAGGGGTTCTGTGTGTGTATGTTTCTCTCAGTGGTTAAAGTGATTACATACTTAATTTTTTGTTTCCTCAGATTTAAGTCTTATTGAATTCCTCGTGTGAAATCTTAAGATAAAAATAAATAAAAAATCTTTCTGTATGATGTGTTTTTGTGTACTTCATTTTGTGTTAGAGCTATAGTTTAAACTTTTTTTCCTGCTTTAAATTTGTTGAAGTCATACCAAGTTCTTTTGTTTCTCTTCTTAGCTTTACTACTACTATCAAGTATCAAGCTTCTTCCAGCTCAAACCCACTTTTCAGATATCTTGTGCAGAGAAAAGAGAAATGGGCACAGATCTATCTAGGGTTTCCCTGCTGTTCTCAAATGTCAAAGGAAAACACTGTCCTGTGTATTGATTTTCTCCAGGTATGTCGTCTCTCCAAGTTTTCCTTGGACAGTCTCATAATTGCTTTTGATGTTTTATTTTACATGTGCTATATGTCCATGACAAACTGATACTCTATAAAATTTCTGGTGTTCTCAGTTTTATTTCCCTAATTTCAGTTGCAACTTGAACCAATAACTAGGTCAACACCAATGTTATGTAAATTTCCTGTCTAATCTGTCATGAAAAACTAATATACCATACTAAACTAATGTACCATACCAAACTAATATACCAAAATCAAAAGTTTCAATATTACATTTAAAATAATATAGTCTACTTCTGTATCTTGATTAATAAATTAAAATAATTATAATTATTCTGAAAATAATTTCCTTTAGATAATTATAAAATTATGTGGTACACAGTATTTTAATGGAAGATAGATCCTCTCCAGAGCAGTAAGCACACAATAAATGTTCATTACACATTATTTTTTAAAATACATTTTAAGGTAGACTTAATTCAAGCACTCCTTCACACCATCCTGATTGTAATCCTAGGCACCCGACAGAAAGGGGATTCTGACAGATGGGAAGTTGAATCAGAGAGAGGCTTTTCAAGAACTTAAAAAACTGTAATTAAAACATCCTGCTTTTGCACATTTTACAAAGACACTTGACCATGATAACTCATTTTCAGGTATATACTTAACGCCCATATGAGTGAAAGCATTTGATTTATTTCATTAATTATAAATACATACACATATCTGGTTTATAAGATAGAATGAAATGATATATGTTTCTTTATTATTTCACACTGAGTTACTACACTATACAAGTTATAAAACCAGTTTTAGTTACTGTGCCCTTAAAAAATACTTGGATAGAGATAGCAATGAAAGAAAATAAATAACATGAATAATGTATTTTTATCTATTTTATACCAATTGATAAATAATAGTTATATTCATCAATGCTAACCTTTTAATGCTTTCATATATTTGAAATAAAACAAAAGGTTACTGAGTAAAGATAACTTTTTAAAAGTGTCACAGTAATTATCCTACAGACTGGTTCTCTGCTGCTGCAAAGTCGCTTCAGTCGTGTCCGACTCTGTGCCACCCCATAGACGGCAGCCCACCAGGCTCCCCCGTCCCTGGGATTCTCCAGGCAAGAACACTGGGTGGGTTGCCATTTCCTTCTCCAATGCATGAAAGTGAAAAGTGAAAGGGAAGTCGCTCAGCCGTCCGACTCTTGGCGATCCCATGGCCTGCAGCCCACCAGGCTCCTCCGTCCTGCAGGCAGGAGGACTGGAGTGGGCGCCATCGACTGGTTCTCTACAAACTGCCAAATGAGATGCTCAGTCAAAACAAGGAAAAATTCACCTGAGGCGTTTAGAAGAGGCTGTCATTCTGTGGGAAGGCTATTGAAATCAAATTTTTTCCATAAACATTAATTAAAGGATTCTTGCCCCGGGGCACTTTACCAAATCTATACAATTGAGTATCATATCACTACTTTTTAGTATTTTGCAATAAAAATTTAGTTACAATGTTCTATATTTTCTGTTTGATACTTGGAACTTCAAGTTCTTCAGTGTTTTTTTTTTTCACCTCTTCATGCACAGCTATCAAGTTTGCCTTGCTCTCTTGTAAGTTGTCTTTTTTTAAGATTGATTTAATTAATGTAACCCTGCACCTGTATAACTGAAGCAGTCCCCTCATCCTACCTTGTCATTCGTAAAAGAGGATCATTGTGTATTTTTTAGTATATTTCTTTTTGAAAACCGATGAATCAAGGCATGGAATAACATACTTTATTTTGTGTTAACAATATTTAAAAAGAAAGCA
Organism: Capra hircus; assembly: GCF_001704415.2. Lineage (NCBI taxonomy): Eukaryota > Metazoa > Chordata > Mammalia > Artiodactyla > Bovidae > Capra > Capra hircus. The sequence goes on along the minus strand of NC_030822.1, from coordinate 13,783,234 downwards.
CAAATTTCAGTATTTAGTCTTTTTTCCCTCCAATATAATTGTGCTATTTGATTAGAGAGTTCAGATATTCTCTTTGACCTTATGAAACTTGCAATTTTGAAAACCAATGCTTGGTGGTAAATGACACATTTCTTCCTGAAAACAGGCAATTTTTTTCCTCTTGATTTTGATATTAACAAAAATGCCAATCACCAATCCAACATTTTGAAGTACCATTAGCATTCAATTTTACACACCCCTCCCCATCTCAGTTATGGCTTATTTGATCCAAAAATTCATCAGTTTTTAAGGTAGTTTTTATTTATAAAATGAAGCTAATTCTTCAAGGAAATATTTAGTCATGCCATGCACATAAAAACAGAATTGAGGGGAAATTATTTTATGACTGATTAGTTATAAATACTCATCTATACAGTATTCAAAATAGAAGGTATAAGATTTTGGTTTATAATTAGCATTATAATTAGCATAAAACCAAAATCTTATACCTTCTATTTGGTTTATAGGTTTCTATTTCTTATAAAACTTGGTTTATAATGTTAATTATATTTAGAATGTAAAACTATCTATAAAAATAAAATATATAGTCCTTAAAATCATGAAGGAACATTATATATGATATGATAAAGAAGTAGCATTTAATTTCTTTTGCACTTCATAAACAAAAATATTTGTAATACACAAGAAAGGCACACCTTAGTATTTAAATAAACAGATGTCACATGGCATGTAAATGCTAAATACTCTATCCTCTACAATCACCCATCCGTCAGTCAAAAAGACTTTACAGAGATTCATTCTGTGCATGTGTGTCTGTATGTATAGTGTGTTATATGTGTATATGTTTGAAGAATAATACCACTGGAGTTTTGTTACGTTTTTATTTCCTTGATGTAAATTTATGTTATGTTATGTTATTGAATATACTTTTTAAACTTCCCATCCCATAAAAATTCTGAAATGGTCTTATGGAGCTGTACCGTTATTGTTCTGTCATTAAGTTGTGTTCAACTATTTGTAACCCCATGGACTGTAGCACGCCAGGCCTCCCTGTCCATCACCAACTCCCGGAGCTTGCTCAAACTCATGTCCATCGAGTTGGTGATGCCATCCAATCATCCTCTGCCGTCCCCTTCTCTTCCTACCTTTACTCTTTCCCAGAATCAAGGTCTTTTCCAATGAGTCAGTTCTTCGCATCAGGTGGCCAAAGTATTGGAGCTTCAGCTCAGCCTCAGTCCTTCCAAAGAGTATTCAGGGATGATTTCCTTTGGGTTTGATAGGTTAGATCTTCTTGCAGTCCAAGGGACTCTCAAGAGTCTTCTCCAACCCCACAGTTCAAAAGCATCAATTCTTTGGCACTCAGCTTTCTTTATGGTCCAGCTCTCCCATCTGTACGTGACTATAGGAAAAACCATACTTTTGACTATACAGACCTTTGTCAGCAAAGTGAAGTCTCTGCTTTTTAATATGCTGTCTATTTTGGTCATAGCTGTTCGTCCAAGAAGCAAACATTTTTTTTTTTTTTAATTTCATGGCTGTCCACAGTGACTTTGGAGCCTGAGAAAATAAAGTCTCTCACTGTTTCCTTTGTTTCCCCAACTATTTGCAATGAAGTGATGGGACCAGAGGCCATGATCTGCATTTTTTGAATGTTGAGTTTTAAGCCAGCCTTTTTTCACTCTTTCCTCTTCCACTCTCATCAAGTGGCTCTTTAGTTCCTCTTCACTTTCTGCCATTAGAATGCTATCATCTGCATATCTGAGGTTATTGATATTTCTCGCCAGAATCTTGATTCCAGCTTGAGCTTCATCCAGCTCTGCATTTCACGTTATGTACTCTGCATACAAGTTTAAAAAGTAGGGTAACAATACACAGCCTTGACATACTCCTTTCTCAATGTGAACCAGTCCATTGTTCCACATCTGGTTCTAACTCTTGCTTCTTAACCTGCATGGAACTATGCTGTTTAACCTAAAAAACACAGCTGTATGGGATCATCTCAGAATCTATTTATATAATATTATATGCAATTTCATATATATTTATAAATATATGTATATTTTAGCTCTATAAAATTATTACAATAGGAAATTGCCCAACACTTTTGTCTTTGGCGTATTGCTTTTTTGTAGTCTTAAAAACTATTCTGAGATTCTCCTTGAATTTTTAGAAAACCCTGGTTGAGTACAAAGCTTTAAAAAACCACTAGCTAAAACATGATTTCTGGATATATATCTACAGAGTATACCTATAGTGTACAGTCTGAAAGTAGAACACTCCAGCGTACACTCCAGTGTATAGTATACACTCCAGTGTTCTGGCAATATGTGTTAAATCACAATTTGGAGTGAATTCAAAATTATGAGCTTGTATAGTAAATGAATTATTAAGTGAGCCATAAATCTCTGATCTTTATCCTCCTGGTAATGTTTTTGTAGCTTTTGAAAATGTACATATTATAAAAGTTTGTGATCATAGCGTTTTCTTCCTTGGGATCAGGAAACATGAGAGTAGGGTTCTATAACCACTCACTCCTCTTCACTGGTAAAGCATCACTAACCGACTGGTGGATTCTGTGCTGAGCCTCTCAATGCAGCTAATAACCTCACAGGTATTCCTGAGAGTGTTAGCTGGCAAGAGAGTTGATAATCTATTAATTATCTTTTTTTCCCCAACTCCATACCTTTATTAAGGTCATTTTCCCTCAGTTATACAGGTTCATATTCTACACTACTGGGTTCCCAATAGATTAGATATAAGCTTGAGCATATATTTCCATATACTTGTTTTATATTGTAAAGTATGGCATTGGTCTCATCTCTTCATGGAAAAAACAAGGTGAAAAAAGTGGGAAATGGTGACAAATATTCTTTTCTTGGGCTCCAAAATCAGTGTGGATGGTGTCTGCAGCCATGAAATTAAAAGGTGCTTGCTCCTTGGAAAGAAAGCTGTGACAAACCTAGCCAGTGTATTAAAAAGCAGAGATGTCACTTCGTTGAAAAAGGTCCATATAATCAAAGCTATGTTTTTTCCAATAGTCATGAAAGGATGTAAGAGTTGGACCATAAAGAAGCTGAGCGCTGAAGAACTGATGCTTTTGAATTGTGGTGCTGGTGAAGACTCTTCAGAGTTCCCTGGCCTGCAAGATCAAACCAATCAATCCTAAAGGAAATCAGTCCTGAGTGTTCATTACAAGGACTGATAGTGAAGCTGAATTTCCAATACTCTGACCACCTGATGTGAAGAGCCTACTCATTTGAAAAGACCCTGATACTGGAAAAAATTGAAGGTAAAAGGAGATGGGAGTGGCAGAGAATGAGATGGTTAGCATTACCGACTCAATGACATTAATTTGAGCAAACTCAGGGAGATATTGGAGGACAGAGGAGCCTGGCATGCTATATTCCATGAGGTTGTGGAGTCGGACATGACTTAGTGACTGAACACCGAGAACAACAATGTGAAGGAAGTGTTTTACTTAAAATCCCAAGACAGAGAAAACACCTGATTAAAATTTATGGTAATATATGAAGGTATAAATAAGTTGTCAACGATGGTTATCATTACACCTCTTCCCAGCATCTCCTCTGACCCTAATGTTTGTCTCTAGGCCATTTGTGGTTCAGGCTTCATGTTTTTCCTCACCTGGAACTCTGCCTCAGCAACCTCCTTATAGCCAAATAAGCAATATAAATCCAATCCCCAAAGCACTGCTTAGTCACGTGTTCTCTGAGAATCCAGAGGGAAGGATAATGTTATAACCCACAGCACAAAAATGAATCAAAGTCCTGTAAAATATACCTCTGCTTTCTCTTTCTCTAGCCCTGTGTTTTCCTTTCTCTATTTCAAAGTCTCCCCATTCTGGTCCCCTAAGACTCACTATACGGCAGCACCCCCATGTAACTTGTCTCAGTTTCCAGAATGCTTCTGTTCCCTAATTTATGTTCTTGCTTGAAATTGTTTCTTTCAAAATATTTCTGCTTTGATTACTTACACACACCCTCACATAGAAATATTAAGATCCTTCAGAGTAAACAACTTTTTAGAGGTAAAGTGAATTCTAACAAAGGGTGGGTGTTTGCACTTGTACACACGTGTATGCTCAGTCACTAAGTCATGTCCGACTCTTTGCAACCCTGTGCACGATAGCTTGCCGGAGTCCTCTGTCCATGGGATTTCCCATGCAAAAATAATGGAGTGGGTTGCCATTTCCTTCTCTAGGGGTCTTCCTGACCCAGAGATCTAAGCCAGGTCTCCTGCGGCTCAAGCTTGGCAGGCAGATTCTCTACTACCTGGGAAGCTATTTGCATATGTACACATACCTTCATCTGTTACATATTATTCATCATAGATTATAAAAAAGTTGCAATTATCGATTCATACTGAGGAGTTCCTTACACAAAGACAAGTTTGCACCATGTACCCTGAAAGGAAATCATTCCCAGTGGGACTATAGTTTCATTTCAGTTCAGTTCAGTAGCTCAGTCATGTCCGACTCTTTGCGACCCCATGAACCCCAGCACGCCGGGCCTCCCTGTCCATCACCAACTCACAGAGTCCACCCAAATTCATGTCCATTGAGTTGGTGATGCCATCCAGCCATCTTATCCTCTGCTGTCCCCTTCTCCTCCTGCCCTCAATCTTTCCTAGCATCAGGGTCTTTTGCAATGAGTCAACTCTTCACATGAGGTGGCCAGAGTATTGGAGTTTCAGCTTCAACATCAGTCCTACCAATGAACAACCAGGACTGATCTCCTTTAATATGGACTGGTTGGATCTCCTTGCAGTCTAAGGGACTCTCAAGAGTCTTCTCCAACACCACAGTTCAAAAGCATCAATTCTTTGGTGCTCAGCTTTCTTTATAGTCCGACTCTCACATTCATGTATGACCACTGGAAAAACCATAGCCTTGACTAGACGGACCTTTGTTGACAAAGTAATGTCTCTATTTTTTAATAAGCTTCTCGGTTGGTCATAACTTTCCTCCCAAGGAGTAACAGTCTTTTAATTTCATGGCTGTAATCATCATCTACAGTGATTTTGGAGCCCGGAAAAATAAGGTCAGCCACTGTTTCCACTGTTTTCCCCATCTATTTGCCATGAAGTGATGGGACTGGATGCCATGATCTTTGTTTTCTGAATTTTGAGCTTTAAGTCAACTTTTTCAGTCTCCTCTTTCACTTTCATCAAGAGGTTCTTTAGTTCTTCTTCACTTTCTGCCATAAGGGTGGTGTCATCTGCCTATCTCACGTTATTGATATTTCTCCCGGCAATCTTGATTCCAGCTTGTGCTTCATCCAGCCCAGCGTTTCTCATGATGTACTCTGCGTAGAAGTTAAATCAGCATGGTGACAATATACAGCCTTGATGTACTCCTTTTCTATTTGGAACTACCTATATACCTTTGTGAGACTCTATATTTGGTTTTCCTATTTAGATGCTATTCCTTTCTGCTCTTTTTATGTCTGACTCAACACAGTTGCTGATTCACATTCTAGGTCTACCACCTACCAACTAGGATAGCTGGCCATCAACATTTTCCAGGGTGTTTGGATACATTGTGCTCTTTCAGTGGACCGAGACTTCAGTTCATTGGGTCACAGCATGCATTCCAGCCCATTTCAGCAGTTTGGTCAAATAGGTTGGCTAGAAAGACCAGAGAAGTATTCCAGCTCACAATGTAACAGATGTTTATCTGAAGATTATAAACTTTAAAATATGCTTGATTTCCTAAATGACAGATACCTAAATCATATAAACTTAAATCACATACCACTGATAAGACACAACGTCTCACTTCTATTACTGGAGCCATGGTTTTCTCATCTTGAAAAATTAATAGTGGATTCAATAATTTTTGATGTATCATCTAGCTCTAAAATGAGATTCAGTGTGATAAACTGTTTATCTGACTGTCCAGTGCTATCTGTCTTATTGACATTAAAGACTGACATTTTGCTCTATGCAGCTTCATGTTCAAGGGTAAAAAGAGAGGGAGAATGTGGAGAGAGAAAGAGGGAAAAGAAAGATTAAGAGTTCCAAATTTTTCTGTGATAAGCTTCTCCCAGCCAGAAAAAAAAGTCATTTTACGATTTTCTACATGTCTATACCTGTCCAGCTTCATGCTCCTGGAAGCTATTATTTCTATTTCATAATAGAATCAATTCCTTTCCTATGAACTATCAGCTTCCTATCTGTTCCACATCAAGTCTACAAGACCAAATTTCTTAAAGGATCAAGACATTTATTTTCATAGAACATTCAAAACACAATAGAAATATGCACTTTTATTTTTAAAACTGTTCTCCCCCAGAATGTCAGATATTATAGTTTGGTTGTTATTATTTTTAAGCTTATTTGAATAAAAGCCTCAGGTAAGTGACATACATACTTTTATTGCTTTATAATGTGAAGATAGAGCTACTCATTCTTCCTCTAAGGCTATTCTCTATGCGTTGTCACTTCTTAAACTGTAAACCATTGGTCTCCCTTTTTTTTCTCATTCCATCCATCTATTTTTTGCTGAAACCTGTCACTTTAGCTCTGTCTCACCTCCAATCTGTCCCTTGCTCAGTACTCCCACTGTGACTGTCTTTGGTGTGCTCATCTCACTGTTCATACATCACTGTCATTCATATTTCAAGCTGATGAAACTGACAGTGATTGTTTCCTGAATGTTAATGGAAAAGGAAAAAGCCCACAAGAAAACAATGCTTCTCCTAAGACTGCAGCCAATGATTGAAATCCAGTTGCATTTGCAGTTTGGTAATTCTAGGTTTTTAAAAAGCGCCCTCTTTGCTGATAACTTCATGCCAGGCTGATCTGTCTGACACTGCTATTTCCCAGAAGTTTACCTGTCTGACACATTGTTCAGAGCTATCCTTTGGCAAGTGTGCACCTCTGCACTTGGACCAGGAGGAACAGAATTAAATGTGCTGAAAATAAGCATTTATTTATTTATTTGACAGCTGTTACAAAGATAAGGTCATGCTTGTAGAGCTGTGCTTCAGTTAATGAAAGCTGATTACACCTGTGAATTAGGGAATGCATCTTTGCATAATAGGAGGGATTATTCCTATCACAAAAGAATTCACGGCAGGGCTCCATTAAAAAGTGACTAGTGCTTTTAAAATGATTCTTTGTTCAGGTCAATTGATAAATTTCAAGCATTTTAAGATCACATAATTGAGATACCCTTACTCTACTTTTTTGTAAAAAATATTTTGTTAGCTATATATATATATATACATGTATATTTATATGCTGTTAAGCAAATAGATAATATATAGAAGTATATACCATATGATATTTACTATACCAAATGGTATTTATACCAAATGATATATTGAAAGAACCCAGTTCTCGTTTAACTTTGAAAACTTTTGCTGGATTATTTAGATCAATGAAAATTAACTTTTATGTTTCTATTAGCTTTTCTTCTCCAGGAAACTAAGAGAGTACTTTAAGTCAGGAACAAAGTAAGAGTATTTGACAGAATCAGGTCTCTGAATTATTTTTATTAATAAGAGCAGCATTAGTATACAGCTTAAATTAAATTTCACACCCAGAAAAGATATTTTCAGGAGATTCTGTAACTAAGAGCAGAAGAGAAAAATGTTCCAAGCTTCTGTGAATGAAAGACAGTTTTAAAGTGATCTTTAAAGTACTTTTAAATTTCATTTAGTTTCCTTGAAGCTAAATTTCTTAGTTGGCTGTGTATTTCCAATAAACTCTTTTAAAAGGATTTGAGGCTGTTTTTCATAATTCACTATATTTCAGATCTCAAATATGTCTTGAATGCTTCCTTGAAGAAGAGATGTCTTTATTCTAAAGTTGTGTTATCATTATATAGATACAATTCTCCATACTGTTTCCAGTTGAGACTTTGGACAATTTTTTTTTTTCATCTAACAAATGGCAGTAAGGAGAGAATGAAGCTCCACTACATGACACTGAAGCCTTTGGGGAAAATGAAAATACTATAGGACTTGGAATAGGATATCTGGCTCCTTGTCACAGCTCTACTATTAGATTGTGAAATAGCCACACTAAAATCTCTAGACTTTATTTTCCACATGTGTTTAGTGAGGGTTATAACAGTCTTACATAGCTCACAGATTGCTGTGATCACAACAAGAATCAAAGATAATTTTAATAGGTATTTGTTAAAGGAAAATTATTTTAAGAACAGATTAAAGAGAAAGACATAATCACGAATACATCTTAAATGTTGAATAAGAAGTACTAGAAAATCTTGGTCTTAAGAAGAATTTAGTATTAATACTTCATTACTGAAGGTCATCTTTAACATGTAGTGCTATCATTAACCCCCAATAGCCTCTCTACAACATGGAACTGAAAACCAAGGCCCACACATTTTCCTTACCCCACCAAGATGGACTATAACTATGAAGAAAACATTGGTCAGGATTTATATTATACAGCCATACTTTTAGTCACAGAATTTAATCACAAAACATTGGCTAAACCTAAAACATAGGTCTGGAAATTATACACAAAAGGACCTATCTAGAATGAGAAGGCAAAGCAAAATAAAACAGTATTCCAGGGAAAACAGATGAGATGGTTGATGAATCCATCTTCCTATAACTCTCTTCCATTGTTTCTTGTTTGCTTGTAAATTAAACTCGTGATTGATGGAGCATGTTGTCCTTGAGATTAACCTCAGTTGGTTAGAACTGTTGCCTGAGAAGCCAGAGATAAGAGTTTATGGCACTGAAAGAGCCAGATGGCTTTCACTATTCCATAGGTTGGGTGAATCTGAACAATATCATCAACTCTCAGAAAGCAGGGCAAACTGATGGCCTGCCAATGCTGATCAATGGCATCTACACAGGACAAAGGGATCACACAGCAGGCACTCTCTCACTGTTCCGCACCAGACTCTTGTATTTTATGCATATCTCTATAGGCTTTCCTTGAGATTTATAGTATTCTCCTCACATTTAGAATAATTCCCTTTGAAGGATTTAAGCCTTTATAATTTTCCATCCTTTAGCTTCTCTGATGGCTCATTCAGTAAAGAATTTCCTTGCAATGCAGGAGACCCAGGTTTGATCCCTGGGTCAGAGAGATCCCCTGGAGAAAGGAATGACTACCCACTCCAGTGTTTTTTCCTGGAGAATTCCATGGACAGAGGAACCTGGTGGGCTACAGTCTATGGAGTCACAAAGAGTTGGATATGACTGAGTGACTAACTTTTACCAATTTGTACAATTTATTGCCTTTTCTTATTTATCACTGAAATCATTTTACTTTATTTTATATAATTTTATAAGCATTTAAGTATATGTGTAATTATACATACATACACAAGTTTTTTGTGTGTCTATATCTTTATTCTTTACATATCTATTTCTATTATTTATTCAGATATTGTATATATGACATAATACATATGTCTTTAATTTATATATGAATTCCTACTTTACTTTCTATGTATATTTATTACTAAAATATATATATAATATATAAAAAGTTGATCTTATCTTTATATGCAATTATATATTTACTTAATTGATTATCACATATTTTAATGAATTTTGCATATTCAATATTTTTAAAATATTTAAATTTTGAGTATTTTATTCACTTATTTAAATAATAGAAGCTTCATGGATGAAAACATGTTCTACAATTTTCTCTCTCCATTTTTCCTAACATATTTATCAGTAAGTTCTTTCTTTTGAGTAGGATATTCTTGATCCAACATCTTTTGTGAAGGAACATACTTATCTATAGAATTGGTTGTGTATGTGTGTTTAAGCATATAGAAAATACAGTCACTGATGGTACTATAGGCACATAGTATACAGACATAAGAAAATATTTGTTATGCTTTGATAAAGAAGGCTATGATTTTCTTATTTCCCTAGTGAACAAATAAATAAGAATTCTTCTCTGTAATTGATTCATTCATTAGAAATATAGTTCTTAAACCTGACTCTCATGTCAGATAATGTTCTAAGGTACAAAGATGATGTGTGTGTGTTCAGCTGTGTTTTATCCTTTGTGACCCCATGGTCTGTAGCACACCAGGCTCCGCTGTCCATGGGATTTCCTAGACAAGTAAACTGGAGTGGATTGCTAATCCCTTCTCCAGGGGATCATCCTGACCCAGGAATTAAACCCATGTCATCTTCTGCATTGGCAGGCAGATTCTTTACCACTGGCACCACCTGGGAAGCCCCATAAAGATGATACCTATGTAAATAAATTAGTCAAACTGGCTTTTTCTCTGTTTCTCTATGACTTTCTAGCTATTTGAGAGTGAGCTGTCTTCCTTTTCATTTCTGGTCTTTCACGGATGCATTTGACCTAAAAATGCTTCCTCAGATTTTTGCTTTTTGTCTAAGCTCATTTGTTGATTTCCTTTCACTCTCCAGAGTGTTCTTTGAAATCTTTTACAAATGAACTTGCAATAGCTAAAAATTTGAGTTTACTGTCACATGCATTATATCTGGTGTTGGTTCTTAATTTCTCTCACTATTGTTTTAAATGTAATGTTCACTGGCAAAGGTAGAGCCAGGCACCGGTTAGAGTGGTGAGAACGTATTTTAATCAGCTATATTTACTGTTACAGAAGAGAAAATAGCTGAGCTCAATTTTACTTTGTACAGAGGTAACTGGATATTTTAAAGAGCAAATGAAGGAATAGGAAGAGGCTGAAGCAGAGGCCCAGTAGAGTCAGGAAAGTGAAAAGTACAAAAAGTAGAAAGAAGTGGTCAGTCTATGTGAAAGCCATTTAGGTCTGATAACTGTCGCTTATCAAATTTAGGCTCCTACCCTCTCATAGAGGCTGGAAGGCAGAGTCCTATCTTCAGGTGGTGGCTGGGAGAAAACAGGAAATTCCTTTTCTGCAAAAACAAATTTCTTTGGCAGCCCCATGAATTTTCTCAGGAAACTCTTTATGGACACTATAAATCTGGTGTCCAATCGCTCAAGACACAGCGATTTGGTCTTGAGTTGTTAGAGTCTGTTATTACTTGTTCAAGATTTTATGGGGTAAGATTAAAGCCTAATTGAGAAGAGGGCTCAGAGGACCTCAGCTAATTTGGTCAAGGAGAAAGTCTTTGCCAACACACAAAATTTTGGAAAGTATAAAGGAAGGCAGCTAAAGCTTCCATTCAACCAAGACTAAGACCAGTTAACCAACTAGTAACATTTTTACATATTTCCTATCCTTTCAAATATTCCTTATTTTTACATATTCTACTTCGAAGGCCATAATACCAACACTGTAGTCTGAGGATGCTAAACCTGGGGGATGGCTATGGCCCTGAGGCAAAGTGAAGGACTGTCCAGGGAAAACAATCACATGCCCCTCCAGTAGCGTGGTCAGAGACATGACTCTTGGGGACGGAACATAGAATCGGTGGTGAGCATATCGCAAAATTCCATTTCAGAAGAAATTTGCCTTGGAGGGCTTCTGCTATAAAACAAGGGGCTTTTAAAAGAGATAGTCCAATCCAACAACATGGTATATCTTTCCATCTGTTTGTATGGTCTTCAATTTTTTTCATCAATGTCATAGTTTATGGAGCACAGGGCTTAGTCTTTTGACATAGTTTTTTTTTCCTTAGGTGTTTTATTCTTTCTAATGTGATGGTAAATGAGATTGCTTCCTTAATTTCTGATGTTTTGTTGTCAGTGTACAGAGATGCAATAGATTTCTGAATATTAATTTTGTATTCTGCAACTTTTCTGAAATTATTGATGAGCTCGAGGGGTTTTATGATGGCTTCTTTAGGGTTTTCTGTGTATGCTATCACGTCATCTGCAAATAGTGACAGTTTTACTTCTTTCTTTCTAATTTGGATTTCTTTTATTTCTTTTTCTTCTCTGATTGCTGTGTCCTGGACTTCTAAGACAATGTCAAAAAAAGTGGTGAGAGTGGGCATCCTTGTAGTGTTCATAATCCTACAAGGAATGCTTTCAGATTTTCACCACTGAGCATGAAGTTACTGTGGGTTTGGCATGCTCGGTTATGTTTCTTCTATGCCCACTTTTCTGGAGAGGCTTTATCATAAATGGAAATGACCATAGTATCTAAGACAATCTACAAGCTCACTGCAATCTCTATCAAAATGCCAATGACATTTTTCACAAATTGGAACAAAATTTTTTTAATTTATATGGAAACACAAAAAACCTGGATAGTCAAAACAATCTTGAACAAAATGACTGAAGAATCAGTCTCTCTGACTTCAGACTTTCATATCAGTTCAGTTCAATTTAGTCACTCAGTCGTGTCGAAATCTTTGAGACCCCATGGACAACAGCATGCCAGGCTTCTCTGTCCATCATTAACTCCCAGAACCTACTTAAACTCATGTCCATTGAGTCAGTGATGCCATCCTACCATTTCATCCTCTGTCGTCCCCTTCTCCTCCCACCTTCAATCTTTCCCAGCATCAGGGTCTTTTCAAATGAGTCTGTTCTTCACATCAAGTAAAGCTTTAGTAATCAAAATTATGGTACTGGCACAAAAACTTATAGATCAGTAGAACAGGATAAAAATAGAAATAAACCCACAAGCTTATGGTCAATTAATCTATGACATAAGAGGCAAGATTATACAACAGAGAACAGACAATTTGTTCAACAAGTGTTGGTGGAAAAACAGGCTGTTAAAAATTGGCTAAAATGAAATAGCTTGGACCCAGGAAAAAAAGGCTGTGTTTAAATTGAGGGTGTAATGGGCTTTTAGCTTATACTTTAAAATATGTTTCCTATACTTACATTTCCCCTGCTGAGTTGGTTTAGTTGTGTCTGACTCTGTGCGATCCTATGGACTGTAGCCTGCTAGGCTCTTCTATCCATGGCATTCTCCAGGCAAGAATACTGGAGTGGGTTGCCATGCCCTTCTCCAGGGGATCTTCTGAACCCAGGGATCCAACCCAGATCTCCTGCCTTGCAGGCATATTCTTTACCTTCTGAGCCACTAAGAATGCCCTTAAGTGGCCCAATATTCTCTAAATGCCTGGGTATTCTATTTAGGATGCATGAGTAAATTTTCTTACAGTTGGAAACCTGAATGTCCTATGGCCATTTAGAGCAGTCTAGGTTAACAGTTCAGGTCTCTAACCTTTGCCTTTCTGTTGTAGCTTGTGAGATTATCTTTCCTCCCTTGTATGAGTTAGTAACTAGCTGGGTTAGGCAGTTATAAACAAAGCTCTCACAATACTCAAAAGTAAACTGATCATATGAAGAGAGTAATCTTCATCTAAGAGTTCACTTTCTTTGTTAAATCAGAAATCCAAAAATGAGTTTTGGTTCAGCGCTAAGGCTGTATATTGTCACCCTGCTTATTTAACTTATATGCAGAGAACATCATGAAAAACACTGGGCTGGAAGAAACACAAGCTGGAATCAAGATTGCTGGGAGAAATATCAATAACCTCAGATATGCAGATGACCCCACCCTTATGGCAGAAAGTGACGAGGAACTAAAAAGCCTCTTGATGAAAGTAAAAGAGGAGAGTGAAAAAGTTGGCTTAAAGCTCAACTTTCAGAAAATGAAGATCATGGCATCTGGTCTCATCACTTCATGGCAAATAGATGGGGCAACAGTGGAAACAGTGTCAGACTTTATTTTTCTGGGCTCCAAAATCACTGCAGATGGTGACTGCAGCCATGAAATTAAAAGACGCTTACTCCTTGGAAGAAAAGTTATGACCATCCTAGATAGCATATTCAAAAGCAGAGACATTACTTTGTCAAAAAGGTCTGTCTAGTCAAGGCTATGGTTTTTCCAGTGGTCATGTATGTATGCGAGAGTTGGACTGTGAAGAAGGCTGAGCGCTGAAGAATTGATTCTTTTGAACTGTGGTGTTGGAGAAGACTCTTGAGAGTCCCTTGGATTGCAAGGAGATCCAACCAGTCCATTCTGAAGGAGATCAGCCCTGGGTGTTCTTTGGAAGGAATGATGCTAAAGCTGAAACTCCAATACTTTGGCCACCTCATGCGAAGAGTTGACTCATTGGAAAAGATTCTGATGTTGGGAGAGATTGGGGGCAGGAGGAGAAGGGGATAACAGAGGATGAGATGGCTGGATGGCATCACCAACTTGATGGACGTGAGCGTGAGTGAACTCCAGGAGATGGTGATGGACAGTGAGGCCTGGTGCGCTGTGATTCACGGGGTCGCAAAGAGTCGGACACGACTGAGAGAATGAATTTAACTAAACTGAACTGAATACCTGTGGTTGGTACAATAATTTGTTGTATTTTTTCTCTCCTGTTCTCAATATGTCTGTTGGCATTTAATACCCACATTCCAGGTAACAGGCAGAAGAGCAAATGGAAGGACAGAAAGCTTTCTAAGACTCATTCTGTTTATGCTTGTGTTAATAATTAATTCACTGTCGACATATATCTACGAAGAAAACTAAAAAACTACTTTTCAACTGGACACATTGCCACCTCCAATAATTCTGTGGATATTGGTGGTGGTGGTGGTGGTGGTGGCGGTTCTCTTAGAAGGAATGAGAAAATTATGATAGTTCGACGATAAGTATTTTCTGACTTTCACTTAAGACTAAGGGAAGATCCTGGCTTGTTGGTCACAAAGACTACCAGAATATGGCCTGTTTCTACCTTCTTCTTCTAGTTGGGAGAGGAAAATGCCAATCCTCAATGGCACTACTGTCTAGGAGCCCCCCGTCCTTTCACCAGTGGTTCAGGCAGGAAGCAACAATCAGGCTTGTAATCGTTTTATCCATATCCTGTACATTAAAGATCTTCATTCAAATGTTTATTTAATTAGAGTAAAAGGACTCTATCCTCAGCTGAAACTTTGAACTAGATGAATTGCTCTAAATTGATCTAATATATATAATTGATGAGTGTTTTTAATAAGAATTATCGAACAGTGAGAAAGAGTTACAAAATTTCAAAGCAAGCCATCATAAAGACAAAGCTCAGTTCGGTAGCCTTCAAGGTCCTCTACCCCGGACAACAGTGCAGCAATAAAGTCTGTTGTTATGTGCCTATAACCGAAATCCACTGCTCCCTATCTTCAGCAGCTCTGCTCTTCCAGCAATGTGAGGGATTCAGTGAATCTGGCCCTGTTTCTTTACATTTCCTTCTCTCTCATATTCTTCTATTTCATCATTTTCTAAACTGTATTCATGTAAATCTAGTGTCCTATAATATGTTTAGAAACTCATTTAAAAAGCAACTGAGGATCTACAGCCAAAATTTGGGGTATTACTTTCCATGGAGATGCAAATTCATATTTGTATTTTAAACATTTTGAGAAATTCATAACAAAGAAATCCCTTCAACTTAATCTAACTCAGCATTTCCCATATTTGTGCTATGATGGAAATATTTTTTCTTATTGATGAACATTTGCAGAAAGTTCTATGGAAGATAATTAATATACAGTTTATTGTACTTTAAATTTTATGCTTATTTATATCTTTCATTTCCTCATGATGTATATACATCATTGGATTCAATACACCTATCTAAAGACAAAAATCCAGTAAGACAACTGTACAGTCTATTGGTGGGTTATTTTTTGTCCAGGCACTTAAACCTAGTCTGATCAATTATGGCTTGACTGATAAAGACCACACATGGTAAAATATAGTAACATACTTATATGACACTTCTTCCAGGAAGGAGCTTCCCAGGGAACTGTTGGGGTGTCACTTTCATTCAGGGGATCATTCACTCCTTTTCAGTATACACACTCTGATATTCTCAATAAATGTGAAGGCACAGTTTCTCATGATGCACTTCTATAAATAGCAAGTCAGATTTGGGAGAATAAATTGAGTGAACTGTCACAAACATTTCTCAATAAAATAAAGGGGAAAGTGTTACTGTAGCCTGCATAAGAATTACATGCAGATTTACTAAACTTTGGGGTCCTCTTGGCTGAAATGCATTTCCAAAGGAAAAAAAAAAACAATATTAAACTACATTTGATATATTTCTTTGCTAAAAGCCACAACTTCGTGTATTCTAGAGAGGAATGATTTATAACTGTTACATCCAACAAAATGTTCTTTTTGGCCCTGAAATCTGATAATTTGGTTTTACATGGTGACCATGCTTCCAGAAATAAAACTCCTGTCCATCACCATTATTATTATCAAGGATAGGATGAGAAGTACTGTAGAAAGCACAGCACGTTTTCTCTGCTCTACTCATGTGTGATAATTGCAGACTTTGGGAAATATATTAGCTACAAAAAAAGAACAATGAAGACCTTAAAGCTTTTTTTAGGTAGAAATGAGCAAGGAACCTTGGTTTTCTATCGTGCGAACACTTTTCTCCACGTACTCTGTATAATACATTTCCTTTTGGCCTTGTAGGTGTATTTTTCAAAATTTCAGCCTGAAAACATTTTCACTGCCTTGCAAATGTTTTATCACCCTGCCTCCCTCTCCATATCACAGCTTGATGCATATTGCAGGTAATGGATAGGGAATGAGAACACAGGCCTCATCTTCAATTTATAATTACTGTGTTGTGTTTCTGGGTAAGTCATGGTTGTGTGATTGCACATGGATGTCTTAAGGCAAATAAAACACTTCATCACTTCTAACAAATGTAGTATTCTCATGGGGGATATTGATAAAGGGGAAGTGTGTGATTGAATAGAGTATATGAAAAGCCTCTGTACTTGCCTCTAAATTAGCTGGGAATCTGAAACTGTAGTAAACCATAAGCATAGTTTTAAAAAGACATTGTCTTAGACAGATGTCCTACTGTGGACAAATCAATATATTTAGGCCCTTGCACAAGAATTATTAAGCTAGAGGTGGTTATAGATTGAAGAAAAGGGGTAATTCTGTTTCTATTACTGTTAAGACCCTTAGTGGACTACCTGATGGTGAGTTGTAGCTTCTAGGAAAGACATATTAAAATTTATATAAAAAATGGGATTCCATCCATATTTCTTCCCAACATAAGAATCAGTTTTCAGTCCACAATGCAATTTAGAATTTACTTCTTTCCAATTGAAGGAGAACATAGTACCTACCTCCTTTCTGCTCAGCCAGGTACCAGTCATAAATCGAGCACACAAAAGCAGAAAATAAACCCCACAGAGCATACAGACTTCAGTTAGAGAGATAGCAAACGTACTAAATGAACAAAAAGTGAAGTGAAGTTACTCAGTCATGTCCGACTCTTTGTGACCCCATGGACTGTAACCCACCAGGCTCCAGGCAAGAATGCTGGAGTGGGTTGCCATTTCCTTCTCCAGGGGAATCTTCCCAACCCAGGGATCGAACCCGGGTCTCCCGCATTGCGGGCAGACGCTTTAACCTCTGAGCTACCAGGGAAGCCCCTATAGTGAACAAAAGGAAATACCATTTACTAAGTAGTGACATTGATGATCGTTATAAATAGACTGTTGTTCAGTAGCTAAGTGGTATTCAACTCCACAACCTCCAGGATCCTCTGTCCAGGGGATTTTCCATGCATGAATACTGGAGTGGGTTGCCATTTCCTTCTTCAGGGTATTTTCCCAGATCAGAGATTGAACCCATGTCTCCTGCACTGACAGGTAGATTCTTTACCACTGAGGCACCAGGGAAGCCTAATAGATAGATAAGCATGATCAAAAGACAAATATCAAATGAAAGGTAAATATTATTATAATCAACATTCTGAGACCAGGTGGACAAAATACATTACAAAAAAATAATACTCATATTTTAATCAATATCTTCCAGACAATGTATAGTTTGATTTTAACATACACTGAGAAATTTTTTACCAACACTTAGTATTACTCCCTACCAACATTTAACTGAGAGTCCCATTTCTTTGAGGGGGAATGCAGCATGGAGTTGAGCAAACTAAGTGTTTTTGTAAAGGAAGTTTGAGTAGAAGAAAGCTGCATTCATTGCTTTATGTACTATCTGTGGCTGCTTTCAGCCTACAACAGAGTTGAGTAGTTGTAACAGGAACACTTGGCTTTCAAAGGCTAAAATATTTACTGATACTTTTCAGAAAAGCTTCCCCTTGCCTGACATAGGACAAAGAAGATGGTCTGAGTCAGACAGACTCACAGGGAGCTATGTTGCAGATTAAGCTTTATGCTTTGTGCTAAATTTTATGAGTCTTAACACATGTCTTCCATGTTAAGCAACCTAATTTCCTCTTACAGCAAGGTTCTCCATTTTCCAAATAATTGGGATCTTATCTTGGTATTGAACATTCAGAATTCTCCCCCAACCCTGAAACCAGGCCAACCCTAGTATTTGTGAGGTCCAAGGCATGAGGATACATGGAGGTTCATTTATGACACATTTAAGTGTCATAAATCAGGCAAAAAAATCACTAAATATTTTAATAAGCATACCTTCATAATGAACTGGAAATTCAAGTTTGTACTCATAATTTTCAGCCTTTTAAGAATATCTGCACCAAAACATGGCAGGATGTAGAGGATCCCTTCTTAGCCTCTACTCTGCTTTTTCCCATACCTGTTCCTTCTCCTTTTACTTCTTCCTGCACTGTGATTGGACTGCATGCATGCAGACATCCTGGGCTCATATCTGAGCTCAGTCCATACCTCTCACTGTGTCTCCCTTTGGCCAATCCTCCTGAAGGCCTGAGGGTATATACATCTGTGACGTGGTCAGTCTTTGGGAAAACAGATTCAGCAAAGAGGCCTCATAAATCTTAGAAACAAGCTTGGATGATTTTAGCTCACAATTCCCAAGCCCTTGATACCTAGTTCTTGCTCAAGAAGGGGAACATTGGCTCAGACTGTGTCTTTCTCTTGGCCCCACACACTCCTCATCCTGCAGGCAGATGCATAGTTAACAGGGAGTTCAAGCAGAGTCCTCTGAATATTCCACTCCTAAGACCAATGCATTAGCATCCCCTATGATGGTGATTTTGTGCTCTAGCAAACACTTGGCAATATCTGGAAGCATTTCTGATGATTATGACTGGTCAGGGGTTTGCTACTGGTATCTAGTGGGTAGAGGTCTGGGAGAGTGCCAAACATTACACACTGTTCAGGACAGGAACCGCTCCAAAATGTGCTTCCTAGGTGGTGCAATGGTAAAGAACCCACCTGCCAATGCAGGAAATGCAAGAGACATGGGTTTGATCCCTGGGTGAGTAAGATTCAGAAATGACAACCCACTCCAGTATTCTTGCCTGGAAAACCCCACTGACAGAGGAGCCTGATGGGTTACATACAGTCCATGGGATCTCAAAGAGTTGGACATGACTGAGCTCATATATATGCTACACGCATTAATAGCGCTGAGACTGGGAAACCCTCGCCTATGATTTTGCTAGAAATGTAAAAGGTAAGACTGACTCCAGACATACTAAATCAGAATCTGAGTTTCAATCAGGCTTCGCTGATAGCTCAGTGGGTAAAGAATCCACATGCAATGCAAGAGACACAGGATACACAGGTTGGATCCCTGAGTCAGAAAGATCCCATGGAGGAGGAAAATGGCAACTGATTCCTGTACTCTTGCTGGAGAGCTCCATGGACAGAGGAGCTTGGCAGGCTACAGTCTATAGGGTCACAAAGAGTCAGACAAGACTTAACAACTAAGCACGAATGCAAGTACTTACATTAAGGTAAGAAACATTGCTTTAAGGCTAGAAGCAGAGGCAGAGAGGTCTCCTTGCTCAAGGAAGGTTGGTGCCATCCAGGAGAGATGGCTTGTTTGTGTTCATGTTGAATTTTCTGACTTTGGTGTTTGTTGCTACTATCTCCCTTCATTCCAACACTAGTTTTTCACCTGTTGGTTTATTCCTTTCATAAAAAGTGAGAAAATCAAATGTATCCTTTATTTTCATTTTTTTCTAATGGAGTGTGGCATACCGAGTTTAATATATAGGAAGAATTCTGAAGGATATTTGAAAAGCAACATTAATTATGCTTATCACTCCTAATTGATCATTGCAAAATTTATAATATTAAGATTATCTCAAACTGAATTCTTGAGTTGTGGGTTGCCTTGAGTCATATCCTGAATGAGTGGAACAGGGAAAAACATTTCATAGACAGGATACATCACAGCTCTTTTAGAGAATTTCATTATTAGGGCAGGGCACAGGAAAGCTTCTTGTTCTAGACCTGCATGCTTGGCCTCTCCTAACATGACTCATTTACTGATGATGCCAACTGCATTTCTCAGACAAGAAAGTGCTGAGGTATATGAATGGAATATAATTTCATTTTTTGACTTAATCTGAAAACCTTAATCTGTTGATAGGAAAACCTCTTGGTATTTATTCGGATTTCTGTTTTACCCATGGAGAGACAACCCAAGGGACTATTCTAGTTTGAAGGACAAAAGGATGAGCTGTCTGTGTCTCATACTCACGGAGAGTATCTCTGGAGGCAACAGGATAATGAGAGGGACACACACAATCTTTCAAGGGGGCTTAACATTTTCTCATCCTAATCACACTGCAAAGAAGGCAAGTCTTGCATTTGACACAATGTCCTTATCCTTACATGCACCCCTGACTCACTGAAATTCACCCAACCCCTAAGGAATATGATCATTTGGTACTCTTCTAATTATTTCTTACTCTTCCGAATTCTGATTTTATATTTACCTTAAGTAAAAGTTCTACAAAGATTTCTTGATACTCTAGAATATTTCCAAGCACCAGGCCAAATAAAGACAAAAAACAAATGGACAAAAACAAAACAACAAATACTTAAATATTTCTACAACTATGTGACTTCCAGGACTACCAAACCTCTCTTTTATAAAGCTCTATAAAACACTGTTCTCTGCATCTCTACTGTAGGACTATGCAGTTGACCAAGGAAAAATTAAAAAAAAAAAAACTATCATAAATTTATGCTGAATAAATGAATTAATGAAAGCTTGGAGGATAATATGAAAGATTGTTGAGGTTTCTGTGGCCTCTGAAATTATCCAGTGTAGGAAACGACTTATTTCACCTATTCAAGAGGCTGTTTCTTCTGGCATTCTCAATAGTTCTTTTCTCAATATAACTTAATCAGCTGTTTATAAAGACATTATTCAAAGGCACTGTCTACTCCATCAATGTTTACAACAATATTTATGACTTGCTTATTTTTCAGCCACTCCTTGAGCTGTTTGTCTCAACTCTGTCTCTCCACAAATCTTAACTTACGTGGAGAATGATTCCGTGATTCATTCACAGGTCCCGTGATGACAGACAGACCAGCATTTGAGCTGCCCCATCAAATGACTCTTGGTAATATGGCAACCTTGGACCTTTCCCCAGGCCTGATCACTGAGCAATTTTCTCATTCCCAAGGAATTTACTTTTTCCTGGATTTTTCTAGCTTATGTCCGGCAGGAATTCCTGGTTACCATTGACTACAGTTAACACATTATTTGCTCGGGAAGATCCCCTGGAAGAGGAAATGGCAACCCACTCCAGTGTTCTTGCTTGGGAAATCCCATGGACAGGGGACTCTGGCAGGCTACAGTCCATGGGGTCGCAGAGTCAGACACAAATTAGTGACTAAACAACAACAATTGAAAGTTCTGTAGGCTGAATTCTAGGACCAGATCTATCTGCTTCTTATATTTAACTAAATAGGTCACAGGCCCAAAATAAAGTTCACTGCCATATATATTATATATATATATACAAATCCATATATTCAAACACATACTGCCCACCTGCTGCCCTCCCATCCCCATACTTCAAGATTCTAGACAAGAATTTACTTTATGAAGCACAGTAATTGTATATGTCTAAAAGTACCTTTTTATAAAGGTCTCAAGGTAAGATGCAATTTCTATTATTTTTTTCAATTAAATTATTAGTATATTTTGACACAAGTTTGGGTGTTAAACATATGGTCATTGAGGGAACTTGAAAACAAACAAGTAGTTGAGATGAAGATAAAACCTATGTATAATAGTAATTTCAATATGATTAAATGGTATATAAAATGTCTTTTGCCTTTTTCCTAATAGGGGCTGGCATAAAGCAATGCCTTTGAATTGTGTTCATATAAAAAATTCTCATTTTCCAAGATGACCCATTGACCACTTGTGCATATTGTTATTTTTCATGCTGAGCTTATTGTTACAGTCTGTGTCATTTTCCTCTCTTTAACTGTTTAAAGTGGAAGACAGGGTATGGCATTCATGTGACGGTAGAACATTGGGATCAGTTACAGTGAGAATTTCTCTAAGCCTATTTCAGGTTTAAAATTTTTAAATGTGGCTAGTAGAGAAGCTGTAGATACAGAATTAAAAGAGAAACCTCAAACTGTCTAAAGAAATAAAGTCTTTAAAAAATACATACATATATGTATCTCTCATCTTGGAGCAATGTCTCTTTGAACAAATCAAGGGAACAACAAATTACCAAAGGAGAAGGCTGTTCTGTCAGTGGGAGAAGAGCCTGGAATTTATTTTTATGAAATTCTTTTACCCATATATTTCTGAGTTAGGATCAGTATGCATATTAGATTCATACAGCAGAAAATAAGAGAAACTGAGGGTTGTGGAAACACACAGATGAGCAAAGTGCTTGATAGGGATAGTTGTTGTTCAATCACAAAGTCAAGTCCTCATCTTTGCAACCCCATAGACCACAGTACACCAGGCTTCCCCTTCCTTCACTGTCTTCTGGAGTTTGCTCAATCTCATGTCCATTGAGTTGGTGATGCCCTTCAATCGTCTCATCCTCTGTTGCCCCCTCCTCCTCATGTCCTCAATCTTTCCTAGCATCAGGGCCTTTTCCAATGAGTTGGCTCTTCACACCAGGTGGCCAAACTATTGGAGCTTCAACTTTAGTATCAGTCCAGTGAATATTCAGGGTTGATTTCTTTTAGGATTGACTGGTTTGAACAATTTCAAACTTGTATTTTGGAGAAGAAACCTGAGATATGATCATACTACAATGAGAAAGAACTGAAAGAAAAATCCCAAAACCCTGGGAGACAATTATATGTGGTCAAAAATTACTCTAAAAGACAATATTTTGGTGGAGCTACTATTATGATTCCAAACTATGCGCATTTGGTCTGATCAAAAGAAAAAATAGAAGAGACAGGTGGAAACTGTTCTGGAAAAAAAAATATTTACCTTAAAAATAAAGGAGGAAAATTTTAATAAAGAGTAATTAAAATGTCTTATGACAAATATAGACTTTAGTAAGCAATGTTTTCATATTTAAGTGACAAAAAGTACCAAAATTTCCAAAGGGAGAAAAGAAAGTTTACTAAACACACACAAATCATCAGGTTTATTTATTTTTTAAAAAATGCATAAAAAAGGTAAAGAAAGAATTTAAGTGAAGCTAGCATTTATCAAGCTTTTAATATTCAATCAAGTGGTTACTCATGTCGGAAAATAATAAAAATGATTTTTAATATGCAAAGTCTCAAAAAATATTTCACATGGGTATGATTCATGAATATTTCAGCCAAGTATGTTAAAAATATTCAGAATATTGAAAAATAAATTAAAAAATAGACCTCAAGAAAGCAAAATAAAATGAACAAAAGAACATTATCAAAGATGGTAGTGAAGGTTTTTTGTCTTAAATTATGCTTACAGAATTCACCACCACAGAATTCACAAACCTCTAAAAATATCAACTATACAGTCAACATCAAAAACAACAAAGTAGCTGGGGTCTTGGAATCTGAGATAAACTGAAGAGAGGAGAGGACTGGAGGTGTAGGGGTGAGCAGACTCCTGGTACACAGCAACTGCAAAAAAAAAAAAATCCTGTTAACCTTGTTGTTTTTATTTTGGTCTTTGTTCCTATTATATTATTAATAAAAACAAGATCCTATGGTCAATGCTATCAGTGCCCGCACTCACCAGCCTGGTTCTAGCTGCTAGTGTCTGAATATCTGTACTTACAGCTTTTGTTTTACATGCTGCTATAGCATGCTTTCCCATCCTTGTTGACAATCAGAAGTTTCGACTGATTTAAGGCACCAGGCTACCATTGGTAGCCTCAACCAGTAGTTAACAGGAGTGTGTGAATAGATACTTCAATTGACTCCCACCTTAGTTGGGGCATCTTTGAGGCTGGCTCCCCATTTTCCCAATGGGCTTAAACTCCAGTTACGTACAGAGGTGACTGACTTCATAAAGCAACTTTTGTTGTCTCCCTTCTCTTCTTATCCCATATCTCTAATTCACTAGTGATGCTTTCTGTGGGGATGACCTTCCAAATAAACTACCTGGGCTCAAAACTTGGCCTCAGGTCTCCTCCTGGAAATACACAAATGAAGATACAATACATCATTTAGTGAACTGTCAAACAATACCCTACTAAACAAATCTGGCAAGGATAAAATAAAATGAACAGTCTTATACATTTACAGGGGCAGTGTAAATTGATATAAACCATCTAGAATTCAACTTGGCAATATACATTAATGGCCATAAGATGTTTATACAACTTGATCCAATTAGTACTACTGTGAGAAACCCAGCATAAGGAAATAATAATAGAACACACAGGAAAAAAAAAAGAAAAGAAAAAGTGCCAATGACATTCCTAAACTATAGCTAGTTATAGAATTAAAATAATTGGGAAAATGTTTCCAAAATCAACAAATCTTTGGCAAATATCAGAACAACTGTTGACCATTTTGCATTATTTAAAAATTAAACTGTGAATTTGATGTTAATCTTAGAAAATTAAATATGGTAAAGTATTAATTGAAAATTGAGATATATACTCTACTATAAAGTTTATTTGTGTTATCCAGAAACCCTACTACAATTCCTAGGAAAAATAAAAATAAAACACATTCTTACCCTAAGACAACAACTGTATACCAGCCTATTTTTTCTTTTAAATGTGGCCTACATATTTATATTTCAATAAGTAAAGGGAGATTATTTGAATCATATGAAACAAAAAAATTTACTTAAAACTGAATCCATATAGCACTTCCAGTTGTAATGGCAAAATTGCTTTTATTGTAGCTAGAACCAAACCTTCCGATTGTGCACTGAATTATTTCTACTTTAGCCTACTGTATTTGTTTTGCTGTTTTAGCTGCTTTTTGCCTGTGTTATCTGCTTTTTTTTTGTGGGGGTAATTGATTTCACCTTCTCTACTGAATAATTTCTGTCATCTGACAATCATCCTTATTAAAATAAGTAGCAAAAACCTCTTCTCTTTTGTAGTCACGTTTCCAATAAACAACCAAAGAGATGCATATATTCGGTCTCCTTTTCTGGACTATGAAATTAGATTTTTTTCCCCCATCTTGCCATTGAAATTGGTTTCATCAATCTCACCATCAATTATTTCTTGAAATTAAAGAAGTCAAATATATGTCCTTATCATATTGGAACTCATAACGGCCCTTGATGCCACTGACAACTTCATTTTAAACCAAAATAATTTTTTTGGTGTGGGAAACATCAAATACTAATTTTACTCCTCACTATACCAAGGAGTCTTTTTAAGTCCTCCTGGTTTCTCCCTTCTTTTCAGCCCTCTAAATTCTATGTTCCTCAGAACACTGCTTGCATCCAACTTTTTTCCACTAGCTCTACCATATCCTAGAAGACATTCAGACTCATTATTTAAAATACAATCTAAGATACTGATTTCCCAAGATTTATTTCTTATCTAGCTGCTAAGTTGATGTCTCTACATGAAGAGTTAATGGATGCCTCAAACACAACATGGCTGGAACAGAATTTTTCACTCCTTAAAATTAGTCTCTCCCGGTCTGCCACAACTCTAAAGGTGTCATCAGTCATGCATTCATAGAGGTCAAGAACCCAGGAGTTATCCTCCAACTCTCTCTTATTCTTCATTTTCAAATGGAGTGCCTACCCTCCAAAAGTATTCTGAATTCAACCATCTCTCAAAACATTCACCACTGTTATTCTGGTTGTATTTAGTGCCATAAAAATTATATATATATATATATATATGTCTTTAACTGGCCTCTTGCCACAGTTATCTACCCTTCATCAGTCAGTCAGTTCAGTTGCTCAGCCATGGCCAAATCTTTGTGACCCCATGGACTGCAACATATTAGGCCTCTGTCCATCACAAACTCCCTGAGCTTTCACACACCCATGTCCGCTGAGTGGGTGATACCATGCAACCATCTCATTCCTCTGTCATCCCCTTCATTTGCCTCCAATCTTTTCCAGCATCAGGGTATTTTCAGATGAGTCGGCTCTTTGTATCAGGTGGCCAAAGTATTGGAGCTTCAGCTTCAGCATCAGTCTTTCCAGTGAATATTCAGGTTGATTTCCTTCAGGATTGACTAATTTCATCTCCTTGCAGTTCAAAGGACTCTCAAGAGTCTTCTCCAACACCACAGTTCAAAAGTATTACTTCTTCAGTGCTCATCTTTCTTTACGGTCCACCTCTCCCATTCATACATGACTACTGGAAAAAACACAGCTTTGACTATATGGACCTTTTTTTGGCAAAGTAATGTCTGCTTTTTAATACACTGTCTAGGTTGGTCACAGCTTTTCTTCCAAGGAGCAAGCATCTTTTAATTTCATGGCTGCTCTCACCATCTGCAGTGATTTTGTAGCTCAGTAAATAAAGTTTGTCACTCTTTCCATCGTTTCACCATCTATTTGCCCAGAAGTGATGCCATGATCTTTGTTTTTTGAATGCTGAGGTTTAATCCAGCTTTTTCATTCTCCTCTTTCACCTTCATCAAGAGGCTCTTCAGTTCCTCTTCAGTTTCTGTCATAAGACTGGTGTTATTTGCATATCTGAGGTTATTGATATCCTCTCAGTAGTCTAGATTCCAGCTTGTGCTTCATCCAGCCAAGCATTTCAGATGTTGCACACTGAATATAAGTTAAATAAGCCTTGGCCTAACAGAAGCAGAAGATATTAAGAAGAGGTGGCAAGAATACACAAACGAACTATACAAAAAAATGTCTTCTTGGACCAATTAACCACAATGGTGTGATCACTCGCCTAGAGCCAAGCATCCTGGAATGCGAAGTCAAGTGGGCCTTAGGAAGCCTCACTGTGGATAAGGCTAGTGGAAGTGATGGAATTCCAGTCAAACTCTTTCAAATCCTAAATGCTGATGCTGTTAGAGTACTGCACTCAATATACCAGCAAATCTGGAAAACTCAGCAGTGGCCATAGGACTGGAAAATGTCAGTGTTCATTTCAATCCCAAAGAAAGGCAATATCAAAGAATGTTGAAACTGCTGCACAACTGCACTCATCGCACACCCTATCAAAGTAATGCTAAAAATTCTCCAAGCTAGGCTTCAACAGTACATGAACCGTGAACTTCCAGACTTTTAAGCTGGATTTAGAAAAGCCAGAGGAACCAGAGATCAAATTGCCAACATTCGCTGGGTCATCAGAAAAGCTAGAGATTTCCAGAAAAGCATCTACTTCTGCTTTATCGACTACACCAAAGACTTTGAGTGTGTGGATCACAGCAAACTGTGGGAAATTCTTAAAGAGATGGGAATACCAGATCACCTTACTTACCTCCTGATAAATTTATATGCAGGTCAAGAAGCTACAGTTAGAGCTGGACATGGAACAACAGACTGGTTCCAAATTGGGAAAGGAGTATATCAAAGCTGTATATTATCACCCTGCTTATTTAACATATGCAGAATACATCATGTGAAATGCAGGGCTGGATGAAGCACAAGTTGGAATCAAGATTTCCGGGAGAAATATCAATAACCTCAGATAGGCAAATGACACCACTCTTTTGGCAGAGAGAAAAGAAGAACTAAAGAGTCTCTTGATGAAAGTGAGAGAACAGAGTGATAAAGCTGGATTAGAACTCAATATTCAGAAAACAAAGATCATGGCATCCGGTCTTATCACTTCATGGAAAATACATGGGGAAACACAGGAAACAGTGACAACTTTATTTTCTTGGGCTCCAAAATCACTGCAGATGATGAATCAGACATGAAATTAAAAGACACTTGTTCCTTGGAAGAAAAGGTATGACCAAACTAGAAAGCATATTAAAAAGCAGAGACATTGCTTTTCCAAAAAAGTCCATCTAGTCAAAATTATGGCTTTTTCCAATAGTCATGTATGGATGTGAGAGTTGGACTGCAAAGAAAGCTGAGTGCCAAAGACTTGATGCTTTTGAACTGTGTTCTCCAACAAGGAGAGACTGCAAGGAGATCCAACCAGTCAATCCTAAAGGAATCAGCCCTGACTATGCATTGGAAGAACTGATGTTGAAGCTGAAGCTCCAATATTTTGACCATCTAATGTGAAGAACTGACTCATCTGAAAATACCTTGATGCTGGGAAACATTAAAGGTGGGAAGAGAAGAGGATAACAGAGGATGAGATGGTTGGATGGCATCACTGACTTGATGGACATGAGTTTGAGTAAGCTCTGGGAGTTGGCAGTGGATAGGGGAGCCTGGCATGCTGCAGTCCATGGGGTCACAAAGAGTCAGACATGACTAAGTGACTGAACTGAACTGAACTGATGTCTTGATGTACTCTTTTCCCAATTTGGATCCAGTATGTTGTTCATGTCCAGTTCTAAATGTTGCTTCTTGACCTGCATACAGATTACTCAGGAGGCAGGCAAGGTGTTCTGGTATCCCATCTCTTTAAGAATTTTCCAGAGTTTGCTGTGATCCACACAGTCAATGGATTTGATGTAGTCAATGAAGCAGAAATAGATATTTTTCTGGAATTCTCTTGCTTTTTCAATGACCCAATGGGGTTTGGCACTTTGATTTCTGGTTCCTCTGCCTCATCTAAATTCAGCTTGTACATCTGGAAGTTCTTGGTTCACATACTATTGAAGCCTGGCTTGGAGAATTCTGAGCATGACTTCCTAGGATGTGAGATGAGTGCAATTGTGTTATAGTTTGAGCATTCTTTGACATTACCTTTCTTTAGGATTGGAATGAAAACTGATCTTTTCCAGTCCTGTGGCCACTGATGAGTTTTCCAAATTTGCTGGCATATTGAGTGTAGCACTTTAACAGCATCATTCTTTAGGACTTGAAATAGCTAAGCAGAAATTCCATTGCCTGCAGTAGCTTTGTTCATAGTGATGCTTCTTAAAGCCCACTTGACTTTGCACTCCAGGATGTCTGGCTCTAGGTGAGTGATCACACCATCATGGTTTTCTGGATGATTAAGATTTTTTTTTTAATAGTTCTGTGTATTCTTGTCACCTCTGCCTAATATCCTCTGCTTCTGTTAGATTCTTACAGTTTCTGTCCTTTATTATGCACATCTTTGCATGAAATATTCCCTTGGTGTCTCTAATTTTCTTGACAAGATCTTTAGTCTTTAACATTCTATTGTTTTCCTCCATTTCTTTGCATTGATCACTGAGGAAGGTTCTCTTATCTCTCCTTGCTATTCTTTGGAACTCTGCATTCAGATGCTAATATCTTTCTTTTTTCTCCTTTGCAGTTTTATGGAAAAATGTTTCCATCTATATCTGTGCCCCTTATATGCACCCCAGCCCCAGTTTCCCTCAGTATCAATATCCTGAACCAAAATGGTATATCTGTTAATGTTGATGAATCTACATTGACAAATCATTATCACCCAAATTTCATAATTTACACTAGGGTTCACTCTTAGTCTCTGATGTACATTCTATGGCTTTTGACAAATGCATAAAGACGTGCACTCATTACACATAGTATTTCAGATGCCCTAAAAATCCTCTTGTGATCCATCTATTCATATCTACCTGCAGCCTAATCCGTGAGCCATTGATCTTTTTACTGTCTTCATAGTTTTGTCTTTTCCAGAATGGCTTGTAGTTGGACTCATACAGTTTATAGCCATTTTCAATTGACTTCTCTCACTTAATAATAATATCCACTTAAGTATTCAAGGAAAGCCACTAGAAGACTGAGAATTGGAGTGACGTATTTCATGACAATGAGTGACAAAAATTGCTGGAAAGCACCAGAAAATGGTAGATGAGCAAGGAACTGATCCTCCCTCAGAGCCTCCAGAATGAACCAGCCTTGTGGAGACACTGATTTCAGACTTTTGGGCAACAGAATTTTCAGAGAATAGCATTTCTGCATTTTAATTACCCATTTGGTTGCAATTTGTTACCAATGTTCTAAGAAACTAATAAACCCAATTAAATTGATTTGTAAAATATGAAAGTTTATTAGCTTCCACAAATAGTAGCTCAGAGAAATGACTCTCTTTGGAGTTGAGTTGCTCTAATTTTATTTCTCTGCAATTTTTCTGGTTTTCCTTCTTCAGTGAGACCTTCATCCTCACTGTAATTTTAAAATGGTTGCAGCAGTTACCAAACTCATATATAATTGATAATCTTCACTGAAGGTGAGGAAGAGATAAGAAATTTGCTCCAGACTACTCTCTCAGAATTCAGAGATAACCTTATTAAAAGACCTAAAATACTTTCTTCAAAATGTGTTTGTAAAAGTTAGATTAATTTAAAAAAAATTTAGTAAGTAAAAATAAGGTTATCTTTAGACCATTTGGGCCTTCTCATTAAGATAGAGCTGAATTCTGCTGAAGAGATCGTTAAATGCTAGTTAAGCAAATAATTATAATTACAAAGTAATTTGGGAAATAATACTTCTATCTCATAGAAAAACTTGCTAGGAAGTCTTACTGTTTCTATCAAGTGACTCTGATTTTCTCTGTAAACTTTTAAAGCTATATTCTTCCCTGAACGTTTGAAGTTTTGTTTTGTTTTAAATTTTGCTTCTATGATGGTATTTCTAGTTAAATTTAGTTATACTGCCACCATTCAGGAGAAAAGACAGGAAATGGTATTGGCTTTCTGCATTTGAGGGAAAGTTTATTGTTTATCATGAAGTAGTTGTACTACATCTAAATACATCTAAATGCCTTTCTATGTCCTACCCTCTCACTATCCCTCATTTTTCCTTGAAAGATGACTTGTCAGGATGATACAGTCTGGCCTACATTTAATAAGTTAACCTATTTTTCTACTGCTGTTGAATATATCTTATTTCTGGTAGGTTAAATATTACCAAATGAGTAGAAGGGTAGCTAACAAAAAAAAAAAAAAAAAAAGCTATTTCATAATTAAAAGTTCTATGAACAAAGCACTAGACATATATATTCTTCTATGGATTTAATCCAGTAGAGTTGAGGAAACAGTGACTAGTTAATTTTTCCAGTGTTGCACAGCTGGGAGAGGCCAAGTTGATAGTGGACCTTGTTTTGACTCCTAAGATCTTGCTTTCTCTAAAAGGAACAATAACAGAAATTATTATTGCAAAGGAGTAATCACTAATACAATGAATTATTTTTGTATCACTCTTTATTGGTATATCAATAATGGTACTTAATACCTAATCATCTGTGTGTAAAACAGGCTGTTCTCCGGAGCCAAAACTCAAGGTGAGCATTTGTATTCAAGTAATTTATTAGGAAAAACCCCAGAGATGAACAGGTAAGGGGAGAAGCATGATAAAGAAGGCATGGAACCAAATAAGGCTATGGTTTGCACAAAGCACCATGGAAGACCCTTTCAGCAGATTTCACTGGAAAATTCCCAAGTGCAAGATTTGTCTTCAGAATTGCTCTGCCTTCAGGACAGAGACCTGTCTCACACTCAACCTGTCAGTCTTTGTATCATTGGCTAAGAACTGCACCTAAAGTTCTTAAACTCTATGCCTGCATGGCAAAATGGCCTCAATATCCTGAGGGGAAACCACAGGAAAATCACAGGTGGAGACCATTTACAAAAGCTCAAGGAAGAGTTTATAAAAATATATGAGGGATCCAGGGGAATCTGGATAGACTATCTCCATTGTCCATTATATCCGTCTTTTATAGAAAGCTTATAAACAAAGCTGAGCACCCAAGAACTGGTTGCAAGGAGATCCAACTAGTCCATCCTAAAGGAAATCAGTCCTGAATATTCATTGGAAGGACTGATGTTGAAGCTGAAACTCCAATACTTCGTCCACTTGCTGCAAAGAGCTGACTCATTTGTTTTTTGTTTGTTTGTTTGTTTGTTTGTTTTCTTTTTTTTAATTTTAATTTTAATTTTTACTTTATTTTACTTTACAATACTGTATTGGTTTTGCCATACATTGACATGAATCCACCACGGGTGTACATTCGTTCCCAAACATAAACCCCCCTCCCACTTCCATCCCCATAATATCTCCCTGGGTCATCCCCGTGCACCAGCCCCAAGCATGCTGTATCCTGCATTGGACATAGACTGGCGATTTGATTCTTACATGATAGTATACATGTTTCAATGCCATTCTCCCAAATCATCCCACCCTCTCCCTCTCCCTCTGAGTCCAAAAGTCCACTATACACATCTGTGTCTTTTTTGCTGTCTTGCATACAGGGTCATCATTGCCATCTTTCTAAATTCCACATATATGTGTTAGTATACTGCATTGGTGTTTTTCTTTCTGGCTTACTTCACTCTGTATAATCGGCTCCAGTTTCATCCATCTCATCAGAACTGATTCAAATGTATTCATTTTAATGGCTGAGTAATACTCCATTGTGTATATGTACCACAGCTTTCTTATCCATTCATCTGCTGATGGACATCTAGGTTGTTTCCATGTCCTGGCTATTATAAACAGTGCTGCGATGAACATTGGGGTACATGTGTCTCTTTCAATTCTGGTTTCCTTGGTGTGTATGCCCAGAAGTGGGATTGCTGGGTCATAAGGTAGTTCTATTTGCAATTTTTTAAGGAATCTCCACACTGTTCTCCATAGTGGCTGTACTAGTTTGCATTCCCACCAACAGTGTAAGAGGGTTCCCTTTACTCCACACCCTCTCCAGCATTTATTGCTTGCAGATTTTTGGAACGCAGACATTCTGAGTGGTGTGAAGTGGTACCTCATTGTGGTTTTGATTTGCATTTCTCTAATAATTGGTGATGTTGAGCATCTTTTCATGTGTTTGTTAGCCATGCGTATGTCTTCTTTGGAGAAATGTCTATTTAGTTCTTTGGCCCATTTTTTGATTGGGTCGTTTATTTTTCTGGAAGTTTTGGCCACAGCAATCAGAGCAGAAAAAGAAATAAAAGG
This sequence comes from Capra hircus, assembly GCF_001704415.2. Taxonomy (NCBI): domain Eukaryota; kingdom Metazoa; phylum Chordata; class Mammalia; order Artiodactyla; family Bovidae; genus Capra; species Capra hircus. Next base: position 13,750,230 of record NC_030822.1, on the reverse strand, counting down.
AATCCAAATTGGAAAAGAAGAAGTAAAACTCTCACTGTTTGCAGATGACATGATCCTTTACATAGAAAACCCTAAAGACGCCACCAGAAAATTACTAGAGCTAATCAATGAATATAGTAAAGTTGCAGGATATAAAATCAACACACAGAAATCCCTTGCATTCCTATACACTAATAATGAGAAAGTAGAAAAAGAAATTAAGGAAACAATTCCATTCACCATTGCAACGAAAAGAATAAAATACTTAGGAATATATCTACCTAAAGAAACTAAAGACCTATATATAGAAAACTATAAAACACTGATGAAAGAAATCAAAGAGGACACTAATAGATGGAGAAATATACCATGTTAATGGATCAGAAGAATCAATATAGTGAAAATGAGTATACTACCCAAAGCAACTTACAAATTCAATGCAATCCCTATCAAGCTACTGGCCACATTTTTCACAGAACTAGAACAAATAATTTCAAGATTTGTATGGAAATACAAAAAACCTTGAATAGCCAAAGCAATCTTGAGAAATAAAAAGGAACTGGAGGAATCAACTTGCCTGACTTCAGGCTCTACTACAAAGCCACAGTCATCAAGACAGTGTGGTACTGGCACAAAGACAGACATATAGATCAATGGAACAAAATAGAAAGCCCAGAGATAAATCCACACACATATGGACACCTTATCTTTGACAAAGGAGGCAAGAATATACAATGGAGTAAAGACAATCTCTTTAACAAGTGGTGCTGGGAAAACTGGTCAACCACTTGTAAAAGAATGAAACTAGATCACTTTCTAACACCACACACAAAAATAAACTCAAAATGGATTAAAAATCTAAACGTAAGACCAGAAACTATAAAACTCCTAGAGGAGAACATAGGCAAAACACTCTCCGAAATAAATCACAGCAGGATCCTCTATGATCCACCTCCCAGAATTCTGGAAATAAAAGCAAAAATAAACAAATGGGAGCTAATTAAAATGAAAAGCTTCTGCACAACAAAGGAAAATATAAGCAAGGTGAAAAGACAGCCTTCTGAATGGGAGAAAATAATAGCAAATGAAGCAACTGATAAACAACTAATCTCAAAAATATACGCGCTGACTCATTTGAAAAGACCCTGATGCTGGGAAGGATTTAAGGCAAGAGGAGAAGGGGATGACAGAGGATGAGATGGTTGGATGGTATCACTGACACAATGGACATGAGTTTGAGTAAACTCTGGGAGTCAGAGATGGACAGGGAAGCCTGGCGTGCTACTGTCCATGGGGTCGCAAAGAGTCGGACACTTGTGAATGATTGAACTGAACTGAACTCATATAGACGGAAGGATGTATGGATAGAATAACCAGATCTAAAACTGTCCAAAAAGCTTGGTTTAAAAGCTTGTTGTGTTGATTTCTAGATTACTGAATACCTCAAAGTTATTATCAATTCTGGGCTGATAATCTGTTAATAAAAGCAGACCAAATATTCCTTTCTTTAACAAATGGGTGTGTGTGCTGTGTGCTTGTGTCTGACCCTATGTGACCCCAAGACTGTAGCCCACCAGCTTCTTCTGTCCATGGAATTATCCAGGCAAGAATACTGGAGTGGGTTGCCAATTCTTCCTTCAGAGGATCTTTTTGACCCAGGGATAAAAACTGCATCTCCTATATCCTTGCTTTGGAAAGCAGATTCTTTACCACTAGTGCTACCAGGGAATCCCTTTTGGGTGAGGAATATCTTGAGTGTCACTATAACTGACTTGATCTAAACTTTTATATTTTTTTCACCTTCAGTGCCTTAAAGAACTGTAGTTGAGTGACAATTTATAAGATAAATGAATTTGGGACTTACCATAGAACTAGCTGAGTTGCTGGAAATGGATAATGAGAGCTCACGTAGCCCTTTAAATTCATGGTTTGGCTTTCAAGTCATTCTGGAAGTAACGTCCCATGGTGTGCTGTTGTAAACATCAGCTGGTATACAAGGATTGATGCCACACATTTACTTGCAGATTTTTAAGCAATGGTTTAGCTTCAAATTGAAAAAGAAAACCACATAAAGTTCCTTAATAAATACAGCATGAGCTTGATTGAAACATATTGCTAATATTATTGAGTGCCCCAGAGAGTAACTGAAATATCATATTGTTGGTATTCATACTTCCATTTTTGTTGCATGGGGCATATAAAACACTTATAAGCACATTACTGTATGCAAAACATAATGCTCTTTCTGGAACTCTGGTTTTTATAGACTTCTATGGCTGAACAATTGATATTTACCTACTGAGATTGGCTTAGAAGACCCTAAAGCAGCAAGAAAGAAGATAAACTATGACTATTTGCCTATAATATGAGAACTGCAAAATAGCTAAAGGCCTCTTTAAATATTCCTGGTATTAAACAAGCATGACTGTTTAAAAGTTCAACATTTCACTTTCATGCTAAGCAATCTAGTTTCTCTCCCAGTTGTCTTTGATAAAAAGAGTCTTAAGAACTCTTTTGAGGAAAGTGTCTTCTGTTGCTATCATATACCTTAAAACTACTTCCGCTTGTTGTTGTTTAGTCACTAAATGATGTCCCACAGTTTTGTGGCCCCATCGACTATAGCTTGCCAGGTCCCCTGTCCGTTGGATTTTCTAGGCAAGGATACTGTAGTGAGTTGCCACTTCTTTCTCCTAGAGATCTTCCCAACCCAGGGATCGAGCCGGTGTCTCCTGCATTGGCAGGTGGGTTCTTTATCATTGAACCGCCTGAAAGCCCAACCTGAAACTGCCAAGGGTTACAGGTGCTATCTGCATTCACAGGTGCTAACTGGTGTTCAGATGTCTCAGATGGGCTGACACAGGTCTAACATAAAAGCCAGATTTTAAACAGTGATGAAACTATAGATGATTATCCTTGTGACTATGTAAAGAAAAAAATTTTCTTTATTTGCTCTAATGTGAAAGGTTTTCTCATAAAAGGTTAAGCACTCAAGTACAAGAAAATTAACCAATCACTAGATTTGAACACCTCAGAGAACATAGGTCAGAATTTAAGCAGCCAAAGATAGAGAAACGGACAATTCTTTCACTGGCAGAGAAAAATAACATGTGGTCAAAATATAAAACTAAGCATACAAAGATGCTTGAAAGAGAAAATGAGTGCTACTAAGAAATAAATTTCAATAAAATTCAAGGTAGTTTGGAAATCTTGAGGGAGCAGTGGAACGTTACCTTGACTATGTTAAAAAAAATCATATAAGCAGAAGAGTTCTGAAGGCATTTTTGGAAGGCAAAGTGCTGTTAAGAAAGGTTACATGGTAGCATTTGCTTCTGGGGAATCATGAATAGACAGACTTGGTAGAAGGGAATAAAACGGTTATAGAGAAGTAATGATGTGAACAAGGGTGGGAAGTGAAACTGGGCAGTATCTTTGAGGGCCCTGGGCCATGTTAAAGATTTTATTCCTAGGCAGTGAGAATCCATTATAGGTGTCTGAGTAGAGGAATGACAATTGCACGCTTTTGCCCTACTCCATGCCAGAACAGAGACTATCAATTACCGAAGATTCTATTCTCTCTCCTGGCAAAATGGAAGCTTGATGGGAGAATTCCTATTGTGGGCAGAGAGTGGGAGGAGAGAGGAATAGAAGGCTTACTGAGTAGTCAATACTCCCAAAGGTTGCACAGCTTGCGCTCTTCTGTACATAAAAGGGAATAATTAGGCCCAGTGGGTGTTACATCATAACATGCACTTTATGACTGGGTCTGCACAATGCCAGGCAACTGGTGAGCATTGTTTTATTGTTCTAACTGCTCATTTTAGTTCCTTGCAAACTAAACTGAGGGCTAATGCTTTTACTAATGCAGCTGAGGGCATTTTTAGGTGGAATTTTTCCATGTTAACTTTCAGAATTATGTAAAACAAGGGGTCCTTATTTAATGTCTTCACATTCTAATCACAAGAGCTACAAATACATAACATTGAAATGAGAAGGCAAAAACAAATGACCTATTTAACCCACACTATTAACCTTGTTTTTAGAACCTAAAATGATTTGTCCAGGTCAATGACATGCATTCAAATAACTGGAAATGCTATATGAGAAAAGCAAACTAATATTCTGTACTCAGGGCAGATGGATTTTAAAAGCAGAAAGACCTAGGTTTATTTTTCAGTTCAATACTCATCAGCTGGGTGACCTAAGCAGTAACATCTCTGAGCTTTATTTTATGGATAGCTTTTAATAGAGAATTGATTGCATATTTTAAAGTAGATTTACACAAAATAAAACAATGCAACCATTACAAATACGATGTGTGTTTTTCCTGACATAGAATCATTGTAATTTTTTTCTGCAATATCTAGTAGGGTAAAACGTTCACAATGTCATGTGTGTGCACACATAGAATAGCATACATTTTATGCTTTTACACTGACAGGTAAATTCTTTCTTTTTTCTTGTTTTTTAAATTAAAAAAAATATTTTGGCCACATGGCCTGTGGGGTCTTATTTCCCTAACCAGGAGTTGAACCCAAGTTCCCTGCATTGGAGGTATGGAGTCTTTATCACTAGACTTCCAGGGAAGCCTCTATTTCTCTTTTCTTATGGCAGAGTTTCAGATAATTTTGTTTCTCACTTATAATTTCATGTGTTTTTTAAATATAAAAGATATACATGTTTAAAAAAAGAGTAAGGTTTGTAAACAAAAATACCACATAAAAAGAAAGAACATGGACCAGGAAGCTTTTCCTATAGCACCTCACCTACAAGAGCTGACATAGAATCATTGTATTTTTTTCTGCGGTAGACTAAGACATGTTCACAATGCCGTGTGTGTATGTGTGCACATATAACAGCATATATATTTATGCTTTTATGCTAACATATACATTCTTTCCTTTTTCTAAGTAAAAAAATTACAATGACACATTTTTATCAGTGAAGATGCACAAAGTCATTATCCATTTTATCCAGTACTTTTAACTTTCCTGACTGCCAGGCTGGGAGCCAGAAGTTTGGAAGGTTTGAATTTGTGAAACAGAAACTGTTCTTATATAGAAGCATTTTCATCATAGCAACCAGGAATTATAATATGAGGAGAGAATTAAGTTCAGAGCCACTGGGGGGCATGAACAAAATTATATCATTGTTAAATGTTTGAGACAGGATGGACTCTAGGCCAATTTCAAAGTCTGTGCTCTTTAGACAGCACAATATTGCTTTACTGCTGCCCAATTTAGAATCAAATAAGAAAAATTAAGCACCAGTGGCTCTAGAATATGCTTTGCTTAGGTGATCGTATAGATGTAATTCTGTGGAGAGACTTTTTTGTCTCAAAATAACACTATCTTTGAATGTCACCATTATATCATTTATTTTTTTCTCTTATGCAGAGAAAGGTCTTAGAGCTGACAAGAAGTTTCTTTAGAGTTGAAGTTAGAAACTTGCAAAATGAAACAGTCATTAAATTCTATGAATTTCTCTATCACAAAAATGTTTGAAATTAGAGGTTAAGATTATATTGGCTTATCTGTACTACAGATCCAGTAACAATTTTGATAAATAAAAAGCTGACCTATAAGTAAAATACTGAGATGATTAAAAAATTAACTGTTTCTACTTACTGTTGACCTGGCTCCTTTGAGATTGTATAGAAATCCTAAAATGACCTTGAATGATGAAAACTGTCCCTGATAACTAACTAAATGAGCCTTCTGCTTACAAATTTCATGTATGTTCTGTATTATCTCCCAGAAATCCTGGGTTCTAAATTAAATGTTGAAGTTACAGAGGCTTTTGCAAATTAAATAATTACTCCAATGTTTTCACATAATAGCTGACTCTAAAGCTAATATTTTTTCTAGCAAATTAAGTCTTCTTACCCCACCAAACCTTACTTGCTTACTACTGAGTGGAACAGTATATGAAGATTACCTCGCTTGAATATGGTTCTATATAACAGTACAAATGTTATCTGATGTGGGACCCCTTCCAAGGCCCCTGAGTGGGCTACTGTCTAACACTCAGAAATGAATTGTCCAAGGAGATACACATACTAACAAAGCAAAAGACTATTGGAAAGGGGTACCCTGGAAGAGGAGAGCAGGTTAGGGAAACCCGGAACTACTCTGCCATATGGCTTTCTGTCTCAGGTTTTCTGGTAGTGGGGTTAGCTTTCTGTGTTGTCTCTGGCCAATCATCTTGCTTATGCCCATATTTGGTTCGACTCAGGGTCCTTCACGGTGGCACATGTATCTCTAAGCCAAGATGGATTCCAGAGCAAGGGTTCCTGGAAGGTTAGCAGGACATATTATGAGCTGGCATCTCCTCCCTTCTTTTGCCCAACCCCCACTGAATTCTCTTGGTTAGTTTTGGCAGCAGCATCCTCTTCCTTATTAGTACCTCGTATTGTAAAACAACTCATGAAAATAGTTTTGAACATGCCTGGCCAAGGTGGATGGTTTCACTCAGCAGTTCCTTAACATAAAAAGATAAAAATTGGCAGTGACTTTCAGCTTTTAGCTTGACAAAAGTAAACTTTTTCACTATATTAGACTTTATTTTAATTGGTTTGCTATTTGTGGTTTCCCTGGCATAAATGAGAGGTTAACAAATTAGGAGATATTCTATTATACCTACCTCAATTTGGAGTCATTTCTGTAACGGACCAAAAAAGGAAATTGATGTGTTGAGGCATCACATGTTTCCATGTAAGCCCTTCACTCTGTTTATAATTTTTTTACTGTGGAAATCAAAACATGGGGAGTGGTTCTGTAATGAGGAATCTACATGGAATTTTTAGAGAAGAATCCTATGTGAATAATATATAACATTATGGCTATAACTAGCATTTTATTTTTGGTGTATGTTAATTTAATTTAACTCAGATAAGCAAGGGAAACAGAAAGTTGTCATGGAGAAAGAAAAAATATCTTTACTGTTAACCTTCTAACCAAAGAAGCACCATTCACTGGAGATGGTAATGTTGGGAGAGGTGGCTCTTACAGTGACAGGGAAACTGGAAAAGGACAAAGACCCCAGGAAATCTTCTACTTCTCACAGACTGATTATGGACCAAAAATATTTGAGAATTTGTTCCCAATACATTAGCTAATGATTTTAATGGGTAATACATGGAAGATGAGTCTCTGGGATGATAAAACTCATATAAACCACATATAAAACTATGTAAATCCAATTTCTCAGTAATGACAACAAATAAATAGACAAAAAAACAGCAACAGCAAGCACCAAAAGCAAACAAAATGCATCTTTCACTAGAGTATTAATGAAAAATAAGAAGTCTTATCTGTGAGAACGCTCTGAGATAATTGTCCCTATGTGTCTTAGAGATTCTTTTCCACTCCCAGTTTAGCTCTCAGGCACGACTGGAAAATTATAGACTTTTCCAGTGCTTAAATGAATTGCCATTTTCTGATCCTGGCACTGGATGTTTCTGGATATGCTGCTGATTAAGAACCAGGCAAATACTGTGAGGCTCACTTGGCTTGCCATTTACTTCTAAATGGATCAGTCTTATAGTAATGTTGCTTTTCATAGATAAATGCCTGTTCCATCGAAGAGCACATTTGCATACCTTTCAAATCTCATCACCCTAAAGTAATCATCATTTGATCATAAAACACCTCTCCAAGAGCTGAATGACATTGAGTAGTTTGTCACAGGATATGTACGGGAAATAAGCAGAGGTACGCTGTGTGTCTGAAAGACTTCTTTTTAAGATAGTATTACGGCTTCCAGTAGATTTCACCACAATCTGCCCTTTCAAGAGGTATTTACATCTTCTAACTGATATGATTTAAATATTCTACAGCTAAATTCCTTTGTTTATGCACTACTTTATTTGCATGCATGATATCACTCTCCAGAACTGCTTCCAAATATGATAAAAGCACCCTAACACAGTGCTGTTTCAAGATCTCTCTCTCTCTTTTTTTTTTTTTTTTTTTTTTTACTTTCATTATATCCTTCTGGAGAAGGAAATGGCAACCCACTCCAGTACTCTTGCCTGGAGAATCCCAGGGACGGGGGAGCCTGGTGGGCTGCCTTCTATGGGGTCGCACAGAGTCGAACACGACTGAAGTGACTTAGCAGCAGCAGCAGCAGCAGCAGCAGCAGCAGCATATTCTTCTGTCCAAGATTAAAGAAAAGTCTGAAATTTTAGACCACCTAGAATATGAATATGTAAGCACTTAATTTGTAATGGGAATACTGAAAATAAATAAATTTAAAAATTAAAAATCTCACAGATATTTTTGAGGAACTGAATGAACTAATATATATTTGATGGTTAAATGAGAACACCTTATATTGTGTATCATAAAAATTCATGGGTATTAAGGTGAAATCACACATCTTTGCATTTTCTATATTTTACTTATTAGCCCTATCACTTTGAATAATATGTCAAAAAAATTTTTAATCTATTTCCTGATATGTAGTATAAGGATAATAATAGTTATTTCTAAGATCTGTTAAATGTGTTATACATTATATGATACAAACAAATTACCTAACCCATGTTAGTTATCCTTCTACGTTAATGACTGAAAAAGCGTTTTTTCTTAATAATATTATAATTTTTTTAAATGTGATACCAAACTGTATAATGTACTTTTATCGAATAGTTACTCTCAGTCTGATTATTAATTATGTTTGCTCCTCCAATTATAGTTTCATATCTTTTTGATTTCTAAAGGTAATGTCACTTTTGCATGACATTGCCTAAAATGTTGTGTTTAAGTAACTTCCTGGGAGTATGGCATAGTTTGGTTGATGTTATGCCGTACCCGTCTACTTTTCTTTCTGAGCACAGGCATTAACTACATCTTCCATCCACCTATATGGTTTTCATTTAGCAAGAAAGATTGTGTACAACTGCCGGCTGTGGCCCCCAAATCCCTTATGTGTAATTTCTTTGCTTTTTTTCCTGTTAGTTTGGCTGAGACAGAGATGACCTCAATGGTGATCCTTAAAGCCTGCTATAGAATATAGTGAAGACATATACTGGAAGTAATAAGATGTAACAACCAGCAGTGAAGATGACCCCCAATAATGTTCACATCCTGGTAATCAAGCTTCTCTGTAGTCCTTTCCGAAATTGAATCAGGGATGATCTGTGTGACACATAGGAGGCTGCAGAAGTGATGTGTGGCTTTTAAAAGCATTGCATCTTCCCCTTAACTTGCTTCCTCTGCCGTGGGGATACCCGAGCAACCCTGTGGAGAAGCCCATGTGAAAAGAAATTGAAGTACGTGCCAATAGCCAGCACAGATTTGCAAGCCATGTCAATGAGTCCCTTGGAAGCTATTGCCAGTTTTCATCCTCAATCAAGCCTCCCGATGACTGCAGCTCTAGCAAATATCTGAGTCTTTATGAGAAACACTGAGCCAGCACTGCCCAGGAAAACTGCTCTCAAATTTCTAGCCCACAGAAATTACAAGATACAATAAATGTGTTGTTGTTGAAACCACGTTAATTTATGACTAACTTAAATGAAAGAGTAACATGTTATATAGTGGTAGATAATATCTGGCAACCTGAATCACAGATTTAAGAGGAGTCTCTCAATCAGGAACAGTTGCATCAGACATTATGTAAGCAACTAAAATTTGTTGGTACTTTGGATTACCTTAAGTAATAGAGCTAGCATCTAAAGTTTCTCAACCTCAGCAATTTCTCAACAGTGATTCTTTTCTGTGGGATTGTGTGTGTGTATTTATCACTCAGCCATGTCTGACTCTTTGTGACCCCATGGACTCTAATTGCCAGGTTTATCTGTCCATGGGATTCTCCAGGCAAGAATACTAGAGTGGGTTGCCAACTTCTGTCTTCTATATTGCAGGATATTTAGTAGCATGCTTGATCTCTGCCCACTAGATGTCAGTGGCAACCCCTTTTCCCAGCTGGTGACTATCAACAATGGCTCTATCTATTGTCAAATATGCCCTGGGCACAAAATCAGCCACAGTTGAAAATCTCTGGGCTAGAGAAAGGTTAGTATCCTTTTCAGTACTAAGCTAGTGTGATCTTGGTCAAATCACTTAAACTTGTTTCCTTGTTTATAAAATCAAAGTACATTAGATAAGTGAAATTACGTTCTGAAACTGAACAAGTCTGGTTTAAAGCTCTTTTCTTTTATACATATATATATATGTATAACTATATGTATATATGTATCACTGTGCTGGGTCTTCGCACTGCTGCACATGGGCTTTCTCTGTTTGCGGACAGTGGGGACTATTCTCCACTTGTGGTATGCGGGCTTCTCATTGTGGTCGTTTCTCTTCTTGTGGAGCACAGACCCTAGGCATGTAGGCTTCAATTGCTGCTGCATGTGGGCACAGTAGTTGTGGTACTCAAGCTAAATTGCCCTGCGAAGTGGGATCCTCCCAGACCAGGGATCAAACCAGAGTGCACCCTGCATTGCAATGCATATTCTTAACTACTAGATGACCAGGGGAGCCCTAAAGAGCTCTTCTTTTTCCTAACATTTCAATATCATACGATTACTAAGTAATACAGCAGGATATATTTAATAAATAATGTGATGGAACAAAAAATGAAATAAAAGTATATGTATTCAGAAAAAGTAAGTAAAACTGTCTTTGTTCATAGATGATGTGATGCAATCAGCTATGAAGAAAATATGAAAGAACTGACAGAAAACTCTTGTAACTAGTAAGCAATTACAGGTGAGGTTGAAGGATATCAGGTTGCTATATGAAGATTGATGGCTTTCATATACATAGGCGTAGCTCAAGGATATTGCAGGTTTGCTTCTAGACTTCTTTCAACAGAGTATTAAAGTCAATTCTTTTGGTTTCCCAGTGCATATGAAAGTTGTTTAGCCATACTGTAGTCTATTAAGTGTGCAATAGCATTATGTCAAAAAATAATGCATATACTCTAAAATACTTCAGTGCTAAGTGTTCACCAAGATCTGAACCTTCAGCAGATTATAATGTTTTTGTTGGTGGAGGGTCTTACCTCAATGCTGATGGCTGCTGATTGATCAGGGTGGTAGTTGCTGAAGGTTGAGATGGCTGTGGCAATTTCTTAAAATCAGACATAAGGAAGTCTGCTGTCTCAGTTTACTCTTCCTTTCATGAACAATTTCTCTATACCATGCAATGCTGTTTGATAGCATTTTACTCATGGTAGAACTTCTTTCAGTCTTGGGAGTCATTTTTCTCAAAAGCTGCTGCAGCTTCATCAACAAAGTTTATGCGATATCTTAAATTTTTGCTGTTATTTCAACAATTTGAAGGTATCTTCACGAAAAGTATATGCCATCTTCAGGTACTAGATTTTTGGATCATTCATTAGGAGAAACTCTTTGTTTGTTGCAGTTTTATCATGAGATTGCAGCTATTTAGTCACATTTTCAGGCTTCTAATTCTAGTTCTCACGCTATTTCCACCCCATATGCAGTTACTTCTTCCACTGAAGAGTTGAGCCCCTCAAAGTTACCCATGAGGGTTGATTCTTCCCAACTCCTGTTACTACTTAATCATGGGTCACTTCTCATGAATCACAGATGTACTTAATGGCATCTAGAATTTTGACTCCTTTTCAGAAGGTTTTAATTGACTTTGCCCAGATCCATCAGAGGAATGCCTATCTATGAAAGCTATAGCCTTTCAAAATGTATTTCTTAAATAATAAAACTTGAAAGTCAAAACTACTTGATCCATAGTTTGCAGAGTGAATACTGTGTTAGTAGGCATGAAAGCAACACTACTTTTGTATGCATCTCTATCAGAGCTCTGGGGTGTTCAGATGCATTTTCAATAAGGATTTTTTCCCCCCCTGAGCAGTGAAACTCAACAGTGGGCTTAAAATATTCAGTAAACCATGTTGTAAGCAGATATGTTATCATCCAGGCCTTGTTATTCCATTTCTAGAGCACAGGCAAGAGAGATTCAGTATAATTCTTAAGGACCTTAAGATTTTCAGTGTGGAAAATGAGCACTGATTTCAAGTTAAAGTCACCAGCTGCATTAGCCCCTAACAAAAGAATCAGCCTGTCCTTCAAAGATTTGAAGCCAGGCATTAACCTCTCCTCTCTAGCTATGAAAGTCCTAGATGGCATCTCTTTCCCATAGAACACTTTCATTTATACAAAAACTTCATTGATTAATGTAGTCAAATTCATTAACTGTCTGAGCTACATTTTCCAGATAACCTACTATGGCTTCTGCATCAGCATTTCTAGCTTTCCTGGCAATTTATGCTATGGAGATGGCTTCTTTCCTTAAATCACATGAACTAATCTCTGCTGGTTCAAACGTTTCTCCTGTGACTTCCTCACCTCAAACTTCATAGAACTGAAGACAATTAGGGTCTTCATCTGGATTAGCTTTTAGGTAAGAGAATATTGTTGTTGGTTTGATCTTTTATCCAGACCACTAAAACTTTCTCTACATCAATCGTAAGAGTGATTGACTTTCTTCTCATATATATGTTATCTTATCATATATATGTTCACTGGAGCAGCATTTTTAATTCTCCTCAAGAATTTTTCCTTCACATTCTTAATGTGACTAACTGTTTAGCATAAGAGGCCTACTTTCAGCCTATCTAGGCTTTTGACATCTCTTTCTCACCAAGCTTAATCATTTCTAGCTTTTGATCTAAAGTGGGAGATGTATAATTTGTCCTTTCACTTAACACTTAGAGGTCCTTTAAGGTTCTAAATTTGCTTAATTTCAATAATGTTGAGTCTCAAGTAATATGGAGGCTCAAGGAGAGGGAGAGAGATGGGGGAACAGTCTGTCAATGGAACAGTCAGAACACACATTTATCAATTGAATTTGCCATTTTATATGGCCTCCGTGGTTCCAAAAACCAATTACAATAGTAATATCAAAGATCATTTATCACAGATCATCATAAGAAACACAGTAATAATAAAGAAGTTTGAAATACTGTGATAATTACTAAAATGTCACATAGAGACTGAAAGTAAGCAAATACTGCCCGAAAAAAAGAAGTGGCACCAATAGATTGTTCAATGCAGGTTTACCTCAAACCTTCAATTTGTTAAAAAACAAACAAATACCGTACCTGCAATGCAGAATAATGTAAAATCCGATAAAACAAGGCATGCCTATACCAGCAATAAATAAGTGAGGTTTAAAATGAAAGACTCAATTCAATTTATATTTGTACTCCTAAAAGAAAAAATAAAATACATATCTAACAAAATAGGTCTAATTCTTTATGAGGAGATCTGTAATACTGATAAATCAATCAACAAGAATCACATAATTGGAGAAATAGTCCATATTTATGCTACTAGTCTTAAAGAACCTGCCTGCCAATGCAGGAGACACAAGACAGGCAGAAAACAGTTTCTTTCTTTCTTTCTTTCTTTTTTTTTTTTTTGGCCGTGCTGAGGGGCATGCAAGATCTTAGTTATTTTGACCAGGGTTCAGAATTGTACCCCTTGCATTGGGTTACACGTCCTAATCACTGGATTGCCAGGGAAATCCTGACAGGGAGTAAATGCATATCACTAAGGGAACTAAGCCAATCTTTCACTTAGTGAGAAGTCTACACTTGGCATGATTCCAGCTATGTGACCTGGGAATGGAAAATTGTGAAGCTGTTAGAAAGATTCATGGTTGCCAGGGATTAAGGGAGAAGGATGGATGAATAGGCAGAGCAGAAAAGATTTTCAAGGCAGCAAAACTACCATGTATGATACTGTAATAGTGAGAACATATCATTATACATTTGTCTGAACTCTGTATAAATCCAGGTGCAGGTGTGAACCTTGGTGTAAACTATGGACATTGTGTAATAACAGTGTGTCAAAAAAGGTTCATATGTCATAACAAATGTATCAATGTACTGGGGATGTTTATAATGAGAGTGTGTGCATGTGTAGGGGCAGGGGGCATTGCTGTGAACCTAAAATAAGAAATAAAGTCTATTTTAAAAAGAAAAAAAAATAAGTAAGGAGAGATCTTTTAGAAAAGGGTCAGTTACTCACTATCATTTAGGAAAAAGGCATATGCCTAATGTATTACAGAATATTATTTGAAAAGAAAGTTATACAGTATTTTTACAAATATCTGTACAGTGTCTGTTATGCTTTAATAACATTATCAAAAAATCTTATTTTTATATTTCATTCTTCACTGGATATCATGAAACTAAAGGGCACAATATTTGTTATATCAAGATTTTCCACATACTACACTGTCTCTAAATTTTTTTTTTTTTAATTCCAATGCTATAAAAATTGGAGCTGCTCCATTCACTGGAAGAAGTCTATCTTCCTCGCAGTATTCCAATGTGGAAGGTTAACACATCTCTCTTTGTCAGATGTTAAATCTGGTTGTCTTTGGGGACACAAAGAGGTCTGAAAATTTGTGCCTTCTGGTAACTACATTAAGGCAATAGCACAAAGTAGGAACCTAGTCCAAACTGAGATTCTATCACTTGCCATTGGGAATGTTATTTCTGTATAACTAAATACACTCATTTGTAAAATAAAGATAAGAATAGTTTTCATGTTGATGAAGAGAAAAGGGAAATCCCATCCTCTTTCACCTCCCAGACATCCTGGGGAGTACTCACTTTTAACGCTAAGCTCTTCTTACCTACAGGAGGAAGAGGAGATAATATGTTTTTTGTTCATATTTTTTAGTTCAAAATAAGACATACCTCTCTAACTATCAACCATCTGTCTCACTGGAGCCCTTGTTTTTGCTTCCTCTGTCTGCTACGGCATTAGTTCTAAGTTCTATATCGCAGAAGAACAGATATGAAGGCATGCTGCATTCTTCAATTTAGTTTGTCCAATAAGAAACCTGAAATATGCCTTCATTATTTTTCTTCTTGAGTTTTTGTCATAGTTTCTTAGAACTTGAAAAGCCTAGTTTCGTTGATTATTTCTCACTGATTCCAGTTTGCTTTCACTCCCAACATGCAAGCGCTTGGGGTCTCCCTTCCGTAGGAGACCTAGGGCTACACAAACCATATTACTTGCAGATACTATGAAAGACGGTGCCTACAAATTTGCATCCAATGAATTAGCTTTTAACCAGTGAGTGACCTGTTAGGAAATATAAACTCCAATTTCTCCGTCTCCTGGTCAAGGTGTGACTCTTACTTTATGAATTTTCTATTGAATTGAGCTAAATTTCCTTCTGTAAATTTTTGTAAAATACCCCAAAATTGACCTACTTCCTTACATTTCCGATCCTAATTCTGCATCTATCTTCTGCTTTTACTCCGTGAAACATTTTTGCAATCACTTCCATAAAAATCATTACGTCAGGATCTATTTCTGGGAATTCAACCAAATATAAGTAGTAAAGAAAGAGGAAAGTCTCTATTGAGTCTGAATGTATATCTTTCTTCCTAATCTTAGAAACCAAACCAGTGTTTCTGTGGTTTGATTTAACTCAGCTCCACAGATTACATGTGTGTGTATATACAGGTAAACGTATACAGACATAAACACAACAAAACAAAGAAAGCTGTATATATTTTAAGGGAAAAAAAAAACACACTTTACCTTGCTTTAAAACATTAATGTAAAAAAATGTTTGCTCAAACATGAGAGAGGGTCCCAGTTCCTCTTTTGCTTTCTACCTTTAACCACTTTTCATTGTCTGTTTTTTTTTTTTTTTTGCTAGTTATCTTTTCCATCTTGATAAGGTGATTAAATGCAAGGTTTGCAAAAATAGTCCTTCAGGAAATATTTCTGTAATAGTTATTGGTGCTTCGAGCAAGGAACATGGAGACAGCAATGGTCCACATTAGCTATTTTGGTTATAATAAAAACAGCTTATGTCCAAACTGCAAGGATAGGCATGGAGCTTTTCTCTATTCCATAAAAATCCTGACCCTGCTTCACTGGGAGCCTCCTGCTCTTCATATTCTTCCTGATTTGCATCAGCTGAATAAAGCCTTTCCTTCCTGAGTCACTTAAATTATTTTTAACATCTTACCTCATCCTTCAAAAAAATCTGAAAGCCATTCTAATGCTTCCGTTATGGTGAGACAATATT
This sequence comes from Capra hircus, assembly GCF_001704415.2. Taxonomy (NCBI): domain Eukaryota; kingdom Metazoa; phylum Chordata; class Mammalia; order Artiodactyla; family Bovidae; genus Capra; species Capra hircus. Next base: position 13,734,202 of record NC_030822.1, on the reverse strand, counting down.
CATTCATAAAACATGATAATGGCATACTATTTATTTCATTCCTCAACAAAGGTTCAGGGAATGATCCCAATCTAATTTCCCATAATTCTATAAATGAACAAACTCATAGTACTAGTTAATATAACTTTTGACTTTTATTTTAACAGGTTTTTTTTTCACTTTTATTCTCTTAGCAACTTGAAAATTGGTAGTTGTCTTACAGTAGGGCTTATACCAAACATATTTCTCTGAATGATTCCCTGAGAAACATTAGTCTCCCACATTTTTCAATCAACATAAAACATTCTGATGGCATCAACCTCATGTCATTTCATGGGCTTGACTTTAGTTTTTGGCTCATACTTTGCTGAGGAATCAAGGAAAAATATTTACTGGAACAAATGTTCTTTGTGCATAGAGCAACTGATTTACTGTTGGAAGTAGACATCCATCCATGTTCTATCTCAAAAAGAGTAGGAGAAAAGAATATAAATTTCACGGAGTCAGCAAAAAGTGCATGAAAGTCCAGAATCTTGGCAAAAAAGGCAGAAGATAGGTTAGAGAATAAATTTCCACATAGCACAAATTTGAGATTCTTTGAGTGACTTTTTTCTACTTCCTCTAATTTTATTTCTAAAAGAATGAGGACTCCATGGGAAGTAAAGCACTGGCATCAATAATAGCTTATAAATCCCACAGGGTACTATAGAAAAATTGACATTACAACCACAGTTGAAGTAAATACAAAATCAGGAAATAAATCACCTTGTATTATTACAGTGTATTCTGATAAATTTGCTTTCTTTAGCTTTCTTCTGTATCATCACTTATTTTGATATCTATATCACATTTCTGCTGGAAGGTGCCCTTCAAAAGAGCAAGGTGATTCAGTAATGGGAGATAAGATAACACAGTTACATCTTTGAGGGACTTTACACATATGTAGTTTAATAAAAACTAACTGGCTTTGAATACTTAACTGTAAACAAAAATACATTTGATATGAATGGTCTATTTGAACTACAAATTAAGCCCTATTGAAACTTCAAATCCTGGTTTGACATTAACAGAAAAGTAATATTAGACAACTTTCTTATATTCCATTGGTCTTAAATTCATAGTCTATAAAATGATAGTTATATACCTTAACAAATTTGGTGTAAGGAATATATTATAATGTGAAGAACAATAAATGATTTGCAATAAACAATAAACTGATATGTATCAGTTTAGTTTATAATATTATATGTATATTTTACATACTGCCCTTACTATATATACTGTTAATATTATCTTATCATGTCTTTAAGTAGCTCATAGTTAAGCAGTTAATGTTAAATTTGAAATTTAATATTGTTCAAATATGTTTATTGGCTTGAAAGATTTGTTACTGAAACCTGATTGGAAGAAGTAAAATGATTTTGTCAAAGTAAATGCTACTCATTATCTATTAATTTTAATATGTGGGTAATAATTTTTATTTGGAAATTAATTTGTCAATAGATGTTTCTAATGAATTATTGGGTCATTTTTCAAAGAACAATATTTTTTAAAAGGAAATTAATGGGTGGGGGGATGCTCAGGAGAAGCCCAATCAAAAGCAATGAACACTTAACATAGTGCATAACAGACAAATTATCACTGTAAGTCCTACTCTTTAACACATTCAGTTATTCGAATCATGTTTGAAGTTATTCATTAGACACTATTCTGTTCTTTCATTCAATCTTGTTGTTTAGATGCTTCGTCGTGTCTGACTCTTTGTGACCCCGTGGATTGTAGCCTCCATGCTTGGAGAGGCTACATGTTTCCATGAGATTTCCCAAACTATAATACTGGAATGGGTTGCCATTTCTTTCTCCAGTGGATCTTTCTGACCCAAGTATTGAATCCACTACTCCTTCATTTTCAGGCAGATTCTTGACCACTGAGCCACCAGGGAAATCCAACGTTCTGACATTGAGAGTTCAGGGTGAATAAGATAAAGACTCTATCCTAGGAAGCTCAGTTTAGTAGTGGAGACAATAAGATATATCATAAAATGTGAGATGTGTGTACAAAGAAATACAGACCCTGAATCACTATATAACAATTAGCATGTCTCAAACTCAAAAAAAAATACACAATTGTTGGTGAAGATGTGGATCAACAGGACTCTTTCATTTTGACAGGGGATGCAGAATCAAGAGACACTTTGGAAGATAATTTATTGATTTCTTACAATGTTAAACATGTGAGTGTGTGTTCAATTATGCACAACTTTTCACCACCCAATGGACTGTAGCTTACCCATGAAATTTTCCAAGCAAGAACAGTGGAGTGGGTTGCCAATTCGTACCCCAGGATATCTCCCCAACCCAGGGATTAAACTCATGTCTCTTGTATCTCCTGCATTTGCAGGCAAATTCTTTACCACTATACCACTTGGCAATGTAAAGCATAGTCTTACTATATTATTCAACAACAGTGCTTCTAGGTATATACACAGCTTCTTTGAAATTGCGTGTCCTTATAATGACTTTCACATGAATTGTTTATATGTTATAAACCGCATCTGTATTCAAAATCCCCCAGAACTGGAAATCACTAACCTGTCTTTCAATGCATGACGGGCTATACAAACTGGTACACCTAATCTTTATAATATTCTTAAGCAGTAAAAATAAAGAAGGGAAAATGCATAACTTTACAATGAAGAATTTTTGACAAACACTATTGATTCCAGATGATTAAGGTCAGTATTAAAAGTGTAATTTTAATTGCATGTACCCTGATATGATGTCGTAAAAATGACATTGGCATTCTGTAATCTTTTGACTAAAAAGTCCATAAGGAGTCATGTAGAAAAGCCTCAGAAAAATTGCTTATTGAAGGTCATTTTACAAAGTATCTGATGGCTGCTCCTTAAAATTGTCAAATTCATCAAAAAGAAGAAAAGTCTAAGAAACTGTCACAACTAAGAGGAGCCTAAGGGGGTATGACAACTAAATGTAGTGTATACATGTCTTATTGATTTCTTATTAAATAATTATTTGAGCTCTGTGGCAAAAATCACTTTTGTATCAGTTCCATTTATCCTTATAATCACAAATACACAACTTGAGGATTTCTGGCAATACCAGCCATTTGTCTAGAATATCCTAATGCTATCCCTGTGCATTTTTTTTTGGTAGTTTCAATCACAGACACCAATGTCTTCCCTCTCCCATCCATGACCTTCTTTGTAGGTTCTCTCCACTGAAGGGATGAAGGATAAATTTTAGGCCATCAGAATTTTGTTAGGGAGCAATGGCCAACTGACACACACTGTACACATAATTATAGATGTATTATAACTTTCCAAATTAAAAATTTAATATTCTTTGCAGTGGTTTTAGTTTTGTGAGACATTATTTAATATAAAGATTGTTGATTCACAGTGACAGCCTCTGTTCCTATGTTTTAAAATAAAACCCTACAGTATTTTTTAAGAGAGCTCTGAATCATGATGTATGAAACAGTCTTTATAAATAAATAGTAGTTCATGTATACTGTTACACATTTAGTTAGGCAAATTTTATAAAGTATTTTTTTTTTATTTCACAGGGAATCAAATGTACATTATGAGGTTATTAAATTAAGTGGTACACAGTTTTATTCAAATTTCAAATCAAAACATCGTTTTTGTTTTTTTTTTTTTTTTTTGCCAAGAGCTTAAATTTTACTTAGTATCTATCACTTGGTTGCTGTTTTATATTCTACATCATCATTGTGCAATACATAATTTTAAAAACTACCAATTAAGAATAAAATCTCATCCACTTCCCTTATTTCAAACAGTCTTTTATAGCTAATGGTTATCCAACATTTTGTTTATATATTAACATATTTTCAGATTAAAATTGCTAAAATCATTCAGAGCATAATTTATAAACTTAATTTAATTTTTTTACATTTGCCTTTGGAAAGAGAATTTTTACTTCCTTTTAAGACACCAGTCATCACTTCGTACCATTCTTGGTGATAAAGAGTATTTAAACTTCCACATAAAAAATAATACCTGTTACTTGCAGCAACATGAATGAATCTAGAAACTGTTATACTGAGGAAGTAAGTCATTCAGAGAAAGAGAAATATCATACGTTATACGCAGGATCTAAAAAGCAACAATAGAAATGAACTTTTTACAAAACAGTAACAGGCTCCCAGACTTGAAGAATTTATGGTTACCAGGATAGAGGGGGAGAGAAAGGGAAAGTTAGGGAGTATGGGGTTGACAGGTACATGCTTTATGTTTAAAAGGGATAACAAACAAGGACCTATTGTATAACACAAGGACCTGGTCAAATTATGTAACAAACTAAATGGGAAAGGAACTTGAAAAACAATAGATTACATGTATAAATGTAACTGAATCACTTTGCTGTATACCTGAAACCCTTACAGCATTGTTAGTGAACTATGGTGATGGTGGTGGTTTAGTCCCTAGGTCGTGTCCGACTCTTCCACGGACTGCCAGGCTCTTCTGTCCATGGGATTCTCCAGGCAAGAATACTTGAGTGGGTAGCCATTTCCTTCTCCAACTATACTCCAATATAACATAAAAAGTTCCCCCCAAAAAAGTATGTTTTCAGCCTTATCATCATCAGAAGTTTACAAAATCTATAAAGAGCTGATAGCACTTTCCTTTCTTATGAAGAGGCAATACTTCATGTAACTTCTAGAGTCCTTATAGAATTAAATAATTAACAATAAATGACCACATTTTAAACCATCACTTAAAATCTAGTGATGATAAAGATAAAAGCAAAAACAGTGGAGATGTTTATGAGAATACAAAACAGAAATTATTGATCAACCATGTATATATGTGCTTTAAATATGTTTCACATGTATACAGACATATATTAAGAACACGTTTGTAAAAATAGCTTGATTAGTTAAATTTCTTGGAAAATTATTCTGATGGGTGGGGTAAATGTGCTGAGTGAGGAGAAGACACTAAAAACTGCTATTACATGAAGGAGAAAGGGAAAATATTGGATTCTCTCCAACCACCATCTGCTTTCAGTTTCAACTTCATCTATAAAACATATTTAAACAGCTAGGCAATGTGAAGGTTATATGCAACTTTTCTGTTTGCAAACAACATTCAGAAAAGATTGAGTTAGGGGTATTTAAAATGTATTGATTTTTAAAATGTTCAAGAAAAATAATGGAGCAACTGTAAAGGAAAGCAAGCATATTATCCTCGGTGTACTTCAGTTATTTATCCATAAAGTAGGTGATAAAAATACAATTTTATAGTATTGCTTGGTGGCTAAAATGAGTTATATGGAAAAGGCTTAGAAGAACACTTTTCATGCAGTAAATTAGTATATTACCATGTGTTGTTCTACTCAACTCTCCTTGGAATTAGCTCTCTGTAGTGTAGCGCCACTCTCTAATGAGGAAAACCATAAAGTTCACTCTTGAGAGAAAGCCTTAAGCCATTCAGTATTTCCAGGAGCTCAAAGTGCTCTCTGCCTCAATGGTAAATATGAAGAACTTAATGTTAGCTCTCCGCTGTAGCATGCATGTATCTACGTAGGCAAGAAATGTCCCTTTCAATTACATGAACAATTCCACAGTCTTGCATATGTGTGCCACAAAACTGAAGAAGGAAACAGCAACCCACTCCAGTGTTCTTGCCTGGCAGATCCCATGGACAGGGAAGCCTGGTGGGCTGCAGTCTATGGGGTTGCAGGGAGTTGGATACAACTTAGCAACTAAACCACAACCACCACCACAAAACTAGACTTATTTTGTACCAAATTTGAACACTTATGTTTCTGTATAACCGTAGTTTGTAGTATAAACATTGCCCAACATCAATGGAAAGTACTAGACAACTCATACCAATTCAAAAGTAAGCAGAAAGACATACAAGATTAATAATTTATGAGACAGTTTTCTTGTAAGACATGTATCATTATAAGGTAAGCATGTGCTGGTCATCCAAAATTAATTTCCTACTTTAGTTAAACATTGATTTTTTTTTTAAGAATAAGAAAATTTGAATACACCTCATATCAGATCAGAATTATGAAAGTTCATTTTAAAATAAGATTTCCCTCTTCCCATCAAATGTTGAGTAAATCACTTTACTTTCTCAAAATAAGTTTATCTAGAAAATGCAAGTTTTGTACAAGTTTAAAGCTTTCTAGTTTTAGACTTCTCCAATTTTATGTCATAATAATATAAATTCACTGTTTTAATGAGCCACGTAAGCAGCAAGGACAGTGTAGAGTCACCTATATGCACAATATTGACATCATTACTAATTGCTGAATTGGATTTCAAGTAAAGTACACAATTAAAATTAATTTAATTTTGCAAAATTTTAAAGGAATGAGATATTTAGTAGTTCTCTCCATTAATAAATTTCTGTAAATGGAGCAATGATGAGATGACTACATTCTATAACTAGTAAATTATGGCACTATCTGAAGCATGGCTTGGATTCAATATCATTCCGTTGGTGGAGGTGATACAGCTGAATATATCTAGGCTTTGGATTCTGACTGATATGTTTTTGAACCTTGACTCTGTCACTATCTAAGTATCATCTTGGATAATCATTTCCTACCTCTGAACTTAATTTTTCCAGAAGCTAAAATGGAAATAATTGTGATCTTATCAGTTGAAGATGAAAAGGGATAAAATATTTAGTTCTGGCTCATGACAGCTCTTCAAAATGAATTTACTTGTCTGTACTTAGAATTATTACAGAATGTAATAGAATTATTGTGCGTTGGGTTTTATTTCTCCTGTGCTATTCTTATGCAGTCATTTTTTAAAAAGATAAATAAAGGTATTTATCAATGGTAAGATACTGCACCAATTAAATATATTATTTAGGAGACATAGTCCTAAGTACAGTTAAAATTCTTTTATCAAGTATCTGCTTAATGGGACTCATCTACCTTTCCGTGAAGGCCATTGTTTTGCTCATTTATTTACCATTGCATTACTGTATGAAAACACTGTTACACCAGTTGATGATATAGAGGATTGCATAATATACTATTGCTGTAAAAAAATGAGATCCAATATATATGAGAATTGGTATCTGTCATTTGTTCAGAGAAAATAAACATTTTCCCTCAGCTATCTGCATAGCCATGTGGATTTCTGTTCTAAATTGATTGAGCCACAAGCGAGCACTTCCTCAGCCTTCAAAATCACAGATTAGTAGATCTGAGGTTTAGAAATAATTGCTTTCAGAGAGAGAATTTAGTCTGTCATCTATTCAATCCCATCTTTGTGTGACAGCCTGTTTACTTTGCTTTAGAATCAAGATATGCTTATTACCTCCACCATCACTATCTGTCACTTAACATGTGGACAGAGGATAAGAACTACCAAGAATGCGGTAAAAAAGAAGTGTACCTCAATCTCCAAGTGTATTGACCTACTCACTCTTCAGAGATGAATGAAGCAAGAATGAGTTCTGAAAATAAGTGCAATGATGAAGAAGTGAGAAAATAAAGAGAAAAAAAGACACTTCATTAGATTTTCAGGGACCATAGTCTACGGGGAAAGAAATACAGAAAAAAAATGCTGCTTCATCAATGGCATTTCATGCAATAGCAGTGAGGAACACCAATGACAGTTTGAAACTGAGGGTATAATTTTTTAGTTAATGCTTCATGGAAATGAAGGAACATCACTTAGTGCCCCCTGGCTGCAATTATGGGAATTATTCTTCAACAAATTTGGATCACTGATGTTGTCAAAATTGAACTTCATGGGCTCTGATTCAACATTATTGTTCTACTCGTTATTCTGCGAATATACTAAGGTCTCTGGCCTCACATGTTCAACCTTGGCAACTAAATTGCATCAAATCACCAGAAGCAATTAAGGAATTGATCTAGCTACGCTAAACCCTAAAAGGATAAACTGCATGTCAAAAAAGCAAATCACTTATTTACACTGACAAATAACTTGTGTGATGAGTTGGAAAGACGTGCCACTTAGATAAACACACATTCCATTTGTGGCAGGAAAGCCTACTTGGAAACAAAATATTAACAGAAAATTACATTACAAGTAAGAGAGTTGGTTGCATAAAGAGGCAGACTCAACACTTGTTATTCACCAAGAGTGAAATCAAAGTATTACCACCTGATAGATTTGTTTCACCAAAGCAATGTTCTTCATCAGGCGTCTTCAAATTAGGTAACAATACACCCCAGTTTATCCAGGGAAGTCCTGCTTTATATTTTTGTCCAGAAAAACTTCCACTCTCAAATCTTACCTGGTTTGAATACTTAAAATGATTCATCTTTGTAGAGCGTCAACAAAATGTAATTAATTAAAAATGTTTCATCTTTGTAGAGCTTTGACAAAATGTAATAAATTATGACTTCACCCTGCTTTTTGTTTATAGAGATCAGAAGATCTAAACCGTTCTCTAAACTTTAAAAAATATTATTTTGTTTACTGGTAAGTATTTGAGTTTCACAAGAGAAATACATTTTATGGGAGAAGAAATGGTCAATAGGTGGAGATTTAAGATCTAGCCAACGTTCAAGTATAAAATAATTGATGATGGTGTTATTATCTGCTTGCTGCTGCTGCTGCTAACTTGCTTCAGTCGTGTCCAACTCTTGAGACCCCGTGGACTATAGCCTCCCAGGCTCCTCTGTCCATGGGATTCTCCCTGCAAGAATACTGGAGTGGGTTGCCATTTCCTTCTCCAAAGGATCTTCCTGACCAAGGAACTGAACCCAGGTCTCCTGCATGGTAGGTAGATTCTTTATCGACAGAGGTACAAGCCATTAGGCTGTTACAAATTAGAAAATGTAAACCTCAAGCAGATTATAGAGAAGGCAATGGCAACCCACTCCAGGCCTCTTGCCTGGAACATCCCATGGACAGAGGAGCCTGGTAGGCTGCAGTCCATGGGGTCGCAAAGAGTCAGACACAACTGAGCGATTTCACTTTCACTTTTCACTTTCATGCACTGGAGAAGGAAATGACAACCCACTCCAGTGTTCTTGCTTGGAGAACCCCAGGGACGAGGAGTCTGGTGGACTGCCATCTATGGAGTCACACAGAGTCGGACACGACTGAAGCAACTTAGCAGCAGCAGCAGCAAGCAGATAATAAGGTGGAGAGTGAAAAAGTTGGCTTAGAGCTCAACATTCAGAAAACAAAGATCATGCCATCCGGTCCCATCACTTCATGGGAAATAGATGGGGAAACAGTGTCAGACTTTATTTTTCTGGGCTCCAAAATCACTGCAGATGGTGATTGCAGCCATGAAATTAAAAGACGCTTACTCCTTGGAAGAAAAGTTATGACCAACCTTGATAGTATATTCAAAAGCAGAGACATTACTTTGCCGACTAAGGTCCATCTAGTCAAGGCTATAGTTTTTCCTGTGGTCATGCATGGATGTGAGAGTTGGACTGCGGAGAAGGCTGAGTGCCGAAGAATTGATGCTTTTGAACTGTGGTGTTGGAGAAGACTCTTGAGAGTCCCTTGGACTGCAAGGACATCCAAACAGTCCATTCTGAAGGAGATCAAACCTGGGATTTCTTTGGAAGGAATGATGCTAAAGCTGAAACTCCAGTACTTTGGCCACCTCACGTGAAGAATTGACTCATTGGAAAAGACTCTGATGCTGGGAGGGATTGGGGGCAGGAGGAGAAGGAGACGACAGAGGATCAGATGGCTGGATGGCATCACAGACTCGATGGACATGAATCTAAGGGAAGTCCGGGAATTGGTGATGGACAGGGAGGCCTGGCGTGCTGTGATTCATGGAGTCTCAAAGAGTCGGACACGACTGAGCGACTGAACTGAACTGAACTGAGGTCATATATATATACTCACATATATATGTTGTAGATTAAAATTTAGTGCCTTTCTCAGTCCCATCCTGTCTCTGTCTCTGTAGAAGAGAATAGAATTTAAAACAACATTCTTTGTGAATTTTTCTTCTCTATTGACATTCTTAAGCCTCATCTTCTCAGTGCGTTTTCTGCCTGCTCTTTATACACAAAAATATTTTTCTTCCAAGTACTTAGTCCATATATTCAAATGTCTTGTGAACACCTCTTACTGCGTATCTGACAGATACTAAACTCAACATGCTCATATCAAATTATTTAAATTATCTTGAGGATATTATACACCAATTTTGAAAAATACATCAAATCTATATACATTGGTTGTGCAAGTCTGTCTAAACATACAGTGACCAAAAAAAAAAAACAAAACAACTCTCAAGTAACAGGAAGAGCTGGCTAAAATCAAATTAAATAGACATGGTATATTTGCATGAAATAGTGAGTTGGAGAGGCAAAGAAGAACAGATACCCTGCAGTGAGAGCCACCATGTAGAGCTAAGCTCAGTAAACTGGGGAGGAAATATGAGCTGTAGAGGTCAGTAAAATCATAACTGGAAGAAAAAGAAAAACTATTACAGATATAAAAGCAAAACACACTAAAATTTGTAACTTAATCAAACATTTTGAAAATTAAAAGAAGACCTAAATAGACGGTTGAAAGATTATCCTACAACTTACAAAAAAGTAACAGCAGGGGGCTTCCTTGGTGGCTCAGTGATAATGAATCTGCCTGCAAATGCAGGAGATACAGGTTTGATCCTTGATCCAGAAAGATGCCACTCACTGCAGAGCAACTAAGCTCATGCACCAAAACCATTGAGCCTGTGCTCTAGATTTAGAGCCCAGGAACTGCAGCTGCTGAAGACTGAGTGCCCTAGGGCCTGTGCTCTGCAATAAGAGAAGCCACCGCAATGAGAAGCCTGCACACAGAAGCTGTAATAGGAAATAGTGTCCACTCAATAGTGTCCACTCTTTGCCACTAGCAGAGAAAGCAATGGCAACCCACTCCAGTACTCTTGCCTGGAAAATCCCATGGATGGAGGAGCCTGGTGGACTACAGTCTATGGGATCGCGAAGAGTCAGACACAACTGAGCGACTTCACTTTCACTTTTCACTTTCATGCATTGGAGAAGGAAATGGCAACCCACTCCAGTGTTCTTGCCTGGAGAATCCCAGGGACAGAGGAGCCTGGTGGGCTGCCGTCTATGGGGTCGCACAGATTGACACGACGTAGCAGCAGCAGCAGCAGCATTTCCACCAGAGAAGGCTCGCACAGTGATGAAGACACAGCACAGCCACAAGTAAATAAGTAAATAAATAAAATTATAAAAAAATATAATGAGTTAACAAGATTAGTTTCATAAAGTCATCAGACAACTAAGATAACTATCTCATTCAACAGGGCAGAATATATTACTTTATATAGAAAAGGTGAAATTGCCTCACAATAAAGTAAATGTATGGGCTTTCCTGGTAGCTCAGATGGTAAAGAATCCACCTGCAATGCAGGAGACCTGGGTTCTATCCCTGGGTTTTGAAGATCCCCTGGAGGCACAGCAAACTGCTCCAGTATTCTTGCCTGGAAAATACCCATGGACAGAGGAGTCTGACAGCCTACATACAGGCCATGAGATCACAAAGACCTGGACATGACTGAGCAAATAGGCACAGCATAGCACAATGTGAATGTATAAGCACCAAATCACATAGATCAATACTTACAAAATAAAAATAAATTACAGCAATATAAAGAAAATAAAATAAGGTATTTACCATATAATTTAGGTCATCCTTTTCACATGATGATTGATCAAATGGACCAAAAATAAGTAAAACTATATGAGTCCTGGGACATAATGCTTTACATTGATACAATTAAGACATTTTGAAAATAGTTTCCTATATACAGAGATTACAGATTGTTTTTTCAAACGTGTATGCAGGATTCATAAAAATCAATTCTGTATATTAAGCATCAATTAAAAATTTAAGAAATTCCAAAAGAAAGTTAATACCCAGAAATATTTAGTAATTGTGATCCAATAAAACTAAAAATTAGTGTAAAGAAAAATTCCCAAAATATAGATCCAGGTGATTCAATATTACTACCAAACTTGAAAAAACAGATAATTCTAATTAAATCCAAGACGTAGATAAATAATGAAGTATAAGTATTCCAAAATAGTTACAGTCTAGGCTTTAATTTATCCAAAACTTGTTACAAAGTTTATACACAGAGATAAATAAAATTAAACAAGTACATAATAATTCAAAAATCTGAAATATATATTGATAAACATTCAATTTAGCATCACAGTGAAGAAACCTGATGTCCTTGTGAGACATTACAGAAATGCAAAGATGGTTCATTGTAAATATACCTTTTAATATAAGTAATTATCATTTTTATACATCAAAACCACAAATTTGTACAGAAGAGAAACTTATGGTCATGTTCAGTAATACATATATTTCATAAGCTTCCCTGGTGGCTCAGAGGTTAAAGCGTCTGCCTGCAATGCAGGAGACCTGGCTTTAATCCCTGGGTTGGGAAGATCCCCTGGAGAAGGAAATGGCAACCCACTCCAGTATTCTTGCCTGGAGAATCCCATGGGTGGAGGAGCCTGGTGGGCTTCAGTCCACAGGGTCGCAAAGAGTCGGACACATCTGAGCAACTTCACACACACACATATATTTCATAAAATTTAATTAATTTTAATAAAATATTCCATTTTAATTAAAATATATAGTTAGACATTCTTCATAAATTGAGGGTACATGGATTTGTTCTTAATATGTATATACACTTATCATCAGGTTGGGTACTCTTTCCAGTAAAACATTTTTAATGGATAATTATGTTCAGTTCAGTTCAGTTCAGTCGTTCACTCGTGTCCAACTCTTGGCTACCCCATGAATCGCAGCACGCCAGGCCTCCCTGTCCATCACCAACTCCCAGAGTTTATGCAAACTCAAGTCCATTGAGTCAGTGATGCCATCCAGCCATCTCATCCTCTGTCGTCCCCTTCTCCTCCTGACCCCAATCCCTCCCAGCATCAGAGTCTTTTCCAATGAGTCAACTCTTCGCATGAGGGGCCAAAGTACTGGAGCTTCAGCTTTAGCATCATTCCTTCCAAAGAACACCCAGGGCTAATCTTCTTTAGAATGGACTGGCTGGATCTCCTTGCAGTCCAAGAGACTCTCAAGAGTCTTCTCCAACACCACAGTTCAAAAGCACCACTTCTTCTGCACTCAGCCTTCTTCACAGTCCAACTCTCACATCCATACATGACCACAGGAAAAACCGTAGCCTTGACTGGATAGACCTTTGTTGGCAAAGTAATGTCTCTGCTTTTCAATATGCTATCTAGACTGGTCATAACTTTCCTTCCAAGGAGTAAGCATCTTTTAACTTCATGGCTGCAATCAACATCTGCAGTGATTATGGAGCCCCCAAAAATAAAGTCTGACACTGCTGGCACTGTTTCCCCATCTATTTCCCATGAAGTGATGGACCAGATGCCATGATCTTCATTTTCTGAATGTTGAGCTTTAAGCCAAACTTTTCATCTCCTCTTCACTTTCATCAAGAGGTCTTTAGCTCCTCTTCCCGTTCTGCCATAAGGGTGGTGTCATCTGAATATCTGAGGTTATCGATATTTCTCCCAGCAATCTTGATTCCAGCTTGTGCTTCTTCCAGCCCAGCATTTCTCATGATGTATTCTGCATAGAAGTTAAATAAGTAGGGTGACAATATACAGCCTTGACATACTCCTTTTCCTATTTGGAACCAGTCTGTTGTTCCATGTCCAGTTCTAACTGTTGTTTCCTGGCCTGCATACAGGTTTCTCAAGAGGCAGGTCAGGTGATCTGGTATTCCCATCTCTTTCAGAATTTTCCACAGTTTATTGTGATCCACACAGTCAAAGGCTTTGCCATAGTCAATAAAGCAGAAATACATGTTTTTCTGAAACTCTCTTCTTTTTCCATGATCCAGCAGATGTTGGCAATTTGATCTCTGGTTCCCCTGCCTTTTACAAACCAGTCTGAACATCTGGAAGTTCACAGTTCACGTATTACTGAAGCCTGGCTTCGAGAATTTTGAGCATTACTTTATTAGCGTGTGAGATGAGTGCAATTGTGCGGTAGTTTGAGCATTCTTTGGCATTGCCTTTCTCTGGGATTGGAATGAAAACTGACCTTTTCCAGTCCTGTGGCCACTGCTGAGCTTTCCAAATTTGCTGGCATATTGAGTGCAGCACTTTCACAGCAACATCTTTCAGGATTTAAAACAGCTCCACTGGAATTCCATCACCTCCACTAGCTTTGTTTGTAGTGATGCTTTCTAAGGTCCACTTGACTCCACATTCCAGGATGTCTGGCTCAAAGTGAGTGATTACACCTTCGTGATTATCTGGGTCATGAAGATCTTTTTTGTGCCATTCTTCTGTGTATTCTTGCCACCTCTTCTTAATATCTTATACAAAATTAAAGTCCATACGGAAGCAAGTTTTAAATAATGTTAAAAAGTCACTATAAACAACTCAATGTTTTCACTGATGTTAGGCAATTAGTAAGATAAAATATTAAATGAATAGAAGCAGCTGAACAACCACTTATATACTTTGTCACCAATCACATATTTTAAAAGCCACTCAATAGATATACTCAATAATGATATTTATAAATTGATGCATAAAATATTTCTGAATATATTCAAAGACTCAGACTCAGTGGTTGCTATGGAATAAGAGTAGCCAGGAAGCCAGATATGGGCCTTTTCATTATATATATATTTCATCTCATGAAATGTTAGTATTTTTCTTAATGTATTCTTTTACATGCACTGAATAACAAGTGAGATAAAAGTACAAAAACATAAAATGGCACTAGCTCTTATTTAGTTTTTTCACAAAGTAAAAATAGTCTTTGCTTCCAATGTATACCAAATGATCATTGAAAAATCCACTCAGTTGAAAAGTGGTACCTGAGAAGGCTTACAGAAAGTGTGCACACACACACACGGGTGTACATATATGCACACATGCATTTTATCTTCTCTCTCAACCAATTAACTGCAATGCATTGTTCTACAAGAATATGTAGTGAAATTTTCTTGAATATGTATGTTCCCTTTATAAAAATCGTTTAAAATGTCATTCCAAATGTAAGTGGCCTGATTATCAAATTTCAGAACAGACCGAAATTAGAAAATATTAAGTATTACAGAAAAATTGTAAACAGTACTGTTTTTGCAATAAATGATAGAACCTAAAATCAGAAGAAAAAACACCTAAAGAAATTTGAGCACAGATACAAAGCAGTAAAAATAAAAGAAATTAAAATGTATTCATTACCATGTTTGGAGTAAGATAAAAAAAAGTATTTTCAGTGCTAGGACAATAACTAAAATTTCTAGAATAGTACTTTGTTGCATTAGGGTTCATTTAAAGTCTTATAAACACCTTTGTTATAAAAGGGGAAATCAGCAGAATAAATAAAACATGACTTTTTTATTTCTATTTTCCTCCTTTTATACAAAAAGGGAGAAAATTATACACTACTTCTTTCAACTAATGAAAAAGAAGAGCTCAGTCATCTCCAAACATCTGTCTCTGTGACACACCACTACCTAAGAATGATCACCTGCTTTTAATCTCTTACTTGAAACTCAAAAGCGACAAAGACATTACCACACTCACTTTCACAAGGGTGATTTTCTGGTTTTTTGCAGGTAAAGTGCTGCATTGTGAAATATTTCACAAACATTTTATCCTACATATCTTCCCTGCCACACATATCCACCTCAGGTATTTTTATTGTGTGAAAATCAATGGTGCCAAAATATTTACAAGTATATTTAAAATTTTATAAGTGAAACAATTACTGCATGTTTAAAGAATATTTTTAAAGTGTTAATAAATGCTGACATGTTTGTGTCTCCCCGATATTGAAAACTTGGACTTCCCAGGTGGCACTAGTTGTAAAGAACCAGCCTACCAAAGCAGGTGATGTAAGAGAGGTGGGTTCAATCCCTGGGTCTGGACCATCTCTTGGAGGAGGGCATGGCATCCAACTCCAGTATTCTTGCCTGGGAAATCCCATGGACAGAGAAGCCTGGTGAAGAGACTTAGCACACATATTAAAAACATATCTGACTCCCTTATTTCCTGAAAAAAAAAAAAGTTCATGTTTGTTTTAAATGGCTTCCAAGGACTTTTATTCTTTGGGCCTATCTGGATTTCTAGTATGATGCTTGTTTTTTCCTTCCTTCTTATAATACAAAGAGAATTCTTTTGTGTTTCCTAAACTAGGTCATGCTTTTAATAATCTGCTACTTTCTCCTGGAAAATATGGCTTTTGTTTGTTGTGCTGGTTTGTGTGTGGGTGTACTTGTGTCCTTGTGCAAAATTATTTATCAACACATGGGGTTAGAAATGCCCAACCGCAGAGAATATTTTTTAATGACTAGGACCAGTCACAGGTCATGTATATATCTCTGCTCCCTCTCTGATCTCTGGTAGCTCACAGTCACTTAAGCCCCCAGCTGTGGGGCAGATGATGGGCTCACCTCGCTTACGCCATGCTTATGGGAGGGGCGATATGTGCCTCAGTTCCCTCGCCTAGGTGACAATCCCCTGGTGTCTTGGGAAAAGGGCACCTTTTCAGCCCAGCAGGGACTAGAACAGGGAGCAGGGAGGCCAAGACCTTCTGCGGCAGCACGCCATCAAAGAGGAGGAGAAGCAGCGTGGTAAACCCCTTCAGAGCACCAGAACTCTTCCTAAAGTTTCCCATGTGGTGGGTTAACCACAGCCACAGGGCTCCAAAGCCCTGAAAATATCTGCAGCATGAGGGCTGACAGGTTGGTGAGAAGGAAGGGTGGCAGAAGTCTCAAGTCCTGGTGGAAGGAAGGGCCGCCGGGAGTAAAGTGCTTGGGTCCATCAACTCAGAGGCCATGTCCAGGCAGGCCTGTCTGGGGTTCTGCAGCGTGGCTGGAGATACAGGACAGGGTGAGGATGTGCACAGGCTGTCAGGTTAGGATGGAGTAGTCCAGCTGTGGACCCTCCTCCCAGCATCCTTCACGTCATCACGTTATAGAGCTGCACATAACCCGCAGGCTGCCCCGGATGTGCAGGGCCACTTGGCAGGTGCATCTTGTCCTTGTTTGGCATGGCGATTCTGTGTTTGCCGTGTTTTTGCTGGAAATCGGCAGGCAGAAACTGTTGCCTAGCCATGAGTTGCAGGAGGCCATCTGACCTCACTCCTGCAACCACCTCGTTGGTGCTGCCCCGTCACTTACAGCTTGTCCAGGAGGGTGCCAATCCATGCCAGGCCCCAGAAAAATAAGGCTAGATTTCAAGGTTTAAGACCCAGTAAAACCCCATTCCTCGCTCCAAACCAGTCTCAGGGCATAATTCCATGCCCTCCCCTTTACTCTTATGTAGTAATTTGTATACATATGCGAAAAGTGCATAGCACAGTGAATTGATTTCTTGCATTTTGGGGTTGTCTCTTTCAGTGGATGAAGAGGAAATATTCTAATTCAAAGCATTAAGATTTTGTGGTTAAGGCAATTTGTTCTAGATATTTATCAGCCACTTGCTGGTTAAGTGCCTTAGATAATTCTGTCAGCATTTTGGGGATCCTCTTCATACCTCTGTAAAATAATAATATAATCAAATTCATGAGGTTAATGAAAGTGAATCTGTTAGTCTCTCAGTTGTATCTGACTCTTTGCCACCCCGTAGGCTATAGCCCACCATGCTCCTCTGTCCATGCAACTCTCCAGCAAGATTACTGGAATGGGTTGCCATTTATTTCTCCGGGGATCTTCCCCACCCAGGGATCGAATCTGAGTCTCCTGTGTTGCAGGCAGGTTCTTTACCATCTGAGTCACCAGGCAAACCCCATGGAAGAGTTTAAAAACAATACATGTGAAATGCTCAGGTTAGTGTCTGACTTTTCAGTAAATGCTATTTGTCAGCTCATTCTTTCCTTGAAAATGAGAAATGCTGTATGAATTTCTGTGTCCTTGACACAGCCCTTGGCACATAGCAGGTGCAAAATAAATATTGAATGAATATTGGCCTGATGATTTTATTCTGTCACAGACTTGTTGCATAACTAGATGCTGGTCACCAGAGACAGTGTGGTGTTTGCTGTTTGAACTCCTTTAACCGACTTGATTTTATGTTATGCTGAGTTGAGTTTCATGACATCTCATACTGTGAATGAGGCAAGGTTTATGCCAAGATATACAATGTCAAAACTCTGTTGCTCTTTTCAATTCTAATATTACACTAGCTTTTCTGACCTGAATTTAAAACAAGTTTCAGACAAGAAAATATCTAAAGAGCTCAGATACTCTCAATCCTTCCGCAAATAGCTTTTGTATTTTCAATACCTGGGGTTAAGCAAAGTGCAGATCTTTTAGAAAATTGTATACACTTTTCCAGCACCATGGTGAAACGTTTGGGTGGTGCCCACATCAGAGGTTACGAAGGTAGGTGCATAAACTGGCCATTCCATTTTACTAGTTTGTGTATAGGTTGGAAAGTAAATTGATATCACTAGGGATTTGTAAAGTTAAGTGATAAGAACTAAATTCAAAAGATATAATTAACCCTTTTAATTAACCCTCAGTAATCAATTAATGAGTTGCCATTCGGGAAAATAAGACATATTAAAATTTCATTTACCTACCTTCCTTTGGAACCCCCTCTTTATTCCTATCTTGGAAATCTGAATGTTGAATACTTGAATTTTCTTGACTTTCTTCAGCTTTGAATTGCTTCAAGTGATTTTTCCTGTCTTCCGTAAATTATTCTGTTACACAAAGTCAGTATCAAAGACATTTTACCAGCAGTTGATATATAAATACTGGGATAGGAGGTATATATGTATGTTTGTGTGTACACACATGTGTTTATGTGGTGTATATATAAAAATATAATATCAATCTGAGAATTTTACATTAACTTTTATTCTAGAGCTTTTTTCTATGACTTTTTGTTGCAGCTTCTAATTTGTAGTATGGTATATGAAAGTATTATTGTTTTTGAATAGAAATATGTCTGAGAAAAGCTGGTATGAGATTCTATAGTTATCTCCTCTCTAATCACTATCCATATGGTGCTGATGCATTAAAATATCTGTTGTGAACTTTAGGGAAAGGATTTAATTTAATGTGACCCCAATCATCATACATTTAAACACCTTTGGGGATATAAGGTCACTGGTATTTTACAGTTCTTGTGTCTCTTGGAGAATGCTGCTCTTTACCTTTGGCCATACTTCCCTGTGAATATACTTCATTTTTCATATTAGCTAGTTCTAGTGTTTGTCTTTTAAAGACTATGCAAGGGAAAAAAAAATCAAGGCAGTTCTGAAAGGGCATATTCCTACTGTGTGCATTTTTTGATTTCTTTTTTTCTCCTCTTCCTCTCAGTCCCCCATTAGCCTCAGCCATCCCAGTCCTTTCTTCCCCTAACCTCTCACCCTCCTCCCACTCTCCCTCAGCCTCTCTCCCTGCTTCTATTCTCTCTTCACTTTCTGCTCTAACCTTTTCTTCTTCCTCCTCCCTTTTCTCCTCCCTCCTCTTCCTCCCCTCCCACTTCCTCCTCCTTGTCTTCTTCTCGCCTTTGTTTTCTTTACTTATGGGAAAATCCAGTGTCATGATTCATAGTATAGTCAGTGGTGTCACCTTGCTTGTTTTTGAATCTTACTTCTATACACTTTTATTTGTGTGACTTTTTGCCTCCGTATTGTTATTTAATCTATAATCAGGGTGTTTATACTATTTACCTGATAAGGATATTTAGGGACCTGAGATTACATGTTTACTAACCCTTATGGCAGAAAGTGAAGAGGAGCTACAAAGCCTCTTGATGAAAGTGAAAGAGGAGAGTGAAAAAGTTGGCTTAAACCTCAACATTCAGAAAACCAAGATCATGCCATCCGGTCCCATCACTTCATGGGAAATAGATGGGGAAACAGTGGGAACAGTGTCAGACTTTATTTTTGGGGGCCCCAAAATCACTGCAGATGGTGACTGCAGCCATGAAATTAAAAGACGCTTACTCCTTGGAAGAAAAGTTGTGACCAACCTAGATAGCATGTTCAAAAGCAGAGACATTACTTTGCCAAATAAGGTCCATCTAGTCAAGGCTATGGTTTTTCCAGTAGTCATGTATGGATGTGAGAGTTGGACTGTGAAAAAGGCTGAGTGCCAAAGAATTGATGCTTTTGAACTGTGGTGTTGGAGAAGACTCTTGAGAGTCCCTTGGACTGCAAGGAGATCCAGCCAGTCCATTCGGAAGGAGATCAGCCCTGGGATTTCTTTGGGAGGAATGATGCTAAAGCTGAAGCTCCAGTACTTTGGCCCCTCATGTGAAGAGTTGACTCATTGGAAAAGACTCTGATGCTGGGAGAGATTGGGGGCAGGAGGAGAAGGGGACAACCTAGGATGAGATGGCTGGATGGCATCACTAACCCAATGGACGTGAGTCTGAGTGAACTCTGGGAGTTGGTGTGGACAGGGAGGCCTGGCATGCTGCGATTCATGGGGTCGCAAAGAGTTGAACATGACTGAGCGACTGAACTGAACTGAAGTTCAGAACAAGCTTGTCACATAGTATGTGCAGGGGCGTCTACACATTTTATTAGGACAGTTAGCACTAGCCTTATTATTTTCTCTTATAGTCTGAGTTCTTTCTGTCCTTCACAAAGTTCTGGAATGAATCATTAATGATTTTGTGTAATAAGCATAATTCTGTCACAAGCCTTCCTAACACATAGTGATAGAAAATTAAATAAGATAAACAATATATTACGATGAGCTTTCAGTGAGCCTAGACAGTTGGGATATTGCCTAACAATATCAGGAGTAAAACAAAACAAACCAAAAATTCATTATGACAAACACCATCATCATCATCAACAGTCTCTAAATTGTGTCTGACTCTTTGTGACACTATGGACTGCAGCCCACCAAGCTCCTCTGTCCATGGAGATCTCCAGGCAAGAATCCTGGAGTTGGTTGCCGTTTCCAACCTCTGTTAAATATTTGAATCTAAAAATGTAAACAAAAAAGAAATAGAAAATGTAGAAAAAGATAGAGATTTTTAATTAAACTCTGGTGAAGTCTTTGCCAAACATACATGAAAAGTTCAAAATGTTTGCACATTTACGTTAAACATAAGTCATCTGATTATAAAATTAATTACCCAGATAAAAAGCTAAAACTGGAAAAGGGAGCAAACACACCCTGAAAAGGCTTTTCATATCTGAAAGTTCTATTTTATGAATAAGCTGAAAACACCAATAGATAAATAGGCTTAAATTATTCTATTATAAGGAAAATACACACACACAAAAATAAATAAATCAGTGAAAACATTCCCATCATCACTAGTAGTCAAACACATGCCAGCTCAATCTCTGGGGTAGTTTGTTTTTCACGTAAGACTGGAAAAGCTTATCATTTGTTGTTGGCAAAGTACTTATTTAGTTTTAGCAATAATTTCTAATGGACTATGGATGCTTTCATATCATATTTTTGAGACTCTAAATGGGTAAAAACATTGAGAAGGTTGTTTGCTGTTGTTCAGTTGCTAAGTCATAGCTGACTGTTTGTGACCCAGGGAGTGCAGCATGCCAGGCTTCTTTGTCCTTCACTATCTCCTGAAGCTTGCTCAAACTCATATCCATCAACTTGATGATATCATCCAACCATCTCATCCTCTGTCATCCCCATCTCCTCCTGCCCTCAGTCTTTCCCAGCATCAGGGTCTTTTCCAATGAGTCATCTCCTCACATTAGATGGCCAAAGTATTAGAGCTTCAGCTTTAGCATCAGTCCTTCCAATGAGTATTCAGGACTGATTTCCTTCAGGATAGACTGGCTTCATCTTCTTGCAGTCCAGAGGACTCTCAAGAGTCTCCTCTAGCACCACAGTATGAAAGCATCAATTCTTTAGTGCTCAGCCTTCTTTATAGGATGACACTCACATCCATAAATGACTACTGTAAGATAGATTATAAGGTTATATATGTTCTCTGTCTTATGTGTACTCTCCATCATTTATTTTAGACATAGTCTCCTCTGGGAAAATGTAATTTTTAATGTGTTTTCACTTTTCAATCTATGTCATTTTAGAAATTATATATGCATTTGTGTTATTTACAGATGTACAGATATGGTATGGACCTAACAGAAGCAGAAGATATTAAGAAGAGGGGGCAAGAATACACAGAAGAACTGTACAAAAAAGATCTTCATGACCCAGATAATCACGATGGTGTGATCACTCACCTAGAGCCAGATATCCTGAAAAATGAAGTCAAGTGGGCCTTAGAAAGCATCACTATGAACAAAGCTGGTGGAGGTGATGGAATCCCAGTTGAACTATTTCACATCCTGAAAGATGATGCTGTGAAAGTGCTGCGCTCAATATGCCACAAATTTGGAAAACTCAGCAGTGGTCATAGGACTGGAAAAGGTCAGTTTTCATTCCAATTCCAAACAAAGGCAATGCCAATAAATGCTCAAACTACCGCACAATTGCACTCATCTCACATGCTAGTAAAGTAGTGCTCAAAATTCTCCAAACCAGGCTTCAGTAATACGTGAACTGTGAACTTCCAGATGTTCAAGCTGGTTTTAGAAAAGGCGGAGGAACCAGAGATCAAATGGCCAACATCTGCTGGATCATGGAAAAAGCAAGAGAGTTCCAGAAAAATATCTATTTCTGCTTTATTGACTATGTCGAAGCCTTTGACTGTGTAGATCACAATAAACTGTGGAAAATCTGAAAGAAGTGGGAATACCAGACCACCTGACCTGCCTCTTGAGAAATCTGTATGCAGGTCAGGAAGCAACAGTTAGAACTGGACATGGAACAACAGACTGGTTCCAAATAGGAAAAGGAGTACATCAAGGCTGTATATTGTTACCCTGTTTATTTAACTTATATGCAGAGCACATCATGAGAAACGCTGGACTGAGCAACTTTCACTCACTCATATACACATACGTCAAGAGAAAGAAGCTGAAGGAGAACTGGAGAAAACAAAATACATTCATACTCAGCTGCCTCAGTTGTGTCTGACTCTTTGCAACCATATGAATTGTAGTCCTCCAGGATTCTCAGCCTGTGAAATTCTCCAGGCAAGAAGATTGGACTGGGTTGACATTTCCTAATCCAGGGGATCTTCCCACCCAGGAATCAAACCCTCATCTCCTGCAGCTTCTGCATTGCAGTGGAATCTCTACCACTGAGCCTCCTTTAAGGCTTTCAGATTGAAGAATATTATAATTATGTGTGCAAAGCATACTCTTACACCTTGAAAATTAGGTTATTCAGTCTATCCATATGGGTTTCAGTGTCTTCAGTTCAGTTCAGTCACTCAGCCGTGTCCACCTATTTGTGACCCCATGGACTATAGCACACCAGTCTTCCCAGTCCATCACCAACTTGACCTTGCTCAAACTCATGTCCATTGAGTCAGCGATGCCATCCAACCATCTCATCACTTTGTCCCCATCTCATCCTGCCTTCAATCTTTCCTAGCATCAGGGTCTTTTGCAAAGAGTCAGTTCTTCCATCAGATGGTCAAAGTATTGGAGCTTCAGCTTCAGCATCAGTCCTTCCAATGAACACCAAGGACTGATCTCCTTTAGGATGGACTGGTTGGAATTCCTTGCAGTCTGAGGGACTCTCATGAGTCTTTCCCAACACCACAGTTCAAAATCATAAATTCTGTGGTGCTCAGCTTTCTTTATAGTCCAACTCTTACATCCATACATGACTACTGGAAAAACCATAGCCTTGACTAGTTGGATCTTTGTCGGCAAGTTAACGTCTCTACTTTTTAATGCGATGTCTAGGTTGGTCATAGCTTTTCTTCCAAGAAGCAAATGTCTTTTAATTTCCTGGCTGCAGTCACAATCTGCAGTGATTTTGGGACCTAAGAAAATAAAGTCTATCACTGATTCTATTGTTTAACCATCTATTTGCCGTGAAGTGATAGGACTGGATGTCATGATCTTTCTTTTACGAATGTTGAGTTTTAACCCAGCTTTTTCACTCTCTTCTTTCACTTTCATCAAGAGGCTCTTTTAGTTCTTCAATTTCTGCCATAAAGGTGGTGTCATCTGCATATCTGAGGATATTGATTTTTCTGCTGGCAATCTCCATTCCAGCTTGTGCTTCATCCAGCCCTGACTTTCGCATGATGTGCTCTTCATGTGAGTTAAATAAGTAGGGTAACAATATAAAGCCTTAACATACTCCTGTCCCAATTTGGAATCAGTCCATTGTCCCCTGTCCAGTTCTAACTGTTGCTTCCTGACCTGCATACAGATTTCTCAGGAGGCAGCAAAGGTGTCTGGTCTTCCCATCCTTTTAAGAATTCTCAACAGTTTGTTGTGCTCCACACAGTCAAATGCTTTGACATAGTCAAAAAAGCAAAAGTAGATGCTTTTCAGAGCTCTCAGATTTGCACCGTGTGTTCTCTGACTCCTGTTAGGGCTTCTGCCCTGTTATCACATGTTTCCATATAACTAACATACAGTGGTTAAGCTGGCATTACACTTGCCCTCCATTCAGGGTCCTTTTTGACTCTTTCAAACACAGTCCAGATGTGTGTGGCTCCCTGAAGGATACTGATTGGTCAGTCTAGGCTCTGGATCCACAATGGACCAATCAGGTACTGATGCTCGTGTAGTTTGTGCAGAACTATGGAAGCATATGCTTTCTAAATTACTCGTTTCTGACACATTGTCACCTTCTTGAGATTTGTATTAATGCATACATCATGAGAAACGCTGGACTGGAAGAAACACAAGCTGGAATCAAGATTGCTGGGAGAAATATCAATAACCTCAGATATGCAGATGACACCACCCTTATGGCAGAAAGTGAAGAGGAGCTAAAAAGTCTCTTGATGAAAGTGAAAGAAGAGAGTGAAAAAGTTGGCCTAAAGCTCAACATTCAGAAAATGAAGATCATAGCTTCCAGTCCCATCACTTTTTGGCAAATAGATGGGGAAACAGTGGAAACAGTGTCAGACTTTATTTTGGGGGGCTCCAAAATCACTGCAGATGGTGATTACAGCCATGAAATTAAATGACGCTTACTCCTTGGAAGAAAAGCTATGACCAACCTAGACAGCACATTAAAAAGCAGAGACATTATTTTGCCAACAAAGGTCTGTCTAGTCAAGGCTATAGTTTTTCCTGTGGTCATGCATGGATGTGAGAGTTGGACTGTGAAGAAGGCTGAGCGCTAAAGAATTGATGCTTTTGAACTGTGCTGTTGGAGAAGACTCTTGAGAGTCCCTTGAACTGCAAGGAGATCCAGCCAGTCCATTCTGCAGGAACTCAGCCCTGGGATTTCTTTGGAAAAGTGAAAGTGAAAGTGAAGTCGCTCAGTGGTGTCTGACTCTTTGCGACCCCATGGACTGTTGGAAGGAATGATGCTAAAGCTGAAACTCCAGTACTTTGGCCCCTCATGCAAAGAGTTGACTCATTGGAAAAGACGCTGATGCTGGGAGGGATTGGGGGCAGGAGGAGAAGGGGACGACAGAGGATGAGATGGCTGGATGGCATCACTGACTTGATGGATGTGAGTCTGAGTGAACTCTGGGAGTTGGTGATGGACAGGGAGGCCTGGCGTGCTGCAATTCATGGAGTCGCAAAGAGTCGGACACGACTGAGTGACTGAACTGAACTGATGGATACTCTCTCTGTATGGAGTCTGGCTCCGTGATGGTAAGCACCTTATCTTGCACTACTTACAGTGGAATTTCTCCAATTCCTGTGACACTTTTGCATGCATGTGTGTTTGCTAAGTCACTTCAGTTGTGTCTGACTCTTTGCGACCCATGGACTGCAGTCTGCCAGGCTCCTCTGTCCGTGGAATTCTCCAGGCAAGAATACTGGAGGGAGTTGCCATTTCCTTCTTCAAGGGACCTTCCTGACCTAGGGACAGAACCCGTGTCTCTTAGGTCCCCTGCTTGTATATACATATACATACAACATATATATATTGGCACTAGTGGTAATCATATATATACACACACACACACATATATATATACACATATATATACACATACATACATATATATATGTATATATACACACACATATATACACATATACAAACATATTTATCTGTAATAGTTCAGACATTCTTCTTCTGTTCACCAGTCTTGCCAAAAAAAAAAAAACAAAAAAACAAAAACCTCAAGATGTAAGAAGAAAGGAAAGACAGTAATTGTAAAGCATAGTGGAGTAAAATGATAAGATTTTAGCTTTTTACTCCCTCCTATTGTTGCAAGTTTGGTAACCTTGTACATGTTACTTAACCCCGCACTGTAAATATCATTTTTTCAATCTCTTAACAGGAAGAGGGTGGCCTCTAACTATAAAGGATTGCTACTGCTGGATCATATAATAGTTCTGTTTTTAGTTTTTAAAGAAACTTCATAATGGTTTTCACAGTAGCTGCACCAATTTACAGTCTCACCAACAGTGTACCAGAGCTCCCTTTTCTCTACATCTTCACCAACATTTGTATTTGTAGACTTTAAAAAAGAAACATTTTGTTTTCAGTTTTTGGCTATGCAGTGTCTTGGTTGATATGCATGAACTTTCTCTAGTTGCGGTCAGTGCATTTCTCATCGTGGTGGCTTCTCTTGTTGCGGATCATGGGCAGTCTCTAGGCCATGTGGGCTTCAGCACTCGCTGTGCATGGGATCCACAGCTGTGGTTCACAGGTTCCAGAGCACAATCTCAGTAGTGGTGGCACATGAACTCAGTTGCTGTAACATGTGGGATCCTCCTGGATCAGGGATTGAATCAATATCCTCTTCATTGCAAGGTGGACTGTTAACCATGGGGACTACCAGGGAAGCCTTGTAGACTTTTTGATGATAGCCATTCTGACAGATGTGAGGTAATGTCTTGTGCTTGTAATTTGCATTTTGCTAATGATTAGCAATGTCGAGCATCTTCTCATGTACCTGTTGGCCATCTGTATATCTTCTTTGAAAAAATGTTGGTTCGGGCCTTCTGCCTATTTTTAAATCAGATAGCATTTTTTTGTATTGAGTTCTCTATGAGGTGTTTATATATTTTAAATATTAACAATTGGTCATGTCATTTGCAAATATTTTGTTCCCTTCTGTATGTTGTCTTTTCATTTTGCTGATGGTTTCCTTTGCTGTGCAAAAACTTTGAAGTTTAATTAAGTCCCCTTTGTTTATCCTTGCTTTGTCTTAAAAAATAGGTCTAAAAAATATTGCTACAATATGTCAGTGTTCTGTCTATATTTTCTTCCAGGAAGTTTATGATTTTTACTCTTACATTTAGGTCTTTAATCTACTTTGAGTTTATTTATGTGTAGGTTGTGAGAAAATATTCTAATTTCATTATCTTTCATTCTTATATATCTATCTGAAGAAAATGAAAAAAAAAGACTAATTCAGAAAGATACATGCACCTCGGTATTTGAAGCAACTTTATTTATAGCAGCCATGATATGGAAGCAAATTAATTGTCTATCAACAGATGAACAGATAAAGATGTTTTATAAACATATATATATATAGATAGAGAGAGAGAGAGAGAGAGAGAGAGAGTATCCCTGATGTCCCTGATGCTGGGAAAGATTGAGAGAAGAAGGAGAAGAGGGCATCAGAGAATGAGATGGCTAGATGGCATCACCGATGCAATGGACATGAACTTGGACAAACTTTGTTAGATGGTGAAGGACAGGGAGGCCTGGCACGCTGCAGACCATGGGGTCACAAGAGTCAGACATGACTGAGTGATTGAACAATGACAGCAACAATATCACACACACACACACACGTATATATATATATGCACAGACATATATATAGACATATATGTATGTATGTATACACACACACAATTGATCACATGGCCATAAAAAGAATGAAATTCTGCCATTTACAGCAGCATGAATTGATCAAGAGGGTATTAGCTTAGTGAAGTATGCCAGATAGAGAAAGGTAAATACTGTATATTAACACATATGTGGAATCTTAAAATACATGAATGAATGTAACAAAACAGCAATATACCCACAGAAACATATAAGAAACTAATGGTTACTGGAGGGAAGAAGAAAGGAGGGAGCGTTAAGATAGGAATGGGAGATTAAGAGGTACAAACTTCTACATGTAAAATATATAAGCTGCAATGTATATTGTATAACACAGGAAATACAGTTAATATTTTAAAATAACTTTAAATGGTGTGCAATCTATAAAAATATTGAATCACTATATTTACACTTGAAACTAATATTCTATTGTAAATCAACTGTGAAAATGAGGTGAAAGTGAAAGTCACTCAGTTGTGTCCGACTCTTTGCAACCCCATGGACTATATAGTCCACGGAATTCTCCAGACCAGAATACTGGAGTGGGTAGCCTTTCCCTTCTCCAGGGAAATCAACTGTACTTCAGTAAAAAATAAAATTTAAAGGGTTGTTCTTAAGATTAAATAATAATGTATATTGTCACCTAGAATATCTATTTCAAGCACACTTTGATTATTTATTTAGAACTTAGTTTTATAATCTATAAAATAAGTCATAATATGCACAGAACAGCTTTATCAGAGAGAAAAATAAAATAATGCATATAATGTCTTTGGAAGGATTAGAATGTAGTTGTTTTAGTAAAACAACTCATTATCCCCATATAGCAAGGTCTTAAGTGATTATTATATCCCAATGAAAGATAGCTATTAAACCTAAATTAGTCTGATTGTAAAGTCTTCTTTTCAAAGTCTAGGGAAATGTTTTTACATTACAAAGATCTACATACAGTTGTTAATTGAAACTTTCCAGTAAAGATATTATTTTACATTTCTGTAAAGTGAACACCTAACAGAATAATATTAAGTTGGTAAAGAATCTGCCTTCAATTAAGCCTAAGACACTACCAAAATACACACATATGAAATAGTGAAAATAAGTAATTCTTTCCAAACTTCTTTTTAAATTATATTCATGGAATATTCACAGAATAAATGAATGAATATATTTATCAGCTAATATAATAGTTCAAGCATGGTTATTATAAAATGGCAATTCTGGTTATCAAATCATTGCATAATAAATTTTGTGCTCCTAATTTTGTGACTTTTCACTTCTTCTAGAGTACTTACTCTCACATCTCATAAATGGGAAATTTTGTTAGATTTATAATGATAGAAATATTTATTTTAGTATTATCCTGGCCAAAAGAAATCAGTGTGTTCCTAGAACAAGAATCTTAATGTCAGAAGGAAAATTTGAGTTCTTTTTTGTCTAATTCCTTTATTTTACAGTTGAAAAATTGAAAAATTTTAAAAAGCCGTTAAAACATAAAAATCAAGATGTTACAACAGCAAAAATTACTATAAGATTACTATACTTACTCACTTATTATAAGATTAATAGAAACTCATTAGAGGGAGTGTCCTTAAGTGAGTAAAGTACTTTACAGAATGTATGTTGACATGAAATAAATTTCTGTTATTTTTCCAAAAGTATTTATAACTGTGCGTTTTATGGTCAACCTAGATACAGGCAGGGTCTTAATCAAATAGTGATGATCTGACTCATTTAGAGACAATAGGAAAAATACACACACACACAACACACACACAGAGGCACCTGCACCTGACCCACCACACATTGGGATACTCTGGAACATGGAGAAAATAAAAACACATGTGGTAATATCGTGTGAATCTTATCCAGATGTCGATTGTAATTATTCTATCCACAAATGAGAATGGTCTTAATGCCTTCCGAGTGTGTATAAATATATGTAGAAAGTCTTGCCTTCAGAAATCATTGAATCAGAGCCCCCAATTCAAGCATATATGTTTTCAAACTCACTGTTTTCCCCATTGAACTGCACTTCCTCTGTGAGTAGGTGAGCACAGGCTCTGCCATCCCTGCTTCGGGAGGCAGAAGCACTCCTCCACTGTCTTTGGCGCTACTGGATTTTGCAAGTTCATTCTCCTGTATTCCAGTTCCGTAAGTGTCCTGCATACATACTCTGTTTCAAGCTGTTTCCTACATCACCCATTAAATTTATTTTGGCAGCAGCTGTATTCTCACTTCAGCTTATCCCTGTAAAAGTTCACTCTGGTTTATAATACAGAACAAAAGATTAAATAGATATTGGGTTGTTTTTAAAATGCATAAGAGGACTTGCCAGTTTTGCTCAAGGCAAAGCTTCTAGCAACAAATCCAAAACCGCAGCTGTGAACTAGTCTGAAGAGGAAACAGCTGCTGCTGCCAGCAGGCTGAGGAACTTCCAAACTTAGATTGGCTCTCTAATGTGAGCAGTGGTACTCAATGAAAATGCTCACACTTTATGTTATTTATTATTATTTTCAATTTTCTGTAACTTAAAATATGTGTTCTCTGAAATATTTTTAAAATTGAGTAAATTGCAGACACTAATGTAACACCCTATCACCGATCTATTCAACTTTACCATAATGTAATAGTTGGCTATTTTCTAAAAGAAATAAAACATGAAAAGTATTGTTAAATTCCTTCTTAGAGCTTGTTAACTGGCCTTTTATTTCTCATTCTTTATTTCTCCTTATGAATATTCATATGCATTATTGTAATGTGTTATTGTACTTTTACTGCATATGTATGTGTCCCTGATGTTACTTATTTTCTTGGTTCTTTGTTTGCCTATTTCTCTAACTTTTCTAGTAATTGTCATGAGATACTTCTCAGTATGGTCATACATCCTTTCCTCTGAAAACCTGAGTGTAGTTACTACTGATTCTTTCAACATGGCTGGAATGGAATACATGTATTTCCTGTATATCGGAATCTCAGGCTTACAATTCCAGGTCTGGGCTTGGTACAGCTGATTGGTTAGGTCTTTTGAGTGTGTCTGTTTTAGGTGAAGGAGAACTTGGTAAAATAGATGTCCAGCTTTCCATCTTCCGTTGTGAGAGGGAGACTGTTTTAAGTGACTGGGGATTTCCACAGTATTGAAAGGGGCATCAGTTTCTGAGTGGCTAAAATAATTTTGCATGGCCACTACATTCTGATACTGGCTTATTTTTAGGAAACCTCTTGTCCTTTAATTAATTGCATTCATTCAGCAAGATTTATACATAGAAGCAACATAGGTAAGTGAAAAGAAATTGGGAAATAAAGTTTTAATCCCATCTCCAATATTTGTAGAATGGGAATTGATCTAGATGATTGAATGTCATGAATGTGAAAATCAATATCAAGTTTTAATTTTCACTGAGAAAGTCACCAGTTAGATACTTTTATATGAATTATCAGTATTTTACAAGCTTTCACTTGATGGTTATGCTTCAAAAAATTAAGCCGATATCTTATTAGAATATTTCAAAATAGTGAATTTCTGTCATTTAATCTTCACCCATACAAGGGGAAAATGTATGGACAAAATGAAACACATAGTGAAGAGATAGAAATTAAAAGATTATTGTCTTTGTATTCAAACTGAGTTTTGAAAGTTCTGAATGGAGTTATATTAGATTCCATATAATGTACTCATCTATATTTTTAATACATCACTGTCTCAAATTCCTCAAGAGAGCATTCTGGCTCCATGTTTACCTGGCCACTTATAATTAAAATGTGTAGTATTAAGATACTTAATATTGATAGAAAATAACAAAAATAAAGATGTGTTGATTTCCTTCAAGTTACCTATTGCTTATTTAAGAGTTAGAAGTCTGATTAGGATTTTTAATTTATGTCTTGGGTATCAGATTGATATAGTTGACTACAGGAAAAATCATACTTAGGACATTGGTGAAGAAGTAATTCATACACATACCCTTTTGCTTTAAAAGAATGTAGCATACTTTACCAGATGGAATGAGTCCATTTTTTATGAGTATACCTCAAACTGAATTTTTAGGAAGAAAATGTGTTAATCACTAACAGAAACTGCAGAAATAAGTTATTAGCTTGTAGAGTGTATTCATCCAGTCAGCCAACAAATATTTTGGACTTTATATGCTGTGGAAAATGCATGCATGATACTCTGCTTGATCTATTATCTTACACTCAAAAGCATAATATATGACACCGGTTTGACTATCTTAGGGAACATTTTGAACAGGTGCTCCTCTTTTTGCAAAAGAGAAATTCTAATTATTTTAATTATTTAGAAAATAGAGGTGTACATAATAACCCTTTATAAGTTTGATGTTCATGTATATTCAATTTTCAAGGAAGTGTTCCATGAATAGATAATATTTCATATAACTAGGATACCAGTTCAGATTGAAAATCAGCATGGTGCAGCGATATTTTGTCAAATTCTAAGGTGATGAGGGCCATATATTGTAAATGAAGGACAACTGCTAAAAAGTGATTGCTTTGCGAGGGAAAGATATTTGAGAAAAATACTACCATTCACTCAAGTATGTCACAGTATTACATAAGCGGTGCAGTTTGTATTGACAACATCTGTTCTTTGTCTTGGTCTAGAGGGTGTCAAACCTAGGTATAAATTCAAAAATGCAAGTTTTATTGCTCCTTTTCAAAGCTAAATTTTTACATGATATCTCAAATCATGAATAAATTCTAAAGATTTATACTTTCTTCCCCTTCATCTGATCATTAATCCTCTTTATTCATGGAAAATATGCTTGACTCTCTATATAGGTATACTTTTAATTTCAATTTTATTAAAGTACTGAACAGAGGTACATTTGTAATTCTAAAAATGATGATGATGATGGCAGTGATCATAATGATGATAAAGAAAAATGATTTTGAGGATAATGATTAGAATAATAATGCTGATTGCGATAGCACTTCCAACTTCTTTCTTGTGTCTGCACTGTTTGGAGAAAGGCTAAAAACACATTAGTATTATCAGATGGTGTGGTGAATTAGCATATCAGGAAGAAGACACTCTCATAAATATACTTTATATCCATTTTTATGATTTTCACTGGCATCATTAATTTCTCTGCACATAGTTTGATTCATTCATTCATCCATTTGATACACACTTTTCAGGCACAAATGAGGTGCTGGAATAACACAGAAAACAAACATAGCCTTAGCAGTTATCTTCATGGGTCCTTAATCTAGTGTAGTATGTAGAGCTTAGTTCTGTACTAACTGAGAAGGTGCCTGTGTGTTAGATGCTATGAGTGAAAGTGACACAATGCCTCTAAAGCTTATAAAAGAGATTTTGATATAAATGTGAACAAGGAATTAAGTGAAGTGTAGAAGTTAAGAGAGGAGGAAAAAAAAAGTATTCCAGGCCCAGAGGTCAGAGAAAATATGATGTGAATATTAGCAATTGAAAGCTAGTAGTTTGAATTAGAGAAAGTAAGGGGGTAGTGGTTCTATCAATAGATATAGCTAGAAAACTAGGTAGAACCATACCAGGCAGAGACCTGTTGTCTTACGTCACGGGAAAGGGGAAATGATCAACTAGTGCCCTGATAGGATTTGCATTTTGTTTTTTTTTTTTAATTTATTTATTATTTTTCTTTTTTTAAATTTTAAAATCTTTAATTCTTACATGCGTTCCCAAACATGAACCCCCCTCCCACCTCCCTCCCCACAACATCTCTCTGGGTCATCCCCATGCACCTGCCCCAAGCAAGCTGTACCCTACGTCAGACATGGACTGGCGATTCAATTCTTACATGACAGTATACATGTTAGAATTCCCATTCGCATTTTGAAAAGGGGACTCTGGCTTGACTACTCTCTGAAGAATTAGTTGGAAGTGGACAAACTTATTCTATTAAAGGTTACAGAATTATTATTTTTTAAATCTGGGATTTGGCATGGCCAAGTACTTTCTATTAATAAAAAAAAATATAAAGTCAGAGAGAGAAAATAACTTTTATAATTAGTGTCAGAACTTGATTTAAAACAAAACAAACTGAGATTATTAATTTCAAATAGCTTCTTTCCATGAGACTCAGGCATGCATTGATTAAATATTCTAGCCAAACTTTCTCTGAAGAAGGTTATCATCTGTATCACCTTTTATTTTGTATGCTCAGTTGCTCAGACCTGTCCAGCTCTTTGAGACCCCATGAACTGAAGCGCATCAGTCTCCTCTGTTCATGGAATATTCCAGGCAAGAATACTGGGGTGGGTTGCCATTTCCTCCTCTAGGTGATCTTCCCCACCCAAGGATTGAACCTGCATCTCTTGTGCCTCCTTCATTGCAGATGGATTCATTACCCACTGAACCATCAGGGAAACACCTTTTACTTTAATGTCCTTCTGGACTTTCCTTTTGTCCCTACCAGCTCTTGCTTATCCTCTCCACTACTAAACAAAAACATCATCTTGTCGTTCTGAACTATAAAGAAATTTGTCTCACCTTAAGGCTGGGCTGGAAGAAGTACAAGCTGGAATCAAGATTGCTGGGAGAAATATAAATAACCTCAGATATGCAGATGACACCACCCTATGGCAGAAAGTGAAGAGGAGCTAAAGACCTCTTGAGGAAAGTGAAGAGGAGAGTGAAAAAGTTGGCTTAAAGCTCAACATTCAGAAAACTAAGATAATGGAATCTGGTCTCTTCACTTCATGGCAAATAGATGGGGAAACAGTGCCAGCAGCGTCAGACTTTATTTTTGGGGGCTCCAAAATCACTGCAGATGTTGATTGCAGCCATGAAGTTAAAAGACACTTACTCCTTGGAAGGAAAGTTATGACCAACCTAGATAGCATATTGAAAAGCAGAGACATTACTTTCTTGACTAAGATCCATCTAGTCAATGCTATGGTTTTTCCTGTGGTCATGTATGGATGTGAGAGTTGGACTGTGAAGAAGGCTGAGTGCAGAAGAATTGATGCTTTTGAACTGTGGTATTGGAGAAGACTCTTGAGAGTCCCTTGGACTACAAGGAGATCAAACCAGTCCATTCTAAAGGAGATCTAGGTGTTCATTGGAGGGACTAATGCTAAAGCTGAAACTCCAGTATTTTGGCCATCTCATGCGAAGAGTTAACTCATTGGAAAAGACTGATGCTGGGAGGGATTGGGGACAGGAGGAGAAGGGGACGACAGAGGATGAGATGGCTGGATGGCATCACCAACTCGATGGACATGAGTTTGAGTATACTTCAGGAGTTGGTGATGGACAGGGAGGCCTGGCGTGCTGTGATTCATGGGGTGGCAAAGAGTTGGACATGACTGAGTGACTGAGCTGAACTGAAAGGCTCTCATTGCATGTTTCTATTGTGTGATAACTTATTCATAAGCATATTATTTTCTTAACAAATTGCATATTTTATGAGGTAGAGGCAATGATTTGATATGTTTACCTTCCACTATTTCTGATTTGATGCATGTAATAGATGTATAAATAGAGATGATACTTTAAAATTGTCAATATTCTTTATAAATATATTACTATTTATTGTATTACTTTAGTTCTGTCTAAATTATTATGTTGCTGTCTAAATTAAGCATTTTGTCCTTAATAAATAACAAAAAATAAGTAACCTTAGTTTTATTAGTGAAAAATGAACCCAATGCTAAGGTGTGTGTTTGTTTTAGTATTCATGGCCAAATCTAGAAGGCCTAGGGGGAAAAGATAGGATCTATAGATTCAGCAAGTCCCTTTTGGCATCAGAACGATTTGTTGAGATGTCATATATTTTTTTGACCTTTTCCTAATTTAGAGAATTATAATATAGCCACAAAATTCAGTCATTCTAAAAGATCAAATAAGTTTTGATTAAATAAATAAATAATTTTATGATAAATAAAAATATAAATAAATTAACACTATGAACCTACTTAAAACTCTTCAGAGAATTCTCAAAAGATGTACTTAAAATCCGAATTCTTTGCTACATGTGAAATGACCCTTCGGAATGAAGCCTACCATCTCAAGTTCTATGACTCCTCCCTCAATCACTGTGCGTCAGCTAGTGGATCTTCTCTCAATTTCGCAAACTTTATGAGCTCACCTCTGCCTCGGAGCCTTTGTACTTGTTCTTTCCCACTCAAGTTGTCTTCCTACCAGCCTCATGGATCTGATATCTCCTCATCATTTAGGTCTCCACCGAGTTATAAATTGCTCAAGGAAGATTTTTCTGACCACCTCTCTACTCTGTCACACTCTGTCACATTCTACCATTATATACTCTTCCCCAGACTTATTATTTGAAATTATCATATTTATGCATTTGGTTATTATTATTGTTTTTAATGCCGATGTTATCCCAGTGAGCTTTATTTTATTTTATTTATTTATTTATTTTCTTATTTTTATTTTTTTTTAATTTTTATTTTTAGTTTATTTTACTTTACAATACTGTATTGGTTTTGCCATACATTGACATGAATCCACCACGGGTGTACATGAGTTCCGAAACAGGAACCCCCCTCCCACCTCCCACCCCATATCATCTCTCTGGATCATCCCCATGCACCAGCCCCAAGCATCCTATATCCTGCATCAAACATAGACTGGCGATTCGTTTCTTACATGATAGTATACATGTTTCAGTGCCATTCTCCCAAATCATCCCACCCTCTCCCTCAGAGTCCAAAGTCCGCTCTATGCATCTGTGTCTCTTTTGCTGTCTCGCATACAGGGTCATCATTGCCATCTTTCTAAATTCCATATATATGTGTTAGTATACTGTATTGGTGTTTTTCTTTCTGGCTTACTTCACTCTGTATAATCGGCTCCAGTTTCATCCATCTCATTAGAACTGATTCAAGTGTATTCTTTTTAATGGCTGAGTAATACTCCATTGTGTATATGTACCACAGCTTTCTTATCCATTCATCTGCTGATGGACATCTAGGTTGTTTCCATGTCTTTTCATTTGGTTATTATCTTTCTTCTATGAGTATAAATTCTATAAAAACCAAAAATTTGTCTTGTGCAGTATTTTATCCAGAGAACAGAATATCACCTGTCACCTGGAAGGTACTCAATAAATATATTTTTTAGATAAGGGAATATTCTAATGAGCAGCTAAAGAAATCATTTTTTTAGATAAGGGAATATGCTAATGAGCAGCTAAAGAAATCTTTAAATAAGGCTTCTGCTGTATCTCCACACTAAAGCAGCTATCAGCACACAGGATTCCAGCTCTTTCTTTCATTAGTAGAATTCACAACACCTACATTACTCTTCAATTTATTGTTAGATCGGTTCAGAAACAAATATACAGAATTTTATGGCATTGGCTGAAAAAAAATCAAAGAGCTCAAAATAATAACTACTTTCTTCTAATGGTGGTTAAATTTATGTTAACATACTTTAGAAAATTTGACTATTAAGCAGTCAGTGCCTTTACAGAAGTACAAAGTGTCGCTGTTAAAAATAATGTGACTTTGGATAACGTAACTTTGTATTTACAAGTGTAGATTAACGAGTTTATTCTTTATAAGAACTCTTCAGTAAAGCTGTTATTATCTCCATTCAACAGACTAAGGAACTTGCCTCAGCTAAAAGCTTGTAGGAGCCAAAATTTGAATGTTGGCAGTCTATCTAGAGATCTAGACCCTTTGTCATTGTTCTATACCACCTCTCACACAACCCCCTTCTGTCTGAATATCAATCACATGCATATGAAATCAAGTTAAACACAGCTAATAGATGGGGATTTTAAAGTCATATACAGAACATCGGAACATTGGGAAATAGAATAAGAAC
This sequence comes from Capra hircus, assembly GCF_001704415.2. NCBI lineage: Eukaryota > Metazoa > Chordata > Mammalia > Artiodactyla > Bovidae > Capra > Capra hircus. The sequence goes on along the minus strand of NC_030822.1, from coordinate 13,696,634 downwards.
ATAAACTTTAAATGATTCAAAGAAATTAAGTTGGGTTTCAAAGAGATTGTCTTACTTTAGGCTGCTATAACAAAAATACCAGAGTGGGTGACCAATAATCAACAGAAATTTAATTCTCACAGTACATGATCAAAGCACCAATATATTTGATGTCTGCTGAGGATACACATTCTGTGATTTCACATGTAAGAAGAGATAAGGAAGCTCTCTGGGCTCTCTTTTAAAAGGGCTTTTGTATCATTCAGGAGAACTCCACCCCATGACCATTTACCTCTCAAAAACTTTACCTCCAAGTATCCTTCCATTGGAGATTAGGTTCCAACATACTAATTTTAGGAGGGACACAAACATTCAGTCTAGAACAGGGATAGATTTTGTTTGCTTTCTCTCTAAGTTGGCCAGGTACAACCTAGACTTACAAACAGATTTGTTAATTTTTGCAAAGGAAAACATGTTACTTTAAGATAACTATGCTGTATGTCTTACTTTAAACTCCTCAGTCATAAATTCAAAACCACTTTATAATAATTACAATATTGTGATCTAAACACATGTATGAGACTATTATTATTGAAAACAATTATGTGATCTATTTTACTTGATCTTATACGTATTTACAAACACACTCCTCATCTGCATCTATTGAAGATATATTCAAAATTGCATAGTGGGATATGAAAAAAACTATATATGCCAGCTCCAGCTCTGTTACCTACAACAAATGAAATTTTTACCAAAATACTTAGCTTATTCAAACTCTAATTCTCTTATATTTAACCATGAAATATTCTTTCCTACTTTCATCTGTTCAGTAATTTTTGAGGGGAATTTTTCATATTTTTTTTCTTTTTATTCTGATGGGTCTTATACTGATGAGATCACTACAACTTACAACATTAAGATGTTACTAAGGCAATCTAATTTTTTTTCTATCTTTAACTCATTTTGTAACTTTCTAGGAAATTTCATTTTTTGGGATACACCCAGGATAAGAAACAGCTAGAAATAAGTTAATTTGTAGCACTGTAAAATAAGGTGCCAGAGAAGGCAATGGCACCCTACTCCAGTACTCTTGCCTGGAAAATCCCATAGACAGAGGAGCCTGGTGGGCTGCAGTCCCTGGGGTCGTTAAAGAGTCGGACAAGACTGAACGGCTTCACTTTCACTTTTCACTTTCATGCATTGGAGAGGGAAATGGCAACCCACTCCAGTGTTCTTGCCTGGAGAATCCCAGGGACGGGGGAGCCTGGTGGGCTGCCGTCTGTGGGGTCGCACAGAGTCGGACACGACTGAAGCGACTTAGCAGCAGCAGCAGCAGCAGAATAAGGTGCGCTAGTCTCTGATACTATGCTCTCTAAACATATCCTATCCTGTGTTTCCCAGAGACTGAGTGATTCTTCCTATTCTGTGATTGTACCATATCTTTCTGCAAAGTCACTATATTTATGCTTAAATAAATTAGGACACTTTCTGCTACTTGTTGTCAAGGAACCTTAGTGACACTTGGGAAATGATTCCTATCCTAATGACCTTCAGACTGATTTGTAGTATAATAAAACATGTTAATATTTATACCATGGAAATAATTTTTATTTTTGTAAAAATTTAACCATTAGAGTAGTTGGATACATTTCATTCACAGTTATAAACTGTTGAGATTGAATTATGCTAAAATTAACTAATATATACATAAATATATATATGTATATATAATTCTCAGTAACTAGCTGCATGACACCAAAATAGTTAAACATTTTTTTATTTCTCCTTCATATCTTGAAAACTTCAATTTTTGTCCTTTTACCTCATTGGGTAGGGGTGAGTATAAAATGTGAATTCCTTGAAAATGTGAAAATACTGTAAAGTTATCTAAATCAATATTATTTTTCTTATTATTGTAATTATATCCTTAATCATTCTTTAGTCATCAAATACCCAGATGGGCCAGTCAGCTAAACTTTTAGAGCTTGAAGTTTTTGCTAGAGCACTTTTAATTAAATTTAATTAGAGAAAAAAAAAATAAATGATTTATAAATTCCAAATAATAAGACATATGTTTCTGACCAGAGATTCTGTTTTGATAATTTGACATTATCAAATTTTGGGGCATGTGATACTAACTAAAATCACTAAACCTTTGTCCTGTGATACCTCCTTTATCTAACGTTAAAGGTGGTACTTCACTTAAGGAAATGGGTTCATTTATGTTCATATGTGTATTGATTATTTACTTAGAAACTTTGAGCGCATGCTTCTTATTGCTACATTTTGACTTGCCATGCCTTTGAAATGTCTCTGATTCTTTATTCTTGAAATGAAGGTTTAAACTTCCTAATTTTTCTAAGGATATGTAGTTATAAAAGAGCACTGCAGGATGAATTTTTTCATATGTTGAGTTAACACCATTAGGTACTGCCATGAAAGCTGGTGAGCAGCATTAATCATAGAATCATACAGCTGGAAGGGAACTCCAAAGGTCACATAGTTAATTCTCTTGACTCCATGTAGACTGCCTTGAAATTAACTTAGACAAATAGGTGTCTGTCCAAGAACTTAAAGGTCAAATGGCATCATGAATGTATGAACATTTGTAGCCAAATGGAGTATAAGGGGATACTTCAGGTAATTCAAGTATAATATCTTCATATTGGTTCAATCTTCTGAATATATGAATATTTTCATTTGGACAGCAGTGTAGTTTAACAGGAGAAAGTGATTTGAAATATGAAAGCCTGTATTAGAGACGTTTTCTGAGAATAGCAAGAGAGACTACGTGTGTAATGCCTATATCTACCAGTGTGTGACAAAGTACGACAAAGCCTCATGACTTATAAAAACATGACAATTTATTACTTACGATTACACCACTTGGACAGGGCTCACAGGGAATGAATCATCTCTACTCCATGTGGTATTGGCTGGGGCTTGTTGACTTGAATTGTAGGAAATGCGATAGCCTCACTCACCTGTCTGGCACAACAGTTGGGATTGTTGGAATTAGTGGGAGCATGCTGAATCTCTGTGTCTTTGTGGCCTCTGCAGAAGAAGGGTCTTCACATTTTACATGGAGGCTTACTATCAAAATGACAAAAATGGCATATTCAGGCCTTTTAAAACCCAGGGATGGAACTCTGTGAGTGTCCCATTTGGTACTGTATTGGTTCAATAAGTCTTATGGTCAGTGGTCATTCATAAGAGAAGTAAAATACCTTTCTTAGGCAAGCAGTCTGGGGAAGGGTCAAAATTCTAGGATCCAATCCCAGGAAGATCTACCACAAGAAGCCATGTCTTTGTCATGCAAAAATAAAAAAAATTAAAAAATAAATAACCCTACCTATTTGCTTCCAACACCTCCACAAAACTTATCTCGTTATAACATTAGGCTTGCTATAACAAGTCCACAGCTTGTTACCTGCATCAGGACTGGGTTTAGATACAGCTTCCTGGGTTTAAGTCCAGTTCAAGATGCGGCTTCCTGGGTGTAAGTCCAGTTCCTCTAGAGAAATGATAATTTAAAACACTAGTCATCTGTGCCTAGCGTTATTCATGAGACAGGGGAAAAACAGGAGAGACACTCTTTTTTCAAAGAGAGGAAGAGTAGGTGGCATATAGTACTTTCTGCTCCGTAGCAATTCTAAAATCTGGCCATCACTTGATTTCAGAGCCTCCTCCTGCACACAGGAAATATTCCTCTAATAAAACCTAGTTTGGGTTTGTGAGGATGAATTAGTGACCCATGGCCAACCTCAGCCTTTGGCTTTATCTTCTGAAGTATTAGCCTTGCTCTCTTAAGATCTCATTTCTTTATCATAAGAAATAACTGCAATTTGCTGCTGAGTAGTGTTTTCTTCCTGATATACTAAACACTTGCTGGCTACATGCTAGAAGCCTCCTTTCATTTTGAGATGTCTTAATCTCCTTTAGTCACAGCTAGTACAAGTAGTCTAATAACTTTGTATTAAGTTAATGCATCAAATTATAATTCATTTCATTAGGTAAAAGCCATACCTGCAACATCTTCAAAACCAGCCCTGCTCAGCTTTGGGCTGCAAGCCATGTTTCTAAGGGATGTTGCCCTTAATATTCTAAGAAGCTATTTTTTATTCTGAGAGAATGCAATATAAAACTCCTTCAGTCTTTCTGAGGTTTTAAAAAAGAGGTCTTACAGAACAACCCTTGATTTGATCTTTTTACTGCCAGTGCCCTGCATTTGATCTTTGCTGGAGGCTATTTCTATCTTTGAGGCTGGGGATTAGAAAAATATTTATTTTCCAACCTAGAAAGTCCTAAAATGAAATATTTTCTCTAAATTCTGTTTCAACATTGAACATTTCCTCCTTTAGCTCATAAAACTTTTAAAAAATGTTTTCTCATAAACAGATAATCAAATTAATTGGCACTGTTGACATTCTGCATAGATATGTCCTTAATCAGATACATTTTCTGTTATTTATACTAAGTCAGCAACTTTGCCAGTTTCCCGTCAATACTTAGAACTGAATTTCTTTCCTCCTAGCGCAGCCACTTTATTGCTTCTCTTGTCTCAATCAACAGCCTCCTTATTGCCCATCCAGCTTCTTGCAATCACCTGGATCCAAGGCCTGTGTTATGCAGTTTCTGTTATGCAGCTCTTCATTTCCAGGTATCAAAGTCTGTCTCATTTATATATTACTGAGGAGATAATCACTAAATACTTGGTTACGTAAAACCACTGTAATTTGCCATTTCTGATAATTGAGGGTAAAACTCTGATAGGTATGTCTTCTGCTCAATTTTGCGTTGGCTGTAGTCATTTACCTACTTAATGACTGGTATATTTAACTGGGAGGAAGGTTGATGCAGGAATTTGTAAGATGACCTTAATCACATATGCAGTACTTCAGCTAGGGCAGATGGAATATCTGGTATTGACTGGGGCTGTCTCTACATAGTCTATAGGTATTCAGAAGGAGAGCTTCTTTATATGGCAGCCAGATTCCAAAAGAATTAAACTGGATGCTGTTAGTCCTCTGGAGATATAAATGCAGATCTGGCAGTGTCTTCACTGCACTCTATTAATAAATGATAGGCACAAGGCAAGGTAAGATTCTGGAGGAATTACCATATCCACCTATTCATGAGATTGAGGTATGTACATACAGAGGGTGAGGAATTCTTAGAAGTCATCTTTAAACACCAGTCATCACTCGCCAGTGTAATTCTGGACATATAGTTGGTGATTAACAAGTGTCAGTTGCCTCTGAGTCACACCCCGATGTGATGCATGTGTTACTCCTCTTCTATAATGAGCATATTTATTAAACAGCAATTTATAAAATAAAATGAATTTTACTCTCAGTTTACTTGTTATAAAAATCATACTCAGTTTTAAAGTTCTCCTTTTTTAAGTAGAAAGGAATATCTTCAATGATAAATGCTTTTGGGGAGATTAAGTGGCGTGCTGATTACAAAGATGATCTGGGATTTTGCAGTTACAAGGTCATTGTACCACTTGTCCTTTTATATGTCCTGAACCTTTTCATTATGCTGAGAGGTAACGAAGGCTGAGAGCTGGTTAAATCTGTGAATAAACTCTTTAAACTGTAATACTTAATATAGGATCCTGGGGAAAGGAATTATTGTGAAGAAGGTCTTTTTCCATTCCCTCACCTTTATCTACTTTTATGTAAGGAACTTGAATTTAACAATTTAAAAGTTATGTGAGCTTCCCACTCCCTCTTTGTTTGTTCTTTGATTATGTTACTTGTTCCAGCCAATAAAGATATGTACTGTGTAGGTGAGATGGAGTCATCTAAATAATGATGTAGGTGAGGTGAAGTCATCGTTATATTTTATATGGATATAGGCAACACTTGAGAAGATAGAATTTCAAACTAATGCTGTATGTCCTGATTTTTATACTTTTTTCATTTTTAAACGGGGAAGTTTTGTTTTGTTTAATTTTGTTTCCTAAACATTCCTTCAGATTACAGGCTAAGAAATTCCTAGATAAGTACATTCAGGAGGATTGACATCTTATTCTATTGCTATCAAGCTTGAGGGAATGAGTTTAAAGGTTCAGGAAACACCAGTGGTTAGGAAACTCAGGCTGACATATTGGCCAGGACAAAAGAAGCTCTATGCACAGTGTCAGCCATGGTGGCAGTAACTGGTTCTGGCAGGGTGGTCTCTGCCACCGGGTGATGAGGCACTTTTGTCTTTATGAATGTCAGAGGCATTTCAGAAAGTATTTTGAAAGCTCCTGTGTTGGCAATACAGAGAGAGAGAACATCAAAATGTGTTTTCAGGAATGACAGCAGAGATCCCCTCTGCTCACCAAAAGCTCTACAGGGAGCGGGCCAGAGGGTTCCGTGTTTTTGTCATTTTCCCCACTTGTGTCACTCAGTCTACACAATGGTGTTCACAAGGTGAAGAGGAAAGAGAAAGGAGTAAAGGGGACCCTGGGGTAAGGACAAGGGTAGTGATATGCGTCAACTGGAGTCTTCAGTGAATCCAACTCATGTGCAGAGATCAGAAGCAGCTTAGAATGATGATGATAATAGATCATGCATTTTAGGTTATGGGAGAGCAAAGACTGAAAGGACATTCCTGTAGAGTCAAGCTGAACCAAAGAATGAGGCCACAGGTACATCAGTGGAAGGAAAGGAACTTTCATGAACTAGCCTCTGAGTTTATATAAGTGATATGAGAAACCACAAAGGAAAGGATAGTGTAGGATGTGAAGGGAGTGGGGCGTGGACTCTGCCAAACTACTGAAAATAAAATGCATGGTGATTAGGAAAAAAGCAAAAAGAAGTTCGGGGAATGATACAAAATAAACTAATGTGAAGGCTCTTGTGTTTTATTCAGGCAACACATATATTAAAGTTCTTCCTTCATGTCATATACTGTACTTGGCAAAAAAGAGAACAGTCCTAAATTTTTAGGTACTTAACCCTCCATGTTATAAAGATGGGCATGCAAACAAATAATTATAATTCAGTGTTCAGAATATTAAAACATACAGAATTATAAATTATCTCCATTCTTAGTTCACATCAATGTGCAGCATCTTCTTCGTATTTTTTTACTGGAAGAGATTATATTTGCAAACATAAAAGTATCAGTAAGGAAATGAATTTATCCAATGTTAGTGGATTTTTACCTTCTAGTGTGGGTGTCATCCCATACTTCTTTTCATTTGTTATTTGTGGGATGAAATTGTTGACAATCCATTTTATCCATGGAGTTATTTTCACCCTGAGGCAGATATATTGTTAAAATTTTCATGTTCATGTTATATATTTCTGCCTTTATAAATAATTTACCTCTACCAGGCCAATGTTTTTTAGTTAATCAAATATAGGTGTAAATCTGCTGTTCATACTACACACTTGACTTTTCTTGACACTTTCCTTTCCATTCTTAGGTCAAGTTGCTAATTCAAAAACATATACAACTAAAGGCACAAAGAATTAATATCATCGAAAAGAACGCAAATAACAAATGGGCCCCTAGATGAAATTGCTCTATTTAATTGTACTGATAAAGATTTTTAATTTGCTAAAACTACTATTTTAAATTTATGTAATTGTCAAAATGCATTGGCGGGTACTGTGTTGAACATTTTGAGTTGATCATTTTAATGTTTCACAAAGTATGGGGCACATAGAGTTGTTGTTATAGGATATACACAGACAGAAAAAGTACTTCTTTCCATTTTTCTGACCTTATTGAGTCAAAGAGAATGTCTCTGTTTGGTACCACAGTTTCTTTATAATTTTTTTTCCTTTCTTAACAAAGTTAAATCCTCAGGCTCAAAATCTTCAGCTGACTCGATATTTAGGTATTTAGATAGGACTTTGTACCATTGCTTCATTTTCAAAATGTTTATTTTTTGGTTGTCTGCTGTTTATGAAAGCATCCTTGTTTCCCATTGTAATGGTAGTATATTTTTTTTAATGAAATACCTTTCATTTTTTTAAAACTTAAGTTGAAATAAAAATAATAAGCAACAAGAATTCATATGAAGTAAGAACATAGCAAAACTCATGAGGGCATTATGCTAATGCAGAATTTTAAAAACTATGTGTTAACTCATTGTTTTTCCCATTAACTATGAGATTAATGTCTCAGTTTCATAAGTGTGGGGACTGAAGCTAAGTGATTTATTCCAGATTTTTCAGAGAGTTATAGATAGTTCCTGTCTTAGAGACTCAGTTCATTTCAGTTCAGTTGCTCAGTCGTGTCTGACTCTTTGCGACCCAAGAACCACAGCACTCCAGGCCTCCCTGTCTATCACCAACTCCTGGAGTCCACCCAAACCCATATCCATTGAGTCGGTGATGCTATCCAGCCATCTCATCCTCTGTCGTCCCCTTCTCTTCCCCCTCTCAATCTTTCCCAGCATCAGGGTCTTTTCAAATGAGTCAGCTCTTTGCATCAGGTGGCCAAAGTATTGGAGTTTCAGCTTCAACATCAGTCCTACCAATGAACACCCAGGATTGATCTCCTTTAGGATGGACTGGTTGGATCTCCTTGCAGTCCAAGGGACTCTCAAGAGTCTTCTGTAACACCACAGTTCAAAAGCATCAATTCTGCACTCAGCTTTCTTTATAGTCCAACTCTCATATCCATACATGACCACTGGAAAAACCATAGCCTTGACTAGATGGACTTTTGTTGACTCAGCTTGTCAGCAAATGCCCCTTCTTTACAACAATGCCCACAAAAATTAAGACACTAAATTTCTCCTCCATAGAAATTCTAGCCCCAGTTATGTGGTTCATTGTCTCCGACATTGACAAAATGACTGTGGGAATTGTCAATCTGTAACAAATAGTCTGTCGGATATTTCTTCAACCAATATTTGTTTATTCAGTTTCTATGGAGAACTGCAGTCAAGGGTCTGCAATCACAACTAGCTAAAGGCAGCTCTCTGAAAGGCAGGGGAAAGAGAATGCTTTTATAGAGGGACAGAGAAGTTGAGAAATCTGTAGTAAAGAATCCATGGCTTCTTACTGGATGAGTTTTGCTCAGAAAGAGGAGGAGTCTTTCTTCTTCCCCTTAGGCTCTACAGTCTCAGGGTGTGAGAGCTTCTTCTTCTGGATTTTAAAATCTGTTTAAGTTTCTATTTATTAATTTTTTAATGTAGCTTTAAGTAACTCTATCTTTTAAAAAATGTAATTTAGAAATAATCACTGACCTGGGATTATAAATAAATGGAAATGGTCTATGTATAATCCCTTTAAAAACACCTCAAATAAACTTATTTTGTTGATTGTAGCAATGCATATCACTTGCATGTCAGGCAGATAAGGGATTCTCATGTTCTTTCTTCTGATACTATCCATTTGTAAAGATTATAACTCAGAAAAAAATTAAATGAAGATACTATTAAAAGAGAAGTCCCAAATAAGTCTAAAACTTTCCATTTAATAAATGACTCAATAAAGTCTACAAGATTGAAAAGCTTTGGCTAGATGGGTTAGGAGAGAATGAAAAAGAATATATTTGCATAAGTTTTGCTGCAGAATTGAATTAGATGTTACATCTTCTCGAGGTTCAGGGCAAAAATCAGAGATGTAGCTATGACTAGAGAATTGAGATGGATAGCTTTTATTATTCAAAGAAGTAGATTGTGATATTACTAAAAAAAAAAACAAAGAATACATTTCACTTATTTAATGAGCTTATTTGGACAGATTTGAATGTACACAATGGAAACAACCATATAAAAAATTTCAATTCCATTCATCCTAGCTCTGTTGATACACAAATCATGTTTGGTTAAAATACTCATTTAAGTATTAAAGTCTTTTAGGTTTTTTCTATTGGAGAAGGAAATGGCAACCCACTCCAGTACTCTTGCCTGGAGAATCCCATGGACGGAGGAGCCTGGTGGACTACGGTCCACGGGGTCGCAAAAAGTCAGACACGACTGATTTTCATTTCATGTAACTATAGAGTTGTATTAAAAGACATTTTTAATGGATTGACTTTTACCAAAATTCCAAATTATATCTCTCGAGAAGAGGTTTTTTTCTTTTTTTGGACCCTTTTTTAGAAAGTCATAAGGACAAGAAAAATGGTATCTGGATATTTTTTTCATCATTTGTTTATACTCTTTTCTTCAAAATGACCAAAGCTTTGCCTACATGAGGAAAATAGCTTGCCTGTGTTGCTTCAATTAAGGACAGAGAAAGAAAGCAAATTAGTTATTAGGTTTAAGCAACTAGAGTAAAAATTTCCTGAATTTATTCTTTTTACCTCTGTGGTATACTTAGGATGCATGCTATGTTCTCATCTCCTGAATATATAGACTGTAAAAGATATGGGACATAATTCGGGGTTTTATTAAGGACTATCGGTAAAATAATAATAATAATAATAACACCTAGAAGGTGGAGTAAATTCATTGAAAGTGTAGTGGAACCACTTTACTTAGAGGTCTGTAGTTAATAATTACATAATGCGGTCAAATGCCATCTATATAGTATATGTGAGATTCTAAGGCATTAAAATCAAATTAATGTTGATACTGGCACTCCATAAATCTTAAGGAAATTTTAGTAGAACAATTCTAGTAGAAATTTAGCAGACTAGCAAAGGTATGTGAATAGTTGAAGTCTTTCCCAAGAAATATGAAATGGATGTGATCAGTCTAACTTTCAGAAACATTCTCAGTTAAGTCAATTAAATGAAAAAAAAAAGTGCAGTTAAGTTTTTCTAAGAGGGCACCCTTAGAGGGCACCTCTAAGAGGAACTCTGATCTACTTTATTATGTATCCTGTGTACAAGCTTAAGCTTATCTCTTTTCTGATGTCAGGAGGTATTTCAGAACGAAATGAGGATAGAATTAGAATAACGATTTTCAGCATATAAAATCCGTGTTCTTATTAATAACCAAGTTTGGGGCAAATTAGCCAATTTTGACCCAAGACAAATGGAAAACTTACCAAGCACATGAAAATGACTGGTGGTAAGTTTGAATCATCAGGCCTCAAGTTACAAATGAGCCATGTCACCCATAGCTTTAATTCAGAATCCATCTTGTTATCACTATTTCAACACATAATAAATACATATTAGTATTGTGGCTTCATTTATATTGACTAGCCCTAGCCAAAGAGAAGAAAAAAACTTATTTTAAAAAAGAGAGCCAATTTTTGCGCTTTAAGAGAGAAGCACAAAATTAAGTCAATTTCTGAAAACCACAGAAGTCTGTGGGATAAAGAGTGGAACACCAATATGGTTTAAATATATCTGAGATATTTATAGAGGGTATCAAACACTGCTACTTTTTTTAGATTGGTTATGTGTCAATACCTGTTTTGGGTAAAGATATCCTGACATTAATTATATATGTAACATAAGGACTGACTGATGACAGTATAATATGGAACAACATAAACTTGTAGCCATTACCATCTTCCCTAAACATTATTTCAAAAGAAAAAGAACAGAGTCCAATAATTTTCAACTAAGGATGTGGATTTACCATTTGTTAATAAATAATTGGCTAATCCATGAGTATTTGAAAAAGGAAAGAGGTAAATAAAATACTAATGGCTGTTAATACCAAACATTTATATATTTAACTCATATTAAACCTGAATATTCAGAGATAAAGAGCATCAGAAAGGAAGATCCAGAGTTCATAGTTTCAGTTTTATGTTTTAATCTTTTCTTATGCTTGGCAGTGTGTTCTTTGTGTCCGGCAAGAACCTCATCCCCCGCAGCACTGTGCTGTTATGCATAAAGAGGTCTAAGTAAGCCTTTTAAGAATATATAGTACTGTTTTCAGTGTGCCAAACAGTTTGGGAAAGGTCACATACTACAAAAATAAGAAAAATTAACATAATGTAAAAATAGTAGATTTTCCATTATTTTTTATATAAAATATGGTATATACACTAGAATTGTTTAGTATGTATATAGCATAAGCATACTATCACCATTCTCTTTTTTTTGCCTAGCTCTTACTAGAGTATGGTCAATACGATTTCAACTATCCATGCATGACCTATTTCCTTTCCAATAGCCTGTGTCTCTTAAAGACTTTCATATTCCTTAAATTTTATAGTTACCACCTTCCTCTTAAAACACTGTGATTATACCTTAATCTTAAATAAGATACTGTTTGTTTTCACTTGTATTAGATTTTTATGTAAAGGGCATCATATTGTGGTTATATTCTGTGGCTTTTTCTTCAAGAGTATCTTTATATGATATCTGTTATGTGTGTCTGGGTGCAATTCATTTTTCTTTAGTATGAAATATTCCACCAAATGACTTGCCTTAATTTACTTTTGAATTTTGCTTATGATGTTTCAGTTATTAAAATTATATGCTTTAATAAATTGTGCTTCTAAAACCTGTCCAATGCGTGTTTGTTGGTATTCACATGCAAGAATTCCCACAATACATGTGTAAGAAGAGATTGTTCTCGTTTAGTTGCTAAGTTGTGTCCCCAGAGTGGGGAGGAGCAGTGTGGAGGCAGAGACAACAGTTGTAACTAGGCAACCTGGAAAGATGTCTGTCATATTTGGTAAGAGCTCAGGACTAAAACCTACACCCTCACCCCAGTCCCAAACTCCCAATCCCCTTTATCCTTGTTTTTCAGTTGCTATGTCTGACTCTTCGCTACCCCATGGACTGCAGCATGCCAGGCTCCCCTGTCCTTCACTGTCTCCCCGAGTTTTTGCTCAAATACATGTCCATTGAGTTGATGATGCCATCTAACTCTCATCATCTGCTGTCCCCTTCTCCTTTTGCATTCAATCTTACCCAGCATCAGGGTATTTTCCAGTGACCTGGCTCTTTGCATCAGGTGGCCAAAGGATTGGGACTTCAGCTTCAGCATCCTAAAGGAAATCAATCCTAAAGGAAATAAATCCTGAATATTCAGCATAGAATCCTGAGCTTCAGCTTCAGCATTAGTCCTTCCAATAAATATTCAGGATTGATTTCATTTAGGACTGACTGATTTGATCTCCTTGCAGTTCAAGGGACTCTCAAGAGTCTTCTGCAGCACCACAATTCGAAAGCATCAGTTCTTCATAACTCAGCCTCCCGTACATGACTACTGGAAAAATCGTAGCTTTGACTATGCACACTTTTGTCTGAAAAGTAATGTCTCTGTCGTTTAATACACTGTCTAGTTTTGTCATAGCTTTTTTTTTTTTCCCAAAGAGCAAGCATCTTTGAATTTCATGGCTGCAGTCATCATCTACAGTGATTTTGGAGCCAAAAGATAATAAAATCTGTCACTGTTTTTACTTTTTCCCCTTCTATTTGCCATGAAGTGATGGGACCAGATGCCATGATCTTAGTTTTTTGAATGTTGAGTTTTAAGCCAGTGTTTTCACTCTCCTCTTTCACCCTCATCAAGAGGCTGTTTAGTTCCTCTTCACTTTCTGCTGTTTGAGGGGTATCATCTGCATATCTGAGGTTGTTGATATTTCTCCTGGTAATCTTGATTCTAGCTTAGTGATGAATTATAGGATATATTACTCCTCTATTTTTCAAGATGATGTCATAGTATTTTCCAAAGTATTCTTCTAATCTACATATCGTCCGTTTTGTGTAATAGTTTCCATTCATTTACAACGTTCTCTATAATTGGAACTAGGTTTCCTCATTGGTGACCTTCTAGTTGGTATAAAATGGTGCTTATTATAGTCTTTATTTGCATTTCCTTTATAACATATGTAGTTGAAAAGGTTTCTTAGCAATTAGTTAATTATTCTTGCTGTCTTTTTAAAAAAATTTTCATCTGGTTCTTTTATTTATTTTTTAAAAATAAATATTAAGTGCTTTGTCTTTTACTTTGTGATTTATATTCATTATGTGTTTAGTTTGTTACATTTTTGTTAGTTAATAGTGTTACAAATATCTTTCCCCATATTTTACCCAGTCTTTTCACTTCCTTTATTATTGAAGTATGATAAAATATCAATTTTTATTAAATTGGATTGACCAACATTGTTGTGGTTAGCATTTAGTGTCTCTTGTTAAAAAGAACTTGTTGTCAAATAAGATAAAATCATACTTCTGTAATTTCTACTAAATGATAAACTATTAGTTTTACATTTAAGTCTTTAAGCAGTCTTACTTTTCCTTGAAAGTGGTCTGGTAGGATGTAAAACCGTATTTTTTCCTATTGAAATAAATAATTTTCTCATCTTCATTTACTGAGCATATACTCCTTGACCCAGTAATATGTGATGTCTTCTATATTAAATTCTAGATTTCCATAGGTAACTGACCTTTCTCTGTATCCTTTCATCCACTTCCTTTATTAATCTGTGTGTATCTTCAGAAACAACCATTATCTTGGCTTCTAACAACAGAAATTAATCCATCTGATTTTGAAAGCCAAGTATGTTTGATAAATATTTACAACTGTGTACAGATTACTTCCTCAGAATTATGTTTATGAGACTTAGTCATGTTGTGTGTAAGAGTAGACTTTCTCCTTATGACTGTACAGTATTTAATAAATAGAAGAGCATGTTTAAACATCGTGTCATTCACAGACATTTAGGCTGCACTGAGTTTGGAGCTATGGCATACAATGCTTCCATGAGCAGTTTTAAACATGGCTTTCAGTACATGTATGTACACATTACTGTTCGATGCATCCTTATTGCTTTAGTGTTATTTTGTGTTCATTAGATTTTTTAATGTAGGGCTGCTGACAACAAATTCTTTCCTCTTTTTTTTTTTTTTTTGGTCAGCCTAGGCATATCATTATTTTGCCATACTTTTGAGGGATATTTTCATAGTATATAGAATTCTACGTTATGATTTATTTTCTTTCAGATTTTCAAGGATGTTATCACTTTGTATTCTGGTTTCCATTATTTCCATTGCCGTAAGTCTTATTGTTGATCCTTTAAGTACTGTGTCTTTTTCTGTGGCTACTTTTAAGAATTTCTTTTTGTCTTTTCTTTTCAGCAGATTTGCCACGATAAGCCTAGGTGTGATTTTCTTTGTTTATATTATGTTTAGCCTTCATAGTGCTTTTAACTCTCTGGCATGGTATTTTGTCAGTATTGAAAAATTCTTCATTTTACCTTCAAATACTTTTCTGGCTCATTGTTTTTCTCCTCTTCTTGGATCTGGCTGCATTTATGTTACTATTTTTTTCACTTTTCATATATCACTTGCTTCTTTTATGTTTTAATCATTTTTTTTCCCTTTCATGCTTCAGATTGTTCTCTGTTGCCCTATCTTCCAGGATATGTATCTTCTACCCTGCTGTATTTTACCCACATTAAATCGTTTAGTTCTTAATTTCGGTGATTGAGGTTTTAGCTATAGAAGTCCCATTTACTTCCTTTTTTGCAAATCTCTGCTTAGAGTCTCTGAGATTTTAATATTTTCACAATTTATTCTATTGCTGGTTTTTCCCTTTGTAAATTGCTCCTGCATCTTGGTATGCTTGATTGACAAATATTGATTGATTAGTGGATACTGGGCTATGAAACTGAAGGGAACATTTAAAGCCCTGAATGGAGTTCTGTTTGACCTAGTAGAACTTACTCTTGATTTTGGCAGACGAATTATAGCAGTTGCCTCTCTCAATCTGAGTTTGATCTGCTTCCAAGCAGGTTTTTAGGCTCTCTGAGTTGTTAGCATTTATGCATATGTTGTTTGCTTTCAAGAGTCCCAAAGGAAAGCTTGAAAATGTTTAGTAGGTCTCCTAAATAATGACATTTTTATTCATCAAGCATTAACAGAAGGTCAAAAGCCCTGTCAGTTCTCAGATTTGCAACCTACTACTCAGCTTCTAACCTCTCAGCTGCTGTTTAAATATTAGCAAGTACAAGGAGAGAAGCCAGAATGTACAGAGATCAACTTAGTATGCGTCCCTTCCCCCGAGGATGTTTGCCTATCAGGTCCTTGCCTTCTTAGTTCTCCGATGCCATAAAGTGCTCATTATTTCAATTTATTGAATTTTTCTACTCATCTTCAGTGGAAAAATCCATCATGAATAAGCTATCCAACTTTTTAAAAAAGTGGAAGATTTGACTTCAATATACTTTTGAGAATCAACTTGCAAAACCATAAAGTCCTGAAGAATATTATTTGGAATCACATTAAAACTGTAGATCAATCTGTAAATAACAACAATGTTATAACGTTTAATCTTTATACTCATCAACATGATCTGACTCATCACTGGCATCTTACTTACCATATCCTAATAATATTTTATAGTTTTCTCTAAGACACAGAAGTCTTAGATAATTTTTTTATGATTTAATCCAAAGCACTTTATATTCTTGGAGACTATTTAAATTATTTCTTCTTTCAAATGACATTTTCTAGTTGTTTGATGCAGCCCTAACTTTATCCTTATTGATCTTAGACCAGCTGCCTTATAAAACTGTTATCTCTTAAAAATTTGTAATTATTTTATGTACATTTATCTGTATAAAAATATTATCCTTAAATAATTAGATTAATTTTTAATATATTAGTGCTACAATTTTACATGCTTTATTTATAGTAACACACCCATAATTATGAGTTTTGTATACCAATATGTTTATCATATTACATTGGCCCATTTTCACAATTTATGAAAAAATATTTTTCAGTCTTTTACTAAACCCATCAGTGTCTTCAGCATTACATCAGCTACTTTTTGAATAGTAAAAGTATTACAAAGTACATCCTGTGGTCCTCCGTTGGAGATGTTTGATATACTGAGGTGTTTAAATTCCTATGTGATGCTGTCACTTGAAAATTTATCTAGTGTTTTAAGTACCCATCTTCATGTCTTAAAACAATTATCTTGAATAGCCTTGTATACGTATTCATTATTTCATGTTGTTAACAACTTGAATTAGGATGAGGTGCATTTGTTATAAAGTTGATGAGCCAAAAGTGTTACATTTAACTGACATCGAAAGTTTACATTCCAGTTCACTCTTTCTGTTTTATTAATACATACCCTGGGTTTTGACAAAGATATAATGGTATTAATCCATCACTGCTGCTGCTGCTGCTGCTAAGTCGCTTCAGTCGCGTCCGACTCTGTGTGACTCCATAGACGGCAGCCCACCAGGCTCCCCCGTCCCTGGGATTCTCCAGGCAAGAACACTGGAGTGGGTTGCCATTTCCTTCTCCACTGCAGTATCATATAGAATCGTTCCACTGCCTGAGAAAGCTCCTATGCTCCATCCTTCCCCCACTTCTTCCTGAATCCTTCGCAAAACCGTGATCTTTTAATTATTACCTTTTATAGAAAGTCATATAATGGGACTCATACAGAAGGTAACTTTTTCAAATTTTGCTTCTTTCACTTATCAACTAGATGCATTTTAAGTGTCTGCTGTGGCTTTCATTCCACCATGTCACTTTTTTATTGCTGAATAATATCTTATTGTAGGGATATGCCACAGTTTGCCTATTCACCTACCAGTGGACATCTTGGTTGCTTCCATGTTTTGGCAACTATAAATAAAGCTAAAAACATTAGAAAGTATGTTTCTGGGGTATGTTAGTTTTTGGCTAATTTGGGTAAATACCAAGAAGCCTAATTACTGGATCATTTGATGAGTATGTTTAGTTTTGTAGGAAAGTGTCAAACTGTCTTCCAAGGGAGCTATATACCACTTTGCATTCCCACAAGCAGTGATTGAGAATTCCTGTGATTCTACATGCTAACCAGCATTTGATATTGGCAGTGTTTTGGATTTTATTCATCTAACAAGCCCAACAGATCTATAGTGGTATCTTGTTTTAATCTGCAGTTTCCTAATGATATATGATGTTGCTCTTTTTTTCATATGCATGCTTGCAATCAACAGGGTTTTTTTTATGAGATATCTGTTTAGATCTTTGATCCATTTATAATTTTGAATTAGATTTTTTTTAATCGTTGAATTTTAAGAGTTCTTTGTCTATTTTTGGTAATAGTCCATTCAGACATATGTTTTGCTAATATTTTCTTCCAGGCTGTGGTTTGCATTTCAATTCTCATATAATGCTCTGATTTTTTGAATGTTATATACGAACTTTATAATTATTATCACTTTATACCAGTCATTATTTTTCTATGTTTACCTTCTTATTAGGGCTTCCCAGGTAGCTCAAGTGGTAAAGAATCTGCCTGCAATATGGGAAACCTGAGTTTGATCCCTGGGTTGGGTCAATCGCCTGGAGAAGAGCATGGCAACCCGCTCCAGTATTCTTGCCTGGACAATTCCATGGGGAGAGGAGCCTGGTGAGCTACAGTCCATTGGGTTGCACAGAGTCAGACGTGACTGACCAAGTAATTTTAACTTTCCCCTTTGTATTTAACATTTCTTATTTTCTTTCAGACTGTCCTTCTGGAATTTTCCCCTTTTTTCATGAAATGAATTGCTTAGATTCTATT
Source organism: Capra hircus (assembly GCF_001704415.2). Lineage (NCBI taxonomy): Eukaryota > Metazoa > Chordata > Mammalia > Artiodactyla > Bovidae > Capra > Capra hircus. Next base: position 13,678,261 of record NC_030822.1, on the reverse strand, counting down.
GTCATAGAATCTGCTTGTGATGATCTTTTTAAATTTGCTTATCTGAAAGTGATTTTTCTTTTATCAAAATTCTCTTTTTAAAGTGTATTAATACACATTTAAACACATTAATTTGAAAAAATTACAATTACTCTGAATTTCTCTGTGTCCAGTATTCTAAATGCAACTTTCTCGAGGTTAATAGCATTTCCTTTTTCTGTCTTTTAAATCTCGTATGAGTTCTCATTGATAAAATTTTAATCCAATAGCTCTGGGGAAGGTAATTCTTTACAATGTAGTTCTTTTGTTTCTTGGGCCATGCTGAGGCTAACATAGAAGCAAATGATAAAGCAGCATTTAACCCAATACACATTGTAAGGTTAAGGCCTCACTGAAAGAGTGACATTTGGGCAAAGCCTTGAATGATTTAAAGAAATAAATCATTAAGTTGTCTGGAGAAAAAGCATGACACACCACATGGATCCTGAGATGGGAGCAGTCCTAAGTGTGTTTTAAGCAGGTAGTCTTTGTGGCAGGAACAGAGTAAGCCAGGGGGAGAGAAGTAGTGGACATTTGAAAATAAATAATAAGGACCATAGCATGCAGAAGCTTCTACGCTTTATTTTATTTTTGCTTTTACTCTTAGTAAGATGGGAGACTGTTGGAAGGCTTCAAGTAAAGGACAGATGCTGTTAAAATAATAATTTCCCCTTCATTTGTAAACAACTAATCATTTATCTTTGCATATAATTAAAAAATAAATTGTCAAGAACAAGTTTAAATCTCAAAGCAGGCATTAAAGATTTTGATAAAAAGTATGAGTGTTTATTACATTGAAGCATTTTCTTGTATTCTTTCTCCTCAGTAAATGATTTATAAGCCCATGTGAGGCATCAACCCAGTCTTGCTGACTTTCTATATTAAGTGACAATACAAATATCCCCCTTTTTAGAAGTTAGCTTCATGCCACTTCAGTTTTATGAAAGACTTAAATTGGTACCTGTTTTTGCCATCTGGAAGAAATTGTAACAGGATTTTCACTTTTAGGAAAAAAGAAGTAAAAACTGCCATCAGTGTTTGTTCTTTGATGTGTAATACAGGTAGTGCACACCATAAACCTGAGCCTGGCATTACCAAGAGGCCTATGCTCAGCATCTCAGCGCCAAGCCACCATGGCTTTGAACTCTGTGAGCACCTGTGTTTTATCTTGATTTATTATTTTCATCCCATTCTTTAGTAAGGTATGTTCTAAGATGTGTTCCCTTCATGCTATTTTGGTTCACTGAATATATTACAGGAATGCTCTTCTTTCAGATAGGGGGGAAACCTGTAATGGTGATAAAAATGATGATGGTGGTGATAGTGATAGTAACCTTGTGTCACGATTATCACATCCTAGTTACTGATTTCCTACTTTATGCATATATCAATATCTATATCTACATCTCTCTGTGTCTCTACATTGAGTTCAGCTGGCTAATAATAAGAAATCAGTAATGAGTGTGCCATACTAATAATAATCATATACATATGTATAGACATGTACATATATGTATACACTATATATGTATGTCACAAAGACAGACACCTAATTTTAAGAATATGAGTCAATATGGCCTGTATACTATTTATACATTCATAAAGGAATTAATAAAGTAACATATCCAATAGGTGGTGGATTTTGAACAAGACAACCTGCATTAAATTTTCCTCACTTACCTCCTTTGACATGCTCCACATCTTACTATTCCTCTTGAGACTGTGACTACACCATTTGTAGGACAGAAAAAGATTCTTTTAGGAAACACTGGAAATCTCATCAGCATATTTACACACTCATCACAGAGGATATGCTGCTTTGCCTAAAGTTTAAAAATGCATATCACTTAGCTAATAAAGATATAGTCTGAAAACTTTGCATTTCTGCAAAGTAAGTTTTAGATTATTAGCATTCTACTTATTAAATAAACATCTTTCTGTATCTTTAAATGTAAATATAAATTACCTAAACGTTCAAAATTACTATTTAAAAAAAAATAGTATTCAGTAACTATTTTCATCATGTTGAGCCAATGTTAAATCTGGTGGCTAAAAAATTTCTTCTTTATAGCAAATTGATTGCATTTAGGTAAATTTTCTAATTCCTGTACTTCTAAAAGTAGAAATTGCTTCTAGGTAATGTTGACAAATATGGTAGTAATTTTATAATTTTATATACATACTTAGATGTAAAGCTAAAAATGAGGAGAATGGCTAAATAAATACATGTTTGTTTTCATTTAAATACTGGATATCACATACTTATCTATTAATAATGTTTGCTCCATACTTACTCTCTATTTAATCACTCATGATTAATAAAAGCAACTTGTTCAGGCCATACTTCTGTTTTGACGGTAGAAATAAACTATGTTAAGAGAAAGACTATCCCCAGGTTTGGCAACTAATTATGACTACATGATAACAACTTGATTGTGAGTTTAATCAGTTAGAAAGAGATTTAAAAGGATCTGGATACTATTTAGTAGGGTTTGAGGAAAATGCATTTACAATTTTTATTTTGTCTTCTGTCTAATGCCAACTGTGTTTGGTTGTGAAAGACAGGCACCCAACATGAAATAACTTAAGAAAAATAATTAGCATATTATTCTGGAAACAATTGTAAAAACAGAAGACTTGAGAAATTGTGACTCTACCAAGCACTGCTTTCTTAGGGTACAGAGAGGTACAGTACTAAGGTTATTAATTTTATTTTTGGTCATGCCATGTAGTTTTTGGGATCTTAGTTCCCCAACCAGGGACTGAACCCCGGGCCTGCAGAAGTGAATGCACCAAGTCCTAATACCTGGACTGTCAAGAGAATTCCCCTAAGATTGTTAATTGCTAATTACATACCACGGATTAGGCTCACCAGGATTCCTGGAGTTAAGCATCCAAATAGCTAGAATTTGAACAGAAACATAACATATAACCTAGCAGTTTGGCTGTCACATGCATTTCCATATAATATAGATATTTAAAAATGATACCTGTAGGTCTAACATGAATTTGAACTGAACTTTTATGAGCATGACTATTACCATGAAAGCAAACATTTGAATAAGAAAAAACCAACTAATCAGTATGAGTGTTTACACACATGCCTAATATGTTAGTAAAAGAAAGAGAAGTTGTGAAAGTTAAATGCTACAGTAAGATTTTTTTCTGAAGGAAATGAAAACACTAAATCAAAAAGATATTGTATTTCCATGTTCATAGCAATGTTATTTAAAATGAGCAAGATAAGGAAACATTCTAAGAGTCCATTGATAGATGAATAAATATATGAATATATATATATATATATTATTCAACTGTCAAAAAAGGAAACCCTGCTATCTGCAATGATATGGATGGACCTTAGGACTTTATGTTCAATGAAATGTCATAAAATGACTGATACTGTATGGTCTCACCTATGTGTGAAATCTAAAACAAAACGACCACCCAGCCCCACTCAAACTCGTAGAAAAAGAGATCAAATTTGTGGTTATAAAAGGTAGGGTGTGTATGGGGGAATTGATAAAGAGGGTCAGAAGGAACAAACTTCCACTCATAAGATAAATAAATGTCAGGGATATAATGTACATTGTGATTATAGTGTACAACATGCTACATGGTATATTTGAACATTGCTAAAAAAGTAAATCCTGAAAGTTCTCATTGCAAAGAAAAAGATTTTTTTCAGTTTTTTTGTCTGTTTGTTTCTATATGAGGTTATGAATGTTAACTAAACTTAACGTGGTAATCAATAAATAATATATTAAGTCAAGTCAATATGCTTTATATCTTAAGCATATACAGGGCAGTCCATTAACTGTGTCTCAATAAAACTGTAAAAGAATGCATTACAATAATAATTTAATTGTTTTAATCAAATATTGGATATTAAAAGTTAGGATTCCTATGGCCCAGCTTCATTCTGAAGATATTTGTAGATTGCTTAAAGCCAAAAGATTTTGAATAAGGTTAAATAAAAATGGAAAATTTTTTCACCAGCATACACAATTCCTAATTGTTGGGACCTAACAAACACCATGATACTTCAGGGACTAAGTTAGGACTCATGGGAAAGGCTGAATCATTGCCCAGTGAGGTCATCCCCACGGATGCCAGGACTTGTCTAATCAGCATACTCTCCATAACCTGGTTTGAGTTTATCAGGACGTAAAAGACATCCCCCTGCAGCCAATAGCCAATTAGTAAATACCAGGAGACCCCTGCAGCCAATAAAGATTAGCCAATTAATAAATACTAGGAAACTCCTGCAGCCAATCAGCCCTTGCCAACTCTCTGTTCTAAAACCTATAAATACTGCTGTAAATCTGGGCTCAGGGCTCCTTGCTCCACTCCACTACATTGGATGTGGCGGGAGCCCTAGCTCGAGCTAGAAATAGAACCCCTTCATGCTTTTGCATTGCTGTGGACGTCTCATTCTCTCAGTTTTGGGGACTCGGACTCTGGGCATAACACTAATATTGTTTACATCTTCTTTCTGAAGGGAAAATAGCAGAGGAATTGGGATGATTCCTTTTTTCTATTAATCAGTTAGTGACTGAATTAAATGGCCAAACATGGGAGCAGCCAGGGCTTCCCCTGTAGGTAAACCATTAACAGAAAAAGAAATTAGGAAATCAAATACAGTAAATATACTAAACTGCCGGAGACCAGCGTGAGGAACTCCGCCCATGGCAAAGGTCATGAGGAAGGAGGCTTGGCATATGCAAAGGCGTGATCAAGCCTCAGGAAACCCCCTGTTCCCGAGCATCCAACCCAAAACCAGAGTCTGTTTTATGCTCTCACCTACACCTCTGACTTTACGGGGGGCTCTCCCCCATAACCATTTCTCTCGGAGAAGGAGTAAACGTGCAGCTCCAAGGCAATAAAAATTCCTGGGCGTGACAAGAGTGTTTCAGCTTACGGACTCCTCTGAAGGTTATCTAGCCCACCTGTATAGGTTTGTCCGGCCACATGTGATTGTTTACAGCCTCCCAATCTGAGAGGCATGAGATGTTTTAGACTTACTAAAGGCAAATTCTTTTGGGGAGTTGGAAATTATTAGTATAGTGGGTTGGTTAGGAATTATATCGGTGAAGGTTTTTTCATTTGTTGTGCCAATAATTGCTGCTAATTCCCTGCCCTGGGTGGGACAAGGGTGTCTCAGGTAACACCTCTCTGCTGGCAAACTAGCTTGTGTGACAGGATTATCCATACTCCGGCTATGCACATGATTGTTTACTACCTCTCAACCATAAATAGCACAGAAAGTTTTGGAGTATTTTTAAAGTCTTAATTAGCATAGGGCTTTTCTCATTGTTGAGTCAATGATTGCCGCCAGGCCTCCATATCCTTAGGCACCTGGAAATATATTAATCACTGTATTTGGAATATAGAAAAGGAAATATAGTAGTTTTTAAGGTTAGGAATACTAGACTTTTTGAGTTAATGAATTTTCTCTTTTGTAATAGATCACTGTACTTTGTTATAAATCACTGTGTCCTTGCTATGTAAAAATGTAACTTTATTACTATCTTAAGACTAAATAGATCTTAAGGGGAACATTGGTGAAAGGATTTTCATTTGTTGGGTTAATGTTTGCTGCTAAATCTCCATGTTCCCTGCCCTTATAATGAATATAACTAGCATATAGGAGAAAGAAGTATTAACCTTTAAGATTAATAATGTTAACCTTGGGTTAAATAAATTCCTTTTTTGATTGTAACTCACTACACCCTCATCCTATAGGAATGTAACTTTATTTGGAGGGTGGTGCCTGGTTTAAGAAAGAATATCCTTGGAAAAAATAAGTTTTTTGGTTATCAGAAAGAAAGCATCATAAAATCCCTAAGACCTTTTTATGTGAAGCACCTGATTTTGATAAAGGTCAGGACTGCTGACCCCCACGTGACTCTGTATTCATCCCTATGTGTAACAAAAGGTATATAAGCAAACCCAAAAATAAAGAAATTGGATCAGTTTCTGGAAAGACTGATACCCCCATGTCATTCTTTTGTGCTCTTCATTTTTCTGGCTGAATTCCCATGTGGAGCATGGATGCTATTCCACGTAAACCAAGTTATTCAGCCTCTTTTTCTCCACTAATTTTCCTACTACACTATCCATTTCTAATCTCTCTATATATCTGTAATTAAATATGTATTTTTCCAAGGACGCCAACGCCGTCCCCAACCTTTGAATTCCCTGGATCCACCGGGGCTGGACCCCGGCACTAAACTAGTAACAAATGAAATCTACCTCAAGTATTAAATACATTAAAATACTCCTCAAAACAGTTGGCAGGTAGGTTTTAGTTCTTATGTTTATTGATGATTGTCTGGATTTGTACACACAGCAATCAGAAACTTTGCTTTGATTCCCTGTAACTCTTGTAGATAATCATCAATTAAAATGAACCATTTAAACATATTTAGCACTAAACAGTGTTTTCAGAAATGCAGGTTACAAATAAATACACGCTAAATAAACAAATTTAAAATATTAAAGTTTTAGTATCAATGCTAATCCTTTGAGCAATTTTATAAACATTTAAAGCACCACAATTAATAAATAAAATTGGTGTGGCTTTCATGTTTCTTTAAATTTTTACAATTTTTGTAATTATGTGAATTTGTTGTTTTCATTGCTAAGTCATGTCTAACTCTTTAGTGACCCCATGGACTCTAGTCCATTAGGCCCCTATGTTCATGGAATTTCCCAGAGAAGAATACTGAAGTGAGTTGCCATTTTCTCCTCCCGACCCAAGAATTGAACCTGCGTCTCCTGTGTTGGCAGACAGATTGTTTACCACTGAACCACCAGGCAAGCCCAAATATGTGAATGGGATTTATTAATTCTTTGTTTATATTTAAAGAAGTTGAGATTCAGAGAATAAAAAAGATTTTACTCAATGGTATTAAAAATCTCTTTGGGAACAGGAAAGTTTTGAAACATAAACAACAGTCAAACCAGGGAAGTGAGTTGTATAGAAATACATCTTTTTATAGCCCAAGCATAAAGTGAATTGTATGGACATGTGGATATTTTTGAAATATACGTTCAACTTGTGAATTTCTTGAACATACCCAATTGCCAAAAAAATCAATTTGTCTACTGCCTCTGATACAATCTTTGTCTCTGAAATTCACAGGAGAAAAATATCAACCAATGATGCATTCTGAACATTTCTTATAAATCCCAGACATTTCCTCCTGGCTTTCAAGTCAATCACTGACCTGGCCTAACCTTCTTAGTTACTGAACTGAAGAGATTACGACTCAGGACAGACTTGCCCATGCAGACATCAAAAGAGAAGCCACTGAAGAAAATTGGAATTTAGTTACTTGATCTTCATGAGATTGAGGTCTAATCTTTTCCTTTGCCAGAGTCAATGGGCAGTTGTCTAAATTTCAACTTATTTTTAGAGTGATATAGAGCAGAAATGTGGAACACCATAAAAATATTTCAAAAAAGACACAGTGCAACTGAACTATATATCCAAAAGTAAGATGCTTTCATTAACTTGATAAAGGCAAAGAGGACACCAGTAGACTACAATAGTGTGAAGTGTTAAAAACTATTTTTTTTTTGATGATGCCAATAAAGTCCACCCAAAAACATAAACATAATAATAATTTTCAAAATCATAAGTACATCATAAAGTTAAAAATGACTTTGGCTTTATATAGAAGAACTTGACTGGTACATTTAAATAGCACCAGAAATAATGTTAAGTATTATCATGGACATGAACTTGAATAAGCTCTGGGAGTTGGTGATGGACAGGAAATCCTGGCATGCTGCAAGTTTGCGGGGTAGTAAAGAGTCAGACATGACTGAGTGACTGAAAACAAAACAAAACAAAACCGTGTAAAGATAGTTGCCTTTGAGACTTGATAGTTTTTTATATTGAGAAAAACATCTTAGTTAATAATTTTTGAGTCTTCATAGACTAGGCTTTGTGAAGCATTATTTCATATAAGCCTCAGATAAACCCCACATGGCAGGTATTTTGCCATATGGTAGGTAATATTTTCATGCCTCATTTATAAATGAGTAAAATAAAGCTGAAAAGGAATTTTAATATTGCTTCAATTCTTAAGAGTATGTGGCGAAGCTAGACTGGAGTCACATGGCACAGAAGGGCCTGAGATCTTAACTAGATATTACAGTTTAATGTCTCATACGTAAAGAGCTTGTTTGTTATTATTTGTTTTAATTATATTAACTTTAAAATTTTATATGTGTAATACTTTTTCCTAGAAATGATTCTTGCTAATGAATCTTAAAAATTCATAAAACAATCAATGTTAAAAAAAGTATCCATTTATGGGGGAGAAGGAGAAGAACTAATTGATAGGAGATAAAGAGTACAAATAAATTTAGACTCCTGGGGCAACTAATTTCTAATATCCAAACATGTAACATTATACCAATAAAATATATACAAAGGAAAATAAGTTGTTTAGGATCTGAAACTTGAAAAACAAGAATTTTTATGCTATGTTCTACTGTTATCATATTTTTCATTAACAAGAAATTCATGCTTTTACAAGTCCCAAACCTCATAAGATTTTAATAAGTAAATAAATAAAGTAGATATTAAAAATATAAGCAATGTTGAAGGACCTTTTTCCTAACTGGCCAGAGAAATAAGGTATAAGTGAATTTTTACATTAGGTTCTACAAATTTATAAACAAGTTAACTGGTTTTTGTTTTAACATTAGAATAAATGTTACTTGGGACAGTCATAAAAGTGCACTGAGACTACCCAGAGGAATGGTACGGGGAGGGGGGAGGGAGGGGGGTTCAGGATGGGGAACACGTGTATACCTGTGGCGGATTCATGTTGATGTATGGCAAAACCAATACAATATTGTAAAGTAATTAACCTCCAATTAAAATAAATAAATTTATATTAAAAAATAAAAAATAAAATTAAAAAAATGTACAATTTAACTATAAATCAACAAAGAAATTTTAAAGAAACCAAGATCTAATAAAGCAACAGAGGACCAAAAATTTCCATTATGATAAAACTAATAATTATTCTAAAAGTCACACAAAACAGAACACATGGCAAAAATAAAATAGCTACTGAGGAATCACAAGGAATATGAATGAAAACAGAAACTGAAAATGCTTGAGAGATGCTTATATATGTGGATGAAAAAGAAAACTTGACAAGTATTCTTATAGAGAAAAATAAACTTTAAAAGAACAGAAAAAATATTCAGAAGCCAAAAGTATTAAAGATTGCTCTAAGGGGAAAAGAACTGAAAGAAGAAATTGAGTATATTTTATTTCAGGAAACATGTACACAGAGTTTGATACAGAGAAATATATATGGAACCATATTTCTTGAATTTACTGAACTTTTTGAATCATTCAAGTAAAATAAGAAATGCAACTTCTTTTTTTTTATTGTTTTGGAATGTAACCTCTTACATTTAACTCAGAAAATATAGCATTTGTGCCTCTGACTTGGAGAGATGGAATCATTTCTTAAAGAAACTGTGAAATCTAGGAAACTTTGTCAAGAAAAAATAGGTCATTGTAATGGTAAGGATGATTGAAATATTTAAATAACAAAATGTAGATTAAATGACTGGATATTATGCTTCAAACTAATAATTATTATAAACATTGACAGTGAAAAACTGGCAATAAAGAAAAAAATCTTCATAAGTTGCTGAATCAGACGATTTAATGACGTATAAAACTGTGAAAAAAATCCCTATTTGTAGCACATAGTATAATTTTGGTTTTAATTCAGAAAAAGATTATTAGGACAAACATTTTAAACCATGAACATACTTTTATCACTCAAGTAAAAAATCACCTAGAAGGTAAAATATCACTGAAATATGAAATTACAATTTAGATGGATTTCCAAGAACTCTGAATGTTTTACAGACATAGTTCAAAAAGAAACAATGATTCCAGCATGTTAAAATTTAAAATAATTTCTTTTCATAGCCCCAAAGCAATTCTTTATAAAATAGTTGTGTTGTTGAAGAAATAGTCAGTTGAAATAGAGTGACATTTTCAACTTCCCAATTGTATGATTTCAAATAAAGATAAATGCATCACTCTGCATTTAGAAACTGAATGTACAGTAGAGTATGTTATAAAAACATACCTGTCTATCTTTCACTTTCTCTTCATATCTCAATAGATAGATTGAGCAATACTACCCAAAATTAAAAATGCTAGTTTTAATCAGGGAGAGTTAGGGTGATTTTATTTTTACTTTTCTATATCCCTTGAATTATTGTAATATGCGTTAAATCTATCAAATAATTTACCATTTTTAATATGAAAGAAACAATATAGAATAAAATCAGTCGCTAAGTCGTGTCCGACTCTTTGGAACTCCAGAGACTTTAGCACATTGGGCACCTTTGCCCTCCATTATCTCACAGTTTTATCAAATTCATGTGTATTGCATCCGTGATGCTATCTAACCATAGCATCCTCTGTCGGCCCCTTCTCCTGTTGCCTTCAGTCCTTCCCCACATCAGGGTCTTTTCTAGTGAATTGGCTTTGACTATCAGGTGGCTTTGACCATCAGGTGGTCAAAGTATTGGAGATCCAGTTTCAGCATCAGTCCTTCCAATGAATATTCAGGGTTGATTTCCTTTAGGATTAATTAGTCTGATACCCTTGCAGTCCACAGGACTCTCAAGAGTCTTCTCCATCACTGCAATTCAAAAGCATCAGTTCTGAGTTCAGTCTTCTTTATGGTCCAACTCTCACATACTCTACTGTATGTGAGGGTAAAAACCAGAGCCTTGACTGTACAGAGCTTTGTTGGCAAAATGATAGCTTTCCTTTTTAATATGCTGTCAATGTTTGTCATCGGAGAAGGCAATGGCACCCCACTCCAGTACTCTTGCCTGGAAAATCCCATGGACAGAGGAGCCTGGTGGGCTGCAGTGGGGTCGCTAAGAGTCAGGCACGACTGAGCAACTTCACTTTCACTTTTCACTTTCATGTCATGGAGAAGGAAATAGCAACCCATTCCAGTGTTCTTACCTGGAGAATCCCAGGGGTGGGGGAGCCTGGTGGGCTGCCATCTGCGGGGTCACACAGAGTCGGACATGACTGAAGCGACTTAGCAGCAGCATATTTGTTATAATTTTCCTTCCAAGGAGTAAGTATCTTTTAATTTCATGGCTGCAGTCACTGTCCACAGTGATTTTGGTGCCCAATAAAATTTCTGTCACTGCTTCCACTTTTTAATCCATGACCCAATGAATACTGGCAATTTGATCTCTGGTTCCTTTGCCTTTTCTAAACCTATCTTGTCCATCTGGAAGTTCTCGGTTAATGTACTGCTGAATCTTAGCTGGAAGGATTTTGAGCATAACCTTGCTAGCATTTGAAATGAATGTGATTGTATGGTAGTTCGAACACTCTTTGCATTGCCATTCTTCAGGATTGAAATGAAAACTGACCGTTTCTAGTCCTGTGGCCACTGTTGAGTTTTCCAAATTTGCTGACATATTAAGTACAGCACTTTAATAGCATCCTCTGGAATTTAAATAGCTCAACTAGAATTCTATCACCTCCACTAGCTTTGTTCACAGACCTAAATCAAATCCCTTATGATTATACAGTGAAAGTGAGTAATAGATTTAAGGGTCTAGATCTGATAGATAGAGTGCCTGATGAACTATGAAATGAGGTTCATGACATTGCACAGGAGACAGGGATTAAGACCTTCCCCATGGAAAAGAAATCCAAAAAAGCAAAATGGCTGTCTGGGGAGGCCTTACAAATAGCTGTGAAAAGAAGAGAAGTGAAAAGCAAAGGAGAAAAGGAAAGATATAAGCATCTGAATGCAGAGTTTCAAAGAATAGCAAGAAGAGATAAGAAAGCCTTCTTCTGCGATCAATGCAAAGAAAGAGAGGAAAACAACAGAATGGGAAAGACCAGAGATCTCTTCAAGAAAATTAGAGATACCAAGGGAACATTTCATGCAAAGATGGGCTCGATAAAGGACAGAAATGGTCTGGATCTAACAGAAGGAGAAGATATTAAGAAGAGGTGGCAAGAATACATGGAAGAACTGTACAAAAAAGATCTTCATGACCCAGATAATCATGATGATGTGATCACTAATCTAGAACCAGATATCTTGGAATGGGAAGTCAAGTGGGCCTTAGAAAGCATCACTATGAACAAAGCTAGTGGAGGTGATGGAATTCCAGTTGAGCTATTTCAAATCCTGAAAGATGATGCTGTGAAAGTGCTGCACTCAAATGCCAGCAAGTTTGGAAAACTCAGCAGTGGCCACAGGACTGGAAAAGGTCAGTTTTATTCCAATCCCAAAGAAAGGCAATGTAAAAGAATGCTCAGACTACCCCACAATTGCACTCATCTCACATGCTAGTAAAGTAATACTCAAAATTCTCCAAGCCAGGCTTCAGCAATACGTGAACCGTGAAATCCCCGATGTTCAAGCTGGTTTTAGAAAAGGCAGAGGAACCAGAGATCAAATTGCTAACATCCGCTGGATCATGGAAAAAGCAAGAGAGTTCCAGAAAAACATCTATTTCTGCTTTATTGACTATGGCAAAGTCTTTGACTGTGTGGATCACAATAAACTGTGGAAAATTCTGGAAGAGATGGGAATACCAGACCACCTAACCTGCCTCTTGAGAAATCTGTGTGCAGGTCAGGAAGCAACAGTTAGAACTGGACATGGAACAACAGACTGGTTCCAAATAGGAAAAGGATACGTCAAGGCTGTATATTGTCACTCTGCTAATTTAACTTCTATGCAGAGTACATCATGAGAAATGCTGAACTGGAAGAAACACAAGCTGGAATCAAGATTGCTGGGAGAAATATTAATAACCTCATATATGCAGATGACACCACCCTTATGGCAGAAAGTAAAGAGGAGCTAAAAAGCCTCTTGATGAAAGTGAAATAGGAGAGTGAAAAAGTCAGCCTAAAGCTCAACATTCAGAAAACGAAGATCATGGCATCTGGTCCCATCACTTCATGGGAAATGGATGGGGAAACAGTGGAAACAGTGGAAACAGTGTCAGATTTTATTTTTGGGGGCTCCAAAATCACTGCAGATGGTGACTGCAGCCATGAAATTAAATGACGCTTACTCCTTGGAAGAAAAGTTATGACCAACCTAGAGAGCATATTCAAAAGCAGAGACATTACTTTGCCGACTAAGGTCCATCTAGTCAAGGCTATGGTTTTTCCTGTGGTCATGTATGGATGTGAGAGTTGGACTGTGAAGAAGGCTGAACGCCGAAGAATGGATGCATTTGAACTGTGGTGTTGGAGAAGACTCTTGAGAGTCCCTTGGACTGCAAGGAGATCCAACCAGTCCATTCTGAAGGAGATCAACCCTGGGATTTCTTTGGAAGGAATGATGATAAAGCTGAAGCTCCAGTACTTTGGACACCTCATGCGAAGAGTTGACTCATTGGAAAAAACTCTGATGCTGGGAGAGATTGGGGGCAGGAGGAGAAGGGGACAACCCAGGATGAGATGGCTGGATGGCATCACGGACTCGATGGACGTGAGTCTGAGTGAACTCCGGGAGATGGTGATGGACGGGGAGGCCTAGCGTGCTGCGATTCATGGGGTCGCAACGAGTCGGACACGACTGAGTGACTGAACTGAACTGAACTGAACTGAACTGAATAGATCCTAAGGCTCACTTTTCACACTCTAGGATTCCTGACTGCAGTCGAGTGACCACAACATCATTTATATCTGGGTCATTAAGACCTTTTAATTGCACAGTTCTTTTATGATTCTCTTCTTTCTTAATCTCTCTGTTTCTGTTATGTGTTCCCAAAGTATTGAGCAAATTATCCAAATATTTAATATCAGAATGCACTTGTAAACAATGAAGTGTAAAACAGTTGTTCACAGACAGAGTAACTTACATTTATTATCTTTGAGAATGATGAACTTGGGTTATGTATGTACAGCCCGTGCTACAGACCATAACAAGTCTCATTATAGGCAATATAGTCAGCTCATCTGTGTATACGATGCTTGGTCATGCAGCAAACCTACTGCACTTTTTAAAGCTATGGACAGTCATTAACAGTGCTCTGACATAACCCTCTTGCCAAAATGCCAAGTAGTTGTTTCATTTAAGCATAAATTGAGTGACTATTTATTCATTCCAGACTCCACACTCTAAAGAGAAGAGGTGCCAAGATTTTATCAACCCTCATTATAAACATTGGTCCACCATTTGTATCTGTTGTGTGATCATTTATTCTATTAATGATCATACACGTTTCCATCAGAGTCAATTGGATGAATAACTAACTACTCTTTAAACAAGGTCATTCTTCCATTACTGAATGCCTTAGCCTCATTAATGATAATAAGGGGGAGGGCGGCTGGCCTGCATGAGCATGAAATAGGCTTAGTGGGAAACATTCAGAGATCAACAATAAAATTATAGCTTTCTAAAAGTTATTATTAAAGAATTCATTCTCTCTAGGAAGCAAAAGTCAAAGCAATTAAATGGCCCATTTTTGTTGGATATCAAACTGTACATATTCACTGTATGGTACTACATTCAAAAGTTCAAAGTAAATAGCCTGGCTCTTTTATTTTATTGCTATTAATACTTCTGTGATAAAAGAAAAAGAGGAAATGGTTCCTTTTCCTCCATCTTTCAACCCTTATGTTTTTGCTTTTTAATTCAATGTCATATATTTTGGGCCTTAAGATACAGTTAAACTCTAGTGAGCTTTGTTTCTGGCCTGAGGGTCTTCTATCTAAGTGTTGTTTTTATATTTAAGTTTAAATGTGAATTGAGTGAACACAGATGGGGGTTAATGGATTACAAGTCTTCATTGTCTGAAACTGAAAGCTTCCTTTAATAAGGTGCCTGTTAAGTATTTGCCAGTTGCTACATTTTATGATAGTTTAATCCACTTGAATGTTAATTTTATCTTAGAAGTTTACATCATTTGTTCTCAAATGAATACTTTAGTGTCTCTTGAGGTGCTGGTTATTAATCTTTACTTTTAGGTCTCAAACTCAGTGATTTTGATTTAGTAGGGCTTAGGATCAAAAACCTTAAAAGAAGAGGACCACATTTTGAGAAACACTGATTTAGACTTACAGTTGTCAATCATACATTATATGTTTTCTGAAATAAAAAATGCTTAATAGTTTTGTTTCTTTAAGATCCAGTTTCTAGCACTCCCTTCTTTTTCCTGCCTCTTTTGAAACTTTGTTTTTGGTAATAAATTTGCAAAGAAAATACAAGCCTTTCTAAGCTTAGCTAATTTTTCCTAGGAAGAAACAATAATGTTGATAAAAATTAACTCCATAAAGTCACTCATAGTATATTTGAAATAATTTACTTAATATTTATAGGTTTTGCCCCAATGCATGCAGAAAAGTTCAGCCTCTAGCAATAGCTTTTTCATAAGAAGTAAATTTGGGTTCCTGATGATCTGAATGTTCATTTTCTTTCATATATTATCATGCATACATAGATAGCTTACTCTTATACATTTTAATTAAAATTAGTAATTTGTGATAATTAGAATTTAGGTGATTTCAGGGGCTTCCATGGTGGCTCCGCTGGTAAAGAATCTGCCTGCAATGTGGGAGATGGGGGTTCGATCCCTGGGTTGGGAAGATCCCCTGGAGAAGGGAAAGGCTACCCTCTCCAGTATTCTGGCCTGGAGAATTTCATGGACTGTATAGTCAGTGGGGTCACAGTGAGTCAGACACAACTGAGCATCTTTCACTTTCACTTAGGTGATTTCAGGACCCTGGGCCTGTCACTTACTAGCTGTGTGAATTCTGTATATTAATTTACTTTTCTATCAATTCTTCTTTCAAAAATGAAGTTGATAATAACCCATCATAGGATTGCTGTACCTATTCCTGAAGTGTTTTATTAAAGCATTTAATAGTTACTAGCACATACAAAACACTCAATAAACATCACCTAGAATTAATATTATTGTCACCTTCTTAATTATTAAAATGTAATTTTATGATTACATTGATTATATTGAAATTGTATATAATACATAAATTATTTAAGGAAACTAAACACTCTCTTAATGTAATTAGGTAACATTAACCTCCTTTATACTGAATGATCCATCCACTACAGAAAGGGTGCCTGCCCTGTTTTCAGGTCCAAAATAAGAAAAACAAGGCAATGGCATAAAACTACATAAGTAAATTTCACTCATGTAACATTTTAATAGGGTTAAGACAGAAACTATTTTGTAACGTCAGGGTATATATTGTCATTTGGTGTATTTAACTTATGTACAGAGTACATGATACAAAATGCCAGGCTGGATGAGTCACAAGCTGGAATCAGCAAGCTCAGATATGTAGATGATACAGCCTTATGACAGAAAGTGAAGAAGAACTAAAGAGCCTGTTGATGAAGGTGAAAAAGGAGAGTGAAAAAAATTGGCTTAAAACTCAACATTCAAAAAACTAAGATCATGGTATGCAGTCCCATTATTTCATGGCAAATGGATGGGGAAAAAAATGAAAACAATAGCACATTTTATTTTCCTAGGCTCCAAAATCGCTGTAGATAGTGACTGCAGCCATGAAATTAAAAGCTGCTTCCTTCTTGGAAGAAAAGCTATGATCAACCTAGACAGCATATTAAAAAGCAGAGACATACTTTGCTGACAAAGGTCCATCTAGTCAAAGCTATGGTTCTTCCAGTAGTCATGTATGGGTGTGAGAGTTGGACCATAAAGAAGCCTGAGCACTGAAGAATTGATGCTTTTGAACTGTAGTGTTGGAGAAAACTCTTGAGAGTCCCTTGGACTGCAAGGAGATCAAACCAGTCAGTCCTAAATGAATGGTGAACCAGAAGCTCCACTACTTTGGCTACCTGATGGGAAGAGCCAATTCACTGGAAAAGACCCTGATGCTGGGAAAAATTGAAGGCAGAAGGAGAAGGGGCTGACAGAGGATTAGATGGTTGTGTGGCATAACCCACTCAATGGACGTGAGTCTGAGCCAACTCTGGGTGATAGTGAAAGATAGGGAAGCCTGGCGTGCTGCAGTCTATGGAATCGCAGAGTCAGACATGACTTAGTAACTGAACAATAACAAAAATTTTAAAATGACATGAATTCTATATTTATATTACTTTCCAGTAGTCATGTATGGATGTGAAAGTTGGACTGTAAAGAAAGCTGAGTGCCGAAGAATTGATGCTTTTGAACTGTGGTGTTGGAGAAGACTCTTGAGGGTCCCTTGGACTGCAAGGAGATCCAACCAGTCCCTTCTAAAAGAGATCAGTCCTGGGTGTTCTTTGGAAGGAATGATGCTAAAGCTGAAACTCCAGTACTTTGGCCACCTCATGAGAAGCATTGACTCATTGGAAAAGACTCTGATGCTGGGAGGGATTGGGAGCAAGAGGAGAAGGAGATGACAGAGGATGATAGGGCGGGATGGCATCACCGACTCGATGGACATGAGTTTGAGTGAACTCCAGGAGTTGGTGATGGACAGGGAGGCCTGGTGTGCTGCAGTTCATGGGGTTGCAAAGAGTCAGACATGACTGAGTGACTGAACTGAACTGAACTGAACTGAAGATGGAACGTGTTAGAGACATACTTAGAATGTAAGAGGATATAGTGTTAAGCAATGATTACATGTGGTAACATGGTCTGTTCCTGCTGCAGTTTGTATCAGTTACCATACAGAAAGTGTGAGGCCATGTAGAAAAGAGGCACAGCTTGCTTTGGAGTGATACTGGTAGCAATTTGAAAAGCAGAAAAGTGAGTTAGAAATTATTGAAAATAAGATTAAAATTATTCATTTTGTAAATGATTAAAAACAGAAAGAACACTACCCTCCTTCCCCCACCAAAAAAAAATTAGCTAGAACTAAAATTTACTGTCGTGCTCAGTTGCTTCAGCTGTGTGTTTGACTCTTTCCAAATCTATGGAATGCAGCCTATGATGCTCCTCTGTCCATAGGGTTCTCCAGGCAGGAAATCCAGAGTGAGGTGACATTCCCTTCTCCTGGGAATCTTCCCAGCCCAGGAATTGAAACTGCATATTAAGTTAAAAACATGATCAAGTTTAAAGGGATGATCGTGTTGAAACTTGCTATTTAAATTTTCTTCCTCAACCTTATGGCTGGCGCAAGTACCCAAGCAGACATACATAGACATGATATGTGTGTGTGTGCGCTCAATTACTCAGTCATGTCTGACTCTGCAACCCCATGGACTGTAGCCCACCAGACGTCTGTCTGTGTTTTTCCAGGTGGGAATACTGGAGTGGGTTACCATTTCCTGCTCCAGGAGATCTTCCTGACCCAGTGATAACACCCTCTTCTCTTTGCATCTCCTGCATTGGCAGGCAGATTCTTTACCACTGAGCCACCTGGGAAGATTTCACATATATATCACAGTAGTTGCTCTCTTTTCTTGAGTATTTTCAGGAATGCATGAACTTTTATAAAATCCAGCATGCTGCAATAAATTGCAATTACTACTTTTGGAATATTTTGCTCACTGGAAAATAGTGGAATACTTATACATCCCCACCCAAGACCTGTAATTGAGCGACTTCTACATGATGAGATAAAATATCTATAGTTGTTTAAGAAAGACAATATTATTTCTTCAATGAGCAATTTAGGAAACAAACACACTTCTTTAAGGAGAGAGTGGCATATGACCATATAGTTACTCATAGAGCCCAGTTCAGGCTAATGAGGAACAGCTGTTGACTCCTCTCCTATTCCATAGAAGCATCAACATTTTAACTGAGGAATGTGCCTGGAGATGAGGTTCTCAGAGATTAGTTTCCAGGAAAATCTTCATGGAAAACTCTTGAAAATACAGATTCTAAGCCTGTATGTCTGGGTTGGTGTCTGATAATCCAAAATTTAACAAACATCCCCAGATAATTCTGATGCTGATTATCCATACCTGGGGAAAGATCTAGGGAAACTATTGGTAAGTTAATATTCAGACAGCTTGTAGGATTAACAGACTTCAATCTCCTGTCACTTCTCAAGCCTGTTGAGCTCATTGCTCTTCTTAATCCCTGTTTGTAAACCTCCTCATGAACATAGGCTGCCTCAGTTCTGTATCCATTTTCTTTTATTTCTCTGTCTATTCTAGGTAATCTAGACTTCAAGGATCGTGCAGGCCCAGTTATCTTCTTCAGCTCCCACCGCGGAAATCCCATTTATATTCCCTTAAGCACAATTTGCAAAATGGGATATGAACTTAGTATTGGCCCAGTGATTAAAGAATATCTCTAGATAGTGTTTATTAAGAAATGTTAGCTTTGATGGCTAGAAAAAGAGATTGAAAATGGGGGTGGGAGGAGTGTCCGTAGAAAAGAAGAAAGAAGAATCATTAATATGCAGAGTGCTTATTTTACATGCTTTATATTAAGATTTTGGTATAGTTTAAACATCAGAGAAAACCCTATGTTGTTAAATTTATATAAGTACATGTATATATCATATTATGTATTTAAAATAATAATTTAATGTATCATATATATTATATCAATATATTAGAAATGCATACTTAAAGCTTACACTGATAAAGTAATTTTATAGGTACCAAGCTAACATATATGTAGTGTAGAAATGTGTCACATTAGAGTCTGATACAAGAGTGATTTCATAAAAACTATGAGAGTTTGAAAAGGATACATAAAATAAAAGGAATGTTATCAAATTCTAAGGGGACAGATTTTAGTCTCTGAAATAAAGAAATTGATTTAACTGCAGTATCAGTTCAGTTCAGTCTCTCAGTCATATCCGACTGTTTGCGACCCCATGAATGGCAGCGTGCCAGGCTTCCCTGTCCATCACCAACTCCAGGAGTTCACCCAGACTCACATCCATCGAGTCTGTGATGCCATCTAGCCATCTCATCCTCAGTTGTCCCCTTCTCCTCCTGCCCCCCATCCCTCCCAGCATCAGAGTCTTTTCCAATGAGTCAACTCTTCGCATGATATGGCCAAAGTACTAGAGTTTCAGCTTTAGCATCATTCCTTCCAAAGAACACCCAGGACTGATCTCCTTCAGAATGGACTGGCTGGATCTCCTTGCAGTCCAGGGGACCCTCAAGAGTCTTCTCCAACACCACAACTCAAAAGCATCAATTCTTCAGCTCTCAGCCTTCTTCACAGTCCAACTCTCACATCCATACATGACCACAGGAAAAACCATAGCCTTGACCAAATGGACCTTTGTCAGCAAAGTAATGTCTCTTCTTTTTAATATGCTATCTAGGTTAGTCATAACTTTCCTTCTAAGGAGTAAGCGTCTTTTAATTTCATGACTGCAATCACCATCTGCAGTGATTTTGGAGCCCCAAAAATAAAGTCTGACACTGTTTCCACTGTTTCCCCATTATTGCCCATGAAGTGATGGTACCAGAAGCCATGACCTTAGTTTTCTAAATGTTGAGCTTTAAGCCAACTTTTTCACTCTCCTCTTTCACTTTCATCAAGAGGCTTTTTAGTTCTTCTTCATCTTCTGCCATAAGGGTGGTGTCATCTGCATATCTGAGATTATTGATATTTCTCCCAGCAATCTTGACTCCAGCTTGTGCTTCTTCCAGCCCAGTGTTTCTCATGATGTACTCTGCATATAAGTTAAATAAGCAGGGTGACAATACACAGCCTTGATGTACTCCTTTTCCTATTTGGAACCAGTCTGTTGGTCCATGTCCAGTTCTAATTGTTGCTTCCTGACCTGCATATAGGTTTCTCAAGAGGCAGGTCAGGTGGTCTGGTATTCCTCTCTCTGCAGTATAGGGGACACAATAGAAAAAGTGCTGGAGCAAAAGAGATTTGTCTTTAGCATTAAAATGATATATTTGAGAACCTTGTATCTACAAACAAGATGATGGTAAACTAGAATATTACTCTTTGATATTTTAGTATTAGTATTATTTTAGTATTTGATATCTTCAGTATTCTTGCCTTGAGAACCCCATGAAGCATGAAAAGGCAAAATTATATGACACTGAAAGATGAACTCACTAGGTCAGTAAGTGCCTGATATGCTACTGGAGAAGAGGAGATAACTCCAGAAAGAATAAAGAGATGGAGTCAAACCAAAAACAGTGCCCACCTGTGGATGTGACTGGTGATGAAAGTCCAATACTGCAAAGATCAATATTGCATAGGAACCTGGAATGCTAGCTACATGAGTCAAGGTGAATTGGAGTGGTCAAACAGGAGATGGCAAGTGTGAGCAGCAACATTTTAGGAATCAGTGAACTAAAATGGACCGGGATGGGTGAAATTAATTCAAATGACCATTATATCCACCCCTGTGGGCAAGACTTCCTTAAAAGAAATGGAGTATCCCTCATAGTCAACAAGAGAGTCCAAAATGCAGTACTTGGTTGCAATCTCAAAAACGACAGTGTGATCTCTGTTCATTTCCAAAGAAAACCCTTCAATATCACAGTAATTCAAGTCTATGCCCAACCACTAATGCTGAAGAAGTTGAAGATTATCTTCATGACCCAGATAACCATGATGGTGTGACCACTCACCTAGAGCCAGATATCCTAGAATGTGAAGTCAAGTGGGCCTTAGGAGTCATCAAT
Source organism: Capra hircus (assembly GCF_001704415.2). Lineage (NCBI taxonomy): Eukaryota > Metazoa > Chordata > Mammalia > Artiodactyla > Bovidae > Capra > Capra hircus. The sequence goes on along the minus strand of NC_030822.1, from coordinate 13,656,644 downwards.
ACAAACAAAGCTAGTGGATTCCACGGTGATGGAATTCCAGCTGATCTGTTTCAAATCCCAGTAGATGATGCTGTGAAAGTGCTGCATTTAATATACCAGCAAATTTGGAAAATTCAGCAGTGGCCAAAAGACTGGAAAAGGTCAATTTTCATTCCAATCCCAAAGAAAGGCAATGCCAAAGAATGTTCAAACTACCTCACAATTGCACTTATTTCATATGCTAACAAGGTAATGCAAAATTTTCCAAGCCATGCTTCAGTAGGATGTGAACTGAGAACTTCCATGTGTTCAAGCTGGATTTATAAAAAGCAGAGGAACCAGAGCTCAAATTGCCAACATGTGTTGGATCATAGAAAAAGCAAGAGAATTCCAGAAATACATCTACTTCTGCTTTACTGTCTATGATAAAGCCTTTGACTGTGTGGATCACAAAAAACTGTGGAAAATTCTTAAAGGGATGGGAGTACCAGACCACTTTACCTGCCTCCTGAAAAACATGAATGCAGGTCAAGAAGCAATAAATAGAACTCGACATCGAAAGACAGACTGGTTCCAAATTGGGAAAGGAGTTTATCAAGACATTATATTTTCACCCTGCTTATTTAACTTAATGCAGAGTACATCATGTGAAAAGCTGGGCTGGACGAAGCACAAGCTTGAATGAAGACTGCTGGGAGAAATATAAATAACCGCAGATATGCAGATGACACCACTCTTATGGCAGAAAGTGAGGAGGAACTAAAGAGCCTTTTATTGAAAATGAAAGAGGAGGATGAAAAAGCTGGCTTAAAACTGCTGCTGCTGCTGCTGCTAAGTCACTTCAGTTGTGTCCAACTCTGTGTGACCCCATAGACGAGAGCCCACCAGGCTTCTCTGTCCCTGGGATTCTCCAGGCAAGAATACTGGAGTAGGTTGCCATTTCCTTCTCCCAGCTTAAAACTAGACATTCAAAAAATGAAGATCATGGCATCTGGTCCCATTACTCCATGGCAAATAAATGGGGAAATGATGGAAATAGGACAGACTTTCTTTTCTTGGACTCCAAAATCACTGCAGATGGTGACTGCAATCATGAAATTAAAACACACTTGCTGCTTGGAAGAAATACTATGACCAACCCAGACAGCATATTAAAAAGCAGAAACATTACTTTGCCGACAAAGGTATGTCTAGTCAAAGCTATGGTTTTTCCAGTAGTCATGTATGGATGGGAGAGTTGGACCAAAAAGAAAGATGAGTGCTGAAGAACTGATGCTTTTAAACTGTGGTGTTGAACAAGACTCTTGTGCGTCCCTTGAACTGCATGGAGATCAAGCCAGTTAATCCTAAAGGAAATCAATCCTGAACAGTCATTGGAAGGACTGATGATAAAGCCTAAGTTTTACTACTTTGGCCACCTGATGTGAGGAGCTGATTCATTAGAAAAGACCCTGAAGCTAGGAAAAATTGACTGCAGGAGGAGAAGGGGACGACAGAGGATGAGAAGATTGGATAGCATCACTGATTCAATGGACACGAGTTTGAACAAGCTCTAGAACTGGTAATGAACAGGGAATCCTGGTGTGCTGCAGTCCATGAAGTAGCAAAGAGTTGGACATGACTGAGCGAGTGAACTGAACTGATGCTTGTATATCATAGAATTAGATGCAAACCTTGCAAAACCTTGAGGCTTCTTTCAGGATGCATGATGGAAGTTTAAAGTAAAAAAGAAGGGGGAAAAAAGAACAACAGTGAAACCCAAAGCATATATAATTGCTGCTAAAAAATCCTTTCATAAAGCCAGCAAAGTTAGGATAGTTCCAAAGCTAGAGGTTAGAGCACAGAGGATACTTGAAGAATTTAATATGTCAATTTTCTTGCTACCACTAGAACATTAGAAGTCAAACCTTAATGACAGTTTCTTGATAACTTTTTTCTTTTCCTGGAACAGCAACTTTGAACTAAATCAAATTCCAAACTGAAGGTGGACACATAGAATATATGATGGTTGCCAGTTGAATCTTTGTTTTTGATTTGATTGAATGAATCATTAAATAGTCCAATTTTAATGTATTAATAATTAAATTTTACTAAACCTCCTTGGAGTTTTTCATGGCTGCTCTGACAACCAAATATAAAGCATCCTCCTATCCTATGCACACTATATTTTACTATTTAATTGTACAATGTGTTTTTAGAAACCAAGAACAAATTACAGATAGCAGTAGTGTATCAAATTTAAATTCTTTTTTGTCTAAATTATGATGCATTGAAGTTTAAGAGCGGTAATGGTGGTTTGTTTCTGGTGAAAATTAATAATCATAATATGAACAAGACAAAGAAAAAGAAAAACACTTGAATAATTTAAGTGACCTTAAATACCCATAATTAGAATGGCAACCATAAATATAAAACCCTTTACTTACACAGATTCTCAACAATGTATTATACCAAAGTATAACTGTTATTTATTAGAATGTAATAGCAAGTAAATGCTAATAGAATTTTGTAAAATTTAGCTTCAAGTATAATTTTTCACTATTGACTCATGACATCAGGTTCTCATTCATAGTCATTTCATAAAAATGTTGGCACTGCCAACCTTTTAGGAGGCATACACAACTTTAAGTCTTTCTTATGCTTTTTTCTGTGTATACTTGACTTTTTCTTCACCATAACTTCTCTTTGCACTTTTTTTTTTCACTTAAACAACTCAGCACATCTACCATTTTATGAATCTTCCCTCAATAGATAGAAAACAATTTAATGATGATTCATAAACAGGAAATCCCCATGTCTTAATTCACTAACCTAAAACTTCGTTAATAGAAAAAATAGACTTGTAAATATTTATACAGAACAGGGCTTCTTTTGAAGTTTTCCCGGGCAATTCGAATTCCTGTGAAGCCTTACACATGCCTTTGAGGTTTTCATGTTTCTATGCCTATCTCCTTCCTCAATGTCTCTTTCCACATAAAACCTTTATTTTCATGTGCCCAAACCTACCTTCTTAGTCCACTCCCAGAAGAATATTTCTCCAAAGGAGATGGCTTTTTCCTTTGTCCCTTTTTGATCTCCTGTCTTAAGGATGTTTCAGTATTTCATCATTATTCTAGGCAATCCCATCAGTCTACCCATTGGTTGTTTTTAATCTTTTCTGGCTTAGTGGGAAATAATTGATGAACAATAATGAAATACTTCCTAAAGTGATTAAATGGCAAAATGTTTTAAGATAGAAAAACAAGCTCACTCTGACCTTTTAATGATTTTCAAATTTGTAAAAGAGTACAGTCAACTCAGTAGTTCAGAAATAAAATGAGGTTTATTCTGTTGAGAAACAAGCACATTTTTGGTGTTCTTTGGAATAGCACACATACACAAAATCACAAATTATCAATACTTAAAATAATTGGAAATGTTCCAGAAAACAAGTTCAAAAACTAGAATTATATCTAATGGATTTTATTTCATCTGGAGGGTTTTGAAATTTTTTTTCCACTAATTCAGCACTTATGCTTATTGAACATAATTTTAGCTTATTGCTTAGTATCTCTATTTCTTTGTATTTAAGAGTATTTGAGAATGATAGGTAAATAGTTATTCAGATATGTTTTGTGGGTTTGTTTTGAACATAAATTAGAAGTATTGAGAGAAATGGAGAAGAAGGGATAATTGTCAAATTGGTCGGAGAATGGAGGAGCAACATCAATTTCCCCTTTTTCTAAGTTGAATTCTTGGCAGGTAATTTGTTGTCAGAACTTTTGTACCGTCACTGATAGATGAACATAAATCTATGGAATTGTGCTATAACATACTCTGACCATGCAAACTAGAATGCAGTTCGATACTTTTTGTTGATACCCAAGTTTCTCAACAATAGTGATATTTCCTACCTAAAACAAATTGTCCTAACATAGAGCTTATGAGTTAGAATGGTTCTATGAACCAGCACAACAGTAAGCTTCAGAGATTTGATGACATACACTGGCGCTGACTGCTGTGTACAAAAAAATTGTTTTCACTTGTACTGTCCAAGTTATTTAAATGGAAAAAAAATAGTGAGAACAATATATGAAGTATTTCTGGTACAAACATCTCTTTATCGATAGTGGGCATTGATTTCACCAAAAGACTTCAGAGGTTTGATAAATCAATTGCCTGGCTGAGATACACAAGCCTAGCCCTGGCTGTGACTCCAAAGGAGTGCTTAAAAGATATTCAGAATTATTTGTTAAAAAAAAAAAAATCAAGTCACGTTAAGGAATAGCTTTTCATTTCATAGTGTATTTGTCCTCAGGCAAACTAGAAGAACTCTCCACCCATGCTTTACCATTACCTGAGATATTGTTACCCTGAGCTACTTTTTTTTTTTTTTTTTTTTTTGCTGTTAGAGACTTGTTCCATAGCAGCGGCTGCCAGAGGCACAGGCTATTTTGTAGTTGTCATTTATCCCTGCTCTTGGGTAGACTTCTGAATTAAATCAGGCAGCAAACATTGATAGGAAAACCTACAGTGACATTGCTCTGATTATATAAATATAACTAACAAAGATTTTATGCAGGGCAGTAGGGGGTGACATAAAAATTAATATAATTAAGAGAAAACAGGAACATTTGAAATCTTAATTGATGACACAGAAGGGGCTTGTTTATTTTGCTTGCAAATAAGAGAGAAGAAAAGCCTATAGTGCGGATTCAATGGGTCTCTTTTCTGCTGCTGCTGCTGCTAAGTCGCTTCAGTCATGTCTGACTCTGTGCGACCAGCCCATCAGGCTCCCCCGTGCCTGGGATTCTCCAGGCAAGAACACTGGAGTGGGTTGCCATTTCCTTCTCCAGTCTCTTTTCTAACGCTTAACAAAATGAAGGAAAGTAGGCATGAGACAATGAGAACCTGGGTATAAGATGGGGTAGTGGAATCGTTTTCGCTCTTTGGATATTGCCTGGTGAGAACAGGACGTGGTAAGGTGGTGGTTGTGTTGGTTATGTGCTTGATTCTTTGTTTCTTATGGCTAGATTGAGGCCCCATTATTTTCGTGTTTAAATCCTGTGTCCTAGCACAGAGTAGCACCTAGGAGGGACATATCATGAATTCCTGTGACCACTTCTTTTGAATTTTCCTTATCAAATGCATGCTTTAAGGCTGAAAGTCCTCTTTCTGAAGTTAATCTCCGAGTATTGAGTTTAAATTACTTTAACCTTTTTTTTTTTTTTTTAACAACAACTTGTGGGCTTATCTGTCTGTGGGGGCTTAGTAGTTTCAGCATCATTTCTTGCACTAGCAAAGTTTCATCCACTAAATGAAAAAATGCAGGTGAAACAAATGATTTTCTCATGGTTGCATTGCTTGGTTTTATCAGACTCAGAAGATCAAGGTTAGTTGATACTGAAATGGAAAGATCTTAAGGCAGAGAAAAAACACGAAACATGTAACTCTAAGTTCTCTCTATTTAGCAGCAGATAGGTACAAGTCAAGTTGCATTAAGAGTAGTAGCAGAAATTGTATTTGTTTGTGTCTGTAAGGGAGGCAGATCTTTATCTCTACTCTTTTAGGATCTCCATTTGGACCTGCGAATTAAATTGACATAAGAAAGATTAACAGGGGGAAAATGTACCTGTATATAGGAGTTTTCATAACAAAATAAAGACCTAATTGTTTATATACTAGGCCGAACAAAGAGAGGCAATATGGAAAACTAACTGAAATATATGGGGAGACCACAGGCAGATAAGAGTTACTTTTAACAAGGTCTGTTTGAGCAGATTTCTCTCAGTCTTGACTTTGTGTCTCTGGTGATAAGAATGTTTCTTTGCTCCTGGTAAAAAGAAAGCATCTTTCACGTGGGAGTTTTTTTTTATCTCCTACTTTCCTAAAGAAAAGGAAGGTCAGAATATCCTTCTTGCATCTGCTGTTTTTCCAGTGTCTTTGCTCAAAATAATCCTTATGCTAAAGATGCATATGGGGGGGGCGCATATTCTGCTCCCCTTGGTGTCCCTTTTGTGTACTTCTTAGTTTGTCAAGTCCTCAGTGTAGCAATCAATGCTTCAGTCTCTGTTTCTCACTAATTCAGTAGTAAGGCCATCTCCTTCTGTTCTTTCCTCAGCCCCTCATGTTGCACAAATGAGAACATACATTAAAAGTACATGTACACATCTTTAAGACTAATGGGGGCAGGAGCAAACCCCTAATGCCCCCTGCCCCCTGTGAATCCATGGCCCACCTGCTCACACGTCCCTGAAATCATGCACAGCAAACAGTACGAATAAATGCTCATGGTCAGCTTCACATACACACACTTTCTGGGATGCCATTTTAGGTTCAGTTGTGAATCTACCCCTAGAAGCACATGAAATTAGATATCTCAGAAAGAGAACATTGGAAAATAAACATTAAATTATTCCATTGCAATGTTCTGTTCTGGATATCTGTATCATAAATATAATACAGGTAAGCCTATTTTCCTTGAACATGGTAGTTACTACATATATGTTATTGAAAGAATTCTGTATATAATGACTCATATACAGTGTCACATATAGAATGTCGTATATTCACCTACTCCTTGCTTCTTCTGGGTCAAAACCCTTTGAATAATATGCTTTATTAATAATGGTATGGATTGTTGTTCTTTAGTCGCTGTTATGTCCTACTCTTTGTGACCTGTGGACTGTAGCCTGCCAGGCTCCACTGTCCATGAGATTTCCCAGGCAAGAATACAGGAGTAAGTTGCCATTTCCTTCTGCAGGAGGTCTTCCCAGCCCAGGGATTGAACCTGCATCTCCTGAATTGGCAGGCAGATTCTTTACCGCTGAGCCACCAGGGAAGGCAATGGTATAGATACTGTTTATAAAAAAAGAAAGTGTCCATATAGCTCACAAATTTCTTAGAAACTATTCCTCAGCAATAGAACCCAAGATAAGGTCTCTTAATTTAGTAAAATATCCTTACTTCTCAGAATGAAGCAATGACTTTGTTGGGATAAATTAACATGTCTGGGGTATGAGCCCTAAATCCATGAGATTCAGTTTGTTACCCTTTCTGCCATACCATTTTCTCTTCCTTTCTTAAAGATGAAAAGTAACTTAGTAAAATAATTCTCAGGATGCCCTAGTAGCAGTAGTCATTCAGGTCTACTTGTGACCTAAAATAAATATGATAATTTTTTTATTGATCACTTAGGATAATTTTGATGTCATACATCATTCTCCTTTAAGCTGAGCAATAACACCCAACTGGCCAGAATATCCTGAACATGAGGCACTTAATTATTGTATTCATCTCTGTTTCATGTGGTGGTTTAACCACTAAATCATGTCAGACTCTTGTGACCCTATAGACTGTAGCATGCCAGGTTCCCCTGTCTATGGGATTTCCCAGGCAAAAGTACTGGAATGGGTTGTCATTTCCTTCTCCAGGGGATCTTCTTGACCCAGAGATTAAACCTGGGTCTCCTGCATTGCAGGAAGATTCTTTATTGACTGAGCAATCAGGGAAGCCCCTCTGTCCCATAGATTGAAGAAAAGACTTCTCCTTGCCAGTAGTGGGAGGTGGCAGGGCCATTAAAGATTTTTGTGGGCTTTATTTACTGGATTTTATAGCCTCACCTCATATCATATTAAAGTGCAATCATATGGCTCAGGAAAGAACACTTATGTGTAATTATGTAAGATTTAGTTTGTGATACAAATGTCTGATAGATATAAGTATTACATTTCATAGGCATGCAATTATATGTTTATGAAATTTAATTTTGTAATGCATTTCTAGTCCTGAACCAATACGTTTTTTTAAGCACATTCAAACATTTTTTGTGCATCTGTGAAAAGCAACCAGGCCTCAGCATATGCTCACATGACCAGTGATTGAAAGAGTCATGAAAGGAGCTGGCTATTAATTGGAAGGAATATCCAAAGACTTTACAGTTTAGTGTAGATTGACATCCAGAATAACTGATTATAACTATATAGAATGAATATTTTCTTCTGCTCAAACACTGGGTGCAATCAAACAAGCTTCTGATTGCAAACAACAGTCTATAAAGACCAGAGAGCTAAAGCTTGAGATACTTTACAGTCATGAACTAAGGAAATCTGTTAGCCTGTATTCTCCAGAGAAATGGAACCAGGAGTGATGGAAGCTGAGAAGCTTTGTGACCTGCAAACTAGAGACTGAGGAATGAAAATGATGTACCCTGGGTACAAAGGCCAAAGAATCTGAGGAGCTGATGGTGTAAATTATAGTCTGAAGACAAGAGATGAGATGTTTCAGCTCATGTAGTCAGGCAGAAAGTGAAAACGGGTAGCTTCCTCTTTCCTCTTCCTTTTTTTTTTTTTTTTTTAAATCTTGGCCCTAATTGATTGCATGATTTCCATCCACACTGTGGAGGGCAATTTACTGAGTCTGCTGATTCAGATGCTAGTCTCATCCAGAAACACCTTAACATGCAAACCCAGAATCAATGTTTAACCTAAGCACCCTATGGTCATTTGAGTTGACACATTAAAAACCAACCATCACAGTGAGCAAATATAAAATAGAGGTAAATCAAATATCTGTAACTATTCTATTTGTTAAAAATTCTGATCAGGCAATGGGCTCCCCAGGTGGGACTCGTGGTTAGGAACCTGCCTATCAATGCAGAAGACATAAGAGATGTGCGTTTGATCCTTGGGTTGGGAAGATCCCCTGGAGAAGGAAATGACAACCCACTCCAGTATTCTTGCCTGGAAAAACCCATGGACAGAGGAGCCTGGTGTGCTACAATCCATAGGATCACAAAGCGATGGACATGGCTGAAGCAGCTTAGCATGCACACACACAATCAAAGCATACTGAGGGCAGACCTTATACCTATTCATCACTGAGCTCATTGTTCATGGCAGTTAATAAAAGTGTTTGATATCATGTTGATGTAAATTTTAAGGCACTCCAGTCTCCTTCCATTATATGAAAACATAATGAAAACCAGGGTAACCAAAAGTTGTGGGCTTGTTGTATTAAACATTGCTACTACTTTACATCAAGACTACCAGTCTCACACACTACCACATCTGTGAACTTTGACTGGTTATTTTAAGTTATTGAGTTTGATTTTTTTCATCAGCAGTGAATTGATGTCTCTCCTGCCTGGTTGGTGCAAGGCTTGGGGATAGCATCCAAAGCAAGTGGAACCAGGACAGGACTAGGAGGATAGATGTGCAATAAAGGATGGTTACTGTTCCTCTATATTTTGGGTGGGGAAGTTTGACTGAGTGCAGGTTGACCCTCTCTTCTGAAATTGATTCTCCTACTCTCCTTAGCCTGTAGCCATCCAGATAAGAACACATCTTCCAGCTTCCCTTGCAGCTGTTTGTGGTTTTGAGACTGGGTTCTTGCTAATGAAGAATAACTTGGGAGGTATGGGCAGCTTTCAACTAACTTAATCAAAGTATAGTTATTTGTCCAGGGCAATAGCTAGTCTTTATCCAGATTTGAAAATGAATAAAGAGAGAACCTAACTCTAAATGAGCATATTTTTCTATAGGAGGATAGAGAAGCATTAAGACAGGAAAAATGAGCATTTGCAGAGTACATCATGAAAAGTGCTGGGCTGGAGGAAGCACAAGTTGGAATCAAGATTGCTGGGACAAATATCGATAACCTCAGATATGCAGATGACACCACCCTTATGGCAGAAAGTGAAGAGGAACTAAAAAGCCTCTTGGTGAAAATTAAAGAGGAGAGTGAAAGCATTGGCTTAAAGCTCAACATTTAGAAAACTAAGATCATGGCATCTGGTCCCATCACTTCATGGCAAATAGATGGGGAAACAGTGGAAACAGTGTCAGACTTTGTTTCTGGGGCTCCAACATCACTGAAGATGGTGACTGCAGCCATGAAATTAAAAGACACTTACTCCTTGGAGGGAAAGTTATGACCAATCTAGATAGCATATTGAAAAGCAGAGGCATTACTTTGCCAGCAAAGGTCCGTCTAGTCAAGGCTATGGTTTTTCCAGTGGTCATGTATGGATGTGAGAGTTGGACTGTGAAGAAAGATGAGCACTGAAGAATTGATGCTTTTGCAGTGTGGTGTTGGAGAAGACTCTTGAGAGTCCCTTGGACTGCAAGGAGATCCAACCAGTCCATCCTAAAGGAGATTAATCCTGGGTGTTCATTGGAAGGATTGATGCTGAGGCTGAAACTTCAATACTTTGGCTATCTCATGTGAAGTGTTGACTCATTGCAAAAGACTAATGCTGGGAGGGATTGGAGGCAGGAGAAGAAGGGGATGGCAGAGGATGAGATGACTGGAGGGCATCACTGACTTGATGCACATGAGTTTGAGTGAACTCTGGGAGTTTGTGATGGACAGGGAGGCCTGGGGTGCTGCGATTCATGGGATCACAAAGAGTCGGACACGACTGAGCAACTTTCATTTTCACTTTCGTACATGATCTGAAGACAAGACAATACCGCTATGGCATTGGCACTTATAAATATTAGTCCTGATACGAAAGTAGAATTTCTCTGTGTTGCTCCAGAAACTAGAGTAGAATACATAGTAAACTGATAGAGGGAAGGTGGTTAATGATGAGATACTCTAGTGAATAGTGCTCTCAGGAATTACTTGACTTGTCACACAGCTGTGAGTTACTCTTCACTGTATTTATTTAAAAATAGTATGCAAATCAGCAAAGACTTGAAAAAAGGAATGATTAACCAAAGAGAAAATAGACCTGAACTCTCACAATCCTGATTTCACATTGATTTTTAATTGTTATCTGATCTAACATGCATGGAGCAGGTGTCATCAATTTGCAAATATACATCATTCTCAATTCTATGCTAGATGAAGGGAACTCCACCTTTTCTTGTTCATTTGTGTTTTCCTTCCCTGAACTGAAAGGCTATATTTGCTAAAATCTTTAGAAAACATTGTAGTTTTTTCTAAGAGATGGAGTTAGTTATGGTTTGATTTTTTGTTTTATTGCTATTATCTATGCTTTCAATTCACATATGTATTTATTTAACCATATACTATGTATATATATATATATATATGTGTGTGTGATACTAACATATGTATATATTTGTTTGTTTATGTATGCTTAATCACTCAATCTTTTCTGACAGAAGTCTGTATAGTCAAAGCTATGGTTTTTCCAGTTCCAGTAGTCATGTAGGATGGGATAGTTGGACCATAATAAGGCTGAGCCCCAAAGAATTGATACTTTTGAACTGTGGTATTGGAGAAAACAGACTGGTTCCAAATAGGAAAAGGAGTATGTCAAGGCTGTATATTGTCACCCTGCTGATTTAACATATATGCAGAGTACAGCATGAGAAATGCTTGGGCAGGATGAAGCACAAGCTGGAATCAAGATTGTGGGGAGAAATATCAATAACTTCAGATATGCAGATGACACCATCTTTATGGCAGAAAGTGAAAAAGAACTAAAGAGCCTATTGATGAAAGTGAAAGAGGAGAGTGAAAAAAGTTAATTAAAGCTCAACATTCAGAAAACTAAGATCATGGCATCCAGTCTCATCACTTTTTGGCAAATAGATGGGGAAACAGTGGAAACAGGGTCAGACTTTATTGTTTTGGGCTCCAAAATCACTGCAGATGCTGATTGCAGCCATGAAATTAAATGACATTTACTCCTTGGAAGAAAAGCTATGACCAACCTTGACAGCACATTAAAAAGCAGAGACATTATTTTGCCAACAAAGGTCTGTCTAGTCAAGGCTATGGTTTTTCATGTGGTCATGTATGAATGTAAGAGTTGGACTATAAAGAAAGCTGCGCGCGAAAGAATCAATGCTTTTGAACTGTGGTGCTGGAGAAGACTCTTGAGAGTTCCTTGGACTGCAAGGAGTTCCAACCAGTCTATCCTAAAGGAAATCAGTCCTGAATATTCATTGGAAGGACTGATGCTGAGGCTGAAATTCCAATATTTGGCCATGTGATGTGAAGAACTGATTCATTTGAAAAGACCCTGATGCTGGGAAAGATTGACAACAGGAGGAAAAGGGGACAGCAGAGGATGAGATGATTGGATGGCATCACTGACTCAATGGACATGGCATTAGAGTAACTCTGGGAGTTGGTGATGGTGATGGACAGGGAAGCCTAGTGTGCTTCATTCCATGGGTTGCAAAGAGTTGAACACGATTGAGCAATTGAACTGAACTGATTGGAGAAGACTCTTCAGAGTCCCTTGGACTGCATGGAGATCCAACCAGTCAATCCTAAAGGAAATCAACCCTGAATATTCATTGGAAGGATTGATGCTGAAGCTCTAATACCTTGGCCACTTGATGCAAAGAGCTGACTCATTGGAAAAGACGCTGATGCTGGGACAGATTGAAGGCAGCAGAAAGGGATGACAGAGGATGAAATGACTGGATGGCATCACCAACTCTATGGACATGAGTTTGAGTAAGCTCTGGGAGTTGGTGATGGACAGGGAAGCCTGGCATGCTGCAGTCTATGAGGCTGCAAAGAGTTGTACCCGACTGAGCGATTGAACAACAAAAAGTGGCTCAGTCCTGTGTGACTCTTTTCGACTATGTGGACTATAGCCTGCCAAGATCCTCTGTCCATGGGATTTCCCATGGTTTGTCATTTCTTTCTCCATATATAAAACTTGCTAGTGGTAAAGAACCTGCTTGCCAATTCAGGAGACATAAGAAATGCAGGTTCAATCCCTGGGTAGGGAAGATTCCCTGGAGGATAAAATGTTAACCCACTCCAGTATTCTTGCCTAGAGAATCCCATGGACAGAAAAGCCTGGTGGGCTACAGCCCATAGAGTTGCAGAGAGTTGGACACAAATTAAGTGACTAAGGAGATATATAATTCATTTAGATCATGCAGAATTTCTTAAAACAGTAATAGGCCAAATTTCTGTCTATCCTTGAATTTTTATTTATTTGAAAAAAAGTTCATTTGCCATGTTGACCAATTTATCACACAATATATTGATTCAGGGTCATTCTTCTTTTCATGTACCTTGAATATAGTAGGTATTAAAACTTAAAACTTATGATAGGGATCAGAAGACATGGCACATGCAAGAAAATAATTTTTCACAGTTTTAATCTAAAACCCAGGGTTTGTTTTTTTTGTTTATTTCTTTTAGTTATACATAGACAGTTGCATGTAGTATATCCACGTCCCCAAATCAGATTGTTTTCAGTTAGTTGCTCAGTCATGTCCAATTCTTTGTGACCCCACCCCATGAATCACAGCATGCCAGGCCTCCCTGTCCATTACCAACACCCAGAGTTCACTCAAACTCACGTCTATCGAGTTGGTGATGCCATCAGCCATCTCATCCTCTGTCGTCCCCGTCTCCTCCTGCCTCCAATACCTCCCAGCACCAGAGTCTTTTCCAGTGAGTCAACTCTTCCATGAGATGGCCAAAGTATTGGAGTTTCAGCTTTAGTATCATTCCTTCCAAACAACACCCAGGACTTATCTCCTTGAGAATGGACTGGTTGGTCTCCTTGCAGTCCAAGGGACTCTCAAGAGTCTTCTCCAACACCACAGTTCAAAAGCATCAATTCTTCAGCACTCAGCTTTCTTCACAGTCCAACTCTCACATCCATACATGACCACAGGAAAAACCATAGCCTTGACTAGACAGACCTTTGTTGACAAAGTAATGTCTCTGCTTTTAAATATGCTATCTAGGTTGGTCATAACTTTCCTTCCAAGGAGTAAGCGTCTTTTAATTTCATGGCTGTAATCACCATCTGCAGTGATGCTGGAGCCCAAAAAACAAAGTCTGACACTGTTTCCACTGTTTCCCCATCTATTTGCCAAAACATGATGTGACCAGAGGCCATGATCTTCATTTTCTGAATCTTGAGCTTTAAGCCAACTTTTTTTACTCTCCTCTTTCATTTTTATCAAGAGGCTTTTTAGTTCCTCTTCACTTTCTGCCATAACGGTGATGTCATCTGAAAATCCCATGGATGGAGGAGGCTGGTAGGCTGCAGTCCATGGCGTTGCTAAGAGTGGGATACAACTGAGCGTCTTCACTTTCACTTTTCATTTTCATGTATTGGAGAAGTAAATGGCAACCCAGTCCAGTGTTCTTGCCTGGAGAATCCCAGGAACGGGGGAGCCTCATGGGCTGCCGTCTATGGAGTCGCTCAGAGTCGGACATGACCGAAGCAACTTAGCAGCAGCAGCAGCAGCATCTGCATATCTGAGGTTATTGATATTTCTCCCGGCAATCTTGATTCCAGCTTGTGTTTCTTCCAGCCCAGCGTTTCTCATGATGGACTCTGCATATAAGTTAAATAAGCAGGGAGACAATATACAGCCTTGACGTACTCCTTTTCCTATTTGGAACCAGTCTGTTGTTCCATGTCCAGTTCTAACTGTTGCTTCTTGACCTGCATACAGATTTCTCAAAAGGCAGGGCAGGTGGTCTGGTATTCCCATCTCTTTCAGAATTTTCCACAGTTTATTGTGATCCACACAGTCAAAGGCTTTGGCATAGTCAATAAAGCAGAAATAGATGTTTTTCTGGAACTCTCTTGCTTTTTCCATGATCCAACGAATGTTGGCAATTTGATCTCTGGTTCCTCTGCCTTTTCTAAAACCAGCTTGAACATCTGGAAGTTCACGGTTCACATATTGCTGAAGTCTGGCTTGGAGAATTTTGAGCATTACTTTACTAGCGTGTGAGATGAGTGCAATTGTGCAGTTGTTTGAGCATTCTTTGGCATTGCCTTTCTTTGGGATTGGAATGAAAACTTACCTTTTCCAGTACTGTGTAAATATGGGATAATGGAAAAATAAGTGTTGAAAAAATACGTGCTTGTTATTATCATTGCTTTGTAATATATGACAATTGTTTTGTTCTGTCTCTGAATAGTATGTAGTCTCAAAGCACCCAAAAATGACATTCAATGACTTATATTTTTAAACCTACAAAATGTCAGTTTTATAGTCAGAATATAGTTTTCATTATCCTCCTAAAAATTTAGCATCTGCTAAAATTTCATAAATTTCTTTATTTATAAATAAGCATTTCAATCATAGTTGAAGGATAAAGTGGAAACAATAACATAATTCACACATTGGTTTTCTAAAGTGTCCCCCTTCCTGTTTCAAAAATTATTAACCTCCCATGAGAAATCTTGTTAAATTATTACTGTAGAGTATAAAGAAACTGCAAATAAATCAGTAGGTCATCTGAACTCTGCCTTGATCTCCACATATATATTATTAACCACTCAAACCACAGAAGTCTGTTTTCCAATTAAGATCTGAAGGTAGCTAGTGATAGTTGCTCAGTCGCGTCTGAGTCTTTACGACCCCATGGACTGTAGCCCAGCAGGCTCCTCTGTCCATGGAATTCTCCTGGCAAGAATAATGGAGTGGGTAGTCATTCCCTTCTCCAGGGGATTTTCCTGACCCAGGGATCAAACCTTGATTTCCCACATTTCAGGAAGATTCTCTACTGTCTGAGCCACCAGGGTAAATGAAGAAGAGTAAGAATCAAAGGGACTGAAAATGAGTTCCATATTTCTGTAGATTCTTGGAAATGTGACTGTGCTGAGTTTAAAAGCTTGATGGACAGTGAGACTTGCTACAATGAAAGCATCTACACAGGCAACAATAGCACATAATTACATCTGATTGTCTTTTTCTCTCCAGCAAAAGAATTGAGTTTGTTTGTTACTTTCCTCTCTACCACCTTTCTTCAGCTATTCAGAATTATTTTAGCAAAGTGAATTAATCTCATTATTGAAAAAGATATACAACACACTTCTGTTTTCTTATGTTTTGAATAGCCATATTCCTCTTACCTAAAGTACATGTTCACAGACAGAAAAAAGTTCATATATTTATTTGATATATTTTGTAATTATTGAATTGGATCAGTTAAAAAATTAATAGACAAAAATTCAGTCTTCCTTTAGGGTTTTGAAATATACATGCCTATGAGTTGTAAATACATAGTTTCATTGTATAGTTTTATGAACTCATGAGAATTTTTAAACTAATTTTGGTGTAGTTATTTATATCATAGCATTGTTTTACCTTCATAAATAAATTGCATACACATATATAATTTAAACCTCAATTATGATCTCTAACAAAAAGAGAATTTCTGATGTAATAATATTTCCTTTAAAATTTTTAAAATATACATTTAAATCTTTAATAAATGTCTCTAGGTGTTTGTTCATGCTGCCTGCATCAACATTAGTCAAAATTCTTTCAGTGAAACTTAATAAATTTATAATAAATCTTATTGAGTGTTTGAGATTTTAGCTCTGTTGATCACACTAAATCAGAGGGAAGTCTGAAGTAAAACATGATTTTTTTTTGCGTGAGAATTTTTATTTTCAAAGGGATAATTGATATATTGATTTAAAATTCTTGATTTTGTGTATAAACTGTTTCCTTTAGTGCTGATGTGCAAAATTTCTCTGTCTACTGCTGCTGCTGCTAAGTCGCTTCAGTCGTGTCTGATGCTGTGCGACCCCATAGACAGCAGCCCACCAGGCTCCGCCATCCCTGGGGTTCTCCAGGCAAGGACACTGGAGTGGGTTGCCATTTCCCTCTTCAACGCATGAAAGTGAAAAGTGAAAGTAAAGTCACTCAGTCGTACCTGATTCTTTGCGACCCCATGGACAGCAGGCTACCAGGCTCCTCCGTCCATGGGATTTTCCAGGCAAAAGTACTGGAGTGGGGTGCCACTGCCTTCTCCACTCTGTCTACTGGTTTCTATTTAATATTTTGTATTCTCAGATCAATAGCATAGGTGTGCCACATAGATCATTGCTTTGGGCAAAGATCCCTAGGATACAAATCAATCGAATAGGTCCTAAAGTTTAATGACATTTACAAGCCAAGAGGCTCTTCTTTGGCTGGCTGCCATAACACAATCTTCGGTTTCTCATTAGTCAGTAAGAAGTAGCTTTGAAAAGAGTGAATCCCCCAATCCCATTTAGTGGTCCTGGGGATGCTCCCGAATGGTTGTTCACCAAACCAGAGCAGGGAATCTTTCTATCTTGATTCTGCAGAATATAAGATATGCTATCAAAACCATTCTGTTAAATAGGTAAAACTTCTAGGGGGTATTTATAAGCATCTATACTTTAATTTCCCATCATTCTTTAACATTGATTTGATGATGTTAGCTCTTTCCTTGACCTTACATATGAACTCAGAAAATTTCATTTGACTTTTTTGGGCATATTTATGTAATAATATCTTAAACTAGTAATAACCAAATTAAGCTCCATGTAGTGATCAAATCTCTGATCTTTTCCTTTTATCCTCCCTTGACTCAGGCTTGGATATGAAGCCTCCTTCACTCACTGTAGTTCACGACTCATCAAAAACTGGGGGTAGGCATAGGGGGGTTGCAAGGACCTCAGTATTCACATGTAGAAATCCTAATGCCCAGTGCCATAGTATTAGAAGGTGGAGACTTTAGAGATACTTAGATCATGAGGGTGGAGCCCTCAGGAATGGGATTAATGTTCTTAGTAAAGGGACCCCATAGGGCTTCCCAGCTTCTTTCATCATATGAAAGCAAAACTGGGAGTCTCTGACCGTGAACCCAGTTGTTGGTTATGGTTTAGCCGCTCAGTCATGTCCAACTCTTGGGACTCCATGGACTGTTGCCTGCCAGGCTGCTCTGTCCATGGGATTCCCCAGGCAAGAATACTGGAGTGGGTTGCCATCTCCTTCTCCAGGGGATTTTCCTAACTCAGGAATCAAACCCAGGCCTCCTGCATTGCAGGCAGGTTCTTTATCAGCTGAGCTACATGAACCCAGTAGAGAGTTCTTGTAAGAAGATAACCATGCTGGCCCTTGATCTCAGATTTCCCATTCTCCAGAACTATCAGGAATAAATTTCTGTTTTTTTTTTTTTTTTTTTATGTTACTTTGTTATAGGAAGGATACAAGAATTATTGATGCCACCATTCTCTGTGAAAAGCTAACTTTGCCACACTGCTCTTTGGATATTTAAAAAAGATTCTCTTTGGAGAAATCTTTCATGGCTTCTTTGAAGACCCCCTCATGGTTTGGGATCTCTAACATTACAAATGCCTAGGGGTAAATGAATCCATTTCAGTTCATCACCACCTCTTGCTCAGCTGCAAGGATTCCCTTTGAAATGTGCTTAGTTTCATTTGCTCTCAAGAGGCCTTCTTAGAGAAAATCTAAAATGCTTCTATAGCAGTCCTGCCTCTCATGTGTGCACACTTTCTATCCATGAGAAACACGGCTCCCTTCTCTTCTCTAAAACATTTCTCAGTGAAGTGGCCATCTTCCTTTTGTTCTACCAGTGGAGTAACTGGCCAGTCAGTTGCTTCCCCTTTGATTTCTCAGATGCTGAGATTTCAGTTGAGTATGTTGCACAGCTTTTGAGTAACCTCCTTAAAGACTACCTTAAAAGCTTGAGGTTATCAGGAAACATGGGTTTTCCATGTGGTGATAAGACCAAACTCTGTCTAGAGATGGAAGAGAGTTTGCAAAAGCCTCTGAATCAGGAGGTTTAGAGTGTTATAATAGGTTTTTTTTTTTATTTAAACTGTCTTTTCCAATTCTCTTTGTGATCTAGCGTTTACATTTAAATGTAATAGCTATAGTTTGTGTTCCTTTACTAATTGCTTCCTTTTTCTCAGAACCCTATGCACAAATAGTGAAGATGATGCTGAAATTTTTTCACTTTTTCTTTGTTATAGGCTGAATTATGTCCCCCTATAAATACATTGAAATCTTAGCATTGGTACCTGTATTGTGACCATATTTAGAGATATCAACAGCATCATTGAAGATGTAATTAAATTAAAATGATGTCATACTGGAATGAGTGGGACCTTAATCAAATGTGACTCTGTTCCTTATAGGGATAGAGACCCAGAGACAGAGGCACAGAGAGCGAGAGATTACCATGTGAAGACATAGATACACAGTGGGAATAGCCCTGTGGTGATGGAGGCCGAGATTGCAGTTATGCAACTACAAACCAAGAAATGGCAAAAATTGTCAGTAGCAATAAGAACTAGGAGAGAGAGCATGGCTCTGCCAGTCTTTGTATTTCAGAGTTCTGACCTCAAGAACTATGAGTATTGAAAGACCCCAGTTTGTGATAGTATGCCACAGGAGGAATAGGAAACTAAAATCCCTCTTGACTAAATATTTAATGTGTATATACACATGTAATACCATCACCACAATCTCAGCTATATGCCTGTGTTCAAACTCATCAAGATGTACACAGTAAAGTGTGCAATTTCTTATACCATTTACGCTTTGATAAATTATTGAAAAAAATTAAAATTTTAATATATATTATTGTAGTGTTTTTCAAGTAGCCATGTGTTGACCAATCATGAGGAATGAGACTTGATAGAAAAATATATCTATCATGAGGAGTGAGATTTGATGGAAAAACATATCCACCATGTTGATATCTAGCTCAGAAGCTGGATGTTTTAGCTGGTTGAGAATTTAGATAACTCCTTGGATGGAAAGTGAATTATTTTATTTTTCTTCTTGGAGTGAGATGTTTGTATTAATAGTCTGATATCAAATAATTTCTTGAGATTAACAAAGAAAATCTTCTATAAATTTTATGTATATTAGAATTCATGGTTTTTATTAATAATATTAAATATTAATAGATTAGCTTTCTAAGTAAAAGAAATCTAAGTCACAAATATTAGTTCATGATGTGGGATATATATATTCCTTGGGCTTCCCTGATGGCTTAGTTGTAGAGAATCCTCCTGCAATGGAGGAGCCACAGGATACATGGGTTTAATTCCTGGGTTGGGAAGATCCCCTGGAGGAGAGCATAGCAACCCACTCCAGTATTCTTGCCTGGAGGATTCCATGGACAGAGAATCCTGGCGGGCTATAGTCCATAGTGTCACAAGCAGTCAGACATGACTGAAGCAACTTAGCTTGCAAGCATATATATTCTTTAATAATCTTGAAACTTTGAAACATGTTAAACACCTTTGAAACATAATTCATGTAATCCCTAAATTTTGAGTTTGTTGTATACAATTTACCAATTTCATTTTGTTCCTCTACTGAAATATCAGGTTATTTCAAAGCTGAAATTATTGTAAAAAATCAAGGATATTCCATATTTATTTAATTATTTTAATAAGGAATGACCACAACATTTTTCATATTTAAATATATTTTAGGTGTTTTTAGTACACATGACAATATTCATTTAAACAAGAAATTATTCAAAGAATACATTATAAATAGACTATTAACCTTTAAACAAGGGACTCATATATAAATAAACCAGATGTCAGAAAAATCATTCTTCATATAGAATCATAGTTGCAAACACATGCATACCCATGTATTTGAAGACAAATATATTGGATATTTCTTCATTTTTGAGTTCAGTTCAGTCGCTCAGTCTTATCTGACTTTGTGACCCCATGGACTGCAGCACGCCAGGCTTCCCTGTCTATCACCAGCTTCTGGAACTTGCTCAAACTCATGTCCATCAAGTCAGTGATGCCATCCAACCATCTCATCCTCTGTCATCCCTTCTCCTCCTGCCCTCAATCTTTCCCAGCATCAGGATATTTTCCAGTGACTCAATTTTTTGCCTCAGGGTACCAAAGTATTGGAGTTTCAGCTTCAGCATCAGTCCTTCCAATGAATATTCAGGACTAATTTCCTTTAGGATTGACTGGTCTGATCTTCTTGCAGTCCAAGGGACTCTCAAGAGTCTTCTCCAACACCACAGTTCAAAAGCATCAATTCTTCAGTGCTCAGCTTTCTTTAAAATCCAACTCTATCTTTATCACTTAGAAATTAAAAAAAAAATCTTGAGTGAATTAAGTTTTGTGTCTCACTTAAGAACATAAAGGTAATTAAGTATACATAGTATAATCAAAGAACATGCATGTTTATATGGTAAAAATATAGACATTTTACATAGTATGTTTGGTCTTTGAAAATATCTCTACTACAGAGTGAAAACATATCTATAATAGAAGCCCAGTACTTATTTATCAGTGTTTCAATGGCAGTTGTATAAAATTTATTTAAAATATTTAATTTTGTCCTTTTAATTTTTATCACTCTTACTGAAAACATTAGGTAGCAGCTGTCTGCACATCTTCTAATTGTTTTTTAAGGCATATTTGTGCCTGTTTAATTGTACGCATTCCCAAAGATATCTGTTAGCAAGAAAGTCAATAAAAGTTTTACAGTCAAATTATAATGGTTATAGTCTAGAATGAAAAAGTCAGCCATAATAAAAATTATGCCATAGTTTCGTTGTTTAAAATATAGATTTTTCTAAAGCTTCTAAGATAGCTGGAGAATATTGTTGCAAAATGAAATAAGCCATAGCAGATCAATATTTAAGGTAAATAGTCTTCTATCATTTGGTGTAATTGGATTTTAAGAACAGTGAAAATAATCAGATTTAGAATGCTTAGGCACTTGACTGTTTAAAAGTCTGGCCCAAGTACATCTGAGCATTTTACTTTAAAACTCAATAAATGGAAGAATTTTAATTCATTGCTTTTATGCACCTTGGAGCACTTCATTCAGATAATTGATTTCAGTAAATGGAAGAAAACTTGGCTTGATTAATTCATGAATTAGGGCTAGTTTTGGGCACTTGAACCAAGAAGAGTTTCTTAAACTAGTTAAGATGATTATGTTTTTGAAAGTAAAAGCATAAATTCCTCACAATTGCTGATGAGCACTTCTTAAATACTACAGTGATTATCTTTGCATAGCATTAGACATTAATGGTTAACTGAGGAAATATGTAGAGTAAATCCAGTTAGCTCCAAAGTGTCACTGTGTTTGCTCTGAGTTATAATACCTGGAAATAACTAAATGCATGGTGTACTTACAGGCATTTGCCTGGCATTTTGCTAAGGGCTTTATGTATCTTCTTCACTTTCCCAACACTACTTTGGAGATGGTACAACATTATTATCTCATTCTGAAATATAGTCAGCTTTTGATGAAATTTAGAAGATACTAAATGGCTAAGACAGGGTCTGTAATCAGAAAAACCGTGTTATTAATTTCTGTGTCCTTAATCACTATTCTGTAATACTATTCACCTTTAACATTAAATGTAATGTAGTAAATAGTATAAAAGTTTTTTTTTTTCCTTGCCTCAATAAATAAGTTATCCATTTGAAGAACTTAAAATAAATACAGTCTTATGAGGATCCTTAGCAAAAATCTGCTATTTCCTAATATGGAAGAGGAGCGTACCTAGAAAATGGGGGCCACTATCTACACACAGGGTGATGTGTCCCAGAAGGCACACAGCAAGGTTTGTCTAGAACGAATCATTACCAGTGCATGGAAACTTAACTGTTTTGGTAAAACTTCGTGCCAGACTCACCTCTGGAAGGAGGTAAAGTGAAACAAGACAAAAGTTTTTATCTTAATTTTTCAACTTTGTAGCATGTCTCTTTGCTTATTTCTAACTCTCTTCTACTTTATTATAGGCTCAAGCAGAGTTCTGAGTGGCATGGAATCAGCAGAGAAAAGTCATAGCAGACCTTCAACAGAAAATGGAATGGAAGCAAAGCCAGACAGACGGAAGCAGCTGTAGCAGTGGCCCCCTAGATATTAAGAAAGTATCTGTGTGAAACTCTTAAGCCTGATGCATGATTCTGGTTGTCATATTACAGATTATTCTAAGAAAAAATGTCATCCTAAAGGATGTGAATGCTGCTTTTCAACTGAATATTCCTTTAAAGCTGACGTTGAAAACTTTTTGACACCCATCTTTTTCCTCGGCAAAGTACTGTGGTCATAACTTTGTGGCCATCTTATGCACAGATAAAATAAATAACTAATTCCATGCTTAATTACTAATTTTCATGGGCAAATGCCCGTTTTGCAAGAAATAGCCTCTATCAGGTGTAAAGAATATTATTACAAATGCATAGAAAAAAAAATAGAAGTCTAAATGTTTTAGATGTATGCATTAGAAATATTGAAGAAGGAAATGGCAACCCACTCCAGTATTTTTTTAAATATAAATTTATTTATTTTAATTGGAGGTTAATTACTTTACAATATTGCATTGGAGTGGAGAATCCCATGGACAGGGGAGTCTGGCAGACTACAGCCAATGGAGTTGCAAGGGTCAGACACAACTTAGTGACTAAACCGCCACCGTTAGAGGTATATAGACCGATGGCAATTTTGAATGTAAGCTAGATCTTTAATGCCAAGTCGGTGTCTTCCAATACTTTTTATCCATCACCAGAAAGTTCAAGAGCTGACATTTTATACTATCATGTGGGAATAGCACAGAAATCTCACCATATTTTACAGGTAAAACTGAAGACCTCAGCTCTGGCTGGTATATGAAGTACAGCGCTATCAACTGAATGTTTGCACCTCCTGATTTTATTTTATTGAAATCCCGAATCCTGGTGTTATGGTATGAGGAGGTGTGGACTTCTGTATTTGATTGTCACAAATTGGATTAATGCTCAACAGACCCCAGAGAATTCCTTCACCCTTTATTCCACATGAAGACACACTGAGAAGATGGCATCTATATACCAGGAAGCACCAGATACCAAATCAATATACCCTTGATCTTGGACTTCCCAGTCTCCAGAAGTATGAGAAATTGATTTCTGTTTTTTGTAAGCCACCCAGTCTACGGTGCTCTGTTATTGCAGTCCTAAGGAACTAAGACAGACAGTGACCTCAGTCCACTGCTTTCCACCAATAAACCCTAAGTCTCTTAGATAACTTGAATTTAAAGAATACTGTTCACAAATCTATAGGGTCTATAAGAGTTGTCAAGTTTCAAATTAAATTTTAATTATATAAATGATACATATTTTATAAAAAATGAGCATATATATATAGGGAAGGTCATTGATAATTCATTTTTTTCAATATTATTTAGTGTTAAGAATAACATACTACACTGTTTTCAGGTCTCGTAGAGCAATAAAAGATAAGCTCTCTCAAAAAAAAAAAAAAATCAGAAGACACACAGTGTTACTGACTATTATAACACCAAGATGTTCTTTGTAAGCCTCAATGTCCTCAGTATAAAAGATGAAAAACAAATTGTGTGGGTAGAATTTTATAGGACCAGGCTGTAAATCGTGGTATATCCATCAGGAGAGTGACTACCAGAGGGGACCCCATTTGCTAGCCAGATGCCTTTCCTCAAGTATAAATCTTTATTTATTCACTATGTATCACACTCTATCATGTTCAGCTTGGCTATATTAAGTTCTTGCTTTAAAATCAGTAAATGATATCTTACGACCTCAAAATATCAGCCATTTTTATTTTTTATGATGCATGGTCTCTCTACCCTGAACATTTCATTGTCAGATAATTTTTGCCATTTAAAATAAAATTCTAACATTATATATTATGAAAATCAAAATATTTCTTATATTTTTATGAAAGCCACAATGTCTTGAATGCACTGAGACTTTTTTTTCAATTGGTTCTCAGAATATCAGTATTTTTTGGAACAATCTAAATAAATAGTCTTAACATAAAAAAAAAAAAAAAACAAACTACTCTCTTTTGAATTTACCCATTGAATAATAAAAATGAAACAGATGCTATATGCTATGTAAAGTACATTTAGAGTATCTCAATACATATTACTGTTTTTAAAATTAACAGTTATTATAATTAAAAATAAACTTCCATATATATATATGAACTTAATACATACAAAAATAGTGTAGAAAGAGATAAAAGAAAATATGAAGCAAATATGTTGAGCTGTACTACTCCAAAGTGATTTTAACCTACCTCCTCTTATTTGTCTTGAGAAATCTCCTATGTATTAGACATTATCATCAACATTTTATGGTTTAAGAAATGATATCAGAATAATTTTAACTAACCCAGAAATTTACAACTGGTTAGCAACAGAGGTGGAACTCACATTTTCATCAAATTAGTGATCTTTCTACTCTAGAATGTTAGTGACTGAAAATGTCACACTAAATGAATAGGTGGACAACTCTAGGACCCAGCAGAGGGGAATACTAGTTCCACCTAGATGATTAGAGAATTGTCTCTGGAAGGGTCATAATCTCATCTAAACTTGAAGGATGAGTTCAAGTTTGATAGAATAATCCAGGTAAAAGGCTTAGTTCAGTACTGTTCAATTCAGTCGCTCAGTTGTGTCCGACTCTTTGAGACCCCATGAATCGCAGGACGCCAGGCCTCCCTGTCCATCACCATCTCCCGGAGCTCACTCAGACTCACGTCCATCGAGTCCGTGATGCCATCCAGCCATCTCATCCTCTGTTGTCCCCTTCTCCTCCTGCCCCCAATCCCTCCCAGCATCAGAGTCTTTTCCAATGAGTCAACTCTTTGCATGAGGTGGCCAAAGTACTGGAGTTTCAGCTTTAGCATCATTCCCTCCAGAGAAATCCCAGGGCTGATCTCCTTCAGAACGGACTGGTTGGATTTCCTTGCAGTCCAAGGGACTCTCAAGAGTCTTCTCCAACACCACAGTTCAAAAGCATCAATTCTTCGGCGCTCAGCTTTCTTCACAGTCCAACTCTCACATCCTTACATGACCACTGGAAAAACCATAGCCTTGACTAGACGACCTTTGTTGGCTAAGTAATGTCTCTGCTTTTGAATATGCTATTTAGGTTGGTCATAACTTTTCTTCCAAGGAGTGTCTTTTAATTTCATGGCTGCAGTCACCGTCTGCAGTGATTTTGGAGCCCAAAGAAATAAAGTCTGATGCTGTTTCCACTGTTTCCCCATCTATTTCCCATGAAGTGATGGGACCAGATGCCATGATCTTTGTTTTCAGAATGTTGAGCTTTAAGCCAACTTTTTCACTCTTCACTTTCACTTTCATCAAGAGACTTTTTAGTTCTTCTTCACTTTCTGCCGTAAGGGTGGTGTCATCTGCATATCTGAGGTGATTGATATTTCTCCCGGCAATCTTGATTCCAGCTTGTGTTTCTTCCAGTCCAGCATTTCTCATGATGTACTCTGCATATAAGTTAAATAAGCAGGGTGACAATATACAGCTTTGATGTACTCCTTTTCTTATTTGGAACCAGTCTGTTGGTCCATGTCCAGTTCTAACTGTTGCTTCCTGACCTGCATATAGGTTTCTTAAGAGGCAGGTTAGGTGGTCTGGTATTCCCACTTCTTTCAGAATTTTCCACAGTTTATTGTGATCCACACAGTCAAAGGCTTTGGCATAGTCAATAAAGCAGAAATAGATGTTTTTCAGGAACTCTCTTGTTTTTCCCATGATCCAGCGGATGTTGGCAATTTGATCTCTGGTTCCTCTGCCTTTTCTAAAACCAGCTTGAACATCAGGAAGTTCACAGTTCATGTATTGCTGAAGCCTGGCTTGAAGAATTGTGAGCATTACTTTACTAGCGTGTGAGATGAGTGCAATTATGCGGTAGTTTGAGCATTCTTTGGTATTGTCTTTCTTTGGGATTTGGAATGAAAACTGAACTTTTCCAGTCCCATGGTCACTGCTGAGTTTTCCAAATTTGTGGCATATTGAGTGCAGCACTTTCACAGCATCATCTTTCAGGATTTGAAAGGCTTAGTAGGTTAAGGCAATGGTATGGGAATAAATATGGAGATGACATACATCAATATGTTGGAGGAAGTCCTATGCATTATAATGTAGTTTTGGCTGAAGAATAGGTAATGAGGTCAGGAGCAGTGGGTGATGTAGGGTCATTTCATGGAACCATGTGGTAGGGAAAGGGTTTGAAGGCTGGGAAAGATGATTCAATATTATCGTTTAAACAATCATAGAAGGATTTTAGGTAGAGGGTTGGTATAAATTGCCTCACAGAGATATCATTTCATTGGGTCTTATGGTAGAGGCAGAGACCTGGCATATCGCCCATGGATTACAAAATTGGTAACAGGATTTGAGTTTTAAAAGATTGATACTGGTTGATTGTTACATATACTCTGTTAACTCTAAAGATATACTCAGTTTACCCCACCACAACCTCCCATACCAGGTTCAGCTTTAAAAGTCAGCAGCTATAGTGAATTGTCTTTGCTGTATAAATCCAATCTTTCTTTTTTTTTTTAATTTTATTTATTTTTTTTATTTTTTAAATTTTAAAATCTTTAATTCTTACATGCGTTCCCAAACATGAACCCCCCTCCCACCTCCCTCCCCATAACATCTCCCTGGGTCATCCCCATGCACCAGCCCCAAGCATGCTGTATCCTGCATCAGACATAGACTGGCGATTCAATTCTTACATGATAGTATACATGTTAGAATGTCATTCTCCCAAATCATCCCACCCTCTCCCTCCCTCTGAGTCCAAAAGTCCATTATACACATCTGTGTCTCTTTCCCTGTCTTGCATACAGGGTCGTCATTGCCATCTTCCTAAATTCCATATATATGTGTTAGTATACTGTATTGGTGTTTTTCTTTCTGGCTTACTTCACTCTGTATAATCGGCTCCAGTTTCATCCATCTCATCAGAACTGATTCAAATGAATTCTTTTTTAAGGCTGAGTAATACTCCATTGTGTATATGTACCACAGCTTTCTTATCCATTCATCTGCTGATGGACATCTAGGTTGTTTCCATGTCCTAGCTATTATAAACAGTTGAATGGGATATTCAAGGGGATGTGCTTGAGTGAAATTAAAAGTATTAGCTGCTCAGTTGTGTCTGACTCTTTGCAACCCCTTGGACTATAGCCTGCCAGGCTCCTCTGTCCATGGAATTGTCCAGGCAAGAATAGTGGAGTGGGTTGCCATTCCCTTCTCCAAGGGATCTTCCTAATCCAGGGTTTGAACCCAGGTCTCCCACATTGTAGGCAGATTCTTTACTGCTTGAACCACTAGGGAAGTGTTTGCTTTATAAATCCAAATTTTCCATTGAATGGGTTATTTAAGGGGATATGCTTGAGTAGAAGATATGAATAAATACATACGGCTGAGTATCTAAATCCATATTCTTTAGAAATTACATGAGTATTAGATGCTTTTGTATTTTAATCATATTCTCTTTTGTCTAACATTTCCTAATTTAAAAAAATGTAAAGCAAGTGGTTATTTTGTTTTGTTTCATTTTCATTATATGTAAAGAGATTTAGAGAAGGCAAAGATTACTCA
This sequence comes from Capra hircus, assembly GCF_001704415.2. Taxonomy (NCBI): domain Eukaryota; kingdom Metazoa; phylum Chordata; class Mammalia; order Artiodactyla; family Bovidae; genus Capra; species Capra hircus. Next base: position 13,628,543 of record NC_030822.1, on the reverse strand, counting down.
ATAACCCTGTGCTAATGTTGCAGTTTAAGTTTGAACATCAAGTAATATCATGTAGGCATTATGTATCACTGGAAAAAATTTAAGGCAGAAGGAGAAAAAGGGCAACAAAGGATGAGATGGTTAGATGGCATTACCAATTCAGTGGATATGAACTTGGGCAAATTCTGGGAGATGGTGAGGGACAGGGAATCCTGATGTTCTGTAGTCCATGGGGTCACAAAAGGTGGACACAACTTGTGAACTAAACAAAATCTATCATATGCCAGGATAAATATTTTTCTAAATAATTGGAACAATTTGCTCAAGACCTTTTTTGGTGGATAATTCAAAACTTAGCCCTTATATACTTTACCTGATTGTAGACATCAAGAAAATACAAAGGATATTTACATCATCAATCAATTAATGTAACTATCCTTATATTTTAAATTAATTAATGTTTTACATTTTTTATATATTACTCTCCTAAGTTTCCAAGTGCCCATCTTTACAAAGACATTTGGTGAGGTTTATTGCTTCTGTCGTGTGAGTAGTACAGTATGAAACTGTAGTTAAACTGCGGTTAAGATGTTCCAAACAGAAATGGAATTAAATTTTATTTGGTATATAACGCTGGAAACTTTCCATAGGTTACTGCATCAGATCACAAAATGAGATATCATCAAAGGTAATGATATAGACTAGGAGTTGTTAAATGAATGGCCAGTGTTTACAAAGTATTTTCAATATGGATACAAATTACTGATGTTAAAAATTAGTAAGAGGAATGATTGTATCAGATCGGACTATTAATTTAATTCCTTTATTTCTTTCATGTTTTAATATGGCATTTCACTGCCTTTCTTCTAAAATGTCAGCAGACTGTATGAGCATGATGAGCCTAAAGATCTCTTATCCAGTTGCCTCAACCAGAATTATAGAACTGCTATAATCAGTATAGATTTTCAGGACAGTTGTCAGTGATAATTTCATAATTGTGAAAAGCACATTGGAAATAATTTATTTTTCTTATACCAACAATAGCTCTTCATCTTTGAAATCATAAAATTTAGAGATAAAAAGGACATTACTGTTTCTCTAAGCCTGTTGCAAATCAAATATTTGATTTCTCACATGTTATTCCTGTCCTTACCACCAAGGCTGAAATCACAACCTGAAGTAATCCATTCCATATTTCCAAGTTAACTTCTTATTGAAATTTCTGCTGCAACTTCATTCATATCCAGCGATACCTATGTCTGCCAACCACATACGTCTACACAATCTATCAGTGAGAAAGTCTAGACAGGAAAATTCAGCACCAAGAATACAATCCAGGAAGAAACTTCTAACTGCATGGAGGTTGTCAAGTGTCCCATGAATGGACCAGAAGGACACTGACACAGAAAGGTACATGGGGTGTATATGTCTAAACAGTAAATCCATATCAGTAATTTAAATTAAGGAGAAAAGAAAGTTAAAAAAACAAAAAAGAAAGAAAGAAAGAAAAGAAAGGCAAAAAAAGAAGCAGATATCACCTGACATTGAGACAGATGCCAATACATTAAGTGCAAGCAGGACTAGCTACATAATTTATGGGACTCAGAGCAAAATGAAAATGCAGTGAGTGCCTTTTGTTTAGGAAGTTGGAGGAAAAAGTACTGTAAAGGTACTAAAAAGTAAAGCTCCCGCTGCCCGTGGTCTCTCCCTTGATTTATCGTAATGGTTTAATTTGTTATTTTGTTGTTTGTCACATCTGACTCTTTTGCAACCCCATAGACTGTGTAGCCTGCCAGGCTCCTTTGTCCATGGGACTTTTCAGGCAGAAACACTGAAGTCAGTTGCCATTTCCTTCTCCTGGGGATTTTCCTGACCCAGAGACTGAACCTATGTCTCAAGTCTCCTGTCTTGCAGGTAGATTCTTTACTGCTGAGCCACTGGGGAAACCAATTTGGTATTATTCTAAGTAATTTTTAAATTATTAGCATTATTGTTTATAGTGTACAATGTCAGTTCTAAATATAAATACAAGTGCATTCAATTCATTTGTGGAAACACCGAAATGACATGGTTTGTATCTTACAGCTCATTCTTAGAAGACGTCTCTGGCTGGTCCAAGTTGTATAGGGGAGGGTAGAGGAAGGAAATGGAGAAGGCAATGGCAACCCACTCCAGTACTCTTGCCTGGCAAACCCCATGGACAGAGGAGCCTGGTAGGCTGCAGTCCATGGGGTCGCTAGGAGTTGGACACAACTGAGCGACTTCACTTTCACTCTTTACTTTCATGCATTGGAGAAGGAAATGGCAACCCACTCCAGTGTTCTTGCCTGGAGAATCCCAGGGATGGGGGCTCCTGGTGGGCTGCCATCTGTGGGGTCACACAGAGTCGGACATGACCGAAGCGACTTGGCAGCAGCAGAGGAAGGAAAAGGTTTTTTTGGCCACCCATGTAGACATCTTAAGGACTACTGCTTTAAGGTTGGAAATATCAGGGAATGCTGATCCTCACTGTTGTTCGTGACACCCAGTCTGTGATTAAAAGGTCCCTGGAAGCCCCAGGAAGGTGCTGATAGTACCAGCTTCCCCCTTCTGAGAGTTACCAGCTACACTGATGCCCAACCTCTGCTAGGGTGGACATTGAGAAATTTAAGGCAGTTGTTCCCCTTTCTAGAGCCCCTATAGGCCTCAGAAGGGCTCACCCCTCCCACCCTCAATGCCTGGCCTCTGGCTATTGACTAGATGCCCTCGGAGATGCCAACCTTGGGTAGAAGTGACTCCAGCTAGTTTTCCTCTAAAGACACTCAAAACACAGCTGCTCAACTCTGGACTCTGACCATGGTCCCTGAGTTGCCGTCATACCTAGGCCCCCCCTAAGGAACGAAGGAAGAGCCAAGGTAGAATGTGGACTCTTCCAATCCCCACCTGTACCAGAGCAGAATAGAAATCTTTTTATTCCAGGTGAGATCCCAGAAAGCAGAAGGTTGGGCAACTGAAAACACTGAGACTCCATGCCTCCCCTACCCTTCCAATCATGTTCAGTTATACGCTTGATATTCCCTTATTAAACTCAAAAGTCAAAGATAGTAGGAATGTCAAGAGAATGAAAACAGGGCATTAAACTCCTTCTGAGTCGGGGCCCTGTGTTTCTGTAGAGCTCATATGCCCATGAAGCCAGTTCTGGTAGTAGGCCGGACAATGTTTGATGGACACATGTGTGTGCAAAAGTCATCAAATCAAACCTCTGACAAATCAAACTTCCTCTTTCAGTATCCTATCATTTTGCCTTTTCATACTGTTCATGGGGCTCTCAAGGCAAGAATACTGAAGTGGTTTGCCATTCCCTTCTCCCATGGGTTTGGTACCATAGTTCAGTTGCCAGAACTGGCTCCAAACATGTATACATATGATCACCTTCCATGGTTTAAGTACTGTGAGGTAGGAAGCCGGGCAGAACATTGTGTGGCAATGTCACATAATCCAAGAAAACTTTCAGAAATTCAAGTGAATTTATTTCTAAATTAGCTACGTTTCTTCCATTTGTATTTTTGGGCCAGTTAGAGCACATATTCCAAAAGCATATGTTGAAAGACATTATGGAAATATATAAATAGATGCAAGAGTTTATGTTTTGAAGACTATTAATAACTCATTAAAGTCATAGATTATCCAAAACAAATAATTACATTAGTGTTTAATTAGTTCAACAAATATTTGTTGACTGCTGTTAGCTAGACAAAGGGCTATGGGGAAATAGAAAGGTAAAGACTGTAAATATCCTGCAGACGTGGAATGTGTTTATCTTCTGCCTTTATTTGATGGAGATACAAAAAAGTTTATACATTCTGAAAAAATCTTTCAAAAATGACCCCAAAAAATGAACATTGGTATAGAAATCTGATATACTTGAATTTTTTAAAATATTTTTATAAATTTCTGATTTTATAATTTCTTTATAATGTTTATAATTTCTGATTTTTATAATCCCTCCTGGCACACGTATTTTAAAAGTTTGCTTGATGTTGATTTTCCAGAGTGGGTATAGGACCTTGGGAACACTACACAGTGTACTGTGATTCAGCTGAATATATTCGTATGTATGCGACATTAGTTTTCCATCAGCACTGAGTACCAGTCTAGAGGGAGAAGACAAATTAGAAAGATAATGAAAACTTGGAAACCATGGTTGGAGAGTTGGAGCATCTTCAGTGTATTTTCTTGGGGTTAATCCTTGGGAGAAATATCAATAACCTCAGATATGCAGATGACACCACCCTTATGGCGGAAAGTGAAGAGAAGCTAAAAAGCCTCTTAATGAAAGTGAAAGAGGACAGTTAAAAAGTTGGCTTAAAGCTCAACATCCAGAAAACGAAGATCATGGCATCCGGTCCCATCACTTCATGGGCAATAGATGGGGAAACAGTGGAAACAGTGTCAGACTTTATTTTGGGGGGGCTCCAAAATCACTGCAGATGGTGACTGCAGCCATGAAATTAAAAGACGCGTACTCCTTGGAAGAAAAGTTATGAGAAACTTAGAGAGCATATTCAAAAGCAGAGACATTACTTTGCCGACTAAGGTCCGTCTAGTCAAGGCTATGGTTTTTCCTGTGGTCATGTATGGATGTGAGAGTTGGACTGTGAAGAAGGCTGAGTGCCAAGGAATTGATGCTTTTGAACTGTGGTGTTGGAGAAGACTCTTGAGGGTCCCTTGGACTGCAAGGAGATCCAACCAGTCCATTCTGAAGGAGATCAACCCTGGGATTTCTTTGGAAGGAATGATGCTAAAGCTGAAGCTCCAGTACTTTGGCCACCTTATGAGAAGAGTTGACTCATTGGAAAAGACTCTGATGCTGGGAGAGATTGGGGGCAGGAGGAGAAAGGGACGACCCAGGATGAGATGGCTGGATGGCATCACGGACTCGATGGACGTGAGTCTGAGTGAACTCCGGGAGATGGTGATGGACAGGGAGGCCTGGCATGCTGCGATTCATGGGGTCGCAAAGAGTCGGACAGGACTGAGCGACTGAACTGAACTGAATCCTTGGGTACTTTGTGGATATTGCTAATTCTCTCCTCTTTTCCCGTTTCCTCCCAGACCCTTCTTCTCTTCATACTGATTCAGTCCAGGGTCACTGACAGTCCCTTTCAATTTGGACCAGACATAGTAATGAGAAAGCTAATCATAGCTCTGCCTGTTTAGCTAGTGGCTGTTGATGAGAACACTTTTCTGAGAAAAATTGATTTTTTATAGTTTTCAGAGGAGATGTTAAACCACTTCAAAACAATTATCTTTGAGCCTGTAAATGCAAAAATGATACAGTATAAGTTAATATTATTTTTCATTCCTTATTCATAGTAGTGACTTTAATTGGCCATACTTAATTTCTTTTATATATATTTGAACCAAAAACTTGGAAAATTTATGACACTGTATCATATGTAACAATAGTGTACTTTATTATGATCATGTGTAGTATCTTGTGTATAGATGAATAGAATCAAAAATGCCTCAAATTTAATTATTTTCCCTAATAAGGTAAATGATCAAATGTCAAAGGAAGCTAATAAATACAGTCCTCTGAGATCACAGAGTCATATAGATAACTGAACTGCATTTTCATATAAAAAGTTAATTATTTTCTTTTAACATGGATAGCATAGTAACTCAACTTCTTCAAAATATTTTAGAAAAACTAGTTGCTGTCAGAAGTCTGCATTTTGCAAAATAAAAGAATAGTGAATATACATTCAAGGAAAGACAATAAACCACACTGCAGTAACTTATTTTTAACACCCAGAGACAGATGACAGATGGCTTTGATCTCATCTTGACATTAATAAAACTTTAAGGAAGTTAGCTCCTCCCACCTAATAACATGCCAAAGGTCACTGTCACACTCAGACACCTCACTATGCAGTCCCTCTTCTGCGCATGTTGATTTTTATCTAGGAATGATTTCATTGACTTTCCCACAGGCAAGTTACACCTTTCACTGTGTTGAGTGTTATTTTAGATGGCTCCAAGACTTCGGCTAAATTGTCTTTTTCTGTTTATCAGTGTAATGGTTTTTCTGGTGTGATATCATTCACCTTATCTTTTAATTTCTTAGAGCCATGGGGTACAGCTGTCTGTGATTGCGTCTGTCATGAATGCCTCAGACAGGAAAGATTGTCGTTTGGGACGAGTGCCACAAAGAAGCTTTAGTTCTGCCATCACTCTTATTTCACAGAAATGAGGGCAAGGGCTTGACAGTTTTGGATGCCATCTGAATCGGAAAATGTAAATGACCACCTTCAGCATCATATCAATGAAAGGAAATATACAAGACTGAAAGGGGCTTACCTGGTGATGATGGACCTTCCAGAAATATATAGTGAAATAAAATATCAGTCCAAATGAACACTAAATCCTTGTGGGGATTGATTTAATATGAAAAAGAAACCACTTTGAATGTGATGCCATCCTTTACACTGTAATTCTATAATGGAAGACAGTGGGAGCATCAGTTTGTTTTTATTTTTATTCTATAAACATATTGATTTTCCCTATGAAACTTAAAAAAATAGTCTCACATCATTCTCCTTTAGAAAATTCTTCAGCAGCTTCTTACAACATTATTTTTTTTCTAAGTACATATCCTAGTTTCAAAAATGTTGATATCTTAATCTTACTACATTTAGATCCGTCAGTTTATATTAACTGTTATATCTACAGATGGGCTTCCCTAATAGCTCAGTTGGTAAAGTATCTGCCTGCAATGCGGAAGACCTGGGTTTGATCCCTGGGATGGGAAGATCCCCTGCAGAAGGGAAAGGCTACCCACTCCAGTATTCTGGCCTAGGAATCCCATAGATTCTATAGTAATCTAGTAATACTATGTGCTGGGCTTCCCTGGTGGCTCAGAGGTTAAAGCATCTGCCTGCAATGCAGGAGACCTGGATTTGATCCCTGGGTTGGGAAGATCCCCTGGAGAAGGAAAGGGCAACCCACTCCCGTATTCTTGCCTGGAGAATCCCATGGGCGGAGGAGCTTGGTGGGCTACAGTCCACGGGGTCCCAAAGAGTCGGACACAACTGAGAGACTTCACTTACTCACTCAGTACTATGTGCTAAGTTGCTAAGAGCCCATGGAGTGCCGCACACCAGCCTTCCTTATCCTTCACCATCTCCGTGAGGTTGCTCAAACTCATGCCCATTGACTTGCTGATGTCATACAACCACCTTGTCCTCTGTCGTCCCCTTCTGCTCCTGCTCTTAATCATGTCCAACATCAGGGTCTTTTCTAATGAGTTGGCTCTTTGCAACAGGTGGCCAAATATTGGAGCTTCAGCTTCAGCCTCAGTCTTTCCAATGAACATACGGGGGTTGCTTACCTTTAAGATTGACTTGTTTGATCTCCTTCTAGTCAAAGGGACTCTCAAGAGTCTTCTCCAATACCACAGTTTAAAAGCATCAATTCTGCGCTCAGCTTTATGGTCCAACTCTCATATCCATACATGACTACTGGAAAAAAACGTAACTTTGACTTTAAGGACCTTTGTCAGCAAAGTGATGTCTGCTTTTTAATAATCTGTCTAGATTTCTCATAGCTTTTCTTCCAAGTAGCAAGCGTCGTTTAATTTAATGGCTGCAATCACCATCTGCAGTGATTTTGGAACACAAGAAAATAAAACTCAACTGTCATTGTTTCCATTATTTCTCAATCTATTTGCCATGAAGTGATGGGACCGGATGCCATGATCTTTGTTTTTTGAATGTTGAGTTTTAAGCTGGCTTTTTTCACTCTCCTCTTTCACCTTCATCAAGAGACTCTTTAGTTCCTTCACTTTCTGCCATAAGGGTGGTGTCATGTGTGTATCTGAGATTACTGATATTTCTCCTGACAATGTTGATTCCAATTTGTGCTTCATCCAGCCCAACATTTCTCATGATGTACTCTGCATTAAGTTTAATAAGTAGGGTGACAGTATACAGCCTTGACGTCCTTCTTCCCCACTTTGGAACCAGTCCATTGTTCCATGTTCTTACTGTTCTAACAGTTCTAGCTGTTGCCTCTTGACCTGCATTGAAATTCGGGAGGCAGATCAGGTGGTCTGGTATTCCCATCTCTTTAAGATTTTTCACATGTTGTTTTGATCCACACAAAGACCTTAGCATAGTCAGCCAAGCAGAAGTAGTTTTTCTGGAATTCTCTTGCTTTTTCTATGATCCAATTGATGTTGGCAATTTGATCTCTGATTCCTCTGCCTTTTCTAAATCTAGCTTGAACATCTGGGAGTTCTTGGTTCATTTACTCTTGAATCCTGGCTTGGAGAATTTTGAGCTTTGCTTTGCCACCATGTGAGATGGGTGTAAGTGTGCTCCACAACAAAAGAATGCACCTCAATGAGAAATCCACACACCATCACTTGAGGATAGCCCTTACTCCCTGAAAATAGAGAAAAGGTGTAGGTGAAATGCAGGCAAAGCTATGAGACCAAGAATGTGTCACCGGTTAATGGATGGTTTGCCTGAGATCGTGTTGCCTCTGCCTCCTAGGTGGTTGATGTGTGGGTTTACAGGGAGCGGGGAAACCTGTCTGTGCAGGGAAAGTGGGGGAGTCCCCTTGAGACCCCCTTGGGCAGCTGGGCATTGGGAGGGTATGTCATCTGTGTTCCCTGGCACAAACTTACATACTTGGTTTAGGGCCACCTCTGAGTTCACAGCATTCAGAGAGCCGGCCATAGTAAATGTGGCATCTGGCACAAAATGGTGCATGGATGGGTATGGAGTGTGGGAGTGTGGACAACCCTTGGAAAGTACCCCAGCCCCCTCCCCAGTACTCCAGAGACCCTCTTAAAAAAATCTGTTTATTTATTTGTTTGCACTGAGTCTTAGTTTCATCTTTACCATCTGAGCCACCAGGGAAGCCCTTCCTTTTGGACTGTGGGATCTTTGTTCTTTGCTGAGGCATGTGAACTCTTGGTTGTGACATGTGGGATTTAGTTCCCTGATCCCGAATTGAACCCAGGCCCCTGCATTGGAAGCGGGAAGTTTTAGCCACTGGACCACCAGGGAAGTCCTCAGAGATCCTGTTTTTAAAATAGAGCTGCACTGGAGTGGATAGGCCCTCCGTCACGGTCCTGAGTATTCCCTGTTCCCACTTTCTCCAGGTCCTTCCTGGGCCTGCAGTATCCTTTCTGCACTGGATGATCAACCCAAGAGCTGAGCTCCAACCAACGGCACCACACCCTGGACTCATGCCCACAGCCACATCCCTGCTTGGAGTCAGGCCAAGTTATGCTGACCTGTTGCTGAGGGTTAGGCTTCTGAAACTGACCACACTGGCTAGTTGGGTTTTATTCATTGTTTCTGGGATGTTTTACACTAAGCCTGTCATGTGCATTAGATGGCTCCATCCTTCTCTGGGAGGCAGGTATGTATGAACATTTTCCATAAGAAAATGTGAAACTCAGAGTCGATGCCACACTGATTAAGAACCCAGTACTGGAGTGTGAGCATTGTGACCACAGGGACTGTCTGAACTCATTCACCATTGCATCCATCCTGCAGGGTCTGGGGTGATAGGCAGTGCAGTAACTATTTGTCAAATGCAGGCATGAATATGTTCTCTACTATGCACAGCAGTGCTGTTCTTCCTGATGATGTGACTGGCCGTGACCACATCTGCACTTCCCTCCCCATTCTCTGACCACGTCTGCCCTTCCTCCCTTACCATTTCTACCTCACTGGCCTATGTTCAAATTCTCCAAAGTGCCTGATTCCCATGCCAGGACCTTTGCACATGCCATTCCTTCCACCTGGACTGCTTTTTTGCCTCTTGAGCAAACTTCTGTCTGTCCTGCAGGTCTCAGGGTGTCCTTTCCACACCCTCCACCAAAGTAAAAGTCCTCGTTTTAATCTCTATTTTTTTTCTTTGTTATTATTTAAATTTTTATTTTAAATTGAAGTATAGTTGATAGCAATGTTGTGTTTCAGATATACAGCAAAGTACACATATATTTGTACGTATTCTTTTTCAAATTGTTTTCCCATTTATATTATTACAGAATATTGAGCAGAGTTCCTTGAATTCTACGGTAGATCCTTGTTGGTTATATTTTAATTTTTTTATTACTTAAAAAAATATCTTTATTGGAGTAATGCTATAACTATATATATAACTGTATAAAACGTTTTTCTTTCCAAAATGGAGCATTCTTTACTAACATCCAGTCATAAATTTTCCATTGACAACATGCTGATAAATATTTGACTTTTCGTGTAGTCATTCTGATATGTGTAATGTTCAGACAATTAAGAAATAGTTAATTAGATGTCATTTTATGTTAGCCTTAAAAAAGCAGATAATCTGCATCACAAGTCACTCCTTAATAGTACTAAATCCATTCAGGAGATAGCAGATATATTTCAATTAAAAATAATAAGTAATAGATATTTTACATACTAATTGATAGCCAGATTAAAGATAATTATAATGGCATCCAAGAAATACATATTTGAAGAAGCATTCAAAGATGAGGCTATACAGTTGACCCATGACCAACACAGGTTTGATCTGTGAATTTTTTTTCACTAGTAATTGCCATACTACTATACGACCTGCAGTTGGTTGAATCTAAGAATTCAGAATTTTGGATATAGCAGAAGTGTAGATAGGAAGGATCAACTATTAAGTTATACATGGATTTTAAACTTTGCAGAAGCCTGGTTCCCCTAACCCCCAAGTTGTTGAAGAGTCAACTGTAACTTGAAAATTTAAGCAGAAAAAGAGAATTTTATGGGCATTCCAAGTGGGAAGTACGTTATAACCAACTATCAGTAATACGACTACAAGTGATAATTCAAGAATAAATATACACACCCAGTTCAGTGAAATAAATGACAGTATAAAGTTCAAATTCAGGAGAAAGAATAATTGGAAGAGTTGAGGGAGAGGGGCAAGATACTAGTGATTGCAGAGAAGCAGGCAGAATTGGAGATTATGTATACTGTCTAAATGAATCAATACAAACATAGTTTAAACATCCTTGTGAGTATTTGGACCCATGTTGAAAAATTTGTGATATTATAATAGAGCTGAAATACAGATGGTTGTAGGAAATCCTTTAGAAGTTAAATTCCAGTAGTTAATTAAAACAAACAAACAACAACAACAACCACAACAACAAAACTGGTGAAAGCAACGCAGATTATTTCACTGAGCAAAATCCTGCATTATGGTGGTTGTGGTGGTTTAGGCACCAAGTCGTGTCTGACTCTCTGCAACTCTATAGACTATAGCTCACTAGGCTCCTCTATCCATGGGATTTCCCAGGCAAGAATACTGGCATGGGTTGCTGCTTCCTTCTCAAGGGGATCATCTTGACCTAGGGATTGAACCTGTATCTCCTGCATTGCAGGCAGATTCTTTACTGACTGATCCACCAGGGAAACAAATCTTGCATATGCACCATTATTTTGTAATTTCACCTGTATGTGACAGAAAGAAGCATTTTGATGAGCAACTACCATGAAATTTCCCATCACCCTAGAGAACTCCCCTGTAACTTTTGTAAGATCAGCATCACTCCACTCTACATCACTCATGTTAGTAGCAACTGGTTTTTCCGTATTAGTAATGGTGTTCTTTGTTTACTGTTGTCCAGTACTACACTGTGTGATTTTATAATAATATATACATTTATTCTCCTGGTCATGAATATCAAGATATTTATGAGTGGGAGATGGTATTTAGACAAGTTCATATAGGAAACAACAACAACAACACAAAATAGTCCCCAAAACGCTGAAAATGTAAGGCAATAAGGTGAGACCCATGCTACCAGAATATACACACATATTGTAAGGTTGCAGTGATATAATTAATGTAAGGCAAAAAGATAGGACACTGAGAGATGAACTCTCTAGGTCAGTAGGTGCCCGATATCCTACTGGAGATTAGTGGAGAAATAACTCCAGAAAGAATGAAGAGCCAGAGCCAAAACAAAAGAACACCCATATGTGGACGTGACTGCTGATAGAACCAAAGTCCGATGCTTTACAGAGCAATATTGCAAGGAACCTGGAATAGTAAGCCCATGAATCAAGGCAAATTGGAAGTGGTCAAACAGGTGATGGCAAGAGTGAACGTCAGCATTTTAGGAATCAGGGAACTAAAATGGACTGAAATGGGTGAATTTAACTCAGATGACCATTATATCTACTACTGTGGGCAAGAATCCCTCAGAAGAAATGGAGTAGTCAGCATAGTCAACAAAAGAGTCCAAAATTCAGTACTTGGACGCACTCTCAAAAAAGACATTATGATCTCTGTTCATTTCCAAGCAAACGGTTCAATATCATGGTAATTCAGGTCTCTACCCTAACCAATAATGCTGAAGAAGCTGAAGGTGAATGGTTCTATGAAGACCTACAAGACCTTCTAGAACTAACAAGCAAAAAAAGATGTCCTGTTCATTATAGGGGACTGGAATGCAAAAATATGAAGCCAAGAAACACCTGGAATAACAGGCAAATTTGGCCTTGGAGTACAGAATAAAGCAGGGCAAAGGCTAATAGAGTTTTGCCAAGAGAACGCACTGATCATAGCAAACACTCTCTTCCAGCAAAACAAGACAAGACTCTACACATGGACATCACTAGATGATCAATACCAAAATCAGACTGATTATGTTTTTTGTGGCCAAAGATGGAGAAGTTCTATACAGTCAGCAAAACAAGACTGGTAGCTGACTGTGACTCAGCTCATGAACTCCTTATTGACAAATTCAGACTTAAATTGAAGAAAGTAGGGGAAACCACTAGACCATTCAGGTATGACCTAAATCAAATCTCTTACGATGATACAGTAGAAGTAAGAAATAGATTCAAGCAATTAGATCTGATAGACAGAATGCCTGATAAACTGTGAATGGAGGTCCATGACATTGTACAGGAGACAGGGAGCAAGACCATCTTCAAGAATAAGAAATGCAAAAAAAGCAATATGGCTATCTGAGGAGGCCTTACAAATAACTGAAAAAAAGGGAAGCAAAAAGCAAAGGAGAAAAGAAAAGATATACCCATTTAAATGCAGAGTTCCAAAAATAGCAAGGAGAGATAAGAAAGCCTTCCTCAGTGATCAGTGTAAAGAAATAGAGGAAAACAATTAAAAGGAAAAGACTAGAGATCTCTTCAAGAAAATTAGATATACCAAGGGAGCATTTCATGCAAATATATGTTCAATAAAGGACAGAAATGGTATGGACCTAACAGAAGCAGATGATATTAAGGAGAGGTGGCAGGAATACACAAAAGAACTGCACAAAAAAGATCTTCATGAAGATAATCAAGATGGTGTGATCACTCACCTAGAACCAGACATCCTGGAATGCAAAGTCAATTGGGCCTTAGAAAGCATCATTATGAACAAAGCTAGTGGAGGTGATGGAATTCCAATTGAACTAATTCAATGCTTAAAGGTGATGCTGTGAAAGTGCTGTACTCAATATGCCAGCAAATTTGGAAAACTCAGCAGTGGTAACAGCAGTGTCAATTTTCATTCCAATCCCAAAGAAAGGCAATGTCAAAGAATGGTCAAACTGCCAAACAATTGCACTCATCTCACATGCTAGTAAAGTAATGCTCAAAATTCTCCAAGAAAGGCTTGAATAGTATGTGAATTGTGAACTTCTAGATGTTAAGTCTTGTTTTAGAAATGACAGAGGAACCAGAGATCAAATTGCCAACACTGATTGGATTATTGAAAAGGCAAGGGTTCCAGAAAAACATTATTTCTGCTTTATTGACTATGCCAAAGCCTTTGACCGTGTGGATTACCAGAAACTGTGGAAAATTCTGAATGACATGGAAATGCAAGACCACCTACCTGCCTCCTGGGAAATCTGTATTCCGGTAAGGAAGCAACAGTTAGAACTGGACATGGAACAGACTGATTCCAAATAGGAAAAGGAGTATTCCAATGCTGTATAGTGTCACCCTGTTTACTTAACTTACATGCAGAGTACATCAAGAGAAACGCTGGGCTGGATGAAGCACAAGCTGGAATCAAGATTGCTGAGAGAAATATCAATAACCTCAGATATGCAGATGACACCACCCTTATGGCAGAAAGCAAAGAGGAACTAAAGAGCCTCTTGATGAAAGTGAAAGAGGAGCATGAAAAAATTCGCTTAAAGCTCAACTTTCATGACATCTGGTCCCATCACTCCATGGGAAATAGATGGGCAAACAATGGAAACAGTGACAGACTTTATTTTGGGGGGCTCCAAAATCACTGCAGATGATGACTGCAGCCATGAAATTAAAAGACGCTTGCTCTTTGGAAGAAAAGTTACGAACAACCTAGACAGCATAATAGAAAGCAGAGATATTACATACGTTGTCAGCAAAGGTCCATCTTGTCAAAGATACAGTTTTTCCAGTAGTCATGTATGGATGTGAGAGTTGGACTATAAAGAAAGCTGAGCATCAAAGAATTGATGCTTTTGAACTGTGGTGTTGGAGAAGACTCTTGAGAGTCCCTTGGACTACAAGGAGATCCAGCCAGTCCATCCTAAAAGAAATCAATCCTGAATATTCATTGGAAGGACTGATGCTAAAGCTGAAACTCCAATACTTTGGCCACCTGATTTGAAGAACTGACTCACTTGAAAACACCCTGATCCTGGGAAAGATTGAAGGCTGGAGGAGAAGGAGATGACAGAGGATGAGATCGTTGGATGGCATCACCAACTCAATGGACATGAGTTTGAGTAAGCTCCAGGAGTTGGTGGGGGACAGGGAAGCCTGGCATGCTGCAGTCCATGAGGTCACAAAGAGTCAGACATGACTAAGGAAATGAATTGAACTGAACTGAATAAGTAAACTGTAGTGATAAAGCTTTTTTTAATTATACAGTACTATGCAAATGTAGGAATTCATTTCTTATTTTATTGCTATTAGGTACTACCTAGCTGTGAAACTTTTTTTAATGTTTAGGCAATAGAAATTTAAAATTATATCTATTTTATTATAAAAGCTATATATGTTCATTCCAAGAAATGTGGGATTGTGTAAGGCTAATAACTTTAATATACAAAGAACTCTCTGCAAATTGCCCAAAACAATTCCCACATATAAAAAGACAATTTGCAAAGGAGGTAATGCAAATGGATAATAAACATATGAAAGGATATTTAACGCCACTAGTAAACAATATAAAATCATAGCAATGATATAATCCATTTCACTCTTTATTTATTTATTAATTTTTTTTTTCATTTCACTCTTTAAAATGACAACTAAGAATAAGAGTATGGAGAGTGAATAGTGTTTAGTGAAACAGGTAGTCTTATGAATTACTGGCAAACTAAACTGCTATCACAGATTAGGGTGGCTGTTCAGCTGCTAACTTGTGTCTGTCTCTTGAGACCCCATGGACTGTAGCCTACCAGACTCCTCTATCCTTGGAGTGTGTTGAATACTGCAGTGTGTTGCCATTTCCTTCTCCAGGATATTTTCCTGACCCAGGAATCAAACCCAGGTCACCTACATTGCAGGTAGTTTCTTACCAACTGAGCTACAAGGGGATAGGAGACTGAACTTATTAGGCAAAAATATTTCTTTCATTTTTTCTTTTTGGAAAAGTAATACATTCAGATGATTGACAATTCCAAATTCAAAAGATACAGAGGACTGATAGTGAAAAGTTTGTCTCACACTGTTTTTCTTTGGTACTCTCTCAGTGTCTCCTTTTGAAGGCTACTAATGCTGTTATTGCTTTTTAAAATTTTTAGAAGGATATGAATGTGTATTTCTGCCTTTTTGCATCCTATCCCTCTAAAAAATCATATGAAGACACATGTGTGTATATGTGCATATATAATTATTTACATGTAATATAGTCATGTATATAACAAATTAACTCCTGTCTTATACTTATGGTAGCATGCTACATATATTGTCTACAATAATCTTTTTTTTTTTTTCAAACCTATCAACATTATTCTTATTTCGGGAATGGTGTAGGGGGTGGCTATGCATTACAATGTGTGAAAGTATCATAGTTTATTTGTCATTGTTTTTGTGAATATTTTGTTTCTTTACAATCTGCTACTATTTTGAATAACTTTGCACTGAATAACATATACATATTTAATTTCAAAAGGAAAAAATATGGAGAAAGCAAAATTTAACAACATTAGGAAAGAATCTTGGACTATAAACTCAGAGTAAATTTAAAAAGCGAAAGTTATAACTTTGCTCAATTTATATTAATGGAGTTTAATACCTTAAAGATTGGTATATTGGCTATGTAAACTGTTCACTGACTCAATATAATTTAGAAAAATCTCTGCAGACTATTACCATAAGAACATTTACAAATAGTATTTGAAAAATTCCTCACTAACTTTACTTACTATTTCAAATTTATAATCTATCCTCTGCCAAAATAAAAGGAAAATACCCAAAAGATTTTGTTAGTAAATGCTTACAAGTTTTTCAATGAGTGGATAATTCTAAATCTATTTAATCTATTCCAGGAAAGAGCAAGGAAAGCAATGCTCCCAAACTGTTATTGTGAAGTCACCAGAATAACTGCAAAACCTATACCTAAGAGCACAAATAAATATGATACCAAGAGCAAGGTCATAAATATTATCTAGATGTTTATCTAGCTATTACCCAGATAAAAATCATATACAAAAATATAGAACATTATGTAGGTATTTATCATAGATATTATTTTGAATTATCATATTCAAAAATATTATATAACATTTTGTGTAAATACTGCATGTATAGGTGAATATCCTAAAACATACCCAGGAAGTTTTTCTAAAGTTCACAATAGTAGGCACTTACATGAAGGGAGCCAAGAGGGGGGAAAAAAAAAAAGGGGGACTGTGCTTTTATTTGCAATGTTTTATTTATTTAAAAATTATTTGAAATAACTTCTAGAAACAAAATCAACAACTAGGAACAAAGTCAACAAAATATGCATATATGGTCATAATAAGCATAATGCAAAAATTCATAACAGCATCATGTTAAAAAAAAAAAAAACAGGAATGATGTCAGAAACATGCAGAGCAATGAACCAGCTTTGTTCTTCCCCTACAGTCTGCAACTGGTAAAACATCCACAGCTCAACAAAGGTGCCTCTGCCTAGCAAAACAGGACACGAAGGATTTCACACATCTGTACATCTACAGGTGAATGGGCTGGAACACAGAGGAGGCAGAATTGAGGAAACAGCTGAGACAAAGCCTGCAATCCAATTTCTCTGACCTTAGTAGCAGAGCCCACAGCTTCAGAGAACCGAATAGCATCAGGGAGCAGGAAAGGTACACACTTGGCTCTGGCCACACAGACCTGCAGTGTGCTGGTGCCAGAAGATATAGGTGACTGGACACCAGTAGCCGTGGGGGCCTGGGACCTGTCCCTCTGGGTACTGAGGTGCCGACAGTACTGGCTTCCACCCTCTCCCACCATCTGCAGAAATAGAGCCCCCAAACTTTACAATAATGTATGAGTCTGTTTTAGTGGATCTTTAATGCAAGGAAAAAACTCCCAAACCTGGTGATGGCAGTGACTTTGGCAGAAGGAAGATAGCAAGGATTCCAGTGGAATAAAAAACCAAAACAAAGGCTCAGAACAGTATATGTTACAGAGAAAAATGAGGGTTAGAAAATCTCACTCTCAAATATAACCAGAGACAAGTCGGAGGAGAGAGGAAAAAAAAAAAAAAAAAAAAAAGACTTGTGTGATGGTGCCAACTATGGGAAAATGAAAGAGGACTCAAATCCTAACCTGCCACTTAGTTTCAAATGAGCCAGCAGAGAAACACTTCATCAAGAAACACGAAGAGCCTCAGTAACACTATAGCTCAAAAAGAAAAATATAATTCTCCAGAAACCAAATGTAAAGTCATAGTATGCAATCTAACTGACGAACAAATTCAAAACAGCTGTCATGAAAAATCTCAGTGAGATATAAGAAAACTGAGAGTTTCATGAGTTTAGGAATAAAATTCATGAACAAAAGGTATACTTTACCAAAGAGATTGAAACACTGAAAAATAATCAGGCTAGTCAAGGCTATGGTTTTTCCTGTGGTCCTGTATGGATGTGAGAGTTGGACTGTGAAGAAGACTGAGCACTGAAGAATTGATGCTTTTGAACTGTGATGTTGGAGAAGACTCTTGAGAGTCCCTTGGACTGCAAGGAGATCCAACCAGTCCATTCTGAAGGAGATCAGCCCTGGGATTTCTTTGGAAGGAATGATGCTGAAGCTGAAACTCCAGTACTTTGGCCACCTCATGAGAAGAATTGACTCATTGGAAAAGACTCTGATGCTGGGGGGGATTGGGGGCAGGAGGAGAAGGGGACGACAGAGGATGAGATGGCTGGATGCCATCACTGACTCGATGGATGTGAGTCTGAGTGAACTCTGGGAGTTGGTGATGGACAGGGAGGCCTGGTGTGCTGCGATTCATGGGGTTGCAAAGAGTTGGACACAACTGAGTGGCTGAACTGAACTGAACTGAACTGAATTCTGTAGCTAATAATGCATTAGAAAGCATTCGGAATAGAGCAGACTATATGGAAGAGAGAATTGTTGAGCTTAAAGATAGAAATCTAAAAATATAGAAGTAAGGCATGAAAAAAAATAAGGAAATCAGATAAGAATGATATGATTCTTTTAGGAAGGGCAACATTAGGATAATGATATCCCAAAAAGAGAAGAGAGGGAGAATGGAGCAGAGATATTCAGTTCAGTTCAGTAGCTCAGTCATGTCCAACTCTTTGCAACCCCATGAATCACAGCACTCCAGGCCTCCCTGTCCATCACCAACTCCCAGAGTTCACCCAAACTCTTGTCCATCGAGTAGGTGATGCCATCCAGCCATCTCATCCTCTGTCGTCCCCTTCTCCTCCTGTCCCCAATCCCTCCCAGCATCAGAGTCTTTTCCAATGAGTCAATTCTTCGCATGAGGTGGCCAAAGTACTGGAGTTTCAGCTTCATCATCATTCCTTCCAAAGAACACCCAGGGCTGATCTCCTTTAGAATGGACTGGTTGGATCTCCTTGAAGTCCAAGGGACTCTCAAGAATCTTCTCCAACACCAGAGTTCAAAAGCATCAATTCTTTGGTGCTCAGCTTTCTTCACAGTCCAACTCTCACATCCATACATGACTACTGGAAAAACCATAATTACCTTAATGCAAAAAGACATTCTCCAACATATATAATATTAAAACTGTCAAAAGTCAATGGCAAAGAATTTTAAAGGTAGCCTGGGGGGTGGGATGGAAAGGGATGGTCATCCACAAGCAACTACCACTAGGCTATCATTAGATTTCTCAACATAAACCCTGCCGGCCAGGAAGGAGTTGAATGGCATTCTCAAAATATTGAAAGAAAAAAACTGTCACCCAAGAATACTCTTTCCAGCAAAATTATCATTCAGATATTAAAAAGAAATAAGGATTTTCCCAGAAAAAGCAAAAACTGAAGGAGTTCATCAGTAAGTTCATCTTATAAGAAATGTTGAGCCAGTACCATACTGTCTTGATGACTGTGGCTTTGTAGTAGAGCCTGAAGTCAGGCAAGTTGATTCCTCCAGTTCCATTCTTCTTTCTCAAGATTGCTTTGGCTATTCGAGGTTTTTTGTATTTCCATACAAATCTTGAAATTATTTCTTCTAATTCTGCGAAAAATGTTGCTGGTAGCTTGATAGGGATTGCATTGAATTTGTAAATTGCTTTGGGTAGTATACTCATTTTCACTATATTGATTCTTCCGATCCATGAACATGGTATATTTCTCCATCTATTAGTGTCCTCTTTGATTTCTTTCATCAGTGTTTTATAGTTTTCTATATATAGGTCTTTAGTTTCTTTAGGTAGATATATTCCTAAGTATTTTATTCTTTTCGTTGCAATGGTGAATGGAATTGTTTCCTTAATTTCTTTTTCTACTTTCTCATTATTCGTGTACAGGAATGCAAGGGATTTCTGTGTGTTGATTTTATATCCTGCAACTTTACTATATTCATTGATTAGCTCTAGTAATTTTCTGGTGGAGTCTTTAGGGTTTTCCATGTAGAGGATCATGTCATCTGCAAACAGTGAGAGTTTTACTTCTTCTTTTCCAATTTGGATTCCTTTTATTTCTTTTTCTGCTCTGATTGCTGTGGCCAAAACTTCCAGAACTATGTTGAATAGTAGCGGTGAAAGTGGACACCCTTGTCTTGTTCCTGACTTTAGCGGAAATGCTTTCAATTTTTCACCATTGAGGATAATGTTTGCTGTGGGTTTGTCATAGATAGCTTTTATTATGTTGAGGTATGTTCCTTCTATTCCTGCTTTCTGGAGAGTTTTTATCATAAATGGATGTTGAATTTTGTCAAAGGCCTTCTCTGCATCTATTGAGATAATCATATGGTTTTTATTTTTCAGTTTGTTAATGTGGTGAATTACATTGATTGATTTGTGGATATTGAAGAATCCTTGCATCCCTGGGATAAAGCCCACTTGGTCATGGTGTATGATCTTTTTAATGTGTTGTTGGATTCTGATTGCTAGAATTTTGTTGAGGATTTTTGCATCTATGTTCATCAGTGATATTGGCCTGTACAAAGACAGACATATAGATCAATGGAACAAAATAGAAAGCCCAGAGATAAATCCACACACATATGGACACCTTATCTTTGACAAAGGAGGCAAGAATATACAATGGAGTAAAGACAATCTCTTTGACAAGTGGTGCTGGGAAAACTGGTCAACCACTTGTAAAAGAATGAAACTAGATCACTTTCTAACACCGCACATAAAAATAAACTCAAAATGGATTAAAGATCTAAATGTAAGACCAGAAACTATAAAACTCCTAGAGGAGAACATAGGCAAAACACTCTCCAACATAAATCACAGCAGGATCCTCTATGATCCACCTCCCAGAATTCTGGATATAAAAGCAAAAATAAACAAATGGGATCTAATTAAAATTAAAAGCTTCTGCACAACAAAGGAAAATATAAGCAAGGTGAAAAGACAGCCTTTGGAATGGGAGAAAATAATAGCAAATGAAGCAACTGACAAACAACTAATCTCAAAAATATACAAACAACTTCTGCAGCTCAATTCCAGAAAAATAAACGACCCAATCAAAAAATGGGCCAAAGAACTAAATAGACATTTCTCCAAAGAAGACATACGGATGGCTAACAAACACATGAAAAGATGCTCAACATCACTCATTATTCGAGAAATGCAAATCAAAACCACAATGAGGTACCACTTCACACCAGTCAGAATGTCTGCGTTCCAAAAATCTGCAAGCAATAAATGCTGGAGAGGGTGTGGAGAAAAGGGAACCCTCCTACACTGTTGGTGGGAATGCAAACTAGTACAGCCACTATGGAGAACAGTGTGGAAATTCCTTAAAAAATTGCAAATAGAACTGCCTTATGACCCAGCAATCCCACTTCTGGGCATACACACCGAGGAAACCAGAATTGAAAGAGACACATGTACCCCAATGTTCATCGCAGCACTGTTTATAATAGCTAGGACATGGAAACAACCTAGATGTCCATCAGCAGATGAATGGATAAGAAAGCTGTGGTACATATACACAATGGAGTATTACTCAGCCGTTAAAAAGAATTCATTTGAATAATTTCTGAAGAGATGGATGAAACTGGAGCCGATTATACAGAGTGAAGTAAGCCAGAAAGAAAAACACCAATACAGTATACTAACACATATATATGGAATTTAGGAAGATGGCAATGACGACCCTGTATGCAAGACAGGGAAAGAGACACAGATGTGTATAATGGACTTTTGGACTCAGAGGGAGAGGGAGAGGGTGGGATGATTTGGGAGAATGACATTCTAACATGTATACTATCATGTAAGAATTGAATCGCCAGTCTATGTCTGATGCAGGATACAGCATGCTTGGAGCTGGTGCATGGGGATGACCCAGAGAGATGTTATGGGGAGGGAGGTGGGAGGGGGGTTCATGTTTGGGAACGCATGTAAGAATTAAAGATTTAAAAATAAAATAAAATAAAATAAAATTCTCCATTAAAAAAAAAGAAATGTTGAAAGGAGTTCTTTTACCAAAGGAAAATGACAAAAATATGTAAAACTTTTTGCAAGATAATAAGCAAATAGAACCATTAAATTGTAACTCCTTATCAGATTAGGTTTTAAGACACATTATTATAGCATAAAGTTTAAAGAGAGAAAATTAGAACCCAGAAATGTAACTGTAGCTGTCCCAGTTTGGTAACAAACTCATAACATTAAAAGAGCTCATTTAAGACAACAACAGCTTAGAAGGGGAAGAAGAAAAGGATGGAACTTACATAGGTAAATGAAGATAAGATGCTATTAGCAGGAGAAAGAAAACTATTTTATCTATGAGATGCTTTATGCAAACTTCAAAATATAAAGAAAAAAAGAGGAAACTGAGAAAAATGTCATAGAATACCACCAAGCCAAAATGATAGACATGGAAGAGAGTTGCTCCGTCATGTCTGACTCCTTGCAACCCCATGGACTGTACAATTCATGGAATTCTCCAAACCAGAATACTGAAATGGGTAACCATTCCCTTCTCAGGAGATCTTCCCAACTCAGGGATCAAACCCAGGTCTCCTGCATTGCACGTGGATTCTTTACCAGCTGAGCCACAAGGGAAGCCCAAGAATACTGGAGTGGGTAGCCTATCCCTTCTCCAGCAGATCTTCCCAAGCCAGAAATCTAATTGGGGTCTCTTGCATTGCAGGTGGATTCTTTCCCAGCTGAGCCACCAGGGAAGTCCAGAATGATAGAAACATGAGGAAAAAGAAACAATAGAGATACAGAGAGAGCAACAAGAAAATGAAAGATAAAATAGCAGTGCAAAATCCTATTCTATGAAGTCACCTTAAATGTAAGTGTACTTGTATTCATCAGTCAGAAGACACTGAGTGGCTGGATATATTAAAATAAAAACTCAACAGTATGCTGCTTCCAAGAGACACATGTCAGCTCTAAAGAGAAAGATTAAAAGTGAAGGGATAGAATATGATGCTACTAGCAAATAGCAGCCAAAAGAAGGTGTATGCAGCCATATTTATATTAGATAAAATAGACTTTAATCTGAAAATTTTAACGAGACAACAATAAATGGTATAGAAAATAAAGAGGACGAGTTATCAAGAAGACCTAATAGTGACTTATATATGTGACCTGACATAGGTGCCCCAAAATATATATAATTATTTACCAGACATAAAGGGAGAAATTGACAGGAGCATAATAATAATAGGGCGCTTTAACACCCTACTTATGTTTATGGATAGATCAGACAGAAAATAAACAAGGGAACAGTGACCTCAAATGAAATATTACACCACATAGACTTGATAGATTTGTAATGCACATTCAATCCAAATGTAGTAGAATGTACATTCATCTCAAGTGACCATGGAACTTTCTCAAAAATAGACTATAAGCAGGGACACAAAACAATATTTAATAAATTCAAGAAGATTGAAATCGTCTCATGCATGTTTTCCAGCCAAAATGGAATGAAACTAGAAATCAATTACAAGAAAGAAAACTGGAAAAATCACAGATATGTGGAGACAGAGCAGCATGCTACTGAACATGTTGGGTCAACAAGGAAATCAAAAGAGAAATCAGAATTTACCTGAAGACAAATGAAAATAAAAATATGATGTACCAGAATCTATGGGATACAGCAAAAGTAGTTCTAAGAGGATAGTTTATAGAAGTATAGGCCTACCTCAAGAAACAATAAAAATCTCAAATACACAGACTAACTTTACATCTCAAAGAACTAAACAAAAAAGGCAAAATGAAGCCCAGAATCAGCAGAAGGAAGGAGATGATAACAAGTCAGAGCAGAAAGAAATATGTAAAGAACTCATACCACTCAACAGCAAAAACAACAACAACAACAAAACCCACTGAAGAAAGGAGCAAAGGGACTGAACGGATATTTTTCCGAGAAAGACAAATGGATGGCAAGCAAATAAATGAAACAATGTTTACCATCACTAATTAATGGGTAAATGCAAATCAAATCACTTTGAGATATCACCTCAAACCTGTCAGAATGGCTATCATCAAAAAGGCAAGAAACAGTGAATGTTGGCAAGCGTATGGGGAAAAGGAAACCCTCAGACACTGTTGGTGGGAATGTGAAATGATGTGGAAGACAGTATAGAGAGATTCCTCAAAAACTAAGAATAGCACTACCAGGTGACCCAGCTATTCCACCTCTGGATGTTGACCCAAAAATATGAAAATACTAATTCAAAAACATACATGCACCCCCATGTTCATCACAGCATTATTAACTATAACCAAGATATGAAGAAAACCTAACTGCCTATTAACAGATGAATGGATGAATAAGATGTGTTATATGTAGACATTAAAAGGTTGTGTGTATATAATATTTTCTGTCTAATATTAAATACATTGCTTTCACTTTTACCCATGAAGCATTGACTTCCACAGGCATTTCCCTCTTAATGTAATCTTGTAAAAAACAGAATAAAATACATGGAATAGACTTAGATGATAGGCACTGAATTTCTTCAATGCTTAAAATAAGGGAAATATTTAAAGTTAAGCCCTTCACTTTTTCTGGCTTACTGAATATACTGAGTTCCTGGTCAGACCAGGGACTGAGAGTCTAAAAAACTCCATTGGTCTTACTGACTTAAGCAGAGTTGGTATTCAGGTTGAGAAAGGATAGCTGGCTAGATTTTGTGATGCTGAATAAACAGATATGGGAGACAGAGAGAGAGGCAGGGGACCCACAGATCTTCATTGAACTCCCTTAAGTTTTTGGTGGAGTAATGAGAAGCACATACAAGAAAGGAATATAGTCAAAGTAAGGTAAGGAATCATTAAAAAGCAATGGGCTGGAAAATTCCTGGGGTGTACATAGAGCATAAATAGTTCATGTTTCTGCCAATCTGAGTGAACATATTTCATAATATATTGATCGTTGGATATAACCTTTAGAAGACTTTCACCTTACTAGTAGGCCAGTATTAGAATACTTTTCTGCACTCACCATAGATAGCAAAGTTTAAACACAAATCTTAGGGTATTTAAACTGATCTTCAAGTAACTTAACTATGTATCAGAAAAAATATCATCACTCTTTAAAGAATACTATGATATACAACACTCAACAAATTACATTTTCAAAGGTTATTATTCAGTCAGAAATTTCAAGCAAACAGACAAGGAAATGTGACCCGTTATGAAGAATATCAGTCATTCAAAATATATCTAGAAATGACAGATACGATGGAACTAGAAGACCTTGACTTCAAAATAGTTATTGTAAGTCTAAGTATATAATCAAGAATGTAAAGGAAAATATGAACTTCATCAGGTACAAAATTAGAGATATAAAACTGAAAATTCTAAACATGCTGAAAAGAATGATCAGAAAATTGATAGCTATATAAAAAAATCAATAAAATTGAAAAAAGAATAAAACATATGAAAACTAAATCACAGATAAAATATCAAAAATATTATTAAAGAAATAGTGATCTATATTACAGGATATTTACTCTAACATAGAGTAATTTTTCCTCCAAAAGTGCAAAAGGTATAGAATATATGAGAATATAATGATGGAAAGTTTTCCAAATTTCTTCAAATTACAAGCACTTAGATATGTTTATCAAAATCCACACATAAGAAACATAACACTATTGTGAGACACATTATTAACAGGTTGAAAATCAGTACTAAGAAAAAATTTTGAAATCTTTCAGACATAAAAGACACATTACATATATACAGAAGAATAACTATGTCAGTGGATTTATTGACAAAACAGAAATCGATAAATAACATTTTTAAAGTGCCAAAAAAAAAAAACAAATAGTTTTTTTAAATTATACCTTCCTTTTTGGGGTGATGTAAATATTCTTATGATTGTATTGTTTGACTAAATCACACTCTAGAGATGGCAAACACTCCAGGGGTTTCCCATTATGACTACTACAGAAAATAATGTGGTGAAACTAGAAACTCTAGATTGAAAGAGACTTAATCTTATATTTAATGATCAGGACAAATCTATAGCATGAGTAAAGGAAATATCGAGAGTTAAAGTCATGTTAACTATAAAGTTCAGGATGGTGAGTAATTTTGGAAGGAGGGTGAGACCTTTGTTTGGGAGAGGGTACACAGAAATACTTGAAGCGGCTGGTAAAGTTCTAGTTATTGCTTATTACAGAGGGATTCAGCTTACAATAATTAATTAGGCTATACATTTGTTTACCTGTTTTTTAATTGCACAATAAAATATTTTTCAAAAGAGGTTAAGAAAAGATCAATAGAGCAAATCAAAAGTTAAAAAAATAGTAAAAGCTGAGTTAAGCAAAATATAGACAAAGATAACTTTTAAAAAATGTGGTTCTTGGAGTTATTGGACTTCCCTGGTGGCTCAGATGGTAAAATGTCTGCCTACAATGTGGGAGACCTGGGTTCAGTCCCTTGGTTGGGAAGATCTCCTGGAGAAGGAAATGGTAACCCACTCCAGTATTCTTCCCTGGAAAATCCCATGGACCAAGAAGCCTGGTAGGCTACAGGCCATGGGGTCACAAAGTGTCTGACACGACTTCACTTTCACTTTCACTTTGGAGCGATTAATAGTAAAAACAAATTGCAGATTGATCTAGTAAGATTAATAAGAAAAAAATGCAAAAGAAAACAGAACTTGATAAAGGACATAATCCAAACATAAGAAGTTTAAAACTTCTATAATATCAGAAACAAATGTTAGTATTTTCAAAACAAAATTGAAATCACTGATAAAATATCAAAATGACACAAGAATAAATAACTTGTATAACTAAACACTGCACACTTTACAGTTCAATTCAGTTCAGTCACTCAGTCGTGTCTGACTCTTTGTGACCACCTGAATCAGAGCACGCCAGGCCTCCCTGTCCATCACCAACTCCCAGAGTTCACACAGACTCATGTTCATTGAGTCAGTGATGCCATCCAACCATCTCATCCTCTGCTGTCCACTTCTCCTGCCCCCAATCCCTCCCAGCATTAGGGTCTTTTCCAGTGAGTCAACTCTTTGCATGGGGTGGCCAAAGTATTGGAGTTTCAGCTTCATCATCAGTCCTTCCAATGAACACCCAGGACTGATCTCCTTTAGAATGGACTGGTTGGATCTCCTTGCAGTCCAAGGGACTCTCAAGAGTCTTCTCCAACACCACAGTTCAAAAGCATCAATTCTTCAGTGCTCAACTTTCTTGACAGTCCAACTCTCACATCCATGCATGACCACTGGAAAAACCGTAGCCTTGACTAGACAGACCTTTGTTGGCAAAGTAATGTCTCTGCTTTTTAATATGCTATCTAGGTTGGTCATAAGTTCTACCAAACTTTTAGAGGTATTAAAATTTTGTTTCAGTCTTATGTAAGTTAGGCTGAAGGATTTTTCAAAAGTATAATAAACTCTCCTTGTCATGTGGATTCCAGGACAACTTTTGTGGTTACATGGACTACAGCCTGATAGGGTCTACTATCCATGGAATTTCCCAGCAAGAATACTGGAGTGGTTTGCCATTTCATCCCCCAGCCTCATCATATAAGGCTGATGAAATATTGCCTCCAAAGCAAGAGCAAGCAGGTTGGTATGTCTTTTCTACCCAAATAAAAGTGAACTCATTGTCAGGTTTTTTTTTTTGTTTTTGTTTTTTTTTTTTAACACATATAGATTGGCTGAAGCTGTATGGAACAATTTTATTTTAAAGTCATAAAATCTAGAAAGAATATACTACTAACCATGACTTTGCATATGACTTGGCGGGCTATATCCTAAACTCCTGAGATAAACTGACTGGAAAAAGGACAAAAAATAACATTTATTAAGGGTCAAATATATATCAAGAATTTTGTATACATTATTTCCTTTTCTATTACCATAATTTTTTATCATAAATGATAATATTACTAAGCCATTTTACAGGGAGGAAGGAAACTGAGGCTTAGAGAAAGTTACATATCCTACATATTGCTATATAGGTCATTAGTTTAATAGAGTTTGAACCTATGTATAATCTATATATTCTTTTTCACTCCTTATAGACTTCATGTTGTCATTAGATTTGAAACTTGAAAGGTCATTCATTCATATATAAAATCTATTACTCTAATAATTAATAAAGGATTCACTATCATAGCAGAGAATGGAATTTTCTACTTTAAGACAAACACTTCAGTAAAAACAAGTATTTTTTCAAAGATACAAACATTGGCACTTTAAGAGCTTTAATATGTGCCAAAAGGACTAAAGCATTCTATTTCTAAGCAATCCATTAGTATTTGCGATTAATTAGCGTGAAGAATAACGAGGGGACTGAGACCAGAGTACCCTTGCCTTAATTGATTGCTTGAGTTCCTGGATTAATAAAATCCAATTATTTTCTTATGTAATTGGCACAAAGTTTATTTGTATCCCCTTTTTAATAAGTTTGCTAATGATATAAGAGCATAAACAAAACAAACATTGCAAATGAATACCAAGTTCAATTAAATCCCCAGGCTTTACCAAATACAAGTTAGTTAAAAATCCTTGTTTATCTGTAAAATGCATACCAAGTTAATGGCCCCTGTTTCCCTGACTTGTGTGTTAAGATGGGAGCAAAAAAGCTTTATAGCCTTTTAAATAATAATGAAAGATTATAGCACTCTGGAATTAGAGAAAGGCCAATCAGAGGGAAATCCCCAGTGTTTCAGAGACTGAACTTTAACTAAGAAGAATGGAGTGTTTTTGAGACTGACTTCAAGATGTCTCTCAAGTGACTCTAATGGGGCCTTCTGGAACTATGTGCCAAATCAGTCCCTGCTCCTTCTGTGCCTTGCCTGTCCTTGTCAGATTTGCATATCCCCAGTCCTGTCCCAACATAGGCCATTTTATTCAGACTCTAGACTGAAGTTTGACTATTTTCAAATGACTTAAAGCTGTAGACTCTGGACCTTCAAACATACGCCTGGAATCATTTGAATTGGGGTGAGCCTTGGGCATCTCCATGCTCAGTAAGTTAGTTATTCATCAGGCCATCAATATCCTTTCTCAACTCCTCTTATTTCGCTTCTGTAATGTTATTGCTCTTAAGCTCCATTTCTGCTGTTTTAAGTGAAATTCGCTCAGTCATGAACGACTCTTTGCAACCTCAAGGACTATACAGTTCATGGAATTCTCCAGGCCAGAATACTGGAGTGAGTAGCAGTTCCCTTCTCCAGGGGATCTTCCCAGTCCAGGAATCAAACTCAGGTCTCTGGCATTGCAGGCAGATTCTTTTCAGCTGAGCCACCAGGGAAGCCCATTTTAACAGAAATCCATCCTTAACCCCAAATCCTTTGGTTGAAACAAAATCATAAATAACTTACAGGCTGTCTAAGAACTGTAAGGAAGTATGCTAGATGTTATAGATACTCTAAACCTAGCAGAGTCTTTAAAACAGCTGATGAAAAATACATATTTATTTAAATTTAATGGATGCATAGAGTACTGTGGTAAAATTGTTTTTGAAAACCAGGATTTGTGTGGCTATACCTTTAATCATCATTCATGCTGTGACTCATCTATTTATAGCTTTAGCTCATACTTCTCCGCTTGAAGCTTAGGCTTGTATACATGACTTCCCAACTGATATCTCCACTTAATAAATATCCACAGCCATGCTTCTGGTTATCACCAAAAACCTAACCATTTCCACAGTTTTCCAACAATGATAATGGTTGCTTCTACATGGCAGTTGCTCAGATCAAAAATTTTGAAAGTAAATTCTTCCTCCATCCTTCATCCAATCTTTCCTCTACAGACCCTCTCAATTCTCTCTTAAAATAAATCCAAATTTGGGCAGCCTCTTACCACCATCACCACTATAGCCCTGGCCTAAGGCTCCAAGTTGCCTTCCTACCTCGTACAAATTATTGCAATAGCCTCTCCACTTCCTCCTCTGACTGTCTTCTCTTATTCTTAATGAAACAGGCAGAATGAGCCTATTAGTACTTGCATTTGATCGTGTCACAAAAACTTTGATTATTTGTTCTCACTGAGAGTAAAAGTCAAAAACCTTTGCATTGGTTTATAAATGTGCACATGATTTTTTTCCTCATTCACCCTGATATCATATCTTAGTAGTTACTTCTCTTCTTTGAATAACTTGACTTTGTTTTGGGGTCTTTGCATTTACTGCTTTCTTGATTTTGAATACTAGCTGAAATTCTAATTTATCTGTATTCTATATAGATAGCACCCTTGTCTCCTTTAGTTTCCTTAGTTAATTTTCTCTTCCCCATGTCTTTCTTTTATCTCCCTACTTAAAATATTATCACCGTAATGTCCTCATCCCCTTTCTATGCTTTATATTGTTTGCTACAAAATTTGTCATGATCTAATAAGAACTTTGTATATTATATATAATATATATATGTGTATATATATATATGTATATATATATATATTTTAAGGAACAGAAAGTCCCTTTACCTCATCCCCAAAGTAGGAGAACACTATAAAGCTACAGAAGGAAATGTATAGACATCTAATCCCATTACTGGAAAGATATGAAGAACTGTAATGTAATCTTGTCCACCACATTTATATCCAGTCATTCACTCCACAGATCATTATTGTTTATATGTTCTAATTTATATAATATTAAGATGTTACATTCTATCATCTATTTTCTGTGTCTTAATAGCTTAGTATTGAGCTGAACTGTAAAAGGCATAGAGGCTCTGAAATGACACTAAATATGTTGCATACACTTAAATCATCAGTTTTCTAACTGGTTTCTATGTTATGGTTGTTAAATTAGTTTCTATAACAATTAATATGATAAAACATATTGTCATCTCCTGGAACAGTAAATTCTGACATGTACAGTAAATTATAACAGAATGCTCTAAATCACTTTAAGCTCTATTCTTTTATTTGAAGTGAGTTGCAAATTTTCTCTAAAATAACAGGCAGTGAAATATTTCTAAAATGTTATATTAGCCTTCAATTTTCACAACTAATTCACAGCAATAATTTTTATTCAAACATAAATGTATCCTACACAAAGACACAAATACATGCAACTATAAATTAGCTTACCTGAAAATTAGTTCTTGAAATTTTCCTTTTATTTTTTTTTCTGATTATTTACTCCCTAACACTCTTGAATAAATCCTAAGAATGTACATAGAATTATTAGTTGTAAGTATCAATAGATCCATCATCTCATTCATTATATCAGCTGACTGGACTGGTGTAAGTAGAATATAAAATTCAATCCAGGGATAAAAAAATGAAGTTAAACCAAACAATTGAAACAAACACAGTGAACTGAATATTAACTTATTATGTTGACTTTTTTCAGTTTAGTCATAAGTTATTTACCCATTAAAGACTTTTAGAAAATTAAATTTACTATTTTTTAGCTTAACATTTTGAATTCAATTAAAGGTTGTAAAATAAAAATAAAGTGTAAAAGTCACTTTGTTTCTAAAGTTTTATCATGTTTAGTCAGATTATTTCAATTTATACTAGTTCATTTTCAGCACAGAGACTAAATTTACTTGAAAATATATATCACTGCTGTCCTTTGTATGAGTACTGAGACCACATTTGGGAACTTTGGTGCTAGTAGAAATGAGCCTGATAAGGTCAAAGCTAAGAAGCCAAACTGGAAATGGAATGAACTACCAACTTATGGTAGCCAGAAATACCACTAGATATATAAATGGAGCAAGTGAACCTATCTAGTTTTCCATAGATAAACATTAGAGGGACAAGAAAGAATATTATGGTAGGGAGGGAACATTGTTTTGTCAGTGAATATTTCATGAACATCATCACTGTACTCATTTCTACAGATTGCTTAACTGGCCTACCTTAAGTGTACATCTATTAGAGGGAAACAAATAGAATGTTATATATACTGATTCTTGATATTGGGAGTACTAATAGTATACGATCTCTTCCACGGTGAAGTGGAAACTCCTAAAGCACTTTTTACATCCACGGCCAATGTATGGTAATGGTCTGATTTACTTCAGTGGATAAATTGCTTAATTCTCTAACCTTGCATTATCCTGTTTATAAAATGAGTAATGATAATAAGTATATGTGTGCATTGAGAGGGATTAGCAGAGTGCTTGAAATAGTTTAACTGGGCAAAGTTTATTGGGATTACTGTTTAATAAGAATTACTTGTATAATTGGCTACAATTGAGCAAAGCTAAGGAAGGAGGAATTAGTGTTCATTAGAAAATGTTTTGCATAGCTATATGCAATATCTGGAAGGTAAGAGTTAAAAACTCAAGAGTTTGCTATAATTCATGTGAATCTCTTTAATGCTGAAATGCAAAACTAATATTCTTCATAACCTGATCACAAAAACATCAATAAACACTTTATCATGGATTTGCATCCTTTCTATCTTTATTTAATTCTTGATTGCATGAACTGTGCAAGTTGCCCCAACCTCTTTTTCCTCATGAATAAATTCATTCCCTATTTAACTTTCCTTCGCATGACACAGCATATTACATTTTGGAAATATGAGGTTCTAGAAGTATCACACATATATAGAGCTCTAATGCTTTCTGATCATACAAAACCTGTGGCTAAAAAAATAATAATCCTAAATAGAGATGGACTGATAGGATGCTAGAAAATATTACTGCTGCTAAGTTTAATAAAATATGATTGACATGCTTAGATTTATCATGGGAAGGATCACATTTTCATAGCAATCCAAAATGACACAGAGCAAAATTTGCTGCCAGTGGGTGGAATGAGTAGCACAATGCTGTGTGTTCTATGGCAGAATATTAACAAACTAACGCTTGGACAGATGATGCTTGTTTGTCACAGACACCTCATGCTCTCCTCCTTGAGTAAAGCTTCCAGGACCTGCCTCTGTTATCTAACCACTTTCCATTATTGCTTTGCACCCTGCTTCCTCTCCCTGACTCCAGCTGTTAACAGCGCTTGCTTGGAGGACAATTTTTCTTATTCCTAAAACCTTACAACTCAACAAGTTGATTTTCAGAAAGACTACTGAAAGTTGAAATTACCAAAGGTTGGAAAACATCTTGATAGAAATTAGTTCAGAGTGAAAAGGCAAGGTTTTCTCATTCCCCTTTTTAACATTCTTGTTTATCTATAGCCCTATTCTCTGTTTCAATTCTCCATTAACTTCCATTAATCCTCCATTTTCTAAGGAAATGGGAATTTAAAAGGGAAAACTTGAAGCCTTTATAACTACCCTTATTTGTACTTGACTTTTTTCACTGATATAAACAGATCATTATCCTATCGGTTCTCATGTGATATTGGAAATCTGACAAGAACATTATAATAATATTCACTTTATTATTTGGAGAATTAACTTTGCTAAAATTTGTTGTTGTACTTAGAAATATTGTATTTGCTGCCATTAAACACAAAGAAATAGTTTTTAAGTGTAGGAAATATTTCAAGAATAGATAGTCTTCTCAAACTTATTAATAATTAGAGGTGATTTATTTGTTTTTGTTGTTCAGTCTCCAATTCGTGTCCGACTCTGCTACCCCATGGACGCACCAGGCTCTCCTATCTTTTCCTATCTCCTGGGATTTGCTCAAACTCATGTCCATTGAGTCTGTGATGCCATTCAACCATCTCATCCACTGTCATCCCTTTCTCCTCCTGCCCTCAATCTTTCCTAACCATCAGGATCTTTTCCAGTGAGTCAGCTATTCTCATCAGGTGGCCAAAGTGTTGGAGCTTCAGCATTAGTCCCTCCGTGTATATCCAGGATTGATTTCCTTTAAGATTGACTGGTTTGATCTCCTTGCTGTCCAAGGGACTCTCAAGCATCTTCTCCAGCATCACAATTTGAAGACATCAATTCTTGATGCCCAACCATCTTTATGGTCCAGTTCTCCGAACCATCCTTATGGTCCAACTTTTCCACCCATACATGACAACTGGAAAAACCATATATTTGACTAAATAGATCTTGGTGGCAAAGTGATATATCTGCTTTTTAATATACTGTCTAGGTTTACTATAGTTTTTCTTCCAGAAAACAAGTGTCTTTTAATTTCATGGCTGCAGTCACCAACCACAGTGATTTTGGAGACCAAGAAAATAAAATCTGCCACTATTTCCACTTTTTCGCCATCTGTTTGCCATTATGTGATGGGATAAGATGCCATGACCTTTGTTTTCTGAATGTTGAGCTTTAAGCTAGCTTTTTCAGGTGACTGATCATGTATTAGGTCCTTAAGTACGGGGAGGAAGGTGGGAGGGGGGTTCAGGATGAGGAACACGTGTATGCCTGTGGAGGATTCATGTTGATATGTGGCAGAACCAATACAATATTGTAAAGCAATTAGCCTTCAATTAAAATAAATAAATTTAAATTTAAAAAAAAAAGAAATAAATTCTAGGGACAGAAGAGTCTCAGATGAATCATGCTTGATTAATTAACTGTCAGAACTTGAGCAAGTGACTTACTGTTTCTGATCCTATTTTCTTATTTTCAAAAAACATTGATAATGCATAAAAAATTTGAGTAAAGGGTCCCCCAAATAAGCAAAAGATGTACAAATAGTCAATAAGCACATGAAAATATGCTGGATTGCATCAGTCATCAGAAAACAAGTAGAATTCAGAATGAGACACCACTTAATATCTATTAATACAACTTTAATCAATAACATAATAGCAAATTTTGGGGGGATGTAAAAAAATTAAAACTTTTATATACTCCTGGTTGAAATGTAAAGTGATACAGCCACTTTAGAAAACAGCATGGGTGTTCCTTGAAAGGTTAAACATAGAGTCGTTGTAATAACACAGTAATTCTACTCTTAGGTATATACCCAAGAGAAATGAAACATATGTCCATAAAAAAAACTTATAGACAGTTGTTCATAAAAGCATTATTTGTTGTAGCCCCAAAGTGGAAACAACTTATATTACCATCAATGATGAATAGATAAAGCGTAGTATATTCGGTCCAATGGAATTTTATTAAGCAGTAAAAATAAATGAAGCACCGATACATGCTACAACATGGATGAAATTTGAAAACCTGGCAATGAAATAAGCTGGTCACAAAAGACCACATATATGATTCATTTATGTGAAATGTTCTAAATTGGCTAATCTATAGAGACAGAGGATAGATTAGTTATTTCCCAGGGCTGGGGGATGGGAGTGGAATAAAAAAAAAAAAAAAGAAGAAGAATGAAGGCTAAAAGTTATGAGAGTTGAAAAGAGGAGAGATAATAAAAATGTTCTTAGACTGTTTATGTTGATGGTTGCAGAATTCTATGAATATACTTAAAATCATTGACTTATATACTTTAAACAGTGGCTTACATGATAAATTAAGTATGTCTCAATAAAGCTGTTATTTGAGCTTCCCAGCTTCCCTGGTGGCTTATCTGGTAAAGAATCATCTTGCAAAGCAGGAGACCTGGGTTCAGTCCCTGGGTTGGGAAGATCCCCTGGAGAAGGGAATGGCTACCCAGTCCAGTATTCTGGCCTGGAGAATCTCATGGACTGTATATTCCATGAGGTCACACAGAGACAGACACGACTGAGCGACTTTCACTTTCAGGTAGCACTAGTGGTAAATAATCCACTTGGCAATGCTCGAGATGCAAGAGACTGTGTTTGATCCCTGGATCATGAAGCTTCTCTGCAGAAGGGAATAGCAACCCACTCTAGTATTCGCCCCTGTAAAATTCCATGGACAGAGGAGCCTGCTGTGCGACAGTCCATGGGGTTCCAAAGAGTCAGACACAACTGAGCAACTAAGCACATTTTGCACATTTGACAGAAACAAGGGCATAGAAAATGCAACACCGTGTCTAACAAATATGTAAGAAATGATAAGAGTATTTTTCACTTCTTTGCTACCTAACTCCCTAGCTGTTTCCATGGGCTTCCCAGGCGGGACTAGTGGTGAAGAATCCACCTGCTTACTCAAGAGACGTTGGATCCCTGGGTCAGGAAGATCCCCTGGAGTTAGAAGTGGCAATTCACTCTGGTATTCTTGCCTGGGAGATTCCGTTGACAGAGGAGCCTGGCAAGCTACAGTCCATGGGGTCTCAAAGAGTTGGGCACAACTGAGTGACTAAGGACACATACACATTTCCATAAAAAACTCTTGAGATTTGAATCTGCACTCTGTGACAACCTAGAAGGGTGGAATGGAGTGGGAGGTGGTAGGGTATTTCAAGAGGGAGCGGGCATATATATATAATTATGGCTGATCTGTGTTGTTGTACAGCCGAAACAAACAAAAGATTGCAATTATCCTCCAATTAACAATAAAATTTTTTTAAAGAACTCTAAGATTAAAAAGCAGTGGTTATATTTTTTAATGCCTTATAAACTCAGATTCAAGGGTAATGTTGAATTGTGGTGGTGTCGTTTTTCAGTTGCTAAGTAGTGTCTGACACTTTTGCAACATCATGGACTGTAGCCTGCCAGGCTTCTCTGTCCGTGGGACTTCCCAGGCAAGAATACTAGAGTGCATTGCCATTTCCTTCTCCAGGGGATTTTCCTGACCCAGAAATCAAACCCATGTCTCCCGGATTGGCAGGCAGATTCTTTACCACTGAGGCACTAGGGAAGCCCATTGAATTTTGTAGGTCACGCAATTACCACTTAATGGATGTTAGTCTTCAACTAATTTTTCTGATTATGCACTATTTGCCTTTTCCACGATATCACAATAAAGCAAGTTTAACACAATCCATGGTTTTCTTCTCTATTATGATTTTCTTAAAATCCTACACATTGATTCTTACATTGATAATACTAATGATGCCTTAACTTTCCTATGTGCCACATGGCATTTCTATACATTGTCTTTTAAATATGCTCCTTTTTTTGCCCTAATTAGATTTTATTCAATAAATTAATTAAAATTTTTTACCATTTTACTATTTTATTGTCACAATATTGTTAAAATTCATATTGTCTAGTAAAGAGGCATTCAGTGTTATTCTGTAGTCTTAAATTGAAACAACCATTTTCTACAGGTACAATGTTGCTTCTTTAAAATATGCTAAATTTGATAAGGCTTAATGGGAGGTGAAGCTCTATGAGATTTCTTAGGGTCGCTTTAGTTTGATTGCATCATTTAGTTCCTCCTTTCCTTAAAATCCTTCATTTTCATTCTCTAAACTATATATTAATAGTAAACACTGTTAATTTTTAAAATAAATATATCTTTAGATATCAATGCTATTGGGTTTAAATACTATGAGACTTTTATTATCTCTTTATTTCTATCATTAGAAGAATCTAATTTTTGAGATATGTATCAGGCTGTGACAAAACGGAAACATAAAATTGAACTCATGATAGTGTTCGTAAGTTTAAATAAACTAGTTGCTCAGAAAAAGCACACGTTCTGATACCGTGTCCAGGAAGAAACATCATCTATGGACTGTCACAGAGAGGGGAATGTGCAAAAGTCTGAGAACCTTATCAGTAAAATATGGAGCAAAGACTAATTTTTGTAGGTTATTCCTCAAGATAGATCTCTGGGTTCACGTATTAATAGATTCACAACTCATTCAAATTGATTTCTTTAGATTGCAAGAGGACATGATGGCAAGCATTGGTTCATTTAGGGATAGAACCCTCAACATATGCCTTTCTGTATGGTAGCCACTAGGGCCGTGTGGCTATTTAAATGAGTTAAAATTAAGTAAAATGTAAAATTCTATTTCTCAGTAACCTTAGCAACCTTTCAGGTGCTAAGGGATATTATGCTGAACACAGATATAAAACACTTCCTTCATTGCACACAGTGTTTTGGACAGCATGCCTTGATTATCTAGAGTAGTCATTCTTAATTTTATCTGGATTTGTTGTTCTTTAGATAAGTCAATGAAATTTTATTCAAAAGGATAAATATATTAAAAGCCTACCCTCTTCAGACAATCATTCATAATATAGTTTGCTAAGCTGAGTTTGGGAAAGTGTGGAAATTGTTTCAATGTAATTTTTGTTTGTTTGTTTGAGGATTAGTAGAAGCTCAGCTGTTTCCCTGATGGTTCAGTCAATAAAGAATCCACCTGCAATGCGGGAAAACTGGGTTTCATCCCTGGGTTGGTGTGATCCCTTGGAGGAGGGCATGACAACCAACTCCAGTATTCTTGCCTGGAGAATCCCCATGGACAGACAAGCTTGGCAGTCTGCAGTCCATGGTGTCACGAAGAGTCAGACTTGACTGAGCGACTAAGTAGAGCACAGCATAGAAGCTTAATTACCCAGTGTTGTCACCTAAAGATAGAGCCATAAATATATGACCTCAATTTCAGATTTCATGAAGTCCCCTTACTTCAGGGCAAATAGATGGGCAAACAATGGAAACAATGACAGACTTTATTTCGGAGGGAGATCCAAAATCACTGCAGATGGTGACTGCAGCCATGAAATCAAAAGATGCTTGTCACTTGGCTAAAAAAAACTATGGCCAACCTAGACCACATATTAAAAAGCAGAGACATTACTTTGCTGACAGTGGTCCATCTAGTCAAAGGTATGGTTTTTCCAGTAGTCATGTATGGATGTGAAAGTTGGACTATAAAGAAAGCTAAGAGCCAAAGAATTGATGCTTTTGAGCTGTGGTGTTGGAGAAGATTCTTGAGAGTCCCTTGGACTGCAAAGAGATCCAACCAGTCCATCCTAAAGGAAATCAGTCTTGAATATTCATTGGAAGGACTGATGTTGAAGCTGAAACTCCAATACTTTGGCCACTTGATGTGAAGAACTGACTCATTGGAAAAGACCCTAATACTGGGAAAGACTGAAGGCGGGAGGAGAAGGGAACAATGGAGGATGAGGTGGTTGGATGTCATCACCGATTTGATGGACATGAGTTTGAGCAAGCTACAAGAGTTGGTGCTGGACTGGAAATCCTGGCATGCTGCAGTCCATGGGGTCGCAAAGAGTTGGACAAGACTGAGTGACTGAACTAATTTCAGATTATAACTGACATCATCCCCTGAAAACTAAAGTATTCTTAATGAAGAATAGAATAGAAGCTTTTTAAAACTCTACTAAAGAACTGATAATATTAATCATTGTAGCAATAATCATAAAATTGAATATTAAAGTACAAAGTAAAATAGTAAATGATTTGCATGACTATCTCATTTTATTCTCAAAAATCCTAATATGTCAGATACTACTTTTGTATCAATTTCGGGGAAAAAAGACCCATTAAGAGTTAAAATAAATAGCCCAAGATAATTACTAGTAAGAGATGGATCAAAGATTATATTTACTTCTGTTATATTCACTTTACATTTAAGATCTGTCATACACAGAAAAATTAGTGAGTGTATCTCCATGGATGTCTCAGTTACAAAAATTTTACTATTGGAGATGTTGGAACAGATATATGTATATGCCCTATTGGCCCATTAAAAGAAAAACAAATATTTGCAAATCACCTTAGAACATTAACTTGCAAATCTTTTCTTCTTAGATTATATTTTTAAAAGTGTTAACAAATAGTGGAACTACATTCTAAATGAATATCTAGAGCACTATATGAATCTTTTCCATTGAAATTATCAGTCGCAATCCATCAATTTTCCTTGTGACTTTGCTTTTAATATATTTTACCTGATATCCTTTCCTTTTTACTTAAATTGAGATAGACACATACATTTCCTCTTTAATATTCTTGAGATTTTCTTTAGAATATATTTTAACTATCTGTGTTTTAAATCCTCTTCTATACAGTAGAGGGGATAAGTGAATCTGTTCTACTAATCTTTTATATTGGTTTCACATAGATAAAGCTGGCATATGTGAAAGTATTAAACAATACTTTAAATCAATATTTGGATTACTATGATTTAAGATTCTTGTATTTTTTTCCAGTTCACTTTAACTGCCCCAAATTTTTTGGTGTAAAAAGTTGGAAAAAATGCATCTTATGAATCCACTGATTACTCCTTTTTAAACAGTCAAGATATCCTACTATTCAAAAACAAATTTAGCACACAAAACAGCATGAAATCTATTGAGTTAGGACTCAATTCATACACACACACACAATTTTACATGTAATTCATTCATTTGTTTTATATGTGATTCTAAGTTATGAGCGTTCCCTCAGTCATGTCTGGCTCTTTACGACCCCATGAACTGTAACCGGCCAGGCTTCGCTATCCATGGGATTTTACAGGCAAAAATAATGGAGTGGGTAGCCATTCCCTTCTCCCGGGGCTCTTTCTGACCCAGGGATCAAACCCAAGTCTCTTGCATTGCAGGCAAATTCTTTGCAGTCTGAAGCACCAGGGAAGCCCCAATTCTAAATTACAACAACGAGAGAGAGAACCAATTTGACAATAGCCCAATAGCTAAGAATTAATAAGAA
Organism: Capra hircus; assembly: GCF_001704415.2. NCBI lineage: Eukaryota > Metazoa > Chordata > Mammalia > Artiodactyla > Bovidae > Capra > Capra hircus. The sequence continues at coordinate 13,588,089 of NC_030822.1, read as the reverse complement.
GTTTATATTTACCCTACATTTTACTATACTGAAAATTTGGGCTCCATTTACTTATAAAGATGGAAGTTAAGTACTTTTTAGTGTTTTAAATGTATATTTTCAGTTCCACAAAAATATTCCCTGTGGTCTTAAAACTCTCAGTATTTGGCTGAACATATGTAAGTTATACATATATAAGTTATACAAGAGATTGTTTTTTATCAACCAATTGCTTGATAAAGAGATTGATTTTATCACTGACATTCTTCTAGAGAACTTCACAATGATAAGTCATATCACCTCCAAGATGTTCTTCCTATCCAAAGGTATTAAAACTCCAGTCTCCAGGTGACTTAACATACTGAAAATTCGCTGAGGGAGGAGATAGAAAAATTGAGCTTAAATATCATTTTATTTCTATACTTGTTTCAAAGTGTTTTCTCTTCAATATTATGGGGCTATGAAGCCTTTCTCAAAAGACTGTCTTGTGGTTGGAGTGAGATGAGGTACATTAAGCAGCTCTGCTATCATTATCATTTTTGTAAAGGCAGTATTAGGAAAAGTGGAGTGGAAATAGTTATGACTGATTAGGTTTTGAAAGGGACCTAGCAGCCATGCAGCCTGCACTCACTTTCTTCTTTTTTATTTTCAGAGTCCAGAGATCGCTGTTATTCCTCTAATTGCACTGTATGTGGTATCATATTATTCCAGAATATCATGAAAAATAGCTTTCACCACCTTCAACAAACATTTTTTTAATTATTTTTTTTATTTTTCATTAAGTGACATTGGTGAATTATGAAATTCTATAATGTAATAGAGGCTAAAATTACTAATAGAATTGACTCTGCAAATCATGAGCTAATTACTTAACTTCTTGCATGCCCAGCTTTCTTATGGTTTTCCACAGCAGTAGGCCTACTGGATGTGCAGTCAACATTGTTCAGTAACAACTCAGATATAGACAAGAGTGTAAAAGAACACACATTTCAGTGAACAAGCTATTCTTCCTCTATATCTGAGAGTAAAATCTAATCCTTGAATTAAAGAGAACGGTGTAATGAAAAGAGCTTTAACCTGATTACCAGGAAACCTAACAAAAAATGTAATAATCATGAGGGAAAATTTAAATGAATATTGACTATAAAAATTCACAATAAAAATATCTTGTATGATTAAGAAGGAAAATAAGAATTAAAACGTTATAACAGTTATGTGTTTTTTTGAGGTTGTTCTTTAGTATAGCAATAAGTCAAAATGAATGATTGTATTACATTTAGCTCAGGAACTCTGCACATTATAATTTCTCAGAGAGCCAACATAGGTATAGTAAATATATTCTAAACTGTGGGTAGGGAGAAGATGAATGTTAAAAATGTCTAATCAACAAAAAAGAATGTGAAAAGGAGAGAAAAAATAAGTAGAGAAAAAGCATGGTACATCTTGATACTTATCAAAAATATTTGAGAAATTATATTAACTGTAAACAGGTTAAATCTTCTGATTAAAGTATAAAGATTATCACAAATCAAAATCCAACTATATGCAGTTTTCAAGAGATAAACTCTGTATCCCACAGCTATAGACATTCAGTTCAGTTCAGTCGCTCAGTTGTTTCCGACTGTTTACAACCCCATGAATCACAGCATGCCAGGCCTCCCTGTCCATCACCAACTCCCGGAGTTCACTCAGACTCATGTCCATCGAGTCAGCGATGGCATCCAGCCATCTCATCCTCTGTTGTCCCCTTCTCCTCCTGCCCCTAATCCCTCCCAGCATCAGAGTCTTTTCCAATGAGTCAACTCTTCACATGAAGTGGCCAAAGTACTGGAGTTTCAGCTTTAGCATCATTCCTTCCAAAGAAATCCCAGGGCTGATCTCCTTCAGAATGGACTGGTTGGATCTCTTTGCAGTCCAAGGGACTCTCAAGAGTCTTCTCCAACACCACAGTTCAAACGCATCAATTCTTCAGTGCTCAGCCTTCTTTACAGTCCAACTCTCACATCTATACATGACCACAGGAAAAACCATAGCCTTGACTAGACGGATCTTAGTCGGCAAAGTAATATCTCTGCTTTTGAATATGTTATCTAGGTTGGTTATAGGCTATTGTTAAGATTATAAGGTAATATATTTGGAATACTTAGTAAAGGTTTCAGAAAATAATTTACAAAAAATCAGTTACCATTATGGTTTTAAAATATTTCTGTACATGCGGTGGATTCATGTCAATGCATGGCAAAACCAATACAGTATTGTAAAGTAAAATAAAGTAAAAATAAAAATTAAAAAAATAAATAAAGTAAAATAAAATACTTCTGTAAACTATTCACTACCTACTTCTCTAAAAGTTTTTCTTTCCAGTTCATTTTGATTTAAATATTCAAGCAAATTTTTAAAAGTTTATAGTTCCATAGAATCACATGTAATTTCAGGCTTCTCTGACTTTATCCTTTCAGATCCCGCTGTTGGAAATATTCTAGGTTATTCCTACTCTTTTATACACTGTATTGTGATTCACCTTTATGGAAATGAGTGCATGCGCAGACTCTCTGTCTTACCTTTTGCTAGCCCATGAACTGTAGAACCTCCTCCGCCCCACACACGCTTCTCTGCCCATGGAATTTTCCATGCAAGAATACTACGGTATACATTTCCTACTCCAAAGAATCGTCCTGACCCGGGGACTGAATCCACATCTCTTGCCTCTCCTGCATTGGCAAGTGGATTCTTTACCACTGTGCTACCTGGAAAACCCTTTATGGAAATATCCCTCTCTCTTTAAAAGAAAAAAAAAAAAAAGACTGTGCTCTATACCACTGCAAGTGATGTGATAGAAATACTACTCCAATAACTAATTTACCTGATAATCCGTACTGTGTTTAAATAGAAATAGTTCCTTAAAATTGTTGCTCAATTGAATAAAGCAACTAACTTTTACAAAATTTTCCCTTATCCCCGTGTTGACTTTGTATTCTTAGAACCCACCCTGCTCCCAAATTTAGAAAACTTTTCTAATTCACACACGCACACATGCATAATATAATTTCTGTTGCTGAGATTCTTCCTCATATCCAAGCTGAGCCTTCTCTTTTAACCTACGATTTTATTAATTTATATTAAAAATTCACCCTTCTATATCTCCTCCTAGGACTCAACAGTTTAGCTTTCTTCCAAGGTACAAGCAGCTCCCCAAATTATGCCTCCCACTGAAGTAAACTCTGATTATTTGGAAGATGGCCATACTACATCCCACCTTTTCAGAAACATAATGAAGAATACAGGCATATTTTTCTTGCCAAATAGATGAAACTGTTTTTAATGTATATTTGTAACATGAATAAATTATGTAACGTAGGCAGTAAATTCATGAAAAACATAACAAAATAAACCATGCCTGACATATTCCTTTAAGCATTATCTACTATATGTTAAATTGTTCATTAATGTTGGTGGATCTTTTGTGATGTTTATCTAATCATGACCTCTGTCTTCATTCTTTTTTCTCAAGAAAGGATAATGCGGTAATTCCTAGTCTCTGCTGCTTAAATTATTATTATACTACTTACCTTATATTCTTGTTATGCATGATTTTAATTGTATGATTTTAAGACAAAGTGTAGGTGAAATTGGAGGTGGAATTTCCATGAGTTTTAATGGTATTGCAAAGGCATCTCTAAGTCTGTAAGATAAAAGAAACAGTCATTTTGATCCATGGGTGATAATTACGTCTTTTCAGTTTAAGAGTATTAAAATGCTTGGAAACATTTTATTATTATCATTAAGTAGGAAATTGTACTATTTGAAATGCCAGATTTTAAATATTTAATTTTAGGAATAATGCCAACTCCTGTGTCTCTGTTAACATTAGGACAGAGAAAATCAATAGATCTATCAGAGTGATATGTCACCTGAGAAAGGTTATCTTTACTGCCAATGTATTAAATGTTTTTCTTGTTATTCTCGACCAGCACTATAATTAAGTTCATAAACCTGTGGCAGTTGGGATAGTTTAAATTTAGTTTCCCTCAGATGTAAGTTTGGAGAATTAAATACTCAACTGATCTTACTAAAGTACCATTTGAAGCATCAGTGACTCCACTATTCTTGTATTCACCCTTAAACCCTTCTTGCCTTTACTTCTTCATCATAGTCAAGATTAACTGCACCCACCCACTTGCTCAAACCAAGAACCTGGGATCGTCTTTCATTTTCACTTTGCTTCACATACCGCATTTAATCTACTAGTAAGTTGCTGTTCTACCTCCTGCTGCATACACTGTATCTCATGGCCCCTATTCATGTTCACGGCTCCAACTTTAACAAAGGCTCTTATCATCTCCCACCCTGCGGTAACAGACTCCTGGCTGCTCCCAGTGAGCCTCTCTTCCCTCATATAATAGTTTCCTTTGTAAATAAATGTCACCAAATGCTTCCACGTAGTATCCTCTATTGGCTTCTTAATGCGCTTAAGATATAATTAAAATCTTCTTATTGAAGCCAGCCAAGGAGTGACTATAACATGGGTCTTGCCCATCTGTTTGACATCGCTTCTGTCAACCTCTCACCAGCAAGTCAGGCCAGACACAATGGTGTTCTTTCTCTTTCTTGAACATATACAACTCATTCCCATTTTTGCCCTTTCTTTTCCCCCTAAAGAGGATGCTTTTCTCCCAGATAGTCTCTTTCAGGTTCTTTCTCAAGTGTTAACACTTCAGAGAATTATTTTACTTCATCTATCGTCAACACCCACAAGGTAGTCAATTTCTTTACTATATCGCTGTGTTTCATTTCATACATAGTGTATGTAACTGTCTGAAATTAGTATCCTCCTTGTTCACTGTCGACATCTCCTCCACTGGAAATCTTTCTTGTTTCAAGTACCATTTTGCTCGGAACTTTGGGGTAAAGATTTGCATTATGACAGAAAATCATCAAACACCTATTTCATGAAAGTAGTCTGCTATTTTTATATAAGTTAAATTTTAACGATTTTTCAATAGAAAGCGTAGATACTACATGAAAATCTTAGATCCTAAAAATCCAATATCTCGGTTTGTACATCCCCAAAATGAAAAGCTATAAGACATTCAACTTTCTCAGCATAGCAGTGATAGACACTGAGACAGGAGAGCTGCCTTGAAGCCTTGATTCCAGTTTTGCTGTGTGGTAAAGAAAATTATCATACAATGTAGAGCACACCACTTTACTAGATTTGAATGTTGTTAAACCCCAAACCTCTGAAAGTGGCAGAGAGCCTAATTATGTACAGAACATGGTGAAAACAGATGCTCCCTCCCATACAATGGATTCCGTAAACTGTCACAATTCACTGCCGCCAAGAGCACCTGAATGACAAGACTTGGCTCTTTTGGAAGCATGGCCCATGACGACAAGCAGGATTATAGGATGCTTCTCTGAGTGGGCAATATGAGTGATGACAGTCCAGAATTTCTGGACCTAGTTGTTCCCACTACTTACATTGCGTACTTATGACAGTGGAATCGCAAAGGAATAGTCAAAAATACCAAAAGGAATCCTGTATTTTCTAGCGAATGCTGTGAAAATAAAAAAGCTGATACAGCTTATGTCACAGGATCAACTGAACTCTAAAGAGACACATCAGTTTTTTAAGCTCTATTAATACATAATTTATGTATAAAATTGCATATATTTAATGAATATCTTATTGATATAAGATAGTTGTATATAATTTAGACAATAAATTATATATGATTTAGACAAATTATATATAAATATATTGTGATATATATAACAGCAAATCTAGAATTTTATCATCTTGCATAACTAAAATGTTATATTCATTGAGCAATAGTTGCCCATTTCTCCCTCTCCCCAGCCTCATGCAACCACCATTCTATTCTCTGTTTCTATGAGTTTCACTGTTTTAAATGCCTCATATAACTGGAATCATGATGTATTTTTCCTTTTCTGACTAGCTTATTTAACTTAGCATAATGTAGTTCCTTCTGGATCTATCCATGTTGGCACAAATTGCAGGATTTTCTTTGATTAAGGCAAAGTAATATTTTGTTTTATATGTATATCACATTTTCTTTATCCACCAATCTTCTTATCAATATCTGTTTTGTTTCCATACCTTGGGTATTGTGAATATTGGTACATTGAACAAAAAGGCACATTTATCTCTTTGAGATGCTGATTTCAGTTCTTTTGGCTATATATCTTGAAGCGGGATTGCTGAATCAGTTCGTAGTTCTTACTTTAACTCTTTCTGAGGTACCTCTGTACTGTTTTCCATAGCGGCTGCACCTTTCTACATCCATGCTACATTCTCATCCACAATATATAGGGTGAACTTTTTTCATACTATGTCAATATTTGTTTTATCTGTCTTTTTTTATAATAGTATAATCATATATTTAAAATGATATTTTATTGTTGTTTGATCTGTGTTTTCATGTTTATAGTCTTTGGAGAAAATTCTACTCAAGTTCTTTATCCATCAAAATCAGTTTTGAGTCAAGCCAGAGCTAGCCTCTGTTCTCCTCATTTTTCTCTTTGTAATGTTCTTTTTTCTCAACATGTCAAAGTTGATTTCTTTGAAAGGAACTTAATTTTTAAAATCTCATCACAAAATTCTGAAAATAAGATACATGATGCATAGATAATCGACACATCATATTACAGCATTTTGTGTGTATGTGTGCTCAGTTATGTCCAACTCTTTATGACCACATGGACTGCAGCCCTCCAAGCTCCTCTGCCCATGGAATTTTTAATGGAATAGGTTTCCATTTCCTACTCCAAGGCATTTTCCCAACCCAGGGATCAAACCCATGTCTCTTGTGTCTCTTGCTCTGGCAGGTGGATTTTTTACCACTGTGCCACCTGGGAAGCCCCATATTATAGCATTACTATGGTACAGAGACTCTAAAATGCCTTCTCATGTTTGAATTTACATGTAATAAAATAAGCTAACCATCATGTAAACTCATAGAATACAAGTTCCATCATTGCTGATACATTAATTGCCAAGATCAAAACCTTTTTTCTTTCTCCCCATCTGCCTACCCCTCCAACTTTGGTTGGAATAGGTTTTTTCCAAGTGAGAAAATAAAAGTTATCTTTTTGTAAGAGCAGTTGAAGCCCAGAGTAGAAATTAGATAATTTTGGTGGTGGTGTTGGTGGTGAAGAATTGGATATTAACTAGTAGTTATGCATATTGATGGGGATTGGAAAGACAAGATATAGCTGTAGCAGTTTGACTATGGTTAGGCTGTCCTGGGAAAATAACAATCAGCTCAGGACTTCCCAGGTAGTTCAGCTGGTAAAGAATCCACCTGCAATGCAGGAGACCCTAGTTCGATTCCTGGGTCAGGAAGTTCCCCTGGAGAAGGGATAGGATATTCACTGTAGTATTCTTCGACGTTTCTTAGTGGCTCAGACCGTAAAGAATCTGCCTGCAGTGCAGGAGACCTAGGTTCAACCCCTGGGTTGGGAAGATCGCCTGGAGGAAGGCATGACAACCCACTCCAGCAATCTTGCCTGGAGAATCCCTGTGGACAGAGGAGCCGGATGGGCTACAGTCCATTGGGTTACAAAGAGTCGGACATGATTGAGGGACTTAGCACAGCATAGCACAACAGAGCTCTGAAGAGTCATTGTACCATGTGGGAGTCAAGGGAATAAGGGAGGAAAAGGGTTTACCACAGGGGATAATTTGCATATCCCCGAGAGGCATGAGTAACAGTGAGAGAATAGGCAGCTTTACCTAGCGTTCTGAACTACTGAAAAAGAGCTCCATCAGATTTTTAAAATTAGAAATTACAGAATAACATTCAGACTAGTTTATGCAAGGAAAAATATAGTGATTCATTATGTTCTAGTCTAAGGTCAGGAAAGGTAAACTCCAAGGTCATTGATTATATTTTCTCTACCTGTTTTTTTCATCTTTAAAATGGGAAAAATAGTAGCATTTTGCCTTATAGGGTGTTTGTGAAAACTGAATGAATTGGCATATGTAATGTACTAATAAAAATTACTACTATGAAAAAGTTAGCTGTAATTCTTTTTTTTTTTATTAACAAAGATATTTTTCAAAACCTATAGAATACTTTGTGCATCCTCTGTTTCTTCTTTCAGGAGAGATTTTTCTAGTGAAAAAAATTTCAATTAAAACATGAAGATGTTTAGCACAATTAAAAAAAGACAGTTTGAATGAAAACAATCATAAAATAATTAATAATTATGCCAACTTTGTGGACTAAGATTTGACTTCCTTGTCTAAAATGTGAAGAGAAATTATAGCTCAACAATTTACTTTTTAAAATCTGAAGCACATTATTAAAGCATTTCATTTTAAATATGCTTTCTTATTTTCCGACTGAGTGGCTTTCACTTTTTTCCCTGTTTTAATATTTACCATCATTGATATTTGCAAATATATGAGCAAAGAATGTGGATGAAGTAAATGAGAGGGATGTATTTTCTACAAGTCTTATGGGATAACACCTTACATGTGTTTAACAATAGCATCAACAAAATATGCAAACAATAGCAGGCAAGTGATAAAGCACATACTTATAGCACAAGCTTTAATATTAATACTCAGTCAGGTATAAGATATCTTAACTTTCAGTCTTATCTGCTCAAAGACAGACATCACCTTCCCTAATTTGTTTCCCAAATTTCCCTTCTTTTCCATTTTATTAAGAATAGCCTCTCTTAGACCAAGTTGAATTCTCCATATTGCGTTGATTCCAGTCCCCTCCCAGTCTCCAAAAAATAAAAAATCATCAACCTTTCTTCTCTCTTTCCTTTTGTCATGTTGCTTTAAATTCTCCTTTTCCATGTGCCTTTTCATATTCTGCTAATCATCATAAAGTCTTTCTCACATTAAAAATGACTCCTTACCTTACTTATGTTGTGATTATATCATTTGTCTCTATATCTTGTCAAATCTAAATACTTCAAATGATGGTTCATACTCCCTACCTCTTCTGCTCATGTCGTGCTCCTCTTTCCCTTTTTTGCAGCCTGACTTCCATGTCCTCCGTCACATGAGTACACATACTCTGACCTTGGACAATGGGCCTAACATCTCTAGCTGTGGTTTTGCTATCTACAAATAAGAAAATCAGCATTTACTTTTTAAGAATTTTTGAAGATTTAATGAAATAACATAAATGAACTTTTATGTATAATGCCTGACACATAAGAAACAATAAATCTCCATAAATTAATAATGGTGATATATTTACTGAATAAATTTAAAGTTGTTCCTGTGAAATTTCACTAATAGAATGTAAGTGGAAGATTATATGTAGGAAGTGGATAAGGCATGAAGGTGAGCATATTTTCAGGAAATAATTGTCTACATCATGGTGGTGGGAGTGGGGAGATCATTTTATTTAGGTAGATTGGCACTTTATGAACCTCTTTGAAGAGTGGCCAAGATGATGGAGTAGAAGGACTCTAAACTCACCTTCTCACCAAAATCACAAAAATCTACAGAAAAATCAAAGTTGACAAATTTATGAAACCTACCAGAACAGATCTACCACTAAAGACATAAAACAAGAACTACATAGGGCTTCTCAGCTGGCTCAATGGTAAAGAATCTGCCTGCCAATGCAGAAAACACAGGTTCAATCCCTGATCTGGGAAAATCCCACATGTCACGGAGCAGCTAAGCTACCGCGTGTCACCACTGTAGAGCCAGGGTTCTAGAGCCTGGCAGCCACAACTCCTGAGCCCATGTGCCTCAAGGACTGAAGCCCAAGTACCCTAGAGAGGGTGTGCACGGTAAGAGAAGCTGCTGCACCACAATGTAGAGCAGCCCACACTTGCTGCAAATAGAGAAAAGCCCACACAGCAACAAAGATCCAACACGGCCAAAACTAAATAAATAAATGTTTTAATTAAAGGAAGAAAAAAAAAATGGGACCATATAAAGGAGAATGGTAGGAGGGGTGGACTTGCAGTATTATCAAATCCTGTAGTCTCCCATTAGGCAACCCACAAGCTGGAGAATGATTACATTTCAGAGCTTCTCCCATAGGAGTGAGAGTTCTGAGCCCCATATCAGGCCCCCTCAGCCTGGAGGTCCAACACCAAGAAGAGGAACACCCAGAACATTTGGCTTTGAAGGCATGTGGGGCTTGATTGCAAGAAGCCCTCAGGACTGAGGGAGGGAGAGCCTTCACCCTTAAAGGGTGCACACAAATCTCAAGTTCACCAGGACCAACGGCAAAAGCTGTGATTTGATAGGAGACTAGACCAAACCTACCTGCTGGTCTTAGAGGGTCTCCTTGAGGAGGAGATGTGTGGTGGCTTTGACTCACCCTGGAGACATAGACACTGGTGGTAGATATATCTGGGAGCATTCTGCCTGAACTCTCCTAGAAGCTGACATCTTTCTTCGGTCATTAACACCAAGACCTGGCCCCAGTCAACTGTCAGTAGGCTTTAGTGCCAGGATGTTGTTGTTGTGCAGTTGGTAAGTCTTGCCTGACTCTTTGTGACCCCATGGACTGCAGCACACCAGTCTCCTCTGTCTTTCACTGTCTTCTGGAATGTGTTCAAATTCATGTCCATTGAGTTGGTGATGCCATCCACACATCTCATCCTCTGCTACCCCCTTTTCCTTTTGTCTTCAATCTCTCCTAGCATCAGGGTCTTCTTCAGTGAGTCAGCTTTTTTATCATGTGACCAAAATATTGGAGCATCAGCTTTAGCATCAGTCCTTACAATGAATATTCAGAGTTGATTCCTTTAGGATTGACTGATTGGATCTCCTTGCTGTTCAAGGGACTCTCAGTAATCTCTAGTACCACAGTGTGGAAGCCCTAATTCTTGAGTGCCCAGCCCTCTTTATGGTCCAGCTCAAACAACTAACTGAGTGAGTATGTGTCAACAGACAGATTACCTAAAGAATTACGGAGCCCAGAGCTTTCTCTAGACATACCCTTTGACATGGCCAGGCCTACCAGAAGGCAGACATTGGCCCCTATCACTAGGAAGCTTGCACAGTCTTCTAGACCAGCCTTACCCAAGAGGGGGAAGACACCAGAAACAAGAAAACTACCATCCTGCAGCTTGCAGACAAAATCTGCAAATGCAGGCCAGACACTACTCTGGGACCAGCTGGCCTCTCGCTCTTGGATAAGAAGGGAATGCACTGCTGAGACTCATAGGATATCTCCTACAGAGGGTCACTTCTCCAAGTCAGGAAGCATAACTAACCTGTCACATATATGAAAATGCAAATAGCAATTTAAACAAAATGAAGTGACAAGGAAATATTTTTCAAGTGAAAGAATAAGACAAAACCCCAGAAAAAGAACTTAGTGACATGGAGATAGACACTTTACCTGAGAAAGAGTTCAGAATTATGATAGTAAAGATGGTCAAAGAACTTATAAATAATTGGAAAGTGTAAAGAACAACCAAATAAAACTGAAGAATACAATAACTGAAATGAAAAATACATGAGAAGGAATTAGTAGGAAACTAAGTGAAAGTGAAAGTTTCTCAGTCGCGCCCGACTCTTTGCAACCCCATGGACTGTCCATGAAATTCTCCAGGCCAGAATATTGGAGTGGGTAGCTTTTTCCTTCCAGGGGATCTTCCCAACTCAGGAATTGAACCCAAGTCTCCCTCATTGCAGGTGTATTCTTTACCAGCTGAGCCACAAGGGAAGCCCAAAAACACTGGTGTGGGTAATCTATCCCTTCTCCAGGGGATCTTCCTGACCCAGGAATTGAATCTGGGTCTCCCAAATTGCAGGCAGATTCTTTACCAACTGAGCTATCAGGGAAGCCCCTAGTGAAAGTTGCTCAGTCATGTTTGACTCTTTGCAACCCCACAGACTTAGTCCATGAAATTCTCCAGGCCAGAATACTGGAGTGGGTAATCATTCCCTTCTCCAGGGGATCTTCCCAATCCACAGGTCAAACCCATGTTTCACACATTACAGGCAGATTCGTTACCAGCTGAGCCACAACGGAAGCCCAAGAGTACTGGAGTGGGTAGCCTACCCCTTCTCCAGCAGATCTTCCCAACCCAGGAATTGAACCAGGGTCTCCTACATCACAGGTAGATTCTTTACCAACTGAGCCTGAGGGAAGCCTGTAGGAGACTAAATCAAGCAGAAAGAGATCACTGATCTGGAAGACAAGAGAGTGGAAATCACTGTTGCCAAACAAACAAACAAAAAAAATGAGGACTTTTATGAGACATCAGACTCACTAATATTCATCTAATAGGAGTCCCAGAAGGAGAAGAGGAACAGAAAGGGCCTGAGAATGTATTTGAAGAGACAATAGCTGAAAACTTCTGTAACATGGGAAAGGAGACAATTACCTACACCCAGGCAGAGTTGAGAGTCCCATACAGGGTTATCCCACAGAAGAAAGGACACATTGTAATGAACCTCTTCAAATTTTCACCTGCAGCAGAGACTTGCACATGTTCATCAAAGATTCATATCCATCTACTTTTTTCATGGATGGATTTCTGAGAAGCATCTACCCAAACTGGGGCTATGTTATGGTACACTTATAGGGTATCTTTGAACCAATTTTCTCCCCAAACATTGTGAGCTACAGTGATGGGTGAATTTTTTTTCAGAATTGGAATTATTAAGGAGCAGTTGTGTCTCTCTTTACCCTCTCTTTCCCTTTCCATTGTTGCCTAGAAACTATCTGTTGAAATCAGCAGAGCCTGATTATGCAAGGTCCCTTGATCCTTAAATGACGTGGAACATCATCTGGCTTTCACCGACATGGGGCTCTTGTGTAAAGGGAGAGAAAAAGTTGTATTAAATCTATAGAGATCTTTTGATATGTCTGACTTACCATAACTAATATATTTTCTGACCTTTTTGAGCAAACATTCACAACTTCATGAATTTGAGTCTAAGGTTTCTGTCTTCAGGTTGTAGAGTAAATATTGACATCTCTATCTAAACTGACAAAAGTATTATGGAACCAATAGCTCTTTAATTAATTATTGAAGAAGAAGTGAAGTGGCTCAGTTGTACCCGACTCTTTGCAACCCCATGGACAGTAGCCTGCACCAAGCTCCTCCATCCATGGGATTTTCTAGGCAAGAGTACTGGAGTGGGTTGTCCTTTCCTTCTCCAGGGAATCTTCCCGACCCAGGGATCGAACCCGGGTCTTCCTCATTGTAGAAAGACGCTTTACCATCTGAGCCACCAGGGAAGTCCCATTAATTATTGAATCATCCTTCAAACCTATAACCCAAGAAAAAAATCTATACAATCTTAGATATTTAGGCAATTAAATGGAGCAATCCTGATTTCTGTCAACTTTCTTTCCTAGGAAATACTGAACTCATATTTTGTCGAAACAAGCCCAGTGTTAAGTAGCAGAGACTGAGTGTTGCTTTTAGGAGAACAAATGTGCTTTTTGAAGCAGGAAATTGAAATAGTAAAAATATGTTAGTATATTGAAAAGTCATCTGAATTGACAAGGAGTGCAGTGAGCATAAAGTTGCAGACATTATAGTGGTTTATCAGGTTCTGCTTTCTCTAGTATATCCCTACTGATTACAGAAAGATGGTGTAAGTGCCATTTTAAAATAATGAGAAAAATGCAAATGAATATCCTTTTCAAAATAAATAAATGCAAAATATAAGCTATAAGAATGTATTTTTTGTAGATGTATTGAGTTTTTATGTTTGGGTATACAATCAGGTAAATAAATTCTTTTTCTAAAGTTGAGAGAATGGCATAGGACTCATAATCCCATATGTCACTTTAGTTTTTTCTCTTTTTTTGTAGAAAAATTGTTCATTTGATTAAACCTTGTCAGTTTTCTTTGGATGTCACCAGTTTGGTGGCTCAGATGATAAAGCATCTGCCTGCAATGTGGGAGACCCAGGTTCGATCCCTGGGTCGGGAAGATGCCCTGCAGAAAGAAATGGCAATCCACTCCAGCACTCTTGCCTGGAAAATCCCGTGGACGGAGGAGCCTGATAGGCTACAGTCCATGGGGTTGCAAAGAGTCGGACACGACTGAGCGACTGAAGTGAACTGAATTTCCTAGGTGACTATTATTCTGAAAAACAATAAAGAAATTTATGCTAGGTTTATAGTTTTGGATTTTCTACACACTACTTTTGAGAATGGAAAGAAACAAATAGACGAGAACAATATAAAACTTGTTTTGTACATAATTATTTTGTTCTTAGACCCTCTGCTCCTAGGAATAAGGATTTCACTATGTTCCATCTGGCTAATGCAATCATGTGTCTTTTTCACTACCATTTTGAGTATACATATTTATTTACTTAATATGCGTGTGTTAGTTGCTCAGTCCTGTCCAACTCTTTGTGACTCCATGGGCTGTAGCTTGCCAGGCTCCTCTGTCCACAGAATTCTCCAGGCAAGGATACTGGATTGGATTGCCATTCCCTTCTCCGGGGGATCTTCCTGACCCAGGAATCAAACCTGGTCTCCCTTATTTCAGGAAGATTCTTTACCATCTGAGCCACCACCACCAGTCTCCAATGTGGTTTTTGATCTAGCACTTAGTTTAGAGAAAATACAGAAGAAAGAACAAGCCAACCCCTTCAAAACCCAATAAGGCAATGAATAACATATGAGACATTCTATAAGACTACTGGTATGATCCCTGAATGAAGGTTTAAAAGCAGGGACTGTTATAATGAACGACATTTTTAAATGAAGACATTTAAAAACAATGTTAAAAATGAATAACATTTTTAAATGAAGACATTTAAAAACAGTCCCTGCTTTTAAAACAGTCTCTGCTTTTAAAACTACCATTTTGAGTGTATATATTTATTTACTTAATGTCAGTTTTAAAAGCAGGGACTGTTATAATGGTAAGAAACCAAAAGAATAGTTTTGAGTATCCCAATTAGGTAATGATGAAAAAGAAAAGGAAAACTTTACAAAAGATACTTGGCACATTATTACAAAAGATATTTCAGAATATTTACATATAAATTCTGCTTTAGAAGTCATTAGGGAATTATTGCTAATGTTTATTTTGATAAACAGGAAGTATAACAAGAAATGAAGTGTTTTATTGTTGAAACAGAAAGATGGAAATGTGAGTATACTATTCTACTATCTTTTTGCATGTTTTTAAAAATTTTCATAAAAAGCTTTAAAAGTATAAAACCACTGCTTAAGAGTTTGTACTGGAGAATTGAAAAAGTAGAAAACTCTGAATAAAGTAATTCATACGGCATATTCCAGTTTATACTCAAAGTGTTTACAGCAGCCATTCTTAAAATTTTAAGATCAGTTCAGAATTTCTACACCAGTAAAATTGTACCTGAACTTTCCAGGCTCCCTCCTTTGTTACTGTCCAATGGTTAACTAATCCATGTGACTGCAATTAACTTTTCAAAATAAAGATCTCCCCAGACCCTTATATTTTTAATGGTAGTCCCCATTTTGTTTCTAGATAAAATTATCAGAAGACAGTTTTGTGAACTTTTTAAACCATGAACACAATGAGCACAGAAGCTCTTCAGTCTCTTTTAATTGGGGATATCTTATTTACTTCTTCATCCGTTTCATCTGGCTCAGTTGATATCTAGATGCATGGTATTACAACAGTAGAGGAAAACCTTTTAATGTAGGGAGCCATAAACATGAAGAACGTTTTCTTTTTTCTTTGCAAACTTATTGTTTATATATTCTCTGAAGAGTGTCACATCTCTAGTAATTTTGTTGTTTTACTGTTCGGTCACTAAGTCATGTCCCACTCTTTGCAACCCCATGGACTGTAGCACACCAGGCTCCCCTGTCCTTCACTGTCTCCTGGAGTTTGCTTAGATTCATGTCCATTGAGTCAGCAATGCCATCCAGACATCTCATCCTCTGCCTTCCTCTTCTCCTACTCCCCTCAACCTTTCCCAGCATCAGGGTCTCTTCTAATGAATTAACTCTTCACATCAGGTGGCCAAAGTATCGGAGCTTCAGCTTCAGCATCAGTCTTTGCAATGAATATTCAGGGTTGATTTCCTTTAGGATTGATTGGTTCAATCTCCTTAGAGTCCAAAGGACTCAGAAATATTCTCCACCACAGTTCAAAAGCATTGGCACTGTGTCATTGGGTGACTTCTGTCAATATATAGTGCAAGTGTTAGAAACAGGATTGAAGATCAGGCAAGGTATTGAAAATTTAATCAACAGTGAAGATATAGAGTCTAAAATGACAGTAAACCAGAGAAAAAGTTATCATTAAGTATCTTATGACAGTATTTAATGATAAAGAAATTAAATATATTAATAATTTTAAATACAAATAAATTAGAGTGCAACCTCATTGATTAATGATGAAATGGATATTACTGGTAGTTTTTATATGCTTATGATAAAAAACCCAGAGAGCAATAAACATAAAATTATACATGATGTAGCAAATGGAAAAGCAAATAAAAACCATTTCTCATAACTGCCAAAACAATTGTGCCACTCTTAGTCATGGATAAATTCTAAGATTTAGTTTGTGTTTCTTTACAATATTTCAAAACCTTTATCAGATAGTGATTGATTTAAAATAACTGTCCTTAATTTTTACATTACTTCATCAATAGTAAATGATTTAGTTAGTATTTTAAAATAATGGCTTAGGTAAGATATATAGGAAGAAGAGTGTAAGCTTAATCCATTTTCTATTAGAGGATTTTGTTAGAAAAGTATCACTTGTTTTCAGTCACATTTTCATAATGGAAATTGGTTCCTGTCCCTAATCTGACTTAATGGAAAGGAAGATCAAGTTCTTGACATATCTGATAGGATATCAACACAATTTTCTGGAACACTTGCCGCTTGATGATGATACTGTCAGAAATGAACTAATGAGAAAGGGGTGTCTTGATTAGGTGCCCTGTTGAAAGTTAATTATAAAGTTCAGGAAAATAGAGAGTTTATATTCTGTCATGAAATTCCTAGTAGAATAAAATGGATTAATAAAGGGTCAGGAAGTCAAGCTGAAACAAAGTACCATTTCCACTATGTTGGTCAAATACCTTCAGTCTGACCTTGAAAATTCATGTAACTTATTGGTATCAGTAAATAATGTCCTTTTAGATTCTGAACCCTAATGCTTAGAAGGGAAGGTTTTATTAATGTTAGTTTCAATATTCTAAGAACAAGAGTTGCAAGTTAATGTAGAGTTATGTGTTAGTCACTCAGTCATGTCTGATTCTTTGTGACCCCATGGACTCTAGCTTGTCAAGATCCTTGGTTCATGGAATTTTCCAGGTAAGAATACTGGGGAGTGGGGGAGTAGCCATTCCCTTCTTCAGGGAATCTTCCTAACCCAGGGATGGAACCTGGGTCTCCTGCATTGCAAGGAGATTCTACCATATGAGCCACCAGGGAAGCTCCATGTGGAATTACAGACAAGCAATTAAACTGAAAGATGTAGCAAAGATGTTGCATAAGAAATACAGAATGTGATATACTTAGCTTAGATACATAAATGTATGTATCTTCAAATATCTGAAACTCTATCACGCATAAGAGAGACCTGGCCTAATCTCTGTTTAGTTAAATTTGCAAACAGTACTGCTATCTAAATGCAACTAACTGTCCAAAGATGGAAAGATTGGAGTCTGCTAAAGAAGAGATTCTATGTTAAGATAGCCTCCATTAAGTGGGTCCATAATAACTTGAATTTGATTTTCTATGATTTGCTGAAGTTAATAGTCCTGTTTTCTGTAAGTTACAGCATGATTAACATAAACTAGTAAAAGTATTTCAGAAGTGAGTTGACTCTTAGCTTCAAAACTGTTATATTTTGCTAGAAATTGTACATTTGGTTCCATTCAGAAATTTCTCTTTGACTGATTACAACTATTTTATCTTTTAAAACATAATACGGTTTCCTACCAGTTTCAGTATGATAAAGTAAGAGATAATGATAAGACCAGTTTTTTGTTTCATAATCATTCAGGGAAAACAATAAGATTGTGTCTATGGAAAAGCTGAGGCAATTTTCTAGTTAATTGAATTTGCAAACCACTTTTACTTGACATTTCAGGTAACTTGGGAAAAAGCTATTTTATTTTCAATTTTACTTGTAGAAACACAGAGTCACTTGAATATTGCACTCCTGCTTTGCAAGTGAAGCTTTAATGAACTTGGATAAGTTGATAATATTGTGCCTACAAAGGGAGATTGTTGTATGAACGCCTGTGAATGTTTTATGCTTATTACTCTTGATAATGTCTGAAATCTGAAGGACTATGCAATAATCTCCATATAATATCTTCATGTACACCTATTGTAGCAGTTTCATTTACATATTCCAAAAACACTAATTATTTTCATAGAATGTGCTTAATTAACTCTATCCCACTGCAGAAATCTCATCTAGAGGGATGATGAAACTGAGTTAATTACAATCGAGGAGAGTATGTACCTTAAACAGGTGCAATCTCCTGCATCTATTTTGTGACTCTGTTTATGAATAAACATAAATTTTAGGCTCTCATATTTAGTCTTGCTCTATCTTGTTCTATACACAACTGATAATTTATGGGTGTTTTCATCTAAACCTTTGGTCTCTGGTATCAGGTTATTATTAGAAAATAAGTAAAATTAAATCATATCACATAACCTATAAGGGATATTTATAGATATTTTAATTTAAGAAAAATTTCTATCAGTCTGTTTTTAACTTAGACTGAAAATAATCAAATCAGTGTACTTTAAAGTCATAGCTGGTGAATTGCTATTACTCAATATTTTTGACAAATGCCTCTAAATTCCTTGCAGTATAGAACATTAGAAGAAATTGAAATCATTCTTCCATAGGTCATTGGAAGTATTTTGAATGCTTTTCACTATCTGTAAACTCTATACCTTATCAACTTTATAGTATATTTAATATTTTGACCTTATAAAGTATGTCTTCTAGAGCAGGTTATATTGACAACCTTATGTACTTTTGTATATGAGTGAAAAAAAAAAAGAGAAAATTCTACATATTTTGGAAGGTTGAAAATAAATACCTTATCTACTGGTCTGCCAGTGGTGTCAGAAATTATATTATTTGTTTCCTCTCCATGAAATTTAAAAAAATAGATACCCAAAGCTAAGTCAAAACAAATGAAAAGAAAATCAAAGCAAACCAATACACACACATAAAATAAGTGCAGCAAAGTTCAATGAAATCTTGGTATTTTCCATAAAGATAAATTTGTTTTTTTGAAATTTCAGATTTCCAAAATATCTCTATTGATGCCACTGTTTTGTTGACTCCATGGCCTATATTAGCTCACATGAGAAAGAGAATTCTAAAATAGCTCCCAACATTCTGAGCCCTCTGGTGTCCATGTCATACAAATCTCTAGGGGGGTAAATATGAACAGATTTTACTTCCATGCTTAGATTACGTGACACTGTTGACCAAAAAGTTTGTCCAGGTGGTCCAAGCTCAATCACAAGTCCTTTAAAGAGCAGGAAGTTTTATCTGTTAGAAGCAGAAAAAAATTTCCTCTGAGTAGAAGCAGAAAAGGAAGTCAGAGATTCACTGCCTAAGAAGGATTCAATATGCCATTGCTGACTGGAGGTGTAGGAGGTCAGGTGAGAAGGACTATGGGTGCCCTCTAGGATCTGAGAGCAGTCCTTGGCCGACAGTTATTAATTCAACAGAGGGAATGAGCTCTTCATTTAATTCAAAGGAACTGAATCTGCTTAACACCAAGAATTAGGTTGGGAGATTCCCCCCCAGAGTTTCTAGATGAGAATTCAACCTGGCCAACACCTTGATTTGAACCACTGGCTTCAGTGCTAAACATTTAACCCAGTGGAGCCCACTAGACTTTTGACCTAAAGAACTTTGAGACTAGATATAGATTTTTTTTTTTTTTAACAGAAGTTTGTGGTAGCACAAAAAACAATAGCTATAAAAATCAGAGTATACAAACCAAAAAAAGCTCATGCAACTAATATTATAATATCTCAGAGCATTTGATGCTTCAGGTCAAAGCATTAATTTTGCAATTTATTTTTAAAAGCATTATTCTCTTTTGAGAATAAAACTGATATGTACTCTCAATACCTATAGTAAGCAAAAGTGCACCCCTCTAATTGAATTGAGACAAGTCTGTCTGCATTAAGGCAGGTTCTGCTCAATACTAATTTAACAGAATATTAATTTCACTAATATTACAAGCCATACTTTATTCCATATCCTCAATTACCTGGTATTTATATGGCATTCCCTGAAGTTCAGATACTAAATGATATAGGAAAACAATACAATGCAAAGCAACAAGATAAAGGGTAATTAGCAGTTAGGGGACCACTTTTGATGATATACTTAGGGAAAGCCTGGGTGGGAAAGTAATATTTAAGCTGAAATCTAAATATGGAGATGAAGCATACTAGATAAATCCTGTGATAGAGAATTCTAGGTAATCTTTCATTCATCAATATGAGATACCTGCTACAAATTCTCACTGCTTAAAATAAGCTGGAAAGTCATTGGCTTAAGACAAGAAATAATTATAGGCAAAAATTATAAACTATCCTTTTTCCCCCAGAACCTAATACAGTTAAGGTCACAGAATGATTAATTATTGACTGTTAAAATTGTTCTTGTGAATCCGTGCATACTGTCACTCTTTTAATGTCATTGACTAGTGGGAAAGGAATGTAAAGGACAGTTTACAACTGGAAGCAGAGTTACTTTCAGCATTTAATTTTTCACGACTCCATATGAAGACTGAGCAAATAGAGATATACTGAGGAACTATAAATTGAGTGACACTGAAAAAAAAAAAGGCCAGCTATGATAGAACTAGTCTTATGCAAAAAAGGTAGTAATATCTTCCTGAACACACCATAAAAATGTACTTTTCTATGCCCCCTATTCCACTTGAGAAAATTAGATCATGCTTATCATTGTGAGATGTAGTGTGACTTCATGAGTTTTGAGAAGACTTGAGGGCCAGACTCCATCCCTGTTCACTTAGTTCCTTCAATCTAGGTAACACCCATTTCATTCTATAGGGGAAATCTTTTTCTCTTTAGCAAATTCCATAACATATTAATATTATGCTAGTGAGAAAGGAAAGAAAGGTCTAACATAACTTCTCCTTTGACTCTCCTTTGCAGAGTTTACTCTCTGTGGCTCTTTGTACAAATACATATCACATATTTTTTTCATTATAATTAGTGATTTTTACAGTTGAGTCCCTCCCCAACAGGATGGTTCATGTTGCCAAGCTGAGTATGATCCAGATACCAGGATAGCAGTTTAACAACACAGGTTTGTTAAATAAATAAACTTAATTTGCTCTGTAATGTTATTAGCCAATGAGAGTTCCTTATGATAGTATTTTCAGAGTAATGGGGGGTTGACATAAAGTTGGCCCTTAATACAAGTATGTAGACTGAATGAAGATAATGTAGATAAATATGGATCTTCTTGGGTTTTTTTTTCCTATCAAATTGATATGATAAATATAAATATTTCTTCCTACATGTGTAAGTAGGGGAGAATGATAACAATAAATTATGAGTAACCTAGAAACAACAAATACTCATCATTGTTATTTGACTCACAAGCATACTATACACATATAATTATGTGTACATGTCTATACACAAATAAACATGTGACTCTGTGTATATTTGTAAGAGTCCAAAATTTTGTTTCTAATCTCAAAGGATGTACATTGAGCTACATATAATTTAGTTCACAATGGAGCCCATTTTAATTAATCTCTGATTAGAGCTGAGGTGGAACAATTGAGGAATAGATACTATTTCAAATCTATTTAGAACAGTGTGTGTGCAGAAATATTAGAAGGATCAGGGGTTTTTTTTGTCTTATTTTTTAAGAAAAACAGGGAAGATCTCAGATGCCCTCATTGGGAAAGAAAAAAGAGGAAGCTGAACGCTTTCTAAAGATCAGATGTAAATCATAAGCTTTGAAATGTTTGCTGTCAAAGCACTGATTTGCTGTATAAATAAAGCATTGTACATTTCTTTCTTGTTTTTCATTTTCATTTGAAATGGCTCTGTTTTCTACCATTTGCCAAATGTTAGCCTCTCCAAAATGTAGTGCTTGACAGTCTCTCAAAGGGAATTTCTTGCAGAATAACCCACTAACATTAACGCCAAGGGAAAAGTAATGCCCATGTCAAAACTATAGAGCAGAATACAATTAAGTGAGACAGTCTCTATATTATAAAATGAGAAATAGATTTTTTCATTATTTTAAACCTTCTCTATCTCAAGGCAAGATTTATTAGTCACTCTTTTATTTTCTATGAGGTCTACAAAAAGTCATGGATCAATGAGAAAACAGACATTGGCTTCTGTGTCATCAATTTTGTACACGATAGTATTCTAAAATTTTCACTGCTAATAGATAGTTCTTCTTTTTAAAAACAAAGAAATAAGGACATCAAAATTTATATACATTTGAATTTTTCTCATAGAAGTAGATAAAAATCTCATAGATTTTTTTAGAATTTCAAAAATATTATACGCATATGCTAGAAAATGTAGAGCACGTAGGAAAGTGTGACAAGTCAGACAGTGGGTGTATAAGCATCAGTACATAGACTTGTGCAAGAAATATTCTGTTTCTTTAGGTATTAGAAAGCAGGGCTTCCCAGGTGGAGCTAGGGGTCAAGAACTCACCTGCAAAGTGCAAGAGGACTTAAGAGACTCGAGTTCGCTTCCTGGATCAGGACAATCCCCTGGAGGCAGGCATGGTAACCCACTTCAGTATTCTGGCCTGGAGAATCTCCTAGACAGAGAAGCCTGGCGGGCTACAGTCCACAGGGTTTCACAAAGTCAGACATGACTGAAGCGACTTAGCACACACATTGGAAAACAACATCTAGCTCCACAGCTCAGCACACCAATGGAAAACTTTACCTTTCTTCTGGATGGCACCACAATTTAGTGGCTCAGACGTAAAGCATCTGTCTACAATGTGGGAGGCCCAGGTTCGATCCCTGGGTCGGGGAGATTCCCTGGAGAAGGAAATGGCAATCCACTACAGTACTATTGCATGGAAAATCCCATGGACAGAGGAGCCTGGTAGGCTACAGTCTATGGGGTCACAAACAGTCAGACACGACTGAGCAACTTCACTTATAAGGTGAGATCAAGGGGTAGCTCTTGCAAACTGTAATTTGTCTATTCAAGGTAAACCACTGAGACAGTCATTAGCCCATGGGACAAGTCAGTTTACACCCAGCACTCTGTTGCTCATTCTCTGCAATCACTGAACAAGGTAATTGTCTACATGGCTGCTTCCGGTCCTGTCTTATTGAGACTAGGTGTCTTTCTCAGAGTCTCATCCATTACTGAAGGGCAATCAGGTAACAGGTCTTGCTGATGCACCTACTCTCTCTTCTCCACAAATTCTGATGCTTCAAATCTTCGAATGTCCCTTCAGATTGGGGAACTTTTTCTTCTCTTCTCCAGGACTCTTCTCGATCTCCTCAGAAAACCTCTTCGTTGTTATTCTTCTACAGCAAACCTCAATGGTTTATTAACTTCCATTTCCAAATATATTATTGATTGTTTTCTTTCCAGACTAAGGAAAGGAGAGTCGACTTGTAATTATTACTAAATTGACAACAGCAAAAAAGTGAAAAAGTTAAATTTCCATATTAAAATAGATGGATCATTCAGATCCAGCAACAGCACCTACCTTATTTGTTCAACAAGAACATTTTCTTTTCACTCCAGTTTTTACTGCCTCAGTTATGTCATGAAGTGGGACCTAGGTGAAGGAGGGACCTGCTTCGTGAGTCCCATGGGCTTCTTTATGGTGGAGATAACTCCCAAGTAAAGTGGAGCTTGTCTCTGTGGCTGGTATAGCCCCCAGGCTCCTGGGGTCTTTTGCTATTCTGAGTTTTAGATGTCTGTTTTTGCCCTCACCTTCTAAAATATTGACTCCTCTGGGTAATTTCTCTCCCTCCATAGTCTGGCTGCATTTCCCAGGAAGCTAAAATTTTAGCACAAGCAGAATGTGTTATAGTTTTGCACAAGGCTGTGTTATTTAAGAATTTGATTTGGGGCACATAATATGGGCTGGTTCTCCAAGTTTTTTGTTTCAGCCTTTTCTTCCTCGGAGTTCCTTTCTTCTCTCAAACTCTGGGACACGCAAGCCAGGATGACATCCCTGCTTATGCTTGGTCATATAAAGATGAATGATGGGCAGCTGTTATCCCTGTTCAGCTTCCTTCAGGTCAGTGACAATTCCTGTTCTCTCCATTTGCCAGAGTTCAACTGTCAGATGACAGACAGCACCCATATTGCCAGCAAAATTTGGGCTCTCATGATCTACTGAGCTCTCATGAAACCTGAGCAATGCCCCTCTCTGTCCTTTCTCTGCTTTCCAAATTCTCAAGTTTTCAATTTCTTCTGCATTGTTACTTGTTTTTTCTCTTTAGGGAGATCATTGTGAATGCTTTACTATCAATGTAAAAAATAGGTTGGCAGTTATTACTAACGTCATTAAAAAAAGTAGCTATCAATGGATAAACACAATAAACACTTGGTTATATCCTTCTAGTATTTATATATTTTACATAACTGAGGTGAATGTTATAAAAATGTATGTATAATTTGGTGTTTATCACTTAATAGTGTAACAGAAGTTTCAAGCCAAGAACCTGAGTTTTAAAGGAATATGGTTAGCATAGTATTTTAAAAATTAAAATAGTTTCTGATATGTAACAGAGAAGTTTTCAGATACGTATATTTTCTTGAAGAAAAAAACTAGCAATACGGGATCAGAATTCAATTCTTGCATTAACTGACAAGAGCAATGTAAGGGCCGCAGCCCCTTCTGGTTGGAGTACATTCTGTGAGTTCCCTGGTTTACCCCAGTCTCCACTGGTGATTTCCACTGACTTACACTTTAACATCCTGTCCCATAGAGTTGTGTCTGTGATTCCTGTTATTCACAGGTTTCTATAAAGTGAAATATGATCATGACAATAATGTATAATGTACAATAATGTCTGAGACCAATCTATATATAAAGCTGCGGCTCTCACATAGGTTGGGGAAATTGCCTTGCTAGGGAACATCTGACCATGCTGGAGCATTGTTGTCTGTACACTGTTTGGGCTGGGGGGGAGCGGGGGGGTTGGTGGATGATTATATTAGAATCTTGTGGTAGAAACCAAGGATGCAGCTGAACAATCTATGAGAACGCCCCCAGAACAAGGAATACTCCAGCTCAAACAACAATTATACTGATATGAGAAAATCCTTTATCTGGATGGTATATATAGTGATTAACTCTCAAATAATAAGGCAGGTTTCTATAAAAGAGATCAAAGAATATGGGCAGATTTTATGTAATTGCTGGCCACTGCCAAATTTCTCTCAAGAAATGCTTTTCCAATAGATGCTATTTTAATTTCTTATGTACTTATTTAATGATAAAATTCATAAATAAACACAAGATAGGGTATGATAGAATTTAAGAAAAAAAAATCCTGGATACATAATCTTATCTTGATGTACTTCTGAGCTCAAGAATGTCTTTGAAGTAGAAACTTTTCCTGTATCTTCTTTGCAGTGTTGAGGACACACCTCAAGTTCAATAAATATTTATTCATGATAATGGGACATTTTGAGGCTGCCTACTAAAAAAAACATTGTAGTAAGCAGTTCCATGTTAATTAGCATTCGTGGGCATTAACAATGCCTGAGGATGAGGACTACACAGAAGCTGAGAAATTATGATGTATTTTTAAAAATAAGTTCAAAATAAGTAAATGATTTCCCTTTCTTTTAGTTTTTTTTTTTTTTAACTTCATCCCTCTTAAAAAATATTGTAATATTTTCCTCTAATGATGAAGTTCTAGATTCAGGATTTGAACAGAGGTAAAATTTCAAGAATATTTCATTTATACAGATATGGAAATTGAGGGCTACAGAGAACTGTTGCAGTTTGACCCATGATTGTAGCCCAAATTCTGATGTGGATTCAAATGAACTCAAATAAAATCAAATGGAGTGAAGTGTATGCCACTGTAGGGGACTTTGGGTGCAACAACAATCGGGACAGTCAGAGAGCAAGCAGAGTAAGGAGGGTGGAGAGGAGGGGGGTGACGAGGGGCATTGTATTGCACACTGAAACCAGAGAGGTTGAGAAGGATGGGTCTGGGGAAGGGAGTAGGGTTAGAAAGGCACTGTATGCAGTTGCGGCCTAATGGTGGTTATGGTCTGGTACCATGTGCCATAGGCTGAAGCAGATACTGTGCGTGGGCATGGTAGCAGCTGTCTGGCTGAGTAATGTAGTGTGCTCAGGGTTGGGGGCATACATATTCCTATGAGAGGTAGTGGCAGCAGCAGTCCAGAGACATGTGTATTGTGGGTGTAGAATGTTGGAGCTTGAGCAGGTATAGAGGGCTCACCTCTGGTGATGGAGATGGTAGACGGTCAGAAGGTCACAGTGGTGGTACATTATTTCCACGTATGTGGAAAATCAAATAGGTAAATAAACTAAAGATAATGTTGTTGTGGTTTAGTTGCAAAGCCTTGTTTGACTCTTTTGCAACCCCATGGCTCCTCTGTCTTCTGTCTCCTGTGTCTTTGTAGCCTCCCAGGCTCTTCTGTCCATGGGGTTTTCCAAGCAAGAATACTGGAGCAGGTTGACATTTCCTTCTTCAAGGTATCTTCCCAACCCAGAGATGAAACCTGTTTCTCCTGCATTGGCAGATGGATTCTTTACCACTGAGCCACCAGGGAAGCCCACTAAGAATAATAGAAGCTGATTTTCTGCCTGCCATGAAAGGAAGTTGCAAATATGCAAAGGGAGAAAATGACAATTAATCCTGTATAGAAGATTGAAATAGAAAGTATATACTTTGGCCACCTTATGCAAAGAGTTGACTCACTGGAAAAGACCCTGATGCTGGGAGGGATTGGGGGCAGGAGGAGAAGGGGACAACAGAGGATGAGATGGCTGGATGGCATCACTGACTCGATGGACGTGAGTTTGAGTGAACTCCGGGAGTTGGTGATGGACAGGGAGGCCTGGCGTGCTGTGATTCATGGGGTCTCAAAGAGTCGGATACGACTGAGCGACTGAACTGAACTGAGCTAATGTTCAAAATTTGTAGTATATATAAGTAGATATTAAAATTAATTCTGATGTACATGTGTAAGTGTATGTTTTCTGTAAGAGTTTTTTCCTTGGAGTAAAATATCATTAAAAAAATGAAAAAAAAATCAGAGTTATGATCAGATTTTGACAATTATCAAAGTAATAACTAATTTAGCCTGGTAATTTCAATGAATGCCAAAAGAAGCATATGGAAGTTTAATAAGCTATTGGATATTTACACAGTCATAAAACATTTCCCCACAAAATGTCTACTAATTATAATAGCAAAAAGTGTAACTTTTAAAGGAGAAGCACTGAAAGCTTTTCTTATTTAATTAATCAAAGTTAATATGAGAAAAAACAAAATGGAATTTGGTGTAAATAAAAATTACAATATATGCCACATGGTAAAATACAGTGTTGCTTGCTTGAATATCATCATGTAGAAACATTAGACAAACTAGAGATGTTCTGCAAAATAATTGGTCTAAAATTCTTAAAATAGTATCAATCCTGAAAACCGAGGGAATGTTAGGAGTTTCAGATTGAAACAGAGCAAAAGAATATGATAACTAAATATGACACATTTTGAAATAGGTTATTTTGCTATAATGGATATTATTGGGTAAACTTGAAATAATTCTGTGAATTATCTGATAGGTTTAGTTTTAGTATATTGACTGTACATTGTAATTATATAAGAAATAGTCTTGATACTATAGCATCATGATTGCTACATATATTCAGATAGTTCAGGACAAATAATAATTTTATTTCATTGCAACTTTTTTGTAGGTTTGAAGCTATTTCAAAATATACAAAATATTTACATTTAAAATAAAATTTAGATTTTTTCAATATATTATGCTAAAAATAGAAATGTAACGGACAGAAATACCTTTTATGATTATCTTCTTTCACTTAGGAGTGTGCATTTAAGTTTTCTCAATATCTTTCTGTGGCTTTATAGCTAATTTCTTTTTAGTCTTGAATAATATTTTGTCGGGAGTACCACAATTTATTTATCCATTCACCTACTGAAAGACATCTTGGTTATTTCCAAGTTTGGGCAACTGCGAATAAAGCCACACATGATCATCCATGTGTGGATTTTGTGTGGGCGTGAGTTTTTACTACTTTGGATAAATACCAAAGAGCACAGTTGCTAGATCATATACTAAGGGTATCTCTGTAGGAAGAGCAGTCCTCCAGGGTGGCTGTACCATTTTGCTTTTTCACCAGCATTGAATGAGAGTTCCTGCTGCTCCACAGTTTTTCAACATTTGGTATTGTGTTTCTAGATTTTAACTATTCTAATAGATGTGTAATGGTATCTCATTATATTTACTGTTTTAAAAGCCAAAATAGACAAAGTAACATAAATGATGTTCAATGTTTTCCAAGGGAAAACAAAATCAAAACTGATTAATTATAAATGTGAGAACATATAGTGTTTAAAATAAATAAATCTCACACTGTAGTAAAGTAATGCACAAAATTCTCCAAGCCAGGCTTCAACAGTACATGAACTGTGAACTTTCAATATTCAATCTGGTTTTAGAAAAGGTAGAGAGGAACCAGAGATCAAATTGCCAACATCTGCTGGATCATGAAAAAAGCAAGAGAGTTCCAGAAAAACATCTATTTCAGCTTTATTGACTATGCTAAAGCCTTTGACTGTGTGGATCACAATAAACTGTGGAAAATTCTGAAAGAGGTGGAGATACTAGACCACCTGACTTGCCTCTTGAGAAATCTGTATGCAGGTCAGGAAACAACAGTTAGAACTGGACATGGAACAACAGACTGGTTTCAAATAGGAAAAGGAGTATGTCAAGGCTGTATATTGTCACCCTGATTATTTAACTTATATGCAGAGTACATCATGAGAAATGCTGGGTGGGAAGAAGCACAAGCTGGAATCAAGATTGCTGGAAGAACTATCAATAACCTCAGATATGCAGATGACACCACCCTTATGGCAGAAAGTGAAGAGGAACTAAAGAGCCTCTTGATGAAAGTGAAAGAGGAGACTGAAAAAGTTGACTTAAAGCTCAACATTCAGAAAACTAAGATCATGGCATCCGGTCCCATCACTTCATGGCAAATAGATGGGGAAACAATGGAAACAGTGGCAGGCTTTATTTTCTTGGGCTCCAAAATCACTGCAGGTGGTGACTACAGCCATGAAACTAAAAGATGCTTACTTCTTGGAAGGAAAGTTGTGACCAACTTAGACAGCATATTTAAAAGCAGAGCTACTACTTTATCAACAAAGGTCCGTCTAGTCAAGGACCTTTTTCCAGTAGTCATGTATGGATGTAAGATTTGGAATATGAAGAAAGCTGAGTGCTGAAGAATTGAGCTTTTGAACCGTGGTATTGGACTGAGTCCCTTGGACTGCAAGGAGATCCAACCAGTTCATCCTGGAGGGAATCAGTCCTGAATGTTCATTGGAAGGACTGATGCTAAAGCTGAAACTCCAATACTTTGGCCACTTGATGCGAAAAGCTGACTCATTGGAAAAGATCCTGATGCTGGGAAAGATTGAAGGCAGGAGAAGAAGGGGATGACAGAGGATGAGATGGTTGGAAGGCATCACTGACTCAATGGACATGAGTTTGAGTAAACTCTGGGAGTTGGTGAGAAACTGGAGGCCTGGCGTGCTGGAGTCCATGGGGTCACAAAGAGTCGGACACAACTGAATGACTGAACAGAACTGAATAGTGCCTTAAAGAGACACTAGTCATAGCTTTAATTTTATTTTTAACCAAAATACACGGAAATGCTTAATAATAAGTGAATAAGATAGAATATTTAGACGCAATTGTGTATGTAATAATCATGCTTTAAAAAAAAAAAAAGGATGAATCCTCAGCATATATTTGGTTCAGATATTGAGAAAAAAAAAAGAAAATGAAGTTGCTCAGTCTTGTCTGACTGTTTGAGACCCCGTGGACTGTAGCCCGCTTGGCTCCTCCATCCATGATTGAGACTATTGTTAAATAATTAAAAGCAGTAACTCTCCATTGGACTCCATCCTGTGTGATGGTGATGAATCCTTCTATAAAGTAGATGAACTCACAGCCCTTGACTCACTTGATCCTAAGAGGTTCTCAAGTGGTCAATGGGTTTGGAAGAAGCTGACCCTATCCAGGACCGAGGCATCTGGCAAGGGACTAAGAATAAGCAAGGTTTCCCCCTTTTGCAAGTGGGGTATACCAGAGGGCTTATCTTCTACTACATCTTCTAGCAAGGACATCTTGGTAGCCTTACTGGATCTGTGGGCACTGCTTTCATGACCCAAAGAATAATAGGCTGGGTACAGAGTGCCACAGATTCAGAATCCATGAGAGCCTGTTTCCAGGAGAATCTACTTATCTGTTTAGCAATTGCTGCATTTATTGTGTATGGCACAGGGCTGAGGATGATGGTTTCTTGTATCAGAAGTCAGTGGGCAACTTATGGTCCTCATAAATTGTCTAGAGATTCCAGGAAGCATGAGAGGATGTTGCTAAAGCATCTACAGACAGCAATATCTAAGGTTATTAATGGAATGCTTCTTGTACTGCAATTTAGTCAGATTCTAGAGACTTTAGTTGAAGGAAGACCCATTCAAAATGAGTCAGTTTGTAAAGTAACCATTCAAATAGGCTAAAGTCAAATTCTTTACTGAGAAATATATCACCTCTCAAAACAGAATTGTCTAAAAGTAGTTGCGGATGCTGAGTCAGTAGATAATCAGTGCTGTTTCTTAGCAGTGTTGGGGTGAAGCCCTCATTTTACCAGATAATTTCCAGAAATCTAACCACGGTCTTGGGGTCTTGTAGTATGTATAGAGCAATGGCTGTCTTCTTTCTGTGAGCTCCTTTGTTAGTATTTTTTGGTTTCTGATCGAATGACAGACATTTCAATAATATCGTCTAGGGAGGTCTTAGTGGGTAAAAATATAGCATTCAGTTCAGTTCAGTTCATTTCAGTCGTGTCCAACTCTTTGCCATCCCATGAGTCGCGGCACACAAAGCCTCCCTGTCCATCACCAACTCCTGGAGTTCACTCAAACTCACGCCCATCATAATGTTGCTAAAATGTTGTGTCTGACTCTTTGCGACCCCATGGACTGTAGCCTACCAGGCTCCTCTGTCCATGGGAATTTCCAGGCAATAGTACTGGAGTGGATTGCCATTTCCTTCTCCAGGGGATCTTCCTGACCCAGGGATCGAACCCAGGTCTCCCACATTGTAGACAGATGCTTTACCATCTGAGCCACCAGGAAGCCCACTAATTAACAACCTTCATGGTCTTAATTCATCTTGGGGGTCAAATTACAGTTATAAAATTGGAGTTCCACTAAATGTTTCTTAAATTTTCAAAACTTTTCAACATTTTCTACTGATTTCACAAATTTTAAGTATAAGACTCAAAATGTCTTTAACCTAATCATATTCAGAAAAATAAGTACAAAATTTTGTTCTTTTTTTATTTACCCTCATGAAGCTTAGTCTCAGTTCCAGGACCGGTGGCACCATACATATAACCAAGAAGATAGAGAATAATTTTTTTACTTACATAATGGAGGGTTTCTGGGGAGAACAAGGCAGGTTTCCAAAGATGGGCGAAAACTGACTTGAGAGAACAGGGGAAGGAGGCTGACTTGGAGCCTTAGTTGTCCTTTGTGGGTGGAGATCATGAAGATTTTCACATAAACAGGGACTTGAAGTCTGAATCTCTTGCTGGTGCCAAAGTGGGGAGCATCCAGGCTTTCTTGCCAGCTTGCCTACAAGTAGAACAGAAAGATAAAGAGTGATTAGGCTAAAAACTATAAGTGGTCAAATATCAAAAAATGGAGTTAGCTCTCTAATAGAGTATAATTAATTTCCTACTTAATATATTCTTTTAGAATATAATTCATACTTTTTGTTGTGAATTCATTGTATCACAAGAACAATATAATGAGTTAATTCTAAGATTTTAGTGAAAAGCAGGGTTCTCTGAACTGTTTGAAATGAGCTCCTAATTTTATAGTGAGAAAATGGCCCCTGGGTTGTTTTTTTTATTTCCCCCAAAGAACAAATTCAGTGACCATTTCACAGAGTGCTTGTCAATATATTCAGGCAGGAGTGCTGATGCTTTTGTTGAACACAATTCTTGCCCTCACATACTTAGTAGTGTAATAGAGTATAAAGACCACAAATAGAACAAAGTAAGTTCCAACATAAAGAGATATAAGAAATTCACATACACATGCTGTTTGAGCAAAGAGAGAATTCTGTGTTAGCAAACATGGTCAAGATGTGCTTCACAAAGAAGGACACGTATAGAAGGTAACTCAAAATATAGAGCCCTGTGAGTCAAGAGTTCTACCTTTGGTAGAGAATCCATTACATACAAATAGCCATTCATCCTCAATATGAGAGAAAAGAAGAGATACTGAACTATTTCTCAGGAACATGATGTATATGAAAAACCACAAATTATTGTCTACTCTTTCTTAATTTAATGAAGTGTAAGTTTATTTTCTCATATTAACATAGTGAATATATTACATTTAATGTAATTTAAGATTTAAAAATGATATTTGTATGTTTCTGTGTACAAGAATTTAAATGTTCAACTAAAGAAAAAATTTTATCTGATCCATGCATGCATACTCAGGTGCTTCAGTCATGTCTGACTCTTTGCAACCCTCTGGACTGTGGCCCACCAGATTCCTCTGTCCATGGGATTCTCCAGTAAGAATACTGAAGTGAGTTTCACTGCCCTCTTCCAGGGGATTTTGCCAACCCAGAGACTGAAGCCAAGTCTCCTGTGACTCCTGCACTGCAGGTGAATACTTTGCCTCTGAGCTATGAGGAAAACCCCATCTGATCCATAAATAAGCAAAACATTCATAAAGTCATTAAAGATGTTGAATTTATTTTCTTTTGCCCATGGGGAGATTACTCAATGGGATTTCAGTCTGAAATCATGAGTTAACCTCACTAATTCCTGCCAGGTTATTGAGAATAAGTTCTCAGTGTTACAGTTTTATCACCTCTCTTTCTGCATTTTTCTTTGTTAATTAATTTGCTCATCAAATGATGATAATAACAGGTACAGAAATTAAGTCAAAGACTTTGTATGTGCATGGCAATGTACTACAAAGTGAAAATAAATGGAAGAAGAAGACATAATAATCCCTTTTTCTCATGAAATTTCCATAGCATACAAAGATAAAAAAATCTCAGGAAGATATGCATAGAAGCAAAATAAAAGTTACTTTTTATTATAAATCAAAATAAACTCATATCAGTACTTTAGTATTCTAATTAAAACTAAAATTGTTTGAAGTTTTTCAGTTCTATACTTATAACTTATGAAATAAAATTTCTAACCACAAATAAAGAGTACCTTATTTTTTAACCCAAAAGAAAATTTTCAGAATCAAACTATCAACTAGTTAACTGCAAGTCAATTACCTTTGCCTCGATAAGGATTTTCTAAGCACAGCTTCATCTATCCTAGCACATTTTTTCTCCAGACTGAATGTGTGTGTACTTCAGCATGCAACCGGGGAGTGGGGGAGTTATTGTAGAAATTTGTGTTATCTATGGCTCATTAAAATAATAAAACTCAAAATTTATTGGCTTAAAATATACTTTTATTATCTCACATTTTCTATGGGTTTGGAATATAGGTATTCCTTACTGGGTGTATAGTGCTTAAGCCTCCATTGAAATTATGATCAATTTGTTGGCTGGGATGTTAGTCATCTCAGGACTCAACTGGGGATAAAAAATATGCTTCCAAGCTCCTTCACATGTTTGTTGGCAAACGTCAGAAGATCTGCTTCCAAACTCATTAACTTCATGTTTTCACAGGGCTGTCTCACAGCATGGTAGCTGGTTTCCTGTAGAGTCAGTGATCCAAGAGAGAGTGAGATAGTGGCCAAAAAGGAAGTCAGAAGTCTTTTTATAGTCTTACCTCAGAACCTGCATCCTTTTACATGTCCCATATTCTGTTCATCAGAAGCAAGTCCAACCCATGTTCAAGAGAAAGGACCTATGTATGTACTTAAATGCAAAGAGGTGGGGACCATTCAGGGTTTATTTATAGACTGTTTATTGCAATGTTCCCTCTGACCACTAGTGATTCACATCCAGCCTGCATGCAACATACACTGACTTCTTCCTAAGTTCTCCAAAGTCTCAAATCACTATAGCATCAGCTCAAAATCTAGAATCCCATTTTCTAAATCAGGTCTAGCTGTGGAGGAGGTCCCTTGGTATTAGTTCCTCACATATAGGTTCTCATATTAAACCACACTTTAAATGTATATCTGAGATAATAAATAACAATTATTGACTCCATGAACACCCAGTCCTCAGTGGTCAAATGGCATAGGATAAATATTATAGATATCCTGTTCAAAAGGAGTTAAATAGAATGGTCTTGAGGGTGCCTAAGATTTGATGGGGATACCAGACCACCTGACCTTTCTCCTGAGAAACCTGTATGCAGGTCAGGAAGCAATACTTAGAACCTTACATGGAACAACTGGTTCAAAACTGGGAAAGGAGTATGTCAGGGGTGTATATTGTCACCCTGCTTATATAACTTATGTGCAGAGTAGATCATGTGAAATGCTACGCTGGATGAATCACATGCTGGAATCAAGATTGCCAACAGAAACATCAGCAACCCCAGATATGCAGATGATACCACCCTAATTGAAAGAGGAGAGTGAAAAAGCTGACTTAAAACTCAACATCCAAAAACACTAACATCATGACATCTGGTCCCATCACTTCCTGCAAATTTAAGGGGGAAAAGTAGCAGTGACAGATTTTATTTTCTTAGGCTCCAAACTCACTGCAGATGGTGACTGCAGCCATGAAATTAGAAGACTCTTGCTTCTTGGAAGAAAAGCTATGACAAACCGAGACAACATATTAGAAAGCAAAGACATCACTTCGCCAACAAAGGTCTGTAGAGTCAAAACTATGTTTTTTCCAGTAGTCACATATGGATATGAGAGTTGGGACCACAAATAAGGCTGGAGCACCACAGAATTGATGCTTTTGAATTGTGGTGCTAGAAAAGACTTTTGAGAGTCCCTTGGACTGCAAGGTGACTAAACCAGTCTGTCCTAAAGGAAATCAACACTGAATACTCTTTGAAAGGACTGATGCTGAGGGTTTCCCTGGTGGCTCAGTGATAAAATAATCTGCCTGCAGTGCAGGAGACACAGGAGATGTGGGTTCAGCCCCTGGGTCAGGAAGATTCCCTGGAGGAGGGCATGGCAACCCTCTCCAGTATTCTTTCCAGGAAAATCCTATGGAAAAAAAGAGCCTTGTAGACTACAGTACATGGGGTCCTAAAGAATCAGACATGACTGAAGTGACTGAGCATGCCCAGACTGATGCTGAAACTGAAGCTCAAGCACTTCGGCCACTTGATATGCATAGCCAACTCATTGGAAAATACCCTGATGCTGGGAAACATTGAAGAAAAAGGAGAAGGGGACAGCAGAGGATGCGATGTTCAGATAGCATTACCAACTCAATGGACATGAATCTGAAAAAACTCCAGGAGACAGGGGAGCCTGGAGTGCTGCAGTCCATGGGGTTGCAAAAAGTCAGACACAATGACAGAACAATAAGATTTGATATAATCAGGTATGGTAAGACATACAAAAGTGGAAATGAGTATCATAAAGAAGTTTATACTCACAGTTGCCTAGAAATAGGAAGCACAGCACACCACATTAGAAAACACTGGAGTCAGTGAAAAGGCAGAGTGAGCAGGGAAACTCTTGGCCTAAAGCTTTTATTGTGCTTTCTATGGGAAAGACGTGGTAGGAGAGGATAAGTAGACTTGTGGCTAGTTTAAATAATTTCTGTGGCTTTGAATTGTCTGGGCCATCTTTAGTTGTGTGGTAGCTGGTCTGCAGTAATTAGAGCAGGGAATCATGGTCCAGAGTATAAAAGCTCTCCAATGGACATCCTAGGGTTGTGAGCTCTGGATTGATTGCTTTGCATTTGAAAGGTACAATTAAAAATAAGTTGTTCATTGTTCAGCCTCTTCGTTCAGCACTTTCTCTACTTTTTGCATAACAGCAGGCAAGAATATTGCTAAATGTCTGCTTTTTAAAACAGTTACCTACCCGTTCTTGCTTTTGAACCTTTGCACTTAGCATCCTTAACGTCCAGATTTCTGCCAAAAATCTGCTTAATGCAATTTAAAATTCGTCCAACAAGTTAATCAGAATCCTCCTAGCCTCTTTTTCTTCCTGGTTCCCAAGTTACTTCCACATTTTTAGGTAATTGTTGTAACGGTATACCATTCCTGGAACCAAAATCTGTGTTAGTTATCTATTTCTGTAAAACAAATTCCTTCCATATTTAGTAGCTTAAAATAGCAAATATTAATTATCTCACAGTTTCTGTGATTAAGAGTCTAGATCTAGGTTTCTGGGTATCTGTGACTCAGGCTTTCTGCTGTGATTGAAGTAGATCTGTTGACTGAGGGAAGGACACCTCAACACACAGAGGAGGCCAAAGGAGTGTCTCCAGCTCTTCCTTTGGGTGACTGGCAATCTTCAGAAGGTCTGCTTCCAAGCTCACTCATGTGCATCTCTGCACAGGGCTCCTTTGTGATGTGACTGCTGACTTCCCCCAACCACTAAGCAGAGTGACTGAAAGAGTGTTCAAGAAGAAAGCCATTGTCTGTTGTAAATGAATAGCAACAGAGGCTTCCTGGCACTTCTTCCCTACCCTGTGTGTCAGATATGAGTAATTAAGTCGATCTAAGGTAAGACAAATAGGAAAAGGAGTATGTCAAAGCTGTATATTGTCAGCCTGCTTATTTAACTTATATGCAGAGTACTTCATGAGAAGCGCTGGACTGGAAGAAACACAAGCTGGAGTCAAGATTGCCAGGAGAAATATCAATAACCTCAGATATGGAGATGACACCAACCTTATGGCAGAAAGTGAAGAGGAACTAAAAAGCCTCTTGATGAAAATGAAAGAGGAGAGTGAAAAAGTTGGCTTAAAGCTCAACATTCAGAAAACCAAGATTATGCCATCCGGTCCCATCACTTCATGGGAAATAGATGGGGAAACAGTGGAAACAATGTCAGACTTTATTTTTTTGGGGCTCCAAAATCATGGCAGATGGTGACTGCAGCCATGAAATTAAAAGACGCTTACTCCTTGGAAGAAAAGTTATGACCAACCTAGATAGTATATTCAAAAGCAGAGACATTACTTTACCGACTAAGGTCCGTCTAGCCAGGGCTGTGGTTTTTCCAGTGGTCATGTAAGGATGTGAGAGTTGGGCTGTGAAGAAGGCTGAGTGCCTTTTGAACTGTGGTGTTGGAGAAGACTCTTGAGAGTCCCTTGGACTGCAAGGAGATCCAACCAGTCCATTCTAAAGGAGATCAGCCCTGAGTGTTCTTTGGAAGGAATGATGCTAAAGCTGAAACTCCAGTACTTTGGCCACCTCATGAGAAGAGTTGACTCATTGGAAAAGACTTTGATGCTGGGAGGGATTGGGGGCAGGAGGAGAAGAGGACGACGGAGGATGAGATGGCTGGATGGCATCACCGACTCGATGGACGTGAGTCTGAGTGAACTCCGGGAGTTGGTGATGGACAGGGAGGCCTGGCGTGCTGCGATTCATGGGGTCACAAAGAGTCGGACACAACTGAGCGGCTGAACTGAACTGAAGGGAAGACATTACAAATGTACATGAATACCAGGAAGCAGGAGCAGCTTGGTCCACCATAAGGGTCTGTAATTCATGTCTGTAATTCTCTAGAGAGTCCTCTCATCATCTCTTTTATGGTACAGAATAAATGCTCTTAATATAGGAAGGACTATTTTGTGTGCATATCCAAGCGTACTCAGCTGTGTCCCACTCTTTGCAACCCAGTGGACTGTAGCCCACCAGGCTCCTCTGTCCATGGGATTTTCCAGGCAAGAATACTGAAGTGGGTTGCCAAGTTCCTCCTCCAGGGGATCTTCCTGACCCAGAGATCATACTTGCCTCTCCTGTGTTTCCTACATTGTCAGGTGTGTTCTCTATCAGTGAGCCACCTGGAAAGCCCCAATATAGGAAGGAGACGGGTGGTAAATCACACAGGCATTCAAATGGGGGGTTGCCATATATGTAGGTAGGTCATAGTGGTTGATGGGAGGCAAAATGACTGAAGCAGGGTTTCTGGTTACTATAATTTTTGCACAAAGTATATCAGCTAAGGATTATTTTCCACTGGAACCTATGGAGACAAATAAAAGTAATTATTTCTGTTCTCAAATATGGTCTACCATTCCCTACACTTAAAAGGATTTTCTTAATGACAACTGCAAGCATATTAACCCGATACACTGTGCATAGGACACTTTGGAATATGCTCAGCACAGATTTTTGAGAGGTTGGTGTGTGTGGTACTTTACTAAGAGCAGCATTGTCTTTACAACAAAGTAGATAATGGTTTAAATTCTGAATTTGTCATTTATTTCAAATAATGAATACTAATTCTGTCTTATAGATGCTTATGATGATTAAAGGAGAAAATAACACTAAAGCGTCAACTAGAGCTTGTTGCACAGAAAATGCTTAAAAAACAGCAATTGATTACCCTCTCCCTTGTTAGTAAAGCATTAAGAGAAGGTGCTTGGTTTTGTGTTCCCTGTCTGGATGCCAGATTTTTATTTTTAAATTCAATCATTTTAAACATATGTATGGATTTACCATTTAACATATTTCACGCTCATTTCTTTGCAAAACAAAGGCTAAATAATTCTGAGTAAGTTGTAGTTAAACATAGTTTAATTTCTTGACAGAGAGCATTTTGGTAGGTTTGACTGGTGTGCATTGCCAACATTGAAAAAATTGAAATCTTGGAAGGTGGAGTACTTCAATTTCAAAATAACAAGGGAGCACAGATAAGTCTAAGCATGTAGATCATACTTATGTGCATATTTATTATTGAATTAAATTTGAACTTGGATTTAATATAACTTTAAGTTTTAATGTATTTTAGGTGTTGAATAGGTAAATGCCTACCTATGTGGAAAATGCAGTTTAAAGATTTTTTTTCTGTTAGTTTTGAGTACAATGAATTTGATAAAGGTAAAAGGCAAGAAAACACTGGAAAGCTGACATAGCAATAAGTGAAAAAGGGAACAGATACAGCAAACAGTGCTTAAATCATAAATAATTATGATTATTAATAATAAATTAGCAATTCATAAATCTATTTTAATCATGTAAGTTGCAGTTGATTAAAAGAATAAGTCATATAAATAATGCATCTACATTAACAAGAACTGTGTTTATGTGTCATTTTAAGGTATATATATTTTATGATATCATATTATACAGTACATGCATACAATAAGGTATTCTATTGGAAATTCAATTATGACATCTAAATGGCTTATTTACAGAACTCTGACAGTATTTTTTATCTTAGAAATTCTAAGGATTAAGTAGATGATTTACATAGTCCATGATACATGTAACTTTTTTTTCAGTAAGCAAACAGCCATTATTTCCATAGATTTCTCTGAGAGAAATTGCTGACACTGTAAAACCTCATACACTTACTGATAGACTACTCTACTAGAATTGCCTACAAGCTTAAACTGTTGAGCTGACCAACAGAAAAATACACATAGGAGTGGGTAAGATTGCAGATGACCATGCTGTTCAGAAATACATATAAGGCATTTTATATCTCATCCTCTTAGGGTGTTTAGAATCATCCATTTCTAGAACAACGAATATTCTTGGGTTGAAACTCAGCTTGAAACATACTTTTAGACCATTATGATTCTGTTGGACATATCTTTTATGCCAACAAAATGCTTGAGAAATAATCTTTCCTCACTCCCATTGAATTTTTCCATCTCTGTTTTTCAACTCCATCACTTTCCGTGGATAGTCACAAAATCCTCTTCCAATGTTTTTTGGACAGTTTCCAACAGCTCTTCCAAAGTATTTTCTCCTTCACTTGCTCTTGGCTCAAAATAAAATGCCTGGGAGTCCCTAATGGCTTTGGTGTTCACAGGAAGTCTTTATTTTCTCTCCCAGTTTAGACTGTAATTTATATCAGTACCGTCATCCTTCAAAGTTTCTTGGAGTTATTTTTAACTGGATTTTTCTCCTGTTTCATTTAGTATTTCTTTATAAAAGCAAGTCATAGAATTCAGCCCTTCTCATACAAGTAATTAGAGTAAAAGGTATTTACTTGTTTCTACAGCCCCATTTATTGTACTGTAATTATCTAGTGAAACATGAAGCCAAATCTAGAGGTTTAAACATATCAAGAACAAAATTATAACTTTTGAAGAGGACTGTCTCACTGATTTGAGTTTAAGCAACTCAAATGTGATTCATAATTCTAATCAAGAAACTAACATTTTGGTAAATTCCTTTTGTTACAATAATGGACAGTATTTTCTACTTTATATTATTACCTTCAGTAATGTTTCCATCAATGGTAGATTATTCTGGGAAAACTCCAGTAAGACATGTAGGAACTGTGACTGATTTATTTTTGGCATGAGACCTTCCTTATCATAATTGAACATTGGGAGATTATACATTTTAAAAGGGCAATGAATCTATAATTTTTGACATGAAAAGGACTTGCTAAACAGATAGTCTGATCTATTAGCTTATTTTATAAATGAGAAAGTGAGTCCAGCGAGGTTAAGTGATGGTTAAAGACTACCTATTATTAAGTAAAACAGGAGAATCCATAACCTTCTGTGATTTTTTCCTCCAGGGCTTTTGGCCATGAACTTTTTACTGAGATCACTGGCAGCGTTGCAATTAAGGCCACTTTGAATGTTTATTTGTGTTTCAGTCATCCAGAAAACTTAACTCTTTGTTTGTATGAAACAAATACAGAAGCCTGGAAAATGGCAGCAAGATTTTCATATATATATATATATTTTTTTTTTTTCATATATATATATATATGGCTTCCCTGGTGGCTCAGAGGGTAAAGCGTCTGCCTGCAATGCGGGAGACCTGGGTGTGATCCCTGGGTCAGGAAGATCCCCTGGAGAAGGAAATGGCAACCCACTTCAGTATTCTTGCCTGGAAAATCCCATGGACGGAGGAGCCTGGTGGGCTATATATGTGTGTGTGTGCATATATATATATCACATATATATATATATCACAACACCAAATGGACTTCTTTATTAGCTAACTCTTTATGCATCAACTTTTATTTCGATGGAAATAAGACTGCTTTTCAGGGCAGTGAAGTTTTTGAAGTATTCGTAGAGGTACTTCATAGTATGGTCATTAGTGTATGATGTTTCTTTGTGACCTTTATGTTGCTGGTATATACAAAACAAGCACAGAAATTGGAAGAATGTATATACAAAATGTATAACAATCTGTATTTGTTGAAACTTCCAAGAGTATTCTCAGATACATTTTATTGTAGAGCAGAGTATAGACTAATTCAGCTGTAGAACCCATCAGATGAGGCCTATGTGGCCATCTCAAGTTGGAGACTGTTTTTTAGGCCATTAAAGATAGAGTGTATCTTTTAAATGGCCCTTTACTGCTTAGTTTGAGCAGCACTTGTCCTGAGATTTGAGAATTCCAGGTTGGTAGGTTCTCACCAATGGCTGCTTAAATATTTATTTGGTTTCATTCCCCATAGGCTTGTCTTCTCAAGGAAGCACGCAGTTCAGCTTTCTCTGTGATTATGGAAATTATTGCCTAAGGGACAGAAAATGCCAGAAACTATGGACTTAGTTCACCCATGAGCCAGCAGAAGTTACTTATTATTAATGGGTATGTTTGCTGGTAAGCTAGAAACTATAACACAGCCCAAGAGACTTGTTTTGATTTTCTTCCTGACTGAAGGAAACCATGGGAAATATTGTATTTATTTGCTAATTCTGAGGGTAAAACATACATTTTTCCTGGGAGTGGTACACACTGAAATATTTGCAGCTTCTCAACAGTGTAGTTTTTCCCAGGGGAGAGAAGAATGGGTGAGGAAAGCAGAGAGGATTCCCCTTAGGGACAACATTAAATACTCTTTGAGATGACCCTGGAAATCAGCGGGTTTGAAATATGCAAGTGACCTCTCATCCATCTCTAAAAATGTGCTGAGCTCTAGGGATTTTGAAAAGTTTCAAAATATGCTCTTGAAAAAATTAGGAAAATAAGTAATATCAGGACTAAGGAAATATTCTATAATTACTCTAACATATTATATAATGACTGTAAAAGGTTGTGACAGCTGAACTGTAAAGAAGGCAGAGTGCCAAACAATTGATGCTTTCAGACTGTGGTGCTGGAGAAGACTCCTGAGAGTCCCCTGGACAGCAGTAGATCAAACCAATCAATCTTAAAGGAAATCAACCCTGAATAGTCATTGGAAGGACTGATGCTGAGGCTGAAGCTCCAGTGTGTTGGTAACTTGATGTGAACAGCTGACACATTGGAAAAGTCCCTGATGCTGGAAAAGATTGAGGGCAGAAGGAGAATGGGTCATCATTGAATGAATTGGCTGGATGGCATCACTGATGTAATGGACATGAAATTGGGCATGTTGATAAATTCCGGGAGATGGTAAGGGACACGGAAGCTTGGCGTGTTGCAGTCCGTGGGGCCCCAAAGAGCTGGACATGACTGGGTGAGTGAGCAACAACAACTATAAAAGTCAGCTGAGAGGGTCAGGGAAAGCGGTGGAACATCTGTATTAGAGCTGAGAGGGTTGAAAAACTGTTTTTCTTGGGCAGAAAGCACTTTTAGGGAGGTTGTTAGAGGTGTTTGAGCTCATTGTGTTTGTAAACACTAAGAAGAACTCAGAATGGAAAATTTAGGATAAGGATGTAAGAAAGGCTTTTTGAATGATCTAGTTTTCCTAGACTCTGTAAGAAGAAATGCAAAATTATAAAAATAAATTTCTTTTGTATGCTTCATTACAGTTTGGAAGAAAGTTCGTGTTGGTTTTTTCTCATTTCCTACAAATAACAGGCAAATAAGAGAGTTATTATTTCCATTTCATAGATGAGGAAAATGAATTATCAGTATGAATCCAAAAATCAGGACTCCACATACCAAATTTTGCAGTGTACTTGTCCTGTAATAATCTGCAAGGAGATATAGAATATATATATTTTTTTCTTATCCCCTCTCCTTCCAAATTCAGGATATATGGCAGGTGTTCTGCCATATAATAGTTCTGCTATTCAAAAATGTGTGGACTAATTTGACTAAACTTAACCATTATCGTTTACATTCTTATAGCTTTTCTCAAGGTGTCTTGTTTTTAGTCACAAAGCATTCCTTCTAAAGATATTCTAAATATTCAGTCAGCTATAGATATTCGGTCAATCAGAAGACTGTGACAGACCAAATTACATGTTATGTTTCACTTTTTAGGTTGTTGTTGTTTTGATGTCTTTACTTCACAAGTTAGAAAACGGTAACCTGAATAAATTCAGGGATGTTTCAAGATTTTTGAAAAGTCAAGAGATATTATTTTGGAAATAGCTTGTAATTTATCAGAAAATAGGTAAAGGCATAAAATCTAGCATTTCTGCCTAAATAAATAATAATAGGATATAATAAATGTTTTGTTTAAAGGTTAATTGGGAACTCATAAAAATTTATAAGAGAATTTAGAAATATTTAATTATAAAATAATTCATAAAACTCTGGCTTATTTTTTACTTTCACTGATATCATTTTTGAATGAATCTTGAAAAAAGGTATTACATGTGTTCAGAAAGTAACTCAGAAGCATAAATGATTTGATTGAAGTCAATAAAATCTATATTGTGTTTTTGAAATTTTGTGGGGGAATTTTTGCTTCAAGTATCTCATGATTTATGATATTTCTGATAGTCATTGACTGTTACATTTTAAAAAATTTTGCTGTAAGCTCTAATCATTTTCCTTGCCTACTAAATGTCCTATTGCCATGTCATTCCTTCTCTCATAACTATACCAGTTTGATGAACTGCATTGAAATCAACATTACGAACATGCTAGCTA
This sequence comes from Capra hircus, assembly GCF_001704415.2. Classification (NCBI taxonomy): domain Eukaryota; kingdom Metazoa; phylum Chordata; class Mammalia; order Artiodactyla; family Bovidae; genus Capra; species Capra hircus. The sequence goes on along the minus strand of NC_030822.1, from coordinate 13,543,986 downwards.
TCCACAGCTATAAAAATCTATTGCATATTTTATGATTAATATGTCAGCCCTTAAGATACATTTCCAACAAGTAGAGAATAATGATGGAATGTTTTATGTATAAAGTCTGTGAGTGTGTTTTCCCACTGAGATATAGTCAATTGATTCAAATCCTTACCCTTATCCCTTCCACGTGGAAAGTCATGGATCATTTCAGTTCAGTTGCTTAGTCCTGTCCGACTCTTTACGACCCCATGGACTGTAGCACATAAGACCTCCCTGTCCATCCGGAACTCCTGGAGTTTACTCAAATTCATGTTCATTGAGTCAATAATGCCATCCAACCATCTCATCCTCTGTCATCCCCTTCTCCTCCCACCTTCAATCTTTCCCAGCATCAGGATCTTTTCCAATGAGTCATTTCTTCGCATCAGGTGGCCAAAGTATTGGAGTTTCAGCTTCAGGATCAGTCCTTCCAATGAATATCCAGGACTGATTTCCTCCAGGATGGACTGGCTGTATCTCCATGCAGTCCAAGGGACTCTACAGTGTCTCCTCCAACACCACAGTTCGAAAGTATCAATTCTTCAGCACTCAGCTTTCTTTGTAGTCCAACTCTCACATCCATACATGACTACTGGAAAAACCATAATCTTTACCAGATGGACCTTTGTTGGCAAAGTTGTCTTTACTTTTTAATATGTTGTCTAGGTTGGTCATAAACTTTCTTCCAAGGAACAAGTGTGTTTTAATTTCATGGCCGCAGTCACCATCTGCAGTGATTTTGGAGCCAAAAAAAAAAAAAGTCTGTCAATGTTTCCATTGCTTCCCCATCTATTTGCCATGAAGGGAAGAGACCAGATGCCATGATCATACTTTTTTGAATGTTGAGTTTTAAGGCAACATTTTCACTCTCCTCTTTCACTTTCAGCAAGAGGCTCTTTAGTTCTTCTTTGCTCTCTGCCATAAGGGTTGTGTCATCTGCATATCTGAGGTTATTGATATTTCTCCCAGCAATCTTGATTCCAGCTTATGCTTCATCTAGACCAGCATTTCTCTAGATGTACTCTGCATATAAGTTAAATAAACAAAGAAAGCACAAGGGCTAAACCCAAAGGAAGCACAAAAGCTTCCCTTGTGGCTCAGCTGGTAAAGAATCTGCCTTCAATATGGTAGACCTGGGTTCAATCCCTGGGTTGAAAAAACCCCCTGAAGAAGGGAAAGGCTACCCACTCCAGTATTCTGGCCTGGATAATTCCATGGACTCTATAGTCCATCGAAATGAAAGAGTCAGACCTGACTGAACGACTTTCACTATCCACTCACTATGGCAGTTCTATTTCCAGTTTTAAAGGAATCTCCACACTGTTCTATGGAGTGGCTGTACCACTTTGCATTCCCACCAACAGTGTAAGAGGGTTTCCTTTTCTGCACATCCTCTCCCATGTATAATGTTTGTAGACTTTTTGATGGCAGCCATTCTGACCAGCGTGAGAAGATACCTCATTAAGGTTTTTATTTGCATTTCTCTAATAATGAGTGATGTTTAGCATCTTTTCATGTGTTTATTAGCCATCTGTATGTATTTTTTGGAGAAATGTCTGTTTAGTTATTTGGCTCACTTTTTGATTGGGTTGTTCATTTTTCTAGTATTGAGCTACATGAGTTGCTTATATATTTTGGAGATTAATTCTTTTTCAGTTGTTCCATTGGGTATTATTTTCTCCCATTCTGAAGGCTGCCTTTTCACTTTGCTTATAGTATTTTGTTGTTGTTGTTGTTGTGCAAAAGCTTTTAAGTTTAATTAGGTCTTATTGTTTATTTTTGTTTTTATTTCCATTACTCTAGAATGGAAGAGAAGATCTCTTTAGATGAAGATCTTGCTGTGATTTATATCAGAGAGTGTTCTGCCCATGTTTTCCTCCAAGAGTTTTATAGTTTCTAGTCTTACATTTAGATCTTTAATCCATTTTGAGTGTATTTTTTTGTATGGTGTTAGAAAGTGTTCGAGGTTCATTCTTTTCCATGCGGCTGACCAGTTTTCCCAGCACCACTTGTTGAAGAGGTTGCCTTTTAAGAGTCAAGTATATGGACTATACAGAGTTGTCCAGTCATGCAATCCTGGCAGGAAAAGAAAGAAAGAATAGTATGTTATTAGGAAGTGAAACCCAAAGAAAGGAGACAGGAATCTTTTATATTTGGGCTAGCCAAAGATGAGGGGGTTGGAGAATAGGCATGAGTTGCTAGAAAAGTTCTGTCTTCCATATGGAAATCCCAGTTCAGTCTTCCAACAACGAATACTGACAATCTATGATGTGCTAAGCATTGCGTTAGATAATAGAGGTCCACGTTCACCAGAACACTTTTTCCACAGCCCTTATATCTGGTCAGATAGGCATTCGTATCCATCCTACCTTTATCCATTGCTGTCATTTCAGTCACTGTCCAATCCTTCATTACCTCTTGTATAGGTCATTATAACTCCCTACTTTTTAACTCTCCAGTATCCTCCCAATTTTAAACTTCCTATCCCCGATCACTTTTCTAAAAGACAGATATAATTGTATTTAGGAATACAGCCTAAGGATTTAGAAAACATCTTTTGATAAGATCTGGATCAGACTCCTCAGTATTGCATTTGAAGGTTTTCCAGCCCGTCCTACATTTTTTATACCTCTGCCATCTCATTTCCAAATATTTATCTCCTGCTACTCTCCTGCATTGGCCATAGGTAAAGTGGTGTCAGTTCCTTAGGGGCTATATATATCTTTTTGTTTCTATTTTCATGACTTTGATAATGTTCTTTTTACCAGAAATATTCCCCCTATGCCACCATCAAGGCTTCAAATGTGTCCTCTTTTTAGTGACTCTTTCCTGACTTCCCTAAACTGAGTTAATTACTCTATTTTATGGACTCCATCAAAATTCTGCTTTTCTCTGGTATTGCAAAGCACATTGTGTTACAATTATGCTTTCTGACTTCTGTGAATTTCTGTAAGTTGAAAACTCTATATTTTCTCTTGTTATTGCAGGTATCTAACTTAGTGACCAGTCTATCAGATACCATTTTTTTTTTTTCTATTCTCTCTCTCTCTCTTGTTTTTTTTTTTTTTTTTCCCCCTCTCCTTTTTTATTTTTTTCCTCCAGGCCAGAATACTGGAGTGGGTAGCCTTTCCCTTCTCCAAGGGATCTTCCCAACCCAGGGATTGAACCCAGGTTTCCCACATTGTAGGCAGATTCTTTATCAATAAATGAATGAACACATCTTAGTAGTAGCTTTAGCTTTTGTGTCTGCCTATGTCGGTCTCCCATAAAGAAAGTATGTCGATCCTTATAGGTTTTATAAGGCATATAATTGAGCTTACTACTACTACTACTACTAAGTCGCTTCAGTCGTGTCCGACTCTGTGTAACCCCATAGATGGCAGCCCACCAGGCTCCGCTGTCCCTGGGATTCTCCAGGCAAGAATACTGGAGTGGGTTGCCATTTATTTCTCCAGTGCTTAAAAGTGAAAAGTCAAAGTGAAAGTCTCTCAGTCGTCTCCGACTCTTGGCGACCCCATGGACTATAGTCTACCAGGCTCCTCCATCCATGGGATTTTCCAGGCAAGAGTGCTGGAGTGGGGTGCCATTGCCTTCTCCAAATTGAGCTTAAGATATAGCTTTTATTCTATGCAGAGAGGGAAAAGAGACAGAACCAGGTAAATCTTTCTTCATGTCTTACCCTACTCTCTCTCTCTCTCTCACACACACACACACACACACACACACACACGCACGTGCGTGCACACACACACAAATACACATACACACACAGAAACTCACTCACTCATAAGAACTATCTGGAGGAGGCAATCTCCTCAGGTTAAACTAACAATCCTAAAGATTTGGAGAGTGAAAGCATGGAGAATTGTCTGTGTTGGGGAGACCAGTCAGCCCCCAGCAGTCTTCATCATTTCTTTCTTCAGCAAGGCTTTTATGTTGCCCTGATAACATCCTGCCCTTACCAGGAAAGCAACTGGGCTGTTGCTGGTGATCTCTCTGATGAAGAAGCATGCAATGATTGTCTCAAAGTAGCAGCATTGAAAAGCAAGGAAGCAGAATGCAATAATTTTATTTCAATTCATCTGTTCTCCCTTCAGCTTCCGTCTGCTCCAAGTAGCAGGAATTACCCACCTGTCTCCACAAACTGAAGACACACAGCAAATTCAGGATAGACTTCAATCTGTTCAATCTGTGAGGTCCTGGGATCTATAATTCTGCTTCACTTCTCTAATTTCTGCAGGGCAGCATTCAGTGGGGGCAGATGACCCCCCAACAGTAGATTGCTAGTCTTGAAAGAAACAACCAAAATGTTACCAATCGTGATGCATGGGTGGAAGGACCTTAAAGAAATTTATATATTTGATTTTTTAAAAACAAGTTAGTATTAATATAACTGATTATCTTGCATTTTCATGTTGTGTGCTAAAAGGTTCTCTAATGATTATGGAGTTTATCATTTCATACATTTTTGTCTGTATCCCATTTTTGTCTGTAACTAAGCTGAAACCAAAGAAATAACATTACTTGACAAAAATCATGTAGCTAGTTGATGGCAGGACTTGAGCTTGATTTGCGTTTTCTCCAGCTGGGCAAGAACACTTTCCACTGCATTGTTTTGCTTTAATTAAAATGAGGTCAATTCTTAGGAAAACTAATTTAACTCAAGTGAATAGATGAAGCATGAAATAAGCAACATGAAGCTATATGATATCCTTAGACAAGCAGACCCTATGTGATCCACATCAGGGGACTTTTAGCTGACTTGGACTATGCTCTAATGAAACCTTTAGACCAAAAAGGGCCTCTTAATTCCAGTGTTTTCTAATATATAAGATTATTTCTTTTGTTTCACCTATTTTTAATGAGATATGAACAGTATAATATTAAAGCCACTCAAAAATTATGATAAAATCAACTTTGTTCTTGCACATGTAACAGTTTAAAATGACAATAGCATCCGATGATGAATTGAGTAAGCATATGTTGTTCAATGCAATTACCATCTGTTTTATATGATAAAGTGTTTATATGGGTTTCACTGTGGGGTAAAGCACAATTATAAATCCTGAACTAATCTACTTCTGTCCATCCCACTGGTGTTTATTTTTTCTTGAGGGGGTGCTTTGGAGGAAGTGAGGGTAACAAGAAATTATCAACTAGTTCTTTTTTAGATGCACAGCTTTTGGTTCATTGCAACTGATTATGTTTTATACAAATTACTGTGGAAAGTGATTCTTTTATAGGTGATTGCAATCAGGATGATAATATATAATTTTGATTAATCAAGGAAGTTTGATTAATTTCAGTGTTGATCGTGGCATAATCCCACACTAGAATGAAATGATGTTTACTGTCATTTGAAATGAATAATATCCCATAGTGAACTGAGTCCCTGAAGTTCTCCAAACTTTGAAGTTGTGTAACATTTCCAGTTATTTCTGTTGATGAATATAAATAATGTTTCAGTGCTTTCAAGAGTTTAAATCTTCAAATTCATCATAATATATAGTAGAATTCTAAGAAGGTTATCTCCCAAAAGGCAATGTTAAATATTTAAGACTATTGTTTCCTTCTTTCCTTCCACCAAATCCTTGCATCTCCACGGTATTATTCATTTCCTATTGAAATGACTGGGATTTTACTCTATTATGTTTAATTAATTTAATATTTTTATTTAAAATGGCATTTCTGTTTTTATTTCACTGATATCCATATGTGATTTTCATCTCTTAAGGTTTCAAGTTAGGTATTGTTAACCCTAACCCTTAAAACACAACAAATCAACTTTGATTTTGGTTAACCCTTGTCTCTGTTAGGCAATACTTCCTTAATCTGGGATATAACATGGGTCATTACCACTATATCTATTCTAGCATTGTTTATATTATTTTTCTCAGTCACCGGATCCTCACCTAATGACACAGTTTCCTACCTTTTGCAAAGTAACTGTGTCCTGGATCATGGCAAGGCCAAATTTTTTCAGGGTTTAGAAAAAAAAAAAAACTGTTGTTTGTAAAAAATCCTTGATTGTCCTATTAGCACTTTAGCATGAATTTTCCTGAAAAGGAGATATGATCAGGCTACCTAGGGATTCATGAGGTGTGGGGGCCACCAAGGAGGCCTACAAAGTCACTAACTCCAATTTATACACTTGGTGACTCAGTAGAATGAGGCTGATAGAATGTGAAGAGAGAGAAAGGGAATATAGGGCGAGGAAAAGACAGGCCCTGGCTAGTACCTTTGCCTGCAGGATGAAGGAAGGAAGGGCAGGGGACTCTCCCTTCATGGAAAGGCAGGAGCTACACGGTAAAGCTCTCCACCTCACTGTCTGCAGAAAACAGATGAGCCTATGTCCATCCGCCTTGTATTAGGACCCCCTCCCCACTCCGTCCTTTGTTATCTTGGTTCTATCTTCCTAAGTCTGTAGTCCAAATTTTGCAATTTGAACCCAAGTTCTGTTGTACTCGATCATTATTTCTCTGAAGTGTTGCTTCTCCTCCAGTTATCAATACCATAGCACACTGTCAAATTATTATTGTTCCAGCACTTATCATTTTTCATAATTTGTGCTGTTATTAATTTTGCATTTCTTTGTATTTGGCTTTTCTGTCTACATATCAACTTGATGAGTGCAGAAAGCTTCCCTATTGGGTTTACTGCTCTATTTCCAGGGTCAAGGAGATTTCACCTATAATGAATATTAAAAGACAATGTTGAATGAATAAATAAATATTCTCATGTTCTCTTATTGACCCTCATTTTTATTTCTGTGAGTCTATCAAAGATTATCTACTTTTTACTTCTAATAGAATCGACAGATTTACTCAGTCTAAATTCAATGTATATGATGAATTCCAATTTCCTAAACATAATGACCTTCATATAATATTCCCCCTCATTTAATGCCCTTAAATCTCTTCTTATCAATTTTTAAAATAGAGTTCATGACATGGGCACTAAAGCCAGACTGCTTCTAGTATTCCACAGCTTCCTAGCAGGGGCATTGGACACATTCCTCAGGCTTCTAGCATCTCAGTTTCTCACCTTTCTTGATGTTAGTACTGCCTAAGAAGTTTATTCTGAATATTAAGGGTTCAGTCATCACCATGCTCAGAAAATCACCTGATTCATTATAAACTGATATTAAATGTGAGTATTTTTATTGTAAGAAACTCATTCTTATTTCACTTAAAAATTCTCAATAGATTGAGAGAAGATGAGAGAACTTGAGAAAATATTTAGATGATTTTCTTTACCATAGTATGAGTACTTTCCTATGACCCTTCTGCATTTCTCCATTTTAGATAAATATAAAAAACCCCTATGATCAAAATATTATTTTATTTTTACACCAGAATATCTATGGCTTTTAAACATTTGGAACTACAAGCATCTGAATGAAACAGCAATTGGACTTGGCTTAGGCTCTATAGTCATAGTAGTGTTAGTCGCTTAGACATGTCCAACTCTTTGTGACCCCTTGGACTGTAGCCTGCCAGGGTTCTCTGTTCATGGAATTTTCCAGGCAAGAATACTGGAGTGGCTTGCCATTCCCTTTTCCAAAGGATCTTCCCAACCCAGGAATTGAACTTGGGCCTCCTGCATAGCAGGCAGATTCTTTACCGTCTGAGCTATAGGTAAGTCCTTAAGTTTCTATACTTTCAATTGATTTTAAGATAAGCTTTATTTCCTCATCTTTGTACCCTTAGTCCGCATGTTTAGCTTCTTTATCCATCGTATTTATTTTTCTGGTAAGACTATCATAAATGTCTTCCCTAAAAACCCAAAGACACCATCTTCCTTTGTTCTATCAGAAGGATAATGAGTATAGACTAATGCGTGAAATCACTGGAGAGCAAGTAACACTTTTCGCTCGAAGGCCAGGAAAGAAATTATAGGACAAGACGTGGAGAAGGAAATGGCAACCCATTCCAGTGTTCTTGCCTGGAGAATCCCAGGGACGGCGGAGCCTGGTGGGCTGCCGTCTATGGGGTCGCACAGAGTCGGACACGACTGAAGCGACTCAGCAGCAGCAGCAGCATACTGAAATGTAGCAAAGACTATTACACATGGAAGGCGGCCACTGATGGCAGAGCCAGCTCCACTATTGTCTGAGAGCTAGGACAATCAGCATCTGTTCTCAGAAGCCAATGCCTTGCGTTGGGGAGCCTAAGGTAAGCCAAAGTGCAAGAGGAAAGATGGCCCACAAGAGAAACAGTGTTGACAACTTCAAAGCAAAATCAATACATTCAGTAGCAGCATTAAGATCAGAGATAGGACTGAGATCAGTGAATCTTTGCACCATGCTAAATGTAACACTTTGTTGACTATAACTCTTATCATTTCTCCTCATACCTATTCTCCATTCTGTTGCAGCCTGTCAGATTGCCAGTTGTCTCTCTTCCCTTCTGCCTAATATTTCCTGAAGTTTTTATTTGTCTTCATTTTCTCCCTCTACTAGAATGCAAAATTTCTGCAACCCAGGCCATAGTCATTTTTTTTCCTTTATGAAAATTAGCCTTCTCTTGCTTCAATCATCACCCCTGAAGAAAGGCTACCACATTCACATGTCTGACTTTGATCAAGTCAATTATTTCTAATTGTGTTTGGAATATTGTCAAGAATCTTTTTTTTTTTTTTTTTTTGCACAACAATGAAATAATTCTAATTGTTTCCTCTCATGAAATCATTCTGTATTTTTCAGCTTCTGCTATATGCTATACTCTTTTGTTTCTTCAAAATCATAATTCCTTGACTCAATTGCCTTCCCCCCCTTTTTTTTCCTCCTTTCTACTAATTGTAAGTCTCATCAAATCTTTTAGTTGCTTTCTCAGATTTATCTTTTGCTTTCCACTGTGCTGTTTCTTGTGCTGTTTTCAAATCTGAAATGTCCTCCCGTCACCTATATCCAACAATTTCAGTTCTTGAAATTTTTATCTATTCTCCATCCTTCTTAAACATATTTCTAACCTACCTCAGAACCATTTTCTCTAATTCCTTTTGACTTATAATGTGTTATTTACATGTACGGTCTTGTTCTTGTCCAAACAGTGTTTGTTGAATACATTTTCTTTGTGGATAGAGCATTTATATTTGCTTTTTTTTTTCTCCTTCTTTTAATATTGATTAAAAGATGTTAGAGAGTTACAGTACTGAGTGCTAAATCACTTTAGTTATGTCCAACTCCTTGCAACCCCATGGATTATAGCCCACCAGGCTCCACTGTCCATGGAATTCTCCAGGCAAGAATACTGGAGTGGGTAGCCATTCCCTTCTCTGGGGGATCTTCCTGACCCAAGTATTGAGCCTGGGTCTCCTGCACTGCAGGCAATTTCTTTACCATCTGAGCCACTAGGTCAGCCCAGAAATGAGAAAACAGACAAAGATTCACTTAAAGGCAGTAATCTCAGTATAACTGTTTATTCAAATCCGTTCATGCAATCAATCATTAGTTAATATAAATGCATCCAGTTAATGATTAATTCATTTATTTTTGAAAAACATATTTATGTTGAGCATGTATTGTGTGTCCTGTGCTGATACTGACACTTTGGGTAATAAGAAAAGAGTGACATAGTCCCTGACCATATGATTTTCAATATCTAGTAAGGAAAACAGTAATTAAAACTGATTTTACACTATTATCATAATTGATATACAGTTAAAATATGTTCTGTGAATAACAGGAAAAATATTGATACTTCAAATAACCATATTATTATACTTTACAAACATTTTTAACATATTCAACCTTTTGATGATCTTTAATTAAAATCATTAGTAAAGACACCATCTCCAATTTTTATCTTAGAAAATATGTACAAACATAGATATAGTTTCTAGCAATAATTGATACCAGTACATATTGTTTTAATATTATATGTTTGTAATATTATCATAGGTGAAGTGAAATAATTAATAGGCTAACTAAAGAGTTAAATCATAAAATTACTATCACATAAACTATTGATAATACTATTTGAAAGCTTTACTTTCTATTTGGATAACTTATCAATGATTAAAAAATTATAAATCAGTGCTCACTTCAGCAGCACAAATACTAAAATTGGAACGATACAGAGAATATTAGCATGGCCCCTGCGCAAGGATGACATGCAAATTTGGAAGTGTTCCATATTTTTTGTCAATATATGGCAAAACCAATACAGTATTGTAAAGTAAAATAAAGTAAAAATAAAAAATAAAATAAAATAAAATGCTCACAACTAGGGAGATTTAAAAAAAAATTATAAATCAGAGGCTTGTCTAATCTACTTTCCTATGATTATTTGAGAAGAATTTTGTTATTACTAAGTTTTAAAGTTTTTATTAAACTGCTTATAATGCATGTAATAATTGATTTTTCCATTAGAGATATTGCTAATAAATTATAGAAATTTATGTGATTAAAAACAATATGACTTGAATGTTAAATTATCTTTATCACTTTCTAAATAACAACACATTATAATGTCACTTTTCATCTCTGCAAACTAAGATTTTGCATTTTTCTGTATATTGACTTTACTATGGAAGCTAAAGGAAATTAAGGCATGTATTATGTTTTAACTGCAACAATGATGCCATTCTAAGAAGTTCTAAATAAATGGACTTGTATCCATTTTTCATTTTTGATAGAACCAATTTGCAGAACATTTTCTCCTATCATTTATCTTTTTAGACTCATATTCTTTTTTTTTAATTGTTTAATCTTACAATTTCATGTTACTTTCTGAAGCTTTATCCTCTTAAAAAGTATCAGTAAAAAAGTCCTCTGGCTTATTTCTATTTATCATGTATGGGTAAATACATTGATGAGTAATGCTAAATTAAACAAATGAAATCTTTTGATCTTCATCAACTTTTTCATGTTAAAGTTTTAAGTTGTTTAGTCCCATCTGACTGTGACCCCATACATTGTAGCCCACCAGGCTCCTCTGCCCATGGAATTCTCTAGGCAAAAAACAGTGGAGTGGGTCGCCATTTTATTTTCCAAGGGATCTTCCCCACCGAGGGATCAAACCCAGGTCTCCTGCATTGCAGGCAGTTTCTTTACCATCTGAGCCAAATAGCCTTGGCATTTTTCATGGTAAATCTTATGCTAAAGAAAGTGAAATGAATCCTATACAAAAACTATTTATATAATATTTCATTAAGGATGAAAAAGTAAAGATTTGTCAAGAAAATGGCTCATCATAAACAAAGAAATTACTTAGAAAAATACTCTTAGAATAAAAGTTACTTTATTGGACATCTAAATATAAACTTTTTAAGCTAAAAGTGATTTACCCTGGTTCTCTTGGATGTTTTATATTGAATTTAACTACTATCATTCCTTATCTTCAAATTTGTCTCTTTTTCTTCTTCGTTAATTAATAGAGATTAGTTAGATTATGAGGTTATGAATTTGAAGTAGTGTTCTTCACCTCAAGTCCAAGTTTCTGTTATTCAACAAATCCTGGTGATATTGAGTTTCATTTTATTCATTGGTGAACATATTACACTCACCAACAGAGACCATCTAACTAGTATTATCCTTATATCTCAGAATGGTTTGCAGAAATACCATAAAGATCTTCCTTTGAGCAAAAGTTCACAGAAGTTAAGTGTACTCTGAATCCATTAGTAGCCATGGAGTTTGTTTTCTAAAACATCAGATGAGCTTATTATGCGCCAGTTTAACTTTTGGCGTGTTCCACAGATCAGTAGGACAGTAAATTCCCACTTTATTCTTAAAAGTGAGAATCCAACAGAGTAAAAGTGTTTTGGTAAATGTCATTTAATTTTATCGACAAAGAGATGAAATACTCCTTTAGCAATGAATACTATTATCTGAAAGCTACTCTATGTTCAGTTTTGATATAAGAAAAATAGAAGTTGATGCAATATCACTATTAAAAAACTAACATAAGAATGTTAGAATTTCACACACGAATGAATATCTTTTTTCTACACGTTTCATTTTCATTTGGAGTTGCTATTTCCTTGAACAGGTGCTTGTCAAGAAAAGAAAATGATTTAAACGGATATTTTGCAATTTAAAACAAATTTAATTGCATTCTCATTGCAGTAGTTTTATGAATGCTGTATATATTACCGTAAAAGATAAAATATAATTGAACACAGAAAAAAGTCTTTATGACTAAATTATAACTAGAAAATTGGCATACAATTATGTTAAAACAAAATTAAAACATTGAGAAAAAATTTTTTTACCCTCCACGCCTTGAAATTCATAATTTTAACTGAAAGTAAAATATCCTTTACTTCAGAGAATCTTCCACTACTTAATTTGCAGTCAATTTCACTAGAAAAATGTAAAGAACAAGCAACTAGAAGGAAGAGTTTAAGAAAGTACCTAATCTCACATGATGTGTCAACCGAATCCCTTTCAGCATTACAGTAAATCATCCTTTGGAGGAAAGATATTTGATGATATCTTTCAAAATGATTAAGCTTCGTGTCTGACTATCTGTAACCCCAAGGACTACAGCATGCCAAGCCTCCCTGTTCCTTACCGTGTCCTGAAGTTTGCACAAGTTCATGTCCATTGTATCGGTTATGCCATCCAGCCGTCTCATGCTCTGATGCCCTCTTCTCCTTCTGTCCTCATCTTTCCAGCATTAGGGACTTTTCCAGTGAGTCAGCTGTGGTCATGTATGGCTGTGAGAGCTGAATTTTAAAGAAGGCAGAGTGCCAAAGAATTGATGCCTTCAAACTTTGATGCTGGAGAAGACCCCAGAGAGTCCCTTGGACAGCAAGCAGATCAAACTAGTCTATATATATATATACATATATAACTAGTCTATATATACATATAGATAGATAGATAGATAGATAGATAGATAGATAGATAGATATGCTTCCCAGGTGGCGCTAGTGGTAAAGGAACTGCCTGCCAATTCAGAAGACATAAGAGAAGCTGGTTCAATCCCTGGATCAGAAAGATCCCCTGAAAGAGGGCATGGCAATCCACTCCAGTATTATTGCCTGGAGAATCCCATAGACAGGAGCCTGCTGGACTACAGTCTACAGGGTCACACAGAGAGTCAGACATGACTGACGCGACTTAGCACACCTGCACCCATAGGTATATATTCACATACATACACACACACATACATACATATGCATATGTATAAATATATGTATATATGAGAAGTGGAAGCAGTAACAGATTTTATTTTCTTGGGCTCCAAAATTACTGTGAACAGTGACTGCAACCATGAAATTAAAAGACATTTCTTGGAAAGAAAGCTATAACAAACCTAGGGAGCATATTAAAAATCAGAGACATCATTCTGCCAACAAAGGTCGATATAGTCAAAGATATGGTTTTTCCAGTAGTCATGTACAGATGTGAGAGTTGGACCATAATGAAGGCTGAGCGCCAAAAAATTGATGCTTTCCAACTGTGATTTTGGAGAAGACTCTTGAGAATCCCTTAGACTGCAAGAAGATCAGACCAGTCAATCCTAAAGGAAATCAGCCCTTGATATTCATTGGAAGGACTGATGCTGAGGCTGAAACGCCAATACTTTGGCCATCTGATATGAAGAGCTGACTTACTGAAAAAGACCCTGATGCTGGGAAAGGTAAAAGGCAAAAGAGAAAGGGGGCAGCAAATGATGAGATGGTTAGATAGCATAACCAACTCAATGGACATACATTTGAGCAAACTCTGGGAGATACTGAAGGACAGGGAGACTTGGTGTGTTGCAGTTCATGGGGTTACAAAGAGTTGTATGTGACTTAGGGACTGAACAGTGAAAATATCACTGGTGTTAGTGATATGGAAATTTCATTAAAGTAATTCATTACATGTAAATAGCTTGCAACAAAGTGATACATTTCAATTATCACATCATGGTCATTATTACTTAACTCTCAAAATGACTTGGCAGTAATTATCATTGTTTTTTTTTCATTTTATAAATGATAAAGCTGAAGATTAGCAATTAAGACCCTATCCACAACTCCATAGCTAGTAATTGGCAGAACTGAATGCCAAACCCATATTCATCAAAAAGATTCCTTTATGTTCTTTAAATTCGTCATAACTAATGATCTTGTCCTTCATGCCACCTTAGCCATAATATGAACTTAGCCATAATTATATTCATATTATGTACGTTAAAAATGGCACCTTAATAATAGTGAATGGCACCTCCTCTACAAGCAAGATTCCAAATTCCTCACTCTGACCACCACCTTCTGATTTCCTGTTCTTCTCTTCTATTACTAAAAATTATTTGAAACCACCCTATTTGAGAAAGTATACAGCCAATACTGGGCTTCACTGGTAGCTCAGCTGGTAAAGAATCCACCTGCAATGCAGGAAACCCCAGTTTGATTCCTGGGTCAGGAAAATCCTCTGAAGAAAGGATAGGCTACCCACTCCAGTATTCTTAGGCTTCCCTGGTGGCTCAGATGGTAAAGAATTTGTCTGCAGTGTGGGAGACTTGGATTTGATCCCTGGGTTGGGATGAACCCCTGCAGGAAGATATGGCAATCCACTCCAGTATTCTTGCCTTAAGAATCTCCAGGGACAGAGGAGCCTGGAGGGCTATACAATCCATGGGGTTGCAAAGAGTGGAACATGATTGAGCAGCTAAACCCAGCACAGCACAGCAGAGAAAATATTGTAAACTTTCCCTGTCCATTAGCAGTTTCATGGCCTCACCTCTCTTCTGCACCCACTTATAATTCACATACAACTTTCTCCTTCAGTTATACGCAGCTTCACGAAGTTTAAGCTGTCTTTTAAACTAGAGTCGTTGCTGCTATAAGCATGCAACATACTTGTGTTTACTCATCTTCCTTAAAGTGTGTTTCCTTACATTTAAATTCTCCCCTCAATGATTCCTGACAATCTTAGTTTCCTTAGTTAGTCAGTTCTTCCACACTCTAGAGGTGATCAGTTCATACTTTCTGTTTACTCCTCAAACATCCAAAGCTACCTGCCGTTTCCATCTTCCCTGTTCTTAGATGTTGATGTTGATTCTTGAAAATATGAGCAATTGGAAGGGATGTCCCACGTGCCTTCAGAAATAACTAGCTCACCTCCCTGCATCTGAATGTGTGTCCCATGCCTCACCTCCTGATTCTATGGCTGCTTCCTCCTCTCTTCCCTCCATTCACTCCAAGACTTTATTTTTTAAATGGTTGATTGTTTCTCTTATGTTAACTTTTTTTTTCCATTCCTACTGGGTCATATCTATCATCACACTATTAATTTCTGTACTATAAAAATACTCATTTAACCTCACATCACCATCCAGTTATTACTACCTGACTCTTTCCCTGTCTACAGTCTGACTTCTAGAGGTTTGAAATCTGCTTGCACACCCCCAGGTCAATCTTGAAAACACTATGATCTGATTCTTATTCCCAGCATTCTACTAGAATCACTTTTTAAAGAGTTACCGATAATCTCCATGTTAGTGTATTTAAGGTTTTTTTCAGTCTTATTTTTCTAAATTCTCATCCACACTTGTAAGACCTGATCATTTTCTCTTATGATAGTCTCTTCCTTGAATCCTTGGTTCTCTTCCTACCTCTCTGGCTGGTCTTTCTCAGCCTGCTTTCTTGGTTCAACTACCTAGACAGCCAGAGAGCTCATTCTTCAGAATTTTTTTCCATGTATCAGTTCTTGCCGAGATAGTCTGATCCATTCTGCTAACTGTCTTTAATGATTATGCTGACAACTCCCATTTTACATCCACAGTCTTCTTTATGCTGACCTACAGAAAAATATATTTGGCTGACCTGATCCTGTATTTAGATATCCACCTTGAACCTGTGAATGTGACTTTATTTGGAAATAAAATTTTGCAGATGTATTTAGATAAGATAAAATGAGATTATACTGAATTGGGGTTGGGTCAAAACTCAGTGTAAATGATGCTCTTATAAGAGGGAAATTTGAGTACAGAAACACAGACTCTCAGGACAGCAAATCATGTGAAAAGGGGCCATAGACTGGGTGTGATGTGTTTTCAAGCCCAGGAATGCCAAGGATTGCCAGGAAACCACCAGCAAATAGGAAAGACAAGGAAGATATTTTCCTAGAGTCCTTAGAGGAAATATGGCCTCGTTAACACCTTGGTAGAAGACTTTAAGCCTCCAACATTGAGGAAATACATTTTCTGTTGTTTTAAGCCTTCCAATTTGTAGTAGTTATTATGGCAGTTCTAGTAAAGTAATTGTATCTATAATCTCAATTCACTTCAGTTCAGTTCAGTCGCTCAGTCTTGTCCAACTCTTTGCGACCCCATGAATCACAGCACACCAGGCCTCCCTGTCCATCACCAACTCCTGGAATTCACTCAGACTCATGTCCATCGAGTCCGTGATGCCATCCAGCCATCTCATCCTTGGTCGTCCGCTTCTCCTGCCCCCAATCCCTCCCAGCATCAGAGTCTTTTCCAATGAGTCAACTTTTCTCATGACATAGCCAAAGTACTGGAGTTTCCGATAGATATAGATAAATAATTATATACACATGTGTAAACTAGCTATATGGATAGATGCATGCATGCTAAGTCACTTCAGCCATGTCTAATTCTGTGCAACCCTATGGACAGCAGCCTACCAGGCTCCTCCATCCACAGGATTGTCTAGGCAAGAATACTGGAGAGGGTTGCCATTAAATAGTCTCCTATATATCTCAAGTTTAACCTTCTATGACTTTTTTGAACATTATTTTTTTTAATTGTTAATAATGCTGATTAGCAATAGCAGTTAATAGTTAATATATATTAAACATACCAAGTGGTTTGTTAAGTACTTTTACACATGAATGTTATTTAAAGGTAACATTATCAGGTAGGGACGAAGCTATTGTTTTCAGTTTTCAATCAACCAAATTGAGACTTAAAGTATTTAAAGTAATTTCAGAAAATCAGCAAGAGGCAGAGCATGGACTCATATTCTGGTCTCTGTTGTTCCAAAATTCAGAGTTCCTATAGTAACACTCCATTTGAAGTAAGATTTTCAAGATGCAGTCAAATATTCTTTTTAACTGAAGCATGTTTAAATGTATTGCCACATTTAATTTTTAACAAATGTTAGGCACATTTAAGCAGCCTATAAATACTTGTTGAAGGAATGAATACACATAGCATTGCAGAATCTTTATATGATAATATTTCTTTAAAAAATCATTTTGGCTGCAATGTGTAAAACTGCATTTTAAAATGGAAACAAAAACTGACTTTGTGTCATAGTATCTGTTACACCAAAACAACTTTTTCCTAATGAAAGCAGCTGTTTCCAAAAGTACAGAAATCAACACAAACATTTTTAAGGGCCTCTAAGACCCATAAACTACTCACCAAGCAGGAAGAGCTTTTCTTCTAAGAATGCTCAAATGGATTATAAAACAATGGATTTCTTTTATGTTCTCATGGCTCATTAAATCTTTTTTAATGCAGTATTCTTTTAAATCAGGAAGTTTTGAGTATACCAAAACAGTGACACTCGCTCTGGTTTTCATTGAAGTGGAAGATAATTGCTCAGTTGCTTCTATTCTTTGTTGTTACCTCCATGAATGGTATTAATTCATCAGTTTATAAACACTGAAATGAAAGTATATTATATATATATATGCATATTTTTACTAAAGCAAGGAAAGATTTTTAGTCTTGTTGCCTTGAAGAAAATGTGGACTCTGTATGCTTAAGCCTACCCTCAGAGAAAAGCTGCATGCAGTTTATCAAATGCCTCACGTCCTGAATATTATGAATTCTTAGTTGGAAATTTATCATATAAAAGAAACATCTGATGTGGGATGAATTATGTCCTCACAAAATAAATATTGAAGTCCTAAGTCCTCTGATGATGACCTTTTTTGGAAGGGGAGTTTCGCTGATGTAGTTAAGATAAGGCTCTATTCCACTAGTGTGGGCCCTAATCCAAAATGACTGGTCCTCTTAGAAGAAGAGAAAACAGAGACAGAGGTGAAATCTATGTGAAGACATAGAGACACAAAGGGAAGATGCTTCTCTGGAGATGGAGGCAGAGACTGAAGTTATGTTGCCACAAACCAAGGAATAGACAGGATTATCAAAAAGTAGAAGAGACAAGGAAGTATCCTCCCACAGACCCTTCAAAAGGAGGAGGATCCTGCTAAGAACTTGAACTTCTTACATCCAGAACTTTGATTGAATGAACCTTTTTTTTGTTTGTTTTAAACTATTCAGTTTGTGATACTTTGTTATGGGAGCTCTAGGAAACTAAATCAGAATTTAAAACTTTGCTTGTATTTCCAGGTTGAGATGCTTATGTATGTTAAGAATCTTAGTGCATATGTTTCTTATTATTCTAAGGAATGTGGGGCCTTAAATCTAATCATAAGAGTTTGTGGCTATTAAAGAATTCTTGTTTCAATCAATGAGTAAATATTTATCATACAATATTAATGGCTATTCTCTGGATCACCATTGCTAATATGAGGGAGCAAACCATAGGACACGCTCCTCAGAAAAATTATGAGAGGCATGCACAAAACATCTGAAACATGCTCATTTAAAAATGAATTTCCTTAGGTAATTGTTATCCTGACATATTTCTTGTGGCACATTGCCCTCTTCCTGCAGTCTGGGTGGTGTATGCAATCTAATATATTGAACAAGTAGTATTACTTCCAATTCAACTAGCAGAAAATACCCACTGCATTTACTATCAAATATCAATCATATTGTTTGAATGTTGTAGTGAAACACTAAAGAAGATGTCAAGGTGATTGTGGTTTGCTAATTCAGGTTATTAATGTCTAAGGAAGACAAATTGTATACAAATTTCAGTCTCTGAATAAGCTAGACATGTCTTCCAATCTTCCAAACGAAATGTTTCCTACTTCTGATCTTCAGATGACATCTAAGAGGAGGCAAAGTCAGCCCTAAGTCTTGCATAAATGGTCCAAGGTTCTTCATAAAGAACCTTTAACAGAGACACATGGACATCAGAAAAATCAAGGGCAGATGCCTCATCAAAAGTGGGACTGATCGAAAGTAAAGAAAAGCAGGGATTACAGAGAAGCATCTACTTCTGCTTCACTGACTACACTGAAACCTTTGACTGGGTGAATCACAGCAAACTGTGGAAAATTCTTAAATAGAGGAGAATACCAGACCACCTTACCTGTCTCCTGAAACGCATGTATGCAGGTCAAGAAGCAACAGCTAGAACCAGACATGGAACAATGAACCGATTCAAAATTGGGAAAGGGGAATGTCAAGACTGTATATAGTCACCCTGCTTATTTAACTTATATGCAATGTACATCATGAGAAAGGCAGGGCTGGATGAATCACAAGCTGGAATCAAGATTGCTGGGAAAAATATCAACAGCCTCAGATACGCAGATGATATCACTCTAATGGCAGAAAGTGAAGAGGAACTGAAGAGCCTCTTCATGAAGGTGAAAGAGTGAAAAATCTGGCTTGAAACTCAGTATTCAAACAACCAAGAAGATGGTATCTGGTCCCATCACTTAATGGCAAATAGAAGGAAAAAAGTGGAAGTAGTGACAGATTTCCTTTTCTTGGGCTCCAAAATCACTACAGACAGTGACTGCAGCCATGAAATTAAGAGATACTTGCTGCTTGGAAGGAAAGCTGTGACAAACCAAGATGGTAAATTAAAAACCAGAGCAATCAGTTTGCCAACAAAGGTCTGTATTTTGTTAAAGCTATGGTTTTTCCAGTAGTCATGTACAGATTTGAAAGTTGAATCATAAAGAAGGCTGAGTGCTTTTGAACTGTGGTGCTGGAAAAGATTCTTGAGAGTCCCTTGGACTGCAAGGAGGTCTAATCAGTCAGTCCTAAAGGAAATCGGCCCTGAATATTCACTGGAAGGACTGATGCTGAAATTGAAGCTTCAGTACTTTAGCCCATGGTGTGAAGAGCTAACTTTGCAAAATACTCTGATGGTGGGTAAGATTGAGGGCAAGAGGAGAAGGGGACGGCAGATGATGAGATGGTTATGTAGCATCACCCACTCAATCGGTATGAATTTGAGCAAATCCAGGAGATAGTGGAGGACAGTGGAGACTGGCATGCTGCAGTCCATAGGGTTGTGAAGATTACACATGACTTAGTGACTGAACAAAAACAATCTGAATCTTTGGCTTAAAATTCCACATAATACTTTTTGATTCCTTTATTGTTCGTATTGATTTTCTCTGCTTAATTATTGGTTTTAGTTATTTAATTTATATATTTTCCTCTTGGTTAATCTAGTTTTGACTTGTCTCAAGTCAGATTTGGAGAAGGAAATGGCCACCCACTCCAGTATTCGTGCCTGGAGAATCCTATGGACAGAGGAGCCTGGCAAGCTGTGGACCATGGGGTTGCAAAGAGTCAGACATGACTGAAGCAACTAAGCATGCAAGCACGCATGCAATCTAGCAAAAACTTTACCAATTGCCTTAATCTTTTCAAAGAACAAATTGTTGGCTTCATCGATTTTTTCCTACAGTTCTCCTCTTCTCCATTTCACTGTGTCCACCCTGGTCTTCATTTTTTCTTTAATTCTGATTGCACTAGGTTCTGTATTCTCTTATTTTTTGTTTCTTAAAGTATATTGTAGGTTATTAATTTGAAATCTAATTTACATTACTGAATAGAATTTTAGACATTGTTTTTGCTATATGTCATCAGTTTTGGATTTTATATTACCATTTTTACTCATCTCAAAGTTATTTCCCATTTGCCCTTGTGATTTCTTTCTTGATACATTTGCTATTAAGGAGCTGCAACTATTTGGCTGGTAAGTATCATATGGTTTGATTTGCACATGTTTGTGAGTTTCCTAAATTTTCCTCTAATATCCAATTCCATTCTGGTGAGAAAACACATTCTTTATAATTTCAATACATTTTAAATTAATAGAGGCTTGTTTTATAACCTAACATATTCATGTGTCTTGGAAAAATTCATGTATGTTTGAGAAGAATATATATTCTGCTGACATTGACTGACTTGTTCTAGTGTTCTCTAAGCCTTTTATTTCCTTATTGCTCTTTTCCCCAGTTGTTTTATCCATTGAAAGTATAGATATCTATATTATTTTTAATTATTTATTCTCTTTTCAGTTCTTCATTTATGTTTTATGTATCTTTGAGCTCTGTTTTTATGTGCATAAATTATTACAGTTGCTATGTCTAACTGATGGGTTAATCCTTCATCACACACACACACACACAAAAACCTCTTCTTTATCTCTATCAGTAACATGTCTTAGAATCTATTTTGCTCAGTTCAGTCACTAAATTGTGTCCGACTCTTTGTGACCCCATGAACTGCAGCAAGTCAGGCCTCCTTGTCCATCACCGAAAACCGGATTTTACCCAAACTCATGTCCATTGAGTCGGTGATGACATCCAACCATCTCATCCCCTGTGATCCCCTTTTCCTCCTGCCTTCAATCTCTCCAAACATCAGAGTCTTTTCCAATGAGTCAGCTCTTCGCATCAGGTGGCCAAAATACTGGAGTTTCAGCTTTAACATCAGTCCTTCCAATGAACACCCAGGACAGATTTCCCTTAGGATGGACTGGTTGGATCTCCTTGCAGTCCAAGGGACTCTCAAGAGTCTTCTCCAACACCACACTGCAAAAGCATCAATTCTGCACTCAGCTCTCTTTATAGTCCAACTCTTACCTCCATACATGACCACTGGAAAAACCATAGCCTTGACTAGACGGACCTTTGTTGACAAAGTAATGTCTCTGCTTTTTAATATGCTGTCTATGTTGGTCATAACTTTCTTGCCAAGGAGTAAGCGTCCTTTAATTTCATGGCTGCAGTCACCATCTGCAGTGCTTTTGGAGCCCAGAAAAATAAGGTCAGCCACTATTTCCACTGTTTCCCCATCTATTGCCCATGAAGTGATGGGACCAGATGCCATGATCTTCGTTTTCTGAATGTTGAGCTTTAAGCCAACTTTTTCACTCTCCTCTTTCACTTTCATCAAGGGGCTCTTTAGTTCTTCTTCACTTTCTGCCATAAGGGTGGTGTCATCTGCATATCTGAGGTGATTAATATTTCTCCCAGCAATCTTGATTCCAGCTTGTGCTTCTTCCAGGCCAGTGTTTCTCATGATGTACTCTGCATATAATTTAAATAGGCAGGGTGACAATGTACAGCCTTGACGTACTCCTTTTCCTATTTGGAACCGGTCTGTTTTTCCATGTCCAGTTCTAATTGTTGCTTCCTAACCTGCATACAGATTTCTCAAGAAGTAGGTCAGGTGGTCTGGTATTCCCATCTCTTTCAGAATTTTCCACAGTTTATTGTGATCCACACAGTCAAAGGCTTTGGCATAGTCAATAAAGCAGAAATAGATGTTTTTCTGGAACTCTCTTGCTTTTTCCATGATCCAGTGGATGTTGGCAATTTAATCTCCGGTTCTTCAGCCTTTTCTAAATCCAGCTTGAACATCTGGAAGTTCATGGTTCACGTATTGCTGAAGCCTGGCTTGGAGTACTTTGAGCATTACTTTATTAGCATGTGAGATGAGTGCGTCTCTATTTTGTTAGTTTTAGCTTTTTTTTTCCTTATTTGTCTTTTAGTATTAATATAGTGAATATTTCTTTGGTTTGCTGTTTACACTGTTACAATTTGTTTGTTTGTTTGTTTTTTACTTAAAATCAATGTGTCTTTGAATATAAAGTGTGTTTCCTATAGATATTATATAGACAAGTTTTTAAAATTCATTGTGTAATCGTGTCCTCCTATTGGATTGTTTAAGCCATTCTATTTACATTTAATGTACTTACTGATAAAATATGATTCACATTTTCAATGGCTATTTATTTTCTTATATCTTTATTTTTCCTTAATTACATTTCTGAATTTTTTAAATATAAAATACATACATTTCTTGTATACCATTTTAATTTTCTCCTTGTTTAATTTACTGTATAAGTTATTTTCTTTTTATGTTATATGAAATACATATATTACATGTATTATTTTTTCAAAAATAGTTATCCAACCAGGGATCTTAGTTATCCAGCCAGGGATCAAACCCATGTTCCCTGCATTGAACACAAGTGGTCTCAACCACTGAAAAGCCAAGAAGTCTCTAACATTGGTTTTCAAGTCAAATTTTAAAGTTTTAAAACAATATTTCTTAATTCTCATCTTTTCTCTCTCTTCTTTATCTATGGACTTCTTATCATATTTACGTCGGTGTGCTTTGGGCATCCCACAAGTCTGCATCTCTGCTCATTTTTCTTTATTTTTTGAGGCTAGCTAATCTCAGTTGAACTATATTTGAGTTCACCAGTTCTTTCTTCTGTCAGTTTAAATCTTTTGAGGGGCTACTCTAGTAATTTTTCTTTTCATTTCAGTTATTATACATTGCAACTCTATATTTCTTTGATTCTTTTAAAAATAATTTCTGTCTCTTTATTGATATTTATTGATATTCTGTTTTTCCTAATACATTTTTTCAGACTTCCCTTTACTTCTTTAGATGATCTCTCTAGTTCCCATTAGTTTTTTGGAAATACTTAAAATAACTGATTAAAGTGTAAATTCTGGGTTTCATCAGGGACACTTTCATTTGGCTATTTTAATTATTTTTGGGTCAGACTTCCTGTTTCTGTGTATATCTTATATATATATTTTTGTGAAATTGGATATTTTAAATAACGTATTGATTCACCTTCAAGCGCCCACTCTTCCTGGGTATTTTGCTTATTCAAGTTTATCATTGTTGTTTGTTTTGTGACTTTAATAGGTGGATTTCTAGGATTTCTTTGGAAGGAATGATGCTAACACTGAAACTCCAGTACTTTGGCCACCTCATGAGAAGAGTTGACTCATTGGAAAAGACTCGGATGCTAGGAGGGATTGGGGGCAGGAGGAGAAGGGGACGACCGAGGATGAGATGGCTGGATGGCATCACTGACTCGATGGACGTGAGTCTGAGTGAACTCCGGGAGTTGGTGATGGACAGGGAGGCCTGGCGTGCTGCGATTCATGGGGTCGCAAAGAGTCAGACACGACTGAGCGACTGAATTGAACTGAACTGAACAGAAGTCTTAACTCTGCCATATGTGGACACAAGAATCTTTGCTGATTTAGCTTTGTGTCAGCTAATTATTGGTGACAGAGCTTCTCTTAAATATTTTAAGCCAATATGCCTCACACCCTTTACCAACGAGCTCTCTCTACGTATACACACAGGTGCATGCATACACTCCTGAGATGTGTGCAGGCTTCTTTACTCCAGGAGTGTTTCAGAGCTTTTCAAAACCTGCAATGAACATATCATTTCCCAGATTTTCCTTTTAAGTTTTTTGGCCAGCCTCTTATTTACCATGGCTGCTGTCACACGCTGCATAGCTGCAGTGTTAAGCAATCTTTGTTCATTGTTTTAGACAAACACCCCAGAAACGGTTTTTCTCCGAATTAGGTGAAATCAAGACAGGATCTGTGAATGTGTCCTTTTAAAGGACTAGTCTGAAAGATTAAATCATTTCAATATCTTGGAATAAGACTTGCTAGGCACTTGACCTATTTGGCTCGTAAAAGTGGATTCAAGGTTGTTCTTTTTACAGATAGCCTGGTCTGAGGCTGTTGGTTTTCAAGACCACTGCTGAGCAAGATGATTTTACTGCAATTCAACTTTTTTTTTTCCCTTGAACAAACTTTTCAGTTTTTGGTTAATTTCTGAAAAAAGCTGATTTTGAAAATTCCTCCAGTGTTTTCATTGCTTTTATGAAGCAGCAGACTTTTGAATTCTGCCATTCTGGAAGTGCTTCTGACCAATGTTGTTAGAATTTTAGTTTGGATTTGTTTATATGTGACTTATTATTATTACTATTTGAGAAACTTCATGATGTCTTTTGAGCTCACTGGAGTGAACCTCTGATAAGAAACTTGTGGCCAAAATAAGACACCGTGCAATATAAAAATCAGAGTAAGTATTTCAGATCTCAGTACAGAATTGCCTTAAAACTGATATTATTAGTATACTCTTTTGGATATATGTTGTAATTTTCTGAGGGAAAAATGTATATCAGTCGAGTGATTATCACTTCAACATTAGACCAAGGAATATAGCTTAAAAGAGTGGTTGATATTAGGGATTAAACTTATACAGATGTCAGCAGGACTCACACATAGGCATGCTTATATCTTCCATTGAAAGGCTGACCATTTAGGTGGTCAACAATTGCCTTGAGGTTACCAACAATGGATCAACAGAATCTAATCTTAAGAATGTTATTTGGCAGGGAAAAGGGGATGACAAAGGATAGATAGTTGGATGGCATCACCAACTCAATGCACGAGTTTGAGTAAGCTCCGGGAGTTGATGAAGGACAGGGAAGCCCGGCATTCTGCACTCCATGGGGTTGCAAAGAGTTGGACAGGACTAAGCGACTGAACTGAATTGAACCAAAGTTCCCAACTCATGATATTTTCTTCTATATGGAGGAATTTCTATTTGTGGGACACATCTGGCCCCCATTTTAACCAATTTTCATTACACCTGAGAAGATGAGTAACTTAGCTGATTATTGGGTTTGGAGGGAGATACTATGTATAGCAGCCCATGCCTCTTCTTTATCCTTCCTTTTAGAAACAGATGTGCCTACAGAAATCAAGATCTGCTCTGTTCCTCCAAGCTGTGAGTTTTATTAGAAAGTTACTCCTTGGGGAAGCCCTTCACGAGTGAATAAGTGATTGCCTCATTATTACTTGCTTCTATGTTAATAGAACTTGGCTTTAGACCAAATGTTACATTCTTAAATATCAGTTAGTTTTCAGTTGATTCAGAACTTATGCAAGAAAGTGGGCCACTTTTTTTTTTTTTTTTGGACCTCTTTGAAGTTCCACGGTTAGAGTCTATAGTCAATTGAAAAATAAAAATATAGAACCACAACCAACCAATGTTATAAGAATTCATAAAAATTATAATAATCTAGTAAATCTTTTGTTCACAAAGATATAAGCTTGAAAACAAATCCTGCATCTACTAGTTATGTGACTGAGAAGTTCATAAGAACCCTTCAAGTCTCCAGTTTCATCATCTTTCACATAAGAATATAGTGATACTGACTTTATCAAATTTGGAGGTTATTAAAATGAGAAAAGAGTTCTAAAACTGCATTCTGACAATTAAAAAGTAGCTTCATAAACCATATTAGCTATGAAAGTTGGTGGATAGAATATATCTGACCAAAATGAATAAAATGGAGAATAGTCAACAAAAACATTGTTTATACATGAGCAAAGAATATGAAACATGAATGGTGAATCTATATGAGTTGGAAGAGAGGCATGGGTCTTAAGGAATAATTGTCATATTGAACTTTAGTTATTTTTTAATGTTTCTCTTTCATACTAGATTATGAGCACAAATGTCTTACTTATCATTATTTTCCAAGAGCCTGGCACAGGGTAAGCACTCAGTAAATTTGACTTCACCGAATTGACTGGCTGAAGGTAAATAATCTGGTTAATGAATGCATGCCAGGTCCACTTATCTGCAGATTAAGCCAGGCAGAGAAGCCATTTTCAAAAATACTAGAAATAATTCCAAGCTTCAGAAAGACAGATATGAGGGGAATAGTTTATCCTGTGCTTTTATGCTGCCTATACTCTGGTCTTATTTTATTTAAATTATTATATTTTAGATACTGTGTCAAGAACTAAAGATACAGAGAAGATTACCAAGCACTTTTTTTTTTAACCTTAGAAAGTTTGGATTCCTGTCATATAGAAATTGTACTAAATGTAGTATTAAAAATATTCATGAGAACAGTAATTTACCAAGCAGTTTTTGTGTGCTGCACACTGCTTTTGGATATTTATCTGTTCAAATGCACACATTAAGCCCATATTATTGGGAGTTAATACTCTGTTTTACAGCTAAGGAAACTGAGGGTTAGATAAGTTATTTCATTTTCACCTAGGTTATCAAGTATTGGAAATAGCTTTACCAAAAGGGTTGTTGAATTCTAAATTTTAGTGCTCTTTCTCATGCTACATATTGTTTTTCATGAAGAAATTGTGAAGTGCCTTGGGAATGCAGAGATGAAATATGGGAAAATAGTTTGATAAACAGTGATGGGGAAGAATAGCATGGTTCTATATAATTCTCCTTAATGAATATGTATTTTAAAACAGGATCATGGAGAATTGTCAGTGACTATGATAACTGTCAGAGAAGGCAATGGCACCCCACTCCAGTACTCTTGCTTGGAAAATCCCATGGATGGAGGAGCCTGGTAGGCTGCAGTCCATGGGGTCACTAAGAGTCGGACACAGCTGAGTGACTTCACTTTCACCGTTCACTTTCATGCATTGGAGAAGGAAATGGCAACCCACTCCAGTGTTCTTGCCTGGATAATCCCAGGGATGGGGGAGCCTGGTGGGCTGCCGTCTATGGGGTCGCACAGAGTCGGACACGACTGAAGTGATTTAGCAGCAGCAGCATGATAACTGTAGATATATTAGTCATAGAGGTGCCTTAATGATGCTCTCAAACCATTACATATGCACCCAGGTCCCACATAGGCTAGGATGGTAAAGGTTGTGAGGGCAAGTTAGATTGCTTCCTAGATGATTCTATGCATTTAGAGGGGCTCCGTTACCCCTTGGAAATGCTGGTTGTCAGAGAACAGTGCCACTGGCAAGAAAAGTCTGTTTCTAAGCCCTGGTATAGAGAATTCTTTCCTGGATTTCCTATGACCATAGCTGCCCCATGGTAAATTGTCCATGGAGTCAAAGAACCATGATCATATTGTCACATGACTGCTACTTCTGTTCTTCGAAATGACCCCAGATTTCCCAGCCTAAAGAGTCCTTGGCCTACTTCCCAGAGCCTCTCTTCTGAGACAGTAAGTCATCTAATACTAGGCCCAAGAAGTGGCAAAGGAGCAGTTAGTTATTTGTGGAATATGTGAGCTTGGATAAGTGGACTATGGTATCCATGCACGTACCTGAAGCCATTTGCAGTATTGAATGTAGTTCATGAAGAGACAGAGAGGGGCTTTGGAGTGGGTGGCTAGGTTTGCCATCTTTGGATTACTTACAAAAGACTTGAGAATTCTAATATTGGGTGTTTCAAGTTATTTTTAAGATGTACTTTTTTTTTTTTTTAGCATTTTATTTTGTATTGGGATTTACCTGGTTAGCAATGTTGTGGTAGTTTCAGGTGAACAATGAAGCCATACATAGTATACTAAGATGAATTTCTAAAATATCTTAAGATTAAGATAAGAGTTAAGATTACAGAGAATATTCACCTAATGCATATTTTTATACATCAATTTTATATATAAGTGTATTGCTGTTGTTCAGTAGCTAAGTTGTGTCTGACTGTGCAACCCTATGAACTGCAGCATGGCAGTTCATGAGGCTGCAAAGGTCCCTGTCCTTCATTATCTCCTGGAGTTTGCTCAAACTCAGGTCTCTCTATATATATGAGTGTGTGTATAAATATATACATATATGAGTGTGCGTATAAATATATATGTATATATGAGTGTGTGCATAAATATATAGATATAGATATATAGATATGTATATGTATATAAACACACACTGGGCTTCCCAGGTGGCACTAGTGGTAAAGAACCTGCCTGCCAATACAGGAGAAGTAAGAGAAATGAGTTTAATCCCTGGGTCGGGAAGACCCACTGGAAGAGGACATGGCAACCCACTCCAGCATTCTTGCCTGGAGAATCCCCAGGACAGAGGAGCCTGGTGAACTGTGGTCCACAGGGTCACAGAGTTTGACATGAATGAAATGATCTAGTGTGTACATGCACACACTAATGTTGCCTATAAATGGCTGGAGCAGAAATATTAGAAAGAATTCTGTTAAGTCCACTAAGGAAATCTTGGCCTGAGCCTCAGAATTTGAACCAGAGAGCCATTGTATTGAAATGTTAAATGCCCGAAGGGGGATTTTCTGAATGCTTCCCTCCCTTTAAGGCCTAAAATTTAAACCTATACCAGGGCAGAATTTCTTACAACTTAGGTTGCATCATTTTACTGTTATTTCATTTCTAAATTCTAAATTACTCTTTCCTCTGATTAATTTTTAATATGTTATTTACTTGAAGATTAAGTACAGTGTAAAGTAACTGCCAAGAAGTAGGCTAAGGGAATGAGTGAGTAGTAGTTTTCCTGTTAACAGTTCTGCATTATATATAGCATGGAAAAGTAATCAATTTTGATTGGAGATATTGTCTCCAGGGAAGCTAGTAAAAATGAGCTTTCTTTGCTTCTTGAAACAATATTATTGAAGCTACTGTAATTGGGGTCATAAAGGGTTGATAGTTATTCTTTGGGGGCTTCCTCCTCATTACATCTCTAACTCTACACCTCTTTTCGAAATGTGTTCTTGGTACATTGTTTCAGAGACTTTCAACATGTCTCAGACAGAATATGAAATGGTTTTTGTCTTTAGTTTTATTTTCCCGTACTTATCAGAGGCAAGGACATATCAAAAGTGAAGTATTTACTGTAACATAATTTGTGACTAATGCTTGAGTTATCACAGAGTAAAAAGATTTTATAAAAGTGAAATTCACAGCATCTAACATTAAAACACAACCAGGAAAATAATCCAATGCATCCATTCCGGGTATCTGTCTGGCAAGAGATTATCTATGTAGGCAGGGTGTGCATATTGAATCTTCTACATCTATGGAGACCTGGTCATCTTCAGCTTCATCTCATATTATACTAAAAGGAAGCTTTTTCTTTGCTTCTGTAGCATCACATACCTTCTAGTTTTCTTTACATCATGAGACATTAGACACAAAGCTTTGTCTGAAACTATTTCAAAGACAGCCTCAGTCTCTGACTATAATGTGAGCAGTTTGAGGGGGCAGTTTATTACTTTGGTGTACTCTCCACCTCTCGTATGTAAAATCAGGGAATCTTGTCTTATTACCTGTTAAGTCTCATCTAGATAAAAATATCTGATACCCCAAATCACTGCAGATGTTGACTGGAGCCATGAAATTAAAGACACTTACTCTTTGGCGGGAAAGTTATGACCAACCTAGACAGCATATTAAAAACCAGAGACATTACTTTGCAACAAAGTTCCACCTAGTCAAGGCTATGATTTTCCCAGTAGTCATGTATGGATGTGAGAGTTGAACTATAAAGAAAGCTGAGTGCCGAAGAATTGATGCTTTTGAACTGTGGAGTTGGAGAAGACTCTTGAGAGTCCCCTGAACTGCAAGGAGATCCAACCAGTCCATCCTAACGAGATCAGTCCTGAGTGTTTATTGGAAGGACTGATGTTGATCCTGAAACTCCAATACTTTGGCCACCTGATGTGAAGAACTGACTCATTGGAAAAGACCCTCATGCTGGGAAAGATTGAGGGTGGGAGGAGAAGGGGATGACAGAGGATGAGATGGTTGGATGGCATCACTGACTCAATGGACATGAGTTTGCATAAACTCCGGGAGTTGGTGATGGACAGGGAGGCCAGGCATGCTGAAGTCCAAGGGGTCACAAAGTCAGACACGACTGAGTGACTGAACTGAACTGATATGATGCTAATATTTTTTTTCTCTTTTGATTAAATAACAAATCTTGAGAGGGATTCATGCAGACCTCCACATACCTTGGGAGTATATTCTAAGTAGACTTCTGTTATACAGTTTTAAAACTGAATTTGGGCTGCATTATATTTTCACTTGTCATGTAAAGAAACTAAGATCACAGAGTAAATGATTTAAAGATCCCTCAGATTCATAAAAGGCAGAGCAGACCTTGATAACAGGTTTTCAGATTCTAAATCAAGTGTTTTTTCCCCTATTTTACTATTATTTCCCATTTTGTCTGCACATGTCATGTACCCTGATTTATTTTACAAATTTTTTACTGGAAATAATGATGTATTGTATTCACTTATTGGATCTTACAGTATATTTTTTACTATAGATTAATTTATTCTAATAATATATTATTAAGTATAATATTATAATATAAATATTATAGTAGAACTTTTATAATACTTATAATACTTATTTGCAATAAGTTTAGAAGCATTGCATCCAGATAACTACCCAGCCATGGTCTACTCCTCACCTTATCTTGACACATTTTGAATATTTACATCAGTCTAAAGATAGGTCCAAGTTTCATGAAGGTGGAAATATATTCAGGCTGGATTTATAAAGGAAAAAATTTTTGGATAGCCATCAGTCAGTTCAGTTGCTCAGTCATGTCTGACAGTTTCCAAACCATGGACTGCAGCATGCCAGGCTTCCCTATCCATCCCTAATTCCTGAAGTGTGCTCAGACTCATGTCTATCGATTTGGTGATGCCATCCAACCATCTCATTCTCTGCCATCCCCTTCTTCTCCTGCTTTCAATCTTTCCCAGTGTAAGGATCGTTTCCAATGAGTCAGTCCTTTGCATCAGGTGGCCAAAGGATTGGACCTTCAGCTTCAGCTTCAGTCCATCCAATGAATATTCAGGACTGATTTCCTTTAGGATGGACTGGTTGGATCTCCTTGCAGTCCAAGGGACTCTCAAGAGTTCTCTCCAACACCAGAGTTCAAAAACATCAATTCTTCATGTCTCAGCTTTCTTTATAGTCCAATTCTAACATCCATTCATGACTACTGGAAAAACCAAAGCTTTAACTAGACATACATTAGTTGGCAAAGTAATGTTTCTGCTTTTTAATGCTGTCTAGGTTGATCATAGCTTTCCTTCCAAGGAGCAAGTGTCTTTTATTTTCATGGCTGCAGTCACCATCTGCAGTGATTTTGGAGCCTTGGAAAATAAATTTTGTCACTATTTCCATTGTTTCCCCATCTATTTGCCATGAAGTGATGGGACCAAGATGCCATGATCTTAGTTTTCTGAATGTTGAGGTTTAAGCCAACTTCATCACTCTCCTCTTTCAGTTTCATTAAGAGGCTCATTAGTTCTTAGCTTTTCACCATAAGGGTGGTGTCATCTATGTATCTGAGGTTATTGATATTTCTCCCAGCAATGGTGATTCCATCTTGTGCCTAATCCAGCCCAACATTTCACATGATACATCTATTTCTGCTTTATTGACTATGCCAAAGCCTTTGACTGTGTGGATCACAATAAACTGTGGAAAATTCTGAAAGAGATGGGAATACCAGACCACCTAACCTGCCTCTTGAGAAATCTGAATGCAGGTCAGGAAGCAACTGTTAGAACTGGACATGGAACAGCAGACTGGTTCCAAATAGGAAAAGGAATACGTCAAGGCTGTATATTGTCACCCTCCTTATTTAACTTATATGCAGAGTACATCATGGGAAACGCTGGGCTGGAAGAAGCACAAGCTGGAATCAAGATTGCCGGGAGAAATATCAATCACCTCAGATATGCAGATGACACCACCCTTATGGCAGAAAGTGAAGAGGAACTAAGGAGCCTCTTGATGAAAGTGAAAGAGAAGAGTGAAAAAGTTGGCTTAAAGCTCAACATTCAGAAAACTAAGATCATGGCATCCAGTCCCATCACTTTTTGGCAAATAGATGGGGAAACAGTGGAAACAGTGTCAGACTTTATTTTGGGGGGCTCCAAAATCACTGCAGATGGTGATTGCAACCATGAAATTAAAAGATGCTTACTCCTTGGAAGAAAACTTATGACCAACCTAGATAGTATATTCAAAAGCAGAGACATTACTTTGCCGACTAAGGTCTGTCTAGTCAAGGCTATGGTTTTTCCAGTGGTTATGTAAGGAAGTGAGAGTTGGACTGTGAAGAAGGCTGAGCACCGAAGAATTGATGTTTTTGAACTGTGGTGTTTGAGAAGACTCTTGAGAGTCCCTTGGACTGCAAGGAGATCCAACCAGTCCATTCTGAAGGAGATCAACCCTGGGATTTCTTTGGAAGGAAGGATGCTAAAGCTGAAACTCCAATACTTTGGTCACCTCACGTGAAGAGTTGA
This sequence comes from Capra hircus, assembly GCF_001704415.2. Taxonomy (NCBI): domain Eukaryota; kingdom Metazoa; phylum Chordata; class Mammalia; order Artiodactyla; family Bovidae; genus Capra; species Capra hircus. Next base: position 13,511,026 of record NC_030822.1, on the reverse strand, counting down.
CTCATTGGAAAAGACTCAGATGCTAGGAGGGATTGGGGGAAGGAGGAGAAGGGGATGACAGAGGATGAGATGGCTGGATGGCATCACTGACTCGATGGACGTGAGTCTGAGTGAACTCCGGGAGATGGTGATGGACAGAGAGGACTGGCGTGCTGCGATTCATGGGGTCACAAAGAGTCGGACATGACTGAGTGACTGAATTGACTGAACTGACTGAACTGAACTGACTCTGCATATAAGTTAAATAAGAAGAGTGACAATATATAACCTTGATGTACTCCTTTCCCAAGTTGGAACCAGTCTGTTGTTCCATGTCCAGTTTTAACTGTTGCTCCTTTACCTGAATATAGATTTCTCAAGAGGCAGGTCAGGTGGTCTGGTGTTCCCATCTCTTTCAGAATTCTTCACAGTTTATTGTGATCTACACAGTCAAAGGCTTTGCCATAGCTGATAAAGCAGAAGTAGATGTTTTTCTGGAACTCCCTTGGTTTTTTGATGATACAACAGATGTTGGCACTTTGATCTCTGATTCCTCTGCCTTTTCTAATTCCTGCTTGAACATCTTAAAGTTCACAGTTCACTTATGGTTGAAGCCTGGCCTGGAGAATTTTGAGCATTATTTTGCTAGCATGTAAAATGAGTGCAATTGTGCAATAGTTCAAACATTCTTTGGCATTGCCTTTCTTTGGGTTTGGAATGAAAACTGACTTTTTCCAGTCCTGTGGCCACTACTGAGTTTTCCAAATTTGCTGGCATATTGAGTGCAACACTTTCACAGCATCTTTAAGTGTTTGAATTAGCTCAACTGGAATTCCATCGCCTCCTCTCACTTTGTTTGTAGTGATGCTTCTGTTAATCACTTAACTTTGCCTTCTAGGATGTTTGGCTCTAGGCAAGTGATCACAGCATCGTGGTTATCTGAGTCATGAAGAACTTTTTTGTATAGTTCTTCTGTGTATTCTTGCCATTTCTCTTAATATCCTCTTCTGTTAGCTCCATACCATTTCTGTCCTTTACTCTGCCCATCTTTGCATGAAATGTTCCCTTGGTATCACTAGTTTTCTTGAAGAGCTCTCTAGTTATTCCCATTCTATTGTTTTCCTCTATTTTTTGCATTGATCACTGAGGAAGGCTTTCTTATCTCTCTGTGCTATTGTTTGGAACTCTGCATTCAAATGAGTATATCTTTTCTTTTCTCCTTTGCTTTTAACATCTTTTCTCAGCTGTTTGTAAAGCTTTCTCAGACAACCATTTTGCCTTTTGCATTTCTTTTTTGGGGGCATGGTCTTGATCACTGCCTCCTGTACAATTTTACAGACCTCTGTCCTTGTTTTTCAGGCACTCTGTCAGATCTAATCCCTTGAATATATTTGTCACTTCCACTACGTAATTGTAAGGAATTTGATTTAGGTCATATCTGAATGGCGCAGTGGTTTTCCCCACCTTTTTCAATTTAAGTCTGAATTTGGCAATAAAGAGTTCATGATCTGAGCCACAGTCAGCTCCTGGTCTTGTTTTTGCTGACTGTATAGAGCTTCTCCATCTTTGGCTGCAAAGAATATAATCAATCTGATTTTGATTTTGACCATCTGGTGATGTCCATGTGTAGAGTCTTCTCTTGTGTTGTTGGAAGAGGGTGCTTGCTATGACAAATGTGTTCTCTTGGCAAAACTCTGTTAACATTTGCCCTGCTTCATTTTGTACTCCAAGGTCAAATTTGCCTGTTACTCCAGGTATCTCTTGATTTCCTACTTTTGTATTCCAATACCTTTTATGAAAATGACAAATCTTTGGGTGTGTTTGTTCTAGAAGTCTTGTAGGTCTTCATAGAACCATTCTACTTCAGCTTCTTCAGCATTACTGGTTGCAGCATAGACTTGGAGTACTGTGATATTGAATGGTTATACTTTGGTAATGAACAGAGATCATGTCAACAAGGACAGAATGATCTTTGTTCATATGGCCATAAAGGATTCAATTTTGGAGGCAAGACAAGAAAATTCCCTAACTGTGTCAGGCATCTCAGTCAACCATAAGCCATTATTATCATCTTTTGGACATTCTTTATTTTGAGCTCTTCAAGACCTTCCTTCAATGCTGTCCAGCACCCGAAAGATTCCTTTCTCTTCCTCAGTACTTCCTTACTTTGTTAGTTCACAAATACACTTTATTATAAAATCTTAGATACTTCCATTTACACCCAAAATGAAGCTCAGACCCTTACTGTGCTCCACCCACACAAACTGTCCTGATCGTTTTTTTATTCCTTAGATGCTTTAAATTAATTTTCACTTAAGGCTTATACACCTTTCCCCCTGCCTACAGTGCTCTATAATCAGAGTTTCATGTGTCTCTCTTCTTAATGTCATTACTGGTTGAACACAAATATCTTCTTTTCAGTGAGCCCTTCTCACCCACTTAATCCAGAGCAAAGCAATTCTGTTTTACCTTCTATTACTTTCATTCCTGTGCATGATCCTTTATTATTTGTTTACTTGTGCATTGTATGTCTCCTGCATTTTCTACCTTTCAAAAAGTTAGTCTTTTTGAAATAAACAGTATGTATTTATTTTTATTTTTTAAAAAGATATCCACTCATTCATACTTAATTCAGCCCTTTTTCAAAAACACAATAGGTGCCATGAAATATGAAGAATATTGAAAATACAGAAGTACATATTATGACAAAACCATACCCCTAAGAAGTTTCAACTTTATTAAAGAAGGAAATAAAAGCAGAAGATTATAAAACAAAGCAGGAAAATTGAGAGAAGTACCCCCCATAAGAGAGTCTCTACAACAGTACTTTAGAAACTTAGATGATGAGTAGCTAATGAAGAAAGCAATTTTGAGGCAGAACGCTTTGGAGGATGAGAAGTCAAGGGACTGATTGGAGGTAGGAGAGTAGAGGTAAGAATTTCCATGAAAAAGGGATTAATTAAAAGCATTTGTGCAGAAACTTTGCACTTGTAGCACGTTTTAAAATACAAGATACTTTTTTTATTAGCATGCATAAAGTGATTAAAAGTCTCATAAAAACATATTATGAGAGAATAACAAACAGAACATAATCACTATACACTATAACAGCATCCCAAATTGTCTATGAAGGTATCCACAGTCACTGCACTGTTGAATTGGTGGTCTTTCAGTATTGTACTGCTCTTTGAATTGAACTGTTAATTACCCTGACCAAGCTTTCTTTCTTATATACTTATAATGCAGTTATTATTGATCCCAGGGAGCAAGGGTTCATCTTACCGTAATTTTACATTTTCTTATCTCTTCCTTATAGTTAATCACATTATCTTCTATCCCGCATTGCATGACCTCTGCTAAACAGGCCAAATCATAGCAGTACATATTTTTAGTTATACCAAAATAAATTTTTAAGTGGATCAAAATTTCACTGCATACATCTGAAAAATTGCTGCTCAGTGATGAAGAAACACTGTACTATATTTAATGCATGCTGAGAAGTTCAGTTCTTCTGAAACCTTTCAGAAGCTGAATGGTTGAGTGTATATGAGGTGGAGTAGTAGAAGTTTGAATAAGAATAAAAAGAGATCAGGTTGTAAAGTTTCTTGAATGCATGACAAAGGCAATTAAATTCTTTCTACTAAGCAGTAGGAAATACAATCAAGCAAGGAGACAATCTACCCGAACTGTGCTTTAAGATTAATCTATGAAGCTAAATATAATGTGTAAGCTAAGATAATGGAGAAACCAAAGACAAGGTGTTCCATTACAATGTTGTCCTTGAGAGCAAGTACTATTAGCTTAAATAGAAGAGATGGCTGAAGGAATAAAATGGAAGGGAATGTCTATAAAAGCTACAACAAGCTAGATCCAACTCTGCATGGGGTGTAGAAAATCTACAAAACATGCTCTATTTGGTAACATTTCCTTTGACAATGAAGTGAGAACTATCATTTCATCATAATCACCCCAACATTTTAATTATATCTAACTTTTTTTCCAGATTATAACCAAGTTTGAGGATATCAGTAAATCATGTCTAAGAATATTTTTTCTATTACTCTTTAGAGTGAGTTACTGCTTTGCTGTATCCTGGGGCAGGGTGGGGAGAGGGGGACGGTGTTGCTAATCTTTAAGACTGCCCAGCTGCAATGGAATCCAGAGAACTAAAGCTAATAGCATTGTTTCCTCTATTTAATGTGATTTAATGGTAATCAATGTCACTCACCAACTCATTAAAAAGCCTTCTTCACAGCTCATCAAAAACTGAAACCTGGGGGATTTGAACCTTTCAAGTCAGTTAAAAGACAACAGTATGCAATATTTTTTTCCAAGTACAATTTAAAATGAGCATATAAAAGCATAGCTAAGTGAAAATATTTATTTTCATATTTGAAAACCCTGCTTTAATTTCACATCAATTTTGTAAAGAGGCTTAGTTGCAAAAAAGAAAAATATGTAAATTCAAGGCTAATTTTCAAAGAAAGGGAACTCATGACTTAAACCAAGAAATTTAGAACAGTCATGTAACATTAACTCTCTGTCACGGAGGGGGAGATTTCCCCCCAACCCATCTTGAATCCTTGTGACTGGACTAATAATACATTTGACACAAGACAGATTAACAGGAGAAAAAAAAAAAAAACACATTTTAATTCATATTCATGTAGGTCCCAAGAAATAGGCCATAAGAAGTGACCAAAGCAAGCAGCTTTTATACCTTTTAGATAAAGAAACAATAAATTTGTGAGCATTTAACAGGAAAAAGAAATCTAGGTTTCGGGTGTCCAATTAATGAAGAATCTGAACAGAGTTTGTTTATCAGGTGGTAAATTAATGAAGTAACAAGGTGTTTTATAGAGGCTTCTAACACCCAATTCCCTATCATTGGTAAGAAATGTGTAGTTTTGGGCTTCCAAGGTGGTGCCTCAGATATAGGGATGCACATTTCACATGGGAGATTTAATTCCTCTTTTCAGGGAGGCATAAAGGAGAATTGTTGGAGAAGACTCTTGAGAGTCCCTTGGACTGCAGGGAGATCCAACCAGTCCATCCTAAAGGAAATTAGTCCTGAATATTTGTTGGAAGGACTGATGCTGAAGCTGAAACTCCAATACTTTGGCCACCTGATACAAAGAACTGGCTCATTAGAAAAGATCCTGATGCTGGGAAAGATTGAAGGCAGAAGGAGAAGGGGACAACAGAGGATGAAATGGTTGGATGACGTCACTGACTCAATGGACTTGAGTTTGAGTAAACTCCAGGAATTGGCACTGGACAGGGAGGCCTAGCGTGCTTCAGTCCATGGGCTCCACACGACTGAGACTGAACTGAACTGAATCACTATGTCATTGAGGCACATTTAGGGGTGAACTTCCCTGGACCCCAATGCTCCTAAATTTTCCAAAACATCTCATTCTTAAGAGCATTCCCAGTTTGATCTTCTAAAAACTGTTACATCACGAAATTGTGTCTGACTCTTTGCAAACTCATTAACACCAGGCTTCCCTGTGTGAACTATCTCCCTGAGTTTGCTCAGACTCATGTCCATTGAGTTAGTGATGCCATCCAATCTCATCCCCTGTCATCTGCTTCATCTACCCTCAGTCATTCCCAGCATGAAGATCTTTTTCCAGTGACACAGCTCTTTGCATCAGGTGGCCAAAGTATTGGAGCTTCAGCTTCAGCATCAGTCCTTCCAGTGAATATGCAGGGTTGATTTCTTTGAAGATTGGCTGGTTTGATCTCCTTGCTGTCTCCTTGCTCTCAAGTGTCTTCTTCAGCACCAGTTTGAAGGTATCAATTTTTTGGTGCTCAGCCATATTTATTCTCCAGCTCTCACATCTGTACATGACTACTGAAAAAAAACATAGCTTTGACTCTAAAGGATCTTTGCAAGCAAAGTAATATCTCTGTTTCTTAATATGCTATATAGGTTTGTCATTGTTTTCTTCCAACAAGCAAGTGTTTTTTAACTTCATAGCTGCAGTCATCATCCACTGTGATTTTGAAGCCTGGGAAAATAAAGTATATTACCATTTCTATGGTTTCCCCATCTATTTGCCATGAAGTGATGGGGCCAGATGCCATGACCTTTCTTTTTTGAATGTTGAGTTTTAAGCCAGCTTTTTCACTCTTTACTTTCACCTTTATCAAGAGGCAGTTTAATTTTTCTTCACCTTCTTCCATAAGAGTGCTGTCATCTGCATATCTGAGGTTATTAACATTTCTGCCTGCACTCTAGATTCCAGCTTGTGATTCATCCAGCTTGGCATTTCACATGATGTACTCTGCATATAAATTAAATAAGCAGTGTGACAATATACAGCCTTGACGTACTCCTTTCCCAGTTTTGAACCAGTCTGTTGCTCCATGTCTGGATCTAATGGTTACTTCTTAACTTGCATACCAATTTCACAGGAGGCAGATAAGGAGGTTCGGTATTCCCATCTCTTTAAAAATTTTCCACATTTTGTTGTGATCTACACAGTCCAAGGCTTTAGCGTAGTCGATGAATCAGAAGTAGATTTTTTATTTGGAATTCTCTTGCTTTTTCTGTGATCCCATGGATGCTGGCAATTTGATTTCTGATTTCTCTGACTTTTCTAAGTCCTGCTTGTACATCTGGAGGTTCTCAGTTCATGTACTGCTGAAGCCTAGCTTGAAAAATGTTGAGCATTACCTTACTAGCATATGAAATAAGCACAGTTGTAAAGTAGTTTGAGCATTCTTTGGCATTGCCTTTCTTTGGGATAGGGATGAAAACTTACCTCTGACAGTCCTGCGGCCACTGAAAAGTTTTCCACATTTGCCGGCATATTGAGTGCAGTACTTTTACAACGTTGCCTTTAGGATTTGAAATCGCTCAGCTGGAATTCCATCACCTCCACTAGTTTTGTTTGTGGTAATGCTTCCCCAGGACCACTTGACTACACACTCCAGGATGTCTGGCTCTAGTTGAATGACCACCCCATCATGGTTATTCAGGTCATTAAAGCTTTTTAACATAATTTTTCTCTGTATTCTTGTCACCTCTTCTTAATCTTTTCTGCTTCTGTTAAGTCCTTGCCATGTCTTCAAAGTAGGGAGACAAAATTAAAAGAGCATGGTTATATAATTAAAAAGTTGATAATAACCTATTATTGTCAAAAACAAGTATAATATAACCTCCATCCCCAAATCTGAATTAAATTTCCTGATCAATCCAGTCAACTTACTTTTTTCATTGTTTTGGCTTATTGCCTATTTGGTCTCTGTAATCTACATTACCATACATCCATAATATTTTCTTGTAAATGTGGTCTTCACTAGGGGAAGTATTTGTGAGATTTGTGGGGAAATTAAATAAAATTCACTTTTCTAATTCTGAGTCTTTATGAACTTTTTTCCAGAGGGAAACAAATTTTCAGAGGGGTGAAATAAAGGGATTTGAAAGCTACATAACTCAGCTACTGTTTGTGTACCTGAAGGCTCTCCATTGCATTCCAGTTAGGGGAACTACTGGAGGTGAAATAGGAAGGTGATTTATTCCCTGCGCTGAAAGACCATGCAGTCCTACAATAGTTTCACTGGAGCAAATCTTCTTGTTTTATTTGTAGGGAAATGTAACTTTCCTGAATGCACAGTAAACTTTTCCTGTCTCCCCAGCAAAACAAAACAACAAGCAACAACAAAACAAGGTTTCCGAAATAGCAATTCAGTATTACAGGAAACTTTCACTTATAGGCTTTTCTTCTATTTCTAGCCAACAAAATTTTAAAGTAAGTATGTAGAATATTATCCTTATAGTAATCGTGTTGATTTAATTAAAAGTTAGAAACTAGAATTGAAACATTACGTGCCTGTTGAGTCACTGCAGTCCTGTATGACTCTTTGTGACCTTATCAACTATAGCTCACCAGGCTCTTCTGTCCCTGAGACTCTCTAGGCAAGAATACTGGAGTGGGTTTCCATGGCCTCCTCTAGGGGATCTTCTGGATCTAGGGACTGAACCCACATTTCTTAAGTCTCCTTCATTGGCAGATGGGTTCTTTACCACTAGCACCACCTGAGAAGCCCAACTGGAACATCATCTTGCAATAATTCCATTCTTAGCAAATATAAACACATTTTTATTAAAGATCTTGAGTGGTAATTTTCATCTCCCTCTTGGTACATCTTAAGAAAGAATTAGTCTTTTAGTCTAAACTATTTTTTTTTGGAAGAATGGGAAGACACTAGAATGTTTTTAAAGTTATCACTTTCTTATTTATGTTACAATAGAGTGTACGGAAATCTTTTCTGATAGTTTGAAATTAAATACAGACTGCTGGAATACCTAGTTCAAATTTCATTTTATGTCTTATCTAGTAATTACAACAAAACCAATGGCTCCCCTACAGGTAAAAAATACATATTTCTATTTGTAGAAGCATGTTCACAACTGGCATACTCTACAGAGCCAATTAGAGGAAATGTCTTTAAAAATCTATTTGAATTCCTGATAAACACTTCTGATTTGAGTAGCAAGTTCAATAGCTAAGAAAAAATTCACATACTCAGATAACGGAATTCATATTAACATAATGCTAATATTCAAGCAAAATTGTGTTTTGTTATTATATATAACTACATTAATTGAGGTTTGGAGAAGTAGCCATTGGATTTAAAATATAGTCAAGCAAGGTAACATTCTCTATGACAAGTGAAGACACACTTATCAATGCCTCTGCTTTCATCATTTCATGTTGGATCAAGCTCTCCACTGTAATTAATGTCATTATTCAACAACAAGGTGCTTCCACTGTATATGTCTCTGCACAAGAAGTGAGAGATGTGTCAAAAAGAGGAAGAGAGAGAAAAATTAGATGTTACTTTCTCATGCATGACTAATGTTGAGGAATTAAACTTTAAAAGTTTTTACCACTCCCAATTTTTCCAATGATGTATTTATTTGTGTTTCTTTTCAAGTTATTACCAGAAAAATGTAGTCTACTAAAATACAATCATTAAGTAACATTCGACTTTGTTTCTTATTTTCTCTTTGTCAAAGCCTTATACATCTGTCAATCTCAGCAGTGGTTAGAATGAGATCACCACTTTTGCCACCTCAATAAACTCTACCATCAAGAGTAATAACACCAGCTGATAAGACTCTTACTAATCACAAGTATAAATGCAATGTTTTAGTAAGTCATGAAAGAGAGAAATAAAAGGAACTGAAAAATAGCTCTTCTGTGTAACAGGCAGTGTAAGTGATGATTTCATTGCCATCAACCAGTTGAACTGAGTACTGATTTTCCTGGGTTGGGAAGATCCTCTGGAGAAGGGAAAGGCTACCCACTCTAGTATTATGGCCTGGAGAATTCCATGGACTACCCATGGACTCACAAAGAATTGGACATGACTGAGCAATGTTCACGTTCACATTCTGACTTACCTGGTGGCTCAGATGGTAAAGAATCTGCCTGTAATGCAGGATGTTAAGTCACTTCAATTGTGTCCAGCTCTGTGTGACCCCATAGATGGCAGCCCAACAGGCTCCCCCATCCCTGGGATTCTCCAGGCAAGAACACTAGAGTGGGTTGCCATTTCCTTCTCCTGGGTGGTGCAGGATACCCAGGTTCGATCCCTGGAAAAGGAAATGGAAACCCACTTCAGCATTCCTGCCTGGGAAACCCCAAGGAGCCTGGTGGGCTGCAATCCATGGGGACACAAAGAGTCAGACATGACTGGGCAACTAACACTTTCACTGCTTTTGTAGAGATTTTACAGTTGAAGAAACTGAGGCTTAGAGAACATATCTTGTAAGATTCCAGATGTAGTGAATGTGCTACAAGCTTAAAACCTTTGCAATTTGATGACAGGACCCTGCACTTTACTAAGATACATAGACTTGTACAGATTTTCCACAGATAAACATACTCTTTCCATTAGCCGTTGGCATATTGGAAAGTGTCTTTAAAACTCACATTATGAGTGTACAATTCTTAGGAGAATCAATACCATGAACTCCTGAGTAGAAGGACTGCTGCTTCTTCATTTCTCACTGAAAAAAATAAATTTATTTAAGAGACAACCTGTAAGTTTTTTATCAAGATTTTTTGGCTTTTGTTAGAGTTTTAGTTTTTGTTTTTGTTTTGTTCTTGTTGTTTTTTTACACAAACAAGCCAGTTATTAGGCAAGGACATAAGTGAACAAGATTTATATGGTGAAAACTTTTTCCTGAAAAAGGTCATTATAGACAGAAAAAGACAATAAAAAACCAAAGCTTTAAAATTTATGAATTGGAGATACATTTTACAAAAGTGAAATTAGTTTGAGAAATTGTTAATACTGAAATTTTGCTCTTTAAAAAAGTGACCTTTAATATGTTTCTGAAGAAATGTTCTTTCACAGAAAAGCACTTGGCAGAAATAAAATGATGTTACTGCAAAATAAAACCTGTCTATTTTTATTATAATTTCATTTACTTTAGATGTAGCATTCGTGTTTATTTTTGAAGACAGTCTTTTAAGCCTTATTTCCAAAGCCAACAAGGGCTTTGATACTAAAATATATTCAATATAACCTTTGTAGTGACTGTAAACCATTTGTTTAATTAAACTTTAGCTCTGAAATATATGGAGCATTCCTTCACTTGTAAGTCATTAAATAATCATTTATTGATCGTGTCTTAGACTTTATGCTACACAATGGGGATGCAATGAAGTAAAAATTAAAATCTCATTAGTGGGTGTTATTATTTTATAGAGTAGATAGTTAAACAATTATATAATATGCATTGTATAGTAAAATTTCATGTAGGATATTATGAGAACACTCAAATGAGGGGAGCTGATTCTGTTTGGTGTTTGTCCTGGGTTGCATGCTGCCCCTTACCTTCCCCCCAATTCACATTTATCTGGAAACTCAAAATTGTGACCTTACTTAGAGTTTCTGCAAATATGGTTAAGATGAGGTGATATTGGATAAGGATACACCCTAAACTTGAGAAGTTATATCTTTTTTATGAAGGGGGAAATTTGAATACAGAAAGAGAACCTTTGAAGAAGGAGGTAGAAATTGGAGTGATGGTGTCCCAAGTAAAGCAATGTCTGGGGTCTGTAGAAACTGGAAGAGGCAAGAACTTCTTCCCTAGAGCTTTTGTAGAGAGCCTGGCCTTGATTAGATCTAAATTCCATACTTCTAGATTCCAGCACTGTGAGAGAATAAATTTCTCTTGTGTTAAGTCTACTAATTTTAGGTAATTGTTGACAGTAGCTCTCAGAAACTAATACAAATCTTGGTAACAGAAGCTGTATAGCTATACACAAACACTTAAAAATGTGAAAGTAGCTTGAGTTTGGGTAATGGGTAGAAAGGCTGGAAAATTTTTGAGATGTATGATTTAAAAACCTTTTAGATTGCTTTGAGGAGACAGTTTATAGAAATACGAATATAAAGGCAAATCTGGTAAGAGATCAGAAAGAAGTAAAAGAAATACTTTGTTATCATAAAGAATCACATATATCATCATCAACAAAATCAGCAGATAGAAATATGAACATTAAAGGGGTTTCTAATGAGGTCTCATAAGGAAAGAAGAAACTTACTAGACCTTAGATGACAAGTGATCTTTGATATAGGGGCAGAAAACTTGACTGAATTGAGTTGCAGTATTGTGTTGCAAGTATAACTTGTAAGCTATGTACTTCAATATTTAGCAAAAGAGTTTCCCACCAGTCTCTGAAATGGGTAGCTTGTTTCTTCTTTTGAGTTTATAGCAAAATGCAAAAAGAAAAAAGAGAAACTGAGGAAGGACTCATTAAGCAAAAATGAGCCAGTCCTTGATATTTTGGAAAAATTTCACCCTATCCAGATAGAATGCTATGAAGACTTGTTCATGATTGTGGTTTTAATAACTTTGCTGAGGAGATTATGTGTGTGACATATGGATACAACCATCCAACTCAAAAGAAGACAGGAATAGAGATCGATTATGAGCTACAGAATCTATAGAGAAGCTTCTTGTAGTATGGTATGGATTGCCTCAATATGCATGGAAAACTGATAAGATATTTGAGAAGGTTTTATCAGCAGAGGCACTGTCAGCTTGAACTGAATGGTGGCAGAGACAGAATGAAATGAAGGAAGGCTGTTGGTCTATAGGCAAGAAATAAGTTGAGAAAATTGCCCAGGTGCAAATATGTGCTACTCTTCAAGAAAAAGAAAAATTACTTTGAGGAAAGAGGCAAAGCCAGGATTGGTGACCCAGAAACATGAGATAATGGACTTAGTTCTGTAGGCCCAGAGGATGAATTGTTGAGACCTCCTTGTACCCAGAAGACAGACTCTCCAGGGATCCAAGGGAGATAGAACAAGAGAATTATTCTCAAACTGTGTAACCTAATGAAATTTATCTTGCTGGATTCTATATTATGTATATCAGTAATCCCTTCATTTGTTTAAGTTCTCCCATTAAAATATAAATGTCTCTCTATGCCTGTCCCACAACTTGTACTTTAGAATCAGATAGTATTTCCAGTTTCACAGGTCCAAAGGTGGTATTAAATTTTGCTCCAAGATTGATCATAAACAGAATCTCACCTGTAGATAATTTAGACTATCATTAATTTTTCTTAAAATTTCAATTACTTATATGATGAAATTTGAAACTTTTAAATTTGATATGTATGTGAGATTTTGGTATAGAGTTAAAGCTCAAAGAGATTAAGACTCTGGGGATTTTGGAACTGAATGAACATATCTTGCATGTAGGATGGATGTGAATTTTGGTGGCCATGGGGTGAACCCTATTGGGTTGAATAGCATGTTCTGAAATTTTATGTACATTCAGATACTTAGAATATGACTTTATTTACAGTTCAGTTCAGTTCAGGTGCTCAGTCATGTCTGACTCTTTGAGACCCCATGGACTGCAGCACACCAGGCCTCCCTGACCATCACCAACTACTGGAGTTTACTCAAACTCATGTCCATTGAGTCAGTGATGCAATCCAGCCATCTCATCCTCTATTTTCCCCTTCTCCTCCTGCCTTCAATCTTTCCCAGCATCAGGGTCTTTTCCAATGAGTTGGTTCTTCCCCTCAGGTGGCCAAAGTATTGGAGCTTTGGCTTCATCTTGAGTCATTCCAGTGAATATTCAGGATGGATTTCCTTTAGGATGGACTGGTTGGATCTCCTTGCAGTCCAAGGGACTTTCAAGAGTCTTCTCCAACACCTCAGTTCAAAAGCATCAATCCTTTGATGCTCAGCTTTCTTTATGGTCCAACTCTCACATTCATATGTGACTACTAGAAACACCATAGCTTTGACTATATGGACTTTGGTGGCAAAATAATGTCTCTGCTGTTTAATATGCTGTCTAAGTTGGTCAAAGTTTTTCTTCCAGGGAGCAAGCATCTTTTAATTTCATGGTTGCTGTCACCATCTGCAGAAATTTTGGAGTCCAAGAAAATAAAGTCTGTCACTGTTTCCATTGTTTCCCCATCTATTTGCTATAAAGTGATGGGACCAGATGGCATGATCTTCCTTTTTCGAATGTTGGGTCTTAAGCAAGCTTTTTCACTCTCCTCTTTCAATTTCATCTAGAGGCTCTTTAGTTCTTCTTTGCTTTCTGCTATAAGGGTGGTGACACCTGCATATCTGAAGTTATTGATATTTCTCCCGGCAATCTTGATTCCAGCTTGTGCTTCATCCAGCTCAGCATTTCTCATGCTATATTCTGCATATAAGTTAAACAAGCAGGATGACAATATACAGCCTTGACATACTCCTTTCCCAGTTTGGAACAGTCTGTTATTCCATGTCTGGTTCTAACTGTTGCCTCTTGACCTGCATACAGATTTCTCAGAAGGCAGGTGAGATGCTCTGGTATTCTTGTCTGTTTAAGAATTTTCCACAGGTTGTGATCCACACAGTCAAAGACTTTGGCATAGTCAACCAACTAGAAGTAAATGTTTTTCTGGAATTCACTTGCTTTATTGATGATCCAACAGATGTTGAAGCCTCGCTTAGAGAATTTTGCACATTACTTTGCTAGTGTGTGAGATGAGTGCAATTGTGTGGTAGTTTGAACATTCTTTGGCATTGTCTTTCTTTGGGATTGCAATGAAAGCTGACCTTTTCCAGTCCTGTTGCCACTGCTGAGTTTTGGTGATATAATTTAATATCCCCAACTGCATTATGTGGTGTTGTTCAGCTGATCAACTGTATCTGACTCTTTGCTATCCTATGGACTGCAATACACCAGTCTTCCGTATCCTCCACTATCTTCCAGAGTTTGCTCAAACTCATGTCCACTGAGTTAATGATGCCACCCAGACATCTCATCCCCTGTCCTGCCCCTTCTCTTCCAGCCTTCAATCTTTCCCTCAATATGTAATAAGTTCCAGTTTTTCCACATTCTTGACAATTCAGTGTATGGATAGTCTTTTTAATTTTAGCCATGTTAGTGAAGGAATAGTTGTATTTTTTTGTGATATTAATTTGCTTTTCCCTATGACTAATGATGTAAATATATTTTTATCTTTGCCATTTTAAAACAAAATAAAGTAAGTTGAATTCAAAGATAAACTTCTGACCTCATTAGAAATAAAGGGAGATAAATCCATCTTTCAAAGATCAATGAATTCCTGCATTTTTTTTTTTTAATTCTTCTTCTCTTGAACTAAACAGACCCTGCTGCTGCTGCTGCTGCTAAGTCGCTTCAGTCGTGTCCGACTCTGTGTGACCCTATAGACGGCAGCCCACCAGGCTCCCCCGTCCCTGGGGTTCTCCAGGCAAGAACACTGGAGTGGGTTGCCATTTCCTTCTTCAATGCATGAAAGTGAAAAGTGAAAGTGAAGTTGCTCAGTCATGTCCGACTCCTAGCAACCCCATGGACTGCCGCCCATCAGGCTCCTCCGTCCATGGGATTTTCCAGGTCCTAGATTTTAGCAAAATTGAAAAAAAAAAACATTGAAGTGATGAGTTAACATTTTTACAACTGTTTTACACTTGAAGACTTGTCATTTGTACTCACTGAAGGATCCTATACTTAACTTCTCAATTTGGGCCCTTCCTGCTAGGTTATATTTTGGATTACATCTTGATTACATGCTGAATTTAGATTATATCAAGAAGTAGGGAAATTATTCTGAAGTGTTTTGATGATGCAGCTTTTCTAGGTTTAGACAATGCTACAGCCCCCTACTGCTCTGAATGAATATATTGCGGTCCCCTAGTATGCATATGAACAGAACCACTAAGTGATATTACCTTGATTTTTTAAAATTCCATCTATTGCGTTTTCTGTAACTTTAATTGACTGATGCACAAGGGTCTTAAGTGCTATCACTCTTTGACTAAGTATGGGAATGCTCATGAAGGGGCCCTGGTTTCAGATTCCATCTCTACCACATACTAGATGTGTGACTTTGGCTAAGTTGCATAACTCCTTTATGCCTTGGTGTCCTCATTCATAAAAGGGAAAATAATTAAGCATGCTAAAAAATAATATATGTAAGTGATTTAGAGTATGTAATGGGTACTAAGGACATAGTATTATGAGTCTTTTTTCTATAAAATATAGTCAATGATTTCATGTTCTGGATACTTGTGTAGAATTTAATAAAGTACGTGGTCTGTGATGTTTCCAATAGGTGAAACATATCTTTTCTTACTCTGCCATTTCCATTGCAAGAATAATAATATATAATAAAAAGTTTCTCAACTTATATTTTTGTGGTGGGTTAGTGAAAGTCTTATCTATATGAAGAAATAGTGATGCACAATGATCTATATTGTCTTTGATTGTAAAGTCAATTCAGCCTGCTGCTGCTGCTGCTGCTGCTGCTGCGTCACTTCACTCATGTCCAACTCTGTGTGACCCCATAGACGGCAGCCCACCAGGCTCCCCCTTCCCTGGGATTCTCCAGGCAAGAACACTGGAGTGGGTTGCCATTTCCTTCTCCAATGCATGAAAGTGAAAGTGAAGTTGCTCAGTCGTGTCCGACTCTTCGCGACCCCATGGACTGCAGCCCGCTAGGCTCCTCCATCCATGGTATTTTCCAGGCAAGAGAACTGGAATGGGGTGCCATCGCCTTCTCCTATAATAAGGCAAATATTGGTAGATTTTTTATTAGACTCTTAACATTATTTCAGTTCAGCCATAAGGGGCCAAGTATCAATTCCAAAGTATTTCCTGGAATGTCAGCTCAATCAAAATGCTTGATGTTCTCTCCACTTATTTGATTCATGTATATGGACATTAGAGATGAAATAAATGAAAAAAATGACTCAATTTTCTTGATTGCTAAATGAGTTGTAGCTGTGTGTTTCTTAATTTCCGTACACTTTAAAAGGTCAGGTATAATAGTATGTGGCTCGGATGGTAAAGAATCTGCCGGCAATACAGGAGACCTGGGTTTAATCCCTGGGTCCAGAAGATCTCCTGGAGAAGGGCATGGCAACCCACTCTAGTATTCTTGCCTGGAGAATCCCATGGACAGAGAGCCTAGCAGGCTACAGTCCATAGGATCGCACAGAGTCAGACATGAATAAAGCAACTTAGCACAGGCTAGCACAACACTATGTATGAAAGGATGAACACACGCTAGAATGATCAATGGTTAATTAAAAGTAAAAGGGATGAGAAATTTTAATTTTTACTTTTTTACTGCTTATCTTTTAATAAGTGGTTGGTCAAATGCTTTTCAATGCTGGTTGATGAAGGAATTGAAAGAGAGAATGAACTTTACTTGAAGAAAAACATTTCAGATGGAAATACCTCATATTGTTTCCCCACAGGTAATTTTCACTTACAAAGAGCTCTGTAAAAATGTATTTTTCCAATTTTAATTATATGACCATTAAGAAGAATGGTTTTCTTTTGCAGGCAGCTAAGAGAATTTCCAGTGGTTTAATGTGCTTGGAGAACCCAAAACAAGTTATTATTTTATTTTTAATTCAAACTTGGCTTAGATTTGTTCCTCTAGGAGACATATTAGAAGACATTTGGTTTTGAAAAAATAATAAGAGTAACAATATTAAGGGTTTATGTTATCAACTAATTGTTTTTTTTTTTTTTTCCCCATCCCCTAATGGCTGAAGAGGCCTCTTGGTGAATTTTGCAAATGTTGGCAGGTGCCGAATGTGTTAAAGTTGCACCTGCAGATTTACATGACTGTGCTTCCATAAGCTTCATGCTGCACCGTATATGGTGAATGCAGTGAAAACAGATGGACCTAGGGACAGCTGGAGTCTGTGAAGAAAAATGAAAATAACAAAGCAACAGCAAAAAAAAAAAAAAAGAAAAAACCAAATCAGCAAATATATCAGGGTAGTTCTCATCTTCCATTGGGTTAAGGAGTGCAGTAGGTATTTTTCAGCATAGAACCAGTAGCAGTTGAATTATAATTAGGAGAGTAATTGCACAGACTCCTCAAATCAATAATTGAACTAAAGTAACCTGGAATAATGATGTACAATCTTAGGTGCCTCCATGATAAACTGGGCATACATCTCCCAGGGCCAAGACAATCGCCACCATCAGTCTTGCCTTCTCTAAATTCATTATCTGTTGTGTATGTTCATCAAGTTCTATAGATTCTTCCTTCAATTTGATCCTCTAATTACAGAAATTTCCCATTCCCATAGCCAGCAATTAGCCTCCTCATTATTTAAAACCTGAAATATTGCAAAAATGTCCTGCCACTAGCAAGACAAGATAGTATAATGGAAATCATACATATTTTAAAGATATAGTCCTGATTGTGACTGTGATTTATTTGTTTAAGCCCTCCAAACCGCATGCTGTTGTTTATTTGCTGTGCCATGTCCTACTCTCTTTGACTTCATGGATTGTAGCCTGCCTTTCTCCTCTCTTCATGGGATTTTCCAGGCAAGAATACTGAAGTTGGTTCAATTTCCTTCATCAGGGGATCTTCTTGATCCAGTGACTGAACTCACATCTCCTGCCTGCATTGGAAGTCAGACTCTTTACTGCTGAGCCACCAGGGAAGCCCCAAAACTTTCATGTCAGTTCAGTTCAGTCACTCGGTCATCTCAGTGTCCAACTCTTTGTGACGCAATGGACTGCAGCACGCCAGGCTTCCCTGTCCATCACCAACTCCTGGAGGTTACCCAAACTCAAGTCCACTGAGTCAGGGATGCCATCCAACCATTTCATCCTCTGTTGTCCCCTCTTCCTCCTGACCTTAATCTTTCCCAGCATCAGGGTTTTTTCAAATGAGTCAGCTGTTAGCATCAGGTGGCCAAAGTATTGGAGTTTCAGGATCAACATCAGTCCTTCCAAAGAAAACTCAGGACTGATCTCCTTTAGGATGGACTGGTTGGATCTCCTTGCAGTCCAAGGGACTCTCAAGAGTCTTCTCCAACACCACAGTTCAAAGGCATCAATTCTTCGGCACTCAGCCTTCTTTATAATCCAACTCTCACATCCATACCTAACTACTCGAAAAACCATAGCCTTGACTAGATGGACCTTCTTTGACAAAGTAATGTCTCTGGTTTTTAATATGTTGTCTAGGTTGGTCATAACTTTCCTTCCAAGGAGCAAGCATCTTTTAATTTCATGGCTGCAATCACCATCTGCAGTGATTTTGGAGCCCCCCAAAATAAAGTCAGCTACTGTTTCCACTGTTTCCCCATCTATTTGCCATAAAGTGATGGGACTGGATGCCATGATCTTAGTTTTATTACTGTTGAGCTTGAAGCCAACTTTTTCAGTTTACAGTTATACAGTTTAGTCGCTCAGTCATGTCCGACTCTTTGTGACCCCATGAATCGCAGCACACCAAGCCTCCCTGTCCCTTTAGGAGGCTAATATAAAATCTAAGGCCTAGAATTGCTTTCTAGAACTGTGTAAGAAACAAAGGAATAAGACAAATGAAGTTTGTTCAAGTTGCACAGTTAGTAATATAATAAACCATGTTTTTTTTTTTTAAGTTTTGCTAACAAATGCAATACAGACCTAATATACTTCCTGTTTCTAACTCAAGGCAAAGGTTGATTTCACAAAAATATTCTGCATCTCAGACACATGAAAAGATGCCAAAATTAAGAAACATACATTAAAAGATGTTTAGGGAGATAGAAATAAAAACTATCTCACCCCTGTCAGATTGGCTATTATAAAAAATGGTAACAAATATAAAGTGTTGGTGAGGATGTGGAGAAAAGGGAACCCTCATGCACTGCTAGTTGGATGGTAAATTGGTGCATCTAAAACGGTATAGAGGTTCCCCCAAAAATTAAAAACAAAATTGCTCTGTGGTCCAGCAATTCACTTTGGGTATTTAGCTAAAGAAAACAAGACAGTAATTTGAAAAGATATAAGTATATCAATGTTCACTGAAGCATTATTTACAATAGTCAAGACATAGAAGAAATTTCAGCATCTATCAATAGATGGATGGATAAAGAATACATACATGTGTGTGTGTTTGTATATATATATACACATATATATATAGTCATAAAAAATAAAATGAAATCTAGTCATTTGTGACAGTGTTTACAGATCTAGAGAGTATTAGGCTAAGTGAAGCAGGCCAGAGAAAGACAAATATCCTTTGATTTTACTTCTATAGAGAGTATAAAAAACAATTAAAATGAATAAACAAAACAAAAACAGATTCATTGATACTGAGATCAAATGAGTGGTTGTCAGAGGGGAGGCTCTTGAGGGTACAAAATAAATGAAGGGGATTAAAATGTACAGACCTTCAGTTTATAAACCCTGTGTGTTTAACACTCAGTTGTGCCAACTCTTTGCAACCCCATGGATTATAGCCCGCCAGGCTCCTCTGCCATGGGGACTCTCCAGGCAAGAGTACTGGAATAGGTTGCCTTGCCCTCCTCCAGGGGATCTTCCCAACCCAGGAATTGAACCCAGGTCTCCCGCATTGCAGGCAGATTCTTTACCATCTGAGCTACCATAGAAGCCCTTATAAGCCATAGGGCTATAACATACAGCATAAGGAACATGGTCAATAATATTATAATAACTTTATATAGATGATTACTGAGTTTGTCATGGACATCATTGCATAGTATTGTAAATGTCAAATTATTACGTAGTACACTTGAAGTTAATATGTCTCAAACACACACACACACACACACATATATATATTCTATGCCTTTTTTTCCATTGAGATTTTTAAAAAGACAAATACATTAAATTTTAATTAGGGATATAACAATTAATATTTTAGTTATCTTCTACTGTCTCTCCAGATCCATTCCTCATTATTCCATAAACTTCCGCCTACCCTGAAATAGGAGAAGTGAAAGTGTCCAGACTAATTAGAAGGCTATTGTTGTGATTTGGATGACAAATAATGATTGTTTGAACTATAAACAGATATGCTGAACTATGGTCAAATTCTATATATTTAAACAGTGAAATAATAATGCATTGATGAATATTACTGAGGAAAAAGAGGGCTACTTTATGTTCATCAAAGAGTCAGTTCATCAGGAGAACAGAGCAGTCCTAAATGTGCATAACCCTAGAAACATTGGTTCAAAATATATGAAAATATCAAACACTGATATTACTTGAAAGAAGACGTAGAAAATACACAATTCAATATAGAATCTCATTACTCCTCTCTCAGTAATTGAAAGATCAAGTTGATGAAAAATCAATAATCATAACACTCTTGAAAAATATCAGCAAAAAACTCTTCAGCTGCTCATGAGAGAACGCATAGTTTCCTCTAGTGCACATGGAATATTTGCCAAAACAAACCATATCCTATGGCATAAAAGTAAGTCTTAATACATTTGAAAGAATTAAAACCATGGAAATTGTGTTCTCCAACTACAATAAATCAAAATGTAAATCAATAGCAGAAAGATGACTGGCAAAATTGAAATACATTTTAAAATTAAACATCATCTTTTTTAAAATTAGATATGCTTTGGAGAAAAAAATCATAAACAATTAGAAAATGTTTTGAACTAAAAGAAAATGAAACCACACCCTGTTAAACTTGTGGTATTTAGCTAAAGCACAGCTTAAGAGAAATTTATAGTAGTGTTGATATGAAAAAAGAAAAAAGAATCAAAATTAATTATATAAGCTTCTACCTTAGGAAACTAGAAAAGTGAGCAAACTAAATTCAAAGTGAGCAGTGGAAACAAAATAGTAAAGATAAGAATAGGTACTAATGAAAGTAAAACAAAAAAACAAAGAAATCAATGGAATAATCAGGATGGCAAATGTACTTGATTACAAGGAGACATGGGAGTGATTAAAATATTGCTCAATGTTACATACCTTTGTCAAAAGCTAAACAGACTGTATCCTAAAAAAAATGTATCCTAAACTAAACATATCCTAAAATAAATCTAAACTATATCCTACACTTTATTCACCAAAATGTGTACTTTGAAAGTTATTTATTTACATTATGCCAAATATAAGGCTTTTGTTGTTTATGCGTATTTTAAGATAGCCTCACATTCAATGACTGGACTTTTCACTTTCCGGGAATATTTTTAGTAAGCTTCTTATTGGAGGATAGTTTTAGAAACAGAAGAGTTGCAAAGAGAGTTTCTATACATCTCACAGGTTGTTTTCCCTATTACTATCTTACATTAGTATGGTACATTTGTCACAACTAATGAACTGATGTTGATATATTATCATTATACAAACTGCATACTTTACTTACATTTCATTAGAGTTTTACCTAATGCCCTTTCCTGTTCTAGACTCCAGTATGCCATAGTGCATTTAGCTGTCATATTCCCTTAGGCTCCTCTTGGCCATGATGTTCCTCGGACCTTGCTTTTGATGACCATATCAGTTTTGAGGAGTGCTGGTCAGTATTTTGTAGCATGTCTCTCAATTGAGATGTCTCTGATGTTTTCCTTTTGTCTGAGGTTATGTATTCTTTGGAGAAAAACTGTTGAGGTAAAGTCCCATTCATTGCATTATATCAACGGTATATACTACCAACATGATATATCCTGTTGATGTTGACACTTATCATCTGGCTGAGGGAATATTTCTCAGGTCTCTCCATTGTAGAGTCATTGTTTTTCCTGCCTTTCCAGACTGTACTCTTTGGAAGAAAATCACTATGAGCAGCATATTTCAAAGAGTGTGGAATTACACTCATATGCTCAAAATCCTTGGGGGCAGAATAACTATATAGATAAATGTTCTGGACTTATTTTCAATAAGAAATATGTCTTGTCTGCAACTGTGCTATAATCTGAATATTTGTGTCTCCTCAAAATTCATATGTTGAAATCTTAATGCTCAATATGGTGGATAGAAGGTGGTACCTTTAGGAAGTGCTTAGGTCATGAGAGTGGAACCTTTGCAAATGGGATATGTGTCTTATTAAAGAAACCACACAGCACTCTCTAGCCTCTTCTGCTGTGTGAGGACATGATGAAAAGATGTATCAGTTCAGTTCAGTCACTCCATCATGTCCGACTCTTTATGACCCCATGGACTGCAGCACACCAGGCTTCCCTGTCCATCACCAACTCCCAAAGATGGCTCACATTCATGTCCATTGTGTTGGTGATGACATCCAACCATCTCATCCTCTGTCGTCCTCTTCTCCCATCTTCAATCTTTCCCAGCATCAGGGTCTTTTCCAATGAGTCAGTTCTTCACATCAGGTGTCCAAAGTATTGGAATTTCAGCTTCAGCATCAGTCCTTCCAATGAACATTCAGAACTAAAAAGATATATAGATATCTGTAAAGCACCAAGTCCTAACAGTGATTCTACTGGCATCTTCATCCTGGACTTCCCAGCCTTCAGGAGTATAACAATATATGTTTGTTATTTTTGAGCTGCCTGCTGCTGCTGCTGCTGCTAAGTAGCTTCAGTTGTGTCCGACTCTGTGCGACCCCATAGATGGAAGCCCAGCAGGCTCCCCCATCCCTGGGATTCTCCAGTCAAGAACACTGTAGTTTATAGTGTATCTGTTATGTGTGTGTTGAGTTGGTCAGTCGTTTCTGACTCTTTGTGATTCCATGAACTGTAGCCTGCCAGATTCCTCTGCCCACGGAATTACCCAGGCAAGAATACTGGGATTACTGGGTTACAAGAATACTGTCATTTCTTACTCCAGGGGTTTCTCCCGACATAGGGATCAAATCTGCCTCTCTTTCGTCTTCTGCATTGGGGGGCAAATTCTTTGCCACTGTGCCACCTGAGAATCCCATTTTGTTACAGTCTGAATAAACTAAGATACCAACATTAAATTATTTATGTATTGAATCATTTATTTATCTCATGAATGCATGGATATTAACTTTGGGTGACCATCCAACACATTATTTATTTTGTTGCTTAGATTGTTACAGCTTTGGTCACTGAGAAACCTTTCAACTGATTCCTATGCACTTTGACATACTATTTTGGTTGTATCTTTGAATGTGTTGTTTTCTGGAACTAAAAGATGTCCCAGGCCTATCTTATACATCCCCTATCCTAGCCCAAGAATTCACTATTTCTCCAAAGAACTGTATTTCCTTGTATTGAAGAATGATATTAGAAACCAGTATCTGGGCACTGGTTGTAATTATTGCTCCTGGGATGTATCAATAGTTGCTTTAGGCAGAGCAAGAAAATATTAAATTTTTTGAGAATTTTAATTAACATAATTAATTAATTAATACTAGTAACAGTGAGAGACTTCATTTTCTTAGGCTCCAAAATCACTGCAGACGGTGACTACAGCCATGAAATTAAAAGATGCTTGTTCCTTTGAAGAAAAGCAATTACCAACCTAGACAGCATATTAAAAAGCAGAGACATTACTTTCATGACTAAGGTCTGTCTAGTCTAAGTTATGGTTTTTCCAGTAGTCATGTATGGATATGAGGGTTGGACTATAAGGATAGCTGAGCCCTGAAGAATTTATTCTTTTGAACTATGGTGTTGGAGAAGATTATTGAGGGTCCCTTGGACTGCAAGATCAAACCAGTCAATCCTAAAGGAAATCAACTCTGAATATTCATTGCAAGCACTGATGCTGAAACTCTAGTACTTTGGCCACCTGATATGAAGAGCTGACTCACTGGAAAGACCCTGATGCTGGAAAAGACTGAGGTCAGAAGGAGAAGCGGACGACAGAGGATGAGACGGTTGGATGGCCTCACCAACTTGATGGACATGAGTCTGAGCAAGCTCCGGGAACTGGCGATGAACAGGGAGGCCTGGCATACTGCAGTCCATGGGGTTACAAAGAGTCACACAGGACTGAGCAGCTGAACTGAAACTGAGCTAAATTAACAGAATTTTATACTTTTAATGTGCAAGATTTAACTTTTTGTTTAGGTTGCACTGGGTCTTCATAGCCGTGCACAGACTTTCTCTGGGTGCAGCGAGCAGGGTCTACTCTTAGTTGTGGTGTGCGGGTTTCTAGTTGCAGCGGTTTCTCTTATTGTAGAGCACAGCCTGTACAATCAGTGGATGCCCTGGGTCCCTGGCAGATGTGCAGGCCTTGGTAATTGTAGCATGTGGCCTCAGTAGTTGTGGCGGGTGGGCTCTAGCGCTTAGGCTCGGTAATTGTGGCACATGGGCTCACTTGCTCTGCACCACGTGGAATCCTCCTGGACCAGGGATGAGACCTGTGTCCCCAGCACTGGCAGGTGGATTTGCATCCACTATGCCACCAGGGATGTCCTGAATTTTAATTTTTTAATGCTCTGTTTAATAAATCTCTCACCCATGATAAGAAATCCATTATTCTTACACTATGATTATCTTTTAATGCATATTATTTTATTTTCCATACTTACTTACATTTTGATTTTAAATATTTCTGATTTTGTTATTTGTGTACATCATGAATTATGATTCAGATTGTATCTTTATATGGATTTCCAATTAACCTAGAATAATTTATTAAAAAGACTAACAGTCTTCCATAAACATCTGGTAGTGACTTTGTATGGAGAAGGAAATGGCAACCCACTCCAGTATTCTTCCCTAGAGAATCCCAGGGATGGGGGAGCCTGGTGGGCTGCCGTCTATGGGGTCGCACAGAGTGGGACACGGCTGAAGAGACTTAGCAGCAGCAGCAGCAGCAATGACTTTGTATTCAGACTACAGAAAGAACTCTGGCAAAGCAGTAACATTTAAGACAATAACCAAAAAGAAAACTGGTCATGAAACTTTAATTTTTAAAAAATACAACTTAAGGGTTTATTACAAAGCACAAAATATTAGTTTCCCACTGCCAATGATTCAAGATAACAAGGCTAAGAGCCCTGGCTGGAGCTGGGGGTTAAAAGCCAGCCTGAAGAGAGAGCCTGTCACGGACCCCAGCTGGTGGGCTCCCTAGGGCAGCTGCTATCTGCTCATTATTCCCAGGGTGCTTGATCACTGCATGTTTTGAGTCACGAGTCCCTGTTATAATGTGCATGTCCATCCTGAAATGCTGAGGAAATGAATGAATGAAGCATGACTGGCCAATAATGGCGGCCATGCTGCAGTGCAGAACAGTGGTTGTGAATGCCATGGCCACTGTGCTCTCGGGGTTTCTCGCCTGAATGTAGACTTGCTCTACTGTGTCAAATTCTTCTAACATCAGTGAATGCCCTGGGTCATTGATAGAACTAATCAGATTGAAGATCTATCACATTAGTGCTGTCTAGACCTGCTCGTCCTCTTAGCCTGAGATCACTGACCACTCCACAGGGCGTGTATAGATGAGGGGATTACATTGAGTTTCTAAAACAATCCTGGAGAAATTATTATCTGATTAAAATATTTGTTTCCCCCAACTTCTAACTGTAGATATAGATATATTTTCAAAATTTAGTTTCCCCATATTCCATTCTTATAAATAAAGTCTTTATAGGGAAATAGTAAGTGTCAACACTGTTTAGTGTTTTTTCTTTTTTTTGCTTTTTTTTCCTGATATACCTAATAGATAAATAGATATCCATGTTTGTGTTTATAAAATTTTACATATATATACGGATATGCATATATATGTATGTGTAACAAGGATACCAAGCAATAAAATATATATGACATGAAAACTTCCTCTACTTTGTGAGTTATCAAGTAAATAAAAATTAAAATCACAATGACCTACTGTTACATGAAGATCAGATGGTTAAAGTTTGAAAGACTAAAAACATATGTAGTGGTGAGTATGTGGAGCAACAGGCATTCTTAATCACTACTGTGAAAAATTGTTAGCATAACCTACTAAACATACTTAGGAATGTATCTTGTAGAAATGATTGAACCTGTGACCAACAGATATGTACAGGAATGGTCATAGTAGGCTTAATACCCTGTGTGGGAAACAAGCTAAGTGTTCGTTAAGAATAGCATGGAGAAATTGATCATGTTATAGTCATATAATAATACTAAACTGTGATGAAAACAATAATCAAGCTGTGCAGGCTTTAAACAAAACATATTATGATTCCACTTAAACTTCAAAGATTGCTATTGTTGTTCAGTTGCCAAGTCAATTCTGGCTCTGAAACCCCATGGACTGCAGCACACCAGCGTCTTCTATCCTCCACTATCTCCTGGAGTTTACTCAAATTCACGTCCATTGAGTCAGTGGTGCTACATAACCATCTTATTCTCTGCTTCCCTCTTCTCCTTTTACCTTCAATCTTTCCCAGCATCAGGATTTTTTCCAATAAGTCAGCTGTTCACATCAGGTGTCCAAAGTATTGGAGCTTAAGCTTCAGCAACAGACCTTTCAATGAATATTCAGGGTTGATTTCCTTTAGGACTGACTGCTTTAATCTCCTTCCAGTCTATGTGCAAAGTCACTTCAGTCATGTCCAACTCTGTGTGATGCTATGGACGGTAGCCTCCCAGGTTCCTCTGTCCATGGGATTTTCCAGGCAAGATTACTGGAGTGGGTTGCTATTTCCTCTTCCAGGGGATCTTCCCGACACAGGGATTGAACCAGCATCTCTTATGTCTCCTGTTTGCATTGTCAGGTGGGTTCTTTACCACTAGTGCCACCTGGGAAGCCCCCCTTCCAGTGTATGAGACTCACAAACGTCTTCTCCAGGACCACAGTTCAAAACCATCAATTCTTCTTTATGGTCCAGCTCTCACAAGCATACACGGAAAGTTCAAAGATAAGCAAAGCTTATATATTTTGTTAGGAATCAAGAGAATATTTCTTTTGGGGCATAAAATGAGCATGTGCTTAGAGGAGGCTTGTCTATTTTCTTGGGTGTTGGCAGTGATTTATTTCTCAACTTTGGTGATATTTACATGAATGTATTTATGTCAGTGATAGTAGGCTTAAACTTGTGCACTTTGTACATGTGATAGTTCAACTTAAAAATAGAATGCATTATGTAAAAATAGGAAAAATGGGAATTAGAAAATCTAGAACAAGATGGTATGCCTTGCTGTCACTGAATATTATGGGATTTGCCTCAGCTGCAAAACAAAAGAGGTGTCACTTAGAATAAAGAGGAATTTAGGGTCTTGTGAGAAAAAAAATGCCAAAGCCATTTAGAGACGACAGGTTGTGCTACAGAGAAAGGGATCAGAAATTAAAATAAACAATGGATGTACTCTGATTTTAAGTATGCATGTTTTAAAGACTTTGCAAATGTTATATCTCTCTCTTTAAAATGACTCTTAGATCCAGAGAACAACAATAAAGGCAATAATTACAAAGATTTTTTTCTTTTAAATCCATATTTCATGTGCATTAATAACAATTTAATTCATAAGGATTAATGATATTTTGATGAACACCAAAGCTATTAATGATTAATATAGTTATTATAGAGTGCTTCTGCTTGAGATAATGTTTTGCAATCCTGGCATTAGCACAATCCATCTGGCTCTTACATTTATTCATATTTAGATGGAAGTGCATAGAATGTTGAATGCTGAACACTAATCATATATTTAACAAATAAATTATTACCAAATGAAATATTCTCACTCATTTATTAAAAATGTGTCTCTCAGTAAATATCTTCATCTTTTTAGTCCTTCTAGAAATTAGGTGACTTTGAATTTATTTTTTATCATGAGTTTAAGATGTGAAGCACTTTTATTTTTCTAGTAATATAAATTCAGTTTTCCAATTTTTACCACCTATTGCCTAAGCATGAATTAATTCAGTTGGTATTGTTCCACACTATAATAGTAATCTTGTCTTTATTTAACAATATAGTAAAAGCAAATTCTGATAACTGCTGAAGTGTATATGATTGCTTGTTCCACAATGCAGGTAGTATTGATACCTTTGTTATTTTTTCTAATATCTCCATATTTATTATTTTAACATGAATATCATCATTAAACATCCAAGTTTATCCAATCACTTATCAGTAGTAGCATCTTTAAAGCAATGTGGAGCTATTTAATTAAAAGTGATAAATAGTACGAAGGTTTCTCAAAAAATTAAAAATAAAACTACAGAGACATTACTTTGCCAACAGAGGTCTTTCTAGTCAAAGCTATGGGTTTTCCAGTAGTCTTTTATTGATGTGAGAGGGGACCATAAAGAAGGCTGAGATCCTAAGAATTAATACTTTTGAATTGTGATGCTGAAGAAGACTTAACAGTCCCTTGGACAGGAGGAAGATCAAACCAGTCCATCCTAAAGGAATCAACCCTGAATTCTCATTGGAGGGACTATGCTGAAACCAAAGCTCCAGTAATTTGGCTACATAATGCAAAGAACCAACTCATTGAAAAAGACCCTAATGCTGGGAAAGATTGAAGTCAGAAGGAGAAGAGGGTGGCAGAGGATATGATGGTTGGATGGCATAACCAACTCAATGGACATGAACTTGGGCAAACTCTGGGAGACGATGAGGGATTGGAAGACCTGGCATGCTACAGTCCATGGGGTTACAAAGTGACTCTACAGTCCACGGGGTTACAAAGATATGACTTGGTGACTGAACAACAGTAACAAAATGTACACATATTTTCTAAAATTATGAATTCTTAGTAAATTCAAGACTAAATATTAATTAAATTTTGGTAACTTTTCTAAATTTATCTAGTTACTCTTCGGATCAAAATAATATGCTATTTTTATTATATTGTTATTAAATTGATATTTCACAAAATAGTAAATTTAAAATCTATAGCAGTCATTATATGACAATATATGAATATATATAAATAGTCAATATATGACAACATAAGTTATCACATTTTTATTTTACTTTTATTAAATACAATTTATTATTCATTTTTCAAATGATGAAAGACTGCCTTAAAGTTTCAGCAACTTGCCCAAATTTCTTAACTAATACACTGAAGAATTGGCAATGATTCAAAGACTATCTTACTAAAAACAACGTCCTTCTCAGTTAAAGGTATTAAAAAGTATACTCGTACATTAGTGGTACTACTGAGTATTCTACACTGCCCAAGAGTTCCATAATCAAATATATCTTAGCAATGCTTCATAGAAACTCATCCTCTTGGAGATGTATACAACATAGGACTGTTATTAAGGTTCCAAGAATTTCCACAATGACAAACTTAACTTTGCTTAACCAAGGGAATTTCTAACATGTTTTACTCCAAGTCCTTTCACCAGTTAATACCCCAATAAAACAAGTTTTCTAAGGAAAATGGTGGAAAACAATGTTACATCACAGCTGCCTGACTTAAAAAACTATTTATTATAATCATGATTGGAATACTAATACTTGGTACAACATAGACGTGATTGAAAATATTATGTTAGGTGGAAGGAGCTAGACGCAAAAGGCCATATATTGTATGATCCCTTTCATATCAAATCTCCAGAATAGAGAAATAATACACAGAGATAGAAAGCAGATGAGAGATTACTAGAGGCTGAGTAGAAGGGAGAATGAGGACTGACTGCTAGGGAGTATGGTCTTTCTTCTTTTTGTGGTTAAGAAAGTTTTCTGGAATTATATAGTGGAAATTTATTATATGAGGAGTGTATGTAAATAAAGCTGGTATTGAAAATTTAACAGAAACAAGAGGAAATATACATGGTTATCAAGCATAGTAGTGAATGAAACTGAAAGTATCAGTCACTCAGTCATGTCCCAACTTTTTGTGACCCCGTGGACTGTAGCTTGCCTGGCTCCTGTGTTCATGGAATTCTCCAGGCAAGAATACTGGAGTGGGTTGCCATTTCCTCCTCCAGGGGATCTTCCCAGCCCAGGGATTGAGCCCGTGTCTCTTGCATTGCAGGCACACTCTTTACCATCTGAGCCACCAGGGAAGCCCAATAGCAATTCTGACTAATTAAATTCAAATCCAAACTGATTGGTAAAGTTTTTATTAAAAAAAAATTAGTGTGAAGAATGATTACATTTTTCACAAAGCAGGACCTTGGGAGTCAAACTAATAAAGTTAAGCCCTATATTTTCCAACTATGTGATGATGGACAAACAATTTAATGTTGCTGTTGTTGATGATGATGAGTGCTTTCTTATAAAATGGGGACAATAAAAGCTACCCCATGAAATTAAAAGATGCTGTTCCTTGAAAGGAAAGCTATGATAAACCTAGACAAAAGCGGAGACATCATTTTGCCAAGAAAGGTCCGTATAATCAAGGCAATGGTTTTTCCAGTAGTGATTATGTATGTGAGAGTTGGACCATAAAGAAATCTGAGTGCCAAAGAATTGATGCTTTCAAGTTGTGATGCTGGACAAGACTCTTGAGAGTCCCTAGGACAACAAGGAGACCAAACCAGTCAATCCCAATGGAAATCAACCCTGAATATTCATTGGAGGGACTGATGCTGAAGCTGGAGCTCCAGTACTATGGTTACCTGATGCAAAGAACCAACTTACTGGAAAGGCCCCTGAGGCTGGGAAAGATTAAAGGCAAAAGGAGGAGGGGTGGCAGAGGATGAGATTGTTAGATAGCATCATTAACTCAATGGACATGAATTTGAGCAAACTCCAGAAATAATAAAGGACAGTGAACCTAGGTGTGCTGTTGTCCATGGGGTCACAAAGAGTCAGACATTACTTAGTGACTAAACAACAACAACTCTGAGTTGCATGGGTGTGGTGTGGAGTTAGGGTCCACTACTTTCTAGTTGCCAGCAATGGTATGCCAAGGATGAAGCCTATTATTTGCTGCCAGTTCTCTTACCATCTCTTTGACTGGCTTGGGGGCCACGCAAGGGGATGGGCAAAAGAAAAGTGGAGAGGAATTGAGGATATTGACCATTAAAGATTGAGAAGTAATTTTCTTTGCTTGTGGTTAACCATGGGATGTGGTTCTGGCTGCATCTCATGGATGAAAGACACTTTTTTATTGAATATTTCTGTTGTTTTTGTTGTTCAGTTGGTAAGTTGTGTCCATCTCTTTGTAACTCTGTGGACTTCAACATGCCAGGCTTCCCTGTCCTTCACTATCTTCCAGAATATTTCTATACTATCTCTTTATACAATATGCATCTCTCTACTTTAGCATATGTATAATTTTAAAAATAGTAAAATGGATAATCTACTATTTGATTTAGATTATAACTGTTTTCTAAGAATTGACTACTCTAAAAGTGGGACTATCAATGAGATTTCATTTCTAGTATTAAAATTTGGTTCAGCTTTATATGGAAAACTGAAGGCCTCAATGTATTTTTATCAGTTGTCCTAATAATTGGGTTTCCCTGATAGCTCAGTTGGTTAAAAATATGCCTACAATGGAAGAAACCCTAATTCTTTCAGAAATCTGACATAAAGAAAAATGCACAAGAAGAAACAAATGTTTATGAGTATTGCCACCATTATTAGGGTGTCAAGAGTTTAGCTAAGCAACTCCATGATATTGCTTCCTTGGTGCCTTATTTTGTATGGCCAAGTGGACTTCAGGGAGTCTTAAACTAATACCTGCCCTCATCCAAGTATATAGTCTTGATAACAGCCTGCCGACTCACCAGCAAATGTCACTTGCTATGACTTCCCCAATTGTCCTCTGATAAATAGATTCTTCATCTTTCCCATGTATCACTTAGATAAGACCCCCTTGGAGCTTAACGAAACCCCACTTTTTGGTTTGACTTGACCAAACCGGCCTTAGCTCAGGAACTCCAAAGCATTCTACTCATGAGCCCTAAGGCATGCACCCTGGGTCCTAGCTCTCTCTGGCTGTACCTGTCATGACCCTCTGTGTTGTCCCTCAAGGCATATCTAGTACTTCTTCCAGGACCAGTGAGTGATACATCTTTCTCTTTCAATTTATCTCCTGGTCTTTTGTTGCACTAGCCGTTAACATTCTGCACCTCGGGGCATGACCTAACAAATGTTAATTTAACAAATTAATAACATAGGTTACTTACAATGATAAAACGGAAACAGATTAAATGATCAACAATAGGAATATGATTAGTCAAACTATGCTTTGCTTGCTAGATGAAATATTGTGCACTCATTGAGATATTTCTTTAGTGTGATGATATACCAAAATGCTTTTTTTAATAAATTTATTTAATTGGAGGCTAATTACTTTACAATATTGTATTGGTTTTGCCATACATCTTTTTTCCAAAATGCTGTTTTAAAAAATATTAAGTGAATAATTATATTATAAAAGCTTGTATATAGAATGACTTAAAACATGAAATATTGATGAAAACTATGAATGACAAGAAATCAACAAAATTACCAAATTCGAATAATGACGGTTTTTTAAATTTTTGAGACTCTGCTCTTTCCTTATTGATAAATTTATTTCCAAAATTTGCACAGTAAATATGTATTTTATAAATACACAAAATATTTTAGACACCAAATAGAAGAGTTACAATTTAACATAAGAGAATCTAATAAGGTCAAATCAGATATTCTTTAGGAAAGTCCAAGAAAATAATGTCAAAACCAATAAAAAAATGCTGTCAGTGATTTATTCAATACATTTGCATAAGTGTTACAACTATAGATATATGTTCTAATGACTTCATATGCATTAGTTATTTACATTATGACAACCACCTTATGACATAGTACTGTTCTCGACTTCATTTAACATTTTGGGAAAAAGAAGCAATTTATGAATATGAAAAATTCTAAACTAGCAAATATTCGTGTCAGCGTTCAAGCCCAGGCAGTCTGGCTCCAGTAAGGTTAATGCTGCTAGAATAAAATTGCAGTGTTTGTACTCAATATATTCCAGTAGTCATAATAACTTTTCTTACAAATTAAAAAAACCACTAACGGTATTTTAACCTTCAGAGCTTTAGTCAATGAAAGAAACAAAGATTTATACACACATAAACACAAATGTAAACATAATGATTAATTTTTGTGACTTTCTAAATGCCCTTTGTGGATAATTTATAATAAATGACTTATTTGCTCTGTAGAAAAGATATGCATTTGTTAATTAAACCTGACTTTATATGACTTCTACTTTAAGGGAAAATTTGTGCCATTGAGCTTGGGGTAATCAAGGCATTCAGAACCAAAAAATGGTGCCTTGTAAAAGTAAGGATAAAATAAAATAAAACAGAAAGGTTCAAATGTCTATTCTAGACAATTAAATGTCACATCATGCCACATCAGGACAACATTGGTCACCTTGCTTGCAGCATATGATAGGGTTTATTTTTCTTTGTCAATCATAGTATACTCTGTTTAAAACTCTTTTTACTGTGTATCTATTTTGAACATAGCACTCCCCAAAAAGCCAAAGAACCCCAGTATATATATTTATGGCATATATTCCAACAGTAATGTTTGATCATAAAGTCAGGTAAACACAGAATGCCAAATAGAGGGGATACAGCTATAATTCACACAAAAATGGCATGACAATGAAACAAACATGAATTGAAATTCTTGTTCACTGTCTTAATTGTGCAAACTTAGATTATTAAGCTCACTTATTCTTGATTTCCCCTGTTATAAAAGGCAACTGATAATAATAGAGTTATAAATTTTTATGTAAGGACTAAAGTGGGTAATATATAAAAAGTGTTGGCATATAATAAGGATGTTGCTTCTAATTTTCCTGATTTTTCCCTTTAGAAGTTCTTTCTGAGTTTAGTAAATGGCAATTGCATCCCTCCAGTTAGTCAGCCCAAACCTGGAATATTGACTCCTGTCAATCTCATATATCATATACCATCCCCATAGGAAACAAGTTTCACTTTCTCTGCATTTTGCTGTATCTACTACAGTTACCTTGGTCCACCCTTCCCCCACCTCTTCTGTAGCTGTATTCCTTTCTATACTGTTTATTCTCAATACAACCATTAAGATGATGTTTAGATGTTATGGGGAGGGAGGTGGGAGGGGGGTTCATGTTTGGGAACGCATGTAAGAATTAAAGATTTTAAAATTTAAAAAATAAAAAAATAAATAAAATTAATTTAAAAAATGCAGTTAAAAATAAAATAAAATAAAATAAGAAAAAAAATAAATAAAAATATAAGTCTGATCAAGTCACTTCCTTTCTTAAATCAGTCTGCCATCTTCTCAACTTATTTAGGTTGAAAATTAAAGTTCTTGAAATGGCGCATAATGCTTTAAAAGGATTAGACTTACACCCTCCATATCCCTACTTTTTTATCATCCCACTATCTACCTTGTTACCTCTCTTCTCCTTTTCCCAGCCAACATGAACATATTCCTGTATATACCAAACAAGCTCCCACCTTAGAACCTTTGCACTTGCTCTTTGTCTGCTTTGAAGGCATTTGCTGTATGACTCACTTCTTTCAGGCAGCAGTTAAATGCTACGCTTTAGAGAAATCTCTTCTGGTCATTTATTTACACTAGTAACTTGTCCTGTGATCACATTTTCTTTACCTGGACTTAATTATCTCCATAGTGCCACCTGACAAAGTAAAGGTACTTCCTGGTCTTTTCTATGCAGAATATGAGTTCCATGAAGACAACGTCTTTTGTTTTGCTTTGTTCTGTAACCAGGCATCTGATTAGCATCTATAGATGATAGGTGCATAATGAATATCTCTTTAAGAATATATGAGTAGATCATAACGTAGAATATATATTTGTAATAATGTTTCATGTGTAAAAGAAAGAATCTGAAACAAATGTGCTCAAGAGAATGTGATTGTACTTGCAAAATATGTTCAAAGAGATTCAGATTTTAGAAGAACCAGTCCATCAGATAAAAACAGAAACACATACATACATGCATGCCCACAACACTGAAATAATATCTCCTTCCTAAACATTAAGCAGAATGCTACTAGCACAAAGAAGACGCTCAATAACCATTTCTTGAATGGATGGTGACATAAAAGATGAGTAAATGTGGATGGATGTGACAAACAGAAGGCACCACATTAAATTGTTATTGCTGTATGTCTCAGGAAACTCAAACAGGGGGTCTGTATCAATCTAGAGGGGTGAGATGGGGCAAGAGATTGGTGGGACGTTCCAAAGGGAGGGGATACATGTATACCTATGGTAGATTCATGATGAGGTTTGACAGAAAACAACAAAATTCTGTAAAGCAATTATCCTTCAATAAAAAATGAAAAAAAAGAAAGTAGGAACATAAGTGGAAAGTAAAATATATACCTATACATATACACATATATATATTATTGAGTTTAAAATAAGTGAGGAACAATGTTGAGACATGCAGGCTACACTGTCTTATGTGAATAAGAACAGGACGATGAGATAGGCATGAACATAGTAAGGATACTATTTTGGCTGCTGGCGCAAGTTTATAAGAAGAAGTACTTATACATAGAAGAAAAAGTATAAGCTTGGAAGTTAACTCAATTGATTTCATTTCACAGGTCTGCCATTTTATATCTAGATAACAGTAAGTTCACTTTTTAGCCTATAAAAGCCTCAGTGTTCTCATCTGCAAACATAGGCATTTATGTTATATTGTTGTCATAAGGTCTTGATATAATGTATGAAATGTGCTAAAATATAACAGGTCCTTATTTATTTGATGAGGGCGATCTTTGCTAATACTCTGCTGTCTTTGGTAAACCACCTAGCCTTGAACTCTACGATCCCCCTTGAAAACAAACTTAAAAAAAATTAATGAAATCAGTGGAATGTCTAATTTGAAAGGAAAAAAAAAAACTCCTTTAATATAATTCTACATTTTTCAGAACTGTTTGAATATTGCAGTACTTTCAGTTCAGTTCAGTTCGGTCACTCAGTAGAGTCCAGCTCTTTGTGACCCCATGAATCGCAGCACGCCAGGCCTCCCTGATCATCACCATCTCCCAGTGTTCACTCAGACTCACGTCCATCGAGTCGGTGATGCCATCCAGCCATCTCATCCTCTGTCGTCCCCTTTTCCTTCTGCCCCTAATCCCTCCCAGCATCAGAGTCTTTTCCAATGAGTCAACTCTTTGCATGAGGTGGCCAAAGGACTGGAGTTTCAGCTTTAGCATCATTCCCTCCAAAGAAATCCCAGGGCTGATCTCCTTTAGAATGGACAGGTTGGATCTCCTTGCAATCCAAGGAACCCTCAAGAGCCTTCTCCAACACCACAGTTCAAAAGCATCAATTCTTCGGTACTCAGCCTTCTTCACAGTCCAACTCTCACATCCATACATGACCGCTGGAGTACTTTAGGGAATATGATATTTTACACATTGGCTAGTTCCAGGTTAAAATGTATCATGTTGGTTAAAGCAGTCTTTATAATCACTTGTGTTTCATTTCCTGCTCTGCCACACACACACCTGTTTGACATTGGGTAAGTTAATTAACTTTCTAAGCCTCAGTGAACTCATCTCTACAATAAGGATGAAAAACACCTATATCTTAGGGTTGTTGTGAAGCCCAGAAAGTACATTTTATACAAAGCTTAAACCTTATGTAAATAAGCTTACACATGGTTATTCTTCACACTGAACTCTAAGGTAAGCAATATTATTATCCCTTTTGCATATGAAAATAGGAGGCTCTGAGTGAGAAAATAATTTGTTCAAGGTCACAAATCTAAGGAATGGAAAGGACTAGATTTGCACTAGAGAATCTGGGTTCTAGAAGACTCTTAACCATTTACTCACACTACCTCTCCATGCTCTCTTTGTAGGAATATGCAATGATATTGAAGCCATTTGAAAAAGGCAGGAGTGATGTCATTCTTTATATTCCTAGAAACTGGAAAAAAGCCCCACTTGTACTGCATTAGCTGAAAGGAATATGACTTAAATTCAGTCTAAGCTTCTCGAACAAAAGTTGGAAACTCAGAATAATGCAGATTGTCTTTCCCATGGGAAACTATTTTCAGTTTCATCTTAAAATTCAAAGGAATAATACAATTTACTGTAGTAAGCTGTGACTTTCATTTAACTGCTGGATGTTATCTAATCTATAATGTGAGATATTCATACTGATATGCATAGTATCTGGAGAAATAGGAAGTGGCAGGTTTTAAAGGAAGCGCTAACACATTTAGTTTCGCAACACTTGAATCTAAGGTCATATTTTACCGTTTATCAGCTCTGGAATTTTTGTGATTGCCTTCATCCCTTTGATCATCAGTTTCCCTGTGAGTAAAATCTGAACAAACACTTCAGAGTCATCAAATGCAATCAATGTATTCTAACAGTTTTCAAAATGTAAACGCTGACTGCTGGCTAGCATGATTAGTAATAAATCATTCCAATTTCAATTTTGAATAAATGGCATATTCACCCCACAAACACCACTTTACTTCTGCATCTTTGAGAGATGATTTTCTTTGTTTTAACCTGTGCAACAGTTCCCTAAAGACACATTTAAGCCATGAAGCTTGAAAGAATAGCTTATTTCTCTCCTGGGAGATATTAATCTCTAATATTTGACACACTGCCACGTCTCTTTAAAGATAATATACGGAACCTAACTTAGCTTTTCTCTAATGACTCATGGTTATGAGAAACAAAAGTGACTGAAGCCTTAATACATGCTATGATCTTGTCAGCAGTGATGAAAGTGAGGAGCCAGCTGCTATGGTACTAAATGCTCTTGGTATATAGTCTTTATTTTTTGTTCCTTTGATCAGGATGTCACCCGTTTCATCTGCTGGGCCTAGGATCTTTAGTACTCAGTGTAACTTTCTGCCAATTCTTCTAATTCATTCTCTATAGTATTCTGTGGAAGAGAATATTTCAAAAGAATTGCGTTAAGATGATTCCAATAGAGTCATGAAATTAAGGTTGGAGTGAGAGGCAAGAGTCTTCTAGAATAAAGCAGGTGGGTTTTGGTGGAAAAAAAAAAAAAGAAGAGATTGAATGATTGGGGAATCTCCACAGACATTGGGTCTTAGTTGGCTGGCTAATTTTGCAGGAAATCTTATCTTCAGAAAAGGGCTTCCCAGGTGGCACAGAGGTAAAGAATCTGCCGGCAATGTAAGAAACGTGGGTTTGAGCCCTAGGTTGGGAAGATCCCCTGGATATGGCAACCACTCCAATACTCTTACCTGGAAAATTCCATGGACAGAGGAGCCTTGTGAGCTACAGTCCATGGGGCCGCAAAGAGTTGAACATAATTGAACAACTGGACACTATGCATTCCCAAAATATTAGCAGCATCAAATAGCTTGGTGGGTATTTAAAAGGTCTATAGATTACTCCTAGGAAAAGATTATACAATAGTTCAGAAAATTGGCAAAACCCTAGGCTTTGTTATGAAAACTGTTCAGTTACATTGAGCCAAAAAGAATCCTGACATTCAGGGCATTCAGAGAATACCCTGCTCCATCTGAAAAATTGTTGCTTAAAGAAGAGACTGATTTAGTTGTTGCATCTAGAAACAGACCTGTTAAAAAAGGAGTGGATAACTGATTTGTTTAAATATGTATGCTGCTTGCCTTAAAAACAAATATTTTTAGATACTGCAAACATCATTTTCAACACGTTTAGATATTTGGACTTAATATATGCAAACAACTTTCTGAATTCCAAAACAAGGGAAGCAGGGAAACATTTCTTTAAAAAATATATTTGACAAGTTTAG
The DNA here is from genome assembly GCF_001704415.2 of Capra hircus. Classification (NCBI taxonomy): domain Eukaryota; kingdom Metazoa; phylum Chordata; class Mammalia; order Artiodactyla; family Bovidae; genus Capra; species Capra hircus. The sequence goes on along the minus strand of NC_030822.1, from coordinate 13,472,168 downwards.
ATTCCTGAGAATGAAACCCCTCTTCTGGGCTTTCGGAATTGTCTGCAGCATATGCCTAACTACCCCCTCTCCATACAGAAGGAAGGTTTTGTTTAGCCGTATTTACACTGTGTTCTTACTTCAAAATTACACACTTAAGCACAGAAATGATAAGACACAGTGAATGCCTCATCACTTTCACCCCAGAGAGAGAAGGGGATACAGATGTAGAGGAGCGCATATAGTTCAGTTATCAGGTGGAGTTCTGCTACTTTGTTTTTCTATAAATTCTGCAAGTTCTGTTATGCTCCATGCTTGCATACTAATGGAATATTATAAAGCAAAGTAATTTTTGTTTGCCAGGATTGTTTTAAAGGTACAGTGAATCTTCTTATGACTAATTTTTGTTACAGCAATATCTTGAACCACAGGAATGATCTGGAAAAGTTTGGGGATAATAAATAGACCAAAAATAAAAGCTTGCTCACTAATGAGAGAAAGAAATGTTCAGTTCTGCTGACCTGAAGTGGCTTTTCTTTTCCTTCAAAAGAAGTGAATTGACTTGCTTTACTTTTCAAGCTGTTATTAATTTTGAAAGATTTTGTAAATGATTATATATATTTTGAGGTCAATATATTCTTAGGTGATGTACAGTTACCTAAAATATAATGGAACAAATTATGTCAAATTATTGGTGTCATGAATCATTGAATCTCACAGGTATTAGTCTATTTGTGATTTGTCAGTAATGTCAAAATTTCTCATTTCTTGTATATAAATCATTAACTTGATAAAAAATGGAATTTTAATAAAATTTTTGAAAATAGTGAATGTATATAGGTGTTGCTAGATCTGAACTTGGCTTCCCAAGTGGTTCAGTGGTAAAGAATCTGCCTGTAATGCAGGAGACTCGGGTTCCATCCCTGGGTCGTGAAGATCCCCTGGAGAAGGAAATGGCAACCCACCCCAGCATTCTTGCCTGGAAAATTCCATGGTCAGAGGAGCCTGGCAAGCTACAGTCCATGGTGTCACAAAGAGTCAGACATGACTTAGCAACTGAAAAATACCAACAAAATCTCTCCTTACATGACCAGTTTTGATTGGAAAGATCTTTAGCTACCCTTGCAGAACATGCTCTTTAGTCATATTATGTCTGTCTTGTTAAACAAGTATTTATTCAAGTTAAAGGTGAAGTAAAGAAAGAAAAGAAATATATTGAGTTCCTCATTATTATATATGATGCCTCTTTCAGAATGTAAGCAAAGTGATATTTATCACATGCTATAACCCTCCTGGAAGTACACAAAGAGAGACCTATGGGAAACAGTAAACTGAGGAATACATTCTAAGAATATTTTATATATTTAGTACATTAGCACTTAATATTAGTTCAGGTTTAATTTTTGTCTTTAAATTTCTGCAAGAAGTTTTAAGTATTTGAATTATCAGATAAGTAATTCCCAACTAAGATCATGTCATTGTAAAATTAAAGCTACAGAATTTACTGTTTAAAGTTGAGCAAAGTATAAAAAGATCCTCCTTACTTTTCCAATATTTATTATAGGAATGCCTGTTAATGATTTTAAAATTGAGTAATTCTTGTGCTGATTCATATAATTAATCTCTTCCAGATTATTCTTCCCAAAATACAACTACTCTCAAAACAGAACTTCTCTGATCAAATATTTTCAAATTTCCATTTTATATTAAATACTCTAAAATTAGCATATTATCCTAGTCTTCAATGATATCTCTATTTTTCTATTCCTATTGACCATTACTCCTTTTCATGTATACCAGCTCTTTAGCTAATTTATCTACTTGCCCTTCTGCAAATATATACTTTTTGTGTGTGTGAATTCTGGTACTGCTACTTGAAGTCTTCATACTCTACATTACATAGATAAGCTCAGCACACATATATGTAATATATGAATATATTAGAAATGCAGGTTCAATCCCTGGGTCAGGAAAATCCCCTGGAGGAGGGCATGGCAACTCATTCTAGCATTCTTGCTTGGAAGATCCCATGGACAGGAGGAGGCTAGTGGGCTACAGTCCATAGTGTCTCACAAAGTCAGACATGACTGAAGGGTCTTAGCAAGCACACATGCATGCATATATGTGTGTGTATATGTGTATGTGTACATCGTTGTTGTTGCTTAATCACTAAGTCATGTCTCACTCATGAGACCCCATGGACTGTATAGCCCACCAGGCTCTTCTGTCCATGGAGTCTTCCAGGCAAGAATATTGGAGTGGGTTTCCATTTCCTTCTTCAGGGAATCTTCTCCACTGAAAGATCAAACCTCTGTCTCTTGTGTCTCCTGCATTGGCAGGCAGATTCTTAACCACTGTGCCACCTGTGAAGCTCCGCAGAGATGTATCAATACTTCTCATCAGATTGTTTTATACAAATGTCCTCAGGTATTTACACATAGCCCAAAATACATTCTTTTACATTTATAAGAAGTTTCAAAGAGCTAACTGAGAAAAATTAAGTTCATGTAAAATTTTATCAAAAGCAAATACCACTTTACTAATAGGCATGCTAAGAAAAACAAACGAAGCCCATGCTCGTATGGAGACAAGCATTAGTAACTAAATACACAAAATGCCAATGTGCACCAGAAACCATCAGCCCAAACATATATTTAAAGGCAAACTACCAAGTTCCGGATGTTCTGAAGTTATATGAAGTCACTGAGCTCTGGGCGCCGTGGTGCAACCACCGTTTTCCACCTGTGGCATCACCCTTGGTGGCATAGAAGAGAGGCCAACAGAGCTTCATATCCTCCATGGTAGGGCCAGCTACTGAGCCACCTCCCAGTACCAGACCTCCACACTGTGTCCTGTCTGCTATAAATAGAATAAAATATCCCTACCACTTAATTGCAAGACAATTAAGATATTCTTGGTGCACATACTTATGTAACCCAGTCCTGACTCAATGCTCTAATCCCTCCCCTGGACTTTGGTTCCCTCTTTATATCTCTTAGTCTGAGATGCTTCTTCACCCCCAGAACTGTTCCATGATGCCCTCTAATGTATATGGTCTTCACCAGTCAGACTGTCTACCTGTTACAGCTCCTCTCCAAATGTCCTTTCTCATAACAACTCTAAGTGAAACCTGAGGAATGTTGCCCCTATACCTCCCTTAGGAGGTATATTTCACTCACACCAGATTTCCCAGGAGTGCTAGTGGTAAAGAATCCACCCTCCAGTGCAGGAGATGTAAGAAACTTGGGTTTGATCCCTGGGTCAAGAAGATTCCCTGGAGGAGGGGATGGCAACCCACTCCAGCACTCTTGCCTGGAGAATCCCACGGACAGAGGAGCCAGATAGCTTACACTCCATGGGAGTCATGAAGAATCAGACATGACTGAAACAACTTCACACGCAGGCAACACACAGCATGCTATGACATCACCATCATAGACTAGCTGGCATAAACAATAGACATTTACTTCTCACAGCTTTGGGGTCTGGGAAGCTCGGTGCCAGCAGGTTTGGTTCTTAGTGAGGACCTTCTGCTTTGCTTTCAGATGGCCGCCATCTCACTGTGTGCTCATATGATCTCTTGTTTGCGCACTCAAGGCAAGACAGGGCTCCATTGTCTCTTTCTCTTCTCTAATTTATAAAGGCACTAAGGCTATCACGATCTCATCTAATCATAATTAACTTCCAAAGGCCTCCACTCTTTAAATACCATCTCAGTGGCAGTCAGGACTTCAACAAATACATTTTGGGGAATAGACAAACATTAAATCCATAACACCCCCTTAAATCACGATTTTTTTTTTTGAAAATCATGGACTTCCCTGGTGGCTCAGAGGGTAAAGAATATGCCTGCAATGCAGGAGACCTAGGGTTCAATCCCTGGCTGGGAAGGAGTCCCTGGTGGACAATAGTCCATGGGGTCACAAAAAGACAAATACAACTGAGCAACTAACACACTTGAAACTCATGTTATCAGAATACACTCCATTCTATTTCTAAATTTTGTCATCAATATAAAACATTCACTTACATTTTAAAACTTGTCTTCTTTCTCTTTACTGCTTATAGGTGTTTCTTATTATGTGGTCTTTAACATCTGGTTGGTTAAAGGTACATGCCACTGGGAACTTCACGTCCTTGGTGTCCTCATTTGTTTTTTTTTTTTAATTTTTTTAATTTTTACTTTACAATATTGTATTGGTTTTACCATACATCAACATGAATCCACCACGGGTATATATGTGTTCCCAATCCTGAACCCCCCTCCCACCTCTCTCACCATACCATCCCTCTGGGTCATCCCAGTGCACCAGCCCCAAGCATCCAGTATCATGCTTCGAACCTAGACTGGCGATTCATTTCTTATATGATACTATACACGTTTCAATGCCATTCTCCCAAATCATCCCACCCTCTCCCTCTCCCACAGAGTCCAAAAGACTGTTCTATACATCCGTGTCTCTTTTGCTGTTTTGCATACAGGGTTATTGTTACCATCTTTCTAAATTCCATATATATGCGTTAGTATACTGTTTCGGTGTTTTTCTTTCTGGCTTACTTGAAACAAGTTTTTGCTCCATGCCATGTATCCATCTCACTTCATAGTCATTTCCTAGACTTCTTTAAATATATGGCATTCAGAATCTTCATTTAAAAAAGACTTCTACTATCTCCTTCTAACATTTCAATTCATTTTGCACACATTTTAAAAAAATTCTTTGATTTCCTTGCATCATAACCCTGGGACTTTACCAGCTTTTAAAAAATATTCTACTACTGTCCGCAGGTCTGTATACAGCTTTATTCTTTATTCTTGCACACAGCTTATATTTCTTGGTTCTTATGACTAAGAATTTCTTGCTTACTACGCTCAAATAAATAACTCACTCTCCTTCCATGTTTCTTAATTGGCAAAACCTCAACTATAGTTACTTTCAAAACTATACGTAATTTACAGAAACAAGCAAAGATGCTGACTTGCCTGCCTTTACATTCATGACTACAAATTTGGCATACATGATTGTTCAAGTCTATTGATAACACTCATTTTCATTGGCAGTTCACTTTTCCAGTATCAGAGACAATAATTCTACACTTTCTCCTTAAGGAGAAATCCTCAGATTGACTCCTAGAATTACTTGTAGCTGTGCAACAATATTTTCTCCATGTGTTCTGGCATTGTCATTTCTTCTTCCTCTGTGTTTCTGAAGATTGTGTTGCATATGCTTTTTATATTCTGAGACTAAACATTTGTATCTCATTGTAGCATCTTTCACATGCTATCCTCTCTTTCACCTCATTGAATGTGAAGCAGGAGAGACAGTAAAATTACTTGTTTAGAACATCATATTGATCCAGTTCCATTCTTTCTGGATTAAACATTTTATATATTCTGAATATATATATATATATACACACACACTATTATTTATAATTTCATTCTCTTCTTTTTCTTGTTGACATTTTCACTAACTAGAAGACTCTGTATTTCATTTAGTTCTCTCTCTTTTTATGCATATATTTCTTCCAACCTCAAATATATATACCTTGAGCATGGGGTTTTGGTCTATTTTGTTCATTGTGGCACTCTCAGTATCTACAATGGTGCCTCACCACTCATTTTGAGAACTGAAGGGAAAGCTCATTTTGTTCTAATATTTGATGCAGTCATGTAAGGATGTGATGCTTGGAGCTGTCTCAGGCATCTCTACTCTATGGAGAGATATAGCTGATATTTTATGACTAGCAGGCAGAGTGGAATGTTATAGAAAGCCTGCTTGATATCGCTGAGCAATTTAACAAATCCTTGCATCATCTACCTTCAGCAGCCTTTTTGTTATATAGGATTTATTAATGTGTCATTTTTATACCACCTTTACTTGTCTTTTGTTTTTGAAAACAAATCATGCCATAAATAACAAGACTACAATGGGCACAACTGAACAGAGATTTAGTGATAAGGAGGACAGTTTAAAAGATAATATCCCGACTGAAAAACAGATTGTCTTGCTTGATTCACCACTATAAATATAACAACTAGTATAATTTTTTAACATGGTAGGCATACTACTACTTTTAATATTACTAGTACTTATTACTAGTACTTACTATTAATGCTTGTACTACTACTACTACTACTATTATTTATACCATTGAAATTATCAGTTAATAATTATTGGACACACACAATGAATTCAGCATGATTATTAAACCTTTAATATTTTAATATATTTGATTTATACTGCAGTCTTATTAAGAGAAAACTAAAACAGTCTCCAATTTGTAGATGAGAAACTAAAGCACGAAAGATAAAGTTGCTCCAGGTCATATATTTAGTGAATAGTCAATATCAACTCTTAATCTCTTTAGTATGTGTGCGTTAGTTGCTCAGTTGTGTCTGACTCTTTGCAACCCCATGGACTGTAGCCAGCCAGGCTCCTCTGTCCATGGAATGATTCAGGCAAGAGTACTGGAGTGTAGCCATTCCCTTCTCTAGGTGGTCTTCCCAACCCAAGGATCAAACCCATGTCTCCTGTGTTGCAAGCAGATTCTTTACCATCCAGGAGTATGCTGCTGCTGCTAAGTTGCTTCAGTCGTGTCCGACTCTGTGTGACCCCACAGATAGCAGCCCACCAAGCTCCCCTATCCCTGGGATTCTTCAGGCAAGAACACTGGAGTAGGTTGCCATTTCCTTCTCCAGCGCATGAAAGTGAAGAATGAAATTGAAGCTGCTCAGCCGTGTCCGACTCTCAGCGACCCCATGAACTGCAGCCTACCATGCTCCTGCATCCATAGGATTTTCCAGGCAAGAGTACTGGAGTGGGGTGCCAAAAAGATGTTTTGATAGGGTGATGAAAGAAAGCAAAAATACTTGGCAGATGAGAAATTGGGAATGTGAGGGATGCTGATACAGACCATTCCTTGCAGCCTCATTACTTTCTGACTTATCATATCAAAGTTTTCCTTCATTTTTCTCTGTCTAGGAGGAAGTATTCCTATGAAAGTAAAATCTTGGCCACATTTACTGCATATTAGTTTAGGATGGGGAAAGGGAAATGGCATTGATCTATATTTTTCATTTTGCCATCTACAATACTATTTAACATGTTCTAATTGCTACAACTTAATACTAAACTGATACCAATTTTTCCTGTGGATTTTTGTACTAGGCATAAGCTCACTTTTCCATGACTTGTTAGAATATTAGTGAGCTAATATTGATGCAGCATGGGGTTTCCCAGAATTCGCCTACCGACGTAGGAGACGTGGAGTTCCTGCATTGGACACGATTTAGCGGCCAAATAGCAACAACAACACTGATGGAGCATGTGAAATGCAAAACACTAGATTTCTTGAAAAACAAGTAGAGCTCTTTTGAAAACACATGGACTGTAACTATGCTGAGATAAGTAGTGACAGTCTCTTCTAGGTTCTTAGCATCCTCGACTTTCAGTTTACACTTCTGAAAATTAAAAAGCCCTGACAAAAGAAATAATGTTTATTTTTACATTTTATGCTCTGAAAATGTTAGTATTTGGAATATTTCATCACAGTGTTTATTTTTTTTATTTTTATTTTTTTTTAATTTTTATTTTTACTTTATTTTACTTTGCAATACTGTATTGGTTTTGCCATACATTGACATGTATCCACCACGGGTGTACATGCGTTCCCAAACATGAACCCCCCTCCCACCTCCCTCCCCATAGCATCTCTCTGGGTCATCCCCGTGCACCAAATTAGGAACTAATTAAAAAATGCAGAGAGCAACTACAAGTAACAAACTATGTAACTAATGTTTGAGATTGTGGGGGGAATAGAGGCTTAAAACTTCTAAGTCTCATTCAAAGAATCATATTTTATATCCCTTAGAGCCATAATATATACCTCGTATTTTGTTCACTTCCTAAAAGTATCTACTCACTTTCAATTTTTTAACAAATTACCCAGTAAGAACCATTAATCTAAAAAGAATATTGATGTTCTCAGAATAATGCTTGTGAAAGATTTTTTTACTTATATCAGTTATATTCATTACATATTCTTATATCATTTAAAATGTATTTTATTTAAAATATATTTCATTAAAAAGTTAAATTGGAAATATATAATCAAATGAATACGGGTCACTATATTATAGACCTAAATAAAAATAAAATACAAATAGGCAGAGTGTAATTATAAGAACAGAAATTTAGGAAAAATAAATTTAACCAAAAAAAAATTAAGACAAATTTAAGAAAAAATGAGTGAGATCATTTTACTCTTTTTATAGTTATCCAGATTTTAAATATGCAGGGATGTTTAAACATAACAAATGATTAAAATCTTATTTAAAACTATTCATAGCACTCTAATTGTGTTTTTTAAGTCATTTGATGTGTTAGTTAATCATAATCATCATTAATATTTTCTATGCTTCTTTACCTCCCAAAGTCAAAAATAGAGATGAAAGACAGTCCAGTTGTGCTTTGTTTCTTCTAAACGCAAAAAAAACTATGTTTTTATTGGAGTATATAGTTGATTTATGATATTAGTTTTTGCTATGTAGCAAAGTGAATCAGTTATTCATATACCTATCTCCACTCTTTTTTAGATTATTTTCCCACATAGGTCATTCTTGGATATTGAGAAATGTTCCCTGTGTTATACAGCAGGTCCTTATTAATTATCGATTTTACATATGCTAGTATATATATGTCAGTCCCAATCCTGCAATTTTGTTTAATACTCAGAATCAGCGAATTAAATCTCATGAAAATATCCACTTTTCTAAGTGAAAGTGAAAGTCACTCAGTCATGTTGGACTCTTTGCGACCCCATGGATTCTATAGTCCATCGAATTCCCCAGGCCTGTATATTGGAACAGTAGCCTTTCCCTTCTCCAGGGTATCTTCCCAACCCAGGGATCGAACCAGGTCTCCCACACTGCAGGTGGATACTTTACCAGCTGAGCCACAAGGGAAGCCCAAGAATATTGGAGTGGATAGCCTACCCCTTCTCCAACGGATCTTCCTGACCCAGGAATCGAACCAGGGTCTCCTGAATTGCAGGCTTATTCTTTCCCAACTGAGCTATCAGGGAAGCCCTACTTTTCTAAGAATCTCCTCAAAAAGCTTGTTCCTTAGTTTAGAAAATATTTGTGACAGTCTGTTATATGTCACTAAAGTTTTCAACTCAAACTCTAGCAGTAAATAATGTAGGGAAAGCCCTGCTCTCATAGAGCTTATGTCCACTTAAGATAAAATAGACATAAAGAATTGTTAGGAAGACTGTAACAAGGATAATGTGAGAGAATGTGAGTTGGGTCGGGGCTAACTTAAATGGAATGGTCAGGGAAGCCTTTCTTAAATGGTGAGCTATGAGCAGAGACCAGACTGGCAAGAAGCCAAGCATGAGAGTATGTGGTGGCAAGGCACCTCAATCTGGGGGCACTCAAAGGAATCTGCGTGTTCGAGTAACAGAAAGAAAGCTCCAGCGGCTGTAGCACAGAGAGTGTGGGAAATGTATGGAAATACATTTGCAAATAGCACAGCTACACGGAAAATGGATTATGCAAGAACAAGAAAGGCAGCAGGCAGACGATTTAGGGAGCTCCTGGCACAGTCTAGGTGAAAAATGATGGCACATGGATTAGGCAGTAATGGTAGAGATAGAGCAGAGCAGTTGATATGCAGAGCAGATTCATTTGTTGACTTTTAAGTCTTTAATTAAATTGAACCTCTGCAAGTATTTGCTATTGATATTACATTTCTAGATCCTAGTGTATCCCTTCATTTGGTTTTGCTTCCTAATTAATACAGCTTATTTGTTTTTCATTTGATCATTGACAATATTTACAGGTTGGGAAAAAACATATCTGGAGCTTAATAAAACAGTAAATCTGAGACAATTGTTACTTTAACTTCTAAGCATGACAATAGAAGAGGAGGAATGCAATTTTTTAAAGATACAATTATCTTTCATATAAATTAAATATGGTGACTTTGGCAGCTCAGTAAGTTCTTTTGACAAATTGACTATAATTTTACATATAAGCTAAGTAGTTATTTGCGATTTTTTAGTTTTTTCCTTGAACAAAGATTTCCAAATGCTTCTTTTAAAACTCTATGTAACAAAAGATAGTTTTAGTAGAACACATTTTATATGTCAGTATTACTATACATAATTCCACTTTTCTATAATGTACATCAATGGTCCCTTTTTAACTTTTAATATTAAAAGATGGAAATTCACATTATGTATGAAAGGAAAATGGTCTATGCAGGTACAATATATATTTTCATCCAGAAGACCAAAATTCTTGTATTGGGAGTGCTAAAATCAGCTTCAAGTCTTTATTTACTTTAGCTCCCTTCTTTGAGGCAGAACTTTCTTCAAGTCATTCTAAATAGTTTCCTATTTAGTTCAGGTTCTGTAATGTTTATAATAATAGTCATGTACAGAATAAAAGAATACTAAGTCTCCTTAACTAACTTTGATTTTTTAAAAAATGTTTAATTCAAAAAATGAAATAATAAATTTAGCATAAGGAGAAGATCCGGATAAATAATACCTCTTTACATCCAATCTGTCACTTTTATAAAACTCCATCTCCTCCATCTCCCACATCTTCAATATTCCCTGACAATTTAAAGTTCCTGTTGCTAGTTTCAATGAAGTTTCAACAAGATCTATATTTTTAACTCATTTCAAACCAACTTTATCTAGATCCTTTTTGCTCAGCCTACCCAAACTCTTCTGGGAAAAGAAAACACAAATATTTCAGTTTCTGAACTAGTGTGTCTTTCAGTCATATCTTTCACTTAAAATATCCCTGTTCCTGTAGAACCTTCTAAACACTAATCTGTCAAAACTGAACTATGTTCTTCCTCCTCTACGACACCTTCCTTGACTATTCAGTCAGCAGTAACTCATCTTCCTCCTTATATCATTTATTTTATAAAATTCATGTGAGGCTTTGTGGAAAACAGCTCTTTTCACTTGTTTGTTTTGGTACATGTTTATCTCCTGCTTTTGTACATTGAGAGTGCATTTACCTTAAATTAATTCACAAGGGACATAACACTCTCCATTTGAGCAGAATCCCTAATACCTCCATTGGCTTATACTTATTTCATTTATTTTCCTTCTGACCACTGCAGTTACTTAAATTTGAAGACTCCATTCTGTACCCATTCCTTAGCTTACAGAAAGGAAATGTTTTTGTCACTCAACTAAACTTAGAGATAGATAGGGTTTTACACTTCTTCACGTCATCAGTCAGTGTGACAGAGATAGAAATAAATGGGTCTTAAAGTGAATAAATGTTTTGCCCATAGATACACAGCACAGTGGGCTTCCCAGGTGGCTCAGTGGTAAAGAATCTGCCTGTCAGTGTAGGAGATCTGGGTTTGATCCCTGGGTTGGGAAGCTCCCCTGGAGGAGGAAATGACAGCCCACTCCGGTATTCTTGCCTGGACAATCCCATAGACAGAGGAAACTAATGGGCTATGGGGTTGCAAGAGTCAGATATGACTGAGCATGTCCACACAGAATAGAGGCTAACATGGTTCTATCTGCTCTTTGTTTTTTGCTCATATTCCAAAAATACCATTTGTCACACTATAAGTACTGGTTAACATGCCCTGTCTCTCCATTAAAACAAAAGCTATAGAATAAACTTTTATCAGCTAAATACCCAGCATATAGTAAACATTTAATAAACAGGTGTTGAATTATTTTTCCACTCTATCAGGTAGAAATTAATTTACTTCGATGTTCCACTCATTATCTCAGTTTTCCCGTTTGGTCATCATTTGCTTCCATTTTTAAATCTTTTTTTAATTTGTACTATATTTCCATAGACTTTAATGTGGCAAGGAAATAAAAAAAAGGAGACTGTTAATTTATTTGAGGCCTTTCATCATCTTGGTGCATCAACTGGAAAAGGCCAAATGCAGAAGTGCTTGCCAAAGCGGCTTATGTATTCCTGTCAATTTCTGCCTGTTGAAAACATACTTCTTCCACAGCAGCCAGCAATGAAGGGGTTTGGAGCCAAAAAGCAATGAGTCTGCCATCCTTTCCAAATTGTATCATGTTGTGCATTTGGAATCAAAAGCTAAGATATTTTATTCATCTCTTGTCACCAAAAGAAGCTTAAATGTTTTGTGATGGCTTTCAATGCAGGCAGGCAATCGGTGAAGCTCAAAGAAGTGTTAACCGTGAATTGACCATGAAATCTTCAAACATTTCATCAAGTTTTCTGAAGATTCATTATTTCTGAAAAGAATGATCCACTTAGCAACCCTTAAAGGACAGAGTCTATAAAACCTACTACAAGAAGAAAACAAATAGACAGTAAGGGTATGCAAATTTCAAATTAGACCATTGTCCCAGTATCCCATGGTTGAATCCTTGTGATGATATCCATTATGTAACAATAAGCATGAATCTGAAAAGTGTGTGGTAAACATCATGTTGTGACCCTGAAAATAAGTGTGTTAAGTTTAACATTAAAAATGTATTTTGACACATATGCGTTTTAGCAATTATAAACCAACTTCAATTTCCAGTTCCAATAATTCTATCTCAAAAATACATAGCAGAGCCACCATGTTTGCCTGTACAGTGTATGTTGCTTGTGTATACATTACTTCCTAAAGTATGATGATATGGTAACCGTAATTAACATAAAATAAGATGCAAAATGCTTACCCTAAATATTTTGTCTTTTAAATATACAATCATTTCTCTTCTCTCTATAGATATAGATGTTGTTGATATTGTTGTTCAGCCCTCAATCATGTCAAATTTTTGCAGCCCCAAGGACTGCAACACTCAAGGCTTCCCTGTCCTTCACCATCTCCTGGAGTTTGCGCAAACTCATGTCCATTGAGTTGGTGATACCATTCAACAATCTCATCTTCTGTCCCTACCCCGCTTCTCCTCCTGCCTTCAATATTTCCCAGCACTAGAGTCTTTTCTGAAGAGCTTGCTCTTCCATCCGGTGGCCAAAATATTGGAGCTCCAGCATCAGTCGTTCCAATGAATATTTAGGGTTGATTTCATTTATGATTTACTGATTTGATCTCCTTGCTGTCCAAGGGACAGCAAAATCTGAGATATAGAGATATATACAGCAAAATTTCAAAAATCTTCTCCAGCACTTCATTTCGAAGGCATCAATTCTTCAGCACTCAGTCTTTTTAATTGTCCAGTTCTCACACCTGTACAGGAATACTGGGAAAACCATAGCTTTGACTATGCAGACCTTTGTCGGCAAAGTAATGTCTCTGCTTTTTAATATGCTATGTAGGTTTGTCATAACCTTTCTTTCAAGGAGCAGGTATCTTTTAATTTCATGGCTGCAGTCACCATCCACAGTGATTTTACAGCCCAAGAAAATGAAGTCTGTCACTGTTTTCATTGTTACCCCATCTGTTTGCCCTGACGTGATGGGACTGGGCGGTGCCATCTGTGTATCTGAAGTTACTGATGTTTCTCCCTGCAATCTTGCCAGCATTTTTCATGATGTACTCTACATATAAGTTAAATAAGCAGGGTAACAATATACACCATTCATGTATTCCTTTCTCAATTTTGAACCAGTCTGTTGCCCCATGTCTGGTTCTACCTGTTGCTTCTTGACCTGCATACAGGTTACATAGGAGGCAGGTAAGGTGGTCTAATATTCCCATCTCTTGAACAATTTTCCATTATTTGTTGTGATCCACACAGTCAAAGGCTTTAGCATAGTCTATGAAATAGAAGTAGATTTTTTTTGGATTTCTCTAGCTTTTTTTATGATCAAACAAATGTTAACAATTTGATCTCTGTTTCCTCTGCCTTTTCTAAATCCACCTTGTAAATCTGGAAGTTCTTCTTTCACACACTCTTGAAATCTAGTTTGAAGGTTATAGACACAGATACAGACACAGATGCAGATGTAGGTATACATACAGACAGGGCTTCCCTGGTGGCTCAGAAGGTAAAGCGTCTGCCTGCAATGCAGGAAACCCATGTTCGATCCCTGGGTTGGGAAGATTCCCTGGAGAAGGGAATGGCTAATCATTCCAATATCTTGCCTGGAATTCTATGGACAAAGGAGCCTGGTAGGCTACAGTCCATGGAGCCACAAAGAGTTGGACATAACTGGGAGACTGACACACATAGATATACACACACATACATATACAGTTAGATATAGATATCTCTATATACCTGTATGTTACCTATATCTATACCTATGGTTATATATTTATTTATACCTATTCCTCTGTATAGGAGAAGGCAATGACATTCCACTCCAGTAACTTTGCCTGGAAAATTCCATGGACAGAGGAACCTGGTAGGCTGCAGTCCAAGGGGTCACAAAGAGTTGGACATGACTGAGTGAATTCACATTCACTTTTCACTTTCATGCATTGGAGAAGGAAACGGCAACCCACTCCAGTGTTCTTGCCTGGAGAATCCCAGGGACGGGGGAATCTGATAGGCTTCCGTCTATGGGGTTGCACAGAGTTGGACATGACTGAAGTGACTTAGCAGCAGCATACCTCTGTATCTCTCTCCATCTACCATCTTGAGAACCAAACATCCTGTTTACATTTCAAAAAAAGAGACAGTGCCCAATATAATTTTTGTTTATTACTTTTTACATGTTTTTATTAAAAATTGCTCATTTAATTTGCTTCTTATTCAGCATATTGTTATTTTCATCAAAAATTTAGCAATAGTAAATGCCATGAAGTAATGAGACTGGATGCCATGATCTTTGTGTTTTGAATGTTGAGTTTCAATTCAGCTTTTCACTCCCCTCTTTCACTTTTATGAAGAGGCTCTTTAGTTCCTCTTTGCTTTCTGCCATAAGGGTGGTGTCATCTGCATATCTTCAGGTTGTTGATATTTCTCCCAGCATTGTTGATTCCAGCTTGGGATTCATCCAGCCCAGCATTTTGCATGATATAATCTGCATATAAGGGCTTCCCTGGTAGCTCAGAGGTTAAAAGCATCTATCTGTAATGTGGGAGACCAGGGTTCGATCCCTGGGTTGGGAAGATCCCCTGGAGAAGGAAATGGCAACCCACTCCAGTACTCTTGCCTGGAAAACCCCATGGACAAAGGAACCTAGTAGGCTACAGTCCATGGGGCAGCAAAGAGTCGACATGCCTGAGCGACTTCACTTTCACTTTCACTAATCTGCATATAAGTTAAATGAGCAGAGTGACAATATACAGTCGTGTTGTTCTTCTTTCCCAGTTTTGAACAGTTCATTGTCCCATGTAAGCAAATTACTTAGCCATGACTATATGACCAAGACAGCCCCCATTTCCTCCATTGAAAAAATCACATCTTTATTCCTCAAACAAGTACCAGATACAACCCTTAGCTTGTATTTAAAGATTGTGTGATATAAAAGTTACTTATTTTTAACACTAAAATAACTTAGAATATGGAAAAATGTGGGACTTCCCTGGGGTCTCAGATGGTAAAGAATCTGCCTGCATTGTGGGAGAACTGGGTTTAATCCCTGGGTCTAGAAGATCCCGTGGAGAAAGAAATGGCATCCCATTCTAGCATTCTGGGCTTCCCTGGTGGCTCAGATGGTAAAGCGTCTGCCTGCAATGCTGAAGACCTGGGTTTAATCCCTGGGTTGGGAAGATCCCCTGGAGAAGAAAAAGGCAACCCACTCCAATACTCTTGCCTGGAAAATTCCATGGACAGAGGAGCCTGGTAGGCTACAGTCCATAGGGTTGCAAAGAGTTGGACACGACTGAGCAACTTCATTTTCTTTTCCAGTATTCTTGCCTGAATCCCATGGACAGAGGAGCCTAGCAAGTTGCAATCCATGTGACCACAAGAGTAGGATGTGACTTAGTGACTAAACACACACATCCTTCAGCTTAGCTGTAAATATGTATTCCCTATCATATTTCCTGATAGGACAGCCATTTAATCAATTTTGCTGCTCTCATTTCAGAGCTAAATTCAATACAATCTATAATTTAACTCTCATGGGAGAGTTGAACAGGCTGAATGCAATGCTTTTTAGTCTGAACTGGGAGATTTGAGGGCACATTTGCTAAACACTCACCACGGTAACTGTGTAACAGAGATTAATCTGAAAGACTGATTTTTGTCTTGATATATATTCTGGAGCTCACTAGTATTTCCTTGCCTCTCAGGCATTAATGAAGCTTCCATGTCCATCATATTTGAGCAAGATCAATAAACTTCAGGTTTTTAAGACTGCTGTAATACCTGTCAGAGATAATGACTATTTGCATGTTTCATGCTTGAGCACTGGATTCCATGGCTAATGATTCTCAAGAAACTGAGGGGCAAATACAACAGGGAAGCTTATGTAGTAATTAATGGAGCTCTATAATGAGATCTGTAAATTTTATTTTACATGGAAAGATGTTTTGAGATATTTGTTGATACCTATATTCTCAGTTCAGTTCATGTCAGTCACTCAGTTGTGTCTGACTATTTGCTACCCCATGGACTGCAGCACTCCAGGCTTGCCTGTCCATCACCAACTCCCAGAGCTTGCTCAGACTCATATCTACTGTGTCAGTGATGCCATCCAACCATCTCATCTTCTGTTGCCCCCTTCTCCTCCCACCTTCAATCTTTCCCAGCTTCAGGGTCTTCTCCAATGAGTCAGTTCTTTGCATCAGGTGGCCAAAGTATTGGAGTTTACAGCTTCAGTATCAGTCCTTCCAATGCATATTCAGGGCTGATTTCCTTTAGGATTGACTCATTTGATGTCCTTGCAGTCCAAATGACTCGCATGAGTCTTCTCCAACACCACACTTCAAAAACATCAATTCTTTGGTGCTCAGGTTTCTTTATAGTCCAATTATTTCATCCTTACATGACTACTGGGAAAAGCATAGCTTTGATTAGATGGACCTTTGTTGGCAAAGTAATGTCTCTGTTTTTTAATAATCTGTCTAGTTTGGTCATAACTTTTCTTCCAAGGAGCAAACATCTTTTAATTTCTTGGCTGCAGTCACCATCTGCAGTGATTTTGGAGCCCTCCAAAAAATAAATTCTGTCAGTTTCCATTGTGTCCCCATATAGTTGCCATGAAGTGATGGGTCTAGGGGGCCATGATTTTAGTTTTCTGAATGTTGAGTTTTAAGCCAACTTTTTCACTCTCCTCTTTCATCAAGAGGTACTTTTGTTCTTCACTTTCTGACGTAAGGATGGTGTCATCTGCATATCTGAGTTTATTGATATTTCTCCCAGCAATCTTGATTCCAGCTTGTGCTTCAGCGGGCCTGACATTTCTCATGCTGTACTCTGCATATAAGTTAAATAAGCACAGTGACAGTACACATCCTTGATGTACTCCTTTCCCAATTTGGAATCAGTCTGTTGTTCCATGTCTGGTTCTAACTGTTGCTTCTTGACATGTATACAGATTTCTCAAGAGGGAGGGAAGGTGGTCTGGTATTCCCATCTCTTTCAGAATTTTCCACAGTTTGTTGTGATCCACACAGTCAAATCCTTTGGTGTAGTTGATAAGGCAGAAGTAGATGTTTTTCTGGAACTCTCTTGCTTTTTGATGATCTAATGGATGTTGGCAATTTGATCTCTGGCTCCTCTGCCTTTTCTTTAATTCCAGCTTGAAAATCAGGAAGTTCATGGTTCAGGTACCTTTGAAGCCTGCCTTAGAAAATTTTGAGCATTACTTTGCTAACATGTGAGATGAGAGCAATTGTACAGGAGTTTGAATATTCTTTGGCATTGCCTTTCTTTGGGATTGGAATGAAAACTGACCTTTTCCAGTCCTGGCACCACTGCTGAGTTTTCCAAATTTGCTGGCATATTGAGTGCAGCAGTTTCACAGCATCATATTTGAGGATTTGAAACAGCTCAACTGGAATTCCATCACCTCCACTAGCTGTGTTCGTAGTGATGCTTTCTAAGGCCCACTTGGCTTTACCAAAGATGTCTGCCTCTAGTCCAGTGATCACACCACTGTAGCTATCTGGGTCATTTAAGATCTTTTTTGTATAGTTCTGTGTATTCTTGTCACCACTTCTTAATATCTTCTGCTTCTGTTAGGTCCATACCATTTCTCTCCTTTATTGTACCCATCTTTGCATGCAATGTTCCCTTGGTATCTCTAATTTTCTAGTCTTTCCCATTCTATTGTTTTTCCATATTTCTTTGCATTGATCACTGAGGAAGGTTTTCTTATCTCTCCTTGCTATTCTTTGGATTCCTGCCCACAGTAGTAGATATAATTATGGTCATCTGAGTGAAATTCACCCATTCCAGTCCATTTTAGTTCATTGATTCCTACAATGCCGATGTTCACTCTTGCCATCTCCTGTTTGACCACTTCTAATTTACCCTGATTCATGGACGTGACATTCCAGATTATTATGCAGTATTTTCTTTACCGCATCGGATTTACTTCTGTCACCGGTCACATCTACAGCTGGGCATTGTTTTTGCTTTGGCTCCGTCTCTTCATTCTTTCCGGAGTTATTTCTCCACTCTTCTGCAGGAGCATATTGGGCACCTACTGACCTGGGGAGTTCATCTTTCAGTGTCATATCTTTTTGCCTTTTCATACTTTGCATGGGGTTCTCAAGGCAAAAGTACTAAAGTGGTTTGCCATTCCCTTCTCCAGTGGACCACGTTTTGTCAGATATCATGACCGGTCTGTCTTGGGTGACCCTACAGGGCATAATTTTATTGATTTAGACAAGGTTGTGGTCCATGTGATCAGTTTGATTCATTTTCTGTGATTGTGGTTTTTAATTTTGTCCTTCCTCTGAATGATAAAGATAAGAGGCTTATGGAAGCATAATGGGAGAGACTGACTGTGGGGGAAATTTGTTATTTTTCTGATGGGTGGGGCCATGTTCAGTAAATCTTTAATCCAATTTTCTGTTGATGGGTGGGGCTCTGTTCCCTCCCTGTTGTTCATTTCAGTAGCTCAGTCTTGTCTGACTCTTTGAGACTCCATGGACTCCAGCATGCCAGGCTTCCCTGTCCATCACTCACTCCCGGAGCTTACTCAAACTCGTGCCCATTGAGTCGGTGATGCCATCCAACCATCTCATCCTCTGTCATTGTTGACCTGATACAAGACCACATTGGAGGTAATGAAGATAATGGCGACCTCCTTCAAAAGGCCCTGTGCTCGCACTGCTGCACTCAGTGCCCCTGACCCTGCAGCAGGCCACTGCCAACCCGTGCCTCCACCAGAGACTCCTGGAGACTCACAGGCATGTCTGGGTCAGTCTCTTGTTGGGCCATTGCTCCTTTCTCCTGGGTCCTGCATTGCAGGCAGATTCTTTACCAATCGAGTTATCAGGGAAGCTCACCTAACTTCTATATCACAAACACACACACACGAAAAAAATTATTAATAACGTCCTGTGACAAAGGGGTACTGAATCCTATATCTTTTCTGTAAGAGTGGGTGATTTTTTATTTTTGTATGTTTTGTTTTGATAAAAGATACCTTCCCTCTTTAAAAAAAAAATATATATATATATATATCTTTCACTAGCCATCAGGACTTGTCCTGTGCTATCTGGATGTGTGTTGGTGGGAAAATAACCTCCTAACTAAAAACCATGTTCTGGTCAAGACATCTGTTAAGAATAATTTCAAAGGATTTTGTTAATGATTATCACTGGCCAGAACATTTTCACTTTTACTAATGTGGCCAGGTTTGGGAAAGTCTAAACTAGAGAGTGACAGAAATTATGTCATTACAATGGAATCAATATATTAATAGTCTCAAAATCAGGCTGTCCTGAATTTGAACCCTTCCTTGGTTCTTGATTGGAGAAGAAAATAGCAACCCACTCCAGTATTCTTGCCTGGAAAATCCCATGGACGGAGGAGCCTGATAGGCTACAGTCCATAGGGTCGCAAAGAGTCAGACATGACTGAGCAACTTCACTCACTCACTTGGTTCTTAATAGTTGTATGACCTTGGATATATTAACTTAGGTTTCCTGAGTTCAGCCATCTTCTTTTTAAAAATATGGATAACAGCATTTATCTCATACACTTGTTAAAATGATAAGCAAAGTTCTGGTATACTGGCTTGCCCCTGATATTTATTTCACAAACATGAACTATTAATCTCACGTTTGTAATTTTTTACTTTGATGAAATGTTGTATCAAATCCCTGAATAAAAAACAAGCAGAGATCTTCTGGGCAGTCAGTTAAGAAAACAGAGGTGAATTATAAAGATAGCCAGTTGCTGACCTCACTTTTGTTTTTAAGATGGTTCCTGAAGAAGGTCAGTGGAAATCTTCGGCTCAAGGAACTGTTATTACATGCATGATTTAAAGAAGTGATCCCCAGCCTTTTTGGCACCAGGGACCATTGTCAGGGAAGACAATTTTCCCATGAGCTGCAGTTGTGTGTGTTGAGGGGAAGGGGATGGTTTCAGGATGATTCAAGCACATTACATTTATTGTGTACTTTGTTTCTCTTATTATTACACTGTGATATATAAAGAAAGACTTATTCAACTCACCATAATGCAGAATCTATGGGAGCCCTGACCTTGTTTTCCTGCAACTAGACATCCCATCTTGGGGTGATGGGAGAGTGATGGGGAATTCCTGTAAAGACAGATGAAGCTTTGCTCACTTGCCTGCTGCTCAGCTCCTGCTGCGCGGCCTGGTTCCTAACAGGTGATGGACCAGGCGTTGGGGTTCCCAGTCTAAAGTACTTTCTACATTCTACCATGGCTGACATAATCTCCTCTTTGAATTTTTACCACTTTTTTCTTTACTCCTACTGTTCCTAGAATATTTCAGTACATTACAACTTCAGCCTTTGTGCTTGTCTCCCCTGCCTCCAACATTTTCCCAAGTATTTTCAGTTTTAATTTCCTGACTTAAAAATGTGTTTTCTCTAACATTTTCTTTCTGTAGTGACCTCCCATAAGTAGCCCATTTTAAATGACACCCCGCTATTCTCTATTCTGATACTAAACTCTAGTTATCATTTAAAGTGGAGATTTTGAGGATAAAGGATTTATGTCTCTAGCATATCAATATATTCCTTGTACCTAGGAAATTGTCTGAAACAAAGTAGATGCTCAAAAATTTATATCAAATAATCATATTTTCACAAAAGTAGATGCTCAAAAATTTATATCACATAATCATATTTTCACAAATATTTGTTCAATATTGAAGGACTTCAGGATAGATACATCATTTATTTATATATTTTTGTATATATGTATACATGCTTGCTGCTTGCTAAGTCATTTGAGTCATGTTGGCTCTTTGCAAATCTATGGACTGTAGCCTGCTAGGCTACTCTGTCCATGGGATTTCCCAGGCAAAAGTCCTGGAGTGGGTTGCCGTGCCCTCCTCTAGGGGATCTTCCCAACCCAGGGATCGAACCTGTGTCTTTTATGTTTCCTGTATTGGTATGCTTGCATGTATTTATTTGCCACTGTGAACTAAAATCTGGCTTGATATATGCTATCAAAAAATGAAACATTTATTTGGGTATAATCTACATATCAGAAAATGCTCCCAATTCTAAGTGAACTTTTTAACGAGTTCAAAAAATTTCATATATCATTTATCCATCACCATAATCAATAAATAAGCTATTTTCATTACTTCATAATGCTCCCTTGAGGCTCTTCCCAGTCATTCCCTACTCTATACCTGGTTTCACGCAATCATTGATCTCTTGACTCTATGGATGATATTTTTCTTTTACAGAAAGTCATATAAATGGAATCATACAGTGTGCATTCTTCCAGGTCCAATTTCTTTCAATCAAGCCTAACATTCTGGTAAACTATCCACATTTTTTTGTATATGTAATCCATTACTTTGTATTGTTTAGTAGTGTTCCAGGGTGTCAGTATTTTACCTTTATTTATCCTTTCAATGATAAAGGACATGTACTTTGTTTCCAGTCTTAGGATATTATGAAGAAAACTGCTTTGAATAATCATGTCTAAAACTTGGGCTTACCAGGTGGCTCAGTGGTAAAGAATCCACCTGCCAGTGAAGGAGATGCAAGAGAGTATGGTCCTATCCCTGGATCAGGAAGGTCTTCTGGAGGAGGAAATGGCAACCCAATCCAGCATTCTTGCCTGGAGAGTCCCATGGACAGAGGAGCCAGGCAAATTGCAGTTCATGGAGTCGCAAAGAGTTGGACATAATCGAGCATGCACACATGACATATAAATTTTATACAGACGTGGTTTTGCAGTTTGCATATTTCCAGTGAGTGGTTGCTGAGACAGAGGTGTGAGCACTTTGTTGGGATATAGTACTTATGAAAATATAAAGGGTTCTGCAGATGGGGAGATTATGGAGGGGGAAACTTTGGACTGCAGAAACTTTTTTTTAATACAAATTTGTTTATTTTAATAGGAGGTTAATTACTTTACAATATTGTATTGGTTTTGCCATACATCAACAAGAATCCGCCACAGGTATACATGTGTTCCCCATCCTGAATCCCCCTCCCTCCTCCCTCCCCGTACCAGAACTTTCAAAGAGAAATAAAACAAAACTGGGCAGGGTGAGCCTCAGACTAAAATATAGATCTGACACTATTTCAACTTAGTGAAGCCATGATGTATCAAGTTAGATGTTCTGAAAAACAGGTAGCAAGATAGGATTAAATCCAAAAAAATGTATTAGATCTCCTGATTCAGGTGGCAGAATTCTTTTCACTTCTGCCTGGATCTTATGCAAAATTCTTTCCTTGTGTTCCAGCACAAGCTGGAACAGAATACCCAGATATAATGTTATATAAATGGGCTTCCCTGATGGCTTAGTGGTAAAGAAGAAAGAAACAGCAACCCACTCCAGTATTCTTGCCTGGGAAATCCCATGGACAGGGGAGCCTGGTGGCCTACAGTCCGTGGCCTGACAAGAGTCAAAACACATGCACACGCATATATATGCTTCTGGAATTTATGTGTGCAAACCAAGGATTTTGCTTCCCTTATTGTGGCGAAGAACACATAATTCAGGATTTTTTTTTCCTTAATTTATAGTGGATACTCTACAGCTGGACTCCTAAGACCTTTACTTATGTTTCAGGCGCCTAAATGATCATAGGATACATCCACTCTCTGTGGTCCATTTTTTTCATCAAATCTGCTCATCCTGTCCAGTTATCATGTGTCATTTATTTAACGGTTCAACGTGATTTCCATATTTCTGCATTATGACAGAGCAGGAGACGTGCATAGACCTGGAGCAAGATTCTGATGCCCCTGCTGTGCCAATGCCAATTAAATATTTTTTAGCATTTTCTTTCCATTTTAATCATTTATATTTTTATACTCTACATAATAACATTGTCCCATTTAAAGTGTGGAGTTAAATAGATTTTACAAATACATATGATCGGTTAACTATCACCACAAAAGATATGTAACATTTCTGTAACCACAAAACATTTCCTAATACCCTATTCCAAACCCTTACAAAAATGAATGAAAAAAAGAGACTATGCGCTGTTTTGTGTAATGTTTTTCCCACTTAGATTGATAAATGACTTTGAGATTCACACATCAATCATCTGTGCCTTCATAATGGTGAAAAATGTTTCCTTCTGTGAATATCTTTCTATCTAAATAGAAACTTAGGATATTTCACGTTTTGTTTTTTTAGGCTGCTATAATCACTTTGGGCAACTTTTATGTGTCTTTATTTATTTTGGATAAACAACTAAATTTTGTATTCTGGTCATAGAACAGGTAGATTTTTAATTCTGTAAGAAACTTGACAGAACTTTTTTCAAAGCAGTTATATTTCTTAATATTTGCATGAACAATGTATAAGAGTTTCACTTGCTCCATGTTTGGTGTTATTATTGTATTTTAAAATCCGTCCATCTGAAATCCTAGGAGGTGTTTAGTAGTATCTCATCATGGGCTTATTCACTTTTCTATCATAATAATAATATTGAACACTTTTTCTGGTGTTTATTGCCCATACTTACACCGTCTTTTCTCAATTGACTATTTAAATTATTATCTATTTTTTACTAGATTTTCCCCATCATTTTATTATTGAATTGTAAGACATTTTCATTACCAAATATATTCACTTCCTCAAGAAAACAGAAAGCACTTTATAGATGATCAAGGAGATTTCAAGTGCAAAGTAAAAGTGTGCAATTCTAGAATTCATAATTATTCTGAAGGAGCTATAGGATTTTGAGTAGAATGACATAAAACTTTATTTACTTCACAATTTTAATTTAGAAGGAAATCACATCAATAGACACATAGCAGCAACAGTAGCATGCTGTATAAGCAGAATAGCAACAAAAGCAGTGGAACTCAAATTCTTCCTTTTTTTTAAAGTTACTTCAGTTTTTATTCAAATTACCACCTCATTTAATGCTTGTAAATCCTATTTTAGTAAAATGACATATGGAGGAATCCTCTTCAGCTGTGTTTTATTTATTGCGTTCCTACTAATAAAAGCTATCACTTATTAATTTCTAATGCCAACTGTTTCTTAAGCCTGTACATCATTACTTATTATAAATAACAAAAAGTGTTTTACTAATAAGTTTTTTTTTTTTTTTATTGTCACCCTTCTTATTTAACTTCTTTTTTTTTTTTTATGTTGGTGTCTTATTTATTTATTTTTTTTTTAAATTTTAAAATCTTAAATTCTTACATGCGTTCCCAAACATGAACCCCCCTCCCACCTCCCTCCCCACAACATCTCTCTGGGTCATCCCCATGCACCTGCCCCAAGCAAGCTGCACCCTACGTCAGACATGGACTGGCGATTCAATTCTTACATGACAGTATACATGTTAGAATTCCCATTCTCCCAAATCGTCCCACCCTCTCCCTCTCCCTCTGAGTCCAAAAGTCCGTTATACACATCTGTGTCTTTTTTCCTGTCTTGCATACAGGGTCGTCATTGCCATCTTCCTAAATTCCATATATATGTGTTAGTATACTGTATTGGTGTTTTTCTTTCTGGCTTACTTCACTCTGTAGGAGATTCCTTAAAAAATTGCAAATAGAACTACCTTATGACCCAGCAATCCCACTTCTGGGCATACACACGGAGGAAACCAGAATTGAAAGAGACACATGTACCCCAATGTTCATCGCAGCACTGTTTATAATAGCCAGGACATGGAAACAACCTAGATGTCCATCAGCAGATGAATGGATAAGAAAGCTGTGGTACATATACACAATGGAGTACTACTCAGCCGTTAAAAAGAATTCATTTGAATCAGTTCTGATGAGATGGATGAAACTGGAGCCAATTATACAGAGTGAAGTAAGCCAGAAAGAAAATACTAATAAGTTTTTAATGAAAAGTAAATAATTACTCCATTATTGTAAAGAAAGTGAAAGAAAGTGAAGTCGCTCAGTCCTCTCTGACTCTTTGCAATCCCATGGACTGTAAGCCTACCAGGTTCCTCCATCCATTGGATTTTCCAGGCAAGAATACTGGAGTAGGTTGCCACTTCCTACTCCAGGAGATCTTCCCAACCCAGGGATTGAACCCGGGTCTCCCCTATTGTAGGCAGACACTTTACCGTCTGAGCCACCAGGGAAGTGCCCCTATAAATATAAGCACACTACTATTTATTTCTCAGGAACTTAATTCTCAACTTGCCATACAATCTAGTTATTGGATTATAAATTATTTTTATTGGTTTCATTTTACATGCAAGCAATGATCTTATAGATATATTTAAGTTTACCATCATTGTTTACACGGCATAAATTGCTGTATTTTTTCCAATCTTTGGAAATTGATCCCCTAATTATGGGATAATTACTATTCAGTGATAGAGTAATTATAGAGTAATTCCTAAGTCATTATTGAGTAATAACATTGTAACACCATGAAATTACAGGGTAGATAAATGCATGCCGATTTTTACATACTAAAGCTCAGTATAGAAAATCCAATAATTATATTTCATCACATTTAAGGAAAGCATACACTAAATCACACTAATCAGTTTTTAGTATTCATACATATTAGTGAAATTGCTTCAAGCCAAATCCTTTATTTTCTCATGAAAGAAAACAGCTTAATTTTTGTGGGAAAGTGAATAGTGGAGACAGATTGTATGATAGGAATTTATATTTTCTCTTTAAATATCACTGTGCATAAACCTATCATGTTTATGTGATCACAAATAGGATTTTTAGGGGAAACATATTATCATTTTAAATGTAGCTATCCCAATGAATTGAGCAGAAACTGGAAAGAACTGGCTTCTATCATTCTAAATTTTTATACACTAAATTTATATACAGATTCCCCTTTATATTAAACAAATAAACAAGCATGCTTTTGTGAGAGGAATAGATTCTAAAACTTCAATTACATATTTTTATGGCTTCAGTGTCGTGAAAGACAAAAAATTCTTGGGGAAGTTATTCTAGATTAGAGAAGAATTAAATTCATGACAAGTAAAATTAATAAATGATTCTAGCTTAAGTCTTTGGTCATAAAATGTAACGAGTATGTGGTATTATTAAGAGAATTAGAGAAATTAGAATTTGGGTTTTATATTGAGCAAGAGTATTGCATTCATGTTAAATTTGCTGATTGTGCACATTATATTGTTTTATGTTGGAGGATATTCTTGATTGTTTTAATGCTCCATTTATTACTTGATATAAATGTTCATATATTGTAGGAAAATAATATAAAGTTGGCTTCCTATTGAGAAATAAATACTTCCAGGGGAAAAAAAGACTTGGGAAGAGTTTTTAAAAAACAGCATTTGACATGAAAATCATTTATTGAAAAAAATAACATTCACAAATTGATAATATAATAATAAGTATTACAGGGAGTTATCCATCTAACCTCACATCAAATGTATTACATTTCAAAATGAGAGATGCACTTGGTTATTATATAAAAACTTCCAATTAAACTTAGTTATAAAATATTATTGATGTTAGGTTTACTGCTACATCACTTAGTGATTATCTTACTATAAAATGCATATACAGTTTCTATCACTTTTTTCAACTCATAATAGATATTTTTAAAGAAAATAAGACAGTTTTTCAAAATAAAAATTCTCCATGTAAGATAGAAATAATACAATCTCCTTTTTATTTTTGAAGGCAAGGTCTTCACAGTAAATGTGATGTACTGAATATTTAGTTCAATTCAGTTCAGTTCAGTTGCTCAGTCGTGTCTGACTCTTTGCGACTCCATAAATCTCAGTACACCAGGCCTCCCTGTCCATCTCCAACTCCCGGAGTTCACTCAGACTCATATCCATCGAGTCAGTGATGACATCCAGCCATCTCATCCTCTGTCTTCCCCTTCTCTTCCTGCCCCCAATCCCTCCTAGCATCAGAGTCTGTTCCGATGAGTCAACTCTTCGCATGAGGTGGCCAAAGTACTGGAGTTTCAGCTTCAGCATCATTCCCTCCAAAGAAATCCCAGGGCTGATCTCCTTCAGAATGGACTGGTTGGATCTCCTTGCAGTCCAAGGGACTCTCAAGAGTCTTCTCCAACACCACAGTTCAAAACCATTAATTCTTCAGCCCTCAGCCTTCTTCAAAGTCCAACTCTCACATCCATACATGACCACAGGAAAAACCATAGCCTTAACTAGACAGAATTTAGTCAGCAAAGTAATGTCTCTGCTTTTGAATATGCTATCCACAGGACTGGAAAAGGTCAGTTTTCATTCCAATCCCAAAGAAAGGCAATCCCAAAGAATGCTCAAACTACCACACAATTGCACTCGTCTCACACGCTAGCAAGGTAATGCTCAATATTCTCCAAGCCAGGCTTCAGCAATACGTGAACCATGAAGTTCCAGATGTTCAAGCTGGTTTAAGAAAAGGCAGAGGAACCAGAGATCAGATTGCCAACATCAGCTGGATCATGGAAAAAGTAAAGAGTTCCAGAAAAACATTTATTTCTGCTTTATTGACTATGCCAAAGCCTTTGACTGTGTGGATCACAATCAACTGGAAAATTCTGAAAGAGATGGGAATACCAGACCACCTGACCTGCCTCTTGAGAAACCTATATGCAGGTCAGGAAACAACAGTTAGAACTGGACATGGACCAACAGACTGGTACCAAATAGGAAAAGGAGTACGTCAAGGCTGTATATTGTCACCCTGCTTATTTAACTTATATGCAAAGTACATCATGAGAAACACTGGGCTGGAAGAAGCACAAGCTGAAATCAAGATTGCTGGGAGAAATAGCAATAACCTCTGATAAGCAGATGATACCACCCTTACGGCAGAAAGTGAAGAGGAACTAAAAGGCCTCATGATGAGAGTGAAAGAGGAGAGTGAAAAAGTTGGCTTAAAACTCAACATTCAGAAAATGAAGATCACGGCATCTGGTCCCGTCACTTCATGGGCAATAGATGGGGAAACAGTGGAAACAGTGTCCGACTTTATTTTTGAGGGCTCCAAAATCACTGCAGGTTGTGACTGCAGCCATGAAATTAAAAGACGCTTACTCCTGAAAATGAAAGTTATGACCAACCTAGATAGCATATTGAAAAGCAGAGACATAACTTTGCCAACAAAAGTCCTCCGTCTAGTCAAGGCTATGGTTTTTCCAGTGGTCATGTGTGGATGTGAGAGTTGGACTGTGAAGAAAGCTGAGAAGCAAAGAATTGATGCTTTTGAACTGTGGTGTTGGAGAAGACTCTTGAGAGTCCCTTGGACTACAAAGACATCCAACCAGTCCATTCTAAAGGAGATCAGCCCTGGGTGTTCTTTGGAAGGAATGATGCTAAAGCTGAAACTCCAGTACTTTGGCCACCCCATGCAAAGAGTTGACTCATTGGAAAAGATTCTGATGCTGGGAGGGATTGAGGGCAGGAGGAACGTGAGACGACAGAAGATGGGACGTCTGGATGGCATCAGCAACCCGATGGACGTGAGTTTGAGTGATCTCTGGCAGTTGGAGATGGACAGGGAGGCCTGACGTGCTGCAATTATGGGGTCGCAAAGAGTCGGACATTACTGAGTGGCTGAACTGAACTGAACTGACATAGATATGCACACATATACAATACATTTTCCGTATTCATACATATTGGTGATCATTTAGATAAGATATTAAATTTATGAAATTTTCAACTAGGGCAAAGTATATTTCAATAATGATTAAGAGAAAACTAGCAACCTCATTATTACTAATACTTGCAACCAATCATGTGAAATGCTTATTTGGATGTCATGTTTTTTCAAATTTTAATAATAAAGTCATTAAATTCGGAGAAAATTATGTCAAACATCTTTTGATCTTTCTTTGAAGATATCAAAGTTTGTCCTATCATAGAGAAAGAGGGTGTAGTTCTACTCTGTTCATATTTCTGCAGTCAGCAATGCTCTAGGCACTAGATAATACTGAATAACCAAAAACATATGACATAATACCACCCTGTAAGAAAGAGTATTCATTTGCAGGAAAAACCACAGCGTATGCAGGAATACATAAAGAATGCAGAAATACCATAGAAAAAGCATGTAAAACATGACATCATTCTCTAAAAAATAGAATTAATTTATGGAAATACCATAGAGACTGCATTGTAATGATAGAGTCTTTAGATGTTCATACATGTTTAACTGATGACTTGTAATATTTTATCACTACCTTTTGAATTCCTAACAAATGTTTAAGTAGTATCTAGTTTATATTCCTCAGTTTTTAATGTGAGATGGGACCCAATAACTTTCTACATCACACAGCCTGTTATTAACTGGCTAAGCTAAGGCAAAACGTTAGGACTCTTGAATCCTAGGCAGTACGCTTTCAATTATATAGCTCTGAGATATGATTTAGCATTAAAAATTAATTCTACCTTGTATACGCGTTTGTTCATGCTGTTTTTAATGTTCACAGCAGCAAATAAAAACTGACAAATTAGTGAAATTCCCTCTTTAGCATAGTTATATATTTGTTTAATAAAGCAAACCTTCTTTCTAATATAAAAATTATTACCATCCTTTTTAGAATTTTTAAATAATGAAAGTCTCTCTAACAGAGTAAGACATCCTAAAGGATGAAGACTGCATCCACTTCATTGTATCCTCAGCACATGGCACAAAGTAAAAGATAAATATTTGTTCAGCAGCACTGTACCCTTCTCTAAGATTGGCTATGATATTCAAACACACAAAGTATTCATGTCCTTTCCAATAACTATAATCATTCTGACATGCTAAAAGAAAGTTCACTTAGTTATTTATATAAAATATTTCTTCTATGAATTAACAGAATAAATGCTAACTATGCTTTGCAATTGGTAACCCAGAAGGGTACTTATATCAGACGGTTAAAGAGGTGTTGTATGATTGGCTTGAATTGTATGATTGCATTTGCTTCCTAATGAAATATATTTGGGATTTTTAGTAACAATTATTCTTTGAATAAAAGATATAGAGTTCTGCCCAGGAGCTCCATATCCATCATACATGTTTCTGTGTCATATTAAGAATCAACCTTATCTTGATAACCACCATGATCTATTAATATACAAGGCAGGAAAATAACAGGTCTTAGAGATCTGGACTCTAATTGTTGCTCTTGTTTTACTAGCTATAAATAACTTCATCTCTTTGAGAAACTGTTTCTATATAAAATGTAGAAAGTAAGCTTGCCACTTTTATCATTTACATTAAATAGAAATCCCATATAATAGTGTTGAAGATAAGACAAAAAATTTATGATATGTGTGGTATAATTAATAATTGCACAACAATGGTAGAGAGAGTGCAGAAAACCAATGCTTTTGCTACATTAAACAGTATATTTTATTTTTGCTTTTTGAACAAGCTTTGTGGTCTGTATTTGAGAGCCAAAATGGTAGAGTTGGGGAATGGGATAACTGGTTCTTGTGACGCTGTGATGCTGAGCAATTTTTAAAACATCTCTAAGCTGTATTGAGGAACAAAAGATTGTAAAATGAATGAAATGTTGATTGTGCAATTTAATTGAGATACTGCATCTAAATAATTTAAAAATTGATGCAGAGTCAGTAAATGAAGGATTGTCCTTTTCTTTTTTCTCTGTTTTAGTTTATTTTAGATCTACAAAGTGACAGTATTTAGTAATTCAAATAAAATTAGTACTCAAATTCTGACCTTGAAGAAGAAAAGAAATCCATCTTAGTTTTTTGCCTCTCTATAAACATGTCATATCATTCGATGTGTCTGTGCAGTGAGTCAATAATGTTAATGCTGACAAATAATTATGCAGCTAAATTTTAAAGAGCTTTAGTTTCCAGAAAGTGTGCTCTATAATATTTTTGAGAAGAACATTTTGGATCAAAAAATCTTAAACATATTCTTGATGTTATTTAAGAAAAATGATATTGCCAGCTTGTAAGAGAAGATTGAGAGATTGAACCCTATTTTTGACAGTGTCGTTTCATTTGGGCTACCATACAAATTACCTAGACTGGGTGGCTTAAACAATATGCATTTATTTCTCACAATTCTGAAGGCTGGGAAACTGAAGATTAAGGTTTTGGTAGATCCAGTGTCTGTCTCCTTATTCATGGGTGGCCATCCTCTGCCTGTGTCTTCACCTGGCAAAGAGCAGAGGAAGAGAAAGCAAGCGCTCATGGCTTTTTACAAGGGCACTAATCCCATTCATTGAGGCTCTACCTACCTACCTTAATGATCTAGTTATTACTAACTTCTGAATATCATCACATTTGGGTTAGGATTTCATCAGGTAAATTTAAGGGGAGATACAAACTTTAATTCTACAATATACAGCACCATAGAGCTAAGACAGAGCAAACAGAATGAAGCAAAGGCCAATTAAAAAAACAGATCTTGGTAGACCATTTTCCTCCACACTCCAAAAAGTCTTGACTCTAAGTGTAAAGTTGAATGGAATAAAATCAGCCTTCATATATAGTAAAGTCTTTTTTTTTTTTCCTTTGTGATTAGTAGTCATCTTTAAGGAAAAAAAAATTTGTAGTATAGTTGATTTACAGTGTTATGGTAATGCCACAGCAAAATGAAACAATTATAAGTATACATATACACCCCCTTTTTTTAAAGATTCTTTTCCCATACAGGCCATTACAGAGTATTGAGTATAGTTGCTTGTGCTGTGTGGCAGGTTCTTATTAGTTATCAATTTTATATATAGTAGTGTGTACATGTCAATCCAAGTCTCCCAGTTTATCCCTCCCCACTTATCCCATGGTAGCCATAAATTTGTTTTCTACATCTGTGACTCTAATTCTGTTTTGTAAGTAAGTTCATCTGTACCCCTCTTTTATTGGGTTCCACATATAAGTGGTATCATATGACATTTGTCTTTGTGTGTCTGACTTACTTCACTCAGTGTGACAATCTTTAGGTCCATTCATGTTCTTGTAAATAGCATTGTCTTGTCCTTTTTTAAAAAAAAATATTACTAAGTGATATTTCATTGTATATATTATGGTAAAGCATCTGCCTACTACGTGGGAGACCCGGGTTCAATCCCTGGGTTGGGAAGATCTCCTGGAGAGGGAAATGGCAACCCACTCCAGTATTCTTGCCTGGAAAATCCCATGGATGGAGGAGCCTATTAGGCTACAGTCCATGGGGTTGCAAAGAGTCAGACAGGACTGAGTGGCTTCGCTTTCACTTGTCACTACCTTTGCTTTATCCATTCTTCTGTTGATAAGCATTTAGGTTGCTTCCATGTTGGAGCTATATGTAATGCTGCATGAATATTGAGGTGCACATATCTTTTGGAATTATGTTTTTCTCTGGGAATATGCCCAGGAGTGGGATTGATGGGTCATATGGTAGTTATAGTTTTAATTTTTTAACATTCTAGTTCTGTGGGAAATGCCATTGGTAATTTTATAAGGGTTTCATTGACTCTGTGGATTGCTTTGGAAAGTATAGGCATTTTTACAATGTAGATTTTTCCAATCCAAGAACATGATATGTATCTCCTTCTGTTTCTGTCATCTTTGATTTCTTTCATCAGTATCTTACAGTTGTCTGAGAACAGGGCTTTTATCTAGTAAAGTCTATTTTGAAAAAAATATGAATATCCCAGACAAATCTCAAATCATGTGGCTCTATTAGGTTAAACCAAGTTTCTAAAATCTACAGATGACAAGAAGTTAAATAAGAATCCTTTTTCTAGAGTAAAACAATGATCACAAATGACATCATTCTAATCCTCAAATTACTTCTACAAATATTTTTCAATTACATGTTATATACAAGATCAAATGTAACCACATAAAGAGGTGGCAAGACAACATGAACTAAACCTTTAGAAGTAAGAACAAAGTGATATATAGAAATTATAAATACTGGAAATATCAGACTCAGACTGAAGATTAAAAAAATGTATTTATGCATTAAAGGAGATAAAAGCAAAGCTTCGACAACTGGGCAGAGTACCATAAACAGTAAAAAGGAACTTAAGCACATTGAAGAAAAACCTTTATAGGATTTATTTCTGTGAATAATATAATAATCTAAAAGATGGGCTCAATGAACATGCTTAATAACAGATTATACAAGATGAAAGAGAAATCATGAATTGGAAATTTTGCCAGAACAAACAAAAGCTGAATGCAGCAGTTGGAGACAGAAACTGGAAATTTTTATATAGGAGAGAAAAAAAAAACACAGAGAAGGTACCAAACAATCAATAGCATATGTTTAATTAAAGTTTCAGAAGTAGAGATGCATGCTAATAAGACAGAAGTAATATAGGAGGTAGCGTTTGAGAATGTTCCAAAATTCCTGAATTGTATTAGTCCATTGTTTCAAGAAGTTTTATGATGCTAAGCAGGGTGAACACAAAGAAACCTATACATAAACTATCAAAAGAAAACTAGAGAAAACCAAATTCAGGCCCCTCCTCCGTTCTGGGCAGGAGTCCTTTGACACTGAGGAGTTTCAGTCAGATACAGAGGCAGTACTCAGGGACCTGTCCAGCTGGAAAGAAGTCTTGCACTGAAGCCGCAGCCTGTGTAGGATCCAGAGGAGAGGCTGCTGGTGTGGGAGGGCACTTTGTGTTCCCTGAAGGTTCAGACAAGGCCCTCAGATGTGGCCAGGTAGGGTCTGTGCTGCCTGGCCTAGTCTTACCCCCTGCCTTGCAGGACACTGGGGCTGTCTGGAGGGAACTTGGCAACCCTTCTGACCTGCCCACATCAGATGCTCAGGCTCTGCCGGTCTTGCTTCTGCTGTTGGCTAAGGGCCAAGGGCACGTGCTGCCAGGTCTCTGGACAGGGCTACACCCCTCGTGTACCGAAGCAGGCTGCAGCCAGGGTGCTCCTGGTGCTGTCATAGCCCTCTGCCTTCCCAGTATGGGACCAGAGCCTTCCCCATACTTCTGCAAATGAAACCCAAAGCCCACTCAAAGTTATTGATGAAAATCTTTTAGACATAGTCTTGATGCTTACACACCATTGTGAATGTAATTAATGCCACTGAATTGTACACTTAAAAGGCTAATGTAGCAATTTTTATGTTATAAAGTTTCATCACAATAAAAAATTATACATAATAAAATAGTCCTACAAATATTTTTATAATTATCTATAACTAAAAATCTTGTCACAATAAAAACTCAGAGCCTCACTGCCAAGTTCTACCTAATATTTAAGGAATAAATAATGCTAATGATATTGCTTTTTACAAACTCTTTCAGAGAGAAGAGAAGCAATATATATTCTCCCATCATTTACGAGCTAACATAACGTTGATCCTAAAACTCACAAAGACTATAAAACACACACAGAAAAATACACTCTAAATTTACTCATAAAATTAGATAAAAAAATCTTAGCTCAAATATCACAGAGTAAATATGATAAATATATAAAAGAAAATGCATTGAGACAAAGTTAGGGCTATCACAGGTACACAAGTGTTTATTTAGTTAGGGAAGCAATGCATTTAATTCACTACATAAATATATGCTGCTGCTGTTTAGTTGCTGTTGGTGTCCATCTATTTGTGACACCATATACTGTAAGCCTCCAGGCCCCTTGGTCCATGGGATTTCTCAGTCATTGGACTGGATTGCCATTTCTTTCTCCAGGGGATCTTCCCACCCGGGGACTGAACCCACGTCTCCTGCTTGGCAGCTGTATTCTTTACCACTGAGTCAGCTGGGGAGCCCACATAAACAGAATAAAGAATACTAAATCATATGAACATAGCTAGCAAATGGAAAACAATCTTATAGCAACTAGTCATAGAATAGAACTTTCTTATTCTAGTAAAAGAATACATAAATATTACTTCCATCACTAATTATAGATGATAAGATTGTGTAAGCAAATCTAAGTGTAAAAGGTAGAAATGTAATCTTTTATAAGAAAACATCTTCATTAAGCAAAACAAGGAAGTACTGTCTATAAAGAAAAGTTTGATAAATTTGATTAAAAAATAAAGATTTATCTCTTCAAATAACACCATTAGAATAATTAAAAATCCAGGTTAAGACTGGAAGATGTTTGCAACATATGTATCAGTGAAGAAACATCAATAATATATAAATTGATCTGCATAAATTATGTATACATGTTAGGAAGATAACAGGAAACCCAATAGAAAAGTGGACAACAGACTTAACAGCTACTTACAAAAAGCAGAACTATTAAAGATCAATAAATACAGGCAAAAACCTGACTTTCCATGTCAGACCCATAGTAATTACTCAGCAATATTTCTTCAGCTTCTTGTCGGCATGTGCGATGATGTCTTTAGTAGCAACTTGAAAAGTAGGGGCTTATAAATAGATTTCCATAATGAGAAGAGCACACTGACTAAAAATTCAGCTGAAGTTTAAACAGAACAGAATTGTTCCTTGATAGGTTTAAAACGGATCTGATCTCAGTTCCAAGTAATGGAAAATATGCAGCCCTATCTAAATGGAATAGGACTATCTATCTGAATGCTGTTACACGAGGAGAATCATCATGCATCAGATTTTATTTACCCTGTCTTAGATATGGCTCCCATAGTAAGGAAAGATGAAGCCTATGCATCATTCTGTTTTCTCTTTCTGCTTTTATGCAATTTTCCTCCATTCTGTGTTTATCTACATTTCATATATTTGCTAATACCTGTCTGCTTCTCTTTTCACTGTCAGTTACTTGGCAATATAATCTTCATTGCATTGTAATAATTTTAAAACCTCCCATACCTAACTTGCAAGTCCTCCTCATACATTACAGGATTTGTGCCCCTGACATATTTGAACTAACACCATTTTCCATCCTGGTTTCTCCATCTGTCTCCATCACCTGCCTTTTTCTTCTTGTACCCCTCTATCTTGTCTGCCAGCTGGTGTTTTACTAATGTTTTTCAGCCTTTCTGCCTTTCAGAATAATCTTTATATCTCCTTTTTTTCCCAGTGAATTTTCCAGCAATGGGTTTTAATAGTTGAAACTTAGTCAAAGACATTTTAACTTGAGGCAGGAATGAAACTTGGTGATAGAAACGCATACCCTTAAAATGGCCTTGGGGACAGCCTCAGATACATTGTATATTCTTGGACAGTGGTTTCTATTGTTCCAAATTCAGTGGTATTTTTAAAAATATTCTTTATTAGTTATTCAGTTCAGTTCACTTGCTCAATCATGTCTGACTCTTTGCGACCCCATGGACTGTAGCATGCCAGGCCTCCCTGTCCATCACCAACTCCCAGAGTTTACCCAAACTCATGTCCATTGAGTCGGTGATGTCATCCAACCATCTTATCCTCTGTCATCCCCTTCTCTTGCCTTCAATCTTTCCCAGCATCAGGGTATTTTCAAATGAGTCAGTTCTTCACATCAAGTGGCCAAAGGATTGGAGTTTCAGCTTCAGCGTCAGTCCTTCCAATGAATATTCAGGACTGATTTCCTTTAGGCTGGACTGGCTGGATCTCCTTTAAGTCCAAGGGACTCTCAAGAGTCTTTTCCAACATCACAGTTCAAAAGCATCAATTCTTCAGTGCTCAGCTTTCTTCACAGTCCAACTCTCACATCCATACATGACTTCTGAAAAATCCATAGCCTTGACTAGATGGACCTTTGTTGGCAAAGTAATGTCTCTGCTTTTGAATATGCTGTCTAGGTTGGTCATAAATTTTCTTCCAAGGAGTAAGCGTCTTTTAATTTCATGGCTGTAATCACCATCTGCAGTGATTATGGAGACCCCAAATATAAAGTATACCACTGTTTCCCCATCTATTTGCCATGAAGTGATGGTATCGGATGCCATGATCTTAGTTTTCTGAATGTTGAGCTTTAAGCCAACTTTTTCACTCTCCTCTTTCACTTTTATCAAGAGACTCTTTAGTTCTTCTTCACTTTGTGCCATAAGGACGGTGTCATTAGTTACTCAAATGACATATTCTTTTTTTCTAAAACTACACTTACACAGTGTTTAACTAGAGCCTGCTTCCTTTTGCGCCACTTTTCCTTTTGACCCATTTTTCTCTCTTCTTTTTCCTTAAAGAACTATGGGTTCCTTCCACAGCATAGAGTGATACAAACAGAACACTATTGATTTCAGAAAAGGCTGATTTTTACACTTTCATGAAAAACAAAATGGAACCACTCTAAGGCAGTCTGTCCCCTCTAGGAGTAAAAAAGTCTAATACTTCTAGAAAATGACAAGATAATAAATACACTTTCATCTCTTAGGAAAAGCATCAATAATTACAATTTATGACTAGATTCTGTGTTTGGAACACAAATGTAGTACAGGAAAATGAGATTAAAATATGATGTGAGCCAGTGAGAATTGAACAAAGCCTCTGACATAATAGATCTAATAGCCAAGAAATGCCAAATTCCAAAGTTTCCCATTTATGT
Organism: Capra hircus; assembly: GCF_001704415.2. Classification (NCBI taxonomy): domain Eukaryota; kingdom Metazoa; phylum Chordata; class Mammalia; order Artiodactyla; family Bovidae; genus Capra; species Capra hircus. The sequence continues at coordinate 13,434,378 of NC_030822.1, read as the reverse complement.
GGGAACTAGGCTCAAATAAGGATCCTTGAGAAGTCATGACCCTGCTGTGGGTGTGAGAAAGCTGGTCATCGTGCCTTTGAAATTAAGAAAAAGTTGATCTTCGTTGAGCCAATAGAAATCACTGAGAGCCGTCTGGTGGCTCAGACTGTAAAGAATCTGTCTGTAATTCCAGAGACCGGGTTTCAATCCCTGGGTCAGAAAGATCCCCTGGAAAAGGGAATGGTGACCCACTCCAGTTTTCTTGCCTGGAGGGTCCCCTGGACAGAGGAGACTGGCAGGCTACAGTCCATAGGGTCGCAAAGAGTTGGACACACCTGAGTGACTTACACTTTACTTTCACTTTCTGGAGGAAAAGATATATTTGGCAAAGTCAAAAGACATTCTAAAGGTTCCTTATCCCCTTTATTTTCCTGTTCCTCACTTCCCTTTGACCCTTTACTATCTCCCCTTCCTTACCACCTTCTCCTCCTACTCACTCACTCTGTCTCTTTCTGTCTCACACTGGCTAGAATCTTATCAAACGTGAAAGTGTTAGTCATTCAGTGATATCTGACTCTCTGCCACCCCATGGACTGTAACCTGACAGGTTCCTCTGTCTATGGAATTCTCCAGGCAGGAGTACTAGAGTAGGTTGCCATTCCCTTCCTCCAGGGAATCTTCCCAACCCAGGGATCAAACCCAGGTCTCCATCCAATTTTAACTTCTGGGATACACATTTTTCAAAAGCCACTAATCCTAAAGTGATAAGTGGATAATTAAACCCAAGGGAATTTTCATACTAATGTGGTTGATTTCACCTGGAATAAGAGGTAATGTTATGTTAAATTTTAAAATAGCTGTCAGTCACATGTTGTATTTATAATTTATTGAAATAGTTTAGTATTCCAGTGTCACAAATTTATCTGTCCCTTGTTGATTACTGCATTGTCAGGTGGAAATTACACCAGCTGTGGCAATTAGCCTCATTTACTCTCTGGATGATATCTCAATGGATAAGCTTGTATCATATTCCACTTCATTCTTACTGGAATAAAATCCTTTTCAGCAATCAATATGTGACTTTTTGCAATCATATTCTGTTATTAATTTTAAGTTGTTGCAGATAATGAATATTTTTCTGAAAATGTATCTTTGCTTTTTTAAATCTTTCATGCAGGAAACAGAATAATAATTTCAGACATTTACTTTTATATGGTAAGCTTGCAACTAAGATTTATTTCAGCTATAGTTTATTCAGTTATGCCTTCCCTAATAATTTCATTGTATCAATAGTTTATACACTGTAAAAATAAATCACTTCAGTTCAGTTCAGTTCAGTTCAATTCAGTTGCTCAGTCGTGTCCGACTCTTTGCAACCCTATGAATCGCAGCACACCAGGCCTCCTGGAGTTCACTCAGACTCACGTCCATTGAGTCAGTGATGCCATCCAGCCATCTCATCCTCTGTCGTCCCCTTCTTCTCCTGACCCCAATCCCTCCCAGCATCAGAGTCTTTTCCAATGAGTCAACTCTTAGCATGAGGTGGCCAAAGTACTGGAGTTTCAGCTTTAGCATCATTCCTTCCAAGGAAATCCCTGGGCTGATCTCCTTCAGAATGGATTGGTTGGATCTCCTTGCAGTCCAAGGGACTCTCAAGAGTCTTCTCCAACACCACAGTTCAAAAGCATCAATTCTTCACCGCTCAGCCTTCTTCACAGTCCAACTCTCACATCCATACATGACCACAGGAAAAGCCATAGCCTTGACTAGACGGACCTTAGTCAAGAAAGTAATGTCTCTGCTTTTGAATATGCTCTCTCGGTTGGTCATAACTTTTCTTCCAAGGAGTAAGCGTCTTTTAATTTCATGGCTGCAGTCAAATCACTTCATAAGTCCTTAAAAAAAAGTGATACCAAAACTGAACTTCTGCTGCTGCTAAGTCGCTTCAGTTGTGTCTGACTCTGTGCGACCTCATAGACGGCAGCCCACCAGGCTCCCCCGTCCCTGGGATTCTCCAGGCAAGAACACTAGATCTACAATAAAATACCCATTTTAATTTCACTACTGTACTCAATAGTTGCAGTGGATAAAATGTGACTCATTATACTTAGTTTTCACAGGGGCTAATATGGTAGCTTCATTGTAAATGGACAGGTCTAGAAATAGCCAAAGCCTGGAGATAGGTTTCTTCCAAAACAGAATATTCTGAAATTGCCAGCAGGCAGAAATTGTGGTTTGTGGACAGGATATCAGAGTGAAGAAGGAAGGGGATATTTTAGCTGTAGGGTATAGATGAGTGGTGAGGATGTTAAACTGACTTTTTTTGATTTTGGGTATCATGAAGAAAACACAGGAACTCGGTGAGGGATTTATAAGTTAATCAATATGCTCAGTAGAGAAAGGCTAGAATTTGTGTATCAAGCAAGACTCCAAAGTGAAAGTGAAAGTGAAGTCGCTCAGTCATGTCCGACTCTTTGCGACCCCATGGACTGTAGCCCACCAGGCTCCTCCGTCCATGGGATTTTCCAGGCAAGAACACTGGAGTGGGTTGCCTTTTCCTTCTCCAGGGGATCTTCCCGACCCAGGGATCGAACCCGGGTCTCCCGTGTTGTAGGCAGATGCTTTACTGTCTGAGCCACCAGGGAATAAAGACTCCAAGAGTAAGGGAAAATAAGATGGAACTTGTTTTACCAGTTTTATAAGTGGAATACACTGGAGCCTAACAAGTTAGATTGGCTATACAACTATTATGAGGTGGAATGTGGATGTCAACCCATATCTTCTAACTATAAAGCCCAGTCAAAATCAATTGTATCAGTTTTCTCTACTTAACAGTAACAGCAGTAATAATAGTGGTTACTGAATGAAAATGAACTCACTATTAGACTTTACATATATTCTGTATCTAAATTATATAATGATTCACTAAAGATATAATATTATCCCCATTTTGAATACAAGTAAACTAAAGATTAGAGAAGTAAATAACTAAATTCGTGACCACCTGATTCCAAAGACGAAACTCATAATCACTTATAATAAAAGTCTCTAGTTGGCAAATCTTGGGAATACAATATGAGGGTGGGTCTGTTATGAAAAGGCAGGTTGTAGTCATGCCTTTTAGTATATGTTACCCTTGGCTTGGTGGAGAGTCTGTGTGCCTCTTTTAATAATTATGATCAAAATCTACTGTTTAGTTGCTGTAGTCTCTACTGTATTAACTGAAGTAGTCCAAATAGCCCATCATCCCTTCCTGTCTTGGACTCATCAAATGAATTTTCTTTTTTGTTTTTTTTTTATTATAAATTTACTGAAGATACATCTTTTCTTTTTTAAAAAATTTTTGCTTTATTTTACTTTACAATACTGTATTGGTTTTGCCATACATCAACATGAATCCATCACGGGTGTACACATATTCCCAATCCTGAACCTCCCTCCCACCTCCCTCCACATATCATCTCTCTGGGTCATCCCAGCACACCAGCCCCAAGCATCCAGTATCCTGCACCGAACCTAGACTGGCGATTAGTTTTTTATATGATATTATACATGTTTCAATGCCATTCTCCCAAATCATCCCACCCGCTCCTTCTCCCACAGAGTCCAAAAGACTGTTCTATATATCTGTGTCTCTTTGGCTGTCTCGCATACAGGGTTATCGCTATCATCTTTCTAAATTCCATATATATGTGTTAGTATACTGTATTGGTGTTTTTCTTTCTGGCTTACTTCACTCTGTATAATCGGCTCCAGTTTCATCCACCTAATTAGAACTGATGCAAATGTAGTCTTTTTAATGGCTGAGTAATACTCCATTCTGTATATGTACCACAGCTTTCTTATCCATTCATCTGCTGATGGACATCTAGATTGCTTCCATGTCCTGGCTATTATAAACAGTGCTGCGATGAACATTGGGGTACATGTGTCTCTTTCAATTCTGGTTTCCTCGGTGTGTATGCCCAGCATGGGGGTTGTTGGGCGATAAGGCAGATCTATTTGCAGTTTTTTAGGGAATCTCCGCACTGTTCTCCATAGTGGCTGTACTATTTTGCATTCCCACCAACAGTGTAAGAGGGTTCCCTTTTCTCCACACCTCCAGCATTTATTGCTTGTAGACTTTTGGATCACAGCCATTCTGACTGGTGTGAAATGGTACCTCACTGTGGTTTTGATTTGCATTTCTCTGATAATGAGTGATGTTGAGCATCTTTTCGTGTGTTTGTTAGCCATCTGTTTGTCTTCTCTGTATGAATTTTCTTTATAACATTCTTTTGACTGGCATGATCTTATTTAATATTTGCTTGTATGCTGCGTGTCTTTCTCAACTAAATGTAAAATCAAAAAGAATCATATATGTTTATTCATTATTTATATGCATATTGCACTCATTAAGTCATTTCATTTGTATCCTATGATGAACCTAGACAGCATATTAAAAAACAGAGACATTATTTTGTCAACAAAGGTCCATCTAGTCAAAGCTATGGTTTATCCAGTAGTCATGTATGGATGTGAGAGTTAGACCATACAGAAAGGTGAGTGCTGAAGAACTGATGCTTTTGAACTGTGGTGTTGGAGAAGACTCTTAAGAGTCCCTTGGACTGCAAGGAGATCCAAACAGTCCATCCTAAAGGAGATCAGTCCTGGCTGTTCACTGGAAGGACTGATGTTGAAGCTGAAACTCCAATACTTTGGCCACCTGATGCAAAGAGCTGACTCATTTGAAAAGACCCTAATGCTGGGAAATATTAAGGGCAGGAGGAGAAGGGAACAGCAGAGAATGAGATGGTTGGATGGCATCAGTGACTCGATGGACATGAGTTTGGGTGGACTCTGGGAGTTGCTGATGGACAGGGAGGCCTGGTGTGCTGCGATTCATGGGGGTCACAGAGTTGGACATGACTGCGTGACTGAACTGAACTGAACTGAATGATAAAAGGATTTCACATATGTGATGGAAACAGCTACATAATAAATGATTATTGCAAAAATAAAAAATTATGTGATATCAGAAATCAAATTTAGATTGATTCAAATGGTAAATAATTAAATTAAAATCATTGATATTTAAATATGTATTTATAAAATCTCTAGAGGAAATTTTCATAAATTAAAAGCAATGAAGGAAATTAAAAGAAAAAGTTTAATATTCATGTATGTATATAAAAAGCAATGACCATTATTAATTAAAAAGATAAAAAATGAAATATAAGAAATTGTACCGAGTAAAACACACCCTAAATAAAAGACACATATAATTCCCTGCTTACAAATTATCAAAGATAAAAAATAAAAATATATAATGTTGTTGTGATAAATCTTGCATCATTGTGGGAAGATAAATTAGTATAACTACTTGGAAAAACAAATTGGCACCACCTAACGATGGTTTGAGCTTTTAGTTCCATTACATAAGCACTAATCTAATAAAATGAACTAAAACTAGAAAAAAATGTTCATTTCCAAGTGTGATTTGGAGGTAATTATAATTAATTTTAAAAGGAAGCTTCATAACTACTTAACTATAGGTGAATAGTTGAGTAAATTATGATACAGAAGCATAATTTATCTCCAAACTTATTATTTTTAAGGAATAAATGTGCTTAATGTTTTGAAAAATAAAAGTAAAATAGGACTTAGAGTTTTATATAAAGTATTATTGTATCAAAATGCTCACAGTGGTTATCTGTGGAAGTGAACTAAGATATATATATATATTTTTTTTTTCTTTTCTGTGCTTTCCAGGTATAATATGTGTAGGACTAAATTTTATATTTTAATCTAAAATACTTAATATTTAAGTAACATTTCTAGTCAGCATCTATTCTTATGTTTATCCTCAAGAGCATGTTTTCATTTTGTGTGTGATTTTATATTAAGTCTGCCATAAATATATTTGAGGGAGCTCACTAACAGTATCCTGATATCTAAAGGCTGTATTTTCAGTTTATGATTTTTGGCATATAATTGTAGCTTATGCCATAAGGATTGGGTGCATACAATATGCTACTCCTTCTGTTACAATTTTTGTGTTAAGTGATTATTTATCTTTTCCATTACAATCAAGGTTAAGAAACATTGGCATCCCTTTCCTGAATCTGTGCCGATGCAAACTACTTCACATTTGCTTCTGACTAATGTTCTTGTCACTAGATTTAGATAACTTTCTTAAAAAAGAAGTGAGCATCATAAAACCTTATTAGCAAACTACTTAATTAAATACACAAATTATTACACATAAATTAATGCATCTAATTGTGATTATTTATTCTGGGTACACTTATCTTTGTTCCCTCTTTTAATTTTTATTTTTTGTCTTTGTTCTGTGATTTTCATTCTAGTACATTATCACTGTAGGGAAGCAATGGAAATAAGCATGTAGTATATCTAACAGCAGTAATATGATTATTTAATTCTATGGGTTGAAATTAACAGACTATTTGGATTTGCACCCACCACATCTCAAGACTTTAGTTTCCCATAAACTCAATTATGAAAACCAAAAAGGGAAAAAAGCTGTATCCCAAAGTTCAGGGTTACAGTGAATGATGGAAAATGATATTGAAAGACCTAGGAATTAAAGTCAGTGGAAAAACTAGAAGAAATGAAGAATATTTTATAGAATATATATGTAACAATTATTTGAAACAGAAACTGAATGTTTAGATGACTGAATATCATTGAAAAAATATTTTATCTAAATATAATAGTTAATATTTTTAAAAAGCTATTTAAATATAATTTCAACTAAGCTTTGAAAAATAAATGTTAAAATTATGTAAGTTATTCAGCTTTATAGTTTTAATATCCAAAGGTTGGAATTTTACACCAAATAAAATAACAGATAACAGATACAAATACATCTAGGAATAACATGGGCTGTAAATTTCTCACCTTTTCCCTACCACAAGTAAAACAACAAAAATGTCTTTTAGATTGCTCACTCTTATGTCTATAAAAATAACTTTCCAGATAAGTGGTGTCACAAGCAATAATTTCACAGACCAAGGAAGAGATACAAAATGGAATCGAATTGAAGATTTGATAAATAACAATTTGACACACAATCAAAATAGCTAGTTTCTATTTGAGAAGAAGGAAAGGACAAAACCTTAAATATGTACAAAAAATAATCCTCAAAGAAAACATATTACTTCCTTATTTAGTCTAGAAAATTCACAGAACAGAGCCCATGGTAATTTATAGTGAGATTTCAAGAGGTTAAATAAAAGTTTATCAAAGACTAAGGGAAATTGGCATAAAAGTGTCCTTCAAATAAGCTTATAGCTAAGAACTCAACAATTTGAACTCCTTTACGGCCTGTGAGGGGCTTCCCTGAAAGCTCAGTTGGTAAAGAATCTGCCTGCAATGCAGGAGACCCCAGCTTGATCCCTGAGTCAGGAAGATCCCCTGGAGAAGGGATAGGCTACCCATTCCAATATTCTTGGGTTTCCCTGGTGTTTCAGATGGTAAAGAATCCACCTGCAATGCGGGAGACCTGACTTTGATCCCTAGTATCAGAACATCCCCTGGAGGAGGGCATGGCAAACACTCCAGTATTCTAGCCTGGAGAATCCTCAAGGACAGAGGAGCTTAGCGGGATGCAGTCTGTGTGGTCATAAAGAGTCAGACATGACTGAGCAACTAAGCATACACACAGTGACTATGATAAGAATGTGACTGAGATTTTTTAAAAGTAATATTTCAAGATATTTAACTTCATACCTCTTAGGAGGACAGTTATAAGTGCTTAATAAATAACAGCAATTTTGGGCAAAACATTTGCTTCTGATTTTTTACTTCATTTTTTTAGGACTTCCTCCATCCATTCCCTAGGGAAGGATTATATACTGAGACCTCCAAAAAACAAATGATATTCATCATAGTATATTTATCACATAGCAATGTTGAGAATGACTCTAGCAATGTGATCTTTACTAACATAGCAAAAAATATTATATGTATTATAATTCTATGATAAGCAATCTAAGGAAAATTTATCATCATTCATTGCATAAAATATCACAGAAAGAGGTGTTTGAAGATTGCTTAGGGGAAATCCTTCACATAATGACATTCAAATTTTGTTTGACAGTAATTTTGAGTTACAAATAAAATAATTTATTATTATGGTAATATTTGTTGGATGGAATATTAAGATGGTAATGTTAGAGAAAGAGTTAAGTTAGGACAAAAGGGCTCAATGTAACATATGTATGTTTATATATATATATATATATATATGCAATGAAAAGTTGTGAAGCTGACTCCTAAGGCTTTAACTATTGTAAGTAGAGTTAAACTTTAAAGAAACATATAGTGATGAATAGCTACCAGATAAACTGTGATCATTCTCTAGGCACATTTTATTTTTTCAAACATGATACAAAATTTAAGGGTTTTGAAACACACTAAGTGTTAAAATACTTTGAAACCTACAACATGAAAGTAATGGTAAAGTAGTAGAACCAGAGAAATTCAGAAAACATTATCACAAATATAGTCAAAATTAGCAAAAACAAAAAATAAAAATAGTGATGTTTTCCTTTTTGGGGTTTTTTCAGTATATTAGAGTATAGGTTTTAAAAGAAAAGATGTATAGATGTGTGATTTGGTGACTAGTCTCAAAATGAAAATAAAAGGAAGACCATGGAAAAAAGAAAATAAAACAAAACCAAAAAATATGCCACCTTACAAACCAGTGTTGAATTAAATTGGCTTATGGTAGGCTGCAGTCCACGGGGTCGCTGAGTTGGACAGACTGAGCGAATTCACTTTCGCTTTTCACTTTGATGCATTGGAGAAGGAAATGGCAACCTACTCCAATGTTCTTGCCTGGAGAATCCCAGGGACGAGGGAGCCTGGTGAGCTGCCGTCTAAGGGGTCACACAGAGTCAGACACAACTGAAGCGACATAGCAGTAGCAGCAGCATGTTCGCTTTATCATTGAGCTTTCTTATAGAGTATATTGCTTGAATTTCAAGTTTTGTCTGCAGGGCTAAGGGAGAATTGTATGTCAAGTCTGAGGCATGCCATGTTGGTTTAGACAAAAAGTTCATTTGGATGTTTCTATAATTACCTGGGGAAATAAATGTAAACTTAACTTGCTGGGATTTTGGTTGAGATTGCATTGACTCTATGGGACATGTTATTTTGTGAATACTGACAAACTGATACTAACCTGTATATGGAAAGGTAAAAACCCAGAATTACCAACACAATATTGAAGAAGAACAAAGCTGAAATTAACACTTCTGAACTTCAAGGCTGAACTGTAAAACTACTGTAATCAAAACAGTGTGGTGTGAGTGAAAGAAAAGAGAAATAGATCAATTGAACAGAATAAAGAATCCAAAAATAGACTCCAACAAATATACTCACTTACCTAGAGCCAGACATCCTGCGAGGTCAAGTGGGCCTTAGGAAGCATTATGATGAACAAAGCTAGTGGAGGTGATGGAATTTCTGCTGAGCCATTTCAAATCTTAAAAGATGATGCTGTTAAAGTGCTGCACACAATGTGCCAGCAAATTTGGAAAATTCAACAGTGGCCACAGGATGGAAAAGGTCAGTTTTCATCAAAATCCCAAAGGGCAATGCAAAATAATGATCAGACTACCACACAATTGCACTCATTATACATGCTAGAAAGGTAATGCTCAAAATCATTCAAGCTAGGCTTCAACAGTGCATGAACAGACAACTTCCAGATGTACAAGCTGGGTTTAGAAAGGCAGAGGAACCAGAGACTAAATTTCCAACATCCATTTGATCATAGAAAAAGCAAGGGGATTCCATAACACATCTGCTTCATTGACTATGCTAAAGTCTTTGACTGTGTGGATCACAAAAATATATGGAAACTTCTTAAAGAGATGGGAATACCAGACCACCTTACCTGCCTCCTGAGAAGCCTGTATGCAGGTCAAGAAGCAACAGTTAGAACCTGACATGGAACAACAGACTGGTTACAGATTGGGAAAGGAGCATGTCAAGGCTGTATATTGTCACCCTGCTTATTTAACTTATATGCAGAGTACATCATGTGAAATGTCAAGCTGGATGAAGCTCATCTCAGATATGCAGATGATACCACCCTAATGGCAGAAAAAGAAGAAAAACTGAAGAGCCTCTTGATGAAGGTGAATGAGGAGAGTGAAAAAGCTGGCTTAAAACTCAACATTAAATAAAAACTAAGATCACGGCATCTGGTCCCATCACTTCATGGGGAATAGATGGAGCAAAAATGGAAACAGTTACAGACTTTATTCTCTTGGACTCCAAAATCACAGTGGACAGTAACTGCAGCCATGAAGTTAAATGAAGCCTACTCCTTGGAAGAAAAGCTTTGACAAATTAGACAGTGTATTAACAAGCAGAGACATCACTTTGCCAACAAAGACCTGTATAGTTGAATTTATAGTTTTTCCAGTAGTGATGTATGGATATGAGAGCTGGACCGTAAAGAAAGCTGAGGGCTAAAGAATTGATGCTTTCAAACTGTAGGGTTGGAGAAGACTCCTGAGACTCCTTTGGACAGTAAGGAGATCAAAACAGTCCGTCCTAAAGAATATCAGTCCTCATTATTCATTGGAAGTACTGGTGTCGAAGCTGAAGCTTCAATATCTTGGCCATCAGAGTGAAGAACTGATTCATTGGAAAAGACCCTGATGCTGCAAAAGATTGAAGGCAAGAGGAGAAGGTAGTAACAGAGAATTAAATGGTTGGATGGCATCGCAGATTCAATGGACATGAATCTGAGCAAACTTGGGGACATAGTGAAGGACTGGGAAGCCACACGTGATGCAGTCCATGGAGTCGCAAAGAGTGGGACATGACTGAGTGACTGAACAAACAAAAAAATATAGTCAACTGATGTTTGACAAAGAAGCACAGATCATATAATGGAGCTAAGCTAGTATTTTCATAAGCAGTGTTGGAAAAATGAGTATTTATATACCAAAAAAAAAAGAAGAATATAGATCCATATCTTACATCCTTCAAAGAAATTAACTCAGAGTAAATCAGAGACCTAAACATAGATTACAAAATCCATAGATAACATATGAGAAAACGTAGGTGACTTGGGCTTGGTGATGACTTTTTAAATAAAATACCTAAATTTTATACCTAAGCCCAATCCATGATAAAAAAAAATTGATGAACATAATTTCATTGAAATTAAAAACTTCTGCAAAAGATAATGTCAAGGGAACAAGAACACAAATTTGGAGAAAGTATTTGCAAAGGAAATGTCTGATAAAGAAGTGTTATCCAAAATATGCTGCTGCTGCTGCTAAGTCACTTCAGTCGTGTCCAACTCTGTGCGACCCCATAGACGGCAGCCCACCAGGCTCCACTGTCCCTGGGATTCTCCAGGCAAGAACACTGGAGTGGGTTGCCATTGCCTTCTCCAATGAATCAAAGTGAAAAGTGAAAAGAGAAGTCGCTCAATCATGTCTGACTCTTCGCAACCCCATGGACTGCAGCCTACCAGGCTCCTCCATCTGTGGGATTTTCCAGGCTAACAACACTTACAACTCAGAATGGAAGAAAAACAAAAACAAAAAACAGAGTTTAAAAAATTATCCCAAGACCTTAACAGATATCTCACAAGAAGATATACAGATGGCAAATAGGCATTTGAAAAAATGCTCCATGTCATATGTCATAAGAGAAATGAAAATTAAAACAACAGAAATGCTACCACACACTTATCAGAATGTCCAAAACCCAGAACTCTGACAACAGCAAATACTGATGAGAATGGGAGCAACATAATCACAAAACAGAAACAAATGAAATGAATATAAGGCAATGGGAGGTATTAAGCACATTCACCAAAGCTCTCACATCACATGGATGTTTTTCATAGCTTTATTCATAATTGTCAACACTTGGAAGCAACCAAGATGTTCTTCAGTAGGAGAAAGAGTAAACAAACTGGTATACCCAGACAATGGACTGTTATTTAGCACTAAAAACAGATGAGCTATCAAGACATGAAAAAAGCATGAAGGAAGTTTAAGTGCATACTACTAAGAAAATAATCAAATCTGATAAGGCTACATACTGTATGATTCCAATTACATGATGCTGAAAACAGGCAGAATTATGGAAATAGTAAAAAGATCAGTAATTGCCAACAAATGAGGGGTATGAAGGATGAATAGCAGAGCACATGGAGTTTTTAGGGTAGTAAAAATACTCTATAAGATATTATAATGATAGATACATGTGATTATATGTGAACTATGAACAGAGGTTTGTGACATTGTACAGAAGATAGGAATCAAGACCATCCCCAAGAAAAAAAAATGCAAAAAGCAAAATGGCTGTCTGAGGAGACCTTGCAAGTAGCTATGAAAAGAAGAGAAGCAAAAAGCAAAGGAGAAAAGGAAAGATATACCCATCTGAATGCAGAGTTCCAAACAATAGCAACGAGAGATAAGAAAGCCTTCCTCAGTGATCAATGCAAAGAAATAGAGGAAAACAATAGAATGTAAAGATTAGAGATCTCTTCAAGAAAATTAGAGATAACAAGGGAATATTTCATGCAAAGATGGGCTCAATAAAGGACAGAAATTGTAGGGACCTAAAAGAAGCAGAAGATATTAAGAAGAGGTGTCAAGAATACACAGAAGAACTGTACAAAAAAGATCTGCATGACCCAGATAATCACAATGGTGTGATAACTCACACTCACCTAGAGCCAGACATCCTGGGATGTGAAGTCAAGTGGGCCTTAGGAAGCATCACTACGAACAAAGCTAGGGGCGGTGATAGAATTCCACCTGAGCTATTTCAAATCATAAAAAATGATGCTGTGAAAGTTCTGCACTCAATATGTCAGCAAATATGGAAAACTCAGCACTAGCCACACGACTGGGAAAGGTCAGTTTTCATTCCAATCCCAAAGAAAGGCAATGCTAAAGAATGTTCAAACTACCACACAGTTGTACTCATCTCACATGCTAGTAAAGTAATGCTCAAAATTCTCCAAGCCAGACTTCAGCAATATGTGAACCGAGAACTTCCAGATGTTCAAGCTGGTTTTAGAAAAGGCAGAGGAACCAGGGATCAAATTGCTAACATCCGCTGGATCATGGAAAAAGCAAGAGAGTTCCGGAGAAAACATCTATTTCTGCTTTATTGATTATGCCAAAACATTTGACTATGTGGATCACAATAAACTGAGAAAAATTTGGAAAGAGATGGGAATACCAGACCACCTGACCTGCCTCTTGAGAAACCTGTATGCAGGTCAGGAAGCAACAGTTAGAACTAGACATGGAACAACAGACTGGTTTCCAATAGGAAAAGGAGTATGGCAAGACCATATATTGTCACCCTACTTATTTAAATTATATTCAGAGTATATCATGAGAAACGCTGGGCTGGAAGAAGCACAAGCTGGAATCAAAATTGCTGGGAGAAGTATCAAAAACCTCAGATATGCAGATGATACCACCCTTATGACAGAAAGTGAAGAAGAATTAAAGAGCCTCTTGATGAAAGTGAAAGAGGAGAGTGAAGAAGTTGGCTTAAAGCTCAACATTCAGAAAACTAAGATCATGGTATCCGGTCCCATCACTTCATGGCAAATAGATGGGGAAACAGTGGAAACAATGATTGACTTTAGTATTTTGGGCTCCAAGGTCACTGCAGATGGTGATTGCAGCCATGAAATTAAAAGACGCTTACTCCTTGGAAGGAAAGTATGACCAACCTAGACAGCATTTAAAAAACAGAGACATTACTTGTTGACATTACTTTGTCAACAAATATCTGTCTAGTCAAGGCTATGGTTTATCCAGTAGTCATGTATGGATGTGAGAGTTGGACCATAAATAAAGCTGAGCACCGAAGAATTGATGCTTTTGAACTGTGGTGTTGGAGAAGACTCTTGAGAGGCTCTTGGACTGCAAGGAGATCCATCTAGTCCATCCTAAATGGCATCAGTCTTGAGTGTTCATTGGAAGGACTGATGTTGAAACTGAAACTCCAATACTTTGGCCGCCTGATGTGAAGAGCTGACTCATTTGAAAAGATCTTGATGCTGAGAAAGATTGAGGGAAGGAGGAGAAGGGGACAACAGAGGATGAGATGGTTGAATGGCATCACTGACTCAATGAACATGGGTTTGGGTAGACTCCTGCAGTTGGTTATGGACAGGGAGGCCTGGCGTGCTGGGGTTCATGGGGTCACAAGGAGTCAGACATGACTGATCAACTAAACGGAACTGAACTAAAACTTATACAGTATATCATTAAAAGTGAACTGTGAAGTAGTAGAGTTTGGATGTGTAAAAGCTGTCACTATAGGTTTATCAAGTGTAAACAAAAATGTACCTATGATGAGAGATGTTTATAATGGGGAAGCTGATGCATGTGTGTCGGGCACAAGCATATAGGAAATCTCTGCACTTTCTTCTTTATGTTTTCTGAGCTTAAAATTCCTTTAAAATATAAAGTCTTAAAAATATAATCATGAATTGTTACTTACCATGAACATCTCCTATTCTATAACTGATATTTTTCTATTTCTTTATCTTGTTGAGGTCTGTCAACACCAGAGCTTCTAAAGCAAGAAGTCATCTAAAACCAGGTAGAAAACTTTCATTATGAGTTGAATTTTGTTTTTCCAAAATTCATTATTTTGAAGTTCTGACCCCCAGTGCCTCATAATATTATTATTTTTTTAATAGGATTGTGACAGATGTAATTATATAAGATGAGGTTGTACTGGGGTAGCATGGATGCCTAGTCCAATATGACAGATGTCTTTATGAAAGAGGGAAATTTGGAGACAAAGTCATGCACAGGGAGAATGCACTTTAGAGATGAAGGTAGAGATTTGTAAGTCAAAGAATGCCAGAAATTGCTCACAAACCTCTAGAAGCAATGAGAGTGGGATGGGACAAATTGTCCCTTATAGCTCTCAGAAGACACTAACCTTGATGATACATTTATCTTGGCCTTTTGGCCTCCAGAACTGTGAGACAATACATTTGTACTATTTAAACCACCCAACTTGTGGTATTTGGTTATGGAAGAATCAAGAAGTTAATATAAGGCACAACTCATTTTATTGTGCTTTGCAGATATTGTATTTTTTTACAAATTGAAAGTTTAGGGCAACCGTGAGTCAAGCACAGAAATTGAAAGCATGTTTTCTAACAGCATTTTCTCACTTCATATGTCTGTATCACATTTTTGTAATCCTCAAAATATTCCAATTTTGTTCATAATTATTATATTTGTTATGTTGATCTGTGATAGGTGATCTTTGATGTTACTCTTATAATTGTTTGGGGACACCCCATGCTGCACCCATTTAAGTGGTGAACTTCAATCAATAAATGTGTATTTTGACCACTCCACTGACCAGCTATTCTCCTATCTCTCTCCCTCCCCTCAGACTTCTGTATTCCTTGAGACACAACGATATTGAAATTAAGCCAATTAAAATCCGTAGAATTGTGCCTAAGTGTTCAAGTGAAAGGAAGAGTGCCAAGTCTCTCACTTTAAATCAAAAGCATAGCAAGTTAAATGTGTTGAAAGCTGAAATAGCTCCAAACCTAGGCCTCATGTGCCAAGCACTTAGCCAACTTGTGAGTACGAAGGCAAAGTTCTTGAAGGAAATTAAAAGTGCTACTCCAATGAACACAGAAATGATAAGAAAGCAGAACTGCCTTTTTGGATGTGGAAAAGATTTTAGTGGATGGAATAGATCACCCCAATCACAGCATTCCTCTAAGCCAAAACCTCATCCAAAATAAGGCCCTAACTCTTTTCAGTTCTCTGAAAACTGAGAGATGAGGAAGCTGTAGAAAAAATTAGAAGCTCTCAGAGGTTGTTTCCTAAGATTTAAGAAAAGAAGACATCTTCATAACATAAAAATGTGCTGATGTAGAAGCTCCAGTGCTGGTATAGAAGCTGGCAGAAAGTTATCCAGCATAACTAGCTAAAACAATTAATGCAGATGTCTACACTAAACAACAGAATTTCAAGGTAAACAAATAAGCCTTATATGGAAAGAAGATGCCAACTAGGACTTTCACAGCTAGTGAGGAGAAGTCGATGTCTGGCTTCAAAGCTTCAAGGACAGGCTGACTCTTGTAAGAGTTACTAGCAGAAAGGGCAGTATAAACTAATAAATAAAATGACAACAGCAGAAAACAAAATTACATCTACAGTGTGTTTATAATTATGTTTTGTATCAGTTTCTTAGACTTTTGTTATCACATTGCTACAAACCGATAGCTTAAAACAACAGAAATTTTGTTCTCATTGTTCTGGAGGCCAGAATCCAAAGTCAGTTTCCCTGGGTCAGAATCAAGATGTCAGCAGGGCCACGCTTCCTCTAGAAGCTTGATGGTTGAATTTGTTCCTTGCCTTTCCGGTGGCCATGAGTATTCCCTATTGTGTAGCCACATCATTTGATGCCCTGCCTCCATCACCCACATTACCCTGTCTGTGCGTCTCCTCCATCTCCCTTCCTGTTTATACAAGAGAGAGTACACAGTATATGTGATTACATTCAAGGTCCATCTGGATAAACTGAGGATCATTCCTTCAAGATTCAGAATTTAAACCTATCTTCATATCTGTTAGTTTCTGGTTTTTAATTTTTTTGTCATGTTAGGTAACATTCACGAGTTCCAAGCAGTAGGATGTGGTTATTTTGTGGTGGACTTTTTTTGTAGCCTACCATAATTGATTTGTGTGTGGGTATTTTAAAATCCTCCTAGGAAATGCTACAAATTTATATTGTAATGAACGGATGTGGCGATTTGGGGAAATTTTTATTATTTTATTTTATTATTTTATCATTTCCCTAATTTTCAAATGGCTGTTAATCTTTAAGAAAAGAAACATTTTTACTTCCAAGCATATTCTTTACTTTCATGATCTAAATCTACTTACCAATAAAACTACACATGGAATCCACATTAAGTCATATGATCTTTTCACTACAATGGCTTAATTCATATGAAAAATGTTACCTAAAAGTCACATAAACATATTTATTTTTGACACCAAATATTACCTTTAAGATAGCTGAACTGATAAGCAAAAGAGTATTGAAACATTTATTATTTTATATTATAATGGAAGTCATAAACTTCTTACTGAATTACACATACTGTAAGGAAAGAGAAGTAGGGAAAAAAACAGAATATAAGGGTTAACAAATGTAAATACCATCATTTAATAATAAGCAGAAATTAATATTTTGTTTTATTGCTTATTTAATTGGTTTTAAATTTAAAATCCAAATATATAGAGTAAGTTTTTTATATAAAATGTCAAATAAAAATGTATTTTACTTTTGGCTCTGTGCTCACACCAGAGCTTTCTTCAATGACCTTCACCAGAAGAAAACTTCAAATTGTACCTAAAACAACATGAAGGTGAAAAATATCTAATTTTATTGCTTCAGTAACTCAAAAAATGGAGAATGGAATTTCACCAAATTTTCAGTGAAAATTCTCATTTAGGAATGAGAAGGAAAATGATGATGAATTTCAAGCCAATACATTTTTGAAGGCTATAAGTGGCTGCAAATAGGACTTATCAAGAAATGCATCCTCAGCTCCAGCAATAGAGCAATGGCATAAACCTATAATAAGCATGATCAATTTTTATTAAACAAAAATGGGAAAAAAGCCTGTAAGTTCTTCTGTCAGTCACACTAGTACTGGAGTCATCTCCAAGATGTATACTGCTGGGAATAAATAATTTTCTCAAGTTTTAGTAAGCTTTTTTAGGAACAAACCCCCAAATCTCACTTTTTTATTAGTAGAACCACTGTGATCTTTTAACATTAAGAAATTGATGTAATTAACAATTGGCACTTCCCAAGTTGTGCAGCAGGCAGTGAAGAAGCCAGCTGCCAAAGCAGGACACACAAGAGATGAGGGTTCGATCCTTGAAGATTGGGAAGATCCCCTAGAGAAGGAAATGGCAACCCACTCCAGTATTCTTGCTTGAAAAATTGGATGAACAGGGAGCCCATTAGGTAGCAGTCCATGGAGTAGCAAAGAGTCAAATCGGACACAGTTGAGCAAATGAACACACGTATATACACATAAGTAACAATTTGCCATGCCTTTAATCCTTATCTGTAATATATATATATTTTAAAACTCTCTGAAATAGCAGCATAGATAATGCAAAAGTTGAGTGTTTGAGTCTTAAACATGATATACTTATGTGTTTATTTGTGTTTTTACTTTCTGTATCACTATTTTTTCTTGTCTAGTATCATCATAATCATTATGACCATCAATATTGAAGTATTTAAATCATGTTTTTCATATTTTCAAAATACTTTGAAAATTATTTTTATTTGGTGTCAAATAAGAACACTAATATTAAGCTCCCAGAACTTTAGCTGTGTGTGTCAGAGAAATTAGTGAAAACAAATCATTAAATTCACAACAAACAAACAACAAACTTTTTTCAAGTGTCAAAAAAAAATTTCACCAGATGAAGTTAAACAGGAGAAGACTTTATTCAAGACCATTGCAACAGGGGCAAGAAGTGGAACTCAACTCCTCTGAAACAAAAGGCAGGGGGGGGTTTAAATGCTCGAGTGAGCTAATAAACAAGATACTGGAGCCCTTTGGAGGGAAAGCTAGTGAATGTGGTGATTCAGTCAGTGGTGCTAATTGGTGCTTGCTATGGAAGTTAGGTTTCTAACCTTCTACGGAAACTAGGAGACAGGGGCCCTATCTTTCTTGAGGATTATATCGCAAAGAGGGAATGGGTCTCAGTTCCTTTGGGAATCAGTTTTCCATGCACTATCTGTAGTAATTCATATAAACTGGACTTTAGATCTAAAGTCTTAATTAGATTTCATTCATTCACACGTATTTCTCTGTTAGCCATCTGCATTATGAAGTATCTATTAATGATCTTATTATAAATCTCACCACCAATAACCATCTGGCTACTAGTTCCTCATTCCAGTTGCAAAAATTGCTTAGTCTTGAATATAGAATAGAGTTTGATAACTCCAATAAAAGATTACAGATTTTCATTGAACAATAAGTATAATACTTACTAATAATTCTAGGAATAATATTTAAAGTGAAAATGGTTTTAGAATTCATGGTAGAGGGTTCAATTGACATAAATATAATACTTTGGAAAATTAGTGTAAGCAATTAAGATGATATGAAATCTCCTTTCTATGGAAATACAAAGTAGGTCATTATTTTCTGCATGTATGTTAGCTTGCTTCTACCTAATCATGGGAAAATAAAAAAATGATTTCTTAAACTGGTATACATTACTATAATTTTACATTAACTGGATCAGTAACAGTAAAATCAATTTCATTTGGCCAGTTTTGTGAGAAAAATG
The DNA here is from genome assembly GCF_001704415.2 of Capra hircus. NCBI lineage: Eukaryota > Metazoa > Chordata > Mammalia > Artiodactyla > Bovidae > Capra > Capra hircus. The sequence goes on along the minus strand of NC_030822.1, from coordinate 13,415,020 downwards.
ACATTTAATATTTTAAAATATTAAAAAAATGTTTGAGTAATTTGAAATCCTGTCTAATAGTGATTTTCAAAGTAAGATATAAGCCCATACATAGAGGAATTTTAGATACCTTTCTTGTAAACCACCGATTAAATAAATAATTATCTCTTCTCCATCTTTACTGGCAACTTATGCATAATTCCACAGTCATTCATTCTTAATATTACAAAAATTTACTTACTGGAGAACTAAGAAGTTATTAGTTGCTTAAATATATTAATAATATTCTTAAGAAATAGACAACGAAATGCTTATGAATGTTTTATGTGTTTTAAATAATATCAAGTCTACTATATAGCTTATATTAATTTAAAACTACTATAAGTAGAGTTTATAAAATAAGTAGTTGTAGTTATATTGATGCATTATATTTATATTGATTACATTTTTCATTATAAACACATGAGCTCAAGTTCTCTTATATGTATTAAACAGTTCATGTATGTTTCTAATTCATCATTATTTGAGGTTTTTTCTGCTAAGACAAGGAAATAAGTATGATAGATAGATATTCTGAGTTGGCAAAAAAGAGAAACAAAGAATGAGTTTACTATTTGAATTTTTCATTTTTTAATATATTATTTTGAAATATTGTTGTTTAGGGTCTAAGTCATATCGACTCTTTATGACCCCATGGACTGTGGCCTGCCATGCTCCTCTGTCCATGGGACTTTCTGGGCATTTCTGGAAAGTGGGATGACATTTCCCTCTCCAGGTTATCTTCCTGACCCAGGGATCGAATTTGAGTCTCCTGCATTGCAAGCAGATTCTTTTACCCTGGAGAAGGAAATGGCAACCCACTCTAGTATTCTTGCCTGGAAAATCCCATGGACGGAGGAGCCTGGTGGGATACAGTCCATGGGGTGGCAAAGAGTCAGACATGACTGAGTGACTTCACTTTCACTTTCCTTTGCTTTACCACTGAGCCACCAGGGAAGCCCATTTTGAAGTTTAGAGACCTTTATTTTTAATACAAATTATTTATAGTACTAATAATATTATTCATGTTTTATGAGAAATGAAAAACTGAAATTGGGATATCTTCATTTTTTTTTTTAAACCCAACTGCACCTCTGTATAACAGTTTAAGGTTTTGGGCAAAAGATTTTCTCCCTTTAGGAGTCAGTTTCTCACCTGCAACCTGAAGGATTAAATTAAACGATCTTGGTTCATTGCATATCTATGTTTCTTAGACATTATGGATTCACACAAGATGCATCAGGTGGGATATAATAAATCAAGCTAGCAAATTAGATCAGCCTAATAATATACTAACATTAGTAATCTGTTGTTTTCACAATTGTGACATTGCTGCCACAATCTGCTTCTCCCTCTTAACCAAACTGCTTGATTTCAAGTTTCTGTAAAGACAGCAATAGTGTATCTGATTGCAAAAGCTATCCCAAGTATAAATCCTGAAAGCTGATAAGAAATGCAGAGAGAAAACTTGTAAGAAAGTGCAAATGAAAGTATCAAATGAAAACAACACACCAGAACTATTTATTCCAGCAATCAAATGTGAGACTTTTCAGTTATAATCAAAATATTATGAACATTTGTAGACATTTTGGCAACAATAGAATGCCATGAGTCTCTAACTGGGGCAACATCCCCAGAAGGAACAGTGAATTGCAACATGAAGTATCAGCTGGGAACATCGGATTTTCAGTGATTCTGCAGTGAAATTTTGGACTTTATTTTTAAAATTAAATCAGGAATTAAAATTGGTCAAGCTTTTTTTGATTATTTTTGATTATTATTATTTTTGGGGTGGATGTCTGTATATGCTGTGAGTGATGGCAAACTGTGATATTTTTATGACTTTGGAAGAGTTATTGATGGAACTAAGGATCCACTGAGAAGATAATGCTTCTCAATACTTTTCAGAGGATCATCAAACTTGTTATTTTAATTATTACTTTTTTTATAAAACAATATCTACCACTCAAGGGAAACCAATTTATTTTTTTTCTGAACTAATTCTTGACTAAGGTTTAGCTTACAAATATGAGACTGACTGTAGCTTCATGCCCCAACACAGTAAAGGCCTCGATAAAACAAAAATAATACAAATTCTGAAAGATAATTTCTTTATTTCTTATTTTTGTAATATTCTTAATTGAATCATTTGTAGTGTATGTGCGTATTCAGTTGCACAGTTATGTTCAACTCTTTACAAACCCATAGACTATAGGCCCCCAGGCACTCCTATCCATGGAATTTTCCAGGTAAGAATACTGGAGTAGGTTGCCATTTTCTACTCCAGGGGGATCTTTCTAACCCAGGGATGGAACCTAAGTCTCCTCCATTGACAGGCAGACTATTTACCACTGCATCACCTGGGAAGCCCTATTTATGATGTAATATATTTTATAGTTTCAGTTAGAAATTTTGAAAGGTGAGAGAGGAAAACAGAAAGATGGTAGAAGTTTGAAGTCAGTGAAAACTGTGCATATATATATATATATATATATGGACAATCTGAAATGACTGAGAATTTTGACAGGTGAGGCAATGTCCCTGAGGCTCCACATAGTATATCTGACAATGCGATGATGATATTCACCAGAGGCGATCTGTAGAAAGCTTCAGCAGTTACTCCAAAAGCTTAGGATATACATGTTTACTCATTCAAGATAGATTTTATATTTAAGAAGATTCAGGTGGGTTTAATCCTTGCCAATTCTTGTGAGCTCTCTTGCAATGACACTTAAAAATTACACATACATATTTGAAATAAAAATGATTACATCTGTTTGCAACTAAAATGAGAATTCTTGGCTTGGGACAAGGTGAAAATATTAAAACGAATGCATAAACATTGAAACATTTAGTTTTCTTTCACTTTTTTTTTTCAATTAGAGGATAATTGCTTTACAATTTTGTATTGGTTTCTGCCATACCACAATGCAAATCAGCTGTACATACACATATATTCCCTCCCTCTTAAGCTTCCCTCCCATTCATCCCCATCCTGCCACTTTAGGTCTTCACAGAGTATGCTTGACTCAGTTCCGTGTGTTATATAACAGCTTCCTGTTGGCTATCTATCTTACACTTGATGGTGTATATATGTCAATAATACTCTCTCAGTTTGTCACACCCCATGTTGTGTCCACAAGATCATCCTCTATATCTGCATCTCTATTCCTGCCCTGTAAATAGGTTCATCAATACCATCTTGCTAGACTCCATATGTATGCATTAATATATAATATTTGTTATTCTCTTTCTCCCTTACTCCACTGTGTGTAACAATCTTTAAGTTCATCTACCTCATTTCAACTGATTCAGATTTGTTTCTTTTTTAATATATGCATGTTCAGTTGTGTCCAACTCTTTGCAACCCCAGGGACTATAGCCCACCAGACTCCTCTACCATGGAATTTTCCAGGCAAGGATGCTGGAGTGGGTTGCCATTTTCTACTACAGGACCTCTTCCTGACCCAGGGATCGAACCCATGTCTCTTGTTTCCTGCATTGGCAGGTGAATCCTTTACCACTGTGCCACCTGAGAAGCATTCCTTCTTCAATGTCACTTTCTTAATAATTCTTAAAGATGAAATTTAAGTCATTGGAGAAAATTTGGTGAATCTTGCTATTTTGTGAAGATGCACAAATATGTTTTGACTCAAAATAAGGCATATGTGAGTGGTTTTAACATCATATAATAGCTATAAAGTATAACTAGTATACTTTACTGTACATGGAACTCATTTTGGACTGTTGATATAAAGGTTAGATTTAAGTTATTTATTTTACATTTGAATGAGAGACATTAATTTTTATTGGTCAAAATGAAGACATCTATGAAGATACGTTTATTTATTAGTATATGGTGATAAAATAATTGATGAATTTTCCAAGTAGATATGCCAATATTTTGGTATGTACATGATATGCAAAATTATTGAAGTAGTAGCCTGAATCAAATACATTATTAGTCACTTCATTGTTCACAAGTACTTTGTCTCAAAAATATTTGTTTTTCTTTCAATGTACCCAATGATGTGGAAAGGAGAGTAGAGTTATTTTTAAAAAGCAAGGTGTTCGTGTGTCTTTTAAAGGTTAATTTGTAATAAAATTGAAATTTTATTCTACTAACTATATTTACAGTGCTTTAACTAGGGGGAGAGAATTGCACTATTTGAGATCAAACTTCAGTTGCTAATTTTCTTGAGAGAAAGAAAAGTCGCCAGTTTGTTAACATCTAGATTAGTTAAATAAAACATACATTACTGATAAAAAGTGACTTACAGAGTCACCTTAAGCATTTTCCCACAAATCGACATAAACTTAAGCCAATTAGACATAGCAAATCTGTTAATTTCTGACAATTTATGGTAAAAATAAACATTTTTGAGAGTTGAATAAAGAGCAAAATATTTTATTAAGAGCTCCATATGTGTCAAGCTGTATAAGAAACACTAGTAATAGAAAGATAAGATATAAACATTATTTTTATAAAGGTTTCTAATATTTAATAGGAGAAATCTTTTAAATCAAAGTTTTTACATATAAAGTTTAAAATATATTAAAAACTTCAATATAATATGAACACTATAATGATATAATGGTAAGAATAGTTATAAGTAGAACAAAGCTGATTGCTACAAGCTTTGTCTTTGAATGAAACTGTCAAAGAAGCAGTTGTAAAGAGTTGATTTTGAACTTCACCAGGGAATACAGAGAATGGTTTGCATAACTGAATCAGCAACACATGAAACAGCCCAGTACTTTTTTAGGCAGTGAAAATTATTTTATTGTGCATGGACTAGTGCGCTCAGGAGGGGCTTTCCTGGTGGCTCAGTGGTAGAGACTCTCACTGCCAATACAGGAGAAGCGTGTTCAGTCCCTGGGTTGAGAAGATCTGGAGAAGGAAATGGCAACCCACTGCAGTATTCTTTCCTGGAAAATCCCATGGACAGAGGAACCTGGTGGGCTACAGCCCATGGGGTCACAAAAGAGTCAGACTTGATTTGGTGACTAAATAACAACAGTGGGCTCTGGAGTAGAAGCCATTGACTTTGAGGAATTAAGTCTGAAAAATTAAAAAGATCGACTAAGCATCTCTGAATCTCATGCTGTGCTGTGCTGTGCTTATTCGTTTGGTTATGTCCGACTCTGTGACTCCATGGACTGTAGCCCACCAGGCTCCTCTGTCCATGGGGATTCTCCAGGCATGTGTTGCCATGCCTTTCTTCATGGTAGCTTCCCAATCTGGGGATCGAATGCAAGTCTCCGATACTGCAGGCAGATTCTTTACCATCTGAATCTCATGCTAAGTTAGCTGAATCCTGAATATGATGGGAAAAAACTGGCTGGTTGTATGGAATAACATAATTGGATTTGCATTTTAGAAAGATCATTCTGTCAGCATTTAGAAGAGCATGAGTGAGAGCCTGTTCCAATCACCCAGCTAAAGTCCCCTAAACTCTACCTGCTTATACTTAGAGAGTTTACGATGGACATATTTACAGCCATCACCATGGTTGCTATAACAAAATAATTAATATAGGGACTCTTTTATGTAGTTACACTTTACTCCAGTGGCTCATGGAAAAAGATTATTGGTTGACTCTTTTGCATTTCAAAATCCTCCAGTAGCCTACTTACGATATAAATCACATGTCATCACTTTGGACAGAGTCAAATATTAAAAATGCTTTAAACCATGATTAAGGACAAGTACTGGGTGTGTGGGGGGGTTGGTATGATTAATGCAATGTGTATCATGATTAAAAGAACTGAGAAACAGAAATTTCAATTAAATAGTCTGGAGACCAGAAAGTAAAGCTTTCTATGCCCTGTGACAATAGCAGAACCCTACAGGGAGAAAGACTCCTCTCCTCTCCTCTCCTGGCAAGCACCCAGCCAGTGAAAAGTTATGGACTGTTTATTTTCTGTGGCCCTCCCAACTTCCTTTTGCCCTCTATAAATGTGTTCTTCCTTGCTTAGAGGGGACTTGCATTTGGCTTGCTTGGTTGCAGACCCTGAATTGAAATTCTCTGCTGATTCCAAATAAACACATTTTTGCTGGAGAAATTATCTGACAGTCTATTCTTTTTAAGTCAACAATAATTTTCTCTTTATTTTCCTTTTTTACAGTCTTGCATTGAGAGCTGTAAGGATCAATATATTGCACAACCCCACCCTAGGCAAAGTCTTTTCCACTCCATCTGCCAACCCAAATGTTAAATTGTAGAAACAACTACACAATGGCCCTCTTGGTAGCCAAACTCTAGCAGTGGTTTTTCATCGAAATACAAACTATTACTGTCCAATGCAGGAGGCATCTGGTATTCAGTCTGGAAAAGCAGAGCTCCAAAACAGTGAGAACAAAAAAGAGAGCTGAAAATTAATGTCAGAATATCATATTTCACTGTTTCATTTGAAAAGTAAAGTCACCAGGAACCAAGTAGGTCCTCAGCCTAGAAAAGACTTTGTGAAGGCTGCATAGAGCCATGGTCTGCAAGAGCAGTTCATTTTCAGGCCCTTTGAGCCCTGAACTGCACTGTACAGCTGTAACAAATGCTGAAATCCTCTTAAATCATGGGCAGTGGTATCAGTTAGAGAAGACAATCTGTCCTGGCCCCAGTCTCCATCTCTGCTACTCCCTGTCAACTGCCTATTTGAAGGGACTAACCTGCATATTCCCAGAAGATGCGGAACCTAAGAATTCTGCTATAGGATGTTCATGAACTAATGGTTCATGTCAAGGCAGATGTGAGCCAAGAATTTTATTGATATTGAAAACTCAATCTTATTATTGACCTTCAATATTTTAGAAAATACCAAATACAATGGAAAAATGATCAATGAGAAGACTTGAATTAGAGTTCTAAATCTGGTATGCTAATTTATATCACTGAAAGAGAGTCTTTTTTATCATTATATTTTTTGTAGCATAAAAATATGTCAGTAAAGCTTGATTAATATAGTTCATTTTAGATCAAAAATTTATATTGTGTGTTTTAGAAGTTAATAACATGCAAGGACATAATATTTATAATTAAATGATAGAATCTTTATATCTTTAATGTTGAAGCTCAATTTTTAAAAATTAATTAAAATTTTTTATAATTATCATAGTGTTTTTTTAACAAAGGTGGCTTGCTGTTATAAAGAACCAATAGGATTTCAATGCCTCACTAAACTTTGAATTTTCTTCATGTTAGTTTCACAATCTATGAAATTTTAGAAGCATTAAATAATTCATTTATGCATTTTTTTATTAATTCAGTCATTTGCCAAACTTTTGAATGTTCATCATGTGCTAGGACCAATATGAAACTAAATAATATTATTTCTTTGATGAAAGCTACACTGGCAACTTTGACAAAAGAAAGCTGATAGCACAAAAGCAGAGGCTAAGGTGAGGTGAAGTCGCTCAGTCGTGTCCGACTCTTTGGGACCCCGTGGACTGTAACCTACTAGGCTTCTCCATCCATGGTATTCTCCAGGCAAGAATACTGGAGTGGATTGCCATTTCCTTCTCCAGGGGATCTTCCCGACCCAGGGATCGAACCTGGATCTCCCGTATTGGAGGCAGATGCTTTAACCTCTGAGCCACCAGGGAAGCTATATATATATACATATATACATACATATATATATATATATACATATATATGTGAAATTTAAAATTAGGAACAAGACACACAGAATGTAATAAACAAATAATTTAGTTCAAGAAAAGTATTAACATGTCACTACGTTGTGAGTGTAAACTTCCATATAAAAATGTGTTCAAATGGTTATTAGCCTTGCATCAACTGAATGTAGTTGTGTAAGACAAGGAATAGCATTTAATTAGAATCAGCTCAGTAGCATGGAGTTTATTTTTCCCAATTTGCTAAGTTTCAGAGAACTTAATAATTTGCTCAAAGTCTCAGAGCCTCAAAGGAGGCTCAACTAGCATGAAAAACCCAATAATTCCGACTTTGAAGCCTCTGTCCTATGGGCACTTTGGCTATTTAAAAGGAAGGAGAAAATTCTTTGGTATTTGTTATTATCAGAAGAATTCACTTCCATAGAATGTCTTTCCCTCTGACATTGTCAGATAAAAGAAGCCCTATCATAAAGTTTAATAATGTCAATAATAACAAGAGTCTTTAAAATCTCATATGGTTGAAAATGGGAATGGTTGTCAATGTGAACACTTGTCCTTCTGCTGCATTTATGGGTTCAATGTAAAAGGTGTCTTTTAATTTCTAATTGAACTTCTCCTCTGACCTCTGGCCTCTTCTATTTCCATCTCTCTTTTACCTTCTAATTTTCAAATAAATTTAGAATATAAAAACCCTGCAAAAGTATTGTGAGTTCCTGCAAACACCTCACTCAGTTTGTCCTAATGTTACCATCTTAAATAATTGTGAAAAAAATAATCAAAACCAGGAAAGTAACATTGTGTTTGTGCTTACTCGCTTAGTCCTGTCTGACTCTTTGGTACAATACTCAGTTCAGTCGCTCAGTTGTGTGTGACTGTTTACAACCCCATGGACTACAGCATACCAGGCTTCCCTGTCCATCACCAACTCCCAGAGCTTACTCAAACTTATGTCCATTGAGTTGGTGATGCCATCCAACCATCTCATCCTCTGTCATCCCCTTCTCCTCCCACCTTCAATCTTTCCCAGCATCAGAGTCTTTTCAGATGAGTCAGCTCTTCACATCAGGTAGCCAAAATATTGGCGTTTTAACTTTAGCATCAGTCCTTCCAATTAATACTATTCACTGCTAAATAATACTAAACTAAGCTAAACAATACTAAACTAACCTATACTATTCACTGCTGAACTATACTATTCACTGCTAAACTACAGGGCTTTCCTGTTGGTTCAACTGGTTAAAAAAATCTGTCTGCAATGCAGGAAATCTGGGTTCAATCCCTGGGTTGGGAAGATCCCCTGTATAAGGGAATGGCAACACACTCCAGTATTCTTGCCTGGAAAATTCCATGGACAGAGGAGCCTGGAGGGCTACAGTTCATGGAGTCTCAAAGAGTCAGACACAACTGAGCAACTAACATTTTCGCTAAACTACAGAGCTCATTCAAAATTCACTATTTCTCCCTGTCATTTTTCACTGTTGTTTCAGGACCCCACATTGCATTTAGTTCTTATGTCTTCTCTGTCTACTTCAATCTGCGTCAATTCTTTAGCTTATCTTGTCTCTCACAACCTTGATGTTTTGAAAATCTCTGGTCAGTTATTTTGTAGTGTATGTATTCAGTCACTATTTTGTGTCTGACTCTTTGTGACCCTATGGACTATAGCACACCAGGCTTCCCTGTCCTTCATTATCTCCTGGAGTTTGCTCAAATTCATGTCCATGAGGCAGTGATGCTATCTAACTGTCTCATCTTTTGCTGCCATTTTCTCCTTTTGCCTTCAGTTTTTCCCAACATCAGGGTCTTTTCCAATGAGTTGGTTCTTTGCATCAGGTGGCCAAAGTATTAGAGCTTCAGCTTCAGCATCACCATAATTTGTGTTTTTCTGACATTTTTTGCATGATTAAACCACATTACACATTTGAACAAGAATATCAGATAGGATTTTTTGTCCTTCTCAGTACATCTTATCAGATATGATATTACTATTTATATTGTTAAACTTGATCATTTGGTTAAGCTATTATCTTCCTGGTTCCTCCACTGAAAGCTTCTATTTTCCTTTTATTATTAATAAATATATTGAGGAAAGATACTTTGAGACTGTATAAATGTCTTGTTTTTCCTCAAAATCTTAACTTCATCTCTATGCACGTGCATGACATTGGACAAATTACCTAAATTATTTGCCTCAGTTTCCACATATTTAAATTAGACATAGTAATTATTTCTTTTGTATAGACTTTTATAAGTAGCGAAACATTCATGTAAAGAACTAGGGTACAGTAGGTATTTAATAAATAATTTTTAAAATATAAATATTGCAGAATTTAGAGGATGAAAAAGAGTTATGAAAAAGGAGTATCAAAATTCCAATAAAGGAATATGAAAATAAGCAGTAGAAATCATGTCATACTTTAAAGTCTGAAAGAAATCTGAAATGGTGGAAAACAGGGACAGTGGAGAATAAAAATGTTAGAAGATATATATGTGAGTTTCTTATAGCAGCGTTAAGGATTTGAGTCTGTCTGAAGACCATATTGTATTCTAAGCAAATATAAAGGATCCTAAGAATGGCCTCTTAATATTTTTAAATGGAGCAGTAACATGGTCTGATATATGTAAGGCGACTGCAGAGAAAAAGAGAGTGAGCCAGGCAATCAGGCAAGAAAAGGGAAATTTATTACAGGGAAAAGAGGGTGACTGGCCCTTAAGGAGAGCAAGGGTGCTCCCTTTCTGATGGGGTCTTTCTTACACACCACCAATGAAAAATTCTCCAAAGGGATGGTTAATTTTAGCTTGTGGTTGAGTCCTATGGTCATGTAGCCAGAGATCTGGACTCTGGTGGTCTCACAGCTTTCTGAAGGTAGGCGCCAGTGAGAACACAGAAATTATTGTTTTGGGCAATTTGGACAATTGCCCAAATAGTGGTTTGGGCAATTTGGTCAGTCTCAGATCCCTGTGATTTTATTTTTTGTTTTCGAGGTAAACATAATGAACCATCTAAACAATGAGACCCTATGTGGGCCTTACCGATATTGAGTTTAAAGGTAGTCTGTGATCTAGGTAATATTTTGGAGGTGCAAGACTAGACCTAGTGAGACCAGTTAGGAAATTAAAAGAGTGGAGGTTGACAGGGATGATTACAATAGAGATAGAAGCATAAAACAGAACTAATCACTGCTCTTTACATCCCTTTCTCTCGACATTTTCTGCTTTTCAGAAAAGTATCAGCCATTTGCCTACACTGGCCAACTAGGTGCTATCCTAGTATAACACTTTCTGAATATAAAGTATGTATGGTCAGATTTCTAAATGTTGCCTCCATAGCAACACCATGGCTTATGTACTTTTATTATACTGATTCTACAGATAAGAAAACTGAAGTTCAAGAAGAAAAAGCCCAATCTCTTCCCAACAAAACCAGTCTAATTGACCACTAAATTTTGTTCTCTTTGTATCCTAAATATTTCTTAAATAGTATCTCCTTCCTTCTTCTCCACTGCCGATAGCTTGGCTTAGGTTTCTCCAGTACATATGTCAACTTCATTTGAACTGGTGGATAGCCTCTGGCATTGACACTTCTCCATGTATTCCACATTTGCCGCAGAATGATGACCCTAAACATCAAATCTGGGTATCTTCCTCCCCTGCTGCTTTTCCATTGCTCACAGGATAAAGAGCAATTTTTTTTAATACTAAAGAATTTACTTTCTTTCAATTGTTATGTGAATATTAACAAATCCTTGCGTCCCTGAGATAAAGCCCACTTGGTTATGATGTATGATATTTTTAATATGTTGCTGGATTCTGAAAGATAACAACTATATGATTATCTCAATAGATGCAGAGATGGCCTTTGACAAAATTCAACATCCATTTATGATAAAAACCCTTCAGAAAGCAGGCACAGAGGAAATATACATCAACATAATAAAAGCCAGATATGATAAACCAACAGCAAACAGTACCCTCAATGGTGAAAAACTGAAAGCATTTCCCCTAAAATCAGAAACAAAACAAGGATGCCCACTCTCACCACTACTATTCAACATAGTTTTGGAAGTTTTAGTCATAGCAATGAGAGAAGGAAAAGGAAAAAGTAATCAATATTGGAAAAGAAGAAGTAAAACTCTCACTGTTTGCAGATTATATGATCCTCTACATAGAAAACCCTAAAGACTCCAACAGAAAATTTCTAATCAATGAATATAGTAAAGTGGCAGGATATAAAATTAACACGCAGAAATCCTTTGCATTCCTATACACTAACAATGAAAAAACAGAAAGAGAAATTAAGGAAAAAATTCCATTCAGCATTACAATGAAAAAAAAAATACTTAGGAATAAATCTACCTAAAGAAATAAAAGACCTGTATATAGAAAACTATAAAACACTGATGAAAGAAATCAAAGATGACACAAATAGATGGAGATATATACCACATTCATGGGTTGGAAGAATCAATATAATGAAAATGGGTACACTACACAAAGCAATCTATAGATTCAATGCAATCCCTATCAAGCTAACAAAGGTATTTTTCAGAGAACTAGAACAAATAATCTCACAATTTGTATAGAAATACAAAACACCTTGAATAGCCAAAGCAATCTTGAGAAAGAAGAATGGAACTGGAGGAATCAACCTGCCTGACCTCAGGTTCTACTACAAAGCCACAGTCATCAAGACAGTATGGTACTGGCACAAAAACAGAAATATAGATCAATGGAACAAAATAGAAAGCCTGGAGATAAACCCACACACCTATGGACACCTTATCTTTGACAAAGGAGGCAAGAATATATAATGCAGAAAACTTCCTTGGTGACGCAGATGGTAATATGTCTGCCTACAATGCGGGAGACCCAGGTTCGATCCCTGGGTCAGGAAGATCCCCTGCAGAAGAAAATGGCAACCCATTCTATTACTCTTGCCTGGAAAATCCCATGGATGGAGGAGTCTCATAGGCTACAGTCCATGGGGTTGCAGAGAGTCAGACATGACTTCACTTTCACTTTCACTTTCACTTTAACAAGTGGTGCTGGGAAAACCAGTCAACCACTTGTAAAAGAATGAAACTAGAACATTTTCTAACACCATACACAAAAATAAACTCAAAATGGATTAAAGATCTAAACATAAGACCAGAAACTATAAAACGCCTAGGGGAAAACATAGGCACAACACTCTCTAACATAAATCATAGCAGTATCCTCTATGACCTACCTCCCAGAGTAATGGAAATAAAATCAAAAATAAACAAATGGGTCCTAATTAAACGTAAAAGCTTTTGCACAATGAAGGAAACTATAAGCAAGGTTAAAAGACAGCCTTCAGAATGGGAGGAAATAATAATAAATGAAGCAACTGACAAATAATTAATCTCAAAAATACACAAACAACTCCTGTAGCTCAATTCCAGAAAAATAAGTGACCCAATCAAAAAATGCACCAAAGAACTAAACAGACATTTCTCCAGAGAAGGCATACAGATGGCTAACAAACACATGAAAAGATGTTCAACGTCACCCATTATAAGAGAAATTCAGATCAAAACCACAATGAGGTACCGTCTCATGCTTTTCAGAATGGCTGCTATCAAAAAGCCTACAAACAATAAATGCTGGAGAGGGTGTGGAGAAAAAGGAACCCTCTTACACTGTTGGTGGGAATGCAAACTAGGGCAGCCACTATGGAGAACAGTGTGGAGATTCTTTAAAAAACCTGGAAATAGAACTGCCATACGACCCAGCAATCCCACTTCTGGGCATACACACCGAGGAAACCAGAATTGAAAGAGACATGTGTACCCCAGTGTTCATCACAGCACTGATTTCAATAGCCAGGACATGGAAGCAACCTAGATGTCCATAGTCAGTCAAGAAAGCTGTGGTACAGATATACAATGGAATATTACTCAACTATTAAAAAGAATGCATTTGAATCAGTTCTAATGAGGTGGATGAAACTGGAGTCTAATACAAAGAGCAAAGTAAGTTTAGAAAGAAAAACACCAATACAGTATATTAATGCATATAAATGGAATTTATAAAGATGGTAATGATGACCCTATATGTGAGACAGCAAAATAGACACAGATGAAAAGAACAGACTTTTGGACTTCTGGGAGAAGGCGAGGGTGGGATAATTTGAGAGAATGGCATTGAAACATGTATATTATCATATGTGAAATAGATTGTCAGTCCGGTTTGATGCATGAGATAGGGTGTTCAGGGCTGGTGTACTGGGATTACCCTGAGGTATGGGATGGGGAGGGAGATGAGAGGGAAGATCAGGATGGGGAACACATGTACACCCATGGCTGATTCATGTGAATGTATGGCAAAAATCCACCACAATATTGTAAAGTAATTAGCCTGCAATTAAAAAAAAAAAAAGGATTTACTCTCATTTCCTCTTCAGGTTAATCTATTAGCAGCCTCACCCCCAACTTCTGTTTTTATCCTCATTAGTAAGTAAGTAAGTAAAGTCACTCAGTCATGTCCGACTCTTTGTGACCCCGTGGACTGCAGCCCACCAGGCTCCTCAGTCCATGGGATTCTCCAGACAAGAATACTGGAGTGGGTTGCCATTTCCTTCTCCAGGGATCTTCCTGGCCCAGGGATCGAACCCAGGTCTCCCACATTGGAGGCAGACGGTTTAACCTCTGAGCCATCATTCCTCCCCCTTTATTACTTTTTCCACCAAACAATTGTATTGATAATGACTTGCAGTAACACACCATACTCTCAACTGGTGGTATTTTTGCTTGCCAGTGGTGACTGCAGCCATGAAATTAAAAGATGCTTACTCCTTGGAAGAAAAGTTATGACCAACCTAGATAGCATATTCAAAAGCAGAGACATTACTTTGCCGACTAAGGTCTGTCTAGTCAAGGCTATGGTTTTTCCAGTAGTCATGTATGGATGTGAGAGTTGGACTGTGAAGAAGGCTGAGCGCTGAAGAATTGATGCTTTTGAACTGTGGTGTTGGAGAAGACTCTTGAGAGTCCCTTGGACTGCAAGGAGATCCAACCAGTCCATTCTGAAGGAGATCAGCCCTGGGATTTCTTTGGAAAGAATGATGCCAAAGCTGAAACTCCAATACTTTGGCCACCTCATATGAAGAGTTGATTCATTGGAAAAGACTCTGATGATGAGAGGGATTGGGGGCAGGAGGAGAAGGGGACGACAGAGGATGAGAAGGCTGGATGGCATCACTGACTCGATGGATGTGAATCTGAGTGAACTCCGGGAGTTGGTGATGGACAGGGAGACCTGGAATGCTGCGATTCATGGGGTCGCAGAGTCGGACACGACTGAGTGACTAAGCTGAACTGAACTCTGTTTCTGACACTTCCTCATCCCATTTTTTCACTTGGGGAAATCTTTCAGTTGACCAGAGTTTTGTGAAAATTTTTCCTCTTTTGTGAAGCTTCCATTTCTCAAAAGACTGAATTTATGCTTCCTACATATTCCATTATATTTTATATTTACTTGCATATATTATTACACTTAATGCTATTTATTTCCTGTATATTCTTCTAGAGATTCATTTCTTCCTGTAAATGGTAATTTCTTTGATAACAAGTGATATCTATCTCATTTATCATTGTATTGTCAATGCCTTATGCAATGTATCTCCTATGATAAGTGCTAATGTATATATATATATATATACACATGTTTATATGTATATAATATGTAACTGAATATTTCAATTTGTGAATTAAGTTGGCCAAGTGAATAATTGAAATAAAGATACAAATAAATATTTTCTGTATTTGTTTTTCAATGGCAATATGAAATAGCCCAATATTAGTGAAGTTAAGAAAATTTCCAGGAACATTGTTAATATAACATACACATCTCTACAGCAGGCTGAGATCCATGGGGTGTCAAAGAGTCAGACACAATTGAGCATGCACACTCGCACACAAACATGCATATAAAGAAATGTTAATGTTATTAATTAACCAATTAAATTTAATGTACCAATTAAATACATATTTACTTACTATCTGTAATACAGTGTACTTTTTGATTTCTTATTCTAATCTAGTTCATGAATCTCTACTATATGTTAGTTAGGCAGCTGCAGTGATGACCACCATTAACTTATTATGCCAGTCTGCATTGTTACATAGATACCTTAAATTTTTCTGTTTTTCATTCTAATAATTTAGGGGAAGATTTTATTGTAGCTCCAGATTCATGGCTTTCTGTTTTTATTAGGTTCCTCTTTCCAGACACAAGATCCAGAGTATAATCCATTATGGTTATTGGTCTTTAGCCCCAGCACTTCATAATTTGATTACTAAAAATGCTCTGATTTCCCTGGAACAGGCTGATTTTTTTAATGTGTTCCTTGACTCAATGGACATGAGCATAAAATGGTGTGAACAGGAGGGTAACATGGAGAGACAGCAGGTTTGGCATCAGAAGTAGCAGCATCAGGAGTCTCAGCAGGGGGGGACAGTATTTCCAGGCACTTCCCAGGCATCATGTCATGAGTCCAACCTGTTCCGGTCTCTCCTGCCTAGGGAGGCTGGTTCTTGATTAATACTAAGTCAAGTGTTTTGTCCTTGCAAGGTTTTACTTAGCAAGCCTGAGGTTAAAGATGAGTTTTCCTTTTATCTGTGAATATTTTATCTTCCATTTATAGATGGAGCACCTTTTTCCCCACCAGGAAATCCCAGTATGCTAAATCTCTTTTGATTTAACAGTTGTCTATTAAAAAGGATTAAACACAATGAAATATAGACGAAGTAAAATAATTTACGCTCAGTGTCCGTGCCTAAGAGTCAAATTGAGTTCCTTATGTAGAGTGGGGTTTTTAATATGCAAATAATTGTATTTGTTTATCAAGCCATGAGGATATGTCCCAGTATTGTGACCTTTATAGCAACGATATAAGCTAGAAAGAGTAGTTATATGGTACACATAAGTAGGAGTCCAGAAGTCAGGATATTAGGTTTATGGCTAATGCCACCTCTGACTATGTAACCTTGGCCAGCTCACTCAAATGATCTGAGCCTCAATTGCCTTGGAAATAGTCAGCTATGTTCCTGTTGCCAATAACATACAGATGCAGTTTATCTTGGATGATGAGAGCTTATTATAAGGCTGTGTGATGAAATGACATGATACAGAAAATTATCATTTTAGCCCTAATCCTGGAACTCCAAAACTAGAATGATGTAGTTAACAGTAAAGTAGAAAATTAAGCATCATATAAGATAAATTCAGATGTAGTATTTCATACTCTCCATATGAACCTATTATTGTTATGGTCAAGATATATCATATGGACTTCCAGGGTGGCACAGTGGTAAAGAATACACCTGCCAATTCAAGAGAAGCAGGAGAGGCAGTTTTGACCCCTGGGTCAGGAAGATCCCCTAGCAGAGGAAATGACAACCCTCTCCAGTGTTCTTCACTGGAAAATCCCATGGACAGAGGAGCCTGTGGGTTATAGTCCATGGTGTCAAAAAGAGGCAAATATGACTAAACAACTGGGCATGAACAGATGATGGCTAAGTTTCTCACTTATGAGAAACTTAGTTTAAGAGTAGCTAAGTTTCTCACCATTCAGTGTTAATCACACCAATTAGAAGTGATTTTGGACAAAGCTGCCTCAAAGGCAAGTGGATCTTATAACTAGGCTCACTTTAATTCACAAACCAATTCTTGCTATAATCAATAGTGGCCAAAGCAGTAGTTTTAAATTCATTAGATGAACATGATATACCATTCTAATTTGTTTAAAAAAAAAGCATTTGGGGGAAATTTCTTCAGAAGAGATCTGAGTATATTTTTCTTTAGATGAAGGTACCAAACCTATACATTTGCCATGAAGATTTACATATATGTAAACTGTGAAATATTAGGTAAAACCAATTATTATATCATGACAAGAGAGCTTTTAGAATTTCTTGTGTTTTCTAATGTATTATCAATTATCATCTGTGGGTAAAGATAATTTATTTGGCTAGCTAATTAAAATATAGTCAAGTATTAATTATTAAGATCTCAATTAGAATCAGTTTTTGAGCGAAAAAGATTTTGTGGAAACCAATCATGTGATGTTAATTGCCTTATCTAGTCAATCATCTTTATTCATGATTTCTGTATTTGCAAATTCATCCACTCTCTGAAATTTATTTGGAACTCTAAAATTAATTGAGTTGGCACTTTCAAGTCATTCACAAACATGGAAAGAGTGAGGAAACTTTTGAGTTGCTCTGGGGGTGCATTTCTAGGTGAGACCAAACAAGACAACTCTGACTTCTTTTTACAGCTTTCATACTGTAAACAGATATCTTGTTTGCAATTTATTCATTGTCACCTTTTTTTTTTTTGCATTTTTGTGCTTTTTCTTAATAACTTTGTCATTTAAAGTGGCCCCCAGGTTCAGTGCTGAAGTGCTAGCTAGTGTTCCTAAGTTGTTAACAGTGTTCCTTTTTGTTCACAGCAAGAAGGCTGTGATATGCCTTACATACAAAATAAGCATATTAGATAAATTTTGTCCAGGCATGAGTTATGATACCCTTGGCTGTGAATCTAGTGTTGACAAATCTGCAGTATATATTCAACAAGGGTCTTTAAATAAAAACACATGTAAAATAAGGTTCTATATTGATTGGTCAATGAAAATGTTGTGACCAGAGTTTCATAGGAACCTAATCCTGTGTTTTTCCCGTAAAAAATGGTTCAGGATTCACTAACCCAGTGTTTGCAGTGACTTCATAGAACATTACTACCAAACATTTTAAAACCTTGAGTATATTTATTTCTCCTACTCTGTTTTACGGTCCTACATGGCATAAAATGAGAGAGGGAGCAAACGTGTGATTTGTAGAAAAAATTTACCCTGAAGGACTAAGATTTAGCTTTAATTTATGTAATAGCAACACCTTGGCAGAAATCATAGCAACATTCCTGCAGAAATCATAGTCATAAAAGGAAACTTTGGGGAGAGACAGGTCAGAACAAGACAGAGTGAAGAGTGGGGAATGAATCCTCCTCCTCACTGATAGTGTTCCAGTAGGACTTGGTGTAGAACTCAGTGATGGAGCTGTGTTTCAAGTATTTGTCTGTCTCACCTAAGAGACCACAGACTTCTTCACAGAATAGAGTCTACCTGGCTTATAAAATCTGAGATATGCAAGACTATACCAAGATAGAAGTGAAAGAAGCATTATCAGCCAAGTCATTATCCACAGTTCAGTGACTCTTATTTTGCCTTCTAAAGTCATCCCACAAGTGTGTTTAAGAATCCTGGTGGATGTTATTCATGAGCTCATTAACACTTCTGGCTCACTAGGGTTCACATGAGACCTCATTCATTTATTGTTTGCTTGTTTGGCTCAATCTTCTTTCCCTGTGTATCATCCTGTCTGCTGACTCTGCTCAGTTTTCTCATATCACTACAGATTCTGGTGATTACTGCCCTATCTATCACAAATACTGTTCTGTCTAGGTAGTATCACCCCATGCTAGGCACAGTTCACAAACTGGCAAAAACTTCCACTATTCTCTATATTGGACACTGTCCCTCTCTCTTTTCCAGGGACTGTCAGACACCTTTCCCAGAGAAACATTTTAGGTATCATGTTTGAGTGATATTCTGTATTGCTGTTGATGTACAATCCACCTCTGGTTTAGTTTACACGTTCCATTAGTTTGGCAACATAGACTTGCTTCTTGAATCTCTTATAGAAATTTCAGTTAAAAAAAAAATTCCTTTTACTCATATTGCCCTCTCACCAGAACTCAGCAGCAGTCTATGGAGTATTGATAGTGAAAACAAATTGTCTAATACCATGCTCTGCAGAGAAAGTTTTTTCCAGCCCTGGGTTATTACATTTTGATTCTGGTCCAAAATTGCATGTATTGTGTTCAAGAGTGTAGGTTCTCAACCTTATTGACTGGACACTGACTCCACAAAATGACTGTTGAATGATCTTTGGCAAATTATTCAATTTCCATGGGCCTGCCATTCCATACAAATAAAATCAGTATTACAGTGGAATCATCAGAGTATCGTCTGCCATCTAGTCTGTGGGATTGTCTAGAATGTATGCATCAGTTACATTTAAATAAAATTGGAATTATTAAACACTCAGTGAAGTTTAGTTATTTTTCCTTTGAGATGTATTCTCACCTCATACAAATTGATGTGAATTAGATTTACCTCTTAAATTTTTAGACAAGTCCAGATATGTCTTAATAGTAGGTTTGATATTTCAGTGCCTGATACATTCCTGATCTTTCAGTGCCCAGCAATTTTAGCACATTTAGTAGTAGTTCAACATTTAGAAAACTAAGATCATAGCATCTGGTGCCATCACTTCATGGGAAATAGATGGGGAAAGAGTGGAAACAGTGGCTGTCTTTATTTTTCTGGTCTCCAAATTCACTGCAGATGGTGACTGCAGCCATGAAATTAAAAGACGCTTACTCCTTGGAAGGAAAGTTATGACCAACCTAGATAGCATATTCAAAAGCAGCAACATTACTTTGCCAACAAATGTCCATCTAGTCAAGGCTATGGTTTTTCCAATAGTCATGTATGGATGTGAGAGTTGGACTATAAAGAAAGCTGAGTGCAGAAGAATTGATGCTTTTGAACTGTGGTGTTGGAGAAGACTCTTGAGAGTCCCTTGGACTGCAAGGAGATCCAACCAGTCCATCCTAAAGGAGATCAGTCCTGGGTGTTCATTGGAAGGACTGATGTTGAAGCTGAAACTCCAATACTTTGGCCACCTGATGCAGAAGGCTGACTCATTGGAAAAGACCCTGATGCTGGGAAAGATCGAGGGCAGGAGGAAAAGGGAATGACAGAAGATGAGATGGTTGGATGGCATCACTGACTCAATGGATGTGGGTTTGAGTGGACCAACCAGGACCATCACCAATGGACAGGGAGGCTTGGCATCCTGCACTTCATGGGATCACAAAGAGTCAGACAAAACTGAGTGACTGAACTAAACTGAACTGAAGCAGTAGTTCAGGGGATATTTGTTGAATAAATAATAAAAAGAGTTTGAGGCATTGAAATACACAAAACAGGGAATATGCCACCAATATACAGTAGTGATTTCAGTTGGAGAGAGACAGGAGAGCTTAATTGTGCCTAAAGAAGAACAAAGTGCCTCCTAACATTTCTTAAATGAAAAATAGCAGACAGTTACTGAGTAACTTTTCATGCCATGAACTGGCATGTATTATCTCATTTAACAGTCTGTGTTTGTATGTTCTGTTCACTTTTGCCACTTGTGGATGAAAAAAAACTAAGAGAGGAAGTAAGTTTGTCAGGGTGACACAGGTAATATGGGGCAGGGTGGGGAATCACATGTTGATAATCTGAACATAAGAGTGTCACATTTTTTAAGGAATTTTTTTGAATTTTTTAAAATTTTTTTTAATGTTTTTGAATGAAGATCGTGGCATCTGGCCTCATCTCTTTATGGGAAACAGTGTCAGAGTTTATTTTTCAGGGCTCCAAAATGACTGCAGATGGTGACTGCAGCCATGAAATTAAAAGATGCTTACTCCTTGGAAGAAAAGTTATGACCAACCTAGAGAGCATATTGAAAACAGAGACATTACTTTGCCAACAAACGTCCATCTAGTCAAGTCTATGATTTTTCTAGTGGTCATGTATGGATGTGAGAGTTGGACTGTGAAGAAAGCTGAGTGCCGAAGAATTGTTGCTTTTGAACTGTGGTGTTGGGGAAGACTCTTGAGAGTCCCTTGGACTGCAGGGAAAACAATCCAGTCCATTCTAAAGGATATCAGTCCTGGGATTTCTTTGCAAGGAATGATGCTAAAGCTGAAACTCCAGTACTTTGGCCACCTCATGCAAAGAGTTGACTCATTGGAAAAGACTCTGATGCTGGGAGGGATTGTGG
The DNA here is from genome assembly GCF_001704415.2 of Capra hircus. NCBI lineage: Eukaryota > Metazoa > Chordata > Mammalia > Artiodactyla > Bovidae > Capra > Capra hircus. The sequence continues at coordinate 13,393,450 of NC_030822.1, read as the reverse complement.
GCAGGAGGAGAAGTGGACGACAGAGGATGAGATGGCTGGATAGCATCACCGACTCGATGGAGGTGAGTTTGAGTGAACTCTGGGAGTTAGTGATGGACAGGGAGGCCTGGCGTGCTAAGATTCATGGGGTCTCAAAGAGTCAGACACGACTGAGAGACTGAATTGAACTGAACTGAAGTATAATTGATTTACAATGTTGTGTTAATTAGTGCTATACAGCAAAGTGACTCATATATCTAACATCATGTTCTTAATTACATTCTTAACAGAAGAAAAAGGTGAATGAATAAGATAAATGAGTGAATGAGAATTTAACAAGCATTGTAGATATTAAGGCGTAAGCCCTTGCTTGCATCAACTTGATGTATCTGAATACCAGTTACCTCATTAGTTAGTGAATAGTTAACTCATTTTTCTGTGCCTGTTTCCTGACCTATCAAACAGCGACAAACCTGATATGTATGTAACCAATTATTATGAGGTTTAAATGGGATAATAATATAAAAGACTTATTCGGTCCCTGGCAGATGGTATAGTGCTTAATAAATAGCTACAACATCATTATTTTGCTTGCTCTTAATTTTGTTACTTATATTTCTTAGGTTAATATTTTATTTACTTAAAGATGAATTGAAACAAATGGGAATCCTTATACACATTTAAATTAAATGTTATCCTTTCAGATTAGTTCTAAAATAGTTTGGTGGGCAAAAATTTGACTTCACTTCCTCGGAATGTTAACGTAAATGAAACCTTTCATTATCTAATTATTTTAGAGAAAGGGGAATTCTTTTCAGTTTTTATGGATGCAGGGGTAACAACAGAAGAATTACAGTTATGCTGCTAGGATACAACTTGCTTTTGAAAGAGCTAGGAAAAGAGATCAGTTTCTTCTGAGAAATCTTTGTGTGAGAATAATAGCAAAATCCTAAGATGTCTTCTTTTTTATGGTCATGACTGTGCCTACAATGGCACCTTAAATAACACATTTTATAAAAATAGATTGAGAGAGAATGGGTTTTCTTCTGAGAATTATACAGAACAAGAGAATATTTATTATCTGTTGTTGGCATTTTGATCATTTTCCTTTACAGTATAGACAGTGGCAAAGATGCCAACTTGCAACAAATAGTTGAAGACGCTTTCTTGTTTGGAGCAGTAAGGCAATTGTTCCAAGATTTTCTGAATGTGGCCTGCAGAACTAAGCAGTTCTTTCATGGCAGATAGATTGTGATGATTATTCTCCAGCTCCTGTTGTAAAATTGTGCTATAATTGATTTTTTTCTATATATAAGTTCACATATGCTTAACTAATAGACTTGTATATAAATGGATGTTCTAATTTAAATTCTAAATCATGAACTGAGACTAGCTTTTTTTAAAAATGCAAATCCTTCTCAAGTCTGTAATTGAGTTATTATTATATCTAATCTTCAAGATCTTCACAATCACACTTTTTAAAATTGCTTATAAATATGTTTTCTTAGCACTCTTTATACCATTAGTTGCCAGTTGTATTCAAATACTTTATTTCCTTTACTCTAAGAGCACTCTGCTTGGCGGGTGGATTCTTTACCACTGAGCCACCTGGAAAGCCCATATGTATATAGGTAACATTATTATTACTAAAAGTACATATGTTCTGGAAGCCTATGCCATTCTATATCTTGATCAAGGCATAGCTGACCCTTCATATCACTGATATGATGCTTTAACAACCAAAACACCTTTTATCTCTTAAGGTATGGATAAAATCTCCCTTATGAAGAGAAGTTACTTCTGTATGAATCAATACACCATGAGGCATATGCAGATAAATTAAAGAAGTGATGAGTACTATGAAGAGAGATCAAAGCAAACTGAGGAATTACAGCCACTCTGGAGAACAGTGTGGAGATTCCTTAAAAAACTGGAAATAAAACTGCTTTATGACCCAGCAATCACACTGCTGGGCATACACACCGAGGAAACCAGAATTGAAAGAGACACGTGTACCCCAATGTTCATTGCAGCACTGTTTATAATAGTCAGGACATGGAAGCAACCTAGATGTCCATCAGCAGATGAATGGATAAGAAAGCTGTGGTACATATACACAGTGGATTATTACTCTGTCATTAAAGGAATACATTTGAATCAGTTCTAATGAGGTGGATAAAACTGGAGCTGATTAAAAAGAGTGAAGTAAGCCAGAAAGAAAAACACCAATACAGTATACTAACACATATATATGGAATTTAGAAAGATGGTAACGATAACCCTGTATGCTGCTGCTGCTGCTACTGCTAAGTCACTTCATTCGTGTCTGACTCTGTGCGACCCCATAGACAGCAGCCCACCAGGCTCTGCCGTCCGTGGGATTCTCCAGGCAAGAACACTGGAGTGGGTTGCCATTTCCTTCTCCAATGCATGAAAGTGAAAAGTGAAAGTGAAGTCACTCAGTCACGTCCGACTCTTTGTGACCCCATGGACTGCAGCCTACCAGGCTCCTCTGTCCATAGGATTTTCCAGGCAGGAGTACTGGAGTGGGGTGCCGTCGCCTTCTATGCGAGACAGCAAAAGAGACACAGATGTATAGAACAGTATTTTGGACTCTGTGGGAGAGGGAGAGGGTGGGATGATTTGGGAGAATGGCATTGAAACATGTATAATATTATGTAAGAAACAAATCGCCAGTCTAGGTTCAATGCAGGATACAGGATGCTTGGGGCTGGTGCACTGGGATGACCCAGAGAGATTGTAAGGGGAGGAAGGTGAGAGGGGGGTTCAGGATTGGGAACACGTGTATACCCGTGGCAGATTCCTGTTGATGTATGTCAAAACCAATACAGTATTGTAAAGTAAAATAAAGTAAAAAAAAAAAAAAAAAGTGGTAGAGTTGTGGTGACTTTTCTATTTTGCATAACATTGTCAGGGAACACTTCTTTGAGTAGGTGATATTTAAGGAGATCCCTCAATGAAGAGAGGAAGGGAAGGGAGTCTGGTAAGGAGGAAGAACATCCTGGTATAGGAAACTCAAGTGAAAGTCTCTTAAGGAATTGCTGGAAGGCCAGTGTGATCAGGGCTTTCCTGGTGGCTCAGGCAAGGATACTGATACAATCTGCCTGCCAATGGAGGAGACATGGATTTGATCTCTTGGTCAGGAAGATCCTCTTGAGAAAGAAATGGCAACGCATGCCAATATCCTTGCCTGGGATTCTTTAATAAAGAATCCTCCTGTCAATGCAAAAGACTCTGGTTCAATGCCTGGGTTGGGAAAATATACTGGAGAAGGAAATGGCAACCCAGTACAGTATTCTTTTCTGAAAAACCCCATGGACAGAGGAATCTAGCAGGGTACAGTCCATGGGGTCACAAAAGAGTCAGACACGACGGAGGGACTAAACAACAACAGAAACAACAGCGAGATTAAGGGAGAGTCAGCATAGCTGAAGCAGGAAGGAGTCTAGGTTGGAAATTAAATTATATGAGGCTTTGAAAATGTCAAGGCGTTGGATTCTGTTCTAAATGTGAGGCAAACCGTAAGAAGATTTTGAGTATGAGAGTGATTATGATCCTATTTATAACAGTAGAAGATGACTCTGATAGTTACATGTAGATTAAACCAGATTAGCAGTAAACAAATCACTAAGGCTGTCACTGAAATAATTCCCAGAGATGATGGCTGCTTGAATTCCTGTACTACTGGTAACAATGAAGACAAGTGGGCTAACTCAGCACATTTTCAAGACATATTAATAGGCTTCAGGATTATAGCAAATATACAAATAATTGAGGATGACTTCAAAGTCTGAGCAGTTAGATACAGGATGAATGCCAAGATGGGAATGGCTTCCCTGATGGCTCTGTGGTAAACAATCTGCCTCCCAGTGGAGGAGACATGGGTTTGCTCCCTTGGTCAGGAAGAGGATCCTTGCCTGGGAAATCATGGACAGAGTAGCCTGGCAGGCTACAGTCCCTGGGGCTGCAAAAGAGCTGGGACACGACTTAGCAACTAAACAACAACAAGAGTTCATTTATACTGGAAAGTAGAGCTATGTTTTGGATATGTTAAGCCCATTTAGTAGAAGATTTGACACTTAGCTATAAGGTTCTTAATTGTAAGTTTCTATAGCACTTTGTTGCTCACTCATTCAGTCATGTCTGACACTTTGAGACCCCATGGACAGAAGCACACATCAGGTTCCTTGTCCTTCATCATCTCCCAGAGCATGCTTAAATTCATGTCTATAGAGTTGGTAATGCCATCCAACCATTTTATCCTCTCTTGTCCCCTTCTCCTGCCTTCTATCTTTTGCAATATCAGGGTCTTTTCCAGTGAGTCAGCTTTCTGCATTAGGTGGCCAAAGCATTGGAGCTTCAGCTTTAGCATCGGTTATTCCAATGAATTTCAGGGTCGATTTCCTTTAGGCTTGAATATCTTGATCTCCTTTCAGTCCAGGGGACTTTCAAGAGTCTGCTCCTCACCACAGCTCAAAAGCATCAATTTTTTGGCACTCAGCCTTCTTTATAGTCTAACTCTCACATCCATACATGACTATTGGAAAAACCGTAGCCTTGACAAGATAGACTTTTGTTGGCAAAGTAATGTCTCTGCTTTTTAATATGTTGTCTCATTTCATCATAGCTTTTCTTGCAAGGAGCAAGCACCTTTTAGTTTCATGGCTGTGGTCACCATCTGCAGTGACTTTGGAGCCCAAGAAAATAAAACCTGTCACTGTTTCCATTGCATCCCCATCTATTTGCCATGAAGTGATGGGACTGGATGCCATGATCTCAGTTTTTTGATTGTTGAGTTTTAATTCAGATTTTTCACTCCCCTATTACTTTCATCAAGAGGTTCTTTAGTTCCTTTTGCTTTCTTGCATAAGGGTGGTGTCATCTATATATCTAAGGTTATTGATACTTCTCACAGCAATCTCAATTTTAACTTGTTCTTCATCCAGCCCAGTATTTCGCATAATGTACTCTGCATATAAGTTAAATAAGCAGAGTGACAAAATACAGTCTTGACACACTTCTTTCCCAATTTGGAACCAGTCTGTTATTCCATGTCCAGTTCTAACTGTTGCTTTTTGACCTACATACATATTTCTCAGGAGGCAAGTAAGGCAGTCTGGTATTTTCACCACTTTAACAATTTTCCACAGTTCGTTGTGATCCACACAGTCAAAGGCTTTGTCATAGTCAGTAAAGCAAAAGTAGATGTTTTTCTGGAACTCTCTTGTTTTTTGGATGATACAACGGGTGTTGGCAATTTGATCTCTATTCCTCTTCCTCTCCTAAATCCAGCTTGAACATCTGGAATTTCTTGGTTCACGTATGTTGAATCCTGGTTTGGAGAATTTTGAGCATTACTTTGTAATTGTGTGAGATGAGTGCAATTGTGCGGTAGTTTGAGCATTCTTTGACATTGCCTTTCTTTGGGATAGGAATGAACACTGCCCTTTTCCAGTCCTGTGGCCACTGCTGAGTTTTCCAAATTTGCTGGCATATTGAGTGTAGCAATTTTACAGAATCATCTTTTAAATTTTGAGATAGCTCAACTAGAATTCTATCACCTCCCCTAGCTTTGTTTGTAGTGATGCTTCCTAAGGCCCAACTGACTTCACATTCTATAATGTCTGGCTCTAGGTGAATGATCACACTATTGTGGTTGTCTGGGTCATGAAAATCTTTTTTGTACAGTTCTTCTGTGTAATCTTTCCACCTCTTCTTAATATCTTCTGCTTCTGTTAGGTCCATACCATTTCTGTCCTTTATTATGCCCAGCTTTACATAAAATATTTCGCTGGTGTTTCTAATTTTCGTGATGAGCTTTCTAGTCTTTCCCATTCTATTGTTTTCCTCTATTTCTTTGCATTGATCACTGAAGAAGACTTTCCTATCTCTCCATGCTATTGTTTGGAACTCTGCATTCAGATGGGGGTATCTATCCTTTTCTCATTGTCTTTCACTTCTCTTCTTTTCTAAGATATTTGTAAGATCTCCTCAGACAAATGTTTTGCCTTTTTGCTTTTTGTTGGGGATGGTCTTGATCACTCCCTCCTACACAATGTCATGAAGCTCCGCCCATAGTTCTGTAGCACTACAAGGTATAGATTTGGGAATGAACTTGTGTAATAAGACTGAATGAAATCATTAAAGAAGGAAAATATAAATAAGAAAGGAAAGTGATTAGAGATCTGAGCAGGGTTACACCAGCATTTAGGATTATGAAGGACTCCAAGAAAAAGGATGGAGAAGGAGTAGGAAGGGAAGGAGGAAAGAAACACATCAAAGATGAGCTAAATGAAAAAACAATTTTAAGAATATCATCAAATTTTTGAAATACAAAATTTGTATTTAAAAGATGATTCTGTAAAAGTGCTACACTCAATATTGAGATATGCAATAAGGACTGAGAATTAATCATTGAATATGAGAAATTGTTATTATTGATCATATTGAAAGTAATGAGTGATGATGACAAGATTCATGGAGCAGACCCAAGTATGAGTTGATGAAATAAATACAGATAATATTAAATATCCCATTTTTGTCAATGGGAAATATGTAAGTGCAGCGATTAAGGGGCTATGGAGTCAAGAAAGTTTTCTATTTTTTTTTTTTTTTGGTGATTGTGTTTTTTTCTAAAACTGGGATCTGCTGGGAATGGAATTTTCTATCATCATACCAATGAATACAGAGTTTTCTTGCTGTTGTATGTACATTAGCATCCTTAGAAGTAGGTCATTTAGAACTTTGACTCTATCTGATGATTTCTTTTAAAAGTTCATATTCTCTAAATGCTACATATATCCATTATGACTTGTATTTCCCAGCCACCTCAGTGAAGGCCTCTTTCAATATTCCAGGCTTTAAAATCTCTCTATTATGTGAGAACATTTATTTCAGTAGTTTTCTTATCCTTATCATATATGACATTTTATTATTATCTACTTGCTGACATGTTCACAATATCTAGACCATTAATCTATGGGCTCCAAGGTAAATTTCCTGGGTTTAAGCTTCAGTTCTGATATTATTATTTATGACAACTTTGGCAAGTGTCTTATCATTTCTTAGCCTCAGGTTTCATATATCCAAAATGACAAAAATAATAGTAAGCATATTCCAAACTTCTTTTGAGAATTCCACCAAACAAATGTAAATACAAATATAACAGCAAGTAAGTAATAAGTAAGTGATAACTTTAAGTTAGTGATAACTTTAATTATTATTTGCTTTCATTATAGTATATAACATATTATATTAGTATTTATATTATATTATGATATTACATATTATTATTTAAACTTAGACCACCCCCAGATATCTGGATAATGCTCTTAACAGAACAAACTATAGTTAAATGAAAATTTTAAATTTCCCAAATGTTCATTTAACTAATTTATTCAACAATGATCTTTTGAGTATTTACATCTTTCATTCATTGTTCTGGACAATTGCTAATAGGTCAATAAAGAACAGCAACAACAAAATGACCAAAAATGGCTTTGATGGAGTATCTGCAACTTTATACATACCAAAGACTCACTTAAAATGGAAAACTGATACAAAATGTGATAGAACTAAAATAAGTCTGTTTGTATAACTATTTATCCCCCAAATATAGGGTGTTAGATTTGTATATAAAATGTAGTATATGATTACATTACCTTTGAAAATTTATGAATTCCAATTTATATCTGGCCCCAAAGATAGTAGATAATTCTATATGTGCTTGTATTATCTAGGCTTCAACTCATTCTACTTATTAGATAGTTATATTTTGAAAGAAATTTATTACAATGTTCATTAAAAGTTCTCATCTTATTCAAACATATCAAAATATTTTCTGGCAAACAAAGTCTGAGCTTTTGTCATTTTAAAATTTAACTTTGTGGTTATGGCACAAAATCATGATGTATAATATACTTTAGATTTCAGAAAGGATTTATTTTTTAAAATTATCAAAATTTAGAACAAATCATAAGCCAGTTTATTCTGGAATTTGTTTAAGATTGTATGTATAAAACCCAACAATATTCCTTCATGGGGTCACTTTTTAGAGCAGTTGTTCCCAACCCTTTCGACATCAGGGACATGTTTCCACAGACTAAGATGGGGAGTGATATTGGGATGATTCAAGCACATTACACTTATTGCGTACTTTATTTCTGTTATTATTATATCAACCCACCTCAGATCATTAGGCGTTAGATCCCAGACTAGTTGAGGACTCCCATTTCAGAAAATAAATGTTCATAACAGAAAATCCTCATTCTGGTATAGAATAGAATCAAAAAGGATTCCATATGGAAAATGTTTACTGCAAAAAATCAAGAATACCCATAGTGACAATGGCTCCTATCCTAACCCAGCTACAATTTTTGTTCACATAACTCAAGTTGCGAGGAAGGTCTTACTTTTCCATACAACACTAAAAAAGAGTTTGCCACCTGCATCTCACCGCATATCTGTAAATAACAGATTGCACCAATTATGTTAGTGTTCTGTTGCTGTGAATTAAAATAAAATGCAGCAGTGGGAAAGATTTATAGGCAAATGCCTCCTTTAGAATTCTAAAGCTGATAAGAGAGAAGTATGAATTATTAAACTGGCTAGAAGCTTTATAGAAAGGCTTGTAATCAAGCTTTGCTTGCACAAAATAAGAAACCTGTGACTAATTTCAAATAATGTTGTTTGCCTAACAAAATGGGACATTTAAAGGTCAACTTTGTAATGAAAATCTGATTTCAAGGAAAGGAAAATGTTACTTTAGCCTTATATTTCATGTAGAATAAAATAAATTGCAGAAAATAAAGCACAGGTCACCTCTAGAAGTTAAATATTTCTGGTGATAGTCCACAATGATTTTTAAAATATGATAGAAAGTAATTGAAGAGAACCATTAGAACTTTGCATTGTAAGTTAAGATAGCCAAAGTCAGATAAACACCAGTTTTATCTTTACCTTGAGCTAAAAAACACAAACTTTATAACAATTGTGCTATTACCTTAGTATTATAATTAGCCCCTCTTTCCTTCAATTTTATTCTAGGGAAAATAAATTGAGGCAGATAATTACTAATGGGGATAGAAAAGGAACTCATAAGAGAGCAATCTGAAATTTTATAGCTTTGAGCACTACATTAGGTATATTTATTAAGATAAAACCTTTTTCCCTTTCTCATCAAAGCTACCCCTTAACTCTCTTCTTTATCTAAATATCTGAAACAGATGGAATGTCAAATTCATATTTTTCAATATCCATATTAGAAAAATAACAAAAAAATCTCTTCTTTCATTTATGGTTTCAGAGATAAAATTCTCAATCAGTAGTAGAAGAAGAGATATTACAACTGATACCATATTTTAAATAGAAAGATTCATAAGAGACCACTGTGAATGACTATACACTAAAATTTTTGAAAACTTAGGAGAACATTTTAGAGAATGTGAAGAAGATTCTGTAACAAGTTAAACATGAATTTGTCGTAGGAAAGCAATTTTGTACAATAAGGGAAAATAAGTTAAAAGGTAAAAATACAAGAAGAAAGAGTAGGAAGATGCCTGGGGAGACAAAAGGACTATAGACAACAAATATCCCTATTCCTATACTGCTTTTTTAAAAGTCAGATTCATCACAGCCTGCCTCACACCCTTCAACATCCACAAAGTAAATTTCATTATGTTTTAAGGTGCATCAGGCTTTAAGTTACTCAAACTAATTTAGTTCTCCAAGTATTCCTAAAATCTGGCTGTAACTATATCAGTAAAGTAAAGAATTTCAATGCATTAAGGCAAAATATATTAATTATATAGATTTATTCCAAGGAATAAATAAACCAAGGAAACCTATTCTAACACAAATGCTTTTTTCTCACAAACAGATTTAGTTCTAGTGTCACATCTGAACCTAAATACCTTGTAGATTACCTGGTTTTGATTTCTTTGCATTATGTCATTGATTGCAGTGTTTATCAATGTCATTATAGTTCTTGATTTCAGAACTTTATAAAGTAAAAAAATGGATTTATTGTGAATTACTGAACTCATAAATGAAAATTGCATTGTTATTGATATAAGAGCTTGAAAAAATTGTCATAAGATCTAGCACCACATAGACTCAGAATTCTTGTTTTGGAAATTGAGCTCCTGTACTACAAGAACCTTAAGCTGTGGGGAGAGATCACATGGAAGGGAACTAAAATGTTTTGTTCTGCAAAACAGATGAATTCCCAGCCAATTGCCCACACCTACTGCCATGCACTTGGAGCCCAAATAAAACTTCAGCCTTAGCCAACAGTGACTATACCTGCCTAAGAAACTTCCAGATAAAACTGAAAGTTTTCTTTGTGATTCTAGAATAACCCAGAGACTCTAGAGGATAAATAAAATATTAGTTGTTTAAAGCCATCAAGTTTTGATGTGGTCTATTTTGCAGCAATAGATAACTAAGATTATTACCACATACCTCAGATTTAATGTATAATGTTATTAAATGTTTCTTATGCAGTTAAAATAAATTTATATTCTGCAAGTTTGCGGCATGCTACTGAAGTTAATTTAGTAAATTGGGTTGTTAAGATCCTTTTAGCCCAGAAAGGAAATTTGTTCACTAGAAATATTTCTATTTGTATTCATCTATGAATGATGTTTTCACTTGAAATAGAATTCTGGGTAAGTAGTTATTATAGACCAGCCCTTCAGAGATATAAGATTATTAGTAGGCTGACTATTATGCTGTTGGTCATTGAAAAATAATGCATCTTTTTTTTTTCTAATTGTCACCTTTAAGGCATTCTTTTTGCTTTTGATATGTAGCAATTTTACTACAGTGTGCAAAGGTTTGATTTTCTTTGTATTTATCCTAAATGGAATTGCTTATGCTTCTTGAAGATGTGACTTAATATCTTTCATCCACTTTAGAAAATTCTTAGATATTTCCTTTTTGAATATCAATATTTCCCATCTTTTGCTTCTCTGCTTCCGATGATTTTTTTAAGTTATATATTATTGCAACATCCCATGTATCTTAGATTTTCTTTCTTCTTCTCTTTCTCCTTCCACCCTCTTTGTCCCCTTCTTCTGCCTCCTCTGCCTCCTTCTTTCCCTTCTTCTTCTTCTTTTATTCTCCTCCCTCTTTTCTTCCTCTTCTTCTCCGTGTTTCAGTCTGCATAGTGTTTATTAACCTATTCCATTTCCAGTTCAACAGTCAGCTCTTCAGTTTTCTAGTATATTCTTAAAATAAATCTATGATTTTTAGATTTCAGAGTATTTATTCTGTTCTAAAACTCTCATTTGATATTTTAAATATATATTCTAACAATCGAACTAAATTATCCATTCATTTTCCTTGACATACTAATCACACTTATATTAAAGTTCATAACCAAAACTTCAATATTTGGGCCACCTCAGAACAGTTTCTATATCAATTTTTTTCCCCTTATTCCTCCCTTTTAGAGGGCCTAATAATATTTCACTGTGTGTCAGGCATTGTGTTGTGAAACATGATAGAGGCTTTAGATGATGTTATCTTCCTCCAGAGAACATTCACCAATCCTGACTCAAATTTCTAGAGCAGAGAAAGATCACATTTCATAAGCAACTGAGCTGACTGAAGGCTGCTTTTCATACATTTATTGCCTAATCTATTTCAAGTGCATCCCTTCCAACATGCCAGGTCTTGAACTCCAAATATTCAACATTGTAAGACTGTCAAGAGCTCCAATAAACATTTCAGCTATTTTCAAAAGGAACTCTTAGCATCTGTCCCAGTGTATATTGAGATTTGGATACTAACGTAAGGAGAAAGCTGATCAATGTGTCATGTGCACCCTTTTATGCACATCTTTTCTCCCCAGGTCCTTGGCTACACAGGCTTTGTCTGCTGAGGTTGACAAGTCCAAATGTCATTTTTCTCCCTGTTTCTATGAAATGACTGAAATCTCTGCAGTTTCTCTGCATCATGTTGGTTGTCCTCTATCAGGCTTTTTAGCCTCTCACTCTGTGCTGAGTAAGGCATGGAAAGGGCTCTAAAAAACAAATGAGGTGGATTGTTGGACTCACCTAAACACATTTCCCCTCTTTCAAGGGTGTCTGCACTTCTCTTGGATGCCGCAGGAGCCCTTGCTGCCTTCACACGTGTTTCTTTTTCTCTTTTGTTTTGTTTTGTATTTTTCCAGTTTTTCTTACTTTACAACAAAACCATTGTCCAGATAAAAACTATACCAATATAGCTAAAAGAAGAAATCCTGAGGAACTCTATATTGAATTGAAGAAATTTCTCTAGATACTTTTTACAAAATAAATAAATAAATTTGTGTACTGAGCATTATTATATAAAGGAAATACATTTCCTCCAATTTTTCATCAAATGATGGCCATTTATATAGTATCTGAGTGTGTTTTAAAAAATAATATATTGTTTTCTTTTTGTGGGGCAACATTATCTGCAATTTTAACTTGTTTTTTTCTTGAATAGAGTTAAATGAAGGAATTGGAGAATTTTCTAAAATGAGTCTAAGCAAAAAATCTATTTTTAATTTATTAAAACAGGGTGCATTTGTAGAGGGATAAACTAACTGACCAATGAACAGAATAGAGTGCCTCTAATGGACTCGTGCACATATAGAATGTTGACGTGTGGTAGAGATGGCATTATTCACTGGCAAAATAAAGGAACATTTAACAAATAAAGCTGGAGATAGTCCCAGAACACTACCTAATTTATAAAATTTGGAACAAGAAAAACAAAGTCACAGCAGTAAATCATTCTATGGGAAGAAGTAGGATGGCACAGGAAGGGTTCCAATAAACAAATATAAGTTATCTGGAATATTCTAGATCTTGGTTTCCATGGTGGATTAAAAAATTCACTTGCCCATTCATTGTGTCTGATTTTTTGCGACACTATGGACTGTAATCCATCAGTCTCTTCTGTCCATGGCATTCTCCAGGTAAGAATACTGGAGAGGATTGTCATTTTCTCCTCCAGGGGATCTTCCCAACCCAGGGATCAAAGCTGCATCTCCTGCATTGGCAGGCAGGTTCTTTACCACTGGACCACTAAAGAAGCCTTATATATGTTGTGAGATTGCATAAGAATGATTAAGAGTAGCCCTGATTAGAAAATCTACAGTGCATTTTCCACAACTGTCAAAAGTGTGTGACAACACAGCCCTGTATTATTTTACTTGTAGTAAGACATAGCTTGCTGACAAGGCTGTAATTAGAGTTCTGTAGCTTCATGTGAATTCAATGTCCACTTCCTAAAGAAAGAAATTATTTAGTATGTCAGTCTTTGCCATTTAAGAGCTGACCAGGGTATCCTAGTAAATGAAATGAGGCTGTCTCTCCTGTTTGTCTCACATAAACAAACACTTCATGGAAACTTTGGAGACTGGCATTGGAAAAGAAATTTGGATGATTATCCCATGCTTCTCATAGTTAAAGATTGTTTACTATAAAAAATGTACAGCTTTCCATGGGTGTACACAGACCTTTCAGTATTTTTTTTTTAGTTTAAAAAAATGTAAAATGATCAAAACCACTCAGTTTAGTATTCCTTTCAAGTAAAATTCTACTTTTATAGTCATCATATCATTTAGATGTATGAAATATTAGAGCATTTATATGAGACATAAATTTATTGAATCTAAAAAAGATTTGATCAATATATTGATACTAAGAACCTCAAAGTTTTAAACCAAAATTCCTGCCAATTTTCGTAACTAGAGTAAATGGAAGTGACTCTGTAGAGAAATCATACATGTCGGTACAGAGGCATTATTTCCTCCTTGTGTATCAGGATTAAGTTCATGCATATTATAACATTTAATTAACCAGTCAAAAATTGGGAGGGAGAAAAGTGATTTACATAATCTACAAGCTGATAAAATACTATATATATATATATATATACAAATATACATGCAGTCTGTAAAATATATAATTTTATAAGACAAAATATAGAATTCTGTATTACATAAGAGAAAAAAATTTCTTTATTTTTTCCTGGCACATTTCCACAATTTATTGTTGAATTTTTCAAAAGCAAGGTATGGAGCAGTCTATATTAAACCATTACATTTACATTAAATGGCTAGTTATAGAAGGAAATATGAAGAAGCCTTCACACACACTCACAAGAGCCTCCCAATGGCTAAGTCCAGAGAGCGGTCTACTGGAAAAAATATATTCTTACATGTAAAATATTTAACTAACACTCTCCTTTGGCTATTAGGTAACTTTAAGTGATAGATCTTAATATACTTTGGGACTTTTTTTTTATCAGATATATTGTAAAAACTGTCAAAATTTTTAACAGAATATTGTTTAGGGCTAAAAAGACCAAAGGAAAAAAAAATCACTTAAGTACAACAATTGAATATTTCTCTATAAATTATTGGAAATTTTGTATTTATTCTTGGTTTGGAAACAATTCTAACTCCAAGGGGAATAATATGCTGAAATGATGAGATTATCTGTCTTTTTTTTTTTTTTCCCAAAAGGCGTTTGTTTTTAGGTTTGATGCCAAAGTGAAAGTCACTCAGCCATGTCTGAATCTTTGCAACCCCATCGACTATACAAGCCATGGCATTTTCCAGGCCAGAACTTTAGTGAGTAGTCAGTCTTTCCCTTCTCCAAGGGATATTCCAACCCAGGAATTGAACCCAGGTCTCTCACTTTACAGGTGGATTTTTTACCAGCTGAGGCACAAGGGAAGCCCAAGAATACTGAAGTGGGAACCTATCCCTTCACCAGCAGATCTTCCCAACCCAGGAATTGAACCAAGGTCTCCTGCATTGCAGGAGGATGCTTTACCAACTAAGCTATCAGGGAAACCTAGAGCACTTTATTATTATTATTATTTTTAAGAAGGGCAAATACTCTTTGATTCTTTAGATTTCCATTGTACTACCTGATTATTTAAAGCTTTTGTGGCCCTACTTTTTCTTTAAAACTTGTTGGAAGTTAATGCACTGGAATGATATTTATTCATTAAAATTCATGTAATTAACAATTATTTATTTATTGATCAGCTGAACCAATTAACCTCCCCTTTACTTGCATTCACATTGCATATGTGCTAAGTTGCTTCACTCATGTCCAACTCTTGGCAACTCTGGACTGTAGCCCACCAGGCCCTTCTATCCATGGGATACTCCAGACAAGAACACTGGAGTAGGTTGCCATTCCCTCCTCCAGGGGATCTTTCGGACCCAGGGATTGAACCAGCATCTTTTATGTCTCCTGCCTGCATTGGCAGGTGGGTTCTTTACCACTAGCTCTACCTGGGAAGCCCTGCATAACCATTCAGTTCAGTTCAGTTCAGTCTCTCAGTCATGTCTAACTCTTTGCAACCTCATGGACTGCAGCATGCCAGGCCTCCCTGTCCATCACCAACTCCTGGATCTTGCTCAAACTCATGTCCATCAAGTCAGTGATGCCATTCAACCATCTCATCCTCTGTTGTCCCCTTCTCCTCCAGGCTTCAATGTGTCCCACCATCGGGATCTTTTCAAATGAGTCTGTTTTTCCCCTCAAGTGGCCAAAGGACTGGAGTTTCAGCTTCAGTATCAGTCCTTCCAATGAATATTCAGGACTGATTTCCTTTAGGACGGACTGGTTGGATCTCCTTGCTGTCCAAAGGACTCTCAAGAGTATTCTCCAACACCACAGTTCAAAATCATCAATTCTTCAGCACTCAGCTTTCTTTACAGTCCAACTCTGACATCCATACAAGACTACAGGAAAAACTATAACTTTGACTAGATGGACCTTTGTTGGCAAAGTAATGTGTCTGCTTTTTAATATGTTGTCTCAGTTGGTCATAGCTTTTCTTCCAAGGAGCAAGTGTCTTTTAATTTCATGGCTGCAGTCACCATCTGCAGTGATTTTGGAGCCCAACAATATAATCTGTCACTGTTTCCATTGTTTCCCCATCTATTTGCCATGAACTGATGGGACCAGATGCCATTTT
The DNA here is from genome assembly GCF_001704415.2 of Capra hircus. NCBI lineage: Eukaryota > Metazoa > Chordata > Mammalia > Artiodactyla > Bovidae > Capra > Capra hircus. The sequence goes on along the minus strand of NC_030822.1, from coordinate 13,377,475 downwards.
CTTAGTTGTCTGAATGTTGAGTTTTAAGCCAACTTTTTTCACTCTCCTCTGTCACTTTCATCAAGTGGCTCTTTTAGCCTCCCTTTACCTCCATTGAATTGGAAACTCCAGGAATAACAATACCCTTCTGTTTTACACAAAGTTTGTTATAATGTAGGTTGGTTAATCTAAAGAAAGTAAAGATAAAATCACAAGGAAACAAACTCGTGTGTGATTCCCATCTTCACAGATCATCAAAATACTTTGAAATTTTCAGAGAAAACATTTTCTTGATTTACACATTTATATTCTTGGTCTTTACAATTTCTGTTATATAAGGCCTTGAGTTTCTAATTATAAATTTGGTGAGAGAGCTACTGAATTATTGTAAAGTATTAAGTTTATATGCAGAAGCTGTGCAGTGAATGTGATTTTACTCATATTAGTATTTTAAGGATAAAACGATGAAAAATACATTTATTTAGGCCCTAATATATCACATGAGTTATTATATGGTTACATAATTAACTTACTCAATTTCTTTTAGATGAGATTAGATTAATAAAGTATATATCCTTTTAACTATAATGTCACAGAACTTTTGGAATTTTTTTCTATTTATGGATATTAAAATAATATGAATCATTTTATATGATATGTATAAAAATAAAAAGAATTCTCATATATAATATATTACTGAATATGGATATTCCAATTGTTACTATAGAATTTGAAGTAGATGTACAATTCTTTCAAAGAAACTCATTTTCTGAGACCTAAACCACTGTATTGCAGTTTTTTACCTCCAGAATATAGCAAAGTAGATGATATAAATTAAGCTAAACAATTACCAAGAAGAAAAAACTCTAGTTAGTTGGTACCTCCTAGACTAGACCAGGTTGCTTTTTCTTTTCTATAATTAAATAAAAGAAATTTGATCAAATATATATGTTAAGATAATAGTTACCCCAAATAAGAAGCTTTGATTAAGTTTATTTGGTGTATCTTGATTTCTTATGTAGCAATTAAAACATCCATCTTCAGGGAAAAAACTGCTTCAAAGATCTTTTATTCCTAGGTAGGGAGTGCATGAATCACTAATTACAACACATTGCTCAGTTTTCTCCACTTAGAGTACTTTCATCTTGTGAGGAGATTAATAGCCATCCTTGAGACACCAGCTGCTTTCTATTTATCAAAGAGAAACCAGTGGCTGGCAGCTCTTTTAGAGGACTAAGGGAAGCTAACACAGGGACTTAACTGCAGGCTAGTAACTTGAGTGTGGAGACAAAACAAAGACCTCTAGGCACTGATGAGTCCTGAACACTGATTGTTTTCTCCTGGTTCAGGTAATACACTTATCGTATCTTTGATTATATGCTGTTCATTTTCATTTCTGTGTCTTTGGTCTAAAGCCACATCAGTGTGAATGTTGTGCCTCACACTACTTTAGTGACAAACCATATTTAAGAAGTAGAGAAGCTGATTTTATTGTTTTTAGCAGTGTATTTTTTCTTCCCCAAATTTTCTAAATAAATTAATTCCTTTACCTCAAGATTATGCAATCTTAAAAACAGGGTACATCAGAGAAATAATGTCTATGTCCAACAACCAACTTTCTGCCTGAAATTTAGTCCTAACTCTGTACTGTAATCACTTCAAAATATATTTGTTAAAAGAAACTCGAGAGAAGATTCAAGGAAGATGAAAGAGTAGGAAGCAGCAGGAATTTGTCTCCTCATCTAGAGAACAATTCTGCTGGCACAATCTATCTGATATAATTATTTTAGAACTCTAGAATCTGTGGAAGGCTTGCAACTTACAAAGACTTGGACAGTGAATTGTGGTTAATTTTGGTCCATTTCAGCTCTTAACACAATAAGCTACCTATCCACCACCCCCAGCCATCTGGCAGACAGTTGTGTATTAGTTCCTGAAGCACACTGCACAATAATACAGGATTTGAGATAGGTTCTCCAAATACTGATGATCTGTTCTGTGATTCCTGATGGCTGCTTTTAATCACAGAGGGGCAGACAGAGAGGGAGGCAGCCATTGCTGTTGCTAGCCCCTCCAACTCTGGATGAATTAACTTCCAGGGGCTTTAAAGAATCAGTATCCTTTTATTTCCCCTTCCTTTTTTTGCTTTTTGTTCTCATGGGAGTCAGCCATTAAAGACTAGAATATTCAAAAACAACTGCATATACAGGGGAAATTAGAAAGTGAATTTCCAGGGAAAGATCTAAGAAGACCTAACTTTACATCTCAGCCTGACACTCAGCACAGAAACAACAATCCAAAAGAAAAAAAAAAGAAAAGAAAACCTGAAAAAGTATATGGACATTTATGAGATATAATCACCATGGCCCATTGTAACCACAAGCTAAGGGCCTTCAGAAGGAATAATTTAAATAACGACAAAGATTTAAACAGATCAATCCAATACATGTATATTATATATAGATACATCTCCCAAACAATGCTTAGACAGTTTTCAGTGCCCATCCCTTAGTAAGTGCTGAATGTGAATAATTTACACATTTCCACCACAACAAGGTAGGTATCATTTTCTCCTTTATTTCTGGAATGAATTTGCAGCATAAAGAGATCACCAAATTGTCCCAGTAGGTAGCAAGTAAGAACAGCTGTAGAACACAACATTCAGGCTACCTGGGTGCAAAATTAATGCCTACATTCACTCTGCTTCTAAAGTGGAAATGAAGTTTTTTCAGCAGCATAATGTACATTGATATATTATTGAAAAATTAATTCTGAATTTGCCAGAATAAATTAGAAATACAGTAGACAGGGAAGGACTGGTAAACACCTTCTATAACTCAAAGATCCAAAGAATTAACCTAGGCAGAAAGGTTTGAGTAGGCTTCAAATTGCAATATATTTCTTACATGCTAAATCTAATATATCAGAGAGTAGAACATAAGAGAATTTAAAGACACTAGAGGACTGCTGAGGCAATGTAACATGACTTGGGGTTCAACCATCTCTTATAGGCATTATATAAAACTGGAATAGGAAGGTTAAAGCTAAGATTTCTAGAACACATAGACAAAAATCCAAAAGCTATTTAGTTATGAAGCTTAATCTGGATGTTAATTATAATTTAGAAAAAGATATAAATTTCAAAGACCGATTTTAGGCAGTGTTTTATATTATCTGTTTGACAATATGGAATGAGTGAGTGATAGTCGCTCAGTCATGTCCAACTCTTTGGGATCCCATGGTCTATTGCCTGTCAGGCTCCTTTGTCCATGGAATTCTCCAGGCAAGAATACTGAAGCGGGTTGCCATTTCCTTCTCCAGACAATATGGAATCGCCTGAAAAACAAATAGCATCACCAACTCAATGGGCATGAATCTGAGCAAGCTCGGGGAGATAGTGAAGGACAGGGAAGCCTGATATGCTGCGATCCATGGGGTCGCAAAAAGTTGTACATGACTGAGTGACTGAATAACAAAAACAAAAACCAAAGAGAAAATATAAGAGTAACAGAGAGGGGACTTCTCTACCTTTCATTCTTTGGCATGCATGTGTTGCATTTCTATAATACCACAACCACATTAGAGTAACACAGGACTGAAATGATGTAGATTAATCCAGTCCTAAAAGTAACAGTTAGTTACATTACTGTATAAATTGTTATATATAGAGGGCTTGCATCAAAAAGTCAATAAAGTGTACACTTTGTTTCATTTGCACAACTCCTGGAAATATTCAAAAACACCATTCATGAGAAGGAATATAAAACAAGGGTAGCAATTTTCATAGATCTAGATCCTATCCATCTTATCATTTATTTCAGAGGGCAAGTACTTGAAATTCAATTCTACTTGATTTATCTACTATAATAATACATTCAATGTCATTTTAAATTGTGCTTGGTATTATAGAGTAGAAAATGAGCTTCCTGTCTCCGAATATTGCTATGTTGAAAGATTTTAACAATAAATATATATAGTTGTTTCTATTAAATAATTTGGGTTAATGTAAGACTTTTAAATGAAAATAAATCATATGTTATAATAAAAAGAGAATATTGACTCTGTGCTCTATGATATAAGAAATCTCTGTCCCAAACTGATTCCAGACCCTGTTTTCTACTGAGAAATTTGTTCTGAATATGTATCCACTAACCTTGGACCCCACTGCCTCACTGTCTTGGCAGTAGTACACTAAGATTGGCATCTATTTTGCTATAGGGCTAAGGTTAGGATTTCCCTGGTGATTCAGAAGGTTAAGAATCCCCCTGCAATGGAGGAGACTCAGGTTTAATCCCTGGCTCAAGAAGATCCCCTGGAGAAGGAAATGGAATCCACTCCAGTATTCTTGCCAGGAGAATTTCACAAACAGAGGAGCCTGGCAGGTTACAGTTCATGGGATTGCCAACAATTGGACACGACTGAGCGACTAACACACCCACCCAGACACACAAGGCAGGGTTGGGAAAACCTCTGAATGACATCACTTTGCAAGTGAGACAACATTATATTCCTCTCAGATTAGTAAACGGAGGTCTCCAAAACTTAAATGACTTATTTGAAGTTAAACAGCTGTGAGATAATCATTGTTAGCTTTGAAACAATATCATTTTATTTCAAACTTTATCATAGCTGCCTCTTGACATTATAATTATGGGCATTAAAACATGAAATTTTAGTTCATTCTTGGTTTTGCTATACAGTATTAATGTAAGAAATATAAATACAATTTTAAAAATCCAATTAAAATCTCATGTGTTCAAATCTCCCTGTGTTATTTAGATTTAAAAAATGCTTACATAATATGTGTTTTCAAATTTTCTTCCTGTTGTAATCCTGGCATAATTTTTAGCATGGCATCTTTTATATTAGTGTATTCACCATTAGAATATAATGAGTAGAGTGATCAAAAATAATCTTCTCAGAGTGCCATATGAAGCAATTTTTTAAAGATGAATTCTAGTTTAGAAATACTGGGGATAATGGATTAGTAATTCAAAAAGAAGTTTCAAAGGAATATGTTTTCAAGCTCATTCTACTGAGGCTAAATTTCATAAGTCACTAGCATGATATGTCTGGACCTAGGTAAAATTAAGAAAAATTTTATAAAGCAATGTTTAAGAGTTTCTTCACTCCTTTGATCTTGTTTCTCTGCAGGGAGTATTTTTGGTACATAGACATGAAGTCAACTGATCCTTGTCATTTGGTTCAGTTCAAGCCCTTCAGTCATGAGCAGTGTCCACTGAACTGCAGATTCTCATCAGAGAACAAGGCCACCTGTGAAAGCAAACCATGATGTATAGTCTGACACTGTTACCCTGAGGAGCTAACCTTGACACTGGTGAAGCCCAAATTAGTATCAAATCCTTACCTCATCTTTCATTAAAAATCATCCCTCATGGGTCACAGCTTTGTCCAGATGTTTGGAAGCTAAGTGTAATTCAAAACAATTTCTTATCTTTAGCAAATATGAACTCACCTGTGTAAAACTTAAACAAATAGAGTCTGGGGGAAAAAAGAAAGACTTAATCTACTTTTGTTATTAGTAGTTATACTTTTTATTACTTTTCCCCTTTTTTGTACTCAGTTCCTAAGTAATTCCACTGTAATATTATCATTTACATAATTTATGGTACATGATTTTAACTTTCTTGAGTGTCACACAACAAAAATGTAAAGGTTTTTGCAAGTAGATTCCATTATACTTGAAGTGGTCCTTATTTAATAATTTTTTAAACAACAGATTCTGAGAAGAAAATGTATGGCTTCTAGAAAATGTTTCTGTGTGTGTGAGAGAAATTTTGGTAGCTTTTTGATGATGTAAATGCACATTCATATATGTAGAAATAGTGTATACAAAAAGGTAAGATTGCTGCATTGAGGAATATATGAGCATGTACATTGGTTTGATACTGTTACATTTCTCTCCAATGTAATAATGCCAATTTACTTAGTCAAAATGAGTGGATGGGTATATTTGATTTTTTTCTTTGTGTCCAGTAGCATTTTTTAATTTGGGCATTCATCTTTTACTTATAGGATGTACTTCTTTCTATAGTACATTTTATTTGTTGTATTAATCTGTGGTTAATTATAGGCATTGCAAAATATTTTTCCTAAAATTGACTTCAAAAGTAAATTAGGAAGTAATGTAATGGAAGATAATGTCATGTTTTCTTGATACTATCTGAATATAGTCAAATCAAAAATCTTGTTTTCTAAATTTATTTTTAATCGGGGGAAATTGTTTTATACTCTTGTATTGGTTTCTGTCATACAGCAACACAAATCAACCATAATAATTCATACTTCACCTCCACTCTTGAGCCTCCCTCACCTCCCATCCCCTCCAAATGCTCTAGGTCATCACAGAGTATCAGGTTGGGCTCCCTGTGTTATAAAGCAACTTCCCACCAGCTATTTATTTTACACATGGTAGTGTATATATTTTCCTCTCTGAATTTATTTTTCTTGGGGATGGTCTTGATCACTGCCTCCTATACAATGTCACAGACCTCTGTCCATAGATCTTCAGGCACTCTGCCTATCAGATCTAACCCCTTGAATCTATTTCTCACTTTTACTGTATAATTATAAGAGATTTGATTTAGGTCATCCCTCAATGGCCTAGTGGTTTTCCCTACTTTCTTCAATTTAACTCCAAATTTGGCAATAAGAAGTTCATGATCTGAGCCACAGTCAGCTCCTGGTCTTGTTTTTGCTGACTGTATAGAGCTTCTCCATCTTTGACTGCAAAGAATATAATCAATCTGATTTTGGTGTTGACCATCTGGTGATGTCCATGTGTAGAGTCTTCCCTTGCTTTGTTGGAAGAAGGTGTTTCCTATGATCAGTGTGTTCTCTTGTCAAAACTATATTAGCCTTTGCCCTGCTTCCTTCTGTACTCCAAGGACAAATCTGCCTGTTACTCCAGGTATTTCTTGAATTCCTACTTTTGCATTCCAGTCCCCTATAATGAAAAAGGACATCTTTTTTGGGTATTAGTTCTAGAAGGTCTTATAGGTCTTCATAGAACTGTTCAACTTTAGCTTCTTCAGCATTACTTGTCAGAGCATAGACTTAGATTACTGTGATATTGAATGGTTTGCCATGGAAATGAACAGAGATCATTCTGTTGTTTTTAGGGATGAATGCAAAGAAATAGAGGAAAACAATAGAATAGGGAAGACTAGAGATCTGTTTGAGAAAATTAGAGATACCAAGGAAACATTTCATGCAAAGATGGGCACAATAAAGGACAGAAATGGTATGGACCTAAGAGAAGCAGAAGATATTAAGAAGAGGTGGGAAGAACACACAGAACTGTACAAAAAGGATCTTCATGACCCAGATAATCACGATGGTGTGATCACTCACCTAGAGCCAGACATCCTGGAATGCAAAGTCAAGTGGGCCTTAGGAAGCATCACTACCAACAAAACTAGTGGAGGTGATGGAATTCCAATTAAGCTATTTTAAATCCTAAAAACTGATTCTGTGAAAGTGCTGCACTCAATATGCCAGCAAATTTGGAAAATTCAGCAGTGGCCACAGGACTGGAAAAGGTCAGTTTTCATGCCAATTCCAAATATTCAATGCCAAAGAATGCTCTAACTACCACACAATTGCACTCATCTCACATGCTAGCCAATTAATGCTCAGAATTATCCAAATCAGGCATCAACACTACATGAACCATGAACTTCCAGATGTTCAAGTTGGATTTAGAAAAGGCAGAGGAACCAGAGATCAAATTGCCAACATCCGTTGGATCATTGAAAAAGGGAGAGAGTTGCAGAAAAACACCTATTTCTGCTTTATTGACTATTCCAAAGCCTTTGACTGTGTGCATCACAACAAACTATGGAAAATTCTGAAAGAGATGGGAATACCATACCACCTGACCTACCTGCCTCCTGAGAAATCTGTATGTAGGTCAAGAAGCAACAGTTAGAACTGGACTTGGAAGAACATACTGGCTCCAAATTGGGAAAGGAGTACGTCAAGGCTGTATATTGTCACCCAGCTTATTTAACTTATATGCAGAGTGCATCATGAGAAATGCTGGACTGAATGAAGCACAAGCTGGAATCAAGATTGCTAAGAGAAATGTCAACAGCCTTACATATGCAGATGACATCACACTTATGGCAGAAAGGGAAGAACTAAAGACCCTCTTCTTGAAAGTGAAAGTGGGGTGTGAAAAGTTGGCTTAACTCAACATTCAGAAAACTAAGATCATAGCATCTGGTCCCATCACTTTATGGTAAATAGATAGGGAAACAATGGAAGCAATGAGAGACTTTATTTTGGGGGGCTCCAAAGTCACTGCAGATGGTGGCTGTAGCCATGAAATTAAAAGACTCTTGCTCCTTTGAAGAAAAGTTTTGATCAAACTAGATGGCATAGTAAAAAAACAGAGACATTACTTTTTCAACAAAGGTCTGGCTAGTCAAAGCCATGGTTTTTCCAGTAGTCATGTATGGATGTGAGAGTTGGACTACAAAGAAATTGAGCACTGAAGAACTGATGCTTTTGAACTGTGGTGTTGGAGAATATTCTTGAGAGTCTCTTGGACTGCAAGGAGATCCAACCAGTCCATCCAAGAGGAACTCAGTCCTGAATGCTCATTGGAAAAACTGATGCTGAAGATGAAACTCCAATACTTTGACCACCTGATGGGAAGAACTGACTCATTTGAAAAGACGCTGATGCTGGGAAATATTGAAGGCTGGAAGAAAAGGGGGCAACAGAGGATGAGATGGTTGGATGGCATCACTGGTTCAATGGACATGAGTTTGAGTAAGCTCCGGAAGTTGGTGATGGACAGGGAAGACTGGCGTGCTGCAGTCCATGGGGTTCCAAAAAGTTGAGCACGACTGAGCAACTGACTGAGTGTATATATTTCTATGCTTCTTTCTGCATTTCTTCCTCTCTCTCCACCCCCACTGTGTCCACTTAGAAGGGAGAAATCTTAAGTTTTAAATTAATTTCTATTTTGAAATAATTTTACATTTTCTCAAAATTTGTAAAATACTTGATAATTGCTATATACCTTCTCTCAGCTTTCCCCAAAGATAATATTTTAACTAATCACTCTACACTTATCAAAACTAAGAATGTAATATTGACCAAACACTCTTAACTAAAACTATAGATTTTGTTCAAATTTTAGTACATTTTGCATTGATTCCTTTTTTATTGTTCATGATACTTTGTTGTATTAGGTCACCATATCTTTGTCTCTAGTAGGTGATAATTTCCAAGAGTTTCTTTGTTTTTCATCCCCTTGACTCTTTTGAAAAATAGTCAAGATTTTATAAAATATTTTTCAATTTGGACTTGTTTGTAGTTTTCGTACAATTATATGTATTTTAAGAGAAGTGAACTTATGGCATTATATCAGGATAAATGGCCCCAATATTACTAAATAAGATTGACTATTTCATTAAGGTGGGATTTGTTAGGCTTGTCAAAGAGAAACTTTTCTTTCAAGTTTTCTTTAAAATAACTATTTTTATCTCTCCTTAGTTTTAGATGTTAGATTCTTAATCTTTTATATTTTTACTTTGGTTTTCATTTATAAAGATACAGTTCCTTATCTGATGTTATTAACTATTACGCTATGAATTCTTCAGCAAATTTCATAGTTCTGCTTTTTCCATTTTTTATCTTTAAACTTCCTGAAATTAACATTGTGACTGAAGAGAGTCATGGATCTAATACACTGTCAAAAAGATAATCAACATTTCCAGCTTTCGAGGTGTGTGTATGGGCTCAGTTGCTCAGACGTTTCTGATTCTTTGTAGTCCCATGGACTGTAGCCTGCCAGGTTCCTTTGTCCATGGAATTTTCCAGATGAGAATACTGGACTGGGTAGCCATTTCCTCTTCCAGGGGATTTCCCCACCCAGGGATCAAGCCCAAGTCTCTTGTGTCTCCTGCATTTGCAATAGATTCTTTACCACTAGTGCCACCTGGAAAAATTATATACTTTTCTACCATTTGGCCACTCACCTGGAACCAGACATCCTGGAGTGTAAAGTCTAGTGGGCCTTAGGAAGCATTACTATGAACAGAGCTAGTGGAGGTGATAGAATTCCAGCTGAGCTATTTCAGATCCTAAAAGATGATGCTGTGAAAGTGCTGCATTAAATATGCCAGCGTATATGGAAACTCATCAGTGGCCCCAGAGCTGGAAAAGGTCAGTTTTAATTCCAGTCCCAAAGAAGGGCAAAGCTAAGGAATGCTCAAATTACCATACAGTTGCACTCATTTCATATGCTAGCAAAATCATGCTCAAAATCCTTCAAGCTAGGCTTCAGCAGTACATGAAATAAGAAATTCGAGATGTAAAAACTGAATTTCAAAAATCCAGAGGAACCAGTGATCAGATTGCCAGTATACCCTGGGATCATTGAAAAATCAAGGGAATTACAAAACAAACAAACATATATTTATGCTTCATTGACTATGCTAAAGACTTTGACTGTGTGGATCACAACAAACTGTGGGATATTCTTAAAGAGATGGGAATACCAGACCATATTACCTGCCTCCTTAGAAACCTGTGTGCAGTTAGAAGCAACAGTTAGAACTGGACATGAAACAACCGCACTAGTTCAAAACTGGTAAAAGGGTACGTCAAGGCTGTATAGTGTCATTGTGCTAATTTAACTTAAATGCAGAGTACATCATACAAAATTCTGGACTGGATAAATCCCTATCTGAAATCAAAATTGCCAGAGAAATATCAACAACCTCAGATATGCAGATTATACCACTTTAATGGCAGAAAGTGAAGAGGAACTAAAGAGTCTCTAGATGAATGTAAAACAGGAGAGTGAAAAAGTTGGCTTAAAATTCAACTTTCAAAAACGAATATCATCAATGACATCTAAATTTAATCGCAAACAGATGGGGAAAAAATGGAAACATTGTCATATTTCATTTTCTTTGGCTCCAAAATCAATGTGGACATTGACTACAGTGACAAAATTAAATACGCCTGATCCTTGGAAGAATAGCTATGACAAACCTGGACAGTGTATTAAAAAGCAGAGACATCACTATGCATCAGAGGTCCATCTAGTCAAAGCTATGTTTTTTCCAGTAGTCATGTGTGGATATGATTGTAGGAACATAAAGAAGGCAGAATGCTGAAGAATTGATGCTTTTGAATGGTAGTGCTGGAGGACTCTTGAGAGTCCCTTGGATAGTAAGATATCAAACCAGTCAATCCTAAAGGAGATCAACCCTGACTTTTCATTGAAAGTACTGATGCTTAAGCTGAAGCTTCAATACTCTAGCCATCTGATGTGAAGAGCCAGCTTATTGGAAATGACCCTGATCCTGGGAAAGATTGAGGGCAGGAAGAGAAGGGTGCAGCAGATGATGGATGACATGGTTGGATGGCATCACTGACTCAATGGACATGAGTTTCAGCAAACAGGGAGATAGTGAAGGAAAGAGAAGCCTGGTGTACTGCAGTTCATGGGGTCACAAAGAATCAGACACGACTTAAGGACTGAACAACAAAGAATTTCTAAAATTTATTTCTTCGTACTTTATAATATTTTGTTATTCTAAATGGTATATTATAAAATCATGTTTCATAAATACTTGCTGCTAGTTTAGAAGTATGCAGACTTCCCCAGTAGCTCAGCTGGTAAAGAATCTACCAGGAATGCAGGAGACCCCAGTTCAATTCCTGGGCCAGGAAAATACCCTGGGGAAGGGCACAGCTACCCTCTCCAGTATTCATGTGCTTTCTTGGTGGCTCAGACTATAAAGAATCTGCATGCAATGTAGGAGACCTGGGTTTGATCCCTGGGTTGAGAAGATCTTTTGGAAGAGGGCATATCAACCCCACCCCACCCCAATATTCTTGCCTAGAGAACCCCCATGGACAAAGAGCCTGGTGGGCTTCAGTCTGTGGGGTCGCAAAGCATCAGACATGACTGGGGGACTAAGGACACATACACAGAAGTATCCATTTTTAATATTAGCTTAATTTTATATCCAGAAAATGGTTATCTTATTAATTTTAATAAATTTCATGTTTTCTGGTGCTTTCCACTTTGAAAGGTCATCTATGAAAAACTATAACTTTCTTACTTTCTAATATTCCTATCTTGTTTTACTTGCCTTATTGTGCTGACTAGATCTCCATGAAATTTCTGAATAGGAGTTAAAACGGAGGGCATCTTTAACATGTTCCTGATTTTGACTGAAAATATACTTATATTTAACATATCATATAGATTTTGAAAGATATCCTTTATCAGAATAACAATATTCCTTTTTATTCTTAGTTTGCTAATGTGATATTAATTTTTTAAAAATTTTATTTATGAAAAATATATTTTGAATATTATCAAATTCCTTATCTAACAAGGAATTAATTCCTTCTTTCAATTATTTTGATGAAACACTAATAAATAATTTTATGTAAACACAATATAATAATGATATACTCATTTTATAGGCACTATTGCATTGTTGTTCAGTTGCTCAGTCATGTCCAGCTGTTTGCGACCCCATAGACTGCAGCTTGCCAGGCTTCCCCGTCCTTCACCATCTCCCAAAATCATGCTCAAACTCGTGTGCATTGAGTCCGTGATACCATCCAACCACCTCGTCCTCTGTCATCCCATTCTCCTCCCCTGAAGAGCATGTCTTAAATTTATTAAGAAGAGCTGAACATATTTATGAATAGGATTCATCTATAATTTCCTTATGTGTGCTGCCGATATATGGGAGAACAGACAAGGAATATGATTTTTGCTTGTTTTCTAGGAATTTTGTGTAAGTTTGAAATTTTAAAAATATTTTTAAAAATATCTCATGAAAATATGGGCCTGGTATATTATTCTGGATAAATTATCTTACAGATCACATTTTCTAAAAAACTATAAGACTATTTCAGGTTTAATACTTCCTTTTTAAATGGGGTTGATAATTTTTATTCTTTTCCAGAAAGTTGGTTATGTTTTCTAAGTCTTTAAATCAATTGCAAATATCTACATAGACTAGAGGAGAGAGATCAAAGGAAATGGCTGAGTTTCTCCAGAAAAAAAGTATGATATGTATGCACAAATACACACATGAAGAATGCCTCCAAAAGTTTCATCGCTGAAACCTGTGATTATGCTATTGTACATGACAGGGGGACTTTGAAAGTGAGATTAAATGGATTGGATAATTTATTCTGAATTATCTTGGAGGGCACAAGAATATCACAACATTTCATATTAGAAGGTTATAGAAGGAGTCAAATTTAGAGCAGTGGAATATGTAACAGCAGAAGCAAGAGAATGAAATCATGTGACGGTAAACAAAGCAATGCCACAAACCTATAGCAGTTGGAAGAAGCAAGAAATAGGTCATCCCCAGGAATCTTCAAGAAAGCAACCTGCCAACACCTTCATTTTAGCTCCAGGAAACTTATTTTGGATTCCTGATCTCCCCAAAAATAAGAAAATTAAAAACAAAACAAACAAAAAAATTAAAGCCTTAAAGTTGTTGCAATAGTTTAAGCAACAATAGGAAACCAGTGTAGATTTTGGCACTGAAATTGGGATTCTTATGTAACAGATACTTAAAAATGGAGGAGTAGCTTTGGAATTAGTTAATGTATCAGTTCAGTTCCTTTCAGGCACTCAGTCATGTCCAACTTTTTGAGACCCCATGGTACTATAGCACACCAGGCCTCCCTGTCCATCACCAACTCCCAGAGATTACTTAAACTCATGTCCATTGAGTTGGTGATGCCATCCTACCATCTCATCCCCTTTCGTCCCCTTCTTCTCCCACCTTAAATCTTTCCCAGCATCAGGGTCTTTTCAAATGAGTCAGTTCTTCCCAAAGTACTGGAGTTTCAGCTTCAGCATCAGTCCTTCCAATGAATATTCAAGACTGATTTCCTTTAGGATGGACTGGTTGGATCTCCTTGCTGTTCAAGGGACTCTCAAGATTCCTTTCCAACAACACAGTTCAAAAGCATCAATTCTTTGGTGCTCAATGTTTTTATAACTCAACTCTCAAATCCATACATGACTACTGGAAAAACCTTAGCTTTGACTAGCCGGACCTTTGTTGGCAAAGTAATGTCTCTGCTTTTTAATATGCTGTCTAGGTTGGTCATAGCTTTTCTTCCAAGGAGTAAGTGTCTTTTAATTTCATGGCTGCAGTCACCATCTGCAGTGATTTTGGAGCCCCCCAAAATAAAGTCTGTCACTGTTTCCACTGTTTACCCATATATTTCCATGAAGTGATGGGACTAGATGCTATGATCTTAGTTTTCTGAATGTTGAGTTTTAAGCCAACTTTTGAGTGAAAAAAATTAATATATAGTGCCTGGAATAACATTGAATATTAAAAAATATATTTTTGGATTAAACTGTTATTAGAAATATATTTACTGAAAACTGTTGGTGAAGGCTCAGAAGAAAATAATATTCATAGTAGATGATGCACAAATCTTGAAGCATTCTCAGTGATTGGTCAGATGAAACTGAGAAACACACTTAAAAAAACAAAACAAAACTATATTTTCATAGAAAACTTCCACATCTTCATAATAGAATATTTGTTACTGTTCTTCAGTCACTAAGGCTTGTCTGACTTTTTGCGACCCCCATGGACAACAGCACTCCAGGCCTCCTTGTTTCTCACCATCTCCCAGAGTATGCCCAAGTTCATGTCCGTTGAATCGGTGATGCAATCCAACCATCTCATCCTCTGTTTCCTTCTTCTTTTGCCTTCTATCTTTCCTAGCATCAGGTTCTTTCCCAGTGAATTAGCATTTCTACTCAAGTGGCCAAAGTACAGGAGTTTCAGCTTCAGCATCATTCTTTCCAGTGTGTGTTCAGGGTTGATTTCTCTTGATGTCATTCAGTCTCTCCATCATGTCTGACTCTTTGTGACCCAATGGACTGCAGTGTTCCAGGCTTCCCTGTCATTTAGTATCTCCTTGAGTTTTCTCTAACCCATGTCCATTGAGTTGGTGATGCCATCCAATCATTTCATCCTCTGTCGTCCACTTCTTCTCCTGCCTTCAATCTTTCCTAGCATCAGGGTCTTCTCCAATAAGTCAGCTCTTCACATTAGGTTGCCAGAGATTTGGAGCTTCAGCTTCAGCATCAGTCCTTCCAGTGAATATTCAGAGTTGATTTCCTTTAGGATGGACTGGTTTGATCTCCTTGCTTTCCAAGGAACTCTCAAGATTTTCTCCAGCATCATAGTTTCAAAGCACCATAGTTTCAAAGCACCAATTGTTCAGCAATCAGCTTTCTTTATGGTCCAACTCTCATATCTGTACATGACTACTGGAAAAACCATAGCTTTGACTATACAGGCCCTTTGTCAGCAAAGCGATGTCTCTCCTTTTTAATACACTGTCTAGGTTTGTCACAGCTAGTCTTTCACGGAGCAGGTATCTTTCATTTTCATGGCTGCAGTCACTGTTCACAGTAATTTTGGAGCCCAAGAAAATGAAATCTGACACTATTTCCATTGTTTCCCCTTCTATTTACCATGACATGATTGGAGTAGATGCCATGATCTTCATTTTTTGAATGTTGCATTTTAAGCCAGCTTTTTTGCTCTCCTCTTTCACCTTCATCAAGAGGCTCTTTAGTTCCTCTTCACTTTCTGCCATTAGAGTGGTATTATTTGCATATCTGAGGTTGTTGATATCTCTTCAGCGTCTTGATTCCAGCTTGGGATTCATCCAGTCTGGCATTTCATATGAGGTACTCTGCATATAAGTTAAATAAGCAGCATGACAAGATAGAGCTTAACTTACTCCTTTCCCAATTTTTAACCAGTCTGTTGTTCCATGTCCAGTTCTAACTATTGCATCTTTTTTTTTTTTTTTTTTAACTATTGCATCTTGACCTGAATACAGGTTTCTCAGGAGGCAGGTAAGGTGATCTGGTATTCCCATCTCTTGAAGAATTTTCCACAGTTTGTTGTGATCCACACAGTCAGAGGCTTTAGCATAGTCAATGAAGCAGAAGTAGACATTTTTCTGGAATTCCCTTGCTTTTTCAATTTCCCTTAGGACTGACTGGTTTGATCTCCTTGCTGTAGAATGGACTCTCAAGAGTCTTCTCCAGTACCACAATTCGAAAGCATCGATTCTTTAACATTAAACCTTCTTTATGATCCAACTTCTGTATCTGCCTGGAAAGCAGTATATTAGTTGACATTAAAATACTGAAGGTGAGGGCTCAAAAGAAAATGCATAACATATTGGAAACCTAAAGAAAATAGATACTGGCTATAGAGTGGCAGAAATCTTGAATTGCAATTTACTAGTAATGTACCAACTAAGTGATTAAGGGTTACTAAAATTAACTATTCATAAAGTTTAGCACATTGTTAACATTCATTGATGATTTTAATCCCATGTTCCAAAACAAGGTTGACTGACAAAGAGCAAGGCTATATCGATGTATGTACACCTGCAAGCCACAGAAGTATCAGAACATTCAGTTTGCTGGTAAGTTATAGAAAGCAATATCCTCAAAGATTAAAAAACATAGTATTTATACTCCAGACTGTTCAGAGTTTTCATGATACTCAGCATAGCTTGCTCATTCTCTAGCCATTTCCTTACTAACCCTACAAATTTACCTTAGATTATAAATAGCTCCAGGTTCTACTTTCACTACAGAGACAAAGTAACTTACAAGAAATTAACTCTAAGAATGTATTTATGAAATGAGCTTCTTAATTTGTATGAGGTGATGGATGTTGACTCCTGGAGGTAAAGAGTGCTTTGACTGGCCGTCTAACATTGCATTAAAGAATAGATGCTTTGGTGCCAGGAACACACATGAGTTTTAATACTGGTTTTATCATTTTTTAAGTATCATACTTCTACTCTGTAAATGAAGATAAGAACAATTACCCCATGAAGTTTTGAAGTTAAAGGAGAAAAGTTGTATAAAACATCCAGCACATTACCCAATACACAACTGGTAGATGTCAGCTAAAGAAGAAATCTTGTTTTCCTGTGGTAAACCTTCTTGAGATTCTGTGCAGCTGAAGTTGCTGGTTCTACTTAAAGGGAATTTAAGGCACCTAAATATATTGAACTCACTGAAAGTTCTATGAAAATGAGCTATTTAATGTATCTTAAATCTGTCTCAGCTAGTTCTCCTTTATGACCCAAAATGACATGGCTCAGATGCTCATGGGGAAGGGCTGACTGATAGTTACTTACCTCTAGTTTTTAACAAGGTCATCATCCTACAGCTCTCCTAATGGGTTGCACCAGCCTGAAGGACGAGGCCATACCGTATGGCATCTGTGTTCATTACAAAGTCCCAAGCTACCATGCCAAGTGTCACCAGCACTGATATTAAATTTTCCCTTCTGAAAGACAAATAAAAAAGAGTACAAAACAGGAAAGAAAATTATTGTTATACTTATGAGAAGTATATAATAAAGTAAATGGAAGTTAATTCAGCATGTTAAAGGATCAGAGTCAAAAGTTAATTTTAATAATGATATATCTGACTTTCTTAATATGACATGAAATAATAATATTACTGTGTTTCTGCCAATTTCACAGCAGTGGATAGCCTTGGGTTTAGATTGAAAGAACAAATATTAATAGATAAGACTCAGTGTTTAGGAAATAATTAGTAAGGAGTCATTGTGGTTCATTTATTCAATTTATCTAGCTATTAATTCAACCCCAAGCTTAAGAATAAGAACAGAATGGGTCCAAACTAATATTCTAAAAGTAGTTCAGTATGGCAGAGACTAGTAATTGTATATGCTTAGAGTAAGGCGGGCATACCTAAATCAGAGAATGTTCAGAGAACAAGGTTAAAATCAGAACCAAATGAAGGAAGATAAAACAGGATAGCGGACAGTTAAGTAAGATAAGGGACCTAAGTCCAAGGCAGTAGTCTTAGAAAAAAAAAAAAAATCACAGTAGAGTGTGCAGGGAGGAAAAATCAAGCAAAATATATTAAAGTTATAACCACTGTACCAATAAAAGAAAAGGAAATTAATTTATGTTAATAGAAAAAACTTATACTTTAACCTCATAAACTTTTTATTATTGCTGATAAGTTGACAGCCAGTTGTGGTTAACTGGTTAATTTTTAGAGATTAAGTAGTTGTGAATATTTGAAATTAGCTGGATGGCAAAAAGCTACAGTAAAGTAGGAACAGAAAGGGTATAATAGAGAAAATATGACCAATAAAATCACTTATAATTAATTATGATAATTTTGAAAAATTATCAAAAATTGCTATAAATATTTTTCTAACTTAAAGTGTCAAAAATGCTTTTAATATTAGTCACATATATCTAACTCAAATAAAACTATGCTTTTTTTCTTTTGAGGAAATTGTTACCATATTACATCAATAATATGGTGAGAATTGATATTATAACTTCTATACAAATTTAATCATAGAAATGTAATAAAATGATTTTATTAAAGCCTCTTCTGTGTTATTTTATGGGGACCGTATCAATTAAATGAAATACATGTGACAGCTGATGCTGGGTAAGATTGAAGGTAGGAGCGGAAGGGGACAACAGAGGATGAGACAGTTGGATGGCATCACCGATGCTGTGAACATGAATTTGAATAAGCTCCGGGAGTTGGTGATGGATAGGGACTGCATGCTGTAGTCCTTGAGGTTGCAAAGAGTCAGACATGACTGAGCGACTGAACTGAGACATATGAGAGCATTTGAGTAATGTTAATCAATGTAAGAAATGAGAGGTTGAGAAATCATTCCTAAAAATTGAAATATAGTATGTCACAAAATAGTTTTCCACTGAGATTTAGCTAAATTCTGCCACTAATAGATACTCCCACTACAACCTCAATATTATTCTAATAATAAATAGTTCAGCTAAAACAAATCAAAGATCATTGATATTAAATTATTGGGGGTAGAAATCTAGCAAATTACTGAATTATATCAGACTTTAAGCATCTCTTTAGCAGGGTACAATTTAATCAGGTAGATGGTATCCATTCCATTCATCAGGAGACAGCCAATGGCTTTCAAGTAGGTAAGATTTTCATTTTACATTGATACAGAAAAGTCTCAGAAAGATTAATGGGTTCAGACCTTTTAGCCCATGAGGCTTGAATCTTTGGAGCATTCCTACCTAGAGTGATTAATCAAACAGATTTCTCAAAGCATGGCCACATGAGGATCAAATAACTTTAAAAGAAAAGATGGATAACATAAAATGACAATATGTAAAATTTCCTTTGTTCTCTCATGTTTTTTTCTCAACTTCCAGAAAGTCAAAACAACCAAAGCAAAATCCTACTCTGATAATATTTGCATCATAGTTAGCAATTTCCTGAAGATATTAGAGAATTCAATCTTCCAAGTTGTGTGCTTTTCTTTCTTATTTACTGATATTTTGCTACAGAGAAATAGAAGTCAATGCCAATGTTGACTGTCGGTCCAATTTGTAAAATGCACTTTGTTTCCCTTGAATAAGCACTTCCTAAAATTCATGACATCGGGGTTGCCATCACCTATCCTTAATTAAATGAGATGTTCCTTGAATTATGAAAACATGAAAATGAAAAAACATACTTATCCAAATAAAACTTAGAAGTATCAGTAGGTTAGTTACATACTGAAAGCCAAGAAAGATTTGGGAGGGAGAGAAAAAAGCAAAAACGAACAACTGAAAATAATTTAGGGATATAGAAGAAAGAAAGAAGAACAAAGATGTGGATGTAAAAAGAAGATAGAGGAAATACAAAGGGAAAAACACGAAGAAATAAAATGTTAAAAACATAGAGAAGGAAAAATCAGGAAAAAAGAGAAAAATATCAAGAGAGTGAAATATGTGAAATAGAGCTGAGACAGAGCAGAATTTGAAGAACACTTTAAAGATCTAGGATTGGAAGATTATTTTAGAAGCTGTGGGAAAGATGTCTTCTAAGACTGAAGACCATGAACGGAATGTTAAAGAAGTGCAAGTTTTCAACTGATTGTCATTTAAAAATAATAAGCTTTAGTAAAACAAAAAAAGTCTCAACTGCTCATGATAGCCCTTGGCTAAATCAAAAATTAAGATTGAATGAAGTAATCCAAGCAAACTTCTCTGAAGAGTCCTTGATATTTAGTGCATGCTCAATAATTTTTGGTTATTAATATTATTTCTAATCTAGTTTACAAATCTGCCAGACTGTGCAGAACCAAAGCAGAATGTGTTTTAAGCCCCTCTATATTCTAAGAAATAATCTTCATGTCAAATAATACTCTAAATATTCTTGTAAACATGTGAACGTTTGAACCTTTGTATGTTTTTCTCATACCTATATACATATATAATTTACAAATTGAAGCAAAAATCTTAATCTTATTGATCTATTGATTAAAATATGTAATTTTATTTAATAGGTATGTAATGTAAAAATTATATACAAATTTAAACTTCCAGAGTAATTTTACTTGTAACTTCTCAAAAGAAGTCACCAAAATCTCTGAACAGGTCCAAGTGGCTCCCTCCATATCTCTCATAGAAATTGTCCTTTGTATTTTAAAGACTTATCCAGGGAAATGGAAAATTTTCATTTTTAGAAAGCATTTTTTATTAGTATTGATGTTTTAGTTGTTTTTCCATGTGCTTAAAAGAGGGTCTTTAGAGTTAAAAATTATGCAGGTATTATAATGACTGTTATTTTCAGTAGTACATTCACATTTCATATGTTCCAATTCAAAGACACAGGTGCAGCATTTGCTTGTTAGTTCAGTTCAGTCGCTCAGTCGTGTCTGACTCTTTGCGGCCCCATGAATCGCAGCACACCAGGCCTCCCTGTCCATCACCAACTCCTGGAGTTCATTCAGACTCACATCTATTGAGACAGTGATGCCATCCAACCATCTCATCCTCTGTCGTCCCCTTCTCCTCCTGCCCCCAATCCCTCCCAGCAGCAAAGTCTTTTCCGATGAGTCAGCTCTTCACATGAGGTGGCCAAAGTACTGGAGTTTCAGCTTTAGCATCATTCCTTCCAAAGAAATCCCAGGGCTGATCTCCTTCAGAATGGATTGGTTGGATCTCCTTGCAGTCCAAGGGACTCTCAAGAGTCTTCTCCAACATCACAGTTCAAAAACATCAATTCTTTGGTACTCAGCTTTCTTCACAGTCCAACTCTCACATCCATACATGACCACAGGAAAAACCATAGCCTTGACTAGATGGACCTTAGTCAGCAAAGTAATGTCTCTGCTTTTGAATATACTATCTAGGTTGGTCACAACTTTTCTTCCAAAGAGTAAATGTCTTTTTAATTTCATGGCTGCAGTCACCATCTGCAGTGATTTTGGAGCCCAGAAAAATAAAATCTGACACTGTTTCCCCATCTATTCCCCATGAAGTGATGGGACCGGATGCCATGATCTTTATTTTCTGAATGTTGAGCTTTAGGCCAACTTTTTCACTCTCCTCTTTCACTTTCATCAAGAGGCTTTTTAGTTCCTCTTCACTTTCTGCCATAAGGGTGGTGTCATCTGCTTGTCAGTTATTAACAATCAGTGAGAGGGTTCTTCAAGCCTCATTAAAATTTTAAAATGGAAAAGGAAAGGAGAAACTAAAGGGAAATACTTTTCTTTTGTTACACAAGTAATTTTATGATAATTAAATACATAAAATTCAATTATCAAAAATAAAATTGTCAGCAAGGAGAGTTTAAGACATTTTATATTGGATAACCACCCTGATTCACTATGGTTCAAAGCCCTTCTGACTTAAGGGCAATATATTACTTCTCACACTAGAATTCATTGAAACATGTAACTCTCACATCTAGTTTTCTCTATTTCTTATGACAGCCCCAACATCTAAAGGTTGAGTCTCACTCAACTACAGAGTCTCTAAACTGATTTTTTTCTTGTGTTTGCTTATAAACTTTCTTGGAACCACATCTTATACTGTAGGTACTTAGCAACGCTTTTTTGTGTTCTGAATCATCATGCTGTTTCAGTTTTGTCAGTTCAGAAGAGAGGAAAACACACATTTATTGGACACGACACACCACCAAGCAATGCATTAAACATGATCCTGTTGATATTTATCTCACAACAATCTTACACGGTGATTGTTTTGACCCTTTTAACAAGTGAGGAAACTGAGTCTAGGGGAAGGTGATTTTCCTAAGGTTTGTTTCCCAAGCTTATTCCATGGTCTTGTTGATTCCAGAGTTTTGATATTTTAACAATACAGTCGGCCCTCTGTATCCATGAGTTCTACATTCACAGGTTCAGTCAACCAGGGATTCAATAAACCACAGATTGAAAGTACTGGGGAAAAAAAAAAATTCAGAAAGTTTCAACAGACAAAACTTAAATTTGCCATGAACTGGTAAGTTTACATAGCACTTGCATTGTATGAACAACTATTTGGTATAGTATTTACATTATACTAGGTGTTACAAATTGGAGAAGGCAATGGCACCCCACTCCAGTACTCTTGCCTGGAAAATCCCGTGGATGAAGGAGCCTGGTAGGCTGCAGTCCATGGGGTCTCGAAGAGTCAGACACAACTGAACGACTTCACTTTCACTTTTCACTTTCATGCATTGGAGAAGAAAATGGCAACCCACTCCAGTGTTCTTGCCTGGAGAATCCTAGGGACAGGGGAGCCTGGTGGGCTGCCGTCTATGGGGTCGCACAGAGTCAGACATGACTGAAGCGACTTAGCAGCAGCAGGTGTTAAAAATAACCTATTTATGATTTAAAGTATATTGGAGAATATGTATAGTTTATAATATGTGCAAATACTATACAATTTCATATAAGAGACAAGTGTTTGTGGATTTTGGTATCTGTTGAGGGTCTTCAAACCAATCCCCCACAGATCTCAGAAAACAGCTATACTCCATTGTTTCATAAGCAGCAGAAAAGATCATGAATTAGCACAGAGTTCATAATTCAAGCTTCTTAGTCTTTGATATAGTGCAGCTAGCTAATAAACCTTTTTATCTTGGCCTTATCACCGTACATCACGTTCTCTCTTTTTAAAATTGGGGAAGTATTTTGCAATGTCTATAATTCATTTTTCTTTTTTATGACTCACTTCTTACTGAAATGTTATTAGTACATGTGCAGTTTAGATTAGAGGATAACCCTGATCAGCTAAGGTTCTCTAAAGAAAGGACAACACTCAGGCAATCTGTTACCCATTGCTCCATTAAAATCCAAAGTTTCACTAATGAGTATAATGAACGCTCAGAAATGGGTCTTCATCAGTAAAGACAGTATTCTGTTGTATGGTATGAAGAATGTTACAGATGGGCTATCCCTGGTAAAACTAGAGGCTTTCATATTATGTATTTTGGCTCTGCTGAAAATATTTTGGAGGCCTAGCCCAGTTTTATACTAACCTGGGATAGGAAGTAAGTGAACGCTCTAGGTTTTACTCCTGTAACTAGGTTTGCTCCCTTAATAGTCCTGGCATCTAGTTCAAAGCCAGATGTCAACTGCAAAGCCCAGAACCTTGTTCATAGAGATTCGTTATATCCACCTCAGGCAAACTTTGATGTAAGGTGGGGTTGGGGCTCCTGAAAGGACAGAGTGCAGCGACTTTATCCAACATCTGGTTAGTAAATATTGGTTTCCTAAGCATCTGTTTAAGGGAGAAAATGTGTTCATAAGGTTTGCAGTTTAGATGGGTGTCTGGGGTAAGAGTATAGCACAACCTCATTCATCTCAAAGCTATTTAGTAGCTACTATATATCTCTCAGGACTTCCCTGGTGGCTCAGTGGTACAGAATCCACCTGCAGTAAGGAGACACAGGTTCAACGCCTGGGTTGGTAAGACCCTGGGAAAGGAAATGGCAGCCCACTCCAATATTCTTGCCCAGGAAATCCCATGGTCAGAGGGATTTATGACCCGTAGTTCTGGTGGGTTACAGTCCATGGGGTTGCAAAGAGTCGGACTATGACTGAGACACTAAACAACAGTTTATCTCACAAAAAAAAGAAAAAAGAAAAAAAAGAGAGAGAGAGAGAGAGAAGGTCAGATTACCCCAGAGCAGTTAGCAACAGTTTGTGCAATGACCTATAAAATGCTCTGAATATACACAGATGCAGAAGTCTACACTAAGACATCTCTTGGACTTGGAAAGAAATCCAAGTGCGATTTTGTTACTAGGGCAAAAAACACTACAAAGTATACTATTTAACTATCAAGTTTGTGTTTTCTTTCTCTTTTTTCACCCCAATCCCTTCGTCTTTAATAGCGTTCTCATTGGCATAATTCCCTATTATATAGACATACTTATACCTCATAAAGCAATTTACTGACTAAAGGATTCCTTATCACTCTAGTATCCTGACAGCTGAGCTGGAGTTTTCCAATTATGACAACACAGAGAGTAAAACATCTGCAGGCTGCCAGAGCTGAAGATCAGCAACTCTCCTTAAGCAAAGAAAAGAGCTTTTGGATACTTTCAATATTTGAGGGATTAAACGAAAGTTGGCTACTGATGTTTCCTTGAGTAGTCCTTATGGAAGCTCAGGGGAGAGTCTGGGTGTGTGTAATAAGATAAAGAGAAATTTAAGAATGAAAAGAAGCATGTATTGTCCAATAAATTTTAATAGTGGTTTACAGCTCCTAAGGTAGGTTTAATAAATAGTATTATAAGTATCAAAAATCTTTCCACTATGACCTATAGGTTTGGTTACTGATTCACAAGGCCATTACAAAATATGTTAGCATTAGTATGTCAGACCAGTGGATCAACTCACCCATTCTTAACTTGGCTGTAGCAATACAAGCCTTCACTGACAATATTTTTAGAGCATGAATATCTTAGTTGGTCTCTATATCACTTTAGAAAAATATTAAACTCTTTAGTGTAATATGCTGCTGCTGCTGCTGCTGCTGCTGCTGCTGCTAAGTCTCTTCAGTCATGTCCGACTCTGTGCGACTCCATAGATGGCAGCCCACCAGGCTGCCCCGTCCCTGGGATTCTCCAGGCAAGAATACTGGAACAGGTTGCCATTTCCTTCTCCAGTGCATGAAAGTGAAAAGTGAAAGTGAATTCGGTCAGTTGTGTCCGACTCTTAGCGACCCCATGGACTGCAGCCCACCAGACTCCTCCATCCATGGGCTTTTCCAGGCAAGAGTACTGGAGTGGGGTGCCATTGCCTTCTCCTTAGCATAATATATGTAACCCTTAATGATTAGACTGGCTCCACCCTCAGTTTATTCATCTCCTGCCCTAGATCTGTAAACTCCTCCCCTTTCTAGCTGGAGCCCTCAGTCCCTAGAAACATTTAATACTGATTTCTCTGCCATCAAGGAGGGTTGCATGGAATCCTGTTCATGGTGGCTGCTGGCAAAGAGTGGCCACTGGTGACCCACTGGTCAGACAGATGTCTACACTATACTTTACTATGTCTCTAAATAAGTAAATAAGTGAATAAGCAAAGGATCAGGTGTATAAGAATACTATCAGCATTCTCTTAAAACCTGGTATTCACAACTGCAAAAAATACTCCAGGTCTCATACACATTTGTTTCCCCAAAATAAAAATAAAATTTTCAGACAAATCATTGCTACTTCATCTGTACTTCCATGGAGAAGGAAATGGCAACCCACTCCAGTACCGTTGCCTGGAGAATCCTGGGGACGGAGGAGCCTGATGGGTTGCCATCTAGGGGGTTGCACAGAGTCGGACATGACTGAAGTGAGTTAGCAGGAGCAGCAGCATCTCTACTTCATTTAACAGTGATAACAAATATTAAATTGATAATAATTTTGAAGCACTATATTATCCTGCTTCCAATGATTTCTAGATTTCTGCCTTGACCTTGTAAGTAAAAAAGTTTATCATTGTCATAGTGTTTGAATTATCTTTTTCAATTGTTTTACTATACACTGCAATTGTTCTCAAACCAAATCCACATAGCTCCAAATATAGCTCTATGGCTTATTCTTAGTTATATGATACTTCCCAACACCATACTAAATTCTAATCTGAATCTGGAAATTTCTAAGTAAATAGTTTTATCCAGATCATTTAAAAGACATGTTAAATGAGATTGTCCGTATTGTTTAATCTAAAAATTTTTAACTTTTTACATTGAAGGACTTTTTCTGAGCATACTATAGAGTGATGCTACAAATAAAAAATGAGAAAACATATATAAAGTGGCCTCAAAAAATAAAGTATCATCCTAATGCAAAATGTGATCATTGAAATTATAATTATGTTTTATAATTATGCAATTATATGTATAGAAAGTGAAAAAGTGAAAGTATGAGTCACACAGTCATGTCCAGCTCTTTGTGACCCCATGGACTGTGGCCCTCTGGGATTCTCTGTCCATAGAATTCTCAGGCAAGAATAGTGGAGCCATTCCCTTCTCCAGGGGGTCTTCTGGACCCAGAGATTGAACCTCGGCCTCCTGGATTTCAGGCACATTCTTTACCATCTGAGCCACCATATATGTATAATTATAAACATATTTATTTCTTAGAATTATGATTATAATCTCTAGATAATTGTTAATCTAGGTCTAGAAACAGGCTAAAACTGCCCTGATATTTCAACGTTCTTTATTTTCAATATATGGTGAAAGTAAGTACATTGCATTCTTTGGACCTGCTTATATCCAATCTTCCCGTGACTCAACCTGGTAAAGAACCCACCTACCAATACAAGAGATGCAAGAAATGTGGGTTAGATCCCTGGGTTGGGAAAATCCCCTGAAGAAGGAAGTGGCCACCCATTCAAGTATTCTTGCCTGGAGAATTCCATGGACAAAGGAGCCTGGAGGGCTGCAGTCCATCAGAACACAAAGAGTCAGACTAAGCTGTAAGCTCATGCACATTCTTACCGACATTTGATGATTTATCAGACATAGGTTTTCTACTGATTTCCATATTATTCATCTGTACACATGTGATCTCAGGCAGTTAATTTCTTTTTTTTTTTTTTTTTTTTTAGGCAGTTAATTTCTAAGCTCTTTCACGTAACAGTCATGATGACTGAATGAACTGAAGTCATAGCAGAAAGAATAGGGAGCCAAGAGTCAGAACACCTGGATCTGGATTCTAAACTTTCTGTTTTCTCTTTGTGTGAAATTACTTCACTTCTCTGAGCCTCAGTTCCCTCATCTGTAAAGTGGAAATAATGATGCTAAACTTATTTCTATGCAGAATAAGAAAGATATTGAAGAGTGTTTTTGAGTATATAATATATATTAGGTGTTTTTCTTCTTCAGTCTCAATATAACTTTGGAAATTTGAAGATATACCACAGGTCACCTAAGTTATATATCAGATTCATTTGATACAAATGGAAGCAATTACTGAGGGCTTAAAATGTGCCAGACTCTGTGCCAAACACTTTAATTGCATGATCTTATTTAAAACTCTTTAAAAACCTCAAAAGTATTATTATTACCATGTATATTAAGGAACATATCATGTTATGTTATCACGATGGTGTGATCACTCACCGAGAGCC
The DNA here is from genome assembly GCF_001704415.2 of Capra hircus. NCBI lineage: Eukaryota > Metazoa > Chordata > Mammalia > Artiodactyla > Bovidae > Capra > Capra hircus. The sequence goes on along the minus strand of NC_030822.1, from coordinate 13,350,011 downwards.
AGACATCCTGGAATGCAAATTCAAGTGGGCCTTAGGAAGCATCACTACCAACAAAGCTAGTGGAGGTGATGGAATTCCAGTTGAGCTATTTCAAATCCTAAAAGATGATGCTGTGAAAGTGCTATACTCAATATGCCAGCAAATTTGGAAAACTCAGAAGTGGCCACAGGACTGGAAAAGTTCAGTTTTCATTCCAATTCCCAAAAAAGGCAATGCCAAAGAATGCTCAAACTACCACAGAATTGTACTCACCTCACATGCTAGCAAAGTACTGCTCAAAATTCTCCAAGCCAAGCTTCAACAATATATAAACCATGAACTTCCAGATGTTCAGGCTGGTTTTAGAGAAGGAAGAGGTACGAGAGATTAAATTGCCAACATCCGCTGGATCATTGAAAAAGCAAGAGAGTTCTAGAAAACATCTACTTCTGCTTTATTGACTATGCCAAAGCCTTTAACTGTGAATCACAATAAACTGTAGAAAATTCTGAAAGAGATGGGAATACCAGACCAACTGGCCTGCCTCTGGATAAATCTGTATGCAGGTCAAGAAGCAACAGTTAGAACTGGACATGGAACAACAGACTGGTTCCAAATAGGAAAAGGAGTACATCAAGGCTGTATATTGTCACCCTGCTTATTTAACTTATAGCAGAGTATGTCACGAGAAACGCTGGGCTGGAAGAAGCACAAGCTGGAATCAAGATTGCCAGGAGAAATATCAATAACCTCAGATATGCAGATGAAATCATGCTTATGGCAGAAAGTGAAGAACTAAAGGTCCTCTTGATGAAAGTGAAAGAGAAAAAAACTTGGCTTAAATCTCAACGTTCAGAAAACTAAGATCATGGCATCCGGTCCCATCACTTCATGGCAAAAAATGGAGAAACTGTGGAAACAGTGGCAGACTTCATTTTTGGGGGGCTCCAAAATCACTGTTGATTGTGACTGCAGCCATGAAATTAAAAGATGCTTATTCCTTGGAAGAAAAGTTATGACCAAACTAGACAGCATATTAAAAAGCAGGACATTACTTTGCCCACAAAGGTCCATCTAGTCAAGGCTATGGTTTTTCCAGTAGTCATGTATGATATGAGAGTTGGAAAGCTGAGTGCCAAAGAACTGATGCTTTTGAACTGTGGTGTTACAGAAGACTCTTGAGAGTCCCTTGGACTGCAAGGAGATCAAACCATCAATCCTAAAGGAAATCAGTCCTGACTGTTCTTTGGAAGGACTGATGCTGAAGCTGAAACTCCAACACTTTGGCCACCTGTTGTGAAGACTGACTCATTTGAAAATACCCTGATGCTGGGAAAGATTGAAGGCGAGAGGAGAAGGGGACAACAGAGGATGAGATGGTTGGATGGCATCACCGACTCAATGGACATGAGTTTGAGTCATCTCCGAGAGTTGGTGATGGATAGGGAGGCCAGTTGTGCTGCAGTCCATTGGGTTGCAAAGAGTCAGACATGACTGAGCAGCTGAACTGAATTGAACTGAACTGATGTTGAGGACGCTGAGTCAAAATAAGCTTAAGTTATTTGCCCAAATGTGTATATACATAAATACATATATATGTATGTATGTATGTATATAACTATAACTATATATATATATATATATATATATATATATATATAGTTACAGATGAAGACATTGAATTCTTACATGCCAGGGAAAGAGAAATGAATCTTTTAGAGCAACAATGTCTATGTTCAGAAATTTAAAAACGTCTTTCTTATTGGCCATGTGGCAAGAAAAAATAAGAATTAAAATAAACTAGTTGCTGTCATATGAAATGGAAAACAAGAGAACTAAAAGAGGATTCCAGTTTCTAGGATTAAATTTGCAAAAGCAGGTGTCATCAAGTCACGGATCTCAAGGTTTCCAGGTCTTTCGGTTGCTTGTTCAGTGCTACTGTTTTTAGTTCATTGTCTCATCCCCTTAGAAACATTCTCCAGAAATAGACTTCTAGATCACTCATCTTCAGCTGCTCTCTTTCTCTCTGAAATACATGATGAATGATATTCATAGTCACAATAAACACACATGGACTTAAGACCTGAGAAAATGGAAAAAAAATGCATGAGTTATGTGCAATTCTTGCCATGATTGTTATTAAAATACTTCTCATACTCCCAGTTAAATGATACTGATGTCATTATACAAAAACCCTATATTTGTCCTTATTTTAAATGGAAACCCAAATTTTAGTAACTCAAACTATAATAGTAACAAATTCCTCAAACACTACAGCTTGTCATGATGCTGATCTTAAAATTGTCTTTCACACTATAATTTGGCAGTCCAAGTGCTGGGTTATATAAGTTTGCTTTTGGTTCAAAGTGACATAAAACTTTAATTGACATAAATAAAAATGAAAATGGCTTTTTCATGCAGTCACTAAGTCCAGAGACATGGTTTCCTTCAGGTATGATTTGATCCAGAATTGCATCATGGCACTCAGGCCCTGGCTTCTTTTGTGTAATGTTCTTTCCTCTTCTTTGTGCCCAATTTATCCTGATTGCCCCCTCCTCACACTGTATAGTAAAAATATTTGCACTATATTCACACTCCACATCATTGTCATATATATTGCTTAAAGAGGAAACATATTCATCCCCAAGCTTCCAGAATAGATCCTGAAACTGAGGCTGCTAGGATCAGTTTATGTCACATGCAGACATGAGCCAGTTACTCGGGCCTAGACTAGAATGCATTGATTGGCTTATTAGCCTTGGTCACAGGTTTTATACCCGGAGGATAAAGTTTGCTTCCTAGAAACTACAGAGCCTCCCTCCTCCAACACATACACATCAAAAACATCAGAAGCTATTAGAAATGACAAAAGAAGCTAATGCAGAGAATATAATCTGAAAATTCCACTTTTAAGAATATACACTCTCTGAAAATAATTTGTTCCCCTTTAAATGGCCAGATAGAACAGCCTTTCTTTTATTAAGCCTAATTTTTGCCCATTAATTCTACCCATCAATTTGCATTCTTCTCTTGCAGATCCACAGAACAGACTGTGTCTTTTCCATGTGCTGGTATCTATGGCTGATATTTATCAATAGGATATCTTATTCTCTTAGTTACTCCTATGAATAGTAAAAGTTTAGCTTCTGATATATTTGATGCACCTAAATAAGGATATCTCAGGAAAACAAAAAGTGTATTAATGTTCAATATATCTGTGATTTCCAAGAAAAAGCAATGGTTTATGAGGCCCTATCTTGACAGTTCATAGGAAAAAGTAATTCATATATAAGTGTTAATCAAAACACAGTCAGTATTCTGCAGTGGATTGGTTAGATTATTGATGAAGGTGACTAGCCTCCTTGTTTCTGGATGGAAAAAAAATATACTTTGTTTAACTTCTTTAATGCCAAGTTAATAGAGGCCCTTTGGAGCAGCTGAAGCCCTTGGATCTTGAACAGAATGATTTTAGCCCCTTAGTTCTTCATAACAGGGAGTCGGAGAAAGTGTGGCCAGTTCTCTTTTTAGTTTATTGAAAGCCCTTCCCACTCTGCAGGAGTTTAGAGATATAACTAGATGTTTGCCTCTCCCCAGGACCCCAAAATGGCATTCCTTTTGGATAAATCTTTTACGATTCTCTTATCCTAATCCAATCATTCATTCAAAAGGGTTGTGCCTTTCCCATACCAGCTCTTGTCTCATTTTTCATGGAAAGAAATTCTCTTATTTTTCTGCAGTTGAGGGGATTTTGACCTTAAAGGAGGCAAAAAACAAGTCTAAAACCTAAGAGGCTTCTTAGAGTGTAGCTATGAATTACACTGGATAGTAACCATGGAAGAGTATTTAGAATTACACTCGTGTTTTTCCTCATCCCATACCTGACAAATGAATTGATAGATGTGACGCAATCCATTTTATTTCTGGTTAACAGATGGTGTGTTCCAATTAGATCCTGGAACATTTTGAATTGTGATAGGTCTACTGGAAGGGAAATTTGTGGTGTCTCAATCATGAAAATAAAGCTATTCTAAATTCCTTTTTGAATGATATGCTCCTTTTCATTCCTACTGTGTGTGAAATCTTTATCAAAATGGTCTTGCATATACATACTACATAATTTAAATTAAATCGTCAAAGCATTGTAGGAAAGAGTCACATATTTCATTATATTAGGCATGGCACTTACTGAGAACAACATTGAAAAATTAAATCAGTTAATTTATTAGGGAAGGAAGACAAGTTATAAACATGAGTTATAGACATTTAAACTGTGGAAATATAAGTGAACACCAGCTGGACAACTTAATCTTTGAAAACATTTGATTTAATCCGGAATATGTGATAACCACTTTTTAAGTTGGCAGTTTATTGGTACTAGGTTAAAAGATGATTATTTTAAAATGTGTATATCTTTCCTATGTCTTTTGAATTATCTATTTTAAAAGCTTAGTTTTTAGAAGAGTATATACGATGACATAATTGTCTTGTTTCAGTAATAATTAAAAATATAAAAAATTCATAATTATTTTTTTCTTTTTCATTTAAATATTTTTTCTTTAATTTGTACAATGTTGTGTTTCTGCCATTCAACAATGCAAGTAAGCCATAATTATATATATATATAACCCCTTCTTCCCTAGCCTCCCTTCCCTCCCCCTTATCCCATCCATCCAGGTTATCACAGAGCACCACATTGGGCTCCTTATACTACACAGCGACTTCTCACCAGCTCTCCATCTCACACTTAACAGAGTATATATGTTTGATGATACTCTCTCCATTCATCCCACTGTCTCCCACTACCATTGTGGCCACAAGCTCACTCTCGAAATCTGCATCTCCATTCCTTTCCTGAAAATACGTTCATCAATATCATTTGCTTTTTCAGATTCCATATATATGTATTAATATATATACTTGTTTTTCTCTTTCGTATTTAGTTCATTCTGTTTAACAGGCTTTAGGTTCATACATCTCACTAAAACTGATTCTTAGAAATGGTCCCTATTATTTCTTCCTAATAGAGACAGTGAAATAAATACAATAATGAAATTAGCATGTCAGATTTCCTGGTGAAATATCATTCTTTACATATATGTATTCGTATAAGACCTAAAATAATGATTTAGATACCTCAAAACCACAAATTTGCATTCTGTCTAATAACATGGATTTAAAGATATAAACAAGAAATCATATCTAAAACATCATAAAACTAAAGATGTGTTCCCCATCAAGGATCACAGCTTTGTCATGGTGAAGGAGCTTGTGTAACTCAGTGAAACTATGAGCCATGCCTTGCAGGACCACCCAAGATGAACCAGTCATAGTGAGGAGCTCTGACAAAACATGGTTCACTAGAGGAGGAAATGGCAACCCACTCCAGTATTCTTGACAGGAGAACCCCATGAACAGTATGAAAAGGCAAAAAGTTATGACACCTGAGGGCTAGCTCCCTATATTGAAAAGTGTGCAATATGCTACTAAGGAAGATCAGAGGGCAATTACTCAGAGCTCCAAAAATAATGAAGGGCTAGGCCAAAGTGGAAATGAAGCTTGTGAATGTGTCTGGTGGCATGGTGAGAGTAAAGTCTGATGCTGTAAGAACAGTATTGCATAGTGTATACAATATTACGTCCATGAATCAAGATCAGTTGGACATGATAAAGCACGAGATAGCAAGATTAAGCATTAACATCATAGGGATCAGTAAATTAAAATGGATGGGAATGAACAAGTTAAATTTAGATGTCTATTATATCTAATACTGTGGGCTAGAATTCTGTAGAGGAAATGGAGTAGCCCTCACAGACAACAAAAGAGTCTGAAATGCAGTATTTGGGTGCAGTCTCAAAAATGACAGAATGATCTTGCTTTGTTTCCAAGGCAAACCATTCAACATCAAATTTATTCAAGTCTATGCACAATCATTGATGTAAAAGAAGCTGAACTTGATCAATTCTACTATTGAAGACATACAACATCTTCTAGAACAAATAGCAAAGAACTATGTCCTTCTCATAATAGGGGATTGCAATGTAAAGTTCAGTTCATTTCAGTCACTCAGTCATGTCTGACTCTTTCTGACCCCATGGACCGCAGCAAGTCAGGCTTCCCTGTCCATCGCCAGTTCCTGGAGTTGCCTCAGACTCATGTCCATCGAGTCAGTGATGCCATCCAAACATCTCATCCTCTGTCATCCCCTTCTCCTCCTGCCTTCAATCTTTCCCAGCATAAGGGTTTTTCCAATAAGTCAATTCTTCACATCAGGTGGCCAAAGTATTGGTGTTTCAGCTTCATCATCAGTCCTTTCAATGAGTATTCAAGACTGATTTCCTTTAGGATGAACTGGTTTTATCTCCTTGCAGTCCAAGTGACTCTCAAGAGTCTTCTCCAACACCACAGCTCAAAAGCATCAGTTTTTTATGTTCCAAATCTTACATCCATAGATCACTACAGGAAAAAATATAGCATTGAATAGATGGAACTTTATCGGCAAAGTAATGTCTCTGCTTTTTAATATGCTGTCTAGGTTGGTCATAACTTTTCTTCCAAGAAGCAAAAATCTTTTAATTTCAGGGCTATAGTCACCATCTTCAGTGATCTTGGAGCCCCCCAAAATGAAGTCTGCCACTATTTTCACTGTTTCCCCATTTATTTGCCATAAAGTGATGGGACCAGATGCCATGATCTTCATTTTTGAGTGCTGAATTTTAAGCCAATTTTTTTCACTCTCCTCTTTCACTTTCATCAAGAGGCTTTCGTTCTTCTTCACTTTCTGCCATAAGGGTGGTGTCATCTGCGAACCTGAGGTTATTGATATTTCTCCCAGCAATCTTGATTCCAGCTTGTGCTTCATCAAACATGGCATTTTGCATGATCTACTCTGCATATGAGTTAAATAAAGAGGGTGACAATATACAGCCTTGACATACTCCTTTCCCAATTTGGAACCAGTCTGTTGTTACATGTCCAGTTCTAACTGTTGCTTCATGACCTTCATACAGATTTCTCAAGATGCAGGTCAGGTGATCTCATATTACCATCTCTTGAAGAATTTTCCACAGTTTTTTTGTGATCCACACAGTCAAAGGTTTGGGTGTATTCAATAAAGCAGAAGTAGATTTATTTTTTCTGGAACTCTTTTGCTTTTTCGATGATCCAATGGATGTTGGCAATTTGATTTCCAGTTCCTCTGCCTTTTCTAAATCCAGCTTGAACATCTGGAAGTTCATGGTTCATATACTGTTGAAGCCTTGCTTGGAGAATTTTGAGCATTATTTTGTTAGCATGGGAGGTGAGTGCAATTGTGTTTGCACAATCTTTGGCAGGTAGTTTGAACAATCTTTGGCATTGCCCTTCTTTGGGATTGGAATGAAAACTGACCTTTTCCAGTTCTGTGGCCACTGCTGAGTTTTCCAAATTTGCTGGCATGTTGTGTCCAGCACTTTAACAGCAACATCTTTTAGGATTTGAAATAGATCAACTGGAATTCCATCACCTAAACTAGCTTTGTTTGCAGTGATGCTTCCTAAGGCCCACTACTTCGCATTTCAGGATGTCTGGCTCTAGGACAGTGTTCACATCATCATGATTATATGGGTCATGAAGATCTTCTTTGTATACTTTTTCTACGTATTCCTCCCACAACTTCTTAATATTTTCTGCTTCTGTTAGTTCCATACCATTTCTGTCCTTTATTGAACTCATCTTTGCATCAAATTTTCCCTTGGTATCTCTAATTTTCTTGAAAAAATTACTTTCCCATCCTATTTTTTTCTCTGTTTCTTTGCATTGATCACTGAGGAAGGCTTTCTTATCTCTTCTTGCTGTTCTTTGGAACTCTGCATTCAAATGGGTATATCTTTCCTCTTCTCCTTTACCTTTAGCTTCTCTTCTTTTCTTAACTATTTGTCAAGCCTCCTCAGATAACCATTTTCCTTTTTGCATTACTTTTTCTTGGGGATGGTGTTGATCATTGCCTCCTGTACAATGTCATGAACCTTCATCCATAGTTCATCAGGCACTCTGTCTATCACATCTAATCCCTTGAATCTACTTCTTACTCTCACTGTATAAACATAAGGGATTTGATTTAGATTATACCTGAATGGTCTAGTGGTTTTCCATACTTTCTTCAATTTAAATCTAAATTTGGCAATAAGGAGTTCATGATCTGAGCCATAGTCAACTCCCAGTCTTGTATTTGCTGACAGTATAGAGCTTCTCCATCTTTGGCTACAGAGAATATAATCAATCTGATTTCAGTTTTGACCATCTGATGTTGTCTATATGTAGAGTAGTCTCTTGTGTTGTTGGAAGAAGGTGTTTGCTATGACCAGTGTGTTCTGTTAGCAAAACTTTGTTAGCCTTTGCCCTGCTTCATTTTGTACTCCAAGGTCAAATTTGCCTGTTACTCCAGGTATCTCTTGACTTCCTACTTTTGCATTCCAGTCCCTTATGATGAAAAAGACATCTTTTTTGGGTGTTAGTTCTATAAGGTCTTGTAGGTCTTCATAGAACTGTTCAACTTCAGCTTCTTCAGCATTACTGGTTGGGACATAGATTTGGATTACTGTGATATTGAATGATTTTCCTTGGAAACGAGCAGAGATCATTCTGTCAGTTTTGAGATTGCATTGAAGTGCTGCATTTTGGACTCTTGTTGACTATGAGGGCTACTCCATTTCTTCTAAGGGATTCTTGCCCACTGTAGTAGATATAATGGTCATCTGAATTAAATTCGCCCATTTCAGTCCATTTTATTTCATGGATTCCTAAAATGTTGATGTTCACCCTTGGCATCTTTTGACTGCTTCCAATTTACCTTGATTCATGGAACTAACATTTCAGGTTCCTATGTAATATTGTTCTTTACAGCATCAGACTTTATTTCCATCACCAGTCACATCCACAACTGGGTGTTGTTTTTATTTGGTCCATCTCTTCATTCTTTCTGGAGTTTTTTCTCCACTCTTCACCAGGTGCATATTGGACACCTACCAACCTGGGAGTTCATCTTTCAGTGTCATATCTTTTTGTATTTTCACACTGTTCATACTATTTTTGCCTTGTCTAAACAATTAAACTGTGAGTCATGCCGTCTAGGGCCATCCAAGATGGAGGGATTATGGTAGAGAGTCTGACAGAACGTGGTCAACTGGAGAAGGGAATGGCAAACACTTCAGTATTCTTGCTTTGATAACCCCATGAACAGCATGAAATGCTAAAGTAGGAAGTCAAGAGATACCTAGAATAACAGGAGTACAAAATGAAACAGGACAAAGCTAACAGAACTTTGTCAAGAGAATACAGTGGTCACAGCAAAAACCCTTTTCCAACAACCCAAGAGATGACTCTACACATGGACATTGAAGATGGCCAATACCCAAATCAGACTGACTATGTTCCTTGCAGCCAAAGGGGAGAAGCTGTATATATTCAGCAAAAGCAAGACCTGGAGCTGACTGTGGTTCAGATCGTGACCTCCTTATTGAAAAATTCAGGCTTAAATTGAAGAAAGTAGGGAAAACCACTAGGCCATTCAGGTATGACCTAAATCAAATTCCTTGTGATCACACAGTTGTGGTGACAAATAGGTTCAAGGGATTAGATCTGGTAGACAGAGTACCTGAACAACTATATACAGAGGTTTGTAACATTGTACAAGAGGGAGAAACCAAAACCATTCCAGAAAGTAAGAAAAGAAAGAAGGCAAAGTGGTTGTCTCAGGAAGTTTTACAAATAGCTGAGAAAAGAAAGGAAGCAAAAGGCAAGGGAGAAAAAGAGAAACATGCTCAACTGAATGAGTTCCAGATAATAGCACAGAAAGATAAGATGATCTTCTTAAATGAACAACACAAAGAAATGAACAATAGAATAGAAAGGACTAGAGATCTCTTAAAGTAAATTACAGATATCAAGGGAACATTTCTTGCAAGGCCAAGCATGATAAGGGATACAAACATTAAGTACCTAATAGAAGCAGAAGAAATTAAAAAGATGTGGCAAGAATACACGAAGAATATGCAGAAAAAGATCTTGTTAATATGGATAACTGTGATGGTGTGGTCAGTCACCTAGACCCAGACATCCTGGAGTGTAAAGTCAAGTGGGTCTTAGGAAGCATTACCATGAACAAAGCTAGTTGAGGTAATGGAATTCCATTTTGAGCTATTTCAAATCCTAAAAGATGATGCTGTTAAAGTGTTACACTCTTTGGAAAACTCAGCAGAGGCCACAGGACTGGAAAAGGTCAGTTTGCATTCCAATCCCAAAAAAAGAGCAATGCCAAAGAATGTTCTAACTACCATACAATTGCACTCATTTCACATACTAGCAAGGTTAGGCTGAAAATTCTTCAATCTAGGCTTCAGTAATACATGAACCCAGAGATTCCAGATGTACCAACTAGGTTTTGAAACGGCAGGAAAATCAAAGATCAAATTGCCAACATTCGTTGGATCCTAGAAAAAGCAAGGGAATTCCAAGAAAACGTCCTCTTTTGCTTCCTTGACTTCACTAAAGTCTTTGACTGTGTGGATCACAACAAACTATGGAAAATTCTTAGAGAGATGGGAGTACTAGATCACCTTGCCTGCCTCCTAAGAAATATGAATGAGGATAAAGAATCAACCACTAGAAACAGATATGAAGCAAGTGATTGGTTCAAAATTGGGAAAGGAGTAAGACAACGGTGTGTAGGGTAACCCTGCAGAGTTCATCATGCAAAATGCCAAGCTGTATGAATCACAAGCTGGAATTAAGATTGCTGGGGGAAATATCAACAAGCTCAGATATACATATAATGCCACTCTGTGAAGAAAGTGAAGAGGAACTTAAGAGCCTCTCTATGAGGATGAAAGAGGAGAGTGAAAAAGCTGGCTTAAAACTCAACATTCAAAAATTAAGATCTTGGCATCCAGTCCCATCACTTCATGCAAATAGAAAGGGAAAAAGTGGAAGCAATGACAGATTTTATTTTCTTCGGCTCCAAAATCACTGCGGACGGTGACAGCAGCCATGAAATTAAAAGACACTTACATCTTGGAAGGAAAGCTATGACAAGCTTAGGTAGCATATTAAAAAAGTAGAGACATCACTTAGCAAGGAAAATTCCATATAGTCAAAGCTATTGTTTTTCCAGTAATCATGTATGGAAGTGAGAGGTGGACCCTAAAGATTGAGCAGCCAAGAATAGATGCTATGGAATTGTGGTGCTGGTGTAGACTCTGTAGAGTCCCTTGAACTGCAAGGAGATCACACTATCAATCCTAAAGGAAATCAACTATGAATATTCATTAGAAGGACTGATGCTAAAGCTGAAGCTGTAATAATTTGGTCACCTGATGGAAGAGCTGATTCTTTTGGAAAAGATACTGATATTGGGAAAGACTGAAGGCAAAAGGAGAAGAGCGCAGTAGAGAATGAGATAGTTAGATAGTATAACTGACTCAATGGACATAAATCTGAGCAAACTCTGGGAGGTAGCGAAGGACAGAAGAGCCTCTTGTGCTGTAGTCCACGAGGTCACAAAGAGTAAGACATAGCTTAATTACTGAAAAACAGCAATAGAGTTGTGTTCCTGAGATCTTTTAGCCAACAAATAGATAAAATAAATATTTTGTGAACTTTTAAAATCATATAGTTTAATGTGTCTTCCAAAAAGATATATTGAAGCCCTAACTTCCAGTATCTCAGAAAATTTCTCATTTGGAGTAGTGTGGTTGCAAAGGAAATGAACTATGATAAGGTCATAATGGTAAAGGGTGTGCCCTTCATTCGAGAGTTATAAGTTCAGGTCAGTCACTCAGTCATGTCCGACTCTTTGCGACCACATGGACTGCAGCACACCAGGATTCCCTGTCCATCACCAGCCCCCGGAGCCTACGCAAACTCATGTCCATTACATTGGTGATGCCATCCAACCATCTCATCTTCTGTAGCCCCCTTCTCTTCCCACCTTCAATCTTTTCCAGCATCAGGGTCTTTTCCAATGAGTCGATTCTCCACATCAGGTGGCCAAAGTATTGGAGCTTCAGCTTCAGCATTGGTCCTTCCAATGAATATTCAGGACTGATTTCCTCTAGGATTGACTGGTTGGATCTCCTTGCAGTCCAAGAGACTCTCAGTCTTCTCCAACACCACAGTTCAAAAGCATCAATTCTTCAGCACTCAGCTTTCTTTATAGACCAACTCTTACATCCATACGTGACTAATGGATTATAAAGGCCAGTGTCTTATAGGAAGAAGATATGATAACACAGGGAAGAATTAGTTGATGGAGACAAAGACTGGAATTACACTGTTGCAGACTAAGGAAACCATGGATGGCCATCAGGGCCACCAAAACTAAGAAGACAGGGAACAGATTTTCCACTTGAGCCCTTGAGTTATCATGGTCTTGTAGACACATTGATTTTGGACTTCCAGCCTCCAGAACTGGAAAGAATACATTTCTTTTGTTTTGAGCTACCCAGTTTGTCATACTTTATTATAGCAATTCTAGGACACAATACAGATTGTTTCATATTTCTGAAGGCTAGCAGTTCAAAATCAGGGTCTTGCCTTTCTGGAACCCTCCAAGAGAGGATTCTTTTTTTATTTTTTTTCCCCTCTTCCAGTTTCTGGTAGCCCTGGCTGTCTCTTGGCTTTTGGCATCTTAACTGCTATCTCTATTTGCATCTTCATGTGGCCAACTTCCCTCTATATCTCTGTGTCTTTGCAGAGATGCAGAGATGGTGCCTATGGTGCTCACCTCCTTTCTTGTGAAGACAATAGCCGCACTGGAACAGTAACTACACTAGTGCAGTATAACCTCATCTTGATTACATTTTCAATTAGGTTCCAATTGTCGATACATTCCTGATGTATGTTTTCCAGTGGATGATTCTTTTTTGCCTCTTCTAACTTCTGGTAGCCCTGGCTGGTATCCTAAAGATAGGATAATCTAGAATTAAACCATACTTCATAGAATATAAGGTAAAATTGATTGCTAGTCAAGTGTTTCTTTATATACCCTTTGATAGGATAAAACAAAGCACTGCCAATTAACTACAGAGTGCTTTCTCAGCATTTAAGTTACATCCTTATTAAAGCCTCCTTTTAAACTTACTTAGGCATGGATTTTTCCTTCATACCTTACTTTTGTGTGTACATCAAAAGAAAAATAAAAGTGCATCATTTGGTTCACGAATTTAAAACTTTCTACACTCCTAGTGTAACTAAGCAGGACTCTATGGGCCCTTCCTGGGACAGGCCTTCCCCCAAATCTTCTGCTTTAGCTCCTCTGTGAAGAATCTAGATAATAATATTTGATATACATTTCCTGAGTTATTTTGCAGATGTGAAACCCCCCCACCAAATGGAAGATGTTAACTGCTTGATGACCATGAGCACATTGCTCCAGGCCTCCTGGAGTCTAAAGACTGATAATGTTAACCCCTGTGACACCACCTTGTTCCCTCATCACCAGCCAGACAACTGTGCACGATTTGATCAAGTACCCTGTGACTCTTCCTCCTTCACCAGGCTTTTAAAAACGCTTTGCTGAATGCTATGGGGAGTTCTGGGTTAGTTAGGACATGAGCCACCTGTCACCTTGCATGGCTCTGCCATAAACCTTTCTCTGCTTCAAACTGGGTGTTTTGGTTTGTTTAACCTCACTCTGCATTGGGCACAGGAATTTGTACTAATGCTAAAACATTATTCTTTTGAATTAGCCAACTTACAAGTCAAGAATACTTATTTTCTTCACACAAAATCATCTTGTGTTTATCAGCATTGATGAGAGAGCATCACTAACCTACTTCAGGAATGTTACTTAACATCCGCCATGAACCCTCTCTTCCCACAGCCATTTAATTCCTTGGAGGTGACAATTAGGACTATCTTTTAATCCAGTAACAGCTATTCTTTCCGTTTCATGCTGAAAATTTCTGATGATTAAGAATCTATGGAAAATAATAGTTAAAATAGCATTATTAAGACTATCACATGAAAGAGACATTCCAATTTCAGAGAAGTTACAGTGCAAAAAGAAAATATTCCTAAGAAATAGAATTTTGGAACATTTTAATGACAGAATATTCACAATTTTAACAAGTAGTCTATGTTTGGATAATTATCCCCCTTAGAAAGTATTTCAAATTATTGAGCTAAAATTCTAACTCAGTAGCTTTAAATTGTTCCTTTCAGGTCTTCCTCTTGCTATTTCACCAACACAACTTAGGAGATCTTAAAAGTTCTTCTAAAAGTGGATTTGTTGAAACAGCTAAATAGATCTTCTAAAAGAAATCCCTTCAATTATTCTAAAGGATTACTCATTATCTACCCTCCTCCCCTAAGAACCTTTTCTCAGCTAAGCAAATTCATTTCTAAAAATATTCTTCATATCAACGATTAAATAAGCACTTACTGGATAACTCATATAGGGCAAGTATTGTGCTATACACTGGAGAAGCAAAGTTTGATACAGGTGTGTGTGTGTGTCTGCGGCTGCCTCTACTAAGTCGCTTCAGTCGTGTCTGACTCTGTGTGACCCCATGGACTGCAGCCTACTAGGCTCCTCCACTGATGGGATTTTCCAGGCAAGAATACTGGAGTGGGGTGCCATTGCCTTCTCCGGTATATGTGTCTATACCCATCTAAATATTTACAGGCAACTTTACACCTTCACAGAAGTGCTGAGGTGACTAGCTGTACTGATGCTTAGAGTAGAGGAATGGAGTGTCCAGGGAGAGAGAGAAGTTTAAAGTTCATGATACAGTAGGATGTTTAGTGTCCTTAAAAATCAGATAGAAGTCTGTGAAAGACCATCACAAGTTAAAGATTAAATTCTAAAAGTTTAAGGTAAATGTAATTCATCTAATGGGGTGCCAGTCTCTACTGACTGGCCTTAAGTATGTGGCATAGCTTTAAGTCACCTGCCTGTCCTGTTTTTATCCCGTGAAACTTCTTCATATATCACTTATCTTCTAAGAACATGTCGTCTGAATCCAAATGCAATCCTGCCAGTGTTCTTTCAGAACAGAAGGTGATTCTCACTATCCTGCACTTACAGTGTTAGATCTGTGAGCTAAATCCTTTTTGTATTTACTTTCTTCTGATTTGTTATACCAGACACTTGAGATTGTTTTGAATTCAGATTCTTTTATCCTTCACAACCAAACAGCCAGTGTCCCCCATTGCTTTCCTAGGATCTGCTAATATCTTTTCATATGTTTAAATCATTGATTTTAAAAAGAAAGAAAAAAACTTGAATGGGACACAGTTAAGGACCAGTTCTTTCAATGTCACTAAAACAATTCTTGTATGCTAACATTGATCAATAGTTCGATATTGGGGGGGGCAAGACTGTTCAAAATGTTGCTAATTAATCAATTTATACTATAGCCGACTCATTTATCTTTTCTTATAAGACATCATAAGAAAACTTTTTATAGAATGCATCCTTTTACATAATTATATTAGTTTTTGAATCCTTTTTTCCCCCTCTCCTTTTCACTAAAATCTGAATATAAGAGAAACTTTAAAATGTTTATGATTTATTCCAGGAGGAAAATGTTCTATCTTAGTGAATATCTTTAAAGGAAGATTTCCCGAAATTAAGAGTTATTTAGCCTGATGGTACGAGAACTGAATACTTACTTGTGACAGTCATGGAGGTATCAAGAGATGCTTCTGCAAGTGCTTAACTGGAGGCCAAGATTCATTGGTACCCTCACTGCAATGATGCCATGTTCCCAGCCATTCTCTGAACATGATGGAGTCTAGAACTCTTCAACATAGGGTTCCTCTGATGGGCAGTCTTTGCTTGGGTGCCCCCAGTCATTATTCCCAAAACTTTCTCAGAGCCATGCTCCAGCCTATAACTTTTTTAACAAGAACCTCTCTCTTTCTATCATTTAATTCACAAGTCAGGTACACATCAAAGTCCAAAGATTATCCTTATCGATAATTCCCTGCTTTTCTCTTCATCATGCACAGGCATCACCTTCAAACATTTACTTTCACATCTAATACTGTCTTAGAGTGTGCTTCTCAAAGGATTCAGATGGATACAAGTATCTTCTGAAAGACTCTCAGCATTTAGTCCACCATGTCTGCCACGTCTGGTTACTCTAAACATTGCAGAAATAGTAAGTTTGTTCTGGATTTCCTTGGCAGTCCAGTGGTTGGGACTCTGAGTTTCCATTGCAGGGGGCACTGGTTTTATCTCTGGTCAGGGAACTAAGATTCCACATGCTGCGGGACATGGCATTAAAACAAATAAGGAAAGGCAAGCTTTTTCTGTATTCAGTGTCTTCCAGATGTTCATGCCTATTCTCTTCACTCACGGTGACTAACTAATTCTCTCTTATATCCCCTGCCTTGTATGTCCTTTCAGTGTGCCTGCTGGATCCCTAAAACATGACCACCTTACTCTTCTGCATCTCAACCTCACCTCATAATATCCCCACCGTCTCTTTACTTTGGCAGAAATGTGGCAGGGAGCACTGCTTCTCGACCACCTTCTCAAGCGCTATTTTATCTCTTTTATACAAACTGGTAGGATAATTATATTTCTTGTTCACCACTTATATTTCAAAATGCTAGCTTTCTACTTTCTTACCAAAAAAAGAAAGAAAGAAAGAAATCCTTGCCTACCTGTTACAACAATCATAGATACCAGGCTCTGTTTCTCTTCATCTGCAGACTTCTTAATCTTGTCCCTTAATTTCTACAAGGACCCTCACTGATTCAATGTAAAGTTTAATTACCAAACTGGTTTCTAGTTTGTCTTTCCCTACCAACTCCAATAATTTTTCCTGGAGCCATAAACACCTTCATGAATGATCCAACCTCTTTTCTAGTCTCGTACTCACTTCCATATCATCGGGCATCATGGGCATTCTCTTTCCTCAACACATTCTCTTTCAGATACACCAAGGTCACAGAATTTATCACTACCAAATTCTAAATAATGTCAAAATCCTAAAAACATGCCTTCTATGCTATCACAATTCCCTAACCTCCTTCCTTCCTTACTCAAGTGTTTCTGCTTAAATATTTTTGAGCATATAGTGACCTCCACTTTATTCATATCATGAATTTCTTACTATCAACAGTCTCCTGTCTTTCTTCACTTTCCATTTCAGGCAGGTTTGTCTATGAGCCATCAGCTTAATCATACCCAAGTCATAAAATTTATCAGACTGGATTCACATTAAAATAATAATTCCGTGTATCAGATGGACTCTAAACATAGTTTGGTAATCTTCATATTATATTTTCTTAAGAAGTTCCATATTCTTTACAGATTTCCCATATTACTCTAATTTCAACTTTCTATCAGTATATCTGCTGATCATAAAATTAATAATTTAAGGAAATTGAAATATATAACATACACACCTCTATTTTTCTGTCTCCACCTAAAATTTTAGCTGTGCATATTTTTACCTTCACCTATCCTTTCATTTTCAAGGAAGAGTTTTTTCAATAAAGGCCAGTTTCTCAATGTATCTTTATCCCATTAACTATTGCCTTTTGAAAGATTTTGAATCTTAAATTAATCTATAACTTATTAGCCTCACTATGATTTTAAGCTTTTTTTTTTAAATCAATGCAGAGATGTATGCTAATGTCTATTATCCTAAAGAAAAAAAAAATTAAAAATCTTTATTTTGTAAACATGGCTTCCAGGTATAATCCCATTTTTTCCACTCTCTTTCAGCCTCAAAGCTTTCAGGATTTTATACATAAACTTTATCCACATTCTCACATCCAATTACCTCTTGACAAACTAAAGAACAGCTTCTGTTTCCTCCAATAGAATGAAATGGTTTCTTGATTTTACTACTGATCTCCAGGATTTCAAGGTTAGGTGTTAAAGCAGAAATATCAGATACACAAACTTTGGTAGTAGAAACATCTGATTTTTCTGGGTGATTATAGTGGAGTTCTTGTTTTCCTCACCCTAATACCACAGGGCATTGCCAACTTGATGGATATGAGTTTGAGCAAGCTCCAGGAGTTGATGATGAACAGGGAAACCTGACGTGCTGCAGTCTATGGGGTCTCAAAGAGGCAGACACGACTGAGCAACTGAACTGAACTAAATGCCATAGAGGCCATATTAATGGGATGACAGCTATAGAATATTAAGATAAGTTTGGGTATTTTTCTCTGATTAATCTCCAGGTATGTTACACATCCATACTCAAATCTGTTATCTTCTCAAAGATATTGTAAGCCACATAATATTTTTAATAATTTCTTTTTTGTTCAAACAAGGTAGAGGAATTACTTATCTTCAATTGAGAGCCCTAACTGTTAGTTTACATGATGCTACACTCTCTTGAATGTTTTCTTATAACTGTGATTGCCTTTGGTCTCCTTTCATATCTCCTTATCTTCTTCCACATTGTGAGAAGAGATGCTCAAGCCATCAAGAGATACCCTGAATGATGAGATGCTTGATAGAGAGAGAGAAACCCAAAGAGGATAAATATCCCAGGATGCACTGAAGAATTCACCTTCAACATGGCGCTTCCATCCCTAATCACCCCAGCTGACTCTATGTAAGTCAGAGACAAATGATCTAGGTGCGTTCTCCTGAAATCATTATCCTCAAATTTATGAAGAAAATGCAGTGATTGTTTTGATCCGCTAAGAACTGGAGTTCTTTCTTACGTCACAGTAGATAACAAGATAATTAGCAAACAAGGAGTGATTTCAGAGAAAGAAACTTTCATCACTTTTAGCTGTTTCCTTCATGGCTCTGCAGCTATCTTCAAAAACACTCCAGTTGTAAATAGTTGGTCTGCCGATATTTTCATTGTAAATGCTTCCATTTCTATAAAGTGATTGTTTAGCTTGCTAATGCAAATTAAGCAGCTGCTTATAAGAGGAAGATAAAGAGAATGACTGCTTTAGAGTGTTTTATGACTTTTAGATGTGGAAAAAGAAGATAATGTGATAAACACGCTCACATTGTATTTGGATGTGAATTTTAAACAAAGCTAATTTTACATATAACAGTTGCTCCAGGAGGATTCTATTTGAGGAGTTTCTGCAGTTAGCAAACAACTATCTCACCTCAATTAGATTACCCAATGGAAATATGCAGTTACAGTCATACTTAGCAAACTAACAGTATCAGTAATATGTAATGTGTTATATTTGTCAAATAAATGAAACTTCTTCCTTTTGAATTTTAATTTTGAGCATTAACTAAGTGGGCAGTCATTATTAAATGAAGGCTGCTGGAAATCAATAATTTGAATTTCTAAATGTGTCTGTCAATTAAAACCTTCATGAAAACAGAGAAAGCCTTTGAACTGGTGGAAGATTTTTTAGCAAAACTGCTTTGCACAGTGTTCTGCCGTGTCCTATTCACTTAAGATAAGCCTTCCAGGATGCAAGTTAAAATAAAGATGGGTTGCCTGGATGCAAAGAAAATAAGAGCAGCACCAGCAACTAAAATATAAGACTGTTGATATCACAGTAAGGTTGTGCACAGCAGTGGCTTGAAAGGAGGGAGGAGAATCAGTAAGCTGGGCTTTTCTCTGAGTGTTCAGAATACTCTTCAGGCTTTATATCATCTTCTGGATAAACATTGCATAGCGTAGATGGCAGCTGCATTATCCAAATCCATTCCTTTGGTTGGGGAAAAAAAAAGTTTTGCCATCATCACAGAAGTGTGAATCTGGGGAGAAAAATCTTTCATGGATGAAAGCCAAATACTTTTAGATTTCTGATTTGTCCATGAAGAACTCTAATAAGGACACTGGTGCTGCAAAATTGAGACTCTCACATAAGTCACTTTAATACCATCCTCACTTAAACGGAGGATGGCTGTAACATTGCTGAATAAATCATTTTTTGCTAAGAAGCAAAACATTTAGAGTGTTATTACAGTAGGCTCAGGTACTCAATGACAAGGAAGAGATCAGCAAGACTATGTAAACTGTATTTATAAAATATGATTTATACACCAAGCCTGAAAAAAAAAACCCTAAACTTTCATACTCAGTAAAATACAGTTGGATTATTATTTCTGTAACGGTAAATAGAAGAATAGCTATTCACTAGGAGGTGCCAGGTCTGCAGTTTTGAAAACTCACCAAAGGTAAGACACAGCATTTTTAATGTCAGAGGGGATTTAGTGGGAGATTTTTGATGAGAGAGGAGTCACCCTAGTCAAGG
The DNA here is from genome assembly GCF_001704415.2 of Capra hircus. Taxonomy (NCBI): domain Eukaryota; kingdom Metazoa; phylum Chordata; class Mammalia; order Artiodactyla; family Bovidae; genus Capra; species Capra hircus. The sequence goes on along the minus strand of NC_030822.1, from coordinate 13,329,842 downwards.
TCTCTTTGTGGGAGACTGCCTTGGTAAATAGCAATCACAAAGTACCACCTCTCAATGGATAATAGGTCACTGATGTGGCATGAATCATTCATCCAAGGTCTTCAAAGTCCCTGCTACCCTGGGGTTGTAGGACTTCATGGTGAATAGGAAATGAAATCAGGTTCATGTCTAATTCTTCCTTTAATGGCCTATAGAGCTTTTCTTGGGAAAGTTTAAGCAATGCTGGCTGGGCTCTGTTGAGACAAAACACAAACTGCTGCTGCTTATATGACTGTTTTCTCCATGAGTAAAGATAACTTTTCTGTTGTTAATTTTATGTCTTACAAAAACACAATCATGATGTAGAAAAAATAAAGTGTTTTTTTGTTTGTTTGTTTGTTTTTTTACTGATACAAGAGAGGGAAAGATAATACAAATAATAAAAGGGGAAGCAGTAGTTTTTGGATACATTTCTTCCTCTTTTCTATGAGTCTATTTTTATAACACATTCATCATTTCATTTAAATGAATGAATTGGCCATGCTGAGTTATAACCCCTAATTTCTCAGCTTCTGCCTACTAATTAGATTTTGAACTTGACTAGTAGCCCTGGATTGATACCAGTATTTGGCACTTTGAAATATTGGTCATTTTCAGATAAATGTCAGTTCCATGACATCACCAATATAGAGTAGAGCTATAGGTGTGTGAAAAGTATATGAGGTCATCTTTGTTCACCACTTAGCCAAGCAGAGCCTGGGGCTGTAGGTGGGGAGAGGGATTTCTTAGAAGACTTGTCCTTCTTTCACCTTATCCATGACTTAGAAAGTGTGAGTCACGCAGCATGAGCAATATTTCTTAAGCCTTAGCACCAACTGCATCTTATAATAAACATTTATCTAGCACATTTGAGCAATGAACACTTAACAATTGGAGAGGAGAAAGTCTGCCAGGGGAAACAGATGTTAGTATCCATTATTTATGGCAATTTATGTATTGATTATTCCTAACATGCTAATTTCTAAGTGAATAATATCTCTTTCATTAATACCTTCCCTGTATTTCTTCTAATCGTGTTTCACCAGGCTAGCCTCTCCTTTATATTTTAAACTTTTACATGGAATGTAATAACTTTCATAAAATGACCATATGTCTAGTCTAAAGTGAATATAACTTTAGATCAATGAAGCCAGTATGTCAAATCTTCCTGAATTAGTGAGGGATTATATTAGTTCTGAAATGTAAAAACCAAGTTGGGAAAGAAAGGTTTTAAATTCAATTAGTGTCTCATATTCAACTAGTGCCTAAACTCAATTAATGGTTCATGTTAGACTTACAGATGTTTCTAATTGTCAACTGATTTTGGATCTTTTGTAAAAGACATGAGATATCATCACCATGATAATTATTATGTTTTATATAAATAGAAAAACAAAAAATAAGAATTTTGGCTACTTCCTAGAAGCACTCCAAAATATGATTTTTAAAAAAGCCGTAGGTGTTTTCACTCCTTTAACAACTTGAGGATTTCCTTTGAAAAGATTCTCACTTTCAAAATTAGAACTAAATTCCTAATCTCTAGATATAAATAAGACTCAGAATCATATCACAAATCAATTCTGACATTATGCAAAGACCTAGTGATATATAAGAGGAAACAGATGATGTTAGAACTGAAGATTAATATTAGTGTATATAGATGTGTTAATCATTATTCAGATTAAATATCAAAAATACACAGAAGAACTGTACAGAAAAGATCTTCATGACCAAGATAATCACGATGGCGTGATCACTCACCTAGAGCCAGACATCCTAGAATGTGAAGTCAAGTGGCCCTTAGAGAGAATCACTACAAACGAAGCTAGTGGAGGTGAAGGAATTCCAGTTGAGCTATTTCAAATCCAAAAAGATGATGCTGTGAAAGTGCTGCCCTCAATATGCCAGCAAGTTTGGAAAACTCAGCAGTGCCCACAGGACTGGAAAAGGTCAGTTTTCTTTCCAATCCCAAAGAAAAGCAATGCCAAAGAATGCTCAAACTACCGCACAATTGCACTCATCTCACATGCTAGTAAAGTAATGCTCAAAATTCTCCAAGCAAGGCTTCAGCAATACGTGAACCATGAACTTCCAAATGTTCAACCTGGTTTTAAAAAAGGCAGAGCAACCAGAGATCAAATTGCTAACATCTGCTAGATCATCGAAAAAGCAAGAAAGTTCCAGAAAAACATTTATTTCTGCTTTATTGACTATGCCAAAGCCATCGACTGTGTGGATCACAATAAACTGTGGAAAATTCTGAAAGAGATGGGAATACCAGACCACCTGACCTGCCTCTTGAGAAACTTATATGCAGGTCAGGAAACAACAGTTAGAACTGGACATGGAAAAACAGACTGGTTTCAAATAGGAAAAGGAATATGTCAAGGCTGTATATTGTCACCCTGCTTATTTAACTTATATGCAGAGTACATCATGGGAAATGCTAGGCTGGAAGAAGCACCAGTTGAAATCAAGATTGCTGTGAGAAATATCAATAACCTCAGATATGCAGATGACACCACCCTTATGGCAGAAACTGAAAAGGAACTAAAAAGCCTCTTCATGAAAGTGAAAGAGGAGAGTAAAAAATTTGTCTTAAAGCTCAACATTCAGAAAACAAGATCATGGCATCTGGTCCCATTACTTCATGGCAAACAGATGGGGAAACAGTGAAAACAGTGTCAGACTTTTTATTTTGGGGGGCTCCAAAATCACTGCAGATGGTGACTGCAGCCATGAAATTAAAAGATGCTTTCTCCTTGGAAGGAAAGTTATGACCAACCTAGACAGCATATTGAAAAGCAGAGACATTACTTTGCCAACAAAGGTTCGTCTAGTCAAGGCTATGGTTTTTCTGGTAGTCATGTATGGATGTAAGAGTTGGACTGTGAAGAAAGCAGAGCGCCAAAGAATTGATGCTTTTGAACTGTGGTGTTGGAGAAGACTCTTGAGAGTCCCTTGGACTGCAAGGAGATCCAACCAGTCCATTCTGAAGGAGATCAGCCCTAGGATTTCTTTGGAAGGAATGATGCTAAAGCTGAAACTCCAGTACTTTGGCCACCTCATGTGAAGAGCTGACTCATTGGAAAAGACTCTGATGCTGGGAGGATTGGGTTCAGGAGGAGAAGGGGACGACCCAGGATGAGATGGCTGGATGGCATCACTGACTCGATGGACATGAGTTTGAATGAACTCCGGGAGTTAGTGATGGACAGGGAGGCCTGGCGTGCTGCAATTCATGGAGTTGCAAAGAGTTAGACATGACTGAGCTACTGAACTGAACTGAATTTTTAATTAATATATATGAAAACAGCTCATATATATGTATATTCAAGAATTTCTAAATCCAGACAAGTTTATGCTAAAATTTGACATCTGAACTTTGTTCTTTGGTTTGAGTGCCAGATAATAGTTTTAATAACAAGCTCTTAAGTACAGTGCTGTGTCACATTGTGAAACAAAAGAAAATTCACTGTTTTGTGTATATGCTTAATTCTGTCTATGCTAGATATTATCCAAAATAATCTCTATATCAAAGAATAACTTTTATTTTAAAACAGTGACAAGTAAAAACTACCTACTGGCATATAAAAAATGGGCATCAAACATATAGAACCTTGATAAAGATTTCCAGAATTCATGGAAGCAAAGCTTTCTCATTTGTTCTTCATATCAATATTGCAAGTTATTTTCAAGTTCATTTAATGGGAAAGAAGACTTTGACACAGCAATGCATGTTTGCTTGCCCAAAATCATATTACAATTATGTGTCAGAGTCTGAATTTGAACCATGGGTTCTGATTCTAAACCACAAGATTTCCATGGGTTAAGACTTCACCCATTCTTCATAATGAAATATATTATTGTCTTACTGCATTGATTTTTGGAGGCCCAGAATCTAATTCTCCATCTGCTTGAAAGGGAACCATATTTCCTTTGGAGAATTCTATCTGTACCTTTGTGGATAACCTAGGTTAGCCTGACGTTCAAGCTTACCACCCTGCCCTAGTGATGTTGTTGGCATATGACCTGTTGTGTGTGTTTGCCACTCAGTTGTGTCCAACTCTTTGTGACCCCATGGGCTGTAGCCTGCCAGGCTCCTCTGTCAATAGAATTCTCCAGGCAAGAATACTGCAGTGGGTTGCCATTTCCTTCTCCAGGGGTTCTTCCCAACCCAGGGATCAAACCCAGGGCTCCTGCATTGCAGGCAGTTTCCAAGAGAAACCAATCAAATTTTCCCCTGACAATTTTTATCTTAAGTAAAGTTTATATCTATGGAGAAGTATATGGACTCCAACAATAAAAGTTGCCAGCCATTTAGTATCATTGTGGAGCATGGTTGTTGCTACCTATGTACATCTGGAAATAATTCAGGGAGAAAGGCCATTCATTCCATGCCTTTTTCTAAGATCTGTAAAAGGATGATGTGGTTGTTTTTATCACTCTGATTGAAATGACCCAATCCATTGTTACGTTTCCATTTGACATGGAGTCTACTTTCATAAGTAGCTTTAGTGCTGGGGTGGGAAGAGTGTATTCATGGATATTCCTATAGACTTAGAGGTTGAGTCAACCAATACTGCCTGCACAAGCATTAAAATCATGATAAAGTGTGTAAAGGGCTTCCCAGCTGGTGCTAGTGTAAAGAACCCACCTGCCAATGCAGGAGATTTGATATGCGGGTTTGAACCCTGAATCACGTGGATTCCCTGGAGGATGGCATGGCAACCCCATCTAGTATTCTTGCCTGGAGAGTTCCATGGTCAGAGAAGCCTGAAGGGCTACATACAGTCTATAGAGTCTCAGAGAGTTGGACACGACTGAAATGACTTAGTACACGCACAAGGTATGCAAAGCAGAGTCTTTCCCAACTCTCAATGAACTATGGGGAGAATTCATTTTAAGAGAAAAGGCAGGCTCTCTGATTTGCCAAATTTCGAATTACAACCAAAGTCGTTAACTCAGGATTTAAAACCAGTTTCTTGTTTCTTTAACTTTTATGAAACTGTGTTATCCTTGTTGTGAAAGTCTGAAGTGACAAAGGGCTTTGAAAAGGATGTCAAAGGTGTACTTTCATCACATGGTAAGAAGTGCACTTATCAGAATGCTAATGCTGAAAAAGAAAAAAAGCCTCTCAAAAGTAATCAATCGTTTTTTTTTAAAATGAGTTAAAAAATGACTTTGACAGTCATTTGCCTGTCTTCATTGAAAGCATCTACTTCAATCACCTGATTTTCCTTTCTCATCGCTTCTCATCTGCCTCCCTTTCTCCATATTCCCATCTCCCTCCTTTATGTAAGATGAATATATTCTCTCTCTTTTTTTTTTTACTCTTAACTGGCTTTGTTCTTCTTCTCCTCTGTGATTACCAAGCTTCACAAACAGGAGTGAAATATGAGTGAAAATGACTTAATAAGGATTTTCTATTCAGAAAAAAATGTGTCTTCAGTGGTGTTTGATGATTTCTCCAGAGAAAAAGGCATTCAAAGTCTTACCCTAGTCATCTCTGAGCAAAACATTTCAAATTGGCCAAGCAGCTTCATAAATGAGAACTAGAAACTGACAGGAACAAAAAGATTTCCTGCAGCAGTAAACACAATGATGCTTTTATATTGGTAACACTCTGAGGGCAATTCCTGCATTTCTAGCGAAGGCCACTTAAAGTGCAGGTTAACAATGAGAAATCTAGGCCTTTTAAGACAGCATGTATGAATAACATGTTGGTTTGCATTCATCATTTGGCTTTAGGTTTTCCTATTTTTAAAAACCAGAAACAGTATAGCTTGTGCCATTTGAAATTCCTGTGCATTATAATAAGTCATCTTAAAAATTAACTTGGTTGGTTTTTCAAGGGAATAAAGTTTTATTTTTTAAAAAAAGTTCTAATTCATGTATCAGAGAAAGGAAAATGCCCTAAAAATGCTCCTCAAAATATTTCACCGACTACTATTCTAGTGAGAAGAAAGGGTGTTTATAATCACCCTTCTGGGATCTAGCCAGTTTGTAAGAAATGTTTTTAAATGTATTTTTAAGGATCCAAGTGAATTTGCATTCTATTCTATCAACATTTAATTTTAAAATTATGTTTTAAATATTTCAGCTTAATTTTCCCTCCAATTTTTGAGGAAAAAAAAAAAACCTACTTAAAAAAGTAGCATTGTTTATCATTTGGTAGCTTGTGTCCTTCAGAGCTGCCAACTCACATCCCAGTTTAAGAAACACAGGCGAAAGAGTATCCTTGCAAGGATCTGAACAGAAGACCATATTGTTATTTTGAACAAGATGCAATTTATCTCTTTTGCATAATAGATTGCTGAGTGTGACTTAAAAGATGCTCATTTCTTTAGTTAGTCAACAATTACATGTTCCATGCTGGTTATGGGTACATTCCGTGGATGAGGCTGGTAAACAAGGCAATTACTGAAGTTGCCCTCATGGTGCTTGTATTTAATGGAAACTGCAGACAATTACCAATGTCAATAATAAACCAAGCACTCAACTAATTCACCAGCCAGATAGCTACAGAGTGCAATAAAACTCCAGAGGAAATACACAAAATGAGATAAAATTCTAGGAAGAAGCCAATTTGGATAATAAATCCCGAGAAAGCCTTTTTAGAAGACAGCAGTTGTGATACCATCTGAAAGATGGGAATAACACAGTTGTTGTTTTAATAGGTGAAAAAGATGGATTTAAAATCAGAGACACTTTTGAAGAAACTGAATATCAAGTCTGTTTTTCTTCTTGGTTTAGAGATCAGCCAGAAGTTGTTCTCAGTTATGAGTGTGCTCTATTCCTGATTTCTATATTGCAAAGCTCGGCTTTCTGGTACTTTCATTTCAGAGATTGTCATACTTTCTAGAGGAATGTACCTTGAGATAGCATTTTTATAAAATCTCTAATATAACTTAGTATGTTCTAGGTTTTAATCCCATTAGCAGAGACTTTATTGGCCAGTTCATATATCAAAATCTTATACTTGATTTTGGTGCATACAGCTGGTTATTTTCCTGAGGAAAATATGAAAAGAAACAATGTTATTTTACCAGCCACATGAAAGAATCCTTTTTACCCCTTTCAGCAAAGTATTAAATACACACAAAAACACAAACATGTTCAACTTCAGGAAATTTCCTTCTAATGGAATTTCATATGGAAAACACATGCTACCACAATGTAATAACAGAAAAAATCTGACTGAGTCCATAGTCAGCGGCCAGGTTGCCTCAAAAATGGGCCTTTTCCTGACACGTTTCATGTTCCTTACCTCCTAACTTCGACAACAGATCACCAGCAACTTTACGTGTAATTGTAATGATTTGTGAGATAGTGTGTGATGTGTGATGATTTGCCTGAGTGGTAAAGGATACATCTGCCAAAGCAGGAGACAGAAGAGACACCGGTTCAATCCTTGGGTCAGGAAGATTCCCTGGAGGAGGAAATGACAACCCACTCCAGTACCCTTGCTTGGAAAACCCCATGGACAGAGGAGCCTGGCAGGCTACAAGTCCATGGCTTATCAAAGAGTCAGACACAACTGAGTATGAACAAACGTTAATTGTCCACGTTGAGACTCCTGGGAGGAGGATGTTAAAATAATTTCCTACAATGACCTGAGGGTATATAACAACTTTTCATTTCTTAACCCTATGATTTTGAAAGGAAGTGTGGTATCTATTAAGTGTCATGAACTTAACCACACTGATTCCTTGGGAATTGACACTACATCAACACATTCTTAACTCTGCTAATAATTTTAGCGATCTATTACAGCAGGATATTCCACAAAATTTTGCTTCTACATCTCATGTTAGAAATTTGTCTTTCCATTTTATCAAGCTCTAATGCTAGTTTTTCAACTTATTAGCTTAGAATACCTGAAAAAGTCACCTTTCCAAGATGTAAAATTATTTTGAATCATTCTCATTTCAAGGCAGAATTTTTCCAGTCCTCAAAATTTACCATTAGGTTTTGACCAAATATCCACAAATGAGTCTCATCATATTATTATCATGAGCGACTGTGTATGAAAGACAACATTTTGCACATCGACCAAAATTGCAAATCGCTCAAGGGAAAAGCCCCTCTCAGAAATTTTATTAAAATGGCTATTCCATGAATAAATGTTTTAATGAAGAAAAAATTATGTCTCTTGTTCCATTATTGTGTCTTGTTCAAAACAGTCTAGTTGGCCTAGTTTCCCAAATCTTAAATATACTGTTCAATTAGAATATTGTTATTAGACACTTGATATCTAAGGCTACATGTTGCTTTTTTATCAAGCATCTCGAGGATCTTCTAAAGCATCCTAAAACTATAGAGCAACTGACCTAAACTGTGCATTGGATTATGGTTATTGAAATCAATCTTACAGAGGAAAAAGGGTGAACATAATACTGCCATGGTCCATAGGGTTGCAGAGAGTCAGACACGACTGAAGCGGCTAAGCAAACACACAAACTACTTTCAGTAAAAGAGTTTACTCAGTGTCATGTGGCTTTCTACATTTGGAGGGTTGGTAACCAGCTTAATTTCCACATCAGAACAAGTTTAAGGGATTGAGAATGTTGAAATTGCTTTATCAAAATAATGTAATTAGTATTTATATATATTACACATATAGTCATTACATATATTAGACATATAATTAGTCATTATATATATTGCACTTCTAATATACAATAAGACAATTTTTAATCTGTTATTTAAGGCTAATCCCTGAATTTTAAGAATGATTCCTAGTTTTTTCCATTAATCATGTACTGTATTTTTAAAATAAAAATATATACATTTTCATATATGTGGGTGTATTCTTTATAATAAATGTAAAAAAATTGAGTCAGAAAAAATTTTAATGAATAACTTTTATTTTGAGAATTACTTTTCTTTGTTTTTGTAGGCTTTCTTTCTAATCATTCCATACATAATGCTATTTATTGTAAACATCTAATATGAGCAATAAACTGTGGAAAATTCTGAAAGAGATGGGAATACAAGACCACCTGACCTGCCTCTTGAGAAACCTGTATGCAAGTCAGGAAGCAACAGTTAGAACTGGACATGGAACAACAGATTGATTCCAAGTAGGAAAAGGAGTACGTCAAGGCTGTATATTGTTGCCCTGCTTGTTTAACTTATATGCAGAGTACATCATGAGAAATGCTGGGCTGCATGAAGCACAAGCTGGAATCAAGATTGCCGGGAGAAGTATCAAGAACCTCAGATATGCAGATGACACCACCCTTATGGCAGAAAGTGAAGAGGAACTAAAAAGCCTCTTGATGAAAGCGGAAGAGGAGAGTGAAAAGTTGGCTTAAAACTCAACATTCAGAAAACAGAAGATCATGGCATCTGGTCCCATCACTTCACGGGAAATAGATGGGGAAACAGTGGAAACAGTGTCAGACTTTATTTTGGGGGGCTCCAAAATCACTGCAGATGGTGATTGCAGCCATGACATTAAAAGATGCTTGCTTACTCCTTGGAAGAAAAGTTATGACCAACCTAGATAGTATATTCAAAAGCAGAGACATTACTTTGCCAACAAAGGTCCATCTAGTCAAGGCTATGGTTTTTCCAATGGTCATATACGGATGTGAGAGTTGGACTGTGAAGAAAGCAGAGCGCCAAAGAATTAATGCTTTTGAACTGTGGTGTTGGAGAAGACTCTTGAGCATCCCTTGGACTGCAAGGCAATCCAACCAGTCCATTCTAAGGGAGATCAGTCCTGGGTGTTCTTTGGAATGATGCAGAAGCTGAAATTCCAGTACTTTGGCCACCTCATGAGAAGAGTTGACTCATTGGAAAAGACTCTGATGCTGGGAGGGATTGGGGGCTGGAGGAAGCGGGGACAACAGAGGATGAGATGGCTGAATGGCATCACCGACTCGATGGACGTGAGTTTGAGCAAATTCCGGGAGTTGGTGATGGACAAGGAGGCCTGGCATGCTGTGGTTTATGGAGTCGCAAAGAGTCGGACACAACTGAGTGACTGAACTGAACTGAACTGAACTGAACTGAATATAAACAAGAACACATATACTTTAGAAGACTAAAGTATGATAAAATATTTTTCCTTCAAATAATTTTTGACTAAGTATTCACAGAAAAGAATTAAAGGAAACATCATACAGATTTCCATTGCTAGATTGAATAAAGAGGGAAGAATAACTGAGTGGAACAGAATTTTAATACAGTTTTTATTATTACACCTGCTTGTTGTATCACACTTTATCTACCAGCTGATATCTGGGTCAAGATTTTTATATCCACCTAGGATTCCTGGATTAGGTAAGCTACTTTCTCAATACAACTAAAGAATCTTCAGATGTATGATAGCCTACTTCTGAGGATAGGATCCCAGCTCAATCAGTCAATAAAAGGTAATTGTCAAATTTTAATGAAACGTATTTGAAAATTTTCAAAGGACTTCCCTGGTGGTCTAGTGGTTAAGACTCTGCATTTCCATTACAAGGAGCATGGTTTTCAACCCTGGTCAGGGAACTAAAATCCCACATGCTGTAGCCAAAATAAAAAGGTCAAATTGCATGGTGTTTGAACACTTGAGATTTTAGTAAAAATGTATATATAAGAAAAAATGTGAATCAGTAGAAAGAACAGGAATTACTAGACAATTTGCTCTTAGTGTTTTTCCTGGTTTCCCTTGTCTATTATTTCAGCAGCTATAAAGAACAAGAGAAATCACTACAGTTTATACGTTTTCAAAAGCTTGGCCTGAACAGATTAACTAAAAGCAAACATCTTGAAATATTTGGGACCCACTACTGATGTACATAGTCTAACTCAATTTTGACCTTCAGAAGCATATACCTTGCCATTTCCAAGGTAATTTTAAATATGGTGGTGTATTTTAAGTAAAACAACTTTTCCTACATTAGTGAAGACAGAAGGAATTTAAAAGAAAAAAAAGAAGGAAAGATAGGGAAGGAGAAAGAGAGGAAGAACAGAGGAAGGCAAGTAATTTGAAATTCTAACAAAATGAGAGTCTTCAGGGAGGGAATGTCTAGAAATTTTGCAGAAAATCTTGTGATTTTTTTTTTTTTCATTGATGCATTAGAAATAGATTCCCACCTTATCTGTTTTCCCAGGGCCAGTTTTAGCTTCTCCATCAATGTATAATTCTGGTTGAATTTATACCAGTTGCCCAGAAAGTCATAAACCTGAATAATCTTCTAACAAATTTCCTTGGTTTATGTAAAACTATTCTTAAGAAGAAGTTCTGGAGAAGTGAAAATGGGAAAAGGATAAAAAGGCCTCTAATGAAGTAAAATATTTAAGAGCTAGGCATAGAAGTAATTTAAATATCAGAATTCTATGTCTTTCTACAATTTATAATGCACCCTATATAAAATAAAGCTGAATATATGAGCACGTCCTAACACCCTAAAGATCCGTATAGTCAACACTATGGTTTTCCCAGTAGCTCTGTATGGATGTGAGAGTTGGACCATAAAGAAACTGAGCACCAAATAATTGTTTTGAACTGTGGTGTCAGAGAAGACTCTTGAGAGTCCCTTGGACAGCAAGAAGATCAAACTCGTCAATCCTAAAGGAAATTGACCCTGAATATTCATTAGAAGGACTGATGCTGAAGCTGAAGCTACAAAACTCTGGCCACCTGATGCAAAGAACTGACTCACTGGAAAAGACCCTGATGCTGGGAAAGAGTGAAGGCAGGAGGAGAAGGGGACAACAGAGGATGAGATGGTTGGATGGGATCACCAACTCGGTGGATGTGAGTTTGAGCAAGCCCCAGGAGTTGGTGATGGACAGGGAAGCCTGAGATAGTGGAGGACAGGTTAGTCTGGTGTGCTACAGTCTATAAGGTCACAAAAAGCTGTGGACAAAATGGATGAACAACAACAGTGACATATTAGAGGCACATTAAATATTTTGAGTGTGTTTAAACAGACTTCAATTCCAATGAGTCACTGTCATACTGAAAGTTGTCAGAGGTGCTCTGTGGACAGAAGCTTAGGGAGAGACTTTTACAGAACAGACACAGAAGCAAAGCAAAGACATTATTTGATTGGCTATAGCTTAAACAGTTGCTCTATTTGTGAAAATTGAGTTGGTTGTTTGTGATGGGTTTTTCTTAAATTTTATTTACTTGGATACAAGGTGTTTATAATCGACTTGGCTTAGGTTTCAAGTTTACTTATGTAGGGCAGCAAGGCATTAGAGCCACCTCAGTCTAATAACCTCCTGTTTAATTGAAGTTCCTCCTTTTCATGATCCTTTCATACATGAGAAATTGATCCCAAAGTGGGCATACATCATCATCCAGATTAAGTTATCCTTGTCTCATTGTGAGGACTTCCCAGGTGGTGCTAGTGGTAAAGAACTTGCCTGCCAATGCATGAGACTTAAGAAATTCAGATTTGATCCCTGGGTCAGGAAGATCCCCTGGAGAAGAAAATGGCAACTCACTCCAGTGTTCTTGGCTGGGAAATCCCATGGACAGAGGAGCCTGGTGGTCTACAGTCCATGGGGTCACAAAGAGTCTGACACAATGGAAGCGACTTAGCATGAACACACACACACTCATCTCACTGTGTAACTCATAGCTTTTGATGGCAAGTTCATGGATAGTTTGTTGTTGTTCATCCCTTTTGTCCATCCATCTTGCTTTTGTTCCTTTAAGTGCAGTGAGAACATTTGATGGCCTTGAACAATTAATCAAGACACTTGAGAAGACAGTGCATGTGGGAGGCTATGGTTAGGTAACCATAAGGAAGACAATATGATCAATATGATGACCATCAGGAGGACAATATCAAGATACTGAAGTATGCTCCTTACCCAGATTCTCTGTTAACCAAACCAGTTGGTTTTAAAAAATATATCAAAAGATATATTAACGGAGGCATCAACCTGTTTTATCCAAGAGGTTTGTTTGTTAATTTCTTGTAATTGAATTTCTATCACACCAGAGGTGTTGATCCCAGTACTGCAGATAATTGTTTTGATACAGACTCGTTGTTAACAGGTAATCCAAAATGATTCTATTATCTTAAAAAAAAAAAAAAATCTTAGCTAGAGAGCATATGGACTTTTGTTGTGCAACTACAGCCTTTCAGGTAGATACAGCAATAGTTGCCAGAGTTAGGAACAAGTTTCTAATCATTTTATTCACACTTATTCCAAACCAAGGATAGTAACACTACACAAATGATGCTCTTCTAGAGGGTACTAACATCGGCATCTTTTGAATTAGCAATAGCAGTTTAGAGGACTGGACCACTGCTGGGTTTCTGATTTGTTGTGGAGTGACTCTGGTGCTGCTAAAATTCCTAATTTGCATTTAGCTTACATTGGCCAACCATTGAGACAGACTGAACCATGAATATTTATAACCATCACAGACAAAATCAAATCCTAGCAGCAAGTACAGCAAGAATAATGACTAATTATATAGGCTCCTTTTAAGTTTGGTTTGCTGAAATTTTTCATAAGGAATCTCGGAATAGATTTTTAAAAAGCTTTTGAAGTTAAGAAGCCAGCAAATAACACATCATCAGACTTCACCTAAAATACCTATAGATTTGAATGAATTGATCTCTTCCTGATGTTCCCAAAATAACCTGAGTTTCATGTGTATGCCAGTAAGTAACTTTCCTTACTCACCTGTTAAGGCTGCCCGGAATCCTGTAAGCAGGGTACCAGATGGTTTTTCCATGGGTCTTTTTAGCTTCATAAATTCAACCTTAGTTCCTTGTGACTGTCTAGTCACTTATGGTTCTATGCACCTCTCTCTCAAATATGGCATTCCAGTCAAACCCTTGGTAATACAACCAGTGTTCCCACTTGAATGCTGTTACAAGGAAAGCATATTCTTACTGAAATTATGTGAATATCTATCTATATTACCATGAAAATAAGAACAGTAAGAATTTTCTGAATTTTGGAGGGGTTAGGTATGAAGACATAAATAAATGTTTCAGTTTTGTTTACAAATGTATAACTTACCAAATTGTTTTAAGTTATAGATAGCTTATAAAAGATATTTCCCTTAAATCTGGCAAGCAAAGCTTTTAAGAACCAGCAATATTTCAAACAGAAAGGCATAAAATTATAATTATCTCCAACAGTTCATTCAGTCCCAGATAATTCTTCTTCTCCTTAATCTTCAGTTAGCAGTTTATGAATTGAGTTTTTCCTTTAGAGTTTTAGAAATTCTTACTGGGTTCAGTGATATGATTGTAAAGCTATCAGAAACCTATATTTATCAGAGTGCTTTGCTTGAATCTCTTTGATGATAAAACAATTTTGGAAAAACATCAGAGTAAAATAACTCTATAGATGACAAAAAGAAGCTTAAAAATAGTCCTAGAATACTTTGTTCTTTTAACAGATGTAGGAATTAAATTTTCATGCAGAACTTGAAAAACTTTTGGGTTAGTTTCTGTATTTCTGAGAGAATCTTTATGTTCAATTCAGTTCAGTTCAGTTCAGTCGCTCAGTCGTGTCCAACTCTTTGCAGCCTCATGAACCACAGCACGCCAGGTCTTCCTGTCCATCAGCATCTCCCGGAGTTCACTCAGACTCACGTCCATCGAGTCAGTGATGCCATCCAGCCATCTCATCCTCTGTTGTCCCCTTCTCCTCCTGCCCCCAATCCCTCCCAGTATCAGAGTCTTTTCTAATAAGTCAACTCTTCGCATGAGGTGGCCAAAGTACTGGAGTTTCAGCTTTAGCATAGGTCCTTCCAAAGAAATGCCAGGGTTGATCTCCTTCAGAATGGACTGGTTGGATCTCCTTGCAGTCCAGGGTACTCTCAAGAGTCTTCTCCAACACCACAGTTCAAAAGCATCAATTCTTTGGCGCTCAGCCTTCTTCACAGTCCAACTCTCACATCCATACATGGCCACAGGAGAAATCATAGCCATGACTAGATGGACCTTAGTTGGTAAAGTAATGTCTCTGCTTTTGAATATACTATCTAGGTTGGTCATAACTTTTCTTCCAAGGAGTAAGCATGTTTTAATTTCATAGCTGCAATCACCATCTGCAGTGATTTTGGAGCCCCCCAAAATAAAAAGACACTATTTTTCACATCTATTTCCCATGAAGTGATGGGGTCGGATGCCATGATCTTCGTTTTCTGAATGTTGAGCTTTAAGCCAACTTTTTCACTCTCCTCTTCCACTTTCATCAAGAGGCTTTTTAGTTCCTCTTCACTTTCTGCCATAAGGGTGGTGTCATCTGCATATCTGAGGTGATTGATATTTCTCCTGGCAATCTTGATTCCAGCTTGTGTTTCTTCCAGTCCATCTTTCTCATGATGTACTCTGCATAGAAGTTAAATAAGCAGGCTGACAATATACAGCCTTGACGTACTTATTGTCCTATTTGGAACCAGTCTGTTGTTCCATGTCCAGTTCTAACAAATGCTTATTTTTCTTGAAGCCAATTAAACAGAGTTCTCTTACAAATTAATTTTGGCAATGCTATCTGGAGATTAAAACACACACACACCTGTAATATGTATATGGATGTATAGAAACATATAGACAAGATAAAAACAGAAATATTATAGTTTTTGTTAAAAAATTGTAGCTATGAGATGGACCATAACAGAAAATTCACTGGTTTATAAAATGAAATTTGAACCCAAATTGTGTTTCTGGTGGTGATAAGAAAAGATAAGATTCTCTAATAACATGACTAAAGCTTTTGATTAACATTTGTGAAGACAACTTTCAGAGTGTTTCTGTTTGCTTTTTGTAAGGAATCTTATGGGGCAATTTTTGACTTATTTAGTCTTAATAGCTTCTGCTGACCAACCATAGCACATATTCCATTGTTTTGGAGAAGCTTGCAACTCCTGTTTCTCTATGTGTCTCATTAATGGATAAGCTCATCTAGACCTAATTTCTCCAAAGTGGCCACAGTAATTCCAGATTTCTTTGCTAAGATTAACACACTTGTTCAGACAAACACATGTTCTGTACCTATAATTTTTGTGCATGCATTGCATGAGAGTCCCAGATGCAAATTCTAAAACTCTTTGGGCTTTACCAACCTGAGACCTCACTCTGGACTTGTTAGGAGAAGCACACTGATTGAAACAGCCCACCCTGGCCAGGCACCATAGTAACCATTTGCATGAGTTCTTTTATGACAGGAGATCCTGGTATTCCCAGGAAACTAATAAGCCTCCACCAAATGGAAGAGTTCAGGAAGGGTTAAAAGGAGACACCACATGTCCGACCACCTCCCAGAATCCTTCTTTCTGGCATCCATCTTGGCTGAACAAGGCGTCAGAATGATTGGCTGAAGACAATCCAGAAACTAATCCCATCACCATAAAACCCGAGACTGTGAGCTATGTGGTAGAGCTGTTCTCCTAGGTTCCCTTACCTTACTGCTCTCTGCTCAGGTGCCCTTTCCCAATAAAATCTCTTGCTTTGTCAGCACATGTGTCTCCTTGGACAATTCATTTCAGAGTGTTAGACAAGAGCCCAGTTTCGGGCCCCGGAAGGGATCCCCCTTTCTGCAACAGACCCAGTACAATTTAAGTCAGATCCAGTCTAACTCCAGAATCAATTAAGAAAAAGAAATACTCACATAAAGATAGAGAGCTTGTAACACAAAAGCTGTGGAGCTCGGATCTGAGACAAGCTTACCTGCAACCCTCAGGCCAATGAAGAGAGTTTATGGACTATGTGGAATAGTTGATAGACACACTGACAAAGGGGAAAGGCAGAAAGATAGGTTACAATTGAGATGTGTGTTATTTTTTGAGGAAAAGATGTTGACACCTAGCTTTGAAAGCTCACTGGACCACGTAGCCATTCTCTTGCTCTTAGACATGCACCTGACCATTCTGATTCTCAGTTTTCTAATCTTTCAAGTGAAGACTATCATACAGAATTGTGTGATAATTCAGTGATATAACTCTGCACAGAATATTTTAATCCACCCAGATGGTAAGTGCTCAATAAATCAAAGCCACTTTGTTCTCACTAGCATCAGTATGCTCTCTTCCCTTAGTTAACCATAGTCCATACTTCTGTTGACTGATTGAATATAAAAGGTGGAAACAGAAGACTTCTAATACTTCCTCACAAAACAAAGATTTTTCTGTCCCAAGTCATCTATAAATGGTGCATATGTCAGCGGTCTATGATATTAATAAAATTAGTTTCCCTCTGGCTGCTTATACATTTTCTGCTCAAATTTTTACTGTGCTTCAAATTCTAAAACTTGAGATTTCTTGTGCTTTTGATTAAAAATAAAGGTAATGCAGGAGTAGTTAGAGGTTGTATATTCTACAGTGCAGTGGGCATCAGATTGCTTTATTCTGATTTCTACTTGGCCTATCATCTTTTGTGTTATAAAATGAAAAGAGATAATCAGGAGGAGGAGTAAAGGGTATGACTGAAAGGAGCTCAGCAAGGGGGCTGGGGGTGGTGGTGGATGAGGGCTGGGAAATGCAGATATGCATGGGGTGGGAGGTGGGAGGGAGGTTCAGGATTGGGAACTCATGTACACCCGCGGCGGATTCATGTCAATGTATGGCAAAATCAATACAGTATTGTAAAGTAAAATAAAGTAAAAACAAACATTTTTAAAAATGAAAAAAAAAGAAAAATAAGAACTATAATGAAGGTGTAGGAGAAAAATAAAGTATAACTTCAATGTGTCCTGACCTAAGGATCAGAGAGAGGAAATAGCTCCCTAGACAAAAATCTTCCTAAAGACTGAGATTATCTCCGTATTGTTCCTTAATATATTCCCTGCCTTTAGTGCAGGTCCTGGAAGGTAGTAGATCATCAAGAAATAGCTGATGAATGTTCAACAGATTTCCAGTTTTCACAATGCGAAGTTTAAATGCCAAAGGCAACCAAACTCTTCTGATTATAACTCTGGTGCTTTTTTTTTTTTTTTTTAAAACTTTGCACATTGTTTTAGCTCCACTGCCTAGCACACTAAATATCTGATGAATGAATGAACAAATGAACAAATTAATGAATATCCCTGTCTGCTTTTTTGAATATGCCATGGTCCAAACAGAAGAACAAGAAGATAAAAAAAGGAAAAAGGAGAAAGCCACCTCTGTCTTTCCTCTTTCTCTGCCTCCACCCACTCCAACATCCACACATAGTTCAAGTTCAATCCAAAAACATTTCTAAATCAGAGCATGCTGTGCAGGAAGAAGAATGAGACATTTGGCCTTGGTATTTTTATTTTAATATGTTCACTTGCAAAGGACAAAAGAAAGGTCAGAAAACAAACAATACAGAAAGCATGGAAAAAATAATAATTGTAGGGGAAAGCAGGGTTTACTCTGAGAGTAGTGACTAAAGATGAACAAGTGATGAGCAGCTGTTGTCAAGGGGATTCATCTGAACTGAACCTCAATTCGGAGAGGTTTTGTGGCTTAATGCCACAAAGCTGGTTTGTGGCTTAATACACTAAATATGCACAGAAAGGGCTGAGAGTTAATCCTACCTATTTGCAAGAATCCTAATATGTGCCAGCAGATGCTGCCTGAGTCAGACAGACTCCAAAAGCCACCTCGGAAATGCTGCAGGAAGTCAAAAAAGTTGGACAGTGCCCATGTCTGATAGAGTGGGAACCATTCGGTAGGGGAACAGGTTTTTCAGCTGAAACACATGTATGTGGGAGTTCAGTGCAAAATGATATTGCAAAGGAGAGAAAAAAAGAAAAGGACAGCCTTTTGAGAGGAGGCAAACCTATTCAGAACAAAGATGAGGCCTTTTCAAGAACAGAGCTGTTGGGAAAGTGCAGATTTCCTCCCTGGAATAGCCTGCCCCTCTCTCTGTCTGCACTGTGTTCCGTCTCCAGTGTGTTCTGCCTCCAGTATGTTCTGTCTCCAGCAGGTTCCCAGTCCACTGCAGAAGCTCACCAACTGTTTGAAGCTCTACTATAAAGGACTAGGTTACCAAAAAAGAAAAAAGTGCAAGTGGAAGAAGGTTCAGGGAACTCCAAGTTCAGTTTCTCTTTCTAATTTTTAATAAACTCTAGATGCCCTCCCTTCTTGGGCTTCCCTGGTGGTACAGTTGGATAGGAATTCCCCTGCCAATGCAGGAGACACAGGTTCGATTCCTGGTCTGGGAAGAGTCCACATAGTGTGGAGCAGCTACTGAAGCCTGCATGCCTAAAGCTTGTGGTCTGCAACTGGAGAAGCCATGGCAAGCAAAGCTCAGGCACTGCCACAAAAAGTAGTTGCTTACCACAACTAGAGAAAGCCCGTATGCAGCAATGAAAACTCAGTGCAGCCAAAAAGAAAAGAAAATAGATGCCCTTCTTTTGCCATAGCTTTATCTTTTACTTAAATAATATTACTTGCACTGTTATTAGTACCAAAACAATGAATATGCATAAAAGGCAAAATGGAGTAGTACCAAAATCAGTCTGTTTAAGTGACTACTTTGACTGTGTTTATTAATGCCTAGGTGATCTTGAGCATTTCATTTAACCTCTCTCGGTCCCAGTTTCTTCACCTGTAAACTAACAATATTATTAGTACTTGACTCATAGGATTACATGAGGACTAAATGAGTTAATTTATGAAAGAGTTTATAACAGAGTCCTGACATACATCAAATGCTTTGTAAGTGGCAGAGGTTATTGCACCAAATGCAGAAGAAGGTAATAATATTAAAACAATTGTAGAGTAAAGCAAAAAATAAAAATTATGTAGGGCTCTGTTCCAACCAGAGGTAGGCACTGGATATAAAATGTCAGTATATTGCTTTACTCATCTTTTCCTACCTTATTTTATAAGTCCTTTTTTCCAATATTGATATTACTAATCCTATGATAATAACCATAATAAACAGACCTCATATTTTTTGAAAGTTTCAAATTATCTTATTGTTATATAATTATGATTAAGTTGGCAAATTATTAACTTGGTTTTACAGATAAACACATTAAGCATTAGTGTGTTTGCTAGGCAGAACAGATGATTCCTAATGACTCATACCCTCTTTTTTTTTTTTTTTAATTGGAGTATAGTTGCTTTACAACACTATGTGCACTCTCTTTATAACCTTGAGTGTGGGCAAAAATATGATGCAGTTTCATTCCTTTATATGGCAAGGGTGAAGGGATTTCACAGATGTAGCCAGCATTCCATGTCTGTTGGTTTTGAGTGAATCAAAAAGTAGATTATCCTAGGTGGGCCAAACCTACATAACTAAGCCACTCTCATTGGTCCTAGAGACGCAAAACACATGTTGCAGAGACAGTCACCTGACAGGGAATGATGGATAGCTCCCAGATGCAGAGGGCTTCTGTACTACAACCACAAGAACTGAATTCTGTCAGCTACCCATGAGCTTGAAAGAGAACTTCAGGCCTCAGATGAGATCACAGTGTATTGAAACACACAAAAAGACTCAGCTAAGCTGTGCATGAACTCTGGGTCCAGAGAAAATGATCATAAATGTTCCGTGTTTTAAACCACTGTGTTCATGGAACACAACAGCAGAGAAAATGATCATAAATGTTCCGTGTTTTAAACCACTGTGTTCATGGAACACAACAGTCTGCAAAACAATAAGGAAGGTGAAAGTATAATTAAGTAGCTTAATATGAATAAGAAACAACCATCTCTTGAATTCAGTTCTGACTGACATCAAAGCAAGTGTGCTTAGTATTGTATTATAACCTTTTGTATATTAATATATACACAATGTATACATTTATACATATATATGCTTATATAAATAAAATGTATATTATATATATTTTTTACTTTATAAATATTATTCGCTAAGTTTTATTCCATGGATTAGGTATATGTATATATAGTGAGGCAACAGTCTTATGTTGGATAGTAACTTGTTTGTTATTTAGAAACACTGCTACAAAAAAAAAATAGAGCATACTTAAAGCTAAATCTTTTCTTGAGTTTTCTTAGCAAATACTTTAGAATCTGCTTCTCCCAAGTAGAAAGCTAAATGAAAAAACATGTGCATTTTTAACATTTACCCTATTCCTAATATTGGTATGACTGACAATCCCTCTGGGATCCACATGAGTTTTGAGTTCAGTTACTTTCTAGAATATACTAGGTACTAAAATGTATATTATAGCAAAACTGTAATTGTATAACTCTGTAATTATAAGAAAATAATTTTAGAAGAGTCAGAAAAATATAACCATTATTAGCTCTCCACAAAAAGTGCTTTAAAACCTTTTGTGACAAATAGTGGAAAACCATAAACATATTACCAATCTCCAAAAACCCCTGTACAACCCCAGAGCAATGTGCGGCAGCCAATTAATGATATTTCCTAATTGTTGGAATGTTACCACAGGCAGAAATAAAATGTGTAGACAATCTGAAAATTCTATTAGAACTGAAATTCTAATCTCTATGCCCGTAAGAAATTTTAATCGCTGTTGATAAGGTTTTCTAACACTTATTTTCCCCTTGTTTGTGACTGTCTCTTACTAGTGGGGAAAGTTATGAACAATCTAGACAGCAGATTAAAAAGCAGAGACATTACTTTGTCAACAGAGGTCCATCTAGTCAAGGCTATGGTTTTTCCAGTGGTCATGTATGGATGTGAGAGTTGGACTATAAAGAAAGCTCAGTGCCGAAGAATTTATGTTTTTGAACTGTGGTGTTGGAGAAGACTCTTGAGAATCCCTTGGACTGCAAGGAGATCCAACCGGTCCATCCTAAAGGAGATCAGTCCTGGGTGTTCACTGGAAGGACTGATGTTGAGGCTGAAACTCCAATACTTTGGCCACCTGATGTGAAGAGCTGACTCATTTGAAAAGACCCTAATGCTGGGAAAGATTGAGGGCAGGAGAAGGGGACGACAGAGAATAAGATGGTTGGATGGCATCACTGACTCAATGGACATGGGTTTGGGTGAACTCTGGGAGTTGCTGATGGACAGGGAAGCCTGGTGTGCTGGGCTTCATAGGGTCACAGAGAGTCAGACAAGACTGAGCGACAGAACTGAACTTATTGGTGGAATGTAGTTAACAAGAGGGAAGGGAGAGAGAATAGCCAGACTGATCTAAAGAAAAACATAAAGAACCTCTAAATTGAAGCCAGATTAACACAAAAAATGGACTCTATCATGTCTTAAAAATGGTTTACATGAGAGAAATAAAAACTGCTAAATTTCACTATGTTAAAAGAAAAAGAAAGCAAGGGTTTCTAAAATGATGAGACATTTATCTCACAGAACCCAAGGGCAGAAAATATGCCTAAAATTTAGGAGGAATCGAAAATATTAATGACTTCATCTCTGGTCTTTTGCAGTTTATTATCTCTCCTTATTGACCTTACCTTCCCAAAGACTTGCTGTTCTGTGTTTTATGTGTTATGATCATCCGTGAACCTGAGCTCCATGATCACAGATCTGCTCTACATGGATCAACTAGAGTCTCTGTGACATGATTTCAAATCCCCAAGAGTATTAAATTGATGTGATTTGAAACAATCAATCCATTTTTTTTTTTCCTCCTCCACAAGCAGTCTCCTCCCTCAAATGGTGCCAAACAGATTGCAAGATTCTCGGCCAAGTTTCTTGAGATCATGGTCTCAACCTCCCTTCTTACAAGTCTGATCAGGGGGCTGAAGGTCATATTTCTGCCTCCACTGGGCAGGAGAACAGACACTAATAAGGAAATGAAATAAGTCATCTGGAATTGATATTTACTCTTCTAATGTATTTCCTTTAAATTAAAAAAAAAAAAATTCTTGTAAACTCAGCATTTTAGGGTTTGGGGGATTTAATATTTTTTCTTTTCTCCAGGTGGAAATGAAGGAAAAGGATGATACTTTTTTCAGCTTTTTGTTTTAGAATAATTATGGATTTATGTTGTTGTTTATTCACTAAGTCGTGTCTGACTCTTTTTGCAAGCCACAGACTGTAGCCTGCCAGGCTCCTCTGTCCATGGGATCCTCCAGGCAAGAATACTGGAGTGGGTTTCCATTTCCTTCTCCAGGGAATCTTCCTGACCAAGGGATCAAGCTTTCAGCTCCTGCACTGGTTGGATGATTCTTAATCACTGGGAATGCCATGAAGCCAATAGATTCATGGGAAGTTGCAAAAAATATATACAAGGAAGATTGGTATACCTTTCTCCCAGCCTCCTCCAATGCTAATGTCTTGCTCAACTATAATACAATATTGAAAACAAAAAATTGACTTTGGTAAGATCCAGAGCTTGTTCATGAATATATGATGGCATATATTCATGTACTCATTTCTGTTTGTTTATGTATTTGTATAGCTCTTTGAAAGTTTATCGTGGGGGTAGCCTTGTATAACCACAACCACAATCCAGATATGCAACTGTACTATCATCACAGAATTTCCTCTTATTAACCCTTTCAGTCACACTCATCCTTTTAGTCTCTATGCCTGATTACTAGCAGCCAATGATATCTTCTCTATCATTTTAAGTGTTAATGAGTTTATGAAAATGGAATTATAATATGCATCATTTTGAAATAAACCTTTTTAAATCTGAATTTTTTAACATCAATAACATTTTGTATTGGGATATAGCCAATTAACAATGTTGTGATAACATCAGGTGAACAATGAAGGAACTAGCCATACAGATACATATATCCATTCTCCCCCAAACTCTCTTCCCATCAGGCTGGCACATAACACTGAGCAGAGTTATATGTGCTACACAATAGGTGTTTATATCCATTTTGTATAGAACAGTGTGTACATAGTCAGGGACTTTGGGAAGATCACAAACTAGGACTTTTTATTCAGCATGTTAACTTAGGATAGTTTAAGTTGTTATATCAATAGTTTGCTGATAAATGTAGTTGAGTAGCATTCCATGGTATAGATGTACCAGTTTGTGTAACCATTCACCAACTGAAGGACGTCTGAATATTTACCAGTTTGGGGCTCTTTTAATAAAACTGCTAATATATCCATTTTTAATTTCATGTATGAAAACAAATTTTCATTTCTTTGGGATAATTGCCTAAGAGTATAGTTTCTGTGTTATACTGTCACACTAATTTTTTTTTTAATTTTAAAATTTATTTATTTGACTTTATATAAGTATGAGTTTTAAGGCAACTTTTCCACTCTCTCCTTTCAATTTCATTAAGAAGCTCTTTAGTGCTTTTTAGCTTTCTGCCATAAGGGTGGTGCCATGTGCATTACTGATGTTATTGATATCTCTCCTGGCAATCTTGATTCCAGCTTGTGCTTCATCCAGTCCAGCATTTCTCATGATGTACTCTGCATATAAGTTAAATAAGCAGGGTGACCATGTACATCAATTCATGGCAAAGAGATGGGGAAACAGTGGAAACAGTGGCAGACTTTATTTTTGGGAGTTCCAAAATCACTGCAGATTGTCATTGCAGCCATGAAATGAAAAGACGCTTACTCCTTGGAAGAAAAGTTATGACCAACATAGACACCATGTTAAAAAGCAGAGACATTACTTTGCCAACAAAGGTCCATCTAGTCAAAGCTATGATTTTTCCATTAGTCATGTATGGATGTGAGAATGGGACTATAAAGAAAGCTGAATGCCAAAGAATTGCTGCTTTTGAACTGTGGTGTTGGAGAAGACTCTTGAGAGTCCCTTGGACAGCAAGGAGATACAACAAGTCCATCCTACAGGAAATCAGTCCTGAATATTCATTGGAAGGACTGATGCTGATGCTGAAACTCCAGTACTTTGGCCATGTGATGTGAAGAACTGACTCATTTGCAAAGACCCTGATGCTGGGCAAGATTGAAGGCAGGAGAAGAAGGGGATGACAGAGGATGAGATGGTTGGATGGCATCACTGACTCAACGGATACGAGTTTTCATAAACTCCGGGAGTTGGTGATGGACAGGGAGCCCTGGCATGCTGCAGTCCGTGGGTTATCAAGGAGTTAGACATGACTGAGTTTATAATTATGATGTATTTTATTTTATTGATGTATAGTTAATTTACAATGTATTAATTTCTGCTATACAGAAAAGTGATTTAGTTATACATATATAAAAATGTGTATACATACATATATGTAATGTGTATATATACATTTACATGTGTATAAGTATATATATATTTCATATTCTTTCCCTTTTAACTTTCTATAGGATATAGTTCATGTGCTAAATATGAGACCTGTCATTTATCTCTTCTACATATCATAGTTGCATCTGCTTCCTCCAAGCTCCCAATCTTTCCCTCCCCAACATTATTTTTACTTTAAAAATAAACTAAAAAATTATCTCCAAGTGCCTATATCATTTACATCCTCACCAACAGTGTATGAATTAGCCAACATTTGTTATCACAATTTTTTTTTCTTTTTATCCACTCTGACGTATGTGTAGTGATATCTAATCATGGTTTTAATTTAGATTAAATTAAACTAATTTAAATAAAGATATTAAACATCTCTCCTGTGTTTATTTTCCAATCTGTCTATCCTCTTAGATGAAATGTCTGTGCATGTCTTTTGCCCATATTATAATTGGATTGTTCTTTTACTAGTGAGTTTTAAGAGTTCTTTATGTGTAGTAAATACAGTATCTTAGTTTATATTTTCTATGCAATATATTTCTCCAAGTCTATAACTTATCTTTTAAATATATTAACATAAATGTTTTCATTTTTGATGAATTAATATTTATCACTGTTTACTTTATTATGCTTTGATATTGAGTCTAATAACTCTTTGTCTAGCCAAAGACTCTGGAGATTTTACTCCATTTTCCTCAACCTTATGCAGAGTATCTGATTGATACCTACTAATAGCATCCTGCTTAATGGTAAAAGTCTATATATTTTCCATCTAAGATCAGGAAAAAGGCAAGGATTCTGCTCATGCAACTTATTTAATATAGTAGTAGAAGTTCTAGCCACTGCAATAAGTTAAGAAAAAAGGGAGAAAATGAATAAAAATTTAGAAAAGAAGAAATAAAATTGCCTATATCTGCAGATGATGTGTCTAAAAATAAAAACTTAGGAAATGTTATTCTACAACTTATTTGGAAAATTAAAAGTACAAGAGTAGCCAAATTTTTTGAAAACGAAGAACCATGTATTAGTAATCATTCTTCCCAATGTTAAGATTTTGAAAAAGCTGAAGTTGGATGGTTCTATGAAGACCTACAAGACCTTTTAGAACTAACACCCAAGAAAGATGTCCTCTTCATTATAGGGGACTGGAATGCAAAAGTAGGAAGTCAAGAAACACCTGGAGTAACAGGCAAATTTGTCTGTGAAATACAGAATGAAGCAGGGCAAAGGGTTGCAGAGTTTTGCCAAGAAAACACACTGTTCATAGCAAACACACTCTTCCAACAACACAAGAGAAGACTCTACACATGGACATCACCAGATGGTCAACACCGAAATCGGATTGATTATATTCTTTGCAGCCAAAATGGAGAAGCTCTACACAGTAAGCAAAAACAAGACCGTGAGCTGACTGTGGCTCAGATCATGAAGTCCTTATTGCCAAATTCAGACTGAAATTGAAGAAAGCAGGGAAAACTGCTAGACCATTCCAGTATGACCTAAATCAAATCCCTTATGATTATACAGTGGAAGTGAGAAATAGATTTAAGGGAGTAGATCTGAAAGATAGAGGGTCTGATGAACTATGGAATGAGGTTCGTGACATTGTACAGGAGACAGGGATCAAGAGCATCCCCATGGAAAAGAAATGCAAAAACCAAAATGGCTGTCTGGGGAGGCCTTACAAATAGCTGTGAAAAGAAGAGAAGTGAAAAGCAAAGGAGAAAAGGAAAGATATAAGCATCTGAATGCAGAGTTCCAGAGAACAGCAAGAAGAGATAAGAAAGCCTTCCTCAGTGATCAATGCAAAGAAACAGAGAAAAACAACAGAATGGGAAAGACTAGAGATGTCTTCAAGAAAATTAGAGATACCAAGGGAACATTTCATGCAAAGATGGGCTCAATAAAGGACAGACATGGTATGGACCTAACAGAAGCAGAAGATATTAAGAAGATCTGGCAAGAATGCACAGAAGAACTGTACAAAAAAGATCTTCATGACCTAGATAATCACGATGGTGTGATCACTTGCCTAGAGCCAGACATCCTTGAATGTGAAGTCAGTGGGCCTTAGAAAACATCACTAAAAAAAGGCTAGTGGAAGTGATGGAATTCCAGTAGAGCTATTTCAAATCCTAAAAGACGATGCTGTGAAAGTGCTACACTCAATATGCCAGCAAATTTGGAAAACTCAGCAGTGGCCACAGGACTGGAAAAGGTCAGTTTTTATTCCAATCCCAAAGAAAGGCAATGCCAAAGAATGCTCAAACTACCGCACAATTACACTCATCTCAATTAAAGTAATGCTCAAAATGCTCCAATCCAGGCTTCAGCAATACAGGAACCATGAAGTTCCAGATGTTCAAGTTGGTTTTAGAAAAGGCAGAGATACCAGAGATCAAATTGCCAACATCCGCTGGATCATGGAAAAAGCAAGAGAGTTCCCGAAATACATCTATTTCTGCTTTATTGACTATGCCAAAGCCATTGACTGTGTGGATCACAATATACTGTGGAAAATTCTGAGAGAGATAGGAATACTGGAACAGCTGACCGGCCTCTTGAAAAATCTGTATGCAGGTCAGGAAGCAACAGTTAGAACTGGACATGGAACAACAGACTGGTTCCAAATAGGAAAAGGAGTACGTCAAGGCTGTATATTGTCACCCTGCTTATTTAACTTATATGCAGAGTACATCATGAGAAACGCTGGGCTGGAAGAAGCACAAGCTGGAATCAAGATTGATGGGAGAAATATCAAGAACCTCAGATATGCAGATGACACCACCCTTATGGCAGAAAGTGAAGAGGAACTAAAAAGCCTCTTGATGAAAGTGAAAGAGGAGAGTGAAAAAGTTGGCTTGAAGCTCAACATTCAGAAAATGAAGATCATGGCATCTGGTCCCATCAGTTCATGGCAAATAGATGGGGAAACAGTGGAAACAATGTCAGACTTAATCACCGCAGATGGTGACTGCAGCCATGAAATTAAAAGACGCTTACTCCTTGGAAGGAAAGTTATGACCAACCTAGATAGCATATTCAAAAGCAGAGACATTACTTTGTCAACAAAGGTCCATCTATTCAAGGGTATGGTTTTTCCAGTGGTCATGTATGGATGTGTGAGCTGGACTGTGAAGAAAGCTGAGCGCCAAAGAATTGATGCTTTTGAACTGTGGTGTTGGAGAAGCCTCTTGAGCGTCCCTTGGGCTGCAAGGCAATCCAACCAGTCCATTCTAAGGGAGATCAGCCCTGGGATTTCTTTGGGAGGAATGATGCTAAAGCTGAAACTCCAGTACTTTGGCCACCTCATGAGAAGAATTGACTCACTGGAAAAGACTCTGATGCTGGGAGGGATTGGGGGCAGGAGGAGAAGGGAACGACAGGGCATGAGATGACTGGATGGCATCACCGACTCGATGGGCATGAGTTTGAGTGAACTACGGGAGTTGTTGATGGACAGGGAGGCCTGGCATGCTGCAATCCATGAGGTCACAAAGAGTTGGACACAACTGAGTGACTGAACTGAATTGAACTGCAGTCGAGATACCATCGTACTTATTGTTGGATACACACAGAGATTAATAGACTGTAATAAAGAACTCAGAGATAGAGCCACACAAATATACTCAACTAATTTTTGACAAAGATGCAAAAAAGGATTTCAATGTATAAGTGATAGCATTTTTAATAAACGATGCTAGCGCAGTTGGGCATCCATTCATGCACACATACACTCACACACATACACACACACACACACGCAACCTTGTTTTTACATGTAATACTTCCCATGTAATACAAAGTGAGCTCATAATATATCATAGCCTTAATTCATAATATATCTTAGGAAAACTATGAATCTTCTAGATGATTTGTTTAACTATTGAAGTTTAAAGTTGCTTGTATACAGATAAAGTTAACAAATAAGAATATATTGCTTCCAGTGCAGCCCAAATATTTCAAGCTGTTTTGAAAAGATACTTCCACATTTAAAAATCATAAATAATGTTAGTAAACTCCTCTTTAAAACAGGAAACATAAAATAAGCTCATGCTTTGAAACATGAATATTCTAATCAGAGAAACATTGATTGCAACTCTTTTTAAGTTTTCTTTTTCTTGGAAATACTCAGTATGTCAAGAATAGACTAGGACTGTGATATGTAAATAGTTTTCTTTGCCGCAACTCATCTGTATAGAAAAACACGAATCAACAGTTGTGTCATGGCAGAAGAGAATTAACAGAACTAAACACTAAAATTTCCCAAGATTGGATGTGTATGACTTTGATCTGTATTTTTAAAGTATAGACAGAGCCAAGAAGGATTAGGATGATATACGCTGAAGTTCTGCATAAACTAAATTACAATAAATTTTTAGTTTTTGAAGGGCACAAAGTAATGAGACAGGGAGAATACACTGGGAGTGAATGGTTTAAATCCCAGATGTATCATGTAGGCACTTTATGCCTACATGCATGCATGTGTAATAAGTCGTTTCAGTCGTGTCTGACGCTTTGCGACACTTTGGACTGTAGCCCTCCAGGCTCCTTTGTCCTTGGGATTCTCCAGGCAAGAATACCAGGGTGGGTTGCCATGCCCTGCTCTAGGAGATCTTCCTGACCCACAGGCTGGTTCTTTACCTCCTGGGATGCTCAGGCACTCTATGATCTTTGGTAAATCATTCAACTCTTTTAATTCTTAGTTTCCTTATTTAAAATATAGAAATGTGCTATTTAACTCATACGCTTGTGAGTTATATAAAGAGCTGGCACATTGCTGACAATGAATGGTAGTTATAGGTATAGATATTATTGTTATTAGGATCCAAAGAAAATCATATTTTAACTCTCTTATTATAAAGAAGCTATTAAG